>NC_045787.1:106365785-107615785 GCF_009873245.2 Balaenoptera musculus | reverse complement strand
GTTAAATCTACAGCTGATTTAACTCCAAATCACAATTCATTTTCCCATTAATATATCTGAGCTGTCAACTAGAAGGTGTCTGTTATCCTCATTATAGTAACAGAATTTCCATTACAGTGTCACAAAACTTCATAGAAAATACTTTTGGATGTGCTTAAGTCTCATTCCTTGTGAGAGAGGTCTTGTTATGTGTGGAAATAAAACTAGATACCCTAGACATCCTGCTGTAGAGAAGAAGTTGCAATAAGAACATGATACTAAATTATTTGTTCTTAGGATGGGAAAGGATAAGTATAATAGAATTGATGAATAACTTCCTAAAGTTTAACCAGAGTCTAGTATTTTTGTGTTACTTTAAATCACCTAATCTTTAAATTCAGAGCATCTGTGTGAGGCATTAATTCATAGAAGTTTTTGTGAAGGTCAATTCTGAATGAGTATTTATAACATGTGTTTATGCTTTTGCCTAGGAAATCAGTAAAGGAGACAAGTCATTTTATCTCTGTATTTTGTGAAAAGCAGTACTCAGGTGACACTGCCTCTTTTATTCCAAGAATACATGCATGCCCACACCTGAGTTTGAGAGCAAGCCGAGTAATGGTGGCAGCGTAATACGAACAGCACCCACTTAGGCAGCTTCTTTTTCATTCCCACTGAGAAAAAGAAGAAAAAAAAAGAAGGCCTCGTGAAAGTATTTTGTCTGTTCTTTCTCAGATAAAGCAAATCATCTTTCTTTTTAAAATGACCTTCAGTTTTGGGGCTTCCCTGGTGGCGCAGTGGTTGAGAATCTGCCTGCCAGTGCAGGGGACACGGGTTCAAGCCCTGGTCTGGGAAGATCCCACATGCCGTGGAGCGACTAGGCCCGTGAGCCACAACTACTGAGCCTGCGTGTCTGGAGCCTGTGCTCCGCAACAAGAGAGGCCGCGATAATGAGAGGCCCGCGCACCGCCATGAAGAGTGGCCCCCACTTGCCACAACTAGAGAAAGCCCTCGCACGGAAACAAGACCCAACACAGCCCCAAATAAATAAATAAATAAATAAATAAACCCAAAGTTTAAAAAAAAAAAAATGACCTTCAGTTTTATAGGAGCACAAAACCGTAACTGTCATAGCTAAAACTGATCAAACATGTTAAACGTAATACCAAACACGTTACAGGCAAAGCAGTCAGTGTTTCATAGGTGAGGCTGATGAAGGTATGCCAGGTAACCTATAACTCCTTCTGTAACAAAGAAATGAAAAGATGCTGCAGCAAACAGAAAGGAATTGTTATTCAAATTTGTTCACCTGAGCCACCTGTACTAAATGTAAATTATACCATACTAGAGATCTTTATAACTATTAATCAAATGAGTACATGAATATATTTCATTAAAAACACTATTGGCAGGGGGCTTCCCTGGTGGCACAGTGGTTGAGAATCCGCCTGCCAATGCAGGGGACACGGGTTCGAGCCCTGGTCTGGGAAGATCCCACATGCCGCAGAGCAACTAGGCCCGTGAGCCACAACTACTGAGCCTGCGCGTCTGGAGCCTGTGCTCCGCAACAAGAGAGGCCGCGACAGTGAGAGGCCCGCGCACCGCGATGAAGAGTGGCCCCCGCTTGCCACAACTAGAGAAAGCCCTTGCACAGAAACGAAGACCCAACACAGCCAAAAATAAATTTAAAAAACAAACAAACAAAAAAAAACATTATTGGCAACGTAATTCCTCTAAGACATCACACTTGATTTGACATAAGCTCATATATTTTTCCATTACTAAAAACAAGTTACAGAAGGAGACTCTATTAAAATGCCCAATTCTTATACATAGGCATTGTTAAGTTTAAAATAGGAGTCATCTTTGTAGAACTTCCAAGATTGATTTCTATTAGGCTGAGTAAATAAATACTCTGAATTGTACTCCTGTCTCAAGCCAAACACTACTTGCCAGTGTCCTGTAAGCAGCAACCTTCACAAAAGAAAAGAAAGAACAACAGGCATTGTTTTTTTTTTTTTTTTTTTTTTTTGTTTATTTATTTATTTATGGCTGTGTTGGGTCTTCGTTTCTGTGCGAGGGCTTTCTCTAGTTGCGGCGAGCGGGGGCCACTCTTCATCGCTGTGCGCGGGCCTCTCACTGTTGCAGCCTCTCTTGTTGCGGAGCACAAGCTCCAGACGCGCAGGCTCAGCAATTGTGGCTCACGGGCCCAGTTGCTCCGCGGCATGTGGGATCTTCCCAGACCAGGGCTCGAACCCGTGTCCCCTGCATTGGCAGGCAGATTCTCAACCACTGCGTCACCAGGGAAGCCCCAGGCATTGTTTTTATGTGATTCCTGGAAGCTTTTGCATTCAGAGCCTAGAGTAATTAACTGAGGACCACATATTTTTATAAATACAAGTAGAGAGAAGTTGGCCTGCTGGAATTTTTAAGCAATCTCAAACTCAACTTCTTCCCCAACATCAGTGCGTCGGATCTAGCTGAGACAGTAAAGGGAATGAAGGGTATACTCACACTGGATGCTTGGTATGAACTATTGGGTCAGGCCTATTGGGGCACCTAGACTGGTCAGTGTGGATGAGGTAGAAACATTCAATGTGGTCAATGTGTCTGTACCGATAATGCATCCAGATCATAAGTTTGAAAATTCCTGTGTCCAGGTTTTCATATCATTATTGGGTGCTCAAATAGGCGTTGATTGAAGTTTTACCTGAGGATCCTGACCAGCAAAATCTTGGGGGGTGGGGAAATCTCTAAATTTGAAATGAATACAGATGATTTCTTTTTTTAATTAATTAATTAATTTTGGCTTCATTGGGTCTTCTTTGCTGTGCGCGGGTTTTCTCTGGTTGTGGTGCGCGGGCTTCTCATTGCAGTGACTTCTCTTGTTGCTGAGCACAGGCTTTAGGTGCGTGGGCTTCAGTAGTTGTGGCATGTGGGCTTAGTTGCTCCAAGGCATGTGGGATCTTCCCGGACCAGGGCTCGAACCCACGTCCCCTGCATTGGCAGGCGGATTCTTAACCACTGCGCCACCAGGGAAGTCCAATACAGATGATTTTTAAAAGAAATATATAACATGATAAGCATTCCTCACTAGAGCATAGACCTGAACGCGTGACTGTGTAGAGAAGAGAATTCTAGTTCATTGTACCATAGATCTGAACTCAAACCATAATTAATTTGAACCCAGATGAAGAGAAGAGAAAGGAGCAGTGGCAGTTTAATCTCACTTTATCATCTAATGAAAGATACTGCATTTTGTTTTTTGAGTCACGAAACACAGACACTGATTCTTGCCAGGTTTTCTCTTACTCTCGTTCCCCGTATCCCAGAATAAGTTTTTCGGTTGCTGTGTGAAAGCTCACAGTTCCACAAACTCCCCTCCTCTTTGTCCTCAAGAAAGACACCTTTCTTCCTGAAACAATGCAAAGGAAGCTATGCCTCCAGCAAGTATTTCTATTACATTTCAAGGACCGTGGGGGTGAAAGGTGTTTCTGTCTCTTCCAAGGTTTGGATGATGGGTCCGTTAGATGGTTAGTGCAGCTTCCATCTGGCAGCAGAATTCACGGTTCCAAGTAGCACAGCATTATTACCTTTGTAGGCAAGACAATATCACAACTGGTGGAGGAATAATCACGTACGTTGCCTTGTTTTACATTTGTCCAGGCATTCAGCTACACAAACTATTCCTCTTTGCTTAGTCCTAAATGACAAATAGACTGGGGAAAACACAAGAGCACACTAAAGAAATTTATCTCAAATTACTGCAGGGAATTGAATTTGTGGCTCAACTGAAATAGGTAACCACTTCTATTTAACAGGCTATAGGAGATATCAGATGGCATTGTGATGTATGTTCTTTATGATGACCTTTGACAGGCTACGGTGGATCCTGAGGCATTTGAGGCCACGATTAATGGTATTGCTTTCTTGTGAATTTTCTTGCTAACACTCTGTAAATCAGAAGTCAAGAAGTTGGTTTCTCATCTAATAGATTTTTTTTGGTGCACTTATTTCACCTCTTGCAAAGGAACAATGACTTTTGGGGGGAAAGAAAGGAGGGAGACATTTGAATGCCAAAATTTAATAATAATAATAAGATGTGGACTGCATTTGGCCTTCAGCTAGGCCTGGTATGGGACCTGTCATTTTGTATTTAGGCATGTAATTTGGACTTAATTAAAGCAATTTCAACTAACATATATTAGAAAAGATTATTCTCCCCAAGTGATTCTCTGATCTTACTTTATGGCAAAACAGTGATGCTGATTAATGTAAACAGAACTAGAAAAAAACTTAAAGATAAACTATTCTTAATTGAGGATCATAATATTCAGTAGACAATTATGACTTTTCCAGAATAATAAAAAAGTTATGGGAACTTCCCTGATGGTCCACTGGTAAAGAACATATCTTACAACGCAGGGAACACGGGTTCGATCCCTGGTCAGGAAACTAAGATCCCACATGCGCAGGGCAACTAACCCAGGGTGCCACAACTACTGAGCTCCTGCGCCTCAACTAGAGCCCGCCTGCTGCAACTACAGAGCCCACACGCTCTGGAGCCTGCGTGCCACAGCTAAAGAGAAAACCTTCACGCCAAAACTAGAGAGAAGGCCGTGCACCACAAGGAAGAGCCTGCAAAACGCAACGAAAGATTCCTGCATGCCTCAGCGAAGATCCTGCGTGCCCCAACTAAGACCCGATGCAGCCAAAAATAAATAAATTAAATAAATAAATAATAAATCTTTAAGAAAAAGTTATGTGTAGAATTATTAAATTCAATTTATTAAAGTCACTTCCTACATCTTTCTTCAGATTTTTCAAAGCTATGATAATAGAGTTAAAAATGTCTCAAACTTCTCAAATTAAATGCATTGTTTCAATAGAAAATGCCCTTCCTGATCTACAATTAATCTACAATCAGGGGCTTCCCTGGTGGCGCAGTGGTTAAGAATCCGCCTGCCAATGCAGGGAACGCGGGTTCGAGCCCTGGTCCGGGAAGTTCCCACATGCCACGGAGCCACTAAGCCCGTGCACCACAACTACTGAGCCTGCGCTCTAGAGCCTGCAAGCCACAACCACTGAGCCCGCGTGCCACATCTATTGAAGCCCACGCGCCTAGAGCCCGTGCTCTGCAACAAGAGACGCCACCACAATGAGAAGCTCCCGCACCGCAACGAAGAGTAGTCCCCCTCACCGCAACTAGAGAAAGCCCGCGTGCATCAACGAAGACCCAATGCAGCCAAAAATAAAAATAAATTAAAAAAAAAATCTACAATCAGCAGTACTCATTTTTAATGCTTCCAAGTTTCCTTGGGTTACCTAAATTATGTATAGAATATACATATAATATAATATAACCGTCCTTATCTTAGTCATCTTTTACACAAGTTTTACTGCTTTGCAAAACAGCATTGAGACACTGGAAGCCTAAAATTCCATAAAAAGATTCACTCACACTCAAACTGAAAGCAGGAAGAAGAAAAAGGAAGAGGGTGCATCAAGTTATGCTAGAAAATAAAATGTGAAACACATGATCATTTTAAGATAGCCACTACTCTAGATTTCATGATATTCTGCCATGTGGAAACATTAAAGAAACAAACAGAAAAATGGATAGGAGAATTCTATACAGAACGGAAAGAAAACTAAAGATCTTAGATGAAGACTGAAAAAAAATTAAAAAGGAATAGGAAAGTAAATGAAGGAACTGGATGAAAAGGAAGAGAAAAGTAGACAATCTGCATAAGAAAAGCAGTTGTGAAACATTCTTACTAGGATACTTCTCATCTTCCTGACTTGTCACCTGGTTTCAAATTCAGGTATCATATAAGTGGACTGACTACTGCTTATCTGTATATTGTGCAGTGGAAAGGGAACAATGAGAAAGTGAGCAATTAATTAGAAGTAATGATTTCCAAAATGGAAAATTTAATAGAAAACAGGATAATTACATGGAACACACCTCTTAGCACGTGAAGGAAGAACTGAAACAAAGCGAAAATGTTGAGAAATACAGCATCATGAGAGAGAGAACATCACTTCATCATTCAGCTATTAGGAAGTCTAAAAGAAAGAAGTGAGAAAAAAGAGGGAGGAAGTTATCAAACAAGTAATATAAGAAAATATCTGAGTCATAATATTTATATTGAAAGGGTCCTTTGAGCAATGTCATCAACAAAACAATCAGTCTCAGATTAGCATCAGCACCTAAAATATAGTACGTAAACAAACTGGATCTGCTAAGAGGATCAGCAACAATGGATGTGAAAAAATGAAGTGATACCTTCAGGGGCTTCCCTGGTGGCGCAGTGGTTAAGACTCTGCCTGCCAATGCAGGGGACACGGGTTCGAGCCCTGGTCTGGGAAGATCCCACATGCCGCGGAGCAACTAAGCCCGTGAGCCACAACTACTGAGCCTGCGCGTCTGGAGCCTGTGCTCCGCAACAAGAGAGGCCGCGACAGTGAGAGGCCAGCGCACCGCGATGAAGAGTGGCCCCCGCTCGCCACAGCTGGAGAAAGCCCTCGCACAGAAACGAAGACCCAACACAGCCAAAAATAAATAAATAAATAAATAAATTTATTAAAAATTAAAAAAAGTGATACCTTCAGAGTGTGAAAAAAAGATATGTTATTTATGATTCTGTGCTCAGCCCAACTATCAATTAAGTTTCATAAATTTATTTTCAGAAATGCAAGGACTCAGATTTTATCATCTATGCATTTTTTAATGAAGAAAAGACCTCAGGTGTACTCTCAGAAAATAAAAGGGAAATCAGACATTTAAATGAAATGACAGCACTTCCCAGGAGGCAAAAAAAAGAAAAAAGAAAAAAGGGAGAAGGCAGTGTTTTTTTTTAATGGAAAAGATAGTTTTAATATTTCATTATTAATTCTTGATTTTATGAATATCAAAACAATTCACTAACAACTTTGTGCAAGGATTAGGGTATTAACACACAAAGTATAAAATTATTTAGAGTATAAAAATGAACAACTAGTCTAAACCAAAGAGTACTTTGTAAAGAATGCTATATTGCCTACCTGGATCTAAGTGACAGGTAGCGTCTCAGAAATTGCTGTGATAGAAGGGAGACCCATTTACAGTGGTCATCACAGCATCCTGTGACAACACTTGAATTAATGCATTTGTGTGTAAACTTATGTATCTAATTAATTTTACTAATTGTTATAGATACTATTAAAATATTTTGCTTCTGACACACAAATATTTCATTGTTTTCAAACAGGTCCAGTTGTACTGGTAGGCACTAGTTGAATAGCAGCCTTGAACGGGTCCACGTTAGAAGAGAAAGTGAAGCTCCTAAAAGAGTATCTCCAAGAAGAAGAATGAAATGGAGTCAAACAGTTGGTAACCCCTGAAAACAGCTGGAAGATATTTGGGAAATGATAAACTCTCTCAACAAGAAAACAGAAATGTAAGAAACTCACGGTCCAAAAATGAAACAAGCTACAAAGGTAGATTTTAAATGAAAGTAATCTATTTAACCTTGATCCTAGGAACATACTCCTTTGAGGAGCACAAGTATTAGAAGCCAGAAAAGGGGATGTAACTGGAATATATTACCAATATAAAAGTAAGACAATAATATAAATACTGTTCATTTGAGCTCATCCTTTAAAATCAATCTCTTCCTATGACTTTTCCATAAACAGGTAATTATGTTAACAGAGGAGAATGTGAACTGTATCAACCATAACCATATATATGACAGGTGGAGCTGAAAGAGTTGAAGATGCAATTAGGAAGGAGTGCTGAGAGGGAACGGTAGGGTGCAAGGAATAAGTTTGGTTGTGCCTAAAACTGATGGAGCAGTAAGGAGAGATATAAGCACATTATTTAAAGCTAGAAGTAGGAAAAATCAAAAATAATGTTACAACTATTAAATATTGGGAAGGGAAGAAAAGATGATGTTCCATTTGAGTTAACCCTCATTCTTCATAGTGGAGAAGCAATAGGAAGCAACTGTCTCAAATTGATAAACCAAGAAATAGTAGGGTGTTCATATTACTTAGAGGAATGAAGGTAAATGAGTACCACCCCCTGCCCCCCGCCACATACACAAACAAAACCCAGAAAATTCTGAGTGTTTACCTCCAGAGGACTAGAGCTCAGAAGAAGGGTAGAGCAGAATACTACCAAGTATAAGGTGTTTAGATTTATTATTTTATAAAAATATTTCAATTATTTAAACACATAAAGAGAAAGGAAAGTCATTATAGGAGATATATAAGATAAGTAGCATGACCAAATCTTTGCTGGGGAATTGGAACCAAGCAGAACCCTGCAGCACACCCTGTCACCCCATCCCCAACACGGGTACAAAGGCCCTCTATGTCCCCTGCCTGTTGTTTGTAGAAAAGCTGAAATCTCCCAGGCCTCCCTGAATTACAAAAGAGCAGGCTCAAGCAGTTAATGATTAGGACAACAGCGTCACAGACTCAGCGTCTGAGTTATTTTACAGATACTATAACTGCCACCAGAGGGAAAAAGCTAGCTTCATGATGGTCAGACTGTAGCTGTGACATAAGCTGCTCCATCCTGAGCAGTACTGAATCTATGGCTAGCACAATTCTAAAAACTGGCCTGAAGAGAATGGGATTAACACTATTACTCATAATAATCTATACCTTTGTGGGCAGCAAAATCATTGTAGTTTGTTCTGCCCGTATATGTAAGGGGGCAACTAAAACTGTCAGCAAAGAGATGCCTCAAACCCATATCGATATCTTTCACTCTAAGACTTCAACGCCCTTTTTCAGCATCAAGCAATTACAGAAGATACAGCTTCGTCCCCAATCCCATAGAAATAGAATGATATCTGACTGGGGGAATCTGTAAGCAGCTCTTTGCAGGAAACCACCCTCAGCAGAAAACCCCTTTTCCCTTGTCACTTTAGGAAAGCTATATTGTAACTAACCTTAAAACATGCACCCCCATGCTCCACTCATGTCTGGCACAAGCACACTTTTCAAATCTTTTGATCACACAATATCTTGCCTAACCTGCTGATTCTTTCCTTAGATCAAAGAAGAAGAAATGAAGAATAAGTAATTAACAGATGATCAGATTTCTTCCCTAGCTTCCCCTTTAGTAATCTCATGAACAAACTGTGTGAACAAGATAGCATCTAAAGAAAGATCACAAGGAGTTGACAAGCCTCCAGCAGTGGGAGATGGCTACAAGTTTGGTCCTCTATCTCAATGATTAATTGAGATTACTTCCCCTTTTCCCTTTAAAAACTTTCATGGCTGAGCAGAATCTTCAGAGTTGGTTTTTTGGGGGACACGAGTCTGCTTTTCTCCCCAGATTGCTGGCATTCTGATTAAAAGCAACTTTCCTTTTGACCAATAACTGCCTCTCGGGTATTGGTTTTTTGAGCGGCGAGCAGCCAGACCTGAGTTTGGTACCGGAATGAGACCTTATGAAAAATGGATAATGGAGATGCACATTTTGATGGGTACAGAATTTTTGAAAGGAAGGTAGCAGGGCTAATTTTATCCTTAGTTTCTCTATAGTGAAACTGAGGTTTAGAGAGTTTAACGTGGTAATCCAAAGATTTACTGATAGTAAATAGGGAATATACTGTAGAAGTAGAACCTGATCTCCCCAATTTTAAGTACTTTATATTCTTTGAGATTCACCCTTATTCTAAGCTCTTAATATATTCATATAAAAGTTAGAGCAACATGTTCCAAATCCCTTTTTCATTCTTTTTTGGTGCTTATTTTCCTGCAAAATGCAAACTTAAAAAAATTCACTCTGCCCTTAAAGTGACTCAATTAAAACCAACTACATAACATATATCAAGGGAAAGAAACAGTGCAATGTGGTAACATAAAGTGTTCTTCCTACTGCATGTAATTGATAATCCCCTGACTCCTGTAATTCCTTACACCCCGTTGCCTTAAGAAAAAATAACAATTGCTTAATGTCTATTTAATAAAACATGGAATTTTTGCAAAGCAAAACCCAACTTTATGTTGTACGCAAGAGATATTACCTCTAATAAAGTAATTCAGAAAGCCTAAAAATAAATGGATGAACAAAGGTATAAAAGACAAATTAAAACAATAAGAAAACAGGAGCTATTTCCTGATATCAAACAGACTAGAATTCAGACCAAAAGGCATTGGATGCTAAAAAAAACATACAGTATGTAATACTTGTTAAAATAAAATAGAAACTAGGCTTGAAGGTCCCCCAAGCAGACAAAACTAGTTTAGCCACATATGCAAAACTCAATCTAGTTTATGCATGTGAAACTTACATAGGTTCTTGTAAGTGAAGGGAAGTGAAACTTAGATTATTTCTTGTAAAGACATCTGATAATCACAAAGGAAACTTAAGTTATCTTCTTAAAATGATAGAAGAAAATCACTTGTAACCAATCCCTTGTTGTCTGGAAACCTCCATTCTAACAACCAATCACTGTGAGGTTAAACAACTTGCTCATTCTCACTTTATAAGCCATCCTGTAATAACAAGCCTCTGAGGTTCATACCACTTTCTGGTTTGAAGTCTCCCTATTCATGAACAGTTTGTTTCTTGCTCAATAAAATATCCACATCAAGTAAACCTCTCTGAATTTTCTCTTGACAAACTAAAAGCCACAATTCACAAAGAGGATACAATATTCATGAAAATCTATGTACCAGAAACACAGAAATCACATTCATAAAGCAAAAATTAAAAGGAAGTAAAGGGTAAACAGAGAGAAACCCACTAAAAAGAGGAGACACTGTCATAACTCTCAGTCCAAAACAAATCAAGTAGACAGTAAATAGGCAAGGATATACAAGACCTATACAACAGTACCAATAAGGTAAGTATTAGAATACTGTCCTCTATAAGCCCAAATAGAGAATATTCCTTCTTCTTCAACACAAATGGAACATGTACAACTATTTACCAAATATCAAGTCGTAAAGATAAGCTCAGTAAGTTCCATAAAATAAAAACAACAGAAAAAACATTCTTTGATGACAATGCAGTAAAACCAAAAATTAATAACAAAATCAGAAAATTCCTCAATATTTATTAAAGGAAGCATTGTGTGAAATAATTCTTGAGTAAAGGGGGAAATACAATCTGAAATTCCTCTGTTTCTTAAAGAGTAATAATAACATAAACATAACATAATAATAATATAAACAGAATCTAAGGGGTGAAACAGAAGAAATTAAAACAATCAGAACAGACTACACAATTTATGCAAAAAATTTAATGTCTATATAAAATAATCAGTGATTATTAGGAAAACACAATTTACTAAAATTGACTCCAATCAAGATAGACAGCTTGAGCAAACCATTTTCCATAGATGGAATAAAGTTATCAAATTTCTACCCTACAAAAAAAGCACAAGGCCCAGAAATGATTTCACAGGGAGATATCACCTAGTTTTTAAAAAACATACTTTAAACATTGTTCCAGAGGATAGAAAATGAAGAACTCCCAAATTTCTTTTATGAAGCAAGTGTAACACTAATACCTAAACTTGAGTAAGATCTCTCTCTCTCTCTCTCTCACACACACATACATACACACACACTCACACACATAACAGTAAGCACCAATAATGCATAATGAACACAATGGCTCAATAGTAGAAATCCACTAATATAATAAATTAAGAGATCTAAGGAGAAAAATGAGATAATTATCTCAAAAGATGCTTAAAGGCCTTTGAAAAAATTCAACATCTATTCCTTATGGAAACATTCAACAACAGGGAATTGATACTTCTTTATCCTGTAAAAAAAAAAGAAAAAAAAATGTAACAATCCTGTATCATATTCTTTTTTAACTGGAGACTTCTGAGGAAGGAGAAAAAATGACCCAGTCAATCTCCTTGCAAACAAGCTGACCTCCTACAAACACATTAGTGCTATTTACTAGCAGAAAGACCACGAAGAGTCCTTATCTCTAAAATACTTTTAGTAGGATAGACCTTTTAGTAGAATAATTGCTCATTTTATTGATATATCAACTCAGATATGGATTTGTAAGGCATGATCTACTGTAAAAAGTCACACAAGCTACCTAAAGGGGCACACAATTGGTATGTTCTGCTGAAATGGCTCTCTGTTCAAATAATGTTGCATACACATTGATTAAAACTTTGTATGCTAAATCCGGTCCAGAAGATATCCTTATAAGGGAGAGAAAGGACATTTGGAGTATTGTGTTGATGGTCTCAGACCATTCCAAAAAAATAACCTGTATTTTGCTATTGTCTACATTGTTTTAGTTATTACTAATTTTAGTACTGTGTAGGTTCTACACTTTGTATAGAGCATGATTTTACAGTCCTACTCTGGATGGTATCTATTCATTTAGAAAGAAGATGATGACAACAATATTGACAGGGCTAGAGATAGGTATAGGAATAGAGGTGGAGGTGGAAATGGAGATTGACATGGAGCTAGGTCTAGAGACCTTATATTTAATGTCAGCTCCTTATTTAATGGGGGAACAACAGTTATTCTGACTAAAGTAAGGAACAAAGTAGGCATACCCACTATTTCCATCACTATTTAACATTGTACTTGGGGCACTGACCAGTGAAATCAAATAAGAAAAAAACAATTAGAGGAAAAAGGATTGGAAATGAAGAAGTAAACTGATCTCTTTGAAGATGATATGACATTATAACAGGAGAACTCAAAGAATCAATGGTAAATATTACTCAATAAATTCACTAAGTTAGAAGCGTGTAATATTAATATACAAAAATTAAAAGCCTTCACTTATACAATAATAATCAGAAGTTATAATAGAAGAAAAAATCCCATTTACAATATCAACAGAAAATCTTTAGGAATATACTTAACAACAAATATGTAACACTTAATGAGGAAGCCAGGAAAGAAACACTTCTGAAAGATACAAAAAATACATTCCCTGTTCTTGGACAGAAAAATTCAGTATCATAAAAACAGCAATACTCTCTAAGCTTATATATGAATTTAATGTGATCTAAATAAAAATACCATTTTTTTCTAGATCTGGACAGATTTATTGTGATTTCATGTGTAAAAATAAACTTGAGAAAAGGAAGGCAAACTCTAGGACTAACTCTATAAGATATTAAAACAAACTAGAAATTATCTGTAATTAAAACAGTATAATACTCATACATGCATAGACTGACAGACAAATGAAAAATCCAGAAATGAACTCCAAAACATGTAGAAATTTAACATATGAAAAAGACATTATTTTAAATCACTAAAGAAAAAATAGACTTTTTAATAAATGATATGAGAAGTACTGGATAGCCACTTGGAAAAAGATAAAACTGGACACATACTTTGCATCAAACACCAGAAAAAACTTCAAATGGATCAGAGATCTAACAGTAAAAAACTGAAAACATAAGTCTTGGAAGGAGGTACATGTGATTTCATTTTTATAACATGTATGTGAGAAATCCGGATGTAGTTTTAAAAGATTGATGAATGAAACTTTAAAATGATACATTGCATGAAAAAAATTATAAGGAAGTCAAAAGACAATTGCCAAACTAGAAGAAATATTTAAAATATACCATCTGTAAAAGACTAACATCCATACATGCAGAACTCTTAAAAATAGAGAGGGAAAGAAAAAAACTTGATGAAAACTGGAAAAAGATTAACAGTTAATTATAAATACAGAAAAATAGACCTTAGATATATGAAAAAATGCTGCACTTCACCCATAATAAAAGAAAAGCACATTTAAACCACACTGAAAACATTTCTCACTTATCAAATTAGCAAAAATTCAAAAGCCTGACTACACACTTTGCTGGTTAGATTGTGAAGAATCAGCATGTGCTTATATTGCTAGGTGGAGTGCAAATTATGCAATCCCTATGAAGGTGAACTTGGAATATCTAACCAACTACATAAGTATTTATTTGTTCACCCAAAAATCCTACTATTATGACCCTACCATGATATGTAACTTCAATAATATAAAAATACTTATGTACACATTTACTAATTTTAGTGTTCTTTGCAATAGAAAAATATTGGAAACAACCTAGAAGCCCAAACATAGGAGAAAAACTATGGTACATAGAATATTATTCAGCTGTACAGAAGAATAAGAATGATCTCTAAGAACAGATACAAAGCAATTGCTGGGATACATTTTTAAGCAAAGCATGTTTGGGATATATTTTTAAGCAAAGCAAAGCAAAGCAGGTAAAAAGATCAGATTTTTTATTCTACCTCGTCTGTAAGAAAGATGTGAAAAAATATATATAAAGGATTCTAAATACAATTCTTCACTAAAAGGAATCAGGACCCCTTGGAACTAATACCAGATATGAGATAGGAAATATTCAAAGTAAGCCTGAAATAATGTGTTGTAAAGAAACTAAGGAAGTGCCAAAAAACTGATGAAGAGATGTCAAAAGGACAAAGGAACTCTTTTGTAAGAGCTCTTGCTTGACAATTTGAATATTTTAAAAAACCAAAGATTAATAATAGATTATGATATGCTGAATAAAAAAATTTATGAGTCTTAGTAAGATGGGAAAGTTCTTCTTTACAGAAGAATATAAACTAATAAATGTATAAGAAATGATAAAATTATAAAATCACAGTTTTGCAACTACCAATATGATAACTGACTCAGGAAACCATCATTAATGATTGCTCAAACGATTGAATGGAAATTTGTTGAGGAACAGGTATTCACACAGCCTCAAATTAACACTGTAGAGAGAGCAGCCAAGATGGTAGAGTAGAAAGACCCTGAGCTCACCTCCTCTCACAGGCACACCAAAATCACAACTTTCTGCAGAACAACCATCGATGAAAAAGACCAGAATCTACCAGAAAAGATTTTCTACAACTAAAGACATAAAGAAGGAACCACAACGAGACAGGTAGGAGGGGAGGACTCGCGATATAATCGAATCCCATACCCCCAGGTTGGTGAACCACAAATTGGAGAATAATTATATTACAGAGGTTCTCCCAAAGGAGTGAGAGTTCTGAACCCTATGTTGGGCTCCCCATCTCAGGGGTCTTGTACTGGGAAGATGAGCCCCCCCAGAGCATTTGGCTTTGAAGGCCAGTAGGGCTTACTTTTGAGAGCCTCACCAGACTAGGGGAATTAAAGACTTCACTCTTAAAGGGCACACACAAAATCTCATGTGCACTGGGACCCAGGGCAAAAGCAGCAATTGGATAGAAGCCTTGGCTAGACCTACCTTCTAGTCTTTGGAGAGTCTCCCAGAGAGGCAAGGGACAGCTGTGGCCCTCTATGGGGACACAGACACTGGTGGCAGCCATACTTAGCAACATTCTATCATGTGAACATTGTTGCTGGTGGCTGCCATACTGGTTCATTAGCACCAAGACCTGCCCCACCCAACAGCCTGTAGGCACAAGTGTTGGAACACCTCAAGCTGAACAACTAATTGGGTAGGGATACAGCCCCACCCATTGGTAGACAGGCTGGCTAAAGACCTCCTGACCCCACAGCCACCTCTAGACATGACCCTAGACACAGCCGTGCCCACTAGAGGACCAAGACCCAGCTCCAACTATCAATGGGCAGGCACTGGCCCTTCCTGCCAGGAAGCCTGCAGAATCCTCTAGACCAGCCTCATACACCAGGGGGTAGACACTAGACACAAGAAAACTATGATCCTGTAGCCTGTGGACACAGCCCACCCAAAGCAGGCCAGGTCCTACCTTGAGACCAGCTGGGACCTGGCCCTGTCCACTAGCAGGCCAACACAAGCTTTGGGACATCCCAGACCTCATGCCCAACTGTGTCAGGAAACCCCCCCGCACCCCACCCCCCCAACAATTTAAAATGAACTCTGGGATCCCTGGGCCTTGCAGCCAGACTTCAGGGACTGGATCTGGCTGTTCTGCACCCAGCCACCTCATGACTAGGCCCTGCTAAACAGCAGCCAGCAGCATCCACACAAGGCAGAGCCTGGCAACCAACCAGGCTAAGGGCCAACCAAACCTACTGGACCACCCACATAGTCAGCCCACCACAATAGAGGGACCCACACAGCTCTCATAAGGGGAACCCCTAGAGCATATACCTGGGGTGACAAAAGGGGAGGGCACTGCTGGGATGCACAGGACCCTTCCTAGAGAAGGTCACTTCTCCAAAGTTGAGAAACATAAACTAACCTACCACATACATAAAAATATAAATAGCAACGTAGACAAAATGAGGCAGCAGAGGAATAGGTTCCAGATGAAGAACAAGATAAACCCCAGAAGAAGGACTAAGTGATGTGGAAATAGGCAATCTACCCAATAAAGAGTTCAGAGTAATGATCATAAAGAAAATCAAAGAACTCAGGAGAAGAATAGATGCACAGAATGAGAAGTTAGAAGTTTTAAACAAAGAGTTAGAAAACATAAAGAACAACCAAACAGAGATGAAGAACACAATGAAAAGTACACTAGAAGGAATTAAAAGTAGCCTAAATGATACAGAGGAATGGATCAGTGAGCTGGAGGACAGAGTAGTGGAAATCACTGCTGCTGAACAGAAAAAAAAAATGAAAAGAAATGAGGACAGTTTAAGAGACCTCTGGGACAACATCAAGCACACTAATATTCATGTTATAGATGTCTCAGAAAAAAGAGAAAGGACCTGAGAAAATATTTGAAGACATAAAAGGTGAAAACTTACATAACCTGGGAAAGGAAACAGGCAACCAAGTCCAGGAAGCACAGAGAGTCCCATACAGAATTAACCCGAAGAGGAATACACCAAGACACACTGTAATTAAAACTGACACAAAAGTAAAGATAAAGAGAGAATATTAAAAGCAGCAAGGGAAAAGCAACACATAACATACAAGGGAACTCTCATAAGGCTATCAGCTGATTTTTTTTTTTTTTTTTTTTATCAGCTGATTTTTCAGCAGAAACTCTGCAGGCCAGAAGGGAGTAGCACAATATATTTAAAGTGATGAAAGGGAAAAACCTACAACCATTGGGTAACTGAAGAAGTCAGAAAGAAAAAAAAAAAATGCCTAGAGAGAAATGAAAATGAAAACACAATGATCCAAAACTTACTGGATGCATTAAAAACAGTTCTAAGAGGGAAGTTTATAGTGATACTAGCTTACCTCAGGAAACAAGAAAAATCTCAAATAAAAAAGTTAACCTTACATCTAAAGGAACTGAAGAAAGAAGAACAAACAAAACCCAAAGTTAACAGAAGGCAAGAAATCATAAAGATCAGAGCAGAAATAAATGAAATAGAGGCTAAAAAACCAATAGAAAAGATCAATGAAGCTAAAAGCTGGTTCTTCGAAAAGATAAACAAAATTGATAACCCTTTAACCAGACTCATCACGAGAAAAAGGGAGAGGGCCCAAATCAATAAAATAAAAAAGGAAAAAGGAAAGTTACAACCAACATCATTGAAATATAAAGCTCATAAGAGATTACTATGAGCAACTATTTGCCAATAAAATTGGCAACCTAGAAGAAATGGACAAATTCTTAGAAAGGTACAACCTCCCAGGACTAAACCAGGAAGAAACAGAAAATAGGGACAGACCAATTATCAGTATTGAAATTGAATCTGTAATTTTAAAAACTCCCAACAAACAAAAATCCAGGACCAACAGCTTCACAGGTGAATTCTACCAAAACTTTAGAAAATTTAGAGAAGACTTAATAGCTATCCTTCTGAAACTATTCCAAAAAATTGTAGAGGAAGGAACACTTATGAACTCATTCTATGAGGCCACCATCACCCTGATACCAAAACCAGATAAAGAGATCACAAAAAAAGAAAATTAGAGACCAATCTCACTGATGAATATAGATGCAAAAATCCTCAACAAAATACTAGCAAACCAAATCCAACAATACACTAAAAGGATCATACACCATGATCAAGTGGGATTTATCCCAGGGATGAAGGATTTTTCAATATCTGCAAATCAATCAATGTGATGCACCACATTAACAAATTGAAGAATATTAACTTTGTTATATAGCAGAAACTAACACAACACTGTAAAGCAATTATACTCCAATAAAGATGTAAAAAAAAACCCCAAAAAAACTGAAGAATAGAAACCATATGATCATCTCAATATATGCAGAAAAAGCTTTTGATAAAATTCAGCATCCAGAGGCTTCCCTGGTGGCGCAGTGGTTGAGTGTCTGCCTGCCAATGCAGGGGACGTGGGTTTGAGCCCTGGTCTGGGAAGATCCCACATGCCGCGGAGCAACTGGGCCCATGAGCCACAACTACTGAGCCTGCGCGTCTGGAGCCTGTGCTCCGCAATAAGAGAGGCCGCGATAGTGAGAGGCCCGTGCACCGCAATGAAGAGTGGCCCCTGCTTGCCGCAACTAGAGAAAGCCCTCGCACAGAAACGAAGGCCTAACACAGCCAAAAATAAATAAATAAATATTTAAAAAAAAATTCAGCATCCATTTATGATAAAAACTCTTCAGAAAGCAGGCATAGAAGGAACATACATCAACATAATAAAGGCCATATATGACAAAACCACAGCTAACATCATACTCAATGGTGAAAAGTGGAAAGCATTCCTTCTAAGATCAGGAACAAGACAGGGTGCCCACTCTTGCCACTTTTATTCATCATAGTTTTAGAAGAGCTAGCCATAGCAATTACAGAAGAAAAAGAAAGAAAAGGAATCCAAGTTGGAAAGGAAGAAGTAAAACTGTCTCTGTGTGCAGATGACATGAAAAAATCCTAAAGATGCAACCAGAAAACTACTAGAGCTCATCAATGAATTTGGTAAATTTGCAGGATACAAAATTAATATACAGATATCTGTTGCATTTCTATACACTAACAACAAACTATCAGAAAGAGAAATTAAAGAAACAATCCCATTTACCATGCATCAAAAAGAATAAAATACCTAGGAATAAACCCACCTAAGGAGGCAAAAGATCTGTATTCTGAAAACTATGACACTGATGAAAGAAGCTGAAGATGAAACAAACAGATGGAAAGATATTCTGTGTTCTTGGACCGGAAGAATCAATATTGTTAAAATGACCATACTACTGAAGGCAATCTACAGATTCAGTGCAATCCCTATCAAAAACTAGCGGCATTTTTTCACAGAACTGGAACAAATAATTTAAAAATTTGAATGGAAATACAAAGACTCCAAATAGCCAAAACAATCTTGAGAAAGAAGAATGGAGCTGGAGGAATAACATTCCCTGACTTCAGAGTATACTACAAAGTTACAGTAATCAAAACAGTATGGTACTGACACAAAAACAGAAATATAGATCAATGAAATAGGATAGAGGGCCCAGAAATAAACCCATACACTCACTGTCAACTAATCAAAGACAAAGGAGGAAAGAATATACAATGGAGAAAAGAGTTTCTCTTCAGTAAGTGGCACTGGGAAAACTGGACAGCTACATGTAAAAGAATGAAATTGGAACATTCTCTAACACCATATACAAAAATAAACTCAAAATGGATTAAAGACTTAAATATATGACTGGACACTATAAAACTTCTAGAGGAAAACATGGGCAGAACACTCTTTGACATAAATCACAGCAATATTTTTTGGATCTGTCTTCTAGAGTAATGGAAATAAAGGCAAAAATAAACAAATGGGACCTAATTAAACTTAAAAGCTTTTGCACAGCAAAGGAAACCATCAACAAAATGAAAAGACAACCAACTGAATGGAAGAAAATATTTGCAAATGACATGACCAATAAGGGATTAATATCCAACATATATATAAACAGCTCATACAACTCAGCTTCAATAAAACAAACTACCTGGTTGAAAAATGAGCAGAAGAACTGAATAGATATTTTTCCAAAGAGGAACTGCAGAGGGCCAACAGGCATATGAAAAGATGCTCAACATTGCTAATGATCAGGGAAGTGCAAATCAAAACCACAATGAGGGACTTCCCTGGTGGTCCAGCAGTTAAGACTCCGTGCTCCCAATGCAGTGGGCCCAGGTTCAATCCTTGGTCAGGGAACCAGATTCCACATGCTGCAACTAAAGAGCCTGCATGCGGCAATGAAGATCCCACATGCTGTAACTAAGACCTGGCACAGCCAAATAAATAAATAAATATTAAAACAAACACAAAAACAAAACCACAATGAGATATCACCTCACACCTGTCAGAATGGCCATTCATAGAAAGAACACAAATAACAAGTGTTGGGGAGGATGTGGAGCAAAGGGAACCTTTGTACACTGTTGGTGGGAATGTAAATTGGTGCAGCCACTGTGGAAAACAGTATGGAAGTTTTTCAAAAAACTAAAAAGAGAACTGCCATATGATCCAGCAATTCCACTCTTAGGTATATGTCTGAAAAAACCAAAACACTAATTCAAAACGATACATGCTGTTATGAACATGTCAAGATAAGGAAATAACCTAAGTGTCCATCAACAGATGAATGGATAAAGAAGATGTGGTATATATACACAGTGGAATACTACTCAGCCATAAAAAAGAACAAAATTTTGCCATTTGCAGCAACATGGATGGACTTGGAGGGTATTATGCCAAGTGAAATAGGTCAGACAGAGACAGATACTGTATGATATCACATGGAATCTAAAAAATACAACAAACTAGTGAGCATAACAAAAAAAAAAAAAAGCAGACTCACAGATATAAGGAACAAACTAGTGGTTACCAGTGGTTGGGGAGGGCCAATATCGGGGCAGGAGAATGGGAGGTATACTATTCGGTGTAAAATAGGATCAAGGATATATTGTACAGCATAGAAATATAGCCAATATTTTTTAATAACTATAAACAGAAGTAACTTTTCAAAATTGTATGAAAACTAAAAATGAAATAAATTTTTAAAAATTGAAAAATTTTGCATTAAAAATTATCACTGTACAACATAGAATTTATAAATTAGGAAAGTGACACTTAAAAAGTGGATGCACTGTGAAGGACATAATATCCTGTATTTGATATCTTGACAAAAATTTTTAACCTGACTCTAATTATAAGGAAACAATCAGGCAATCCAAATTATTGGAAGTTAAAAAAAAAAGCACTAATCTGGTCTCTTTATAATAGTCAATGTTATGAAAACAAAACAAAAGCAGTGGAACTACCTAGATTAATTTTAATTAAAGTATATGTTGTTAATAGATATTGTTGTATCAATGTTCAATTTCATTAATGTATTTTGATTATGTAAGAAAATGCCTTATTCTTAGAAAGCATTTAAGAGTTAAGTGTCATGATGTCTGCAATTTATTTTCAAATAGTTCAGTAAATGTATGTATGTAAATAGAGAAAGAGAGAGCAAATATGATAAAATTTTAACAATCAGCAAATCTAAGTGAAGGGTATGTAGGTTTGAAATTATTCGAGATAAAATGTTGGAGGACGAAGAATTTTCCAATGCTTTAATATTTTGAATCTTTATAACCTGCCTAATTAATGATTCTAAGGTTCCTTGTCTCCTTGTTTGTGAAATTTACTACTTGATTCATAATAAACTAACTGAAAATGTGTATGGGATATTGCTGTTAAATGGAAGTAGCAGCACAGTGTAATGGAAAGAACACTGACTGGGAAAGAGAATCTAATCCAAGCTCTGCTGAATATATTTTATGAGTTTAAACAAATTACTTCTCATCTCTGAGACTATGACCCTACCTGTATAATGGGGAGTTTTCTAAGTTGTATTCTTAAGAATTATAGAAACCAAGTCTTACTGTAATACAGGATCTTCAAGTTCCAATAACACTCTTTTATTTCACAGCAAATCAGTTCACACGCATTCTCCCTCTGTAAAGAGTTGGTTAACAAGCAGCATTTTGTCCATATAATGCTGGCTTCTAAGAATTGCTGAGTGATTAATGTAAAGGGAGAGAAGTTTTGAGTGTCAGAGTGAAAGCAGAATATACTGGCTTGTAATTTTTATTTAATCTGAAGTGCACCTGTCTGGTCTACTTATTCTACTATCAATTTAATTTATTTTGTAAAACTTAGAGTTGTTCTTCAAGGCAGAAAATGTTGGGAGGAAAAATAGTTCACATTTAGGCAATTTCACAAAGTCACCATTTCTTATCATGGTGTTATATCAGGAAATCCAACCAATACCTCTGTACGTTTCTATGGGAGGATAGGGTAGAAACTTTCAGATATCTTCAAGAAGACAAAGAATACCCTTCTGCCCACCTCACCCACCCACCCTCAGATTACTCCACCAACTTTTTACTGACATCTGAAATGCCACAACAAGAAAAGCATTCCCTTGGCTTCACTTTTTTTCTTTCTTTACTCTTTGTTAGAATGCTAACATTATAAGGATATATAGTATGACTCCTCATCAGTTTGCTCATCAGTAACAATTTAACAGGTCATTTCTTAAGAAACTCAGGGTTGAAGAGGAAGAAAGAGTCTGAGGGCATTTGGGGATGTTGGTATAAATGAGAAAAGGGAGAAAAAGCACAGATAGGACATAATGAGAGGCCATGTAGACAAACCAGTCACTCATAGCTCTGCTGTCTCAAGGCCCTTCCAGTGTGCATAAAAACAGTAAGAGATGCCTGAGGGAAAAGCCAATCCACACAAGAGACAAAGCGAGGTTCTTTAACCCTGGACAACCTAGAAGAGCAGACTACTATGGTGGGAAGGTATAGGCTGTTTTTCTTTTTCATTCCAGATGGTGCCAGCCTGGGATTAGTCAAAACTGTTCTAAGACTGTTGGAAATAGACTCTACCTGTCATGAATAACCTTGAAGCACTTAAAAGCACAAAATACTATGGTAGATCTGGGTTAAAAATGTCTCCTAGTGGCATAGTCTACATCTCTGTGCTCCAAATATTCTAAATATCCTACCAAAATATATTGGCTTCCTGAAGGCAAATGGTCCCCCTGAAGTATCCTTTACCTCCCTTCATTGGCCAAGTAGCCAGATTTTCTGAAACAACACTCACAGGAAAGGGGGATTGGTAGGACACAATATAGATTCTAGTGGGTCCTACTGAATGACCACGTGAATCATTCATATAATTTTAAAAAGAGTTTCATCATGATGAACCACACGTCACTGATGCTTCAAATGCCTGGAAAGAAACTATAAATGGATTCCACGTTAGGTTTCTCTGTGAAGAGACACGCTCCCAGAGCCCACTTCAAACATGCCAACAGCTAACACCCTGCAAATGTCAGAAGCCCCACCAGCTCCTCTGTTAGAAATGATCTCGTTCTGTGTGGGATAGCTGGCTTGCAAACAAGAATCTAAGTTCATTCATTCTCTCTCTCTGCCCTGGCCGATGTGAGTGATCCTCGGAGAGGCATCTCAGAAGCAACAAGGCGGTGGGGTAAAGCCGCTGTTAGAGCTGACAAGTAGTTGGACAGCTGATTATATTGGACCTGAGTGATTACAATTACAGCCTCTCTACCTCACAGGCTTTTTAATGGGTTTCAGAAAGTCAGATAATTCTGAATGCCATGGAAACTTCTCATTTGAAAGCGGCAAGGGGATATGGAAAGTTTATTTCCACTGGTCAGCGTGATTCAGTGAACTCGACATGGAACTAAAAAAGAGAAGCACTTTGGGACTAATACTAACAAAGACACAAAATTTAGAAAAAAGTAGTAGAAGAAATAAATCTGGTTCTCTTTCACTTGGGTACATACAGGCAGACTCTTTCTAGAAGGCCAGTTAGTAATGAATAGAGAAAGAATTCTCAATATCTTTAGACTTTATTACAAATTTGTCAGCTGTAGAGGTACTACTGCCTACAAACAAATCCATTTTCTGAGTTTTGATCCATTTGATTAACTTCTTTTATATCATTTTTATGTGACTGAGTTTCTATATTTGGCCAGTTAACCATCAGCCTTTTAGTTTCATTTTTTTATCCCAAGTACATGTTTGGCACAGGTTCTGTTCTTTTAAATAAATGGAATACTAAACAGTGGATTCTGAAAGTTACTGAAAATTCATTAAGATTTTATCCTCCCCATTCATAGCATTCTTTTTGTCCAAAATTAATTCCCTGATTAAGAGAATATAACCACTTAATACTCTCCATCAGTCTTCATAATAAAATTTCACTTTCTTTTTCATAGAAGAATGTATGTAAAGCAATGTAAATCATTTTAAACTTTCTCTGCTAGTCTAAGAGAAAAATAAATGACTAATAAAAGCAATCACCAGGGTTCCAGGTTAAAATGGTAGATAGAAAACACACATCTAAATTCACTCCTTCCTGAAGTAGAACCAAATGGGATCTTTAAAAAAAACAAAATCCCCATATACAAACAAACAAAAAATACTCTCTCAAAGATATCAGGAAGAAAGCCACTAATTTTTGAAACTATAAAAATCAGATAAATGAATGGCCACTGATTGAGTAGATCTAATACAGCCAAACTTCTAAGCCTGCAGTGGAGAATAGCTAGAAACATACCTGACTTACACTCAAAAGGTAGGAAGCTGGCAATACCAGGGACCTCTGGTGTTTCTGGAAATGGGAGTGAAGGGAAAACTGAGTGAGTGAAAGAATAAAATAAAAATATGGTAAAAGTTGTTTGAGAATCGTTTAAAACCCTAGATGTCCTTCCAGACTCTACTCCATAGAGTGAATGTACCTCCCCCACCCCAACAGAAATATGAAAGATAATTCTTCAGAATAGTTTTAAATGGAGAATCTCTGGGCTGGGGATACTTAGCACAGTTGTGGACCTGGGAAACTTAATAAGAACAGAGGCACTCAGGAAAGTAGTCTTTGTTCTTCTTGTTGGGCTCTGCTCTGTTCCCAGGGCATGAGACCCCCCTCCTCCCCGCTCACCCGCCCCCCATCTCTGGACTCCATGTAATTGAGGCTTTTGTTTCTTATTACAGTCTTCATTCCAACTAGAATCTGAGTTTTTAAGAAACGTTCTAAAATTTCCTAAACTCTTCCAAGGCAATAAGCTTTTAACCCCAATATATCCTATTAACTTGCAATGCTCTCACTCTAAAGAGTTTGTGGTAAAATGAAAAGCTATTAAGTGAAATAAAATTTGGGGATCAAGAAGAAGAAACAAACAGGGGTACTAAGTGGAGGATAAATAGTGACTGTTGAATGCTGGAACCACCAGCCCCACCCCCATCCTCTCCTCACCTCCCAGAACTCTGGCAGCCAAATCTCTAACATCTAGGCTGGGGGCTGGGAGACCCTTCTCTGGGACACCTGATCAACCCAGGAGGAAATTTATAAAGACACTGACATCTGGAGCTTGGCAGCTAATTATCTGTCAAGACCACCCTACTGTGAAACTATAAATCTGCAAGCCCCATTCCCATACTCAGAGCATTCAATTTAAACCCATGTTCTATAAGCCAACAAGAAAGGATCTACAAACATCTAAGGAAAGCTAACAGGAAGTTAGCAATCAAAACAAACAATCAATAAGGAAAAAAGCCACTTGGAGGACAAGAACTGCAAGGGAAAAGAAAACAAAACAAAACAAATAACTATTATTGATATCTTCCCAAATAGAAGAATGGCATCCATGATCATATCAGGAAATAGTATTCAAAGAACAGAAAAGTGGATCTTGGAAATTAAAAACTTGATGGCAGAAATGAAAAACATCAATGGATGGGATGGAAGGTTAATTTGAGCAAGTCTCATAGAAAATAGAGCAAAAAGACAAAAAACATGAAAGGCAGGAGGGAAGGTTAAGAAAATAGGAGCAATCTAAGAGTTTCAACATCCAAAAAAATAGCAGTTCAGAAGGAAAGAACTGAGAAAACAGGAGAAAATCATCCATCAAGTAATTCAAGGCAATTTCCTAGGATTAAAGGGCATACTGAAAGGACCCATTGAACACCGAACACACTGGATAAAAATAGAACCACACTAAAATACAACACTGAGAAATTTCAGAATCTTACTGTAATAAAGATCTTAAAACCCTTGGTAAAGCAAGAAAAAAATTAATAAACCAAAAGAACTTTTTCTAGAATAACAAAGACAATAGTAATAACCTCAAAACTCTGAAGGGAAATTATTTCCCAGCTAGAATTCCAGGTTTAATCAAACTATCCACCTACTTGAAGGGTCAAATAAAGATATTTTCAAGCATGCACAAATAAAAACAATGAAATCATTTTGTGCTCCACCAAAATGAGGAAGTAGATTAAGAGAGACACAGCAGAGGACAAAGGAATCTTAGGTTGTCTTCTGAGATCCAAGCATGGATCTGAATTATTTAAGAAACAGGATGAGCTCTGTAATAAACTGGTCTCCCAAAGACAGTGGCTTTAAAAAGGCAGTAATTTATTTCTCTCCCATGTAACACCCCAAGTTGAGCAATGAAGGTTGGTGGGACATCTGTGCTTCACACAATCATACAGAGAACCTAGTTCCTTCTGTTTTGTTGCTCATCCAGATCGTTGGACTATTCTGCATATTCAAAGCTTGAGGACTTATCTATGTGCTAGCTTGTGGAGAAAGGATGAGTATAAATCCAGAGTAAACAATTAAATTGTAGTTTACACACCTCACTTCCACTCTTAGGTCATAAGAAATAACTTAGTCACATGATCACATCTACCAGAACAGAGCTTACGAAGTATAGTTCCTAGTTATGCAATCATGTGTCCAGTTTGAATTCTCTTACTATTGAAGAAAGGAAAAGAAGATTTTGTGATATTATATAGTCTCTGTCATAGAAAACAGGATAATGTTTTAAAAACTTGTGGACAAGAGCAGTGTAACTCCCTATATCCATGGCCATCCTTCCCTCCAGAGTGAATAGACAGATATAGTGAAAATCAACAGAAACACAACTTTTATTTTTATTTTTTATTTTTTTGAATTTAATTTAATTTTCTTATACAGCAGGTTCTTATTAGTTATCTATTTTATACATATTAGTGTATATATGTCAATTGCAATCTCCCAATTCCCCCCCCACCCACTTTCCCCCCTTGGTGTCCATACGTTTGTTCTCTACATCTGTGTCTCTATTTCTGCCTTGCAAACTGGTTCATCTGTACCATTTTTCTAGATTCCACATATATGCATTAATATACAATATTTGTTTTCCTCTTTCTGACTTACTTCACTCTGTATGACAGTCTCTAGGACCATCCACGTCTCTGCAAATGACCCAATTTCGTTCCTTTTTATGGCTGAGTAATATTCCATTTATATATGTACCACATCTTCTTTATCCATTCGTCTGTTGATGTGCATTTAGGTTGCTTCCATGACCTGGCTATTGTAAATACTGCTGCAATGAACATTGGGGTGCCTGTGTCTTTTTGATTTTTTGATCTTTTCGATCTTGAAGATCTTTAGGATCTTCAATAATTATGATGTACATCAGACACTGAATGATGAAACAATACAGAACTGTGCTCCTAACGTGAAAGGTAACATAAGAGTCTGAGTACTTCTCTCTCAACCAGCGTCTTAGCGAGACCCTTTGGGCTCTCACAAGCACAATGCAGAAGAAGATATAAATATTTCAAAATAAGATGAATTTCCCAATTCCTAATATACATACATGTTTATATTTGCATAGATTATCTCTGTATTTAAGGCGCTAGTAACAGTGGCTGCTTATCAAAAGAAGAACTAGTAATATTTTCACTCTTTACCATTTTGTTTACCTTTTGAATTTATATATTATGCATTTATATCGCATCCAAGAATAAAAGAATTTATATCCCATCTAAGAATAAAGTAAAATGCATTCCTTTAAAAAAATGCAAATGGGAGGAGCTTCAAGATGGCAGAAAAATAAGAAGTGGAGATCACCTTCCTCCCCACAAATACATCAGAAATACATCTACATGTGGAACAATTCCTACAGAACATCTACTGAACGCTGGCAGAAGAACTCAGGCCTCCCAAAAGGCAAGAAACTCCCCACGTACCTGGGTAGGGCAAAGGAAAAAAGAAAAAACAGAGACAAAAGAAGAGTGATGGGACCTGCACCAGTGCAAGGGAGCTGTGAAGGAGGAAAGGTTTCCACACACTAGGAAGCCCCTTCGCAGGTGGAGACTGCGGGTGGCGGAGGGGGGAAGCTTCGGAGCCATGGAGGAGAGCGCAGCCACAGGGGTGCAGAGGGCAAAGCAAAGACATTCCTGCACAGAGGATCGGTGCCAGCCAGCACTCACCAGCCCGAGAGGCTTATCTGCTCACCCGCCAGGGCGGGCAGGGTCTGGGAGCTGAGGCTCTGGCTTCGGAGGTCAGATCCCAGGGAGAGGACTGAGGTTGGCTGCGTGAACACAGCCTGAAGGGGGCTAGTGCACCACAGCTAGCTGGGAGGGAGTCTGGGAAAAAGTCTGGAACTGCCGAAGAGGAAGAAACTTTTTCTTGCCTCTTTGTTTCGCGGTGCGCGAGGAGAGGGGATTCAGAGCACCACCTAAATGAGCTCCAGAGACGGGCGCGAGCCGCAGCTATCAGCGTGGAGCACAGAGACAGGCATGAGACGCTAAGGCTGCTGCTGCAGCCACCAAGAAGCCTGTGTGCAAGCACAGGTCACTATCCACAACTCTCCTTCCAGGAGCCTGTGCAGCCCACCACGGCCAGGGTCCTGTGATCCAGGGACAACTCCCCCCGGAGAACACACAGAGCGCCTCAGGATGGTGCAATGTCATGCCGGCCTCTGCCACCGCAGGCTTGCCCCGCATCCGTACCCCTCCCTGGCCTGAGTGAGCCAGAGCCCCCTAATCAGCTGCTACTTTAACCCCGTCCTGTCTGAGTGGCAACAGACGCCCTCAGGCAACCTACAGGCAGAGGCGGGGCCAGATCCAAAGCTGAACCCCAGGAGCTGTGCGAACAAAGAACAGAAAGGGAAATCTCCCCCGGCAGCCTCAGGACTAGCAGATTAAATCTCCACAATCAACTTGATGTACCCTGCATCTGTGGAATACCTGAATAGACAACAAATCATCCCAAATTGAGGTGGTGAACTTTGGGAACAACGATATATATATATTTTTCCTTTTTCTCTTTTTGTGAGTGTGTATGTGTATGCTTCTGTGTGTGATTTTTGTCTGTATAGCTTTGCTTTTACCATTTGTCCTAGGGTTCTGTCTGCCCATTATTATTATTTTTTTTTCGCAGTTTTTAGCGCTTGTTATCATTGGTGGATTTGTTTTTTGGTTTGGTTGCTCTCGTCTTTCTTTCTTTTTTTATTACTTAAAAATTTTTTTTTATTTTTAATAATTATCTTTTATTTTTTATTTTAATAACTTTATCTTATTTTATCTTTCTTTATTTTTTCTTTCTCCCTCTTATTCTGAGCCGTGTGGAAAACAGGGTCTCTGTGCTCCAGCCAGGCATTAGGCCTGTGCCTCTGAGGTGGGAGAGCCGAGTTGGTCCACCAGAGACCTCCCAGCTCCACGTAATATCAAATGGCGAAAATCTTCCAGAGATCTCCATCTCAATGCCAAAACCCAGCTCCAGTCAATGACCAGCAAGCTACAGTGCTAGACACCCTATGCCAAACAACTAGCAAGACAGGAACACAGCCCCACCCATTAGCAGACAGGCTGCCTAAAATCATAATAAGGTAACAGACACCCCAAAACACACCACCAGACGTGGACCTGCCCACAAGAAAGACAAAATCCAGCCTTATCCACCAGATCACAGGCATTAGTCCCCTCCACCGGGAAGCCTATGCAACCCACTGAACCAACCTTAGCCACTGGGGGCAGACACAAAAAACAACGGGAACTACGAACCAGCAGCCTGTGAAAAGGAGACCTCAAACACAGTAAGTTAAGCCAAATGAGAAGACAGAGAAACACACAGCAGATGAAGGAGCAAGGTAAAAAGCCACCAGACCAAACAAATGAAGAGGAAATAGGCAGTCTACCTGAAAAAGAATTCAGAATAATAGTAAAGATGATCCAAAATCATGGAAATAGAATGGAGAAAATACAAGAAACATTTCACAAGGACCTAGAAAACTAAAGAGCAAACAAAGAATGATGAACGACACAATAAATGAAATTAAAAATTCTCTAGAAGGAAGCAATAGCAGAATAATGGAGGCAGAAGAAGGAATAAGTGACCTGGAAGATAAAATAGTGGAAATAACTACTGCAGAGCAGAATAAAGAAAAAAGAATGAAGAGAACTGAGCACAGTCTCAGAGACCTCTGGGACAACATTAAACTCACCAACATTCGAATTATAGGGGTCCCAGAAGAAGAAGAGAAAAAGAAAGGGACTGAGAAAATATTTGAAGAGATTATAGTTGAAAACTTCCCTAATATGGGAAAGGAAATAGGTAATCAAGTCCAGGAAGCGCAGAGAGTCCCATACAGGAAAAAACCAAGGAGAAACACGCCAAGACACATATTAATGAAACTATCAAAAATTAAATACAAAGAAAAAATATTAAAAGCAGCAAGGGAAAAAAAACAAATGACATACAAGGGAATCCCCATAAGGTTAACAACTGATCTTTCAGCAGAAACTCTGCAAGCCAGAAGGAAGTGGCAGGACATATTTAAACTGATGAAAGGGAAAAACCTACAACCAAGATTACTCTACCCGGCAAGGATCTCATTCAGATTTGATGGAGAAATGAAAACCTTTACAGACAAGCAAAAGCTAAGAGAATTCAGCACCACCAAACCAGCTTTACAACAAATGCGAAAGGAACTTCTCTAGACAGGAAACACAACAGAAGGAAAAGACCTACAATAACAAACCCAAAACAATTAAGAAAATGGTAATAGGAACATACATATTGATAATTACCTTAAATGTAAATGGATTAAATGCTCCAACCAAAAGACATAGACTGGCTGAATGGATACAAAAACAAGACCCGTATATGTGCTGTCAACAAGAGACCCACTTCACACCTAGGGACACATACAGACTGAAAGTGAGGGGATGGAAAATAATATTCCATGCAAATGGAAATCAAAAGAAAGCTGGAATAGCAATTCTCATATCAGACAAAATAGACTTTAAAACAAAGACTATTACAAGAGACAAAGAAGGACACTACATAAGGATCAAGGGATCAATCCAAGAAGAAGATATAACAATTGGAAATATTTATGCACCCAACATAGGAGCACCTCAATACAGAAGGCAAATGCTAACAGCCATAAAAGGGGAAATCAACAGTAACACAGTCATAGTAGGGGACTTTAACACCCCACTTTCACCAATGGACAGATCATCCAAAATGAAAATAAATAAGGAAACACAAGCTTTAAATGATACATTAAACAAGATGGACTTCATTGATATTTATAGGACATTCCATCCAAAAACAACAGAATACACTTTCTTCTCAAGTGCTCATGGAACATTGCCCAGGATAGATCATATCTTGGGTCACAAGTCAAGCCTTGGTGAATTTAAGAAAACTGAAATCGTATCAAGTATCTTTTCCAACCAGAACGCTATGAGACTAGATATCAATTACAGGAAAAAATCTGTAAAAAATACAAACACATGAAGGCTAAACAATACACTACTTAACAACCAAGAGATCACTGAAGAAATCAAAGAGGAAATCAAAAAATACCTAGGAACAAATAATGAAAACACGACGACCCAAAACCTATGGATGCAGCAAAAGCGGTACTAAGAGGGAAGTTTAGAGCAATAAAATCCTACCTCAAGAAACAAGAAACATCTCAAATAAACAACCTAATCTTATACGTAAAGCAATTAGAGAAAGAAGAAAAAAAAAAACCCAAAGTTAGCAGAAGGAAAGAAATAATAAAGATGAGATCAGAAATAAATGAAAAAGAAATGAAGGAAACAGTAGCAAAGATCAATAAACTAAAAGCTGGTTCTTTGAAAGGTAAACAAAATTGATAACCCATTAGCCAGACTCATCAAGAAAAAAAGGGAGAAGACTCAAATCAGTAGATTTAGAAATGAAAAAGGAGAAGTAACAACTGATACTGCAGAAATACAAAGGATCATGAGAGATTACTACAAGCAACTATATACCAATAAAATGGACAACCTGGAAGAAATGGACAAATTGTTAGAAAAGTACAACCATTCAAGACTGAACCAGGAAGAAATACAAAATATAAACAGACCAATCACAAGCACTGAAATTGAAACTGTGATTAAAAACCTTCTAGCAAACAAAAGCCCAGGACCAGATGGCTTCACAGGTGAAGTCTATCAAACATTTAGAGAAGAGCTAACACCTATCCTTCTCAAACTCTTCCAAAATATAGCAGAGGGAGGAACACTCCCAAACTCATTCTACGAGGCCACCATCACCCTGATACCAAAACCAGACAAAGATGTGACAAAGAAAGAAAACTACAGGCAATATCACTGATGAACAGAGATGCAGAAATCCTCAACAAAATACTAGCGAAGAGAATCCAACAGCACATTAAAAGGATCATACACCATGATCAAGTGGGGTTTGTCTCAGGAATGCAAGGATTCTTCAATATACACCAAAAAATCAATGTGATACACCATATTAACAAACTGAAGGAGAAAACTATATGATCATCTCAATGGATGCAGAATTTCTGACAAAATTCAACAACGATTTATGATAAAAACCGTCAAGAAAGTAGGCAAAGAGGGAACTTACCTCAGCATAATAACGGCCATATATGATAAACCCACAGCCACCATCATCCTTAATGGTGAAAAACAGAAACCATTTCCACTAAGATCAGGAACAAGACAAGGTTGCCCACTCTCACCACTGTTATTCAACATTGTTTTGGAAGTTTTAGCCACAGCAATCAGAGAAGAATAAGAAATAAAAGAAATCCAAATCGGAAAAGAAGAAGTAAAGCTGTCACTGTTTGCAGATGACATGATACTATACATAGAGAATCCTAAAGATGCTACCAGAAAACTATTAGAGCTAATCAATGAATTTGGTAAAGTAGCAGGATACAAAATTAATGCACAGAAATCTCTTGCATTCCTATACACTAATGATGAAAAAATCTGAAAGTGAAATTAAGGAAACACTCCCATTTACCGCTGCAAGAAAAAGAATCAAATACCTAGGAATAAACCTACCTTAGGAGACAAAAGACCTGTATGAAGAAAACTATACGACACTGATGAAAGAAATTAAAGATGATACAAACAGATGGAGAGATATACCATGTCCTTGGGTTGGAAGAATCAACATTGTGAAAATGACTATACTACCCAAAGCAATCTACAGATTCAATGCAATCCCTATCAAAGTACCACTGGCATTTTTCACAGAACTAGAACAAAATATTTCACAATTTGTATGGAAACACAAAAGACCCCGAATAGCCAAGCAATCTCGAGAAAGAAAAACGGAGCTGGAGGAATCAGGCTCCCGGACTTCAGACTATACTAAAAAGCTACAGTAATCACGACAGTATGGTACTGGCACAAAAACAGAAATACAGATCAGTGGAACAGGATAGAAAGCCCAGAGATAAACCCACGCACATATGGTCACCTTAGTTTTGATAAGGGAGGCAAGAATATACAATGGAGAAAAGACAGCCTCTTCAATAAGTGGTGCTGGGAAAACTGGACAGCTACAGGTAAAAGATGAAATTAGAACAATGCCTAACACCATACACAAAAATAAACTCAAAATGGATTAAAGACCTAAATGTAAGGCCAGACACTATAAAACTCTTAGAGGAAAACATAGGCAGAACACTCTATGACATAAATCACAGCAAGATCCTTTTTGACCCACCTCCTAGAGAAACGGAAATAAAAACAAAAATAAACAAATGGGACCTAATGAAACTTAAAAGCTTTTGCACAGCAAAGGAAACCATATACAAGACAAAAAGACAACCCTCAAAATGGGAGAAAATATTTGCAAATGAAGCAACTGACAAAGGATTAATCTCCAAAATTTACAAGCAGCTCATGCAGCTCAATATCAAAAAACCAAGAACCCAATTCAAAAATGGGCAGAAGACCTAAATAGAAATTTCTCCAAAGAAGATATACAGATTGCCAACAAACACAAGAAAGAATGCTCAACATCACTAATCATTAGAGAAATGCAAATCTAACTACAATGAGGTATTACCTCACACCAGTCAGAATGGCCATCATCAGACAATCTACAAACAATAAATGCTTGACAGGGTGTGGAGAAAAGGGAACCCTCTTGCACTGTTGGTGGGAATGTAAATTGATACAGCCACTATGGAGAACAGTATGGAGGTTTTTTAAGAAACTAAAAATAGAACTACCATATGACCCAGCAATCCCACTACTGGGCATATATCCTGAGAAAACCATAATTCAAAAAGAGACATGTACCACAATGTTCATTGCAGCACTATTTATAATAGCCATGACATGGAAGCAACCTACGTGTCCATCGACAGATGAATGGATAAAGAAGATGTGGCACATATATACAATGGAATATTACTCAGCCATAAAAAGAAACGAAATTGAACTATTTGTAGTGAGGTGGATGGACCTAGAGTCTATCACACAGAGTGAAGTAAGTCAGAAAGAGAAAAACAAATGCCATATGCCAACACATATATATGGAGTCTAAAAAAAGAAAAAAAAAGCTTCTGATGAACCTGGGGTCAGGACAGGAATAAAGATGCAGACATACAGAATAGGCTTGAGGACACGGGGAGGGGGAAGGGTAAGCTGGGAGAAAGTGAGAGAGTGGCATGGATATATATACACTACCAAACGTAAAATAGATAGCTAGTGGGAAGCAGCCGCATATCACAGGGAGATCAACTTGGTGCTCCGTGACCACCTAGAGGGGTGGGATAGGGAGGGTGGGAGGGAGGAAGACGCAAGAGGGAAGAGATATGGGGATATATGTATATGTATAGCTCATTCACTTTGTTATAAAGCAGAAACTAACACACCATTGTAAAGCAATTATACTCCAATAAAGATGTTAAAAAAAAAATACAAATGCATATACCCTCTTAACCAGCAATTTCACTTCTAGGAATTTATCCTACAGATATACCAGTACAGCATTATTTAGAGTTAAAACAGAAGAAAACAATCTAAATATTCAATAATAGGAGAATGATGGAATTAATTATGCACAGCTACACAATAGAATGAAATATAGACTCAAAAAAGAATGAAAACTTTGGAAATTGACTAAAACCAAAGCAATAAATTGTGATCAGTAACTACATGAGTGATTAAGTGGATGCAGTCTTTGGCTCTGATCAGAACTTGATTTCAAAAACATTTACAATATTACTTTGAAGAAGAAAAAGACAGACTGTAAGACTGAAAATGCAATGGCATGACATTAAACTTAAATGACATATGAATGCATAATTGTTTGTCTTTGTGAATCAAAATCTGCTCAAAGTCACACTTCTCTCTAAAATAGTAATGGCAATTATATTGTTGACTTGGAAAAGTATTATGATAAATCAGCAGAAACATCAGATTTGGTGTTTATGACTTGGGTTGGTGCTCAGCTCTTTCACTTCATCATTTTGTAGCCATTGCTGTAACAGACACAAAAGGTCCAAAACTTAGTGCTCACTGAGGTTGAGCTGGGAAGCAGAAGGAGAGAAGGTGTAGCACCATAGCCCATGCGGGCAATGGACTGAGTTATCATGGAAATTCTGGGTGGAAAGCCAGAAATTACAGAGATGAAAATTGGGGTTCAGGGTCAGAAAAGATACAGGATGATAAAACTTAATTCTGCAGAGACTGAGTCTCTGGTACCTGGTGTTTTCAATAGGCTCTCTGGGTACAGGCAAGCTGGCTCTATTTTGGCAAGATGCCGCCAAGGCACTGGTTGGTGTTTATATGATCTTGGAAAAGGAACCTCAATTTCCTCATCTGTGATCTGTAAATAACAACACATAACCTGAAATGATGTACATGAAAGGACTCTTACAAATATAAAATAGTATTAATTTATTTACTACTGCTGTTGAGGGAAACAACATTGATCTAGAACAAGAGTCACGTTCCTGTTAGTAGGACTCACCCATCTCCATGTGCACAAAGCAACTGTGAAATCCTGTCTACTACTGATTTTCAGCATTTTACTGTGGTATCTTCTTTCCTAAGGCCGTGCTTCATGGTGTCCTGAAATCTTTTCTCACCCTGTCCTATGTTGAGAGTCCCCTAGAGCTTATTCCTACAATAACTTCACTGCTTGTAACGTGAGTTTTCTGTCCCAAGCTATTAATTTCACAAGACTAACCCAGAGAATGTGTAATAGGTGTAACATCTTAGGATTCTCTTGCAGGAAGGAGTGCCTGTGCAATTAGAGGGAAAGAATGGTTCTTCAAAATTGTCTGTGGTGAGTCCAGCTGTAAAATTATTCCACAATTTAGTTAGAAAATCAACAGTTTATTGGCTTATGGGCTGCCTGCATTATTCCAATGTACACTGTAGCCTTAGGCATTCACAATGCCTATCTATTAAATGACCATAGGTCACCTCCTTTTGTTCCTAGCAGTATGCAGATGATCTTAAATAAAGCCACATAGCTAAATGTCTGCAGCGTGCTACAAACAGACTTTAAAAATCCTAAACCTAAATGACTGTTTTGATCAGGCATCTCTTATAGATGTCTAACGTGGCAAGAAGTACCTATGCTGGATAAGTACATAGCACCTTACGGTGTGCACCCATATGAATTACTATAATCTGAAAGAATGAACATGTTGAATAAATGAAAATAGGTCATGAAAAAGCAAGCTTTTTTATAGTGCCATAAAATCAGGAGCAAAACAAAGAGATTTATCACTGTGGCAGAAATGGTTAATTGCTTCTCAATCCCCACTCTCCCATTCTGTTCATTTTTATCTAGGCAGCTTGCCACCCAGCTAAAAGCCTGTATTCCCCAGTTTGCCCGATTGTGTGGCAATTCCTTGCCTCAAATCTTCTATAAAATTTAACAGAGGATAAATAAATATAATATGAAAAAATTATCTGTAGGCTTACCTCTTTGATATACCAGCCTGGGAAGATGGTAAATCTTACCTTTCAGCTAAGAACCTCCCTAGCCTGACCTCTGGAGCAAGGGGTGATGGAAGTTGGCAAAATAATTAAGTTTGTTTGACCTGAACATATGCATACACGCTCATTTCTTACCACTAATCATAACCCAAAAGACAAAAAAGAGCAAACAAATCAGGAATCAGCTATGTAACTCTAATGGTGATCCTTTGCTACTACAACATACTTGTCAAAAGACGCCCATGCTCTTCTGAGATGAGAAAGGAGTTAAGAAAGCATATAGGTTTAGAAAGGGTCAGAAGCAAGGTTCAGAAAACTGTATCTCCTCCTGCCAATTCTGATTTCGGATCTTATTACAGACACCAAAGTGCTTCTGTTCCTCTTGGTTCCCCAAACCTTAGTTCAGTGGCTGCCTTTGGCCGTATCCTGTGGGTGTTCCTCCCTCCTCCCCAAGTCTCCTAAGTCCTGCTTCAGGACTCCTGCAGTTCAAAAAGACACTAACTTGCTATGCAACCATATCAAGTAATGGAGTTGGACTGTCCTTAAATAATGATGTGGCTTCATTTCATAAAGTTGTATATTTAAGTCATAAAATATGGATCTAGATATCACCAAATCTAAGGTCTCAGGCTTTAGGTATCAAAGTATTACTATCTTCAGTTTTACAAGTGAATCACAGAAAGAATAAGGGACTTCTCTGAGATCACTTGACTTGTTTTCTAAGAAAAGACCAGAACCCAGGTCTCCTGTCGCCTAAAAGTTACTCTTTTTTAAACTTCATGGAAGGGGGTTACATAAGGCATCTACCAAAAGCAAAAATATATTGCAGAAATTTCTTCAGTGTTACTTATCAGCAAGGGTAGTCATGGGTGTATCCGTTATACACTGTCACAAGCATGTTGTGTAACAAACTACCCACAAATTACCCACTTGTTTTCAGTGGCTTAAAACAAGTGATTTGTTCTCACAGCTCTGCAGGTCAATTGGGATGGCTCTGCTTCTCTCTTATTCTTTTCCCAGGACCAGTGAACTAACTAAAGAATGTCCCTCTCAAGATGATAACTGAGGCACAAGAGGGCAAGTAAAAACACATGATAACTTTTCAATGCGTCCATTGGTCAAAACAAGTTACATGTTCAATCCCAACATCACTAGGATAAGAAAATATACCCCAACTACAGTGGGAGCGGTCACTGCAAAGTAATGTGGCAAAAGATGAGGAGGCACAGTCCTCTTGGGAATTGTAGCAGCTGGAGCAGGGATGGGGGGGATGTCAAGTGAAGAGTTGGAATAGTAATCCAGTCTATCATAGCATAATGTATTGGAAGAAATTAGAGTTTTTATAAAAGTATATTATTTGCAGTCAATGCCCACCATAGACGAAGCTAACAAATTGTTTCATACTCTTTAAAATTCCTTTAAGTGATTACATTTTCTAGAGGAGCCAAATGTAATCCAAAACACAATTTTTTTTTTTTAGGATAGAATTGAAAAAAAAGACAAAGAACTTGATTGATGAAAACTGATTGCCAGCAATGTTTTTAAAGGGATCTCACTTAGATAAGCAGATAAAATGTTTATAACTTTAAAAAAAAAGATGAAATGTGAGAAGTTGGATGAATACCAAAGAGTTTAAAAATGTCAGTTCAAGGGACTTCCCTGGTGGTCCAGTGGTTAAGAATTCACCTTCCAATGCAGGGGACATGGGTTTGATCCCTGGTCGGGGAACTAAGATCCCACAGGCTGCGGAGCAACTAAGCCTATTTGCTGCAACTACTGAGCCCGTGCGCTCTAGAGCCTGTGCACCAGAACTAAAGAGCTTGCATGCTGCAACTAGAGAGAAGCCCGCGCACAGCAATGAAGAGCCCACGCGCTGCAACAAAAGATCCTGCATGCCGCAACGAAGATCCCGCGTGCTGCAACTAAGACCCAAAGCAGCCAAATAAATAAAATAAATAAATAAATTTTAAAAAAAAGTCAGTTCAAGTAGAACTTCAATTAATAAAACATGTTCATCACTAAGCTGTGTGTGTGTGTGTGTGTGTGTGTGTATAAAATGGATATTGTTTTCATGCTGTGCCATCTATTTGTTAATGAAGTGTTATGACTCTTTACCAAGTAATTATTATAAGGTACCATTCACAAAAACTATTCTATCATGATACATTAAGAATTCAATTCAACAGGGGAAAAGCATAGAGGTTTTCTTTTTTTCATATTTGTTTTTTGTCAGTGTTTTTGGTGAGCTCACAGGGACACTTCAATGACGAGACATACTTTTTATTTCAAAATAAACTATTCCATCTTATGGCAGTTTAAATTTGATAATGTACAGGTTCTTTTCTAAATAATACCTGATTTAAATTGGCAAGTAGCATAACTTCTTCTACAATCACAGCTTCATGATGTACTTTTGCTAAATAAATGCATTTATCATCAAACTGTGAAAAATCTGAATTTAATTTATTGTTCCATCTTGCTGGGAAAAAAAAAATCTGTGTTTCTCCTCTGAAGTCAATTAGTACTTCATTTATAACCACTTGTTCAGAATATGTTAATACCAGAAAAAAATTGTCAGGTATGTTTTCATCATTTGATAAAACATTTCTTTTAAAAATTAAAAAATAAAAAGTCAGGGCTGCTCTCTTTCTCATTGCTAGGTGAAGTAACACATATTAAGGAAACGAATGTTAAATTGTTTTTTAGCCAAGACATGGAAGCAACCTAACTGTCCATCAGCAGATTAATGGATAAAGAAGATATGGTATATATACACAATGGAATATTACTCAGCCATAAAAAAGAATGAAATAATGTCATTTGCAGTAACATGGATGGACTTAGAAATTATCATATTAAGTGAAGTAAGTCAGACAGACAAAGACAAATATCATATGATATCACTTATTCCACTTATGTGGAATCTAAAAAAAAGGATATGAATGAACTTATTTACAAAACAGAAATAGACTCACAGACATAGAAAACAAACTTATGGCTACCAAAGTGGAGAGTGGGGGAGGGAACTGGGTTGGAGGGAGAGAGAAGTTAGGAGTTTGGGATTAACATATACACACTACTAAATAGATAAACAACAAGGACCTACCATATAGCACATGAACTATATTTAATATCTTGTAATAATATATAATGGAAAAGCATCTGAAAAAGTATATGTATGTATAACTGAATCACTTTGGTGTATACCTGAAACTAACACAACATTGTAAATCAACTATACTTCAATAAAAATTTGGTTAAAAAATTGTTTTTGATGTCCCAATTATATCAAATTTTTAGTGCTTCTGATTTTAGTGAAGAATATATTTGTAGTCATTCAGCCTTTTCCACATAGAGATTACACTGAATTTTAAGAATTGACTCATTGAGAAATTACCACTCTTTCAGATTTGATTTATGGAGGAACTCAAATAAAAAAGGTCACAATGAAGGTCACTTACAAACTACAACAAATCAAAGTTTTCTGTCTTTTTCAGTGGCCAGTTCATGACCATCACAAGCAATCTCTCTGAAGCCCAATTTGTGAATATTTAAACTACTGCCTTTGAGTAAGGCAACCCAAACCACCTCTCTGTGGCCTCCATGATGCCCCAGTGGTTTTCATTTGGTAATTCTTTGTTCTCACAAAATAGGACACTCTCAAACATTTTTGAGGAATAATTAAATATGATTATAGAGCTTATTAGGAGTATTTACATTTGGTACATTAATTCTAAAGAATTTCAAAATATGATGACCATTTCTCCTTGTATCTGTTATATTATAGGTACCTAATAATCCCTGGAATATAATGTTTGCTTTATAAAGATTTGTTGAATAAAATAATGAAAACAGTACTAAAGACCAGCTTGTCTCAAAATTTTAAATAATATTTTGACACTCAAAGAACATGGATTTTTCACAAATGGTCTTAATGTTGGTATAATATGAATAAAAATAGTGTAGTCTGTTATCTATGATATCAATCATGAAACCCTTAGTTTCTAAGTGGCAAATAGGCAATAAAAAATGATCAATTCATTTCCATTAATTTCTCATACATTGTTCTATCCAAATCAATGGAAAATCATCCTTTTTGATTAAAGTGGCTTAAATGTTTAACAGTGCACCTATTTTTTGTTGTTCACAAAATCAAAATCTCAACATGTTCTTTATTTCACAGAGACCTAACAGTGGAAAACACAGACTTAATGACCCCCAATTGCTTCATTGACCACCAACTATGGGATTTATTTTAATTACTATCCTCTTTATTTATGATTTTAATATAAGTGCTTCTAGTCTTTTATCTATAAATATCTTTATGGAGTAAATATAATATTGTGCACACAAATGAGCTATTGTTGCTTTTGAAATATAGAATGCAAATATTCACCTGTTATTAAAAACTTTGTCATCTTTTAATAGTACATAATAGTCAATTAGATATATTTACAAAATCCTATATATCTACTTCCTAATTATTAAGTTTATTAGGTTACTTCCATTTTAAGTCATTATATATAACACCATGATGCACAATTGTACATATACTCTGGTTTTAGGCATTTCAGATTATTTTCTTAGGCTATATTCCATAAGTGAAATTATTAGGCCAAATAATAGGGAAATTTTCAAACATTTTGTTCAAATTTCCAAATTACCTTCCAAAAGAGTTTATGACAGATAATTCTCCCACTAGTTTTACATTTGAATGATAGCCTCACTTCCATCTCACTAGCATTTAGCTTAGTCTTATTCTAAAGGAGACTGTGTTAATTTGAAAGATGAGAAATGACATTATTTTTGCTTTAAATCTACATTTCTTTCATTACTAATGAGGTTAATTTATTTATCTTAATGATTATTTGTGTATGGTAAATATTCTATCTCTGATTATCTAATTTCCAAAAATGATTTCTTTAAATTAAAATATTCCTTCTAAAAAATGATACTAATGAACTTATTTACAAAATAGAAACAGACTCATTGACTTACAGAATGAATTTATGGCTACTGGGGGAAGGGTTGGGGGAGGGATAGTTAGGGAGTTTAGGATTGACATGTACACACTACTACATTTAAAATAGTTAACCAATAAGGACCTACTGTATAGCATAGGGAACTCTGCTCAGTGCTCTGTAATAACCTAAATGGGAAAAGAATTTGAATAAGAATAGATACATGTATATATATAACTGAATCACTTTGCTGTACACTTGAAACTAACACAACATTGTTAATCAAATATACTCCAATATAAAATTTTTTAAAAACGTAAAAAAATTAAAATATTCTAGGTCCCATTTAGTTGCCTTTCATCTGGTATAAAGAATCTCATTTCCTTCCATTTTGTGAAAATCTGGCAGTTAAATATTTACCACGTACCATTACCCTGGAAACTGGAGCCAGGTTCACTCTGGCTCTTCTGTGGCTGCACCTCTCTCTACAAGGCAAGGAGTCCATGGGGCCAAGAGGACAAAGCCTGTATGCCCCCCCATCACAGTCCCGATGCCCAGCACCTGGAATTCCCTCTGTGAATGGCTCCAAGTCTATACCAGGGGTGGCATGGGCCCCTGCCGTAGGCTTGCCCTAGAACTGCCAATGTTAGAAACGAGTCCTGCATGGACTCTTCCATATCTATCTTTTGAGTATATTGTTCTCAACTCATTCACAAAATTAATCCCTGGAGCTTTATAATTATGTTCAGCTAATTGCAGGGCCAAGTTATTAAACACAAGGGAATTGGAGTCAGTATGGATTTGAATTCTCTCTCTGCGACTTATTAGCTTTGTGACTTTAAATAAGCAACTTAATGTTTCTAACTAACATAGTATTAGGATTATAGAGTTATTCAATGTATACAGTGTTTGGCATATAAAGTCACTTGGTAAATTATGGTCTTCATTATGAGGAGAAAAAAATCAAGTATTAGGAAAATTATGCATTCTCTTCATCTTCTGAGTACGTATTCAGGCAGAAGATGTACTGTGAACTTATGTGTATGTGTGTACGTGCCTGTGTTCACACATGTAGTCATAGAGACATAGGTTTAAACTAAAAATTGAATGTTAGAGATTGACTAAATTTGGCTTGAAAGGTGCAAAAGTAGTAAAAACATATTCAGTCTTCTATGTATGAAATCACAGCATAATGTATCATAAAGAGCATCAAATTCAAAATCAGCAAGTCTTATATTCACACCAGACTCTTAGGAAAGTAAACACTCTGAACTTCAAATTCCCTATCTATAAAATGACAGTAATAATCTTTCTCTGCCCACATAAAAGTATGATTTTACATATATTTATGCTTACTTATTTTACATTTATATGAATTTATAGATATAAATTATAAAATTTTATCCACCTTTAATACTAGTAGTAAGAGTAGTATCTACAGTAGTTACCTAGTGATTATAGCAGTAGTATCTATAGTTATAGATATCTATAGTGATTATAGACAGTACTACCTATAGTAGTTCCTGTGATTGGTTTATATTCACTACTCTAGTTAGAATATTTTTACTCAAAATGTACCTATACTTGTTTTGGCTTCCCCGATGTCTTGTTGAATTAGCATTCAAAATTAAATGGAGGGCTTCCCTGGTGGCGCAGTGGTTGAGAATCTGCCTGCCAATGCAGGGGACACGGGTTCGAGCCCTGGTCTGGGAAGATCTCACGTGCCGCGGAGCAACTGGGCCCGTGAGCCACAACTACTGAGCCTGCGCGTCTGGAGCCTGTGCTCCGCAACAAGAGAGGCCGTGATAGTGAGAGGCCCGTGCACTGCGATGAAGAGTGGCCCCTGCTCGCCGCAACTGGAGAAAGCCCTCGCACAGAAACGAAGACCCAACACAGCCAAAAATAAATAAAATAAATTTAAAAAAAATTAAATGGAAAATAAATGTATTCAATGAGACAAGGAGGGATAAAGTCAGTCTGAAAATCTTTAATTTTGGAGACATGGAACTGAATTCAACTCAATCCAATCATCCAGATAGGAAAATAAATGTAATATGGTTCATTATTTCTGTGTGTGTATATATACGTGTGTATAAATGTGTGTGTGTGTGTGTGTGTGTGTGTGTGAGAGAGAGAGAAAGCATGCCTTGCAGAAATAGTGAGAAACTAGGCATATGATTCATTCTCTGTTTAAAAAATAAAAAACTCTAGACCTCAGAAACATAAATAGAGCAATAGGTTAAAACAAATTGTAGAGGGATAAGAAAACACTGTCACTATCCAACTTAATATTAACTCTCTTGTTTTCTTAAGTATATTGACATTTATACCTTACCACTAACAGGTAAGTACATTGGTACCCTCTCATGTCATTTGGTCTTCTCCTTCTCATCGTTATTAATGATGGCTAGAATTTTTCTTCTAAGTTAATTTTGGATGTATGTTTTCATTTTTGTTTCATTAATCCTAGTTTCTTTTTTTAATAAACAAAAATAACTTTACCAAGATATCTGATCACTCTTACTTCATCTATCTTGCCTCATCTCCTAAAATTGTTTCTCTCCTATTTCTCAAAAATGCTCCTACAATGGATCTTTGTGTGACAACCCTTCTAATGTTTTCATTTTTTAATGCCTGAGAGTATTTTCATTAAATGTCTTCATCTGAATGGTAATTTGGCTGGACATAAAGTTATAGATCAAAGTTCATTTCCTTCTCTTTTTAAAACATTTATTTATTTTTGGCTGTGCCGGGTCTTAGTTTCGGCATGTGAGATCTTTAGTTGCAGCACACAGACTTCTTAGTTGTGGCCTGCATGTGGGTTCTAGTTCCTTGACCAGGAATCGAACCCAGGCCTCCTGCATTGGGAGTGTGGGGTCTTACCCACTGGACTACCAGGGAAGTCCCAGTTCACTTCCTTTTATACTTCAAAAATATTACTCTGTTACCTTCTTACTTCTAGTATTACTGGTGAGAAATTCAAGGTTAACCTAAGGTTTTTTCCTTTGTAGGTAAACCTCTCACTGACTTTACTTAGTATTCCATCTTTGATTCTGATATTCTTAAATTTCTCAACAATGTGGATTCTTTTCTTTGTATCTTCTCTTGATGCTGTATGAACCCTTTATATCTGAAGCTTATTTTTTTATTCTGGGAAATTTACTTCCATTATTTCTTCAAATATTTTCTTCTCTCCATTTTTACTTTTTTTCTTCCTTCTGAACTCTCCATTGTATCTTCTATTCCAATCCTTCATATCTCTTTAGCCTTTCCTTTTATATTTTTAAACACTTTATTATTTCCTAACGACTTCTGGAGGGTTTTCCAATCTGATTTTCCAATTTGACTAACTTGTTCTTCAGCTATATCCATCAGATATATTCATCCCACACATTAGATTCTATACTTCAAATAATTTTTCATACCGAATTTTCTATTTGGTTACTCCTTATGATACTAGTTATATTTCATATTAATATCATCCCTTATTTCTTTAAAATTAGCATGGTTATTTTAATTTATTCATTCATGTATTAGAATAGATTATGATGTAGTAATAAAAAATCCTAAAACCTCAGTGGTTTAACTCATGCAAAGTCCATTACAAGCCTCAGCAATGCTCCAGGGAAACAGGATGTGGTGTCTCAGAAATCCAGATAGTTGGAGGCTTCACCACCATGTAGTTGAACTGTCTGGAGCATGCAACGCATTTGGCCAACACAGCAGGGGAAAAAGAGCTCTGGAGAATCCTGTACTGGCAATTAAAAGCTTCACACTTTAGTAATAAATCATAACTTTGACTCATAAAGAAGTTGCCCAGTACTAGTCACATGATCCTGCCTAACTGCAGAGGTGGAAAAGGGCAACTCTCCTATTTACCTGGAGAGAAGTTGATATGGATGAACATTACACACCACTAGAGTCCCTCTGTTCCAGTACATCTGCTTCAGATTACATATACTATTCTATTCATTGATTTGCTTTTGAGGCAGTTGAACTCCTCAGGTAAAGAGGAAGGGTCACCACTGTAGTGCTTAACTTAATGTGTCAACTTGACTAGGCCATGGTACCCAGATATTTGGTCAAACATTATTCTAGAGGTTTCTGTAAAGGCAATTTTTCAAGATGAGATTAACATTTAAATCAGCAGACTTTGAGTAAAGTAGACCATAATGTGGGTGGAACTCATCCAATCAGTTGAAGGTCTTATTATAAAAAGACTGACCTCCCTATAGGAAGATGGGATTCTGTCAGTAGACAGCCTTTGGACTCAAAGTGCAACATCAACTCTTCCCTGGGTCTCCAGGCTACTCTGCAGATTATGCATTTGCTTCTACTATCAAGTGAGCCAATTCCTTAAAACTAATCTATCTCTCTCTCTCTTCTCTCTCTCCCTCTCCATATACACTTATCTCCTGTGGACTCTGTTTCTCTGTTCAACCCTGACTAACACACTAATAAAGCTTGAGTCATGGACTCTCACTACCAAATGGTCATATATTTTTGTACATCTGCAAAAGTAAGATACTTGTATGCAATCAGTTAAGACTTCTGTCTCTTTCTTCTGTTTCCACTTCCATTCTAAGATACATGATTCACAGTGACTCCTGAGTACAGTTATTACTAGCTGCACCTGTGTAAAAATAGCTTCTGGGAATACTCATTTAGTGCACTGTGCCAACTCATCCTGCATCATGACATGAAAAAGGTCGTATTGTAGTATGAGAATGTTCTTCAGTGTCCAGCACTGAGAATATAAAGGAAGTGGTTTGAAATGCACAAAGCTAAAAAATAATATGTGAAAAAATGATTCCAATCACCAGATATGGAAAATTATAACAGAATTTGTTTTTCAATGATCCCCCTAGTCAAAATGGAAGTTCTCTGTTTTTAAAAATATACTTGAAAATTCAAAATACATAATTTCAAATGCAGCATACAATTTTCCTTTCTTGATACAATCATGCAAAATAGGATTGATAAGATGTCCTGTGACTATAAAGCACAAAACTATAGCAGTATCAAAAACATGTCAGTGTATGAAGTTGTATGATTTATGCATCTAGGTATCAATAAGAAAATCAAAATTGAACAATCATATTATAGAAAAAGATAAAATATATTTCTTGTTTTAAATTGTAATTATCTTTGATAATATAACTGTTGACAGATAAAGAGGTGAACAAAGAAAATAAAGAAAAAAAAAGGAAAACAGTTTTATAGGAATTTGTCATCTGGTTAATTAATAGAAATACTTTTTCTAGATTTAGTGATGTTTGTGTTATCTCTCAGTTTTAAAACACGTGCATTTTATTGCTATTTCTTGTGTCAGCCTAAACAAATAATCGTTTTCACACCTGATTTTGTATCTGTAATTTTGTTTTTCTGTTTTGTAAGATATAAAATGGTATAATTTTCAGGCCTCATAATCCTGGATCCACGCCTTCTCAGAGGTCTCCATCACAGATTCCCCTGTAATCCCCATGGGGCGAGACCAGAGTAGGGGCTCCCACAAAGCGATCCACAGTGCTGGGGGGCTGGCTGTCCCCCTGGAGGCCCCGGAGGCTCAGGGGAAAGCTCTCTGCGCGGTACGGCGCTGGCCTGCGGGAGGGGCGGCGCGGTCAGCCTGCAGTCACTTCTCTTACCTTGGATTGCAGCCTGTCTTGGTCTCTGTGGTGCAGAGGGGTGCTTCAGCCTCACGCCAGTGTTCTTGGATTCTCTCAGTGGTGTCTTGTTCATGAATAGTTGTCAGCTGTTCTCCTGAGGGGGAGCCACGTCAGGAGCCACCTATGTCTCCATCCTGCTGACATCACTCTCCATAGGTCTCATTCTTGTGTCTGCTGAACCTATGTCTTCTTGAGGGTATCAGCTGTTCTATCTGGTTAATGGAAAATGGCACAAGATTAAACGCTGAATCAATTAGTCCAGGTGAGTTGGGGGGGGGGGGGGGAGACAAGCCTCCACAGCTGAGTATCTCAGCCTCCACAGAATCCCTGGTGACCTTTTGGCTGACCCTCCAGCAGGCAGCTACTCCAATCAGGGTTTTGTTAAAGCCTTAGGTGAATCAACAGAAGCAGGTTCACTCCGGAGGCTGAAAACTGAAGAGTTTAATGGGGAAATAAATGCTGGAGGACAGCGAGTCAGTCTATACCTATGTTAATAACTTCTTGCTGGAGCAGGCCTTTTTTTGCACTGCTGTACTACTCCCTGAATTGGCAGCAGCAGTGATCCTCTGAGCTGCTGGGGAAAGGAAGGTGTTTCCAGTAAAGCTTCTCCTGCAGAGCAAGAAAAAGGCAAGTGAAGCTTAACAAAACTTTTTATTTCAAATTTTAGCATGTAACAGATTACCTGGATGGCTTGTTTAATCATAAATAGCTAGGCTTTAGCCTAGGTTTCTGAGTTAGTAGGTCTGGAATTAGCCAATAATTTGTATTTTTAAATTTGTATTTCGAATAAGCTTGAGGTGATACTGATGCTACTGGTCTTCGTAGCACACTGGAGAACCACTGTTCTATCCCATTCTCCTGTTTTCTGCCTCTGCCTTTCCTCTGCCCCAGGCTCCTACTACCCAATTATCCTGTGCAAACTAGTCCTCAGATGGTCTTCCCTCTGCAAGGAGGGGTGGGGGGTGGGGGGAGTGTTTGTCCTCTATGAGTTCCTTAAATTTATAGTTCCTTTCACTTCTATAATTTCTCCAGCATTCATTATGGAGGACAGAGGCTGAAACTTATTTCATCATCTTGGCAAAACCAGAACCCACACCTCCTTCAGCCTCCTCCTGTCTCCTTAGTTTAATATTTAACTAAAGCCTTGGTGATGAGTCATCCTGGTTTTGCCAGATAAAAATAAAATAATATAAAAAATGCCTTGTTAAACTGTCTATTCCTATTCAATTAAGTAACATAAAGTACACCAATACTGCGAAGTTGTCATCTGAAATCATGTCCAACAATAGATTGCCTCTATTACAGCAAGTTTCCTCTGGAAAACCCATTAAAATAAAAGGTCAGCTTGATGGAGAAGGAAGTGGTAAAAGATCGTGAAAAGAAAACAGAGGAATGCAAAAAGTTTCTAAAACCAGGGATTGTGAGACCAAAGCTATAGTTATATGAATTTTAGACCAAGAATTTTCAAACTGTTAAATGTTGCCTTTATGTTGGAAATAAATGTCTTCAGAAACTTGATTATGCAGCAGTATTTTAATTATATATGTAGGTTTTAAAAAATCTATTGCCATTTAAGTAACATGTATAATAAATCATAATAAAATAAAGTAATCGTTTATATAGCCAATGACTCATTGCAAAGGGGCAAACTGAATTTTTTTTTAAATGAAGGAAAACAAAGGAATAATAGAAGAAAGAAAAACTACATATTAAGTAAACACTACAGTGAGACTGGCAACTTGTCAAAGGCAAACTATTCATTTTTATCTGAATCACACATACACACACACATACACAACACACAAATACACACACACACAAATAATACATTTCTTGTCTGTAAGTGACTATATTTATACTCTTTGCTTTCAGGTGGAGTCCTTTGATTGCTCTAAGCATGCCTGCTATAGGATAAAGACTAAACTGTAGATGTGTACCTAAAATAAAAAAAAAATTAAAAAAGAAGTGGTTTTAAACAATTAGAAAAAGTTATACGTACATTTATATAGTATCCACGGTACTTTCTCATGGAATTATTCTCCTGGGACCCTCTCCCTTCCTAACCCCCTACTCCAACGTATAGAGGAACAGAGTACACTTTGAAACACCCTGCTCTAGCCGATGTAAAAGATTTGAAATTAACAACAGTGCAGATTTAAAAGGACGCTTTTTCTCTTTAAATTGGGAAGAGCTGAAGATAGTTTCGCAGCTCCTCAGAGGCAGCTGTTAGGAGAGCCACAAACACAGAGCTCAGTGCCTTAGCCTCGCTGCCTCATCCTGTGTTATTCTCCAAAGGAAGCCGAGGCCCCTTGTCCATGGCCCTGTTCTCTCTGCAGAATGGCTACGAAAGATGAGTGCCAAATTACAGTAATTTAGACTTTTTAACAATTTTCTGGTAGCAGACTATAATTGACATTCATCTGTGGAGTGGAGTAAGGTTAACGATTCAATCACATTTTTATTATGAAGGAATCTTACCCTGCTTAAATCGGCCAAAAAAAAAGAGGGGGGGAGTCAATATGTATTGTTTCTGCAGTGTTGTTAGTGGTCATAGTTCCTAAGGAGAGCATTGTTTAAGCTAGTCCTTCGCTCACCATGTAAATTATTCTACCTAAGCGGTTCAAGAAAAATGAGCATGGGATGCTAAATTGCAAATTCCTTGATGCAGATTTAAGTAAAGTAAAAATCCACCCTCTGTAGTCATGACTGTGATGAATGTTTCCTTGGTACATGTCAGAATTGTTTGTCGAGACATTCCGTTGATCAGGAAATGGCTTTGCCTATCCAAAAAGCCTAATAGAGCCTTAGATCCAGAGTGAGCAGCTCTCCTGACAGTACTGGTTTTTATTAGATATACAGCTGCAATCCTCAGCCACAATAGAAAAAAAGACAGCTTTGGAGGTACAGCAAAGTTTGGAAAGTGTGAGGGTGCCAGAGAAAAATCACTGGAAGATGTCACTTGCTTTACAACTTTCTGTGCCCACCTTCAACTTACAGGGCTCTGGGTCCTTGGAGGGAAGTCTTCTTTGTGGACTCATTTCAAAGAGTTTTCTCTGAACATGAATGCTCCAGCTCCCCATGGGGTCATGAAGCAAGAATGAATAGGCTATACATTTACCTGTATAGCTGCTGAAAACAACAACAAAGAACGTCTTCAATGTAAAAAAAACAAACAAACAGTACAATGCCTGCACTTAAGATGCTATACCATTTTCTACAGTATGATGTTCTGAATGCTCAAGAACAATTTTGTAACAAATAACCTGCTAGTTAAGAGAGCAACTATGGATACATTTTTTTCCCACGGCAGGAAATCTGTGAGTGGAGGGGACAGAATAGGCCCAGAGTGTGCTCCTCTGTCTCTTCCTGCTGGAAAACAGAGAAGAAGCCCCCTGATGGAACTACAAACCCAGAGAAAAACAGTAACTACTGTGCGGTTCCCTCAGGGCAACGAAGCCATGTGTCAGTTGAGGATTTCTGAATACAAGTATCTTTATTCCAAAAAATTCTCAGTATTGGACTTTCTAGTGTTGTGAGAAATCAATGGGGAAATTAATTTGTGGGAAGGAACAGAGAATAGGACTTAAAAAAGAGTCAAGGTTTTGGCATCAGAGGGATTTGGGGTTTTAATCCCACAAAGACAAAGGACATTCTTGAACCAATTCTTTCTATTCTCTGAGAATTATTTTCCTTGTCTGTGAAATGAGGACTGACAAAATTTTCTCTAAGATCCATTGAAGTTTGAATATGGCACCTGAGGAATCTTCCTGTACAAAGACATAAAGTCACTAATCACATATGAAGCCATTCTGTTTTCTACCTTTGGTTTAAGATTGAGGCAGCATTTTGGTTAGGAGATCAGATCTAAGTCAGGCATACTTGTGTCTGAATATTGGCACTTCCACCTACCAGCTGCATGATCCTGGGAAAGTTGTCAAACAGGTCTACGCCTTAGTTTCCCCACCTGAAAAATGGAGAGGAAAACAATCTGTCTTATACGGGTGGTCGTGAGAATTAAATGTGTTAATTCAGGTGATGACTTGCAAAGTACTATGAACATGTGAATAGAGGATACAGAACATTCCACAAAATCGTAGGTTTTTTTTTTTTTTTTTTAATCACATTTTACTCTTAGAAATGCATTTACTCTCGGACTTCCCTGGTGGCGCAGTGGTTAAGAATCCGCCTGCCAATGCAGGGGACATGGGTTCGAGCCCTGGTCTGGGAAGATCCCACATGCCGTGGAGCAACTAAGCCTGTTGTGCGCCACAACTACTGAGCCTGCACTCTAGAGCCCGTGAGCTACAACTACTGAAGCCCGTGTGCCTCAACTACTGAAGCCTGTGTGCCTAGAGCCCGTGCTCCTCAACAAGAGAAGCCACTGCAGTGAGAAGCCCGCGCACCGCAATAAGAGTAGCCCCTGCTTGCTGCAACTAGAGAAAGCCCATGTGCAGCAACAGACCCAATGCAGCCATAAATAAATAAAATAAATAAATTTATTAAAAAAAGAAATGCATTTATTCTCAAGGAGACCAAAGACACTGGTCCAGCGTGTTCACCTTTGCCTCTCAGCATCCATCCACATCCTTTAAGACCCTTTCAGAAAACTGTGACCATTTCAGTTTACATGACTGTTTGCAATAAGAACTGATTTGGTTCCGAGAACTCTTTTCTTGCTACTATTGTTTTAGATCTTTGTTTTTGTCACCTTCACATTGAAATAGCATGGAGAAAACTATTGACTTCACTCTCTGAAACCAGAGAGATCTGTGCTTTTTCATTGGCATCCTTCATTTTAAAAATAACTATTATTCAGCAACATTTTAATTATTCTTTTTTTTCAGGTTTCTAAGATTCTTCATATTCTGCCTATTTTTTTTAAACATCTTTATTGGAGTATAATTGCTTTACAGTGTTGTGTTAGTTTCGGCTGTATAACAAAGTGAATCAGCTATATGCATACATATATCCCCATATCCCCTCCCTCTTGCGTCTCCCTCCCACCCTCCTTATCCCATCCCTCTAGGTGGTCACAAAGCACCGAGCTGATCTCCCTGTACCATGCAGCTGCTTCCCACTAGCTATCTATTTTACATCTGGTAGTGTATATATGTCCATGTTACTCTCTTACTTCGGTGCAGCTTACCCTTCCCCCTCCCCGTGTCTGCAAGTCCATTCTCTACGCCTGTGTCTTTATTCCTGTTCTGCCCTTAGGTTCATCAGAAGCTCTTTTTTTTTTTTAGATTCCATATATATGTGTTAGCATACGGTATTTGTTTTTCTCTCTCTGACATACTTCACTCTGTATGACAGACTCAAGGTCCATCCACCTCACTGCAAATAACTACATTTCAATTCTTTTTATGGCTGAGTAATATTCCATTGTATGTATGTGCCACATCTTTAACCATTCATCTGTTGATGGACACTTAGGTTGGTTCCATGTCCTGGCTTGTAAATAGTGCTGTAATGAACATTGTGGTACATGACTCTTTTTGAATTATGGTTTTCTCAGGGTATAAACCCAGTAGTGGGATTGCTGGGTCATATGGTAGTTCTATTTTTAGTTTTTTAAGGAACCTCCATACAGTTCTCCATAGTGGCTGTACCAACTTAAATTCTCACGAACAAAGCAAGAGGGTTCCCTTTTCTCCACACCCTCTCCAGCATTTATTGTTTGTAGATTTTTTGATGATGGCCATTCTGGCTGAAGTGAGGTGACACCTCATTGTGGTTTTGATTGGCATCTCTCTAATGATTAGTGACGCTGAGCATCTTTTCATGTGTTTGTTGGCAATCTGTATATCTTCTTTGGAGAAATGTCTATTTAGGTCTTCTGCCCATTTTTGGATTGGGTTGTTTGTTTTTTTTGATATTGAGCTGCATGAGCTGCTTGTAAATTTTGGAGATTAATCCTCTGTCATTTGCTTCATTTGCAAATATTTTCTCCCATTCTGAGGGCTGTCTTTTTGTCTTGTTTATGGTTTCCTTTGCTGTGCAAAAGCTTTGAAGTTTCATTAGGTCCCATTTGTTTATTATTGTTTTTTAACCATTCATCTGTTGATGGACACTTAGGTTGGTTCCATGTCCTGGCTTGTAAATAGTGCTGTAATGAACATTGTGGGTCAAAAAGGATCTTGCTGTGATATGTCACAGAGTGTTCTGCCTATGTTTTCCTTGAAGAGTTTTATAGTGTCTGGCCTTACATTTAGGTCTTTAATCCATTTGGAGTTTATTTTTGTGTGTTAGGGAGTGTTCTAATTTCAGTCTTTTACATGTAGCTGTCCAGTTTTCCCAGCACCACTTCTTGAAGTGGCTGTCTTTCTCCATTGTATATTCTTGCCTCCTTTACCAAAGATAAGGTGACGATATGTGTGTGGGTTTATCTCTGGGCTTTCTGTCCTGTTCATTGATCTATATTTCTGTTTTGTGCCAGTACCATACTGTCTTGATTACTGTAGCTTTGTAGTATAGTCTGAAGTCTGGGAGCCTGATTCCTCCAGTTCTGTTTTTTCTTTTTCAAGATTGCTTTGGCTATTCGGGGTCTTTGTGTTTCCATACAAATTGTGAAATTTTTTGTTCTAGTTCTGTGAAAAACGCCATTGGTATAGTTCTGTGAAAAACGCCATTGGTAATTTTATAGTGATTGGCATTGAATCTGTAGATGCCTTGGGTAGTATGGTCATTTTCACAATATTGATTCTTCCAATCCAAGAACATGGTATCTCTCCATCTGTTTGTGTCATGTTAATTTCTTTCATCAGTGTCTTATAGTTTTCTGCATACAGGTCTTTTGTCACCTTACGTAGGTTTATTCCTAGGTATTTTATTCTTTTTGTTGCAATGGTAAATGGGAGTGTTTCCTTAATTGCTCTTTCAGATTTTTCATCATCAGTGTATAGGAATGCAAGGGATTTCTGTGCATTAATTTTGTATCCTGCTACTTTACCAAATTCGTTGATTAGCTCTAGTAGTTTTTCTGGTAGCATCTTAGGATTCTCTATGTATAGTATCATGTCATCTGCAAACAGTGACAGATTTACTTCTTCTTTTCTGATTTGTATTCCTTTTATTTCTTTTCTTCTCTGATGGCTGTGGCTAAACCTTCTGGAAAATATGTTGAATAATAGTGGTGAGAGTGGACACCTTGTCTTGTTCTGATCTTAGTGGAAATGGTTTCAGTTTTTCACCATTGAGAACGATGTTGGCTGTGGGTCGTCATATATGCCTTTATTATGTTGAGGGTAAGTTCCCTCTTTGCCTACTTCTTGACGGTTTTTATCATAAATCGTTGTTGAATTTTGTCAGAAGCTTCTTCTGCATCCATTGAGATGATCATATGGTTTTCTCCTTCAGTTTGTTAATATGGTGTATCACATTGATTTTTTTGCATATATTGAAGAATCCTTGCATTCCTGAGATAAACCCCACTTGATCATGGTGTATGATCCTTTTAATGTGCTGTTGGATTCTCTTCGCTAGTATTTTGTTGAGGATTTCTGCATCTATGTTCATCAGTGATATTGGTCTGTAGTTTTCTTTTTTTGTGACATCATTGTCTGCTTTTGGTATCAGGGTGATGGTGGCCTCACAGAATGAGTTTGGGAGTGTTCCTCCCTCTGCTATATTTTGGAAGAGTTTGAGAAGGATAGGTGTTAGCTCTTCTCTAAATGTTTGATAGAATTCGCCTGTGAAGCCATCTGGTCCTGGGCTTTTGTTTGTTGGAAGATTTTCAATCACAGTTTCAATTTCAGTGCTTGTGATTGATCTGTTTATATTTTCTATTTCTTCCTGGTTCAGTCTGTTAAGGTTGTGCTTTTCTACGAATTTGTCCATTTCTTCCAGGTTGTCCATTTTATTGGCATATAGTTGCTTGTAGTACTCTCTCATGGTCCTTTGTACTTCTGCAGTATCAGTTGTTACTTCTCCTTTTTCATTTCTAATTCTATTGATTTAAGTCTTCTCCCTTTCTTTCTTGATGAGTCTAGCTAATGGTTTATCAATTTTGTTTATCTTCTCTAAGAACCAGCTTCTAGTTTATTGATCTTTGCTATTGTTTCCTTCATTTCCTTTTCATTTATTTCTGATCTGATCTTTATGATTTCTTTCCTTCTGCTAACTATGGGGTTTTTTTGTTCTTCTTTCTCTAATTGCTTTAGGTGTAAAGTTCTGTTGTTGATTTGAGATGTTTCTTGTTTCTTGAGGTAGGATTGTATTGCTATAAACTTCCCTCTTAAAACTGCTTTTGCTGCATCCCATAGGTTTTGGGTCGTCGTGTGTTCATTGTCATTTGTTTCTAGGTATTTTTTGATTTCCTCTTTGAATTCTTCAGTGATCTCTTCGTTATTTAGTAGTGTATTGTTTAGCTCCATGTGCTTGTATTTTTTAAAGACTTTTTCCTGTAATTGATATCTAGTCTCATACTGTTGTGGTCGGAAAAGATACTTGATGTGATTTCAATTTTCTTAAATTTACCAAGACTTGATTTGTGACCCAAGATACGATCTATCCTGGGGAATGTTCCATGAGCACTTGAGAAGAAAGTGTATTCTGTTGTTTTTGGATGCAATGTCCTATAAATATCAATTAAGTCCATCTTGTTTAACGTATCACTTAAAGCTTGTGTTTCCTTATTTGTTTTCATTTCGGATGATCTGTCCATTGGTGAAAGTGGGGTGTTAAAGTCCCCTCCTGTAACTGTGCTACTGTCGATTTTCCTTTTTTATGGCTGTTAGCATTTGCTTTATGTATTGAGGTGCTCCTCTGTTGGGTGCATAAATATTTACAATTGTTATATCTTCTTCTTGGATTGACCCCTTGATCATTATGTAGTGTTCTTCTTTGTCTCTTGTAATAGTTTTTATTTTAGAGTCTATTTTGTCTGATATGAGAATGGCTACTCCAGCTTTCTTTTGATTTCCGTTTGCATGGAATATCTTTTTCCATCCCCTCACTTTCAGTCTGTATGTGTCCCTAGGTCTGAGGTAGGGTCTCTGGTAGACAGCATGTATACGGGTCTTGTTTTTGTATCCATTCAGCCAGTCTGTGTCTTTTGGTTGGAGCATTTAATCCATGTACATTTAAGGTAATTATCGATATGTACGTTCCTATTACCATTTTCTTAATTGTTTTGGGCTTGTTATTGTAGATCTTTTCCTTCTCTTGTGTTTCCTGCTTAGAGAAGTTCCTTTAGCATTCGTTGTAAAGCTGGTTTGGTGGTGCTGAATTCTCTTAACTTTTGCTTGTTCGTAAAGGTTTTAATTTCTCCATCAAATCTGAATGAGATCCTTGCTGGATAGAGTAATCTTGGTTGTAGGTTTTTCCCTTTCATCAGTTTAAATATGTCCTGCCACTTCCTTCTGGCTTGCAGTTTCTTCTGAAGGATCAGCTGTTAACCTCATGGGGATTCCCTTGTATGTTATTTGTTGTTTTTCCCTTGCTGCTTTTAATATTTTTTCTTTGTATTTAATTTTTGATAGTTTGATTAATATGTGTCTTAGTGTGTTTCTCTGTGGGTCTATCCTGTATGGTACTCTCTGTTCTTCCTGGACTTGACTGATTATTTCCTTTCCCATGTTAGGGAGGTTTTCACCTATAATCTCTTCAAATATTTTCTCAGACTCTTTCTTTTTCTCCTCTTATTCTGGGACTCCCATATAATTTGAATGTTGGTGCATTTAATGTTGTCCCAGAGGTCTCTGAGAGTGTCCTTAATTCTTTTCATTTTTTTTTTTTTTTTTTTTTTCTGCTCCCTGGCAGTCATTTCTACCATTTTATCTTCCAGCTCACTTATCAGTTCTTCTGCTTCAATTATTCTGTTACTGATTCCTTCTAGAGTATTTTTAATTTCAGTTATTGTGTTGTTCATCACTGTTTGTTTGCTCTTTAGGTCTTCTAGATCCTTGTTAAATGTTTCTTGTATTTTCTCCATTCTGTTTCCACGATTTTGGATCATCTTTACTATCATTACTCTGAATTCTTTTTTCAGGTAGCTTTCCTATTTCATCTTCATTTATTTGGTCTTGTAGGTTTTTACCTTGCTCCTTCGTCTGTAACAAACTTTTTTGTGATTTTTTTTTTTCTTTTTTTTTTGTTGGTTGGTTCTGTATTCCTTTCTTACTGGTTGTTTGGCCTGAGACGTCCAGCACTGGAGTTTGCAGGCAGTTGGATAGAGCTGGGTGTTGGTGCTGAGATGAGGATCTCTGGGATGCCTCACTCAGATTGATATTCTCTGTGGTGTGAGGTTCTCTGTTAGTCCAGCTATTTAGACTCAGAGCTCTCACCACAGGAGCTTGGGGCTGACCTCCGGCCTGGGAACAAAGATCCTGCAAGCTTCGTGGCATGGTAAAAAAAAAAAAAAAAAAAAAAGGGAAGATAGAAAGAAAAAAAGGAGCAGTACAATATCAAAGAATAAAAAATGAAATAAAATTAGAAAGATAAAAATATATTAGGAAAAATAAAACTATAATTGAAACAACTGCAACAAGGTAAAATAAAACCACAACAGAAGAAAGAAAAAAAAAGGGGGTGGGGAACAAGCCAAAAGGAGAGATCACTAACAAAGTATAAAGAATAAAATAAAATTAGAAAAATAAAAGATTTATTAGGAAAAATTAAAATAGAAAAGAATCAACAACAATGAATCAACAAGGTAAAACAGAACCCCAATCTAAAAGAGGAAAAAAGAAAAGAAAAAAAAAGCCTTGGCTATGGGGGCAGAGTTTAAGTGGGGGGGGTGGAACTTAGGCCGGGATGGGGTTTAGGGGGGGGTGGGACCTAGGCAGGTGGGAGGGTGATGTTTGAGCATGGGGTGGGGCCTAGGCTCAGGACCCACGCAGCCAGAAAAGGCCTTGGGGGCAGGGCCTAGGCAGGGCAACGTTCAAGCATGGGGCAGGCTCTCTGCTTAGGACCTGTGCGGAAGGGGAGAGGCAGCACATGGAAAGGAGAGCGTCTGGAGTGTGGAGTTCTGGAGTTTGGAGATAGGGCCCTGAGTGAGGGTGTGTGGGTGGGGTTTAGGCACAGCACATTGGAGGGGGTCTCAGAGGGGGTCTCTGAGTGCAGAGGTAGGGCCCTGGGTGGGGGTGCAGGGGCGGGGCTTGGGCTCTGTGTGGCAGGAGGGAGGCTCTGAGGGCAGAGGATTAGGTCCGGGAACCCAAGAGGCTTCCCAGTGCTTAAGTGGACAGGGAAAGCACTGGCTGCCTTCTCTTCCATTCCTTCGTTCCCCTCCCCCACTGCCTCCCCCAGGGTCTCCCCTGTCGCCGCTGGACCTTAACTGTGGGTGGGTCCCGCTGGGTGTAGGAAGTCCTTCCCTCCCCCAGCCACCCCTCAGGGATGCCGGTCCCAGAGTTCTGGCCTTTACTTTTGCTCCCCCTTCCCTCCCCTCACTCCCTCAGGACTCGGGCAGCTGGAGGGGGCCTCGGTGAGCAGAGGATCAGGGCCGGGATCTCAGCAGGCTCCTGGGGGCCCAAGTGGGCAGGGGAAACCTGGCCACGCTCCCTTTTGATCCTCTGCCCTCCCAGTAGTTCCCCAATTTCCCCCTTTGGGTGTGGGATCCCTTACCCTCCCCCAGCCACCCCTCAGGGGCACCAGTCCCATCCCTCCTCCATCTTCCACTCTCCTCCCCCTTCACTTCCCCCACACCCCACGTCCTACCCGGTCACTGGGGTTTCCTCCCATCCCCTTAGCTGTCTGTGGTTCCCCACCGGTGCCTGGTATGTGCCCTAATTGTGAGGAGACGCAAATTCCACGTCCTCCCAGAATCTTGACTCTAAATCTGCCTATTTTTTTTTAATTGAGAAGAAAGAGGAGAAACATTTCTGTAAAAAATGTTTTTTCACCAACAAAGGAGAGTATAAAAAATGTTGGAGATATGGTGAGGAAAGAGTAGTCTGTGAGCAAGCCATCTAGTGTGTCAGTGAGTGATAAGGAGAAAATTGGAGAGGAGAACTATAGGCAGAGAGAAGGAGACAGATTGAGAAAACAATTTTAAGGCAGAATCAACTAAAGGAAAGTAGAAGGTTTGAAAAAAATAAGAGAGTGGCAACAGAAGGAGAAAGTCTGGTGAGAAGTGAAGAATAATAAAAATGTATAGCAATTCATGTATATGACAAATTCAACCCACATTTGAATAGGAAACACCAAAAGAAACACCAAAGAAGGATCTAATGGAAGGTTCTCATCACCCACATAAAATGGAGATTCTTTCCCTAACCTTATTTTATTTAATTTTTTTGGAATCTTGAAAGTACTTTTTACTCTCAAATTTCTAAAACTTACTGCCCTCTTGTGCATTTTCTCATTCCTTTTATGATTTTTATTAAGGCTAAATAATTCATTGAAATATTTCCCCCTCCCTCCATCCAGGAAGGTAGTTTTGACCACCATTCAAGTCAATCTATAGAAATTATCTAAAGTAGTGCACTAAGAAAATGTGCTTAGGCTTCTGTGTTTATCAGTATGACATTCTAGATACCCCAGATATCATACCCACTGAAAACAAGAAAAAATTATGGAAAATAAATATTAATCCATGTAAATTCTTCCCTGATCTGCCAAGAAACTAAGAAATAGTCAGGGGCTTTCAGCAACTGTGAGCTGGGGAGACCCCAGCCGGGCTGAAGACCTAAGATCTCATTGTCCTCCCAGCTCTTGACACTTCCCCAAAGCCCCTCAGTAAAATGGTCTGATCCATTTCCCTCTCAAAAGAAAAGAATAGTCAGGGGCCAAAAAATGAAGTCAAAGAGGGAATTCATAGAGAAAGTAAGTGCTCACCAAATGCTTTCACGTGGAGGTGACTGCTGACGCATCGTGACTCTGAGCTTCTGTTTTGGTGGCTATCACCGGGAATAGTGAACAAAGTCTAATCTTAGTTCCTACAAGATGGGAATTGAAGAGGAGATCCTGTATGAAGCTGGGATTTCAGAGGGCTATACCCTCAGTAAAAGGGTGAACCGGACATAAAAAACACATTGCAGAGGAAATCTGCCTGTCTTGATGGACAGAAAGAACAAAAAGAAATCCTCTTTGATAATGTTGATGCAGACCCAGGGTTTTGGACTCTTTAATCAATATAAATTGACAAGAGGCCAAACGAGAAATTCAGGCAAGGCTTTAGGGACTCGTGCTGCAGCACGATGGAGCAAAATCAAGAAACAGGTGCCCTTGCTCGTTCCCTGAGGAGGGGTGAGCTGGTTTCCTCAAAAGGGTGAGGGTAGGGGCAGATCAGGAGGTCAGGCTGGAGGGTGGCTCAGGTGGTCTGTCCATCCCCTTGGTGGTGCTGCGTGCAGGGATCATGTGCAGGACCCTGCTTTTGCTCCCGGCACCTCAGAAGTGACAATTGGTTTTTGGCCTTTTTGTATCTTATTGTTCATAATTTGCCCCAACTGTGCATTCATGTATTTTTAGTCCCTTAGAGTTTCTTTGTGTTCTGTTGCTCGAAGAGACATTTGTCCAGGTGCAAGCACTCCAGTAAAGGGTCTGAGGTCCCAGGTCCCAGCCTGTCTCAATGTGAACCAAAAAACTGACCCTCAGAATGGTTTATAGCAAAATGCTAAAGGGGATATCAGTAATGAACTGTTGTTATCAGCTGTTACTTTAAAAAAATCCATTATCTTGCCAAATAAAGGGAGTTATGTCAAGATTATAGAGAAGGGAGGGATATTGAAATAAAACTTTTTTATAATTGAAATTGGAAGGGACTAAATTCAGCAACAGAGTAGTGACTGCTTGTATTCGTGTGCGGGTAAAACAAAAGGAGACAGGCAGGAACTGTGCACTTTTGGAGGCACTAAAACTAATTTCATTAATAGCTCCACAAAGACAGAGATTATAGGTTCTTACTCAAGGTCCAATAGAAGCAAGGATGACTGAAGAGACAGCCCATTCAATTCTGAGAAGAAAAAAAGTCAACCTCTCACGATTTCTCCATGGGATGCGTAGCTACTGAGTGCCATACAGTCTTCATTCTCTCCTATTTTAACTTCCCTAAATCTGACACTCAACAGAAAAAAAATGGCACATAGGTAATCACACATTTAAAGAACATCTCTGGAGTATCTGCTCTGAAGCTGGCACTGACATAAGCAAAGGCAACACAGAAATGAATGCGATATGCTCTGAGCCCTGGAGGAGCTCTGTATGGGAGGAAGAAGAATGGAGACTGAAGCTTTAATACAGAACAGGGAAAATGACATGTGGCAGAGATTGGGATGGCAAAGTATAGTGGAAAATAGGAGGCAGAGCAATTAGCTTTGATGGCGAGTACTAGTGGTTGTTTCTCAGCTGAATCAGAGGAAGGTGGCCTTAGGAACAAGAGTAGAAGAGTTTGTTCAGTGAGTAAGAAGAAGAGAATGATATTCCGGGTAGGAGATGTGGCATGGGAAAAGGCACAAAGTCATGGAAGGATTTTGTGTGTTTTTGTGTAAAGATAAAATGTGTTACAGAGTAAATCACCAGCCAGGTTACATCAAGAGCAGATACTTTTCCAAACAAGAAGCAGCTGGGCCACGGGTAGTGATCTTGTGTGGTGTGGTCAAGTTCTCTTCCACAGCAAGGGGTGAGATTGACCACAGCTGATTCAGGGATGCCAGTAAATGCCTGGGGATTCCGAGATATGTCTGCCTGTAAAAATTGTACTATATGTTAATTTGGGAAAATCAAGAGTGGTACTTGGGGTTGCAATGCAGTGGTGCTGAGAAATTCACTTGCTGATAACACAAACACAGGTAAAGAGGACACAAGTGATGTCATTCTTATTATGGGAGGCCACTTATTTACATATGTATACAAAAAAATGTTTACATCTCAAGAAATCTGTTAAAGGCTACAAAGTAAAAACTGCACTTTTCTTACAATTTATCTCAGGAACTAAGGTATGCATTCATTCATTGATTCATTCAACCAATATTTTTGATCATTTACTATATATCAATATCAGTCTAGGTGCTGAAGACATAGCAGTGAAGAGGAGGACATCACTGCTCACATGGCACTTATATTCTACTGGAAGAACCAAAAACTTGCAAGTCTTGATATGATTAGCTGCAGCAGTTAAACAGATATGGTATAAAAAATGTTCCAAACATGATGTGCATCAAGGTCACCTGGAGATTTTTTTCTATACACAGAGTCCCAGGTTCCAATCACTAAACATCCTGTGATTTTTAAGAAGTCTCCCTGGAGACCCCTGATATGCAGTCAAGTTTAAGAAATGATAATGCAGACCATTATCCTAGGATCTGCAGAAATTAACCAAGTGAACGCTCACTTTTGTGAGACCAGCTGTCTAGATCAACCTAACAACTGAGCCGAGCTTACGTTGGTACAAACCAATTTAGATATACGTACAAACTGGGACTTCCCTGGCGGGCCAGTGGTTAAGACTCTGCACTTCCATTGCAGGGGGCCCAAGTTTGATCCCTGGTCAGGGAACTAAGATCCCACATGCCGCACAGGTTAAAAAAAAAAAAATGCATTAGATATATTTACAAAATACGACAGATATGTATTTTGTAAATATTCATATGGAGAGAATACATATTTTATACATGCCTGGGTGTGTATATACCTGTGCTTGTGCACTTGTTGCAGGAATGGGGACCCCTTCCAGGGACCAAGAGTGGGCTCTTGTCTAACACTTAGAGGAGACACATGTGCTGACAAAGCAAGAGACTTTATTGGCAAGGGGCACCTGGGCGGAGAGCAGTAGGGTAAGGGAACCCAGGAGAACTGCTCAGCCGCGTGGCTCGCAGTCTTGGGTTTTATGGTAATGGGGTTAGTTTCCGGGTTGTCTCTGGCCAGTCATTCTGACTCAGTGTCTTTCCTGGTGGCTCACACATCGCTCAGCCAAGATGGGTTCCAGCGAGAAGGATTGTGGGAGGTTGGTAGGACATATGGACTGGCATCTCCTCTCTCCTTTTGACCTTTCCGGAATTCTTCCGGTTGGTGGTAGCTTGTTAGTTCCACGTTCCTAACCAGGACCTCCTGTTGTAAGATAACTCATGCGAGTGTTTACTGTTGGGCCTGGCCAGGGCGGGCGGTTTCGGTCAGCGGTTCCCCTAACACAGGGGTCCCCAACCCCCGGGGCCGCGGAACGGTAGCAGTCTGCGGCCTGTTAGGAAGCCGGCTGCACAGCAGGAGGTGAGCATCGGGCAAGCAAGCGAAGCTTCATCTGCTGCTCCCCATCACTTGCACTACCGCCTGAACCATCACTCCCGCCGCCCAAGTCCGTGGAAGAATTGTCTTCCAAGAAACCGGTCCCTGGTACCAAAAACATTGGGGACCGCTGCCACACTTGTGTATCTTTTCTGGTGTATTGTATTTGGGACTAATTAGTATTGATTCTACACAACCACACCAACATTGTACACTTTCTGCAGTATTCTATGTAGACAGTGAAGGGTGGGATACAGCAAAGTAATTTAGAGCTGATCTGTATTAAACCTTTTAAATTTATTTATTTTAGCTTAGTGATATATGTCTTGCCTAAAGGGCTGTTCACCTCAAAAATCCCTTTACAAGTCATATGGAGTTAAGCAAACATCTCAGTGGCTTGTGCCATGTATTTCATTAGTTTATTCAGCAAGCATTTTCAATATTCATTCCGCTTAAAATAAGAACTTAAGTAATTCAACTGTGGTAGGTCATGTTAAGACCCGGTGAGAGGTGGGGTGAGGGCTGATCGCCTTCTTTCCTCTACTCCCTTTCCCAAACTCTACTCATTTATCCTAAAAGATTAACCCAATGTGTAAAGGCAGCTGTATTCTTCTTTCTTTAGGTCACTGGATGACATCATCCCCAAAGTATCTTTTTGTAAATTTAAAACTTCTACTGATTAAATTCAAACCCCCCAGAGAATACTCCAAATTGAGAAATTTAGGTAAGAAAGATAAGTTTAACTCCTTTAGAAAATAAAATGCTTTCTGCAAATTTCTTGTATTTACTTTTTAAGATTTCCACTTACTCTATTCAGAGACTGAATTGCAAAATTTCTTCCATGACAATAGAAGAAGGATTTGTATCTGAATTGTATGATACTGGAATAGATATAGACTATAACTTAAATATTTCCTTCATGGTTTTAGGAAGATGTTCATTTCAGAAACTCCTAATATCTCACTTTAATTAGTAAATAATTTATATAATAATATTCAAATAGGGTTTAACATTCTTAGAATAACGTAACAGAAAACTCTCATGGCCTGTCTCAGTGATAATATTTCAGAAGCCATTGTGGCATATTTATGACTAGTAGTCAAGAAGTTGGCAGTCTATATTTCTCTTAGAAGTGATGCTGGTTGGGAGAAATAAAGAATGTGTTAATGTATTATTGCTAGCGTATGGGTTAGCAATAATATAAACATTGCTTGTAGGATAGGATCAGAAGTTGGAGACAAAAGCATGACAGAGAGATGCAAGTAATATGCAAGATCAAGGAAAATCTATGTTCTTTATCATCTGCCTGTTTCTTTCTCTGTGTGAAAAACAGTGGAAAAATAACTTTCATAGGAAAGATTAAAAATAACCTAAAGTGTCACTTTCAAGCAGGTTTCCAGCTGAGGTAGAAGGCCCTACCTGCCTTTCACTGCTTTATGAATCAGCAAATTTTTTCATAAGCATTTTCTCATATCTAGCAGTCAAACAACTTGAATGATTGCATGTTAGAAGCTAAGGAACCTTCTTACCTTCATTATAATACTGTTCTGTTCTATTCCTGCATTGCTTCATTACTTTAAAAAGATGGAATTTTCATTTGTTGTCTTTCTATCATAAGTGTCTCATGGGTGAAGATTCATTTCTGAAAGCAATAAAAAATTCATTTGGTTCATAAAGGAAGAACCGGTTGTTAATTATATTACCAAAGCTGTTCTTGATATGCTTGTCCATTAAAATAAAACAGAATAGTTGAGAAACTCCCATTAAATCATTAAAGGAATGTTTTAAAGTTACCGTTTTAAAGGATTGATTTTATTATTGTGTTATTCAATATGCCTAAGCAATTGGTCCATTCTTCTAAGTCCTGAATAAATAACCCACTAAAAAATCATGGCCAAGTGGTTTTAAACTAGAAAGAGTAGCTGTTAAATAACAAGAAAACCAAGTGAATGAATCAGGAGTTTAAAATTTTAAAAACACTGAACAAAACATCTCATAATTTTTTCTACAACATAAGCAGAAAAAACTTCTCTAATGTCTCTCCACATGTCACAAATCACAGCAAGTATTATAACTACAGATAAAAAGTGTCAATAGAAGAATCATTCAAATATACAACAAATTTTGACTTACAAATTATTTGCTTAACAAATTACAAATTATTTTGGTTCTAAATGAAATCTTTGATATGGAACTTTATTTAGTGAATCAGTCAGATGAACTGATAGTAGAAACTCCAAATTTCTACCCAAGAAGGGTTTAGGGATTAATAAGATGGTTGTAAGGGGTCCTTGAAGCTGAGCTTGCAAAGCACTCTGCACTCCATCAAGAATTTGTGAGTTGTCCACATCAAAGAAGAAGAAATGGAAAGTTGGGGGTGGGGGTAGAGAGGTGTTAAACACACAGGTGCCCCTAGTACCTGAGGTCAGGAGAGTGGAGGTGATGTAGAAGGAAACTGAAAACAATGAAGGAAAATGAAGCAATTATGTTCTCCACATACTACATAAACTATGTGGAGATATCCTTTCAGCTTTAAGCATTCATGAGAAACTGGTCCAGCCAACAGGGGTCTTTATACAAGTTAAATTCCTTGTTCAGTTTCTTAACAATTACTGCCTCTCACCTAAATCAGAGGTCATTTGAAAGAACTATCCTGGATTTGAATTCTGTTTCTCCACTTATTATCTGTACAACTTTCTTTCTTTTTGTTTTTTGTTTGTCTGAGAAGTACTTTATTCTCCTTTCCTTTTTTTTTAAATAGATCTTTATTGGAGTTTAATTGCTTCACAATACCGTGTTAGTTTCTGTTGCACAAGAAAGCAAATCAGCCATATGCATACACATGTCCCCGTATCCCCTCTCTCTTGAGCCTCCCTCCCATCCTCCCTATCCCACCCCTCTAGGTCATTGCAAAGCACCGAGCCGATCTCCCTGTGCTATGCTGCTGCTTCCCACCAGCCAACTATTTTTACATTCGGTAGTGTATATATGTCGATACTACTCTCACTTCTCCCCAGCTTTGCCCTCCCACCCATGTCATCAAGTCCATTCTCTATGTCTACCTCTTTATTCCTGCCCTGCAACTAGGTTCATCAGTACCATTTTTTTTAGATTCCATATATATGCATTAGCATATGGTATTTGTTTTTTTTCTTTCTGACTTACTTCACTCTGTATGACAGACTCTAGTGATCCACCTCACTACAAATAACTCAATTTCATTTCTTTTTATGGCTGAGTAATATTCCATTGTAATTATATGCCACATCTTCTTAATCCATTCATCTGTGGATGGACATTTAGGTTGGTTCCATGTCCTGGCTATTGTAAATACTGCTGCAATGTACATTGTGGTGCATGTCTCTTTTTGAATTATGGTTTTCTCAGGGTATATGTCCAGTAGTGGGATTACTGGGTCATATGGTAATTCTATTTTTAGTTTTTTAAAGAACCTCCATACTGTTTTCCATAGTGGTTGTATCAATTTACATTCCCACCAACAGTGAAGGAGGGTTCCCTTTTCTCCATACCCTCTCCAGCATTTATTGTTTGTAGACTTTTTGATGACGGACATTCTGACCGTCGTGAGGTGATACCTCATTGTGGTTTTGATTTGCGTTTCTCTAACGAAGAGTGATGTTGAGCATTATTTCATGTGTTTGTTGGCAATCTGTATATCTTCTTTGGAGAAATGTCTATTTAGGTCTTCCGCCCATTTTTGGAGGGTTTTTGTTTTTTTTTTTTTAGCTCTATGAGCTGCTTGTATATTTTGGAGATTAATCCTTTGTCAGTTGCTTCGTTTGCAAATATTTTCTCCCATTCTGAGGGTTATCTTTCCATCTTTTTTATGATTTCCTTTGCTGTGCAAAAGGTTTTAAGTTTCATTAGGTCCCATTTGTTTATTTTGGTTTTTATTTCTGTTACTCTAGGAGGTGGGTCAAAAAGGATCTTGCTGTGGTTTATGTCAAAGAGTGTTTTTCCTCTAAAAGTTTTAGAGTGTCTGGTCTTACATTTAAGTCTTTAATCCATTTGGAGTTTATTTTTGTGTATGGTGTTAGGGAGTGTTCTAAATTCATTCTTTTACATGTAACTGTCCAGTTTTCCCAGTGCCACTTACTGAAAAGGCTGTCTTTTCTCCACTGTATGTTCTTGCCTCCTTTGTCGTAAATTAGGTGTCCATATGTGCATGGGTTTACCTCTGGGCATTCTATCCTGTACCATTGATCTATAGTTCTGTTTTTGTGCCAGTACCATACTGTCTTGATTACTGTAGCTTTGTGGTATAGCTTGAAGTCAGGGAGCCTGATTCCTCCAACTCTGTTTTTCTTTCTCAAGATTGCTTTGGCTATTCAGGGTCTTTTGTGTTTCCATACGAATTGTAAGATTTTCTGTTCTAATTCTGTGAAGAATGCCATTGGTAGTTTGATAGGTATTACACTGAAACTGTAGATTGCTTTGGGTAGTATAGTCATTTTCACAATGTTGATTCTTCCAATCCAAGAACATGGTTTATTTCTCCATCTGTTTATGTCATCTTTGATTTCTTTCATCAGTGTTTTATAGTTTTCTGAGTATAAGTCTTTCTCCTCCTTAGGCAGATTTATTCATAGGTATTTTATTCTTTTTGTTGCAATGGTAAATGGAAGTGTTTCCTTAATTTCTCTTTCTGATTTTCAATTGTTGGTGTATAGGAATGCCAGAGACTTCTGTGCATTAATTTTGTATCCTGCAACCTTACCGAATTCATTGATTGGTTCTAGTAGTTTTCTGGTGGCATCTTTAGAATTTTCTATGTATAGCATCATGTCATCGGCAAATAGTGACCGTTTTACTTCTTCTTTTCCAATTTGTATTCCTTTTATTTCTTTTTCTTCTCTGATTGCCATGGCCAGGACTTCCAAAACTATGTTGAATAAGAGTGGCGAGAGTGGACATCTTTGTCTTATTCCTGATCTTAATAGAAATGCTTTCAGTTTTTCACCACTGAGTATAGTGCTTGCTGTGGGTTTGTCATAGATGGCCTTTACTGTGTTAAGGTAGGTTCCCTCTATGCCCATATTCTGGAGAATTTTTATCAGAAATGGGTGTTGAATTTTGTTGAAAGCTTTTTCTGCATCTATTGAGATGAAGAAATGGTTTTTATTCCTTAATTTGTTAATGTGGTGTATCAAATTGATTGTTTTGCATATATTGAAGAATCCTTGCATCCCTGGGATAAATCCCACTTGATCATGGTGTACGATCCTTTTAATGTGTTGTTGGATTTTGTTTCCTAGTATTTTGTTGAGGATTTTTGCGTCTACGTTCGTCAGTGATATTGGTCTATAATTTTCTTTTTTTGTGATATCTTTTTCTGGTTTTGGTATCAGGGTGATGGTGGCTTTGTAGAATGAATTTGGGAGTGTTTCTCCCTCTGCAATTTTTTGGAAGAGTTTTGAGAAGGATAGGTGTTAGCTGTTCTCTAAATGTTTGACAGAATTCACCTGTGAAGCCATCTGGTCCTGGACTTTTGTTTGTTGGAAGATTTTTAATTATGGTTTCAATTTCATTACTTGTGATAGGTCTGTTTATATTCTCTAATTCTTCCTGGTTCAGTCTTGGAAAATTGTACCTTTCCAAGAATTTGTCCATTTCTTCATGGTTGTCTATTTTATTGGCATATAGTTGTTTGTATTAGTCTCTTATAATCCTTTGTATTTCTGCAGTGTCAGTTGTGATTTCTCCTTTTTCATTTCCAATTTTATCAATTTGCGTCCTCTCCCTTTTTTTCTTGATGAGTCTGGCTAAGGGTTTAATTTTGTTTATCTTCTCAAAGAACCAGCTTTTAGTTTTATTGATCTTTGCTATTGTTTTCTTCATTTCTATTTCATTTATTTCAGCTCTGATCTTTATGATTTCTTTCCTTCTCCTGACTTTGGGTTTTCTTTGTTCTTCTTTCTCTAGTTGTTTTAAGTGTAGGGTTAGATTGTGTATTTGAGATTTTTCTTGTTTCTTGAGGTGAGATTGAATTGCTATAAACTTCCCTCTTAGAACTGCTTTTGTTTCATCCCATAGGTTTGGGTCGTTGTGTTTTCGTTGTCATTTGTTTCTATGTATTTTTTTATTTCTTCTTTGATTTCTTCAGTGATCTCTTGGTTATTTATTAGCACACTGTTTAGCATCCATGTATTTGTCCCTTCATGGTTGTTAGCATTTGCCTTATGTATTGAGGTGCTCCTATGTTGGGTGCACAAACATTTATAATTGTTATGTCTTCTTCTTGGATTGATCCTTTGATCATTATGTAGTGTCCCTCCTTATCTCTTGTAACAGTCTTTATTTTAAAGTCTATTTTATCTGATACGAGTATTGCTACTCCAGCTTTCTTTTGATTTCCATTTGCATGGAATATCTTTTTCCATCCCTTCACTTTCAGTCTGTATGTGTCCCTAGGTCTGAGGTGGGTGTCTTGTAGACAGCATATATATGGGTCTTGTTTTTGTATCCATTCAGCTAGTCTGTGTCTTTTGGTTAGGGCATTTAATCCATTTACATTCAAGGTATTATCGATATGTATGTTCCTATTACCATTTTCTTAATTGTTTTGGGTTTGTTTGTGTGTGTCTTTTTCTTCTCTTTTGTTTCCCGCTTAGAGAAGTTACTTTTGCATTTGTTGTAAAGCTGGTTTGGTGGTGCTGAATTCTCTTAGCTTTTGCTTGTCTGAAAAGCTTTTGACTTCTCCATCAAATCTGAATGAGATCCTTGCTGAATAGAGTAGTCTAGGTTGTAGGTTTTTCTCTTTCATCACTTTAAGTATATCCTGCCACTCCCTTCTGGCCTGCAGAATTTCAACTGAAAAATCAGCTGATAACCTTAGAGGATTCCTTTGCATGTTATTTTTTGTTTTTCCCTTGCTGCTTTTAGTATTTTTTCTTTGAATTTATTTTTTGTTAGTTTGATTAATATGTGTCTTGGTGTGTTTCTCCTAGGGTTTATCCTGTATGGGACTCTCTGCGCTTCCTGGACTTGGGTGACTATTTCCTTTCCCATGTTAGGGAATTTTTCCACTATAATCTCTTCAAATATTTTCTCAGTCCCTTTCTTTTTCTCTTCTTCTTCTGGGACCCCTATAATTCGAATGTTGGTGCGTTTAATGTTGTCCCAGAGGTCTCTGAGATTGTCTTCAATTCTTTTCATTCTTTTATCTTTATTCTGCTCCTCGGCAGTTGTTTCTACCATTTTGTCTTCCAGCTCACTTATTCATTCTTCTGCCTCCGTTATTCTGCTATTGATTCCTTCTAGTGTATTTTTCATTTCAGTTACTGTGTTGTTCATCTCTGTTTGTTCTTTAGTTCTTCTAGATGTTTGTTAAACATTTCTTGTATTTTCTCAATCCATGCTTCCATTCTATTTCCGAGATTCTGGATCATCTTTACTGTCATTACTCTGAATTCTTTTTCAGGTAGATTGCCTATTTCGTCTTCATTTATTTCATCTTATAGGTTTTTACCTTGCTCCTTCACCTGTGACATATTTTTTTGCCATCTCATTTTTTTTTTTTTTTTTTTTTATGAGTGGGATTGTGTTCCTGTCTTACTGGTTTTTTGGCCTGAGGTTTCCAACACTGGAGTTTATAGGCTATTGGGTAGAACTGGGTCATGGTGCTGAGATGAGGAACTCTGTGAGACCTCACTTCACTGAATATTCCCTGGGGTCTGAGGTTCTCTGTTAGCCCAGTGGTTCGGACTTGGAGCTGCCACCGCAGGAGCTTCCACCCAACCCCAGGCTCGCGAATCAAGATCCCGCAACCCGTGTGGTGTGGCAAAAAATAAAAAAGAACAATAACAAAGTAAAAAATAAAATTAGACTAGGAAAGTAACAGATATGTTAGAAAGAATGTAAAGATAAAAATATAGATGCATCAACAACTGGAAGGTACGTCAGTACCACAATAGTAAAAAGGAGGAGGGAAAAGAAAAAAAAAAAGTTGGGGGGGAAGGCCTTGGCTGTGGAGAGTGGGCCTTAAGCAAAGGCGAGTTTTGGTTGGTGGGTGGGGCCAATGCTCAGTACCCAAAGGGCTGGGAAAGGCCCTGGGGGCTGTGAAGGGTGGGGCTTAGGCTCAAGGAACAGAAGGGGCACAGGCGTGCCCCCCACCCCTGGTCTCAGAGGGCACGGGACCTCACCTGGGAGCCCAGCAGGCTTCCTGGGCTTGAGTGGGTGGGGCAAACACCCTCCTCTCCTTTCCTGCTCCTCCGGTCTGGGGTCTGGAAGGGCCCCTCCCGCCTGCCTCTCCTTATCCCCCTGGCCTCCATCCTATGCCCCCAGGACCCATGCAGCCTGGAGGGGGGAAGAGGGGCCTTGGAGGGTAGGGGACCGGCCTGGGAGCTCAGCAGGCTCCCCGGCCCAAGTGGGCCAGGCGATTGTCCTCCACTCCTCTCCCACTCTTCCCGGAGAGTCCCTCCCACCTGCCTCTCCTGATCTCTCTGGCCTCAGGGGCACTGATCTTGTCTGGCCTCCACTTCTCCTCCCCCTTCGGTCCCCTTACGTCCTACTGGTTCACTCTGGGGTTCCTCCCGTCTCCTTGGTGGTCAGAGACTCCCATCAGCGGCCGGCAGGCGCCCTAGTTGTGGGGAGACGCTAACTCCATGTCTTCCCACACTGCCATCTTGACTCCTCCCCTATCTGTGCAATTTTGAACAAGTTACTTGACCTCTCTCAGATACTTTCTCTTTATCTTTAATTTAGAGATTTTTAATAGTCAGCCACTAAAATGGTGCATGGTACACAAGAGGCACACAATAAATGTGGATGAATGGATAAGTGAATGAGTGTTTACCTTGCCTGGGTTATATAAGAGCTAAATAAGAATGTATACAAAATGCCCGACAACCTGCAAGGAGGCAAAAAGACTGATTATTTTTCTCCTTCTCCCACACCTCCCACTCCCCACCACTGCAACCTGTCTCTTATTCTTTAATGGATCAAAGTAAAAGAAGTCAATTGTGTAAGGCAAATCTCTACTTATTTCAGTTCCTAGAGAATAGGCAACTGAGGGAGGTGGGAAGAGAAGAGACGATGATAGAAAATCAGGAGATTCCTTCCCTTTCCCCCACTCCCCACCACTGCAACCTGTCTCTTATTCTTTAATGGATCAAAGTAAAAGAAGTCAATTGTGTAAGGCAAATCTCTACTTATTTCAGTTCCTAGAGAACAGGCAACCAAGGGAGGTGGGAAGAGAAGAGATGGTGATAGAAAATCAGAAGATTCCTTCCCTTTCCTCCCTAAGTATCTCCCCACATGGAAGCAGCAAGCACAGCCATGGGCAGAGCTGCTGTCAGAAGCTTCCTTGGAGCCCAGCCTGTCCCAAACTCTAGTGCTCTCTCTTGGCAAACACTGACCAGAGGTTTGAATCCAGGATTCACCTATACCAAGGCCCACACTTAAGCATGTACCGTGACCAGTGATGAGGCTGTGACTTTGTTGGTAAGGCCAGGAACTAAGCTAGCAGTGGTCAACTCCTGGCTCTAGGCTTCCCTTCTCTAGCCACTCTCAAGGGTGACACCCTACAGGACCCTCAAGCCCTAAAAAATACATTCACAGATGACTCAAGCCCCTCCACAACACTTAAATCACAGGAGTATTCCTGGCCCCAGGTGACCATTAGAGACAGTCTACTGGGAATGCCTAACTGCACCTGGCAGGATTCCGTAGTCTCTTGATAGATATGGGGCTTGCTAACGTCCTTGGAAAACCTAGTTTGAAATACATAATTATGTACCAGAGTATTTTGGCACTGTCACCAACCTTGTCTTTTTTACTGCAGCAGAATTGTGTAAACCAAGAATTAAGACTATTTTAAAATATTGCTAATTCATATTCTCCTTGACAATAGAAGGGATTAAACTCAGGTTATCAGAACCATAACCTCTTTATCAAAGACACTGTCACCTAAAGATGAAACAGAGCAAAAATTGACAAAAGGTATTTTCTTTCTTTTCATAGAAATTGATAGAACAGTCTAACTCGTTTCTCCACCCTTATTAAATTCACCCTCGTGAAAGTTAGGTTTTAGTGCTAGTTCCTTACCGTGGGTCAGAACTCAAAAAGAAAACTCAGCACTAAAGATTCTTGTGTCTCTGTAATATCATGAGTAGTATATTCTATCATACTGGCTGCAAGCCTATTATAAGCATACATCAAAATAATACAAATAAAAGACAACAGTTCTTTACTGGAATGGGGAGTGAGCAAGATCTGAGAGAAAGATAACTCAATATTTGAGGAAAATATTTAACAATGAACAATATAAGACTGTAGAAAATGAAAACACAAACAAACAAAAATGTATCTTCTATATTCCAATCCCCCTTTCCTAATTCTTTTTGTCAAACTGTTTTCTTCTCCCTTTTCCATTACATCTGTAAGTGGTTAACTGTGTTTAATCTTCTCAGAAAAACTTTGGAACAGGAGGTAAGATGCTAACATCCCCAGGATCACTTACGTGTAGGCTTGCTGAAAATGGAGATGTAAAATATGTGCTCCTTAAGTTTGTTTTTCAGACCAGCAGTTTAGCCCCCCAAAAGCTTTTACATCAGACAAGCTTCAGTTTTAACTATCCGTTTCCTCTTACTAGTTGTGTGGCCTTGGAAAATTTAAACTTTCTGACCCTCAACTCACCTTCTGGAAAAAAGATATGGGGAAAAATGTGTTCTGTGAGTTTAAACTTAATATGTGTCTGGGGCTATGGAGAAAATATTTTTATATTTCAGCACAGTTAGGATTTTTTAAGCAAATTTTACTCACACTTGGCCTTGGCTAAAAGCAACCCTTGGAGCTTAATTTATAACTGACTTACACAATGAGAGAACTCCAGAGAGAGAGACTGGAGATACCCCTGGGTTACAAAGCTGGAGATCCTGGTCTTATATTTCCTCTGGAGAGATTTATTTATATTCCAACAGATTAAAGTAAGTACTCAGGATCCTTCCCATTATGTTTCCAAGGAGACTCTCTCAGGAGGTGGGGGAATAACATACGTAAGAACCCATGTTCATTTTTTGAGAATTTCTTGCTTAAAATACACTTCTTATGTACAGAGATTTAATCTATCTGGCTCTTATTATATCACCCTAAGTGTAAGAATTGAGGCAAAGGGGAACCACGTGGTTGTTTGCTGTAAATAAGTGAATAATAATATGCTCTGCTCCAGAAACTTCATGTATGTATTCAGGATAATATCAATAAATATGGAATTTTTTAAACTTTACAAAATATAAATTATCTAAAAGAGCACTTGACATGTAGTAGGTACTTAATAAATGGTAATTATTTTTTCAACTTGACTTAAAAATGTTTTTTAACCACACAGACTTATCTGAAATGTGTAGTTTCTTTTTTTTTTCCCAGTCAGGATTCCAATATTAGATTTATAGGTAACTCTCATATTAATAAAATCTGACAGTCATAAAACCAAAGCTGAAACACGATAAATTAGGAGAAATTGTTCATATTACAAATAGACTTTTCACTTCCCAAGAGAAACCTGGCATGAGTGGAGGTCATTCTTAGAAGTTAATAAAATTTCAGTTTTTATTTAAAATGTCCAACATTAAAAGATTCCCTTTTAGACATCCAAGTTTGTAATGTATTTGGAGATTATTAGCCACAGAAGCTCCAAGGAACAACAGAAACTATATGAACTACATGTACTTTTTGTTACACTAGTAGTGATGGTGGCGTATTAATCAAGTACTAGTAATAATAACTATAGCAAAAACATCAATAATTAACATTTATTAGGCACCTAATATATGCCACACACTGCTAGTTTATATGTTTTCTTTTATGTAGGACTCAACAGCAAGCTTTTCAGTTACATGTCCTCTATTTTGCAAATGAGGGAGATGAATTTTAATGAAGTGAAGAATGAATGAATCTCTGTCCAAGATTATATAGCCATTAAGTAGCAGAGATTTTAACACAGAAATCTCTGAGGCACAGACCACACACATCACTGCTATGTGGCCTCCCAAGGGGATAATCCGGATAGAAATTTTGGTAATATTGGGGCAAAAGAGGCTGTTAGGTAGAGCTGTAGTAGGCACAGGACTCTGGTTTCCTGACATCACCTTTAAAACTAAACAACCATAGGAAGACTTACAATTACTATAAATTATCAGAAAGAGAAAGGAAATAATCAGAATCAAAGTTGGATTGTTTATGATACTTCTGAGAGAAACTCTCCAACTAACAGGTTAGTTATATGGGTACATGCACATGCTGAGACATACACATGCACACAAAGCCAACCTCATACACTTTTACACACAGGTACACATATGTACACACATACACACAAGTACACATATGTACACACACATATACTCACTCAGGTACTTAATATCTGGATTTACAACGGAAAAAACTTTCATGCCCGTATATAAAAGCAGTATCTTGCTTCAGATTCTCTTTAGGATCTAAATTTAGTTTTTAAATTTCCCTTTCTAATTCTAAGCATCTGGCCTAGGAACACCCGCCCTCAGCTCTGGTATTTGTGATCTATGTGAAGAATTTCAGTTGCTAAGTGGTCACTTCTGATTTCCAGTGATAGTCCAGCTCATCCCACACTTTCAAATGATGAAGAGTGTGAGCTCTTCTGCCTTGGCTGGCTAGATGTGGGGCCAGCAGTAGATGAGGGTCCCATAGATACGAATTCCTCTCAAGATAGGACCACTCTAAGCCAAAATGACCTTATCAGACAGTTTCCCAAATTACAGATAAATGAGAATAAATCATTTAAAGAACTGTATTCTAAGAAAGGAGCTGTGTGAGGTTCAAAAGACAGAAGAATAAGAAGAAAAGGCAAGACGTTAAAAAAAAACTGGAAGAGAAGTTAGCTTACCTGAGTATCTTATCTAGAACCATCCGTTTCAAACCCTGACATTAATTTCAGTATACTCAATCAGAGACAGCAGAAAAATAGTCAGAAAGGAGCTAAAGACCATTTAATTACATCTAAACCGATGCTTTGCGAGTGACAACTTCGCAAAGTTAGTAAGATATCATAAAAAAAACTCTGCTTTTGTACAAATTTATTAGTGCATGAGTGGTAAAGATTTATAATCCAAAAGACGATACAAAAAGCAATCTGCATATCTGCCCTATGTATGTAAAAATGCATTTGCGAAGATAATATTCTTACCAAAAATGGAAGAAGGTGTGAGTCCAAGAACTAATTGTTCTCCAATTCCAGCTCAATTGAGAAAATCCAGTTCTCTGGCCAATCTTGATAATTGCTTATTTGTCTTGCATTCAGCTTTCTCCCAGAACTGGCTCATATGCGTATCTCTGATCTCCGGAAAAACAGAAATACAAACTGGAAAGAACCATGCAAGTTCATCTCCAGTGCATGGCTAATATCTGAACTCTCAGCTCAGTCCAGGAGAGCAGAGCATGTTTCTCCCCTTCGCACATTTTCACAAGGCTTGTTACAAGAGGCTAGCTACTAATCGTGAAATGCCTAATGTGGCTGGAGACATCACATAGATGCCTTCAAATCCTTGCCACAGCCCGATGAGACAGGGACTCTGATCGTTCATTATAGGGAGGAAACTGAGACCGGGTTAATTGCCCAACAGTTTTCATTAGAGTGGGAGAACTTGTATTTGAAGACAACAGTCTTCATTCCATTCAAGTTCCTTGGAATCTTGGAATTTTAAATACAACAAAAATGTTCATCTAAATAATAAACAGCAGCTAGAGCCTCCCAGGTTTTCTCAAATGAGTCTCATTTTCAGAACATTCCAAAATAACCTCAAGGGTTTGATGCTTATTTAAACAGCAAGATGCTTCAGTAAAAGAAGCTAATGCTGCCAAGTAGAGTCAGATTTTCTCCAGAGCTTCTAGGTGAAGACAAATAAAGCTCTCAGAAGCATTACAGATAATGAAAATCATCAACAATTTCCTGCCTCTACTGTCTCTTGCTAATACTTTTGTCGTGCAAATTGCCCTAATCTGATTGTGGGATTTCCCCCCCCCCCCCCTTGTTGCCAAGAACTATAAACACAATGGGATGTAATAAAGTGGTATTCTGGGTCTTTTATTGTCATTATTATTCTCATTTAGCTTTGGAAATTAGATTCGACTTTACTGGCTAAGAGCAGAGCTTTCCATCTTTTCACATAAGATGTGTCAGTCAGAAATCCCCTGCCATGCCCTTCCTATTCATCAGTTTTGCAAAGGTGCCCTAGAGAAAGAGCCGTGGCAAGCAGAGAAACACCTGTAAAATGCATTAAAAAATCTTCTGAGAATGATGTTTCTCTGGGACTGAGCCACATTTACTAGGTGACAAACACACCCTTCTGGGCATTCATTTTATAGGTCAAGTATGTCCGAACGTTCAATATTCTCCCACAACCCTCACTAACTGTACCTCCCACTTGGACATTTTTTAATTTTAAACAGACAATGTCAGAATTAGCTGAATGGTCCTAGTCCTAAGGAAAGGGCCAATGCTGGGTACTTGAAAAGCAGTAAGGCATTCCCAATAGATATATAATCCACTGTTGAGCCAGGCATCCTAAATTGAATTTAAGTTTGTCCTGAATTAGCTAAATATTTTATTTAAGTTACTAAGCCTCTACTTAATTCTCTCCTGTCAAAAAGAGCTTATAATACTTCATAAGGTGATTGTGAGTATAAAATGAGATAATGTCTTTAGAGTACTTAGTATAATGCTTGTTACTTAGTGAGAATTTAGAAAAGTGTTTGGTTGGTAAGTATATGTTTGTATCTGTATATAAAATTCAGAAACATTAGCAAAATGAAAAAGGATTTCTTTGCCACCAAAACTAAGAGTTATATGGCCAAGTAAGTTTTAAAAATATAGGTTTAAACAATGTGAAACAGATTTCTTTACTGAAGGCTTCCCAAAACTTGTATTATGCTGACATATATTAGGAACCCACCAGAGAAAGCTGTAATTAAAAACAAAAGAAAACCAAAAAAAAACCCCGGAGCTTCACGGATGCCAACCAGTCAGCTGAAAAGAGACACCCAAGTATTAAATCAACACTCAAAAAAACTGTCACTAGAGGACTTTAAGGGAGGTCAAGCCAATTTCCACCTCAATCTGAAGGAAAAAACTCCAAAGGCTAGCAGAACACACTCATGAGAAAGAAGACACAACAGATTCAGAGAAAAGTGTTCTAGAGTATATTGCCTAAATTGAAGCTGTCAATGCCCTGCATAATTCCACAACCCCTTTGGAAATAGCTAGTACAGAGATGTGTGACAGAGACGCCAATGTTGAGAAGTGTCTGGAATGTGTCAGTGTACACTTGGGCTCACTTTTCTCACTTAGGAAAGCGACTTTCCAAATCTACTGGTGATGCTGCTGTGAGGATTAAATAAGACTGAGTCTTTTTTAAAAACACCAAACTATTAGACATTGTTACATTGAATGTAAGATGGGACGACTTAGGAAGGAACAGGTGAAGATAAGGTCAGGAATTACTACCAAATCTATTGAAATAATGGAATGGGACCTTGCTACTCAAAAGTGTGGTCCATGGACCAGAAGTATCAGTATTACCTGAGAACTTGCTAGAAATGTATCTAGACTTATTGAAACATAATCTGCATTAAAAAAAAAAGATACCTAGGTGATCTGGATACACATTAAACTCTGAGAATTATTTGCACAGTAGCTTTATAGAAGCAAGCACTGAAAACTTGGCAGAAGCTGACCATAAGAAAATAAAGCTAAAAATAAAACATGGTGTTAAAAAGAAATAACAGGCCCAAAATGGAGTCACTTATGCTAAGCCCCACAAGAGCAAACCAAGACTTAATACCTAGCCTAACTGCTGTTTCAGCCCATGCCAGGAATGTAACCTTTAACCAGTCAACTTGGAATTACCCAGTCAGCACTAGTGAGGTAATCTACCCAATAGACTCCTCCCATTCCCCTTAGGAGAGTGACCTTGCCTGAAACAACGCATTCTTTGCTAATAATTGGCTTTTACACTCCCTTTCTGCCTTTAAAAGCCTTTCTTTTCCTTCAGCTTGGTGGAGAGCCCCTTTCTATTCGCTAGATGGGATGCTGCCCCATTCACGAATCATTTAATAAAGTCAAGTTGATCTTTAAATTTATTCAGTTGAATTTTTGTTGTTAACAGATTTGGTAGCAGCGATGGGATCCAAAGGGAACTTCTGATGGCATTTGGGGACAACAAGAAACACAGGTGTGGTACCCCCAACTCCTTCTTGAGTTCACTGTCTTTCTTACGATTTTCAAGGGCCATGGGTAAGTTCCTCTGGGTTCCGAGCTCCACTCTGTTGTGTTGAGCTCCCGATCTAATTGTCTTTCCAGTCCAGGGCTTAGAGGGTCAGCTTGAGCTGGCAGACAGGTCCATCTGGAATCTGGGTCCTGAGCCTTTGGTTCAGTCAGATTGGAACTTCCCCAGTTCCAGTCCACAGTCTGCATTTACTGGAGTCTGCTGGTTTAGTCCATGTTGGAAAATGCTGGTGGTGTGCACAGCCTTCTCTTGTCCAGTCCCCTAACATCTCTTGGTTATTGTTGGTTGTTAAGGTGTCTTGATTTGTCTAGATAAGGACTATTGTTAATGGAAATCTTGGAGGAAAAAAAAAACTACAAAAATTGGTGGGCACTGGTTGAATATTTGAGTTGTTAAAGCACTCACTGCTTAAAATAAGTTGGTCATGAAACAAGTTAGATTGATACTAGGTCACCCGCCAACCTCAAGAAAATTTCCATGTGAGGGACTTCCCTGGTGGCGCAGTGGTTAAGAATCTACTTGCCAATGCAGGGGACACGGGTTCGATCCCTGGTCCGGGAAGACTCCACATGCCGTGGAGCAACTAAGCCTGTGCACCACAACTACTGAGCCTGTGCTCTAGAGCCTGCAAGCCACAACTACTGAGCCCATGTGCTGCAACTACCAAAGCTTGTGTGCTCTAGGGCCCATGTGCCGCAACAAGAGAGGCCACCGCAATGAAGAGTAGCCCCCGCTCACCGCAACTAGAGAAAGCCCATGCGAAGCAATGAAGACCCAACACAGCTAAAAAAAAAGTAAATAAAATTTAAAAAAAAAAAGAAAAAAGAAAATTTCCATGTGAGGTAAACTGTAAAACATCACACAATTCCCAACTGTGTGGCACAACACTTTTAGGTATTAATGTGGCTCTGAGAGACCCAAAGGTTTACCTAAAAATAATTATAATAATAATAAAATTAAAATGGGATCCTCAAAATCCAAAATGTTAAGTGTGCCACCTTCTGGCACACCTGCTTATTTTATATCTATGAACTGCAGTCCCAAAAGCTATAAATATCTACAAACATGGCAAAGTCCTACCAAAGACAACCTAGAACCAACGGCCATTATGGGAAACATACCAAATAGACAAGATCATTAACTTAACAAGTGCATTTGAAAGTATGGGTTTCCATATCAAACGGAATGGAATACCTATTTTAACTGGTAAGTAGGAACTTTCAAAAGGAAGATTCTTGAAATAGCTTTATTAAAAAAAATGTGTTGCATAAGGCTAATGAAAATTTAAAACACAAGATCATAAACAAAAGTGCAGCAAACCATTAGCTCTACAGCTACAAGTGCTCCAAGGCCAGACACCTAAAATAACCCCCCGGCTCCCCACACTGCACTCTCCTGGGGGTTTATCAGTAAGGTGCTGGCCCAGGGATCAATGTCTCAGTTATTATCAGCTGGGACACAGGAAAAGAGTTTGTTCTCAAAGGGCTTATGCCAATTTTTTAACATCAAACTCACATGCCCTCATATCTACCCTCAAATGAGAACCCTCCTATTGGCCCCTTCCAGAGTTGATAAAACTCTGAGGGATTTTCTGGTAAATTGTTATCTTATTCCCTTAAACAGCTAAGGTAAACTAAAAATTAATGAAGAACCTTGTCAAGTTCTGGACACTGGAGCTACACCCTCTACCTTAAACCTCACTTGCCTGGAGTCTGCAGATAGGATCCTCAGAACACTGGCAGAAGCCAGCTAAGGGTAAGACTTCTTACCAGAATCAGCTCTCCTGTACCTGTATCTCTGTCTGTAGTACCCAGTAGAAAGAAGAAAATAAAATATCTTTTGCACCCTCTTTGGGAATGCCTCCTTAGTCCAAGGGGTTGTTCAGTACTGCCAGAAATATTTACTGTTTGTCCCAGCTAAAAAACTACAAAGTAGCTCTGTGGTCAGAAATTGGCCAAATTGCAAAGCCTGATAGAAACATTTTTTAAAGCCTTCTCCCTTAAAGGAAAATAAAACTACATACCCAGAGGGAAAAAGAAACCTTTTAAAGACCCTGTGAAAGGATTTATGGATGTATCAACCTACGGTATCATTTAAGTTGCAAGCCAATTCCTTGAGGAATTGAGAGAAACAGTCCTTAAAAATCTTTGCAAAACTAGAACTGCAGCTCTAGAGGCAATTCAAAGTTCACCTGTTCCTTTTTATCAACCCCCAAACCTCCTCTATTTATCTTAAAAGACTTATAACTTGCGTTCTTTCCCTGTCACTTTGAGATGTAAATGTTAAAGTACTAACTTCAAGGAAGTAATTCTTAACAATAAAAGAAAAGGAGGGTGGGGTAAAGGTCATTTGGAACTTGGGCAAATGAGATATCTTAAGTGTACTGAAGCTATGAGGTCTCTGCATGCATCTATCTATATGTTCACATGTGTCTCCATATATGCATTGTAGATGTGTGGTATTTTCTACCTGCACATGGTATTGCCAAAATTAATCTGTAAAAGTATTTAACTGGCCTAAAGAAAATTAAATGCTTATATGAATTACATATTCATAAAATTCTTAAAAATATAATTAAAACATACCCAAATACTTTTCAGGTTTACATGATCTGAGATAAGCTTTAGTAAATAAAAGCTACCTTGTTTGTTGATTAAATTAAATAGACATGTCTTTAGAGTTATCAACATTAGAAATAATTCAGACATACAACTTTCATTCTACCTAGGCTTACTAAAAGTCAAATAAATTCATGTCATTGCTTACAAAATTTGTGAGCCAAACAAAACAAAACAAAACAAAACAAAAAACTTGGAATGATTGCTGACCTTGTCTAATGGCTCATGAAGTGTTTGTGGGAAATACAAACGTTACCGTTAAGAAGAAGTAAACTGAATAGATGTAAGTAGGGTAAAGAGTTTTTAGGTGAACTTTTCAGATAGTTTCCCCAAATCTTTTTGATAACCTGTAACCTTAAAGTTTTGCTAAGTTAAATTAAATAATGGATGGTCATTAAACATATAGATCATTTCCAAATGAGATATTCATTACTCAACACAGGTTTATCTACTTTTGGCTTCCTTTTACAGAGAAACGGAAAGATATTTGGATCTATTATTACACATTTTTTTGTGGCACACTGAAAAATTAGTTATGAGAAAGAATACATTTCTAGATATTATAAAAAGTATTTATAAGTCTGACAATCCACAGAATGCTACTGTAAGCACACTTTTTTTTTTTTTTAAGGTTGTAGAAGGTTTGTGGAAAAGGAATCTTTGGAAAAAAATTTTAATGTCTGCCCACATTAAATCTGGCTAAACTGGCTTAGACTGAATTTAATTAAGTTAATTTTAATATCAAATAAGCTGATGCAAAATTAGAATTTGATTTTCTCTCTTTTAAAAGGCCCAAGTTTTCTTAAACTATTGGTCCATTCTTGATAAGAGACTGTAAAAGGTTTTTCTTTATCTTTTAAGTAATCTGCCTAGTAAAGGTTTTGTTTCTTGTCAAAATAACTTCCTATGTCTTTTTCATCAGGTCTCTGATTTCTTCAGAAAGGTGAGTCTTCTCTATTAAAAGAGCTTAGGTTTTCTTTTTTTTTTTTTTTTTTTAAATTTTATTTATTTATTTTTGGCTGTGCTGGGTCTTCGGTTCGTGCGAGGGCTTTCTCTAGTTGCGGCAAGTGGGGGCCACTCTTCGTCGCGGTGCAGGGACCGCTCTTCATCGCGGTGCGCGGGCCCTTCACCATCGCGGCCCCTCCCGTTGCGGGGCACAGGCTCCAGACGCTCAGGCTCAGTAGTTGTGGCCCACGGGCCCAGCCGCTCCGCGGCATGTGGGATCTTCCCAGACCAGGGCTCGAACCCGTGTCCCCTGCACTAGCAGGCAGATTCTCAACCACTGCGCCACCAGGGAAGCCCCAGGTTTTCTTTTTTACAACTATTTTACTGTCTGCATTTTCCTTCAAAGTCTTTAATTGTCTCTATGATTAAATGAACAAATAAGTATTGTTTCACAGTGACCCATGATCCTATTTGATCAATAAAATCTTTAAAACCTTTTGATGTTTTTGATAAACTTTCCAAAAATCAAATTCTAAGTGAAGTCTTTTTGAGCTCAAACTAACTTTGGGATTTTCCAGAGGGCTCCTGGAACATCTCAAAAGATTTGTTTCTTTCTCCTTATAAAAAGGGAGATGTTAGACTAATTTGGCTTATTTGATTATATGGGAAGCACTGTCAAATAAGAAATCATACCAAGCCTTTTTTTTATGGTGTATTTGTATAGTTTTATAAGTGCTCCAGAAATTATATAAAGTTCCTAAAATCTGACACGTCCTGGTATAATGTTATCATCATAATTTTAGTCACTATTTTAAAATGTCGTGTGTCACAAAAATAACCAATTTTCCTTATCAATTCCATTAAAATGAACTCTCATCAAATCTTGAACAATGGGCGTTTAAAGAACAATTTTGTCATTTACAGACAGTTAGTTTTACTGTGATGCTTTTACAAAAGCATTCCGGCAAAAGTACTTCTTCTTCAAGGAGTTCAAGGAAAGGACTTTTTGACAAGTACAGGTTTCCGATAACTTTAAGATAATAAAACTGAACTGGGTTAGAATTTCCGGAACAAATGGATTCAAGCAGAGCAAATATTAATTACTAGGGACTGAATAAAATGAGGAAGATGATAATTTTTTAATAATTTTTTGCCTGAAGCATTGCTAGTTCCCTAGCATCTTTTTTTTTTGTTTTAATTAATTAATTAATTAATTTATGGCTGTGTTGGGTCTTCATTTCTGTGCGAGGGCTTTCTCTAGTTGTGGCAAGCGGGGGCCACTCTTCATCGCGGTGTGCGGGCCTCTCACTATCGCGGCCTCTCTTGTTGCGGAGCACAGGCTCCAGACGCGCAGGCTCAGTAATTGTGGCTCAAGGGCCCAGTCGCTCCGTGGCATGTGGGATCTTCCCAGACCAGGGCTTGAATCCGTGTCCCCTGCATTGGCAGGCAGATTCTCAACCACTGCGCCACCAGGGAAGCCCCCCTAGCATCTTTTTTTTTTTTTTCCCCAAATTTAAGGAAATCTTTTATCTTAAGCTTTCTATGACATGCAGCAATTAGGTAAAATATACTTTGGTAAACAAAGATGAAACATTTACTTTTTCTCCTTACCTGATCCCTCCCAAATATGGAAACTCCAGAGTATTCTTTTCATGACAGTACAGTTAGTTATTTACGTAAGTTCAATAACAATCTGTTCTCCTTGTAACAGGCTTTAGAAAAATTGACCTGGTACCTTGCTTACAAGGTTCCAGCAAAACAGTCTTAAAAAAAGCATATAAGGTCAATCACCATTCTTGCTGCCATTATGTTAATAATCAGGCCAAGTTGAATAAAAACAAATTAGTTTTACTGTGATTATCTTTGGTAAAAATGGGAGTGATGAAATAGAGAGAAGTTATGTTTGTACCTCTGTCTATATTAAATTCTAATCCTGCTAATTGTCTTTGAGTTTTTGTTACATTACTATAAACTGAACTGGATCCTGAATTCTTCTAGTTTCCTCAAATATCTGGATACAACTCTCCAAAATAACATTTCCAAATTTCTTCCACTCTTCTAATTTGGAATCACTAATGCCCTTGAATTTCCTTGAAAGGGATGATACCAGTCCTCCTCAATACCCAGATGACGGCCAAACTTCAGGGACTCGAAACTTGGACACACGTCTTACAGCTAAAGAGAGCTCTACCTGAACTGTAAAACTGCTGGAGACCTCCAAATCAAATTGACTAGGAAAAGAAGTAGCTGACATGGAGGTATTCTGCTCCCTCACAAGACACAGGATTAAAACTTCATACTTCAACTAAATATAAAACCTTTTCTTCTTTTCTTTCCTTCATTTACTCTGACTTGGCCAGAAAAGATAATACCATCATTTGTGTCTCCCAGACCACTATTAAGGCAGTTAATCTTTCAGACTGCTGGAGTTGTCATTTTAAAAAAATGGATCTATCCATGATTCTAGAGACTCCCTGGTCCATTTCCATATCTCTGGTTAACAGCCCCAAACTTGGGGAATTTTGTGTTTAGGCTCTATACAAAGAAAAGAATGCAAGGCAAAGGGAGCCAGAATAAAACTGCTTGTGTGGTCTACTGACCCTTAAAATGTTATGGCCTCCATGGCTGTCACCTTTCCAGTCCTGAGTCTTAGATTTAAATGGGAGTTATCAAGAGGCATTCATGATTCAGGATTTGCTTCCATTGACAGGGTCCTACTTCCCTGGTTTGGAGTAAATGTAAATGAGGAACAACTCCTTAACTCTTGAAAGTATTGCAGAATCCACTGTTAAAGCAATAAATGACCCAAAAAATCCTTAGACTCTCTGGCCAAAGTTGTTCTTGATAATATGATAGCCCTTGATTATCTTTTAGCTGAACAAGGAGGTATATGTGCAGTGGCAAACACCACCTGCTATACATGGGTTAATATTTCTGGGCAAGTTAAAGCTGTTACATAAGATCACTGAGCAAGTCATGTGGCTGAAAAAGGTGACTCCTTCAACGGGGTCTTTCTTTGACTTCTTTGATTTTGATTGGTTTGGATCTTGGGGACCATGGCTTCAAAGTGCATTCAGACATTGGGAATTATCCTGCTTATAAGAAACATAGTAACTTCCCTGGCACATTGTAGGCACTTAAAGGTTTTAAATGTATGCTCAGTCACTGGCCACTAAGCAACTGATCTTCCTAAGACTGGAATATCAGAAAAAGAACAAAGAGAATGACCAACTGAAATATTCTGAACCTGAAGTTGTGGCCTGTCATTATCACAGAGATTAAGCAAAACGTCATGAGCTGTGAATACCACATAAAGGATCAACAAAAGCTTTGAGAACTACAGAACAGTAGCTGAGAGTGGCACTAATGCCATATATATATATATATATATATATATATATATATATATATATATACACACATACACACACACATATATATATATATATATATATATGTATATATATATTTTAACTTTAATTTGTGATTTACTATTGAGAAAATAGCAAAAATATTTTATACAGTAAATTCACTAATCATTTATGGAGACCAGAAACAAATTGGAATAATATTTAGAAAATGTTAAAGCAAGGTAAAATAAACCAAGCAAACCAACAAACAGCTTACCCCTTTAAGCTGAGAGTTTTTTTTTTTTAACATCTTTATTGCAGTATAATTGCTTTACAATGGTGTGTTAGTTTCTGCTTTATAACAAAGTGAATCAGCTATACATATATATATATATATATCCCCATATCTCTTCCCTCTTGCATTTCCCTCCCTCCCACCCTCCCTATCCCACCCCTCTAGGTGGTCACAAAGCACCAAGCTGATCTGCCTGTGCTATGCACCTGCTTCCCCCTAGCTATCAGTTTTACATTTGGTAGTGTATGTAAGTCCATGCCATTCTTCCACTTTGTCCCAGCTTACCCTTCTCCCTCCCCGTGTCCTCTAGTCCATTCTCTAGTAGGTCTGCATCTTAATTCTTGTCCTGCCCCTAAGTTCTTCATGACAACCCTTTTTATTTAGATTCCACATATATGTTTTAGCATATGGTATTTGTTTTTCTCTTTCTGACTTCACTCTGTATGACAGACTCTAGGTCCATCCACCTCACTACAAATAACTCAATTTCGTTTCTTTTTATGGCTGAGTAATATTCCATTGTATATATGTGCCACATCTTCTTTAACCGGTCATCTGTTGATGGACACTTAGGTTGCTTCCATGTCCTGGCTATTGTAAATAGAGCTGCAATGAACATTGTGGTACATGACTCTTTTTGAATTAAGGTTTTCTCAGGGTATATGTCCAGTAGTGGGATTGCTGGGTCATATGGTAGTTCTATTTTTAGTTTTTTAAGGAACCTCCATACTGTCCTCCATAGTGGCTGTATCGATTTACATTCCCACCAACAGTGCAAGAGGGTTCCCTTTTCTCCACACCCTGTCCAGCATTTATTGTTTGTAGGTTTTCTGATGATGGTCATTCTGACTGGTGTGAGGTGATACCTCATTGTAGTTTTGATTTGCATTTCTCTAATGATTAATGATGTTGAGCATTCTTTCATGTGTTTGTTGGCAATCTGTATATTTTCTTTGGAGAAATATCTATTTAGGTTTTCTGCCCATGTTTGGATTGCGTTGTTCGTTTTTTTGATATTGAGCTGCATGAGCTGCTTGTAAATTTTGGAGATTAATACTTTGTCAGTTGCTTCATTTGCAAATATTTTCTCCTATTCTGAGGGTTGTCTTTTCGTCTTGTTTATGGTTTCCTTTGCTGTGCAAAAGCTTTTGAGTTTCACTACGTCCCATTTTTTTTTTTTACATGTAGGTGGAAACGCTTCAATTTAGTTTTCTTTTTTTTTTTTAAACTTTGGGTTTATTATTTATTTATTTATTTATTTATTTATGGCTGTGTTGGGTCTTCGTTTCTGTGCGAGGGCTTTCTCCAGTTGCGGCAAGTGGGGGCCACTCTTCATCGCAGTGCGTGGGCCTCTCACTATTGCGGCCTCTCTTGTTGTGGAGCACAGGCTCCAGATGCGCAGGCTCAGCAATAGTGGCTCATGGGCCTAGTCGCTCCGTGGCATGTGGGATCTTCCCAGACCAGGGCTCGAACCCGTGTCCCCTGCATTGGCAGGCAGACTCTCAACCACTGCGCCACCAGGGAAGCCCCCCATTTTTTATTTTTGTTTTTATTTCCATTTCTCTAGGAGGTGGGTCAAAAAGGATCTTGCTGTGATTTATGTCATACAGTGTTCTGCCCATTTTTTCCTCTAAGAGTTTTATAGTGTCTGGCTTTACATTTAGGTGTTTAATCCATTTTGAGTTTATTTTTGTGTATGGTGTTAGGGACTGCTCTAATTTCAGTCTTTTACATGTAGCTGTCCAGTTTTCCCAGCACCACTTACTGAAGAGGCTGTCTTTTCTCCCTTATATATTCTTGCCTCCTTTATCAAAAATAAGGTGACCATATATGTGTGGGTTTATCTCTGGGCTTTCTATCCTGTTCCATTGAGCTATATTTCTGTTTTTGTGCCAGTACCATACTGTCTTGATTACTGTAGCTTTGTAGTATAGTCTGAAGTCAGGGACCCTGATTCCTCCAGCTCTGTTTTTCTTTCTCAAGATTGCTTTGGCTATTCGGGGTCTTTTGTGTTTCCATACAAATTGTGAAATTTTTTGTTCTAGTTCTGTGAAAAATGCCATTGGTAGTTTGATGGGGATTGCACTGAATCTGTAGATTGCTTTGGGTAGTATAGTCATTTTCACACTGTTGATTCTTCCAATCCAAGAACATGGTATATCTCTCCATCTGTTTGTATCATCTTTAATTTCTTTCCTCAGTGTCTTATAATTTTCTGCATGCAGGTCTTTTGTCTCCTTAGGTAGGTTTATTCCTAGATATTTTATTCTTTTTGTTGCAATGGTAAACGGGAGTGTTTTCTTAATTTCTCTTTCAGATATTTCATCATTAGTGTATAGGAATGCAAGAGATTTCTGTGCATTAATTCTGTATCCTGCTACTTTACCAAATTCATTGATTAGCTCTAGTAGTTTTCTGGTAGCATCTTTAGGATTCTCTGTGTATAGCATCATGTCATCTAAAAACAGTGACAGCTCTACTTCTTCTTTTCTGATTTGGATTCCTTTTATTTCTTTTTCTTCTCTGATTGCTGTGGCTAAAACTTCCATAACAATGTTGAATAATAGTGGTGAGAGTGGGCAACCTTGTCTTGTTCCTGATCTTAGTGGAAATGCTTTCAGTTTTTCACCATTGAGAACAATGTTGGCTGTGGGTTTGTTATATACGGCCTTTATTATGTTGAGGTAAGTTCCCTCTATGCCTACTTTCTGGGGGGTTTTATCATAAATGGGTGCTGGATTTTGTCGAAAGCTTTTTCTGCATCTATTGAGATGATCATATGGTTTTTATTCTTCAGTTTGTTAATATGGTATATCACATTGATTAATTTGCATATATTGAAGAATCCTTGCATTCCTGGAATAAACCGCACTTGATCATGGTGTATGATCCTTTTAATGTGCTGTTGGATTCTGTTTGCTAGTATTTTCTTGAGGATTTTTGCATCTACATTCATCAGTGATATTGGCCTGTAGTTGTCTTTCTTTGTGACATCTTTGTCTGCTTTGGTATCAGGGTGATGGTGGCCTCGTAGAATGAGTTTGGGAGTGTTCCTCCCTCTGCTGTATTTTGGAAGAGTTTGAGAAGGATAGGTGTTAGCTCTTCTCTAAATGTTTGATAGAATTCGCCTGTGAAGCCATCTGGTCCTGGGCTTTTGTGTGTTGGAAGATTTTTAATCACAGTTTCAATTTCATTGTTTGTGATTGGTCTGTTTATATTTTCTATTTCTTCCTGGTTCAGTCTGGTAAGGTTGTGCTTTTCTAAGAATTTGTCCATTTCTTCCAGGTTGCCCATTTTATTGGCATATAGTTGCTTGTAGTAATCTCTCATGATCCTTTGTATTTCTGCAGTGTCAGTTGTTACTTCTCCTTTTTCATTTCTAATTCTATTGATTTGAGTCTTCTCCCTTTTTTTCTTGATGAGTCTGGCTAATGGTTCATAACTTATATTTTGATTACATCTCTCTGTTAAGTTGAGGGTCTGATCAAAAGGGGAGAATTGTTAAAAAGAAATAACAGGCCCAAAGTGGAGTCACTTGTGCTAAGCCCCACATGAGCAAAGCAAGACTTAATACCTAATCTAATCTAATCTAATCTAATCTAATCTAATCTAATGTAATTTTGCATGATATTAAGGATATGTGTGTTCAAAGATGTGAAACAACAGAAACTCTTAACTGTGGAAATATAAGATTGTTCAGCCACTTTGCCAAATAGTTTAGTATTAAGCACATAAAAATTGAACATGTAAATCATGCAAGAATCTCATCATTGGGTATAAAACAAAAATCAAAAGTGAAAACTCTTGGACTTTTGTAAAGAGACATGTCCAAGGACTTGACTATTTCCTTTCCCATGTTAGGGAAATTTTCAACTGTAACCTCTTCAAATATTTTCTCAGACTCTTTCTTTTTCTCCTCTTCTTCTGGGACCCCTAGGTCTTTGGGACTGTCCTCAATTCTTTTCATTCTTATTTCTTTATTCTGCTCTGTGGTAGTTATTTCCACTCTTTTATCTTCTAGGTCACTTTTCTGTTTTTCTGCCTCAGTTATTCTGCTATTGATTCCTTCTAGAGAATTTTTAATTTCACTTATTGTATTGTTCATCATTGTTTGTTTACTCTTTAGTTCTTCTAGGTCCTTGTTAAACATTTCTTGTATTTTCTCCATTCTATTTCCAAGATTTTGGATCATCTTTATTATCATTACTCTGAATTCTTTTTCAGGTAGACTGCTTATTTCCTCTTCATTTGTTTGGTCTGGTGGGTTTTTACCTTACTCCTTCATCTGCTGCATATTTCTCTGTCTTTTCATTTTGTTTACCTTACTGTGTTTGTGTTCTCCTTTTTGTAGGCTGAAGGTTCATAGTTTCCGTTGCTTTTGGTGTCTGCCTCCAGTGGTGAGGTTGGTTCAGTGGCTGTGTTGGCTTCCTGGTGGAGTGGACTGGTGCCTGTGTTCTGGTGGGTGGGGCTGCATCTTGCCTTTATGGTGGGCAGGGCTGTGTCCGGTGGTATGTTTTGGGGTGTCTGTGAACTTAGTATGATTTTAGGTAGCCTGTCTGCTAATGGGTGAGGTTGTGCTCCTGTCTTGCTAGTTGTTTGGCATGGGGCGTCCAGCACTTGAGCTTGCTGGCCGTTTGGTGGAGCTGGGTCTTAGCATTGAGACAGAGATCTCTGGGAGAACTCTCACCAACTGATATTATGTCAGGCCAGGAGGTCTGTGGTGGTCCAATGTCCTGAACTCGGCTCTCCCATCTCAGAGGCTCAGGTGTGACACCACTTTGGAGCACCAAGACCCTATCAGCCACATGACTCAGAAGAAAAGGGAGAAAAAAAGAAAGAAAAAGTAAAATAAAATAAAAATAAAAAATTATTAAAAGAAAAAAAGAAAAAATTAGAGAGCAACTAAACCAATAAACAAATCCACCAGTGATAACAAGCACTAAAAACTAAACTAAGATAAACATAAAAGTCAGAAACAAATCAGTCGCATACAGCAAACCCCAAGTCTACAGTTGCTCCCCAAGTCCACTGCCTCAATTTTGGGATGATTCATTGTCTATTCAGGTATTTCACAGATGCAGGGTACATCAAGTTGATTGTGGAGATAATCTGCTATTCCTGAGGCTGCACGGAGAAATTTCCCTTTCTCTTCTTTGTTCTCACACTCCTGGGGTTCAGCTTTGGATTTGGCCCCGCCTCTGCATGTAGATCGCCCTCTGGCGTCTGTTCTTTGCCCAGACAGGAGGGGGGTTAAAGGAGCAGCTGATTAGGGCACACTTGCTCACTTAGGCCAGGGAAGGGAGGGGCACGGTAGTCATAATTGGAATGTGGGCGAGCCTGCGGTGGCAGAGGCCGGCGTGATGTTGCAATAGCCTGAGGTGTGCCATGTGTTCTCCCAGGGAAGTTGACCCTGGATCACAGGACCCTGGCAGTGGCGGGCTGCACAGGCTCGCAGGCAGAGGGAGATATGTGTGCATAGTGACCTGTGCTTGCACACAGGATTCTTGGTGGCAGCAGCAGCCATATTAGCGTTTCATGCCCGTCTCTGGGGTCTGAGCTGATAGCCATGGCTCGCGCCTGTCTGGAGCTCACTTAGGCAGTGCTCTGCCTTCTGTGGGTACACAGGGAAGGAATCCCCTCTCCTCGCGCACCCCGAAACAATGGTCTCTTGCCTCTTAGGCAGTTCCAGACATTTTCCTGGACTCCCTCCCGGCTAGCTGTGGCGCACTAACCCCCTCAGCCTGTCTTCACGCAGCCAACCCCAGTCGTCTCCTTGGGGTCTGATCTCTGGAGCCCAAGCCTCAGCTCCCAGCCCCTACCTGCCCTGGCGGGTGAGCAGACAAGCCTCTCAGGCTGACGAGTGCTGGTCGGCACCGATCCTCTGTGTGGGAATCTCTCCGCTTTGCCCTCTGCACCCCTGTTGCTGTGCTCTCCTCCATGGCTCTGAAGCTTCCCCCCCGCCCACCTGCCATCTCCACCAGTGAAGGGGCTTCCTAGTGTGTGGAAACTTTTCCTCCTTCACAGCTCTCTCCCAGAGGTGCAGGTCCCATCCCTATTCTTTTGTCTCTGTTTCTTCTTTTTTCTTTTGCCCTACCCAAAGAAAACGTGGGGATTTTCTTGCTTTTTGGGAAGTCTGAGGTCTTCTGGCAGCGTTCAGTAGGTGTTCTGTAGGAGCTGTTCCACATGTAGATGTATTTTTGATGTATTTGTGGGGACGAAGGTGATCTCCACATCTTACTCCCCTGCCATGTTGAAGGTCCTCCAAAAATTTTTATTTTTTATTGGAGTATAGTTGATTAAAAATGTTGTGTTAGTTTCAAGTGTACAGCAAAGTGATTCAGTTATATATATACATGTATCTATTATGTTTTAAATTCTTTTCCCATTTAGGTTATTTCAGAGTATTGAGCCGAGTTCCATGTGTTATACAGTAGGTCCTAGTTGGTTAACTATTTTAAATATAGCAGTGCATACATGTCAAACCCAAACTCCCAATCTATCCCTTCCCCCATCCCCTGTAACCATAAGTTTTTTCTCTAAGTCAGTGAGTCTGTTTCTGTTTTGTAAATAAGTCCATTCATATCATTTATTTTAGATTCCACATATAAGTGATATCATATGATATTTGTCTTTGTCTGACTTACTTCACATAGTGGTGTGCAACTATTTTTTAAAAATTATTCTATGGGAATTCCCTGGTGGTCCTGTGGTTAGGACTCTGGGCTTTCACTCCTGAGGGCCCAGGTGCAATCCCTGGTTGAGGAAGTAGGATCCTGTAAGCCACGGGGTGCAACAAAAAAAAAATTGTTCTAAATAGTTCTTTACAGAAGCCATCAAAATTATACAAGGTTATTCATTTTTTTCAATGCAATAGAACATTCATAATATACTCCTCATGAGGTATGCAATTCAGTTTTACCTTGTACAGTAATTAAATTGAGTTCCTGACACTGTGAATAATTAAGTACTAGGGCATAGAAGGACAAGTGATTCAGAAGTTGACTGGAATGATTAAAAATATCACAAACTTTGGAAATGTGTTGCAAAATTTTTAAAAATAAATTTTTATTATACTTATTATAATAAAAAATGTGACAACCTAAATATTACCATGCACACTCAAAGATTCCTAAGTCCAAATTCTGTTAAATACAACTCATTGGACTGTATGGGAACTGAAGATAAATAAAACATGCCAAACTATGAAACAGATAATTATCCATCTTCTTGCTGGTTCTTAGACACATATGATATGACTGGTTGCCAATATGATTAAATAGTCACCATCTAAATTCAACCTAAAGCCTCTATTGTCTCTGTCAATATGCTGGAAAAAAATCAGATAATGTGAAAATCATTCTTTTTACTGGAAAATTTTCAATGATCAATGGAACTCTTGAAAAAAAACTAAATTGAGAAGAGTAACATATTAACCTATTAAGATTACATTATCTATTAGCTATAGAATTTAACCTTCTAATCACTGGCAAACAAGAGGCAAAGGGCAGACAAAAGTAGGGGGAGGGGAAGGGAAGAGCTGATATAAAGGACCATAGTCTGGAGCTGGGAACACTGTGCTAGGATGACCTAAATAAGGAAAACCCTGGACCACATTGCATAACCATAGGAGTCCCCATTCATATTGTAATCTATGAAACTGGTATCTGTTGGAAAATATTCTATATATTGTAAGTCAGAATGTTAACTTGTCTCCTGGGCCCAACACTGGGGCCATGCCCTGGAAGATAAGTTTGTAAAGAATCACACTGCGCTAACTAGTTTGGTAAAAGGAAGCATAGAAGTTAAAGACAGGAGGTTGGAAAGGCAAACGTCCCCTCTTTGCCTATGTCATGAGGCAACAGTGGCCTTCCTTCTGACCCTTCTCACTTCTATAAGGGCACTCTTGAGTGGTATCTGCAATTGAGGGTTTAGTTCTGTAAAGAATTATTGTCTCTTACTCCTGGAAGAGAACATTTAGGAGTCCTGAGGTCCAGAGTATTTAAGCAATAATCAAGTCTTCAGAACTCATTGGTTAATTGAAGCATGTATAGAAAACAAAATGAAACTACACAGACATCTGCTTTTGGCTTGATAGAGTGGCTTGTAGAAGACCATTGCTTCCACTGAGAACAATTAGAAAAACTAAACAAAATACAGAAAGAAATGATTTGAAGAATCAGAGAGATAATGAATCAACCAGGACAAGAGGATCTACATTGCAGAAAGATGAGAAGCACAGTTTCCTTCAGGCCACTTTCCTCTCAGGGGATTTGCCAGTTCTCAGAAACATGCATCAGGCTCACAGAACAATGGGTGGAAGAGAAGTCCTCAGAGTTGTAAGCAAGCTCAGGAATGTGGAGACAGAATCTGAGGTTTAGGCTGCTAAGGGAGGTAGTATGCAAGCAGGAAGTAGGCAGTCAATAGTCCTTAGATGTGATATACACACAGAAGAGTGTAGCCAAATGTCTTCTCACGACATGTGCTTATTAAGCTATGTAGGGCAAAAGGTTAAGAAGAAGGCCAAAAGCAGCTAGAAAATACAGTGAAGGTTTTGACAGTCTCAAGGTATTTAAGATATAAAAATTGGAGTTCATGACTCAGTGAAGAAAAGGTCCCTGGGGAGCACCCTAATCTCTTATTTGGAACCTAGAAGGGCTTCACTTTGGGAGCCAGGAAAGAAACAGGAAGACACATACAAAGGTTGCAAAAGATGACAAGTTGGCTCAGGTTCTCACTGGGTTGAGATAACCTGCCCCTCTGATACTAGCAAGAGGATGGGAGAATCCTCCCAGTAGGAAGAAAACATCATTCAGAGCCTCAAAATTCTCATATGCAATGCCCACATTTCTTCAAACGTTCCAAGAGCAGCAAGAAGCAGGACAAAGAAAAAAATAGATAACAGAAACATATACAGTTGATCCAGATATTGGAGCTATCTGTTACTGACTTTAAGATAACTGGGATTATTAATGTATTCAAGAAAATAAATGACAAGATAAAGAGTTTCAAACGGAAACTGCAGAGCAGAAAAACAGAATGACTAAAATTTAAAACTCTATTTAATGGGTTTAACAGCAGACAAAACTCAACTCGAGAGATTTTGTGATCTGGAAGATGGGTCAGTAGAAAATATCAAAACTCAAGCACAAGATTTAAAAAAAAGAAAAAATTAGAGCATAAAAGACATATAGAACATAATACAAACTTTTAATAACATGTGATTGGAGTCCAGATGGGGAGGAGAGAGAAAATGGAGCAAAAGCAATAACTGAAAAGATTTTGCCCGAGATTTTTCCAAAATTATAAACAGACGTCAAGTTACAGATTTAAGAAGTGGTATGACCTCATGCAGTAGGTTATATAACAACAAAAGAAATCCATCTAGACACATCATAACAAAACTGCTGGACACCAAAAATAAAGAGTTAATCTCTTCTTTTTTTATGGAAAGGCATTTTATTTTAAACATAGCAGTGTGTACATGTCAATCCCAAACTCCCAATCTATCCCTTCCCCCCACATTTCACCCCTGGTAACCATATATTCGTTCTAAAGAGTTAATCTTAAAACCAGCCACAGAATAAAAAAAAGACATATTTCCTTCAACAGAAATGACTGAAGCCACAGGATACGGCATGATTTCTCTAAAGTGCTGAAAAAGAGTAAACTGTCAACCTAGATTTCTATACAAAGCAAAAATATCTTTTAAAAGTGAATGTGAAATGAAGACATTTCCAGACAGAAAAGAATAGAGAATTTGTCAAGACTAGAAATGCACTAAAAGACATGATAAAGGGAGATCTTCAGGGAGAAGAAAATTGGTCCTGATCTCAGATGGAAACATAAGATTGTAGAAAGGAACAGAGACCAAAAAAATGAGGAAAGATACTCACAAATCTAAATGAATGCTGATCACACAAAACAATAATAATATTTGGCAGGATTTAAAATATATACAGAATTAAATTCAACAGAATAATAATTTTAAAAAGGCAGTTGTAGTAAATGGTGATAGAGGGATCTGAGGTTGTAGTATTATTTAGGAAGTGGTAAAAATATTAATTTGTATTAGATTCTAAGTAAAGGATTCATGTTGTAGCCCCTATTGTAAATAAAAAGAAATAAAAACAATACAGGTAAAGCAAAAGAAGAGTAAACAAATGTGTAACAAGAGTGGGAACTTAATACAGATAATATTTAATAAAAGCAAGGCAAAAAAAGGAATATGTAAAGGCAGAACAAGAGAAATGAAATTACTAGGCAGCAGACATACCCGAAGATACCAGTAATTACATCAATTGTAAGTCGTCTAAATGCTGTGATTAAAGAACAAAAAATTTTCAGGCCAGACTAAAAATAACTATGTGTTGCTTAAAAAGAACAACAAAAGCTAAAGGCAGAAGAAAAAAATATATAATACAAAGAGTAACTTAAAAAGCCGAATGAAAACTGTTGTAGCATTTGTAAAAATATGAAAGCAAAAGACATTTCTAGGAATAAAGTCATTCTATAATGATAAAAGGATCAAGCCATCAGGAAGATGTAATAATTCTAAACTTTAAAACATGTAAGGCAAATTGTACCATAGTAAATCTTCAAAGAACTAAAAGCAGAAATAGACAAATATGCAAACTTAATAGGAAAGTTTAACACACCTCTCCCAGAAAGTGATAGAATAAGACAAACATCAGTAAAGATAAGATCTGTCTGAATAGTAGGATTAACAAACTTGATCTGACATATATGAAACACTACACTTGATAATGACAGAGTATACATTCCTTCCAAGTGCATATGGAAAGCTTGTTGATATTGACAAAATGCTATGTCATAGGAAAAAAGTCACAATTTAAAATAATTGAAATAACTCAGAGTATGTTTTCTGACCATTGTGGAATCAAGCTAAAATTAATATCAAAAAAACTAAAAATTTTCCAACTACTTCTAAAAACATACTTCAAAATACTTGTCAAACACACTTTAAAATTATTAGTAAGTCAATGGGGAAGTTATAATGAAAATTAGAAAATTTTAAACTGAATAATGATGAAAATATGTCATATGACTTTTCTGGGTACAGCTAATATTATGCATAAAAAATTTATAGCACCAAATATATAAGGAGAAAAATCCTGAAAATCAATTATTTAAGTATCCTACATGAAGAAGTTTGAAAAGAAATGAAATTTTACTCAAATAGATTAAAAGAAAGGAAATAATAATTTTAAGAGCAGAAAGGAATAAAATAGAAAAAAATACATAACAGAAAAAAATCAACAAAGCCACAAGTTGGTTTTTTGGAAAAGACTAATAAAACTGATAAGTTACTAGTAAGACATTTAAAAGAGAAAAAGAACACACATATTACCAAAATGAGAAATGAATCATTTCATCTGTAATGCATCATTATAGATTCTAAAAACATTAAAAGGATCAAAAGAAGATATTTATCATTAACTTTATCCACTAAATTAAAAAAATCAGATGAAAAGAACAAGTTGCTTACAAGTACAATGTACTAAACATTACACAAGAAGATATAGAAAATCAAAATTGTCCTATATTTACTTTAAAAGTTGAATTTACAATAAAAAATAATCTTTCCATGACAAAACCTCTACTGATGGAGGTTATTAATGGTTCACCAGTAAAATTTTCCAAATATGTATAAAGAATAGGGCTAAACTTAAAGAAACTCTTCAGGGAACAGAAAAGAAAGAAGTGCTTCCTAACTCATTGTATAAACTGAGGATAATCTTGTTACAAAAACCTGTCAAGGACATTATAGGAAAAGAAAACTAAAGGTTTCTGTTTTAAGAACACAAATGCAAAACATTTTTAAAAAGATATCAAACTCAGCAGCAAATTAAACAAAAAATAGTATGTCACAACCAAGCAGGGTTTATTTTAGAAATGCAAAGTTGTTTTAACGTGGAAAAAAAAAATCAGCCAACACAATTTATCATCTTAACAGAACAAAGAAATATCATATGATCAATTAAACAGATAAGGAAAAAAGCACTTATAAAATTTAACATCTACCTATGACTAAAATAATTTTAAAACTTCTTAACAAACTAAGAGTAAAATGGGAATTTTCTTAAACTAATAAATAGTGTGAACATAAAACCTACATGTAACAACAGTGGTGAAATGTTAAAAGCCTTCCCTCTGAAACTGGAAGTGAGATAGAGATGCTTGATATCACGACTTTTATTACAAATTGTGCGGGAGGTCCTAAAAAATGACATGAACTAGAAAAAGTAAAGAGTATAAAGATTTGAAAAGAAGGATTAGTCCTGTCATAATTCACAAATTATGTATTTTCCAAGTACAAAATCCAAAAGATTTAGAATCTGGAATTAATAGGTGAACTCAGCAAGTATGCTGGATAAAATGCTAATCTAAAATATTAATTTTTTGCATGATTAGAAACAAGTAGAAAATAAAACTTTAAAAGATATACATGAAAATTCTTAAATTCTAGGAATAAATTTAATAGAAGAGGTATAAAACCTTGGCACAGAAAACTATAAAATATCACTGAGAGAAACAAATGAAGACTAAGTATATAGATTATGCATGACCATGTAATGGAAACCTTACTAACATAAGTATGTCACTTCTCCATAAACTGGTCTATAGATTCAATGCAATTTCAATCAAAATCCCAGGAGGTAGTTTTATGTACATTGATAAGGTAATTCTAAGATTTAAATAAGAAATGCATAAAATAAAAACAGCTAGTATTTAAAAAGAAAATTATCTATGTTGAGTATTATTTTTATTTTACATGGCATTATGTTTACATGGCATTATTATTGTTTATTTCTTTATTTACAACAATGGAGGGTTTAATTCCTTGCCTTCTGACACTAACACAGGAACACAGGCATAACTGGTGAGACAAGTCCAGAAGTCCTAATCTATGGGTTTACTTACTCAGAATCTGCTAACTCAATATAGGAAACATTCAGAGTATAAAAAAATGAACAAATAACATCTTTAAGGCTTCATAAAACAACCAGGGTCCTTGTTGAGAGTTGTAAATTTGTTTGGATTTTGGATCTGCCACTTAAGGGCTGCATGACAATGAGGTATCACCTCACACTGGTCAAAATGGCCATCATCAAAAAATCTACAAACAATAAATGCTGGAGAGGGTGTGGAGAAAAGGGAACCCTCCTGCACTGTTGGTGGGAATGTAAATTGATACAGCCACTATGGAGAACAGTATGGAGGTTCCTTAAAAATCTAAAAATAGAACTACCATATGACCCAGCAATCCCACTACTGGGCATATACCCTGAGAAAACCATAATTCAAAAGGACACATGTATCCCAAAGTTCATTGCAGCACTATTTACAATAGCCAGGACATGGAAACAACCTAAATGTCCAATGAGAGATGAAGGATCAAGAAGATGTGGTACATATATACAATGAAATATTACTCAGCCATAAAAAGGGACGAAACTGGGTCGTTTGTAGAGATGTGGATGGACCTAGAGACTGTCATACAGAGTGAAGTAAGCCAGAAAGAGAAAAACAAATATCATATATTAATGCATATATGTGGAATCTAGAAAAATGGTATAGATCAACCTATTTGTAGGGCAGGAATAGAGATGTAGATGTAGAGAACGGACACGTGGACACAGTGGGCGAAGGGGAGGGTGGGACGAACTGGGAGATTAGGTTTGATATAAATAAACTACCATGTGTAAAATAGATAGCTAGTGGGAACCTTCTGTACAGCATAGGGAACTCAGCTTGGTGCTCTGTGATGACCTAGATGGGGAGGACGGGGGTGGTGGTGGGAGGGAGGTCCAAGAGGGAGGGTATATAGGTATACATATAGCTGATTCACTTCATTGTACAGCAGAAACTAACACAACATTGTAAAGCAATTTTACTCCAATTAAAAAAAGTATCAGTAATTTAATGTTCTAGGTCTCAATTTCCTCAACAGTAAACAAGATTTATTATTCCTCCTGGAAGAACCATTGTGAGAAAAAGATATAAGATTTTTAAAAATATAGTTTCATGACAAATAGAAGATATTCAGTGTTAATTTCCTTTCTTCCCACTTCAGATCAACACACTGACCTTGGTGTAGTTGTTGAAAATTATCAACTAAATATCAATTCATTATCCAGGTTGGGTAGCAATTAAAGTCACAGTTCCAAGTTGGATGGAAAATGTAAAAATACCCCAAATTTGTTTCCCTTTATTGCAAATTCTGCCAAATATTTTTTGAGTTCTTAGGGAAAGGGAAATCTGTTGGCTTTAAAATTTTATCTATTTTTCTTGGGGGTCTGAGTTTGTAGGTACATCTTTGGATCTCAGATGCTGAGTTTGAACCTTGAGAGATAATGAAACCTTGAACCAATGTGCAAAAAGTTTTGATTTTAATGTCACCACCAATTAACTGATGGTGGCTGCGTGGAGCACATATAGAAAAGTATTCTGAATCTGAACCTACCAAAAAAAGAAACAGCATCTGCTATGGGTGTGGGAGGTGGAATGGAAGCTTGCATGTCATACTTCTGATAATCCACTCTACCTCCAAGGTATATAGCACTTTGGAATATGAGAAATCCTCTTAACATAAAGAATGTTTTCAAGCTTCCACAGGATAGAAAAGTTGCACTTTGAAGGTTCATAAAGGAGCAAAATACATGATCACGAGAAGTTTGGGTTTCTATAAACTACAGGTTTCTATAACCTCTATGTCATAAAAAGTCCTCTTGGCAATATTTTTCAAAATTAAAAAAATCTGTGGGGCTTCCCTGGTGGCGCAGTGGTTGAGAATCTGTCTGCCAATGCAGGGGACACGGGTTCGAGCCCTGGTCTGGGAAGATCCCACATGCCGCGGAGCAGCTGGGCCCGTAAGCCACAACTACTGAGCCTGCGCGTCTGGAGCCTGTGCTCCACAACAGGAGAAGCCGCGACAGTGAGAGGCCCGCGCACCGCGATGAAGAGTGGCCCCCGCCTGCCGCAACTGGAGAAAGCCCTCGCACAGAAACGAAGACCCAACGCAGCTAAAACTAAAAATAAATAAATAAATAAATAAATAAAACAAAAAAAACAGCCAGTAGCTGCCATTTAAAAAAAAAAATCTGTGGATTATTTAATGGATAAAAAATAAAGAGAGGGTGGTCTGTGCTTCCAGTGGGTGCTGTGGGAGCGAGGGCTGGCGACAGCTTAGCGGATGGCCCTGGCACCAGTAAGGGCACTGGCTGGGCCGCCTGGGTGAGCTGGAGCCTACCAGAAAGCTTAGATCCTGTGGCCAAGGGTACAGACCTTGGTGAAGTGGAGCGTGGCAGGCAGCCTGATGACAGCGACTGCCTGATGAGGAATATCCAATAGCTGGAATGATGCAGTTTTGGAGGATCTAAAAATGGTGATGACTTCTACTCCAACTTACAAAGGCAGTTCTGTGGCGGACCATGACCCCAGGCTTCCTTGATGAGACCACTGCCTGGATAATCAGATAACTTAAAAGAAAAAGTGGTTCCCTATATCCAGAAAATAGAACATTAAAGATGCAGCAGTGTTCTAAACAAAAACCCATACAGACAGTGGACTTCTCTCCTTTGCCTGAACTCTACCAGGAATCGGAGCCTTGGTACCCACAGAGGCCACTTACACCCATCTGCCTCCTTGGAGAGTCCAGATGAATTTGGTTTCCTGAATATGCTTGGGGCACCTCTGGGACTTCTTACCTGCACAAGTGGCGTAGGGATCACTCAGCACCCTTCTTAACCTGGCTTGCTGCTGTGGACTTAGTTTGGAGAATCTTGAAGTCATAAACCTGGGGCCCAGATGTAAACCTGGGTGGAAGCCATAACCTGGGCCTCAAATGCTGGCCAAACCCCCTGATGCTGCACTCCAGAGCAGAGAAAGCAAGCGCTCAGCGCCCGCATGACTCAGACCCGACACACGGCCCTCAGGCGACTGCACCTGATGGGAAGCCCCTGACAAGAGGCCACACCTCAAGCGTCTCCAGGACCCGAAGAGAGGCGCTTCTGACAGGATGCCTGGCCCTCAGGCGACTCCGTGACAGGATGGCTGCCGAAGCCGTGTGGCTGACAGGGTCTTGGTGCTCTGGCCTGGTGTCAGGTCTGAGCTTCTGAGGTGGGAGAGCTGAGTTCAGGACATTGGACCACAAGAGACCTCCCAGCCTCACATAATATCAATTGGCGAGAGCTCTCCAGAGATCTCCGTCTCAACGCTAAGAACCAGCTCTAGCCAACAGTCAGCAAGCTCCAGTGCTGGACGCCCCATGCCAAACAACTAGCAAGACAGGAACACAACCCTGTCCATTAGCAGATAGGCTGCCTAAAACCATACTAAGTTCACAAACACCCCAAAACACACCACCAACACGGTTCTGCCGATCAGAAAGACAAGATCCAGCCATATCCACCAGAACACAGGCACCAGTCCACCCCACCAGGAAGCCTACACAACCCACTGAACCAACCTTACCCAATGGGGGTAGACACCAAATACAACAGGAACTATGAACCTGCACCTACAAAAAGGAGACCACAAACACAGTAAGTTTAAAAAAATGACAAGACAGAGAAATATGCAACAGATGAAGGAGCAAGGTAAAAACCCACCAGATCAAACAAATGAAGAGGAATTTGGCAGTCTACCTGAAAAAGAATTCAGGGTAATGATAGTAAAGATGATCCAAAATCTTGGAAACAGAATGGAGAAAATACAAGAAATGTTTAACAAGGACCTAGAAGAACTAAAGAGCAAATAAACAATGATGAACAACACAATAAATGAAATTAAAAATTCTCTAGAAGGAATTAATAGCAGAATAACTGAGGCAGAAGAATGGATAAGTGACCTGGAAGATAAAAGAGTTGAAATAACTACTGTAGAGCAGAATAAAGAAAAAAGAATGAAAAGAACTGAGGACAGTCTCAGAGACATGCGGGACAACATTAAATGTATCAACATTCGAATTACAGGGGTCCCAGAAGAAGAGAAAAAGAAAGGGTCTGAGGAAATATTTGAAGAGATTATAGTTGAAAACTTCCCTAACATGGGAAAGGAAATAGTTAATCAAGTCCAGGAAGCGCAGAGATTCCCATACTGGATAAATACAAGGAGAAACACGCCAAAACACATATTAATCAAACTATCAAAAATTAAATACAAAGAAAAAATATTAAAAGCAGCAAGGGAAAAACAACAAATAACATACAAGGGAATCCCCATAAGGTTAACAGCTGAACTTCCAGCAGAAACTCTGCAAGCCAGAAGGGAGTGGCAGGACATATTTAAAGGGATGAAAGGGAAAAACCTACAACCAAGATTACTCTACCCAGCAAGGATCTCATTCAGATTCGACAGAGAAATTAAAACCTTTACAGACAAGCAAAAGCTAAGAGAATTCAGCACCACCAAACCAGCTTTACAACAAATGCTAAAGGAACTGCTCTAGGCAGGAAACACAAGAGAAGGAAAAGACCTACATACAAAAACAACCCCAAAACAATTAAGAAAATGGTGTTAGGAACATACATATCAATAATTGCCTTAAATGTAAATGGATTAAATGCTCCAACCAAAAGGCAGAGGCTGGCTGAATGGATATAAAAACAAGACCCATATATATGCTGTCTACAGAGAACTACTTCAAACCTAGGGACACATACAGACTGAAAGTGAGGGGATGGAAAAAGATATTCCATGCAAACGGAAATCAAAAGAATGCTGGAGTAGCAATTCTCATATCAGGTGAAATAGACTTTAAAATGAAGAGTATTACAAGAGACAAAGAAGGACACTACATAATGAGCAAGGAATCAACCCAAGAAGAAGATGTAACAATTGTAAATATTTATGCACCTAACATAGGAGCACCTCAATACATAAGGCAAGTACTAACAGCCATAAAAGGGGAAATCGACAGCAACACAATCATAGTAGGGGACTTTAACACCCCACTTTCACCAATGGACAGATCATCCACAATGAAAATAAATAAGGAATCACAGGCTTTAAATGACACATTAAACAAGATGGACTTCATTGATATTTATGGGACATTCTATCCAAAAACAACAGAATACACTTTCTTCTCAAGTGCTCATGGAACATTGTCCAGGATAGATCATATCTTGGGTCACAAATCAAGGCTTGGTAAATTTAAGAAAATTGAAATCGTATCAAGTATCTTTACCGACCACAATGCTATGCGACTAGATATCAATTATAGGTAAAAAAACTGTAAAAAGTACAAACACATGGAGGCTAAACAATATGCTAGTTACTAACCAAGAGATCACTGAAGAAATCAAAGAGGAAATCAAAAAATACCTAGAAACAAATGACAATGAAAACACGACGACCCAAAACCTATGGATGCAGCAAAAGCAGTTCTAAGAGGGAAGTTTATAGCAATACAATCCTACCTCAAGAAACAAGAAAAATCTCAAATAAACAACCTAAACTTACACCTAAAGCAATGAGAGAAAGAAGAGAAAAAAACCCCAAAAAGTTAGTTGAAGGAAGGAAATCATAAGATCAGATCAGAAATGAAAGAAAAAGAAATGAAGGAAACAATAGCAAAGATCAATAAAACTAAAAGCTGGTTCTTTGAGAAGACAAACAATATTGATAAACCACTAGCCAGACTCATCAAGAAAAAAAAGGGAGAAGACTCAAATCAACAGAATTAGAAATGAAAAAGGAGAAGTAACAACTGACACTGCAGAAATACAAAGAATCATAAGGGATTACTACAAGCAACTATATGTCAATAAAAAGGACAACCTGGAAGAAATGGACAAATTCTTAGAAAAGCACAACCTTCCAAGACTGAACTAGGAAGAAATAGAAAATATAAAAGACTAATCAAAAGCACTGAAATTGAAACTGTGATTCAAAATCTTCCAACAAATAAAAGCTCAGGACCAGACGGCTTCACAGGTGAATTCAATCAAACATTTAGAGAAGAGCTAACACCTATCCTTCACAAACTCTTCCAAAATATAGCAGAGGGAGGAACAGTCCCACACTCATACTACGAGGCCACCATCACCCTGATACCAAAACCAGACAAAGATGTCACAAAGAAAGACAACTACAGGCCAATATCACTGATTAACATAGATACAAATATCCTCAACAGAATCCTACAGCACATTAAAAGGATCATACACCATGATTAAGTGGGGTTTATCCCAGGAATGCAAGGATTTTTCAATATATGCAAATCAATCAATGTGATACACCATATTAACAAATTGAAGAATAAAAACCATATGATCATCTCAGTAGATGCAGAAAAAGCTTTCGACAAAATCCAGCACCCATTTATGATAAAACCCCCCCAGAAAGTAGGCATAGAGGGAACTTACCTCAACATAATAAAGGCCATATATAACAAACCCACAGCCAACATTGTTCTCAATGGTGAAAAACTGAAAGCATTTCCACTAAGATCAGGAACAAGACAAGGTTGCCCACTCTCACCACTATTATTCAACATTGTTTTGGAAGTTTTAGCCACAGCAATCAGAGAAGAAAAATAAATAAAAGGAATCCAAATTGGAAAAGAAGAAGTAAAGCTGTCACTGTTTTTAGATAACATGATGCTATACACAGAGAATCCTAAAGATGCTACCAGAAAACTAGTAGAGCTAATCAATGAATTTGGTAAAGTAGCAGGATACAAAATTAATGCACAGAAATCTCTTGCATTCCTATACACTAATGATGAAATATCTGAAAGAGAAATTAAGGAAACACTCCCATTTACCGTTCCAACAAAAAGAATCAAATACCTAGGAATAAACCTACCTAAGGAGACAAAAGACCTGTATGCAGAAAACTATAAGACACTGATGAAAGAAATTAAAGATGATACAAACAGATGGAGAGATACACCATGTTCTTGGATTGGAAGAATCAACAGTGTGAAAATGACAATACTACCTAAAGCAATCTACAGATTCAATGCAATCCCTATCAAACTACCACTGGCATTTTTCACAGAACTAGAACAAAATATTTCACAATTTGTAAGGAAACACAAAAGACCCTGAATAGCCAAAGCAATCTTGAGAAAGAAAAACGGAACTGGAGGAATTAGGCTCCTGGACTTCAGACTATACTACAAAGCTACAGTATTCAAGATAGTATGGTACTGGCACAAAAACAGAAATATAGATCAACGGAACAGGATAGAAAGCCCAGAGATCAAGCCACGCACATATGGTCACCTTATTATTATTATTTTTTTTAAATTGAAGGCAAGCTTTTTTTTTTTTTAATTTATTTATTTATGGCTGAGTTGGGTCTTCGTTTCTATGCAAGGGCTTTCTCTAGTTATGGCAAGCGGGGGCCACTCTTCATCGCGGCGTGTGGGCCTCTCACTATTGCGGCCTCTCTTGTTGCGGAGCACAGGCTCCAGACGCGCAGGCTCAGTAACTGTGGCTCACGGGCCCAGCTGCTCTGCGGCATATGGGATCTTCCCAGACCAGGGCTCAAACCCGTGTCCCCTGCATTGGCAGGCAGACTCTCAACCACTGCACCACCAGGGAAGCCCTGGTCACCTTATTTTTGATAAAGGAGGCAAGAATATACAATGGAGAGAAGACAGCCTCTTCAATAAGTGGTGCTGGGACAACTGGACAGCTACAGGTAAAAGACTGAAATTAGAACACTCCCTAACACCATACACAAAAATAAACTCAAAATGGATTAAAGACCTAAATGTAAGGTCAGACACTATAAAACTCTTAGAGGAAAACATAGGCAGAACACTCTATGACATAAATCACAGCAAGATCCTTTTTGACCCACCTCCTAGAGAAATGGAAATAAAAACAAAAATAAACAAATGGGACCTAATGAAACTTAAAAGCTTTTGCACAGCAAAGGAAACCATAAAGAAGACGAAAAGACAGCACTAAGAATGGGTGATATATTTGCAAGCGAAGCAAATGACAATGGATTAATCTCCAAAATATACAAGCAGCTCATGCAGCTCAATATGAAAAAAACAAACAACCCAATCCAAAAAAGGGCAGAAGACCTAAATAGACATTTCTCCAAAGAAGATATACAGATTGCCAACAAACACATGAAAGAATGCTCAACATCACTAATCATTAGAGAAATGCAAATCAAAACTACAATTAGGTATCACCCCACACCAGTCAGAATGGCCATCATCAAAAAATCTACAAACAATAAATGCGGGAGAGGATGTGGAGAAAAGGGAACCCTCTTGCACTGTTGGTGGGAATGTAAAATGATACAGCCACTATGGAGAACAGTATGGACGTTCCTTAAAAAACTAAAAATAGAATTACCATATGACCCAGCAATCCCACTACTGGGCATATACCCAGAGAAAACCATAATTCAAAAAGAGTCATGTACCACAATGTTCACTGCAGCTCTATTTACAATAGCCAGGTCATGGAAGCAACCTAGGTGTCCATCGACAGTTGAATGGATAAAGAAGATGTGGCACATATATACAATGGAATATTAGCCATAAAAAGAAATGAAACTGAGTTATTTGTAGTGAGTTGGATGGGCCTAGAGTCTGTCATACATAGTGAAGTAAGTCAGAAAGAGAAAAACAAATACAAATATGTGTATGCTAACACATATATATGGAATTCAAAAAAAAAAAAAAAACGGTTCTGATGAACCTAGGGGCAGGACAGGAATAAAGACGCAGAAGTAGAGAATGGACTTGAGGACACGGGGAGGGGGAAGGTTAAGGTGGGATGAATTGAGAGAGCAGCATTGACATATATACGCTACCAAATGTAAAATAGAAAGCTAGTGTGAAGCAGCCACATAGCACAGGGAGATCAGAGCGGTGCTTTGTGACCACCTAGAGGGGTGGGATAGGGAGGCTGGGAGGGAGACGCTAGAGGGAGGGGATATGGGGATATATGTATACTTATAGCTGATTTTCTCTTTTATACAGCAGAAACTAACACAACATTGTAAAGCAATTATACTCTAATAAAGATGTTTAAAAAAATGAGGTTATAGAGCATCGAGAGCACTACTAAGTATGATGGTTATTATGTAGGATACATGTATGCCAATTTTTTCACTGAACAATATTATGATGCAGGTTTGTTTTACAATGGAGTTGGTCTCGTGCGATAGAAAATGGACAGAATGGATATCACCAGGGGTGTGTTACTGATTGCAAAGTCTGCGTTTCTAAAGTTCCTACTTTCCTTCTTTTCACTAAACAGATAAATGGTTCATTCCTATTTTGTTCAGGGTATTCACACCCTGAAAATACTGGTACTTCAAGGCCAGACCTTCAGGAAGTTAACGGTGCATGCTGCATACAGTCACACAAAATCAGTGGCACAGATCAAAAGAGGTCCCAAATGCCAATGTATAGAATCACGCTGTGCTACCAAGCTCATCTGCATCTCCACTAGCAAGTTCCAGAAAATAAAGTAAATGAAGTCAATATGCATAGTTGATCCTTCTTTCAGGGCTCTGACTTATAAATATGAAAACTGATATGATCTTGGCTCTATGGTAAAGTGAAGAATATACTACATTTCTTCATATATTTTAGGAGTTTTTGTTTTAACACATCAGCACATTTTTAGTTACTTAGAGGTGTCTATGAAATATCTTTCTTCCCTGGTAGTTGGTAATTTGAGGCAGAATTTTTTTTAAACATTCCTCAATTTCATCAGTCCTTGCACACCAGCTTGTCCTGAACTTAAACAGAAAAGTGAATGCTGCCAAAGCTAATGAAGCATGACTACAGAGAATAATTCTGCCAGAGACATAGTCAATGAACATTTGTGCAGTTTAAGTTAAGCATTCACACATCCTCTGGTTTTGCGGTGAGTGTGGAAGTAAGTCTCTGTCTTTGCTTTTGTTTCCTTTTAATCATTCTACTTCTCGCTTACACAATGAGGACCAGTTTTCAAGTGAAGAACCAGATTTAGCACAGTGGCTCAGGAGACTCAGCAAAACTTACCCAGCAAAATATCTATAATTCACGGGAACAATTTGACCTGATAAAATTCTTGGTGCCCTTATCCAGCTATAATTTCATCTGAACACATTCTATTTTAATATATCAGTTTAAACTGTAACCTCCCTATTTCATTTACTTGTTGCTGTTTTAAATGCAGCACTGCCCAGTTTCTGCACCTTAGTGCAAGGCTTCTGATTTAAACATTATTAGCCAGAACTTTCTTTTTCTTAGATTAATAAATCATTTATAGAGATAAAATACTTTGGAGGTGAATAAGTTAATGCTCCTGAGAACTTCCAGGTATAATAACTGCTGAACTATATGCAAGACCATGTGTGAGATGGAAAGGATATATGTATGTATGATTAGCTGCCTGCCCTCAGAAACCTTCTGTATGCCTGTCAAACTACATCATTACATCCAACAGTGACTCAATGAGCATTTACTATGAATAGGACATTTTACAAGACTGCATGAGATGGTCTGTCCTTGCTTTCAAGATGATTAGGATCTTTTTCCAAATAGTTTGAGATTTCCAGTGAAGTAATAATACACATAGAATATTACAAGTATTTGTGGTTCTAAATGAGTACATTAATGTACATTTTTGTCTCATCTTCTCAACTGGAAAGTTTTTTAAGGTAATGACTCTGTGATGCTCCTTTTTTATATTTCCACTGCCCAGCCTAATCCAGATAGATATTCCTTGGGGATATATATATATACCCAAGGAGCCTACGTGACTGCTGTGGGATACAGACACCGAAAAGAGTTTCTTTTTCCCCAATAAAGTATGATAAGTGCTATAATATGTTATCAAATACCACAGAAGGATAAGGAAAGAATAGCTCATCTGGAAAAAGTTTAAGAAATGCCAGTTGGGGCTTCCCTGGTGGCGCAGTGGTTGAGAATCTGCCTGCCAATGCAGGGGACACGGGTTCGAGCCCTGGCCTGGGAAGATCCCACATGCCGCGGAGCAGCTGGGTCCGTGAGCCACAACTACTGAGCCTGCGCGTCTGGAGCCTGTGCTCTGCAAAAAGAGAGGCCGCAATAGTGAGAGGCCCGCGCACCGCGATGAGAAGTGGCTCCCGCTTGCCGCAACTAGAGAAAGTCCTCGCACAGAAACGAAGACCTAACACAGCCGAAAATTAATTAATTAATTAATTTTAAAAAATCCTTAAAAAAGAAATGCCAGTTGAATATATAAATAAAAATGTTAAAGTGAAGTTGCTTGAAATTTAGGAGCTTAAATTATTAAATTTTTGTGTTTTTTATACAATTTTAAAATATTTACAGTTATTCCAAAATATTGGCTATATTCCCCATGTTGTACAATATATCCTTGAGCCTATCTTATACCCAACAGTTTGTATCTCCCACTCCCCAACCCCTATATTACCCCTCCCTGCCTCTCCCCACTGGTAAACACTAGTTTGTTCCATGTATCTGTGAGTCTGCTTCTTTTTTGTTATACTCACTAGTCTGTTGCATTTTTAAAATTCCATATATAAGTGATATCATACAGTATTTGTCTTTCTCTGTTTGATTTATCTCACTTAGCATAATGCCCTCCAAGTCCATCCATGTTGCTGCAAATGGCAAAATTTCATTTTTTTTTTTAATTTGGCTGCATCTGGTCTTAGTTGCAGCATGCGGGATCTAGTTCCCTGACCAGCGATCGAACCCAGGCCCGGCCCCCTGCATTGGGAGCGCAGAGTCTTAGCCACTGGACCACCAGGGAAGTCCCAGCCACCAGGGAAGTCCCTCATTCTTTTTTATGGCGATTAGTATTCCACTGAATATATATATATATATTCCACAACTTCTTTATCTATTCATCTGTTGATGGACACTTAGGTTGCTTTCCTATCTTGGCAATTGTAAATAATACTGCTATGAACATTGGGGTGCATGCCTCTTTTCGAATTAGCGTTTTTGGTGGTTTTTTGGGGATATATATCCAGGAGTGGAATTGCTGGGTCATATTTTTAGTTTTTTGAGAAACCTCCATATTGTTTTCCATAGTGGCTGCCCCAATATACATTCCCACCAACAGTGTAGGAGGGCTCCCTTTTCTCCACATCCTCACCAAAATTTGTTATTTGTGTTCTTTTTGATGATAGAGTATCACTTTTTATTATACCTTTTGAAATAGTCTGGATATTCAAGTACCATTGCTTTTTGGAGCTAAGATTTTTATTTTTATGTACACTCAATTTCCTAATAGTTGTATTTTGTTTTTCTTCAACCACAATAATGATTGCTTGTCCCCAAACTGGAGAAAACATAAAGTACAAGACTCTGGCTTCCTGTAGACTGATAAATGTTAATATGAAGAGGAGGTAGACATAAAGAGTAGAGAGTTGACTAAATCTAAGACTATTTTCTCCACCAAAGTAAGGACTTTTTGGTGATGTCATTCTATTTCATAATCAGCAGTGGATGCAGCATCGCTGATTACTCAGACCACTTTAAAGAAGAAAAGTGGCCCTCCACTACAACTAATGAGACTTCACTTTATTTTTTGAAGTCTTTTAGGCTGTTTCATGAAATGGGTGTGCCTATTATCATTAGATGTCAATCCCACATGTCTGTCTAGCATAAATACTTGCCTCAGAGGAGAAAGGCAAGAGGCAAGATGGTGCCTGTGTGCATTTGCTGATTTCTCAGTCACGGTCGTGTTGGTGAAACTAACAAGATAACTTCCTCTCTGATTTTCTTTGAGGAAGAGGTTTAAAAAAAAAAATGTTAGAGATACATTAAATAGGAGAACCCCCCCCCCCCACACACCCGCCACCATGGAACCTCATCAATTCCACCTAGGAGTTCAGAGTTGAGTACAGAAGTGAAGAATTTGAGATGAGAGATTTTGCCTTTTCTTTCTAGTTTTCTTGCTTAACACCAATTCATCAGCCATGTAGAACTCTTGGCCAGGAAAGCAGGAACACAGTAACTAGCCTATATAGGAATTTCACTCTATAAAATATATTTAAGTAAGCAAAATTTAAACACATAATTACAATATCTTCTACATAGGACTTCTTTATGTTCTGGGTTATTTTGCTGCATTTCCTGCCTTCTCATTTTGGGTCATTTATCTTTTTATTAAATCTCTCCACATCCAGTCCAAGAAATAAACATTTTGTAGGATATACCAATGGCAGAATCAGCTTGTTGCCTACTCAGTGAGACACCCTTCTTTCCTATAAACAGACCCCTAATTAACAAGTGGCCTCAGGGGGAGGGAGTCCCCACCCACAGTTCATGAGGATGAATCAAAATTGGTCCACGTTAGCCATGGAAATTTCACTTGATTTGCCAGTAATTGGTCTGGAGTCAGCCCAAGACCCACTTCTAATGAGATAGAAGAGACAGTTTGAACAATGAAGATACTCAGTACACTCAGAAGGAGAAAATGAAGCATAGTATCTACTTGATACAATTATAAAATTGAATCTGAGAGGTAAAATAATTGGCATCAGGGAACCTAGATTACATATGGCAGATCCAGGGCCATTGATTGGCTGAGAGGATCACAGAAGGCTCTCGAGAGACATACTCTTTGCAGCTTTTTAGTTCATAGATCAAACTGCCACTGGCGTGAAGTCTTGAATTAGGTTGAAGATTTCAAAATATGAAGGTGTCCCCACTGACCTCTATAGTGCTAAGCTTTTCAGGCAAAGAAATTAAAAGGACCAGTCACACTATGTACAGGACTAGAAAGCTGAGTGGTCAGGTGATGAGAAGATTTGTAGCCTATATTCTGAAGGCCTAAGACAATATCCAGGAAATTCACAATACATCCAGTCATATTAAGGCTAGAGAGTTAACATGGAAGAACTCTGAAACCTTCAGCCTATAGTCAAAGAGAAGCAATCATTTTCCTCCTATGTATTAGCCAACTCTTTTGTTCCCACCTACCCTGAGCACTCAAGAAGCTGCATATTGGAAGTGAATGAGTGAGACTTTCTGGAGTGAACCTTCCTGTTTAGCATCCCACAGGCACTCACCACTGTGTTGTGCTATCTTATGGATAGAATGAAGATATCTTATGGATATCTTATGGGTAGAGTGAAGAGGTAGGGAGTGAAATCATAATCACAAACTTCATAGTAGCAGGCATTTCATCAGAAGTTGCAGTCACCACCCTGCTTAAATTTCATGAAGTAATATATTCTCTCAAACACTGATAAAAACATGGTGTCCTTGTTTTACAGAGAAGTCACAACTGTGTTTAGCAAATTTAACAAAGATCAGATAAAGTCACTGATTTATGATAAACAATATAGATAGGTAATGTCTACTTTAAAAAACTTTGGCCTTTCCATTTAGAAATATTTTTTAAAAAGTTAATTTCTCTTTCAGTACAATCACTAATTCACCAAATTAATTTTTTTTTTTTTGGTTTTGATTTTGGCTATACTTAACCACAGCATAAGGCAAAGAACTTATTCAAATAACACTTACTAAATATTTAATCTTCACAATTCATGATAAATATAAATATAAATACAGGAGCTTTATGATTGAGGAGTACTGAGTTTATTTTCTGTAGCCTGAAGGATCAACACACAGTATCTCCCTTAGATAAAAATCTAATCATTTTGGTTAAACTGTCCTGGAGATTTAGTTTTAATAATGCTTAAAATTTGTCTTAAACAAAATTTTGCATATAGTCATGTCATCTTACAATATCATCTTTTCACCGTTTACCAATTCACCCAAGTCCTTTAAGTCCCATTAGAGAGAAAAAAATCTAATGATTTATTCCTAACCTGTTGTCTTCACTGAGTTACTTCCAACAATGCCACATAGCAATAGTTAACATCAGAGAGACAGCAATTAAAGAAATGTGCATGTTCAAAAAATAATCTATTTAAAATATACAAAGAAATATTAAAACTCAACAATATGAAAACAAACAACCTGATTAAAAAATGGGTCAAAGACCTTAACAGAAACCTCACCAAAGATGATACACAGGTGGCAAATAAACATATGAAAAGATTCTCAACATCATATGCTATTGGGGAAATACAAAACTAAAACAACAATGAGATACCACTACATACCTTTTAGAATGGCTAAAATCCAGAACACTGAAACATCAAATGCTGGCAAGGATGTGGTACAATAGAAACTCTCCTTCATCGCTGGTGAGAATGCAAAATGGTACAGCCATTTTGGAGGAGAGTTTGGCAGTTTCTTACAAAGCTAAACATACTCTTACCATAGGATCCAGCAACCATGTTTCTTGGTATTTATCTAAAGGAGCTGAAGATTAATGTCTACACAAAAACCTACATATGGATATTTATAGAAGCTTTACTCATAATTGCCAAAACTTGGAAGGCAACCCAGATGTCCTTCAGTAGGTGAATGGATAAATAAACTATGGTACATCCAGATAATGGAATACTATTCAGCATTAAAAAGAAATGAGTTATGCCATAAAAAGACATAGAGGAACCTTGAATGAATGTTACTAAATGAAAGAAACTAATTTGAAAAGGCTATACGCAGTGTGAAATCTGTGTATAACTTTACAGTCAGCCCTCCCTATCCATGGTTTTGCATCCACGGATTCAATCAACCTTGGACTGTGTAGTACTGTAGTATGTATTTATTGAAAAAAATCCATGTTTAGGTGGACTTGTGCAGTTCACACCTGTGTTGTTCAAGGGTCAACTGTATATGACATTATGGAAAAGTTAAAACTGTGCAGACAGTAAAAAGATCAGTGATTGCCAGGGGTTACTGGGGAGGGAAGGATGAATAGGTGGTGCACAGAGGAATTTTAGGGCAGGGAAAATACTTGGTATGACACTATTATGGTGGATATATGTAATCAGAAGTTTTTCCAAACCCATGGAATGTACAATATCAACAGTGAACCCTAATGTAAACAACGGACTCTGGGTGATAATGATGTATCAATGTAGGTTCTTCAACTTGTAACAAATGTACCACTCTGGTGGGGGATGTTGATCAGGGGGAAGGCTGTGCTTATGTGGGGGGTGTATGAAATATCTCTGGACCTTCTGCTCAATTTTACTGTGACCCTAAGACTGCTCTAAAAAATAAAGTCTACTAAAAAGAAAAAAACCCTCATTCATCTTGACAGTTGAGTAGCTTTCAGCTGTGAAAAAGAAGCTGTTCCTGAAATTAGGATGGATTCAATCTAACTCTCCTACAAATACGTCATTTGTAATATTCTGAAGATTAGTGAATCATCCTATCAAGTCTCTGGAAATAGAAAACTGCAAAAGGCCAAGAAAGGAGACACCTTCTATTCTTGTTCTGGGCAATACTAGTCCTCTAAGGTAGTAAGGAGAGGACAGCAAACTAAACTGGAAACATCAAGAGTTGTTCCAATTCTGGGCAAACTTACCTGGGGCTCCAGCATGCTGAGCTTCTACCATTCTCCAGTTCAAGGCTCTTCCATGAAGAATACACTGAGTGGAACAGAGGAAACAATGCAGAAAGGAAACAACATATTACTTACATAGACTTTAGCCAAACAAAGCCAATGGGCCAAAACAATACTACAGCCCTCAAAAATGTCTCTTGATTGGCTTTAGTGTTAAATCCACTCTTTTTTATAAAACTTAAATCCTTTCCTTCCTGGGCTAACCACTTTGTTTCTTATACAAAGGCCTCTCAAACTCCCCACCATATAGTACTTAAAAATTTGCTAAGAGGGCAGATCTTATGTTAGGTGTTTTATCACAATTAAATAAATAAATAAATAAATAAATAAATAAATAAATAGGGTGGGAGGAAACTTTTGAATATGATGGATATGTCTATGGCATTGATTGTGGTGATAGTTTTATGGATGTACACTTATCTCCAAACTTATCAAGTTGTAAATATTCAATATGTACAGCTTTTTGTATGTCAATAATAAACAAATTAAAAAAAAATCTCAGAACAAAAACTCCTCCCCAAATTTTTCAAAAGGAACTGATGGAACCACATTTAGTTCTGCCTTTCATTACCATTTATATTGCTTACAAGTAGTTTCTCATTTTAATCTCATTATCAAATGTACCAGAGTGGTACATTTGAAGATTCAGTCTTTATTGAGAAGGCTGAATTCTACTTCACTAACCTCCTACTGTGTTCTTATATGACCACAATTTGATGACTGCAATAAAGCAAAGCATTCCACTGTCCTGACTATGTATCTTCATACCTTACTCTCTCTCTTAGTCTCTCCCCTCCTTCCTAATACCGTTCTTTCCTTTGTCATAATAGATTCTCCTTTAGAAAATCCTGTTTGATCAGTACAATACACTCAACTATTTTGTGTCAGCTTTATTGAGGTGTAATTTACAGGCAATAGTGTACAGTTTTAAGTGTACACTGCAGTGACTTTTGATAAATATATACAATGGTAAATGCCATTACAATCAAGATATGGAATATTTCCATCATCCCTAAAAGATCCTTCATGCCCTTTTGTGGTCAATCCACTCCCCTCACCCAAACCAGTGACAAGCACTGATCTTTCTTTCACTATACTTTTGCCTTTTCTAAAAGTTCATATACATGGAATCATATGGCATGTGGTCTTTATGTATGGTTTCTTTCACTTAGCATAATACTTTCAAGATATGTCCATATTGTACCCATCATATGGTAAGCATATGTTTGAGATTTTAATAAACTGTCAAACTTCTCCAAGTGGCTGTATCATTTTGCACTTCCACTAGCTACATATGAGAGTTTCATTTATCCACTATCCTTGCCAAAACTTGGTATTGTTAGTCTTTTTAATGTTAACCATTCAAGTGGGTGTGCAGTGGCATCTCACTATGAGTTTGAGTCTATCATCTTGCTACTTGCTTTTTATTTGTCCCATTTTTTCTTTGTTCCTTTGCCCCTCTGTTTCTGTCTTCTTTTCAATTTATTGATTATTGTTTGTGATATACCTCAACAAACCTCAAATGACTTCTGATCAAAGCCAATGACTTATAACTCTAGAGACATTATTCAGTCAGTGGGAACTCAGTTTACTTCATGATCCATCATCCTAAAATGGATCTGAGACCTTGACCACACGTGATCAACTTAAAGAAGAGAGGCTGGAGTTTGTATGAAGGAAAGGGTAAGGATCAGTAGAGTGGGGGTGAGCAAAGCACAAATGTGAAAACAGAGCTGCTGAAAATTCAGCTGTTTGTTTTTAGCATTATTACATAGTCTTGAAGCTGTTTCCCTTTAAGAAAACCATTTAGGTAGGAAAAGGAAAAACAATTTAATATTATTTTCAAGTGTATTCTCTGTTGATGTGATAAATTTTATTAAGGGTAGGTGAAAAGGAAATAATCTAAAATAAAATAGCTAGATCCAAAGAATGGTGCCCTGATTCTTGGTAAAATACAGTGTAAATCCAGGAATTAAATTTGTAGTATAACTGAACATGAAGAACGATTCCCCGTGAGTTGTACCTGGGGGCACAATAGCAGAAACACAGAATTTCCATATGAAAAAGAGACCAGTAGTTGGAGACATGGTCTCTCGTTCTGCTGAGATGGATCTATTTATGGTCAGTGAAATGTCAATTAAGGGTTTGAGAGTGAAGCATAGAAATGAAAAAAACAAAAAAGGGAAACAGTGAATCTGCAGAAGAAGAGCAGGGAATTTTTACTCTCCACAAAGCAGTAACTAGTTTTCCAGCACTGACCATAACACATCTATAACTACCTTTCTAAATAGCTCAATTGTAGGTATGTTTATGAATAAAATTGATTATTTAGAGAACAACATGGAGAAGTTAAATGGCCATATTTATTTTCTTACAGGGTGGGAAATCATGTTATTTTATCTGGCTGTTATAGTGAATAGGTCAAAGAAATTAAGTCATAAGGACTGGAATGTTTCCTGGCAGGGAAAGGACTCAGCATGAGTGAGAAATACACTCAATTAAGTTTTTCTGATTCATTTCTTCCTTCCTTCCTGCCTCCCTCCCTCCCTTCCTTTCTATCACATTGTACTGGTCCTCAGTAATATGCAATTGAAAGCAAATACAGAATCCGTTAAATTCAGTCAAAATATGGGTGTCTGATATATGTTAAAATCAGATAATCTCTGTAAAATAGTCAATCATTTCTACTGCTTTTGCTTCTTGTCATACTCCCGTGGAGATATGTAAATTATTGATTCCATCTGGTTTATTGCTGCTTGAGTGTTTTGAAGGCAGATGTAAATAAAGCTAAGTAACTTTCCAGAAAAGCTGCACAGTAAGGTTATAAACCTGAAGTGTAATTCTCCTCTTCCAGATGCCACCTCAGACATAGAAGTTTACAAAGGGAAACATACTACAATACCTTTTAGGGCCTGCTAAAGCGATCAGCTCAGGGGAAAACTACCAAACTACAGGTGTAATCAACTATTCTAAAATAGTCTTTCTGAATGGTAAAGTTGAGTGTGTTATAATTTTTTCTGGATTCCTCTCTCTCTCTTTTTATCTTTTATGGGGCAAGGGAAGATGGAGGTAAGTATGATAACATTGCTTCCATATAAAGTGTTTTTCCTTAGTCTAAGGTAGGACTGATTGTGAGGTGTTTTCCTTCTTCCTCTACTCATTTTTTTCTTCTACCTACTATTCTTGCTCCCCTCATCTTCTGAAATGAAGTTTATCTGCCTAAATACACCATCTCCAAACTAAATGAAAAATGATGAAGAGGATAAATCTTTTTTTAAGCCCTTGGAAGTTTACATCTGTAAATTAGTCCACAAAAGACTTATGGGCAAGACTCAAATCCTACACACCTCCCAAGGTATGTGGCATCTCTCTGCTCTAATTAGATAATATACCATTTATGAATTAATGGTTTATTCATTGTTTATTGAATTAATATATTATAAATATAACTTATAACCTATTAGAAGTTGAAAACAATATTGAAATGTGGAAATAATCATCTCATTTAGTACATTTAAGGCATATCCATAGTTTCTGCACAGCCAAGCCACACAAATACCAGGTTTATGCTGAGTAATGGTCCAGGCATAATAAGTTCTGAGTATGGCTATCAGTGAGCATAAACTAGATATTGTACTCCGTAAAATAACAAAAATTATCAGATGTACCATGATAATCTAGAGAAAAAAAAGCAAAGCCTTACACTTACGTTAAAGCTTCTAAGAATTCCCAGTTAGTTATTAGTAGCAATTTCCCAGGACTTTATTAAGGGATATTGAGTTCCTATTCTCAGTAGTCTCCACATGTTCTGTCAGCAAACCATCTTGGTGTCTCCTTGAACTATGGAATCATCTTGATTAACTGACCTCTTAGGAAAAAAATCCCAACACAGCCAAGGTGAGAAACAGCAAATGCATGTTTAGACTCATTTTGGTGTAGTTAAAAAGCCTGAGATTTAAAACCAAATGGATACAGGTTCCACTCCCAGTCTGTCAGTTACCACCAATGTGGTCCTAAGAAAGTCTATTAACTCCTATGGGTCTCAGTTTTCTCATCTGAAAAATGAGATTGTTGTATGGGATTGCTTTGAGTATTAAATAAGATAACGTAGGCATAGCACCTGTACAGTAGATCCTCAATTAATGATAGCTGTCTCCTTCCATTCCATTTACATTTTCAACTTCCAGGTAAAAAGATTCTTGGTCTTTAAAGATATGTGAAATCTTTCTCTTCTCTGAAAGCATTTGGCAGATAGGAGACGCTCAGTAAATGTGAGCTCCCTGTCAACTCTTTATGTGCCTCACCAAGCTGTAGGCATCCACTGAAGCATAGCCCCTCTCATATATTACCTGACTTCATCCACACAGCAGCTGTGAAGCAGACCAATTCTGACTTCCTCATTCGTCACTCCAGAAGCAGTGAGTCAGGCTGAAATAAATAGGGGAGTGCCTAAGTGTCTGCAAATGTGGTTTAAACAACACCCATTTCTGGGGTAGATGAACATCAAAGTACTAATGCAGATATATATATATATATATATATGCACACACACACACACACATATATATATACACACACACACACATATATATATATATATATACTAGAGAGAATGAAATTTTAGAATTTGTGCCCTCTTATTTTTTGCTTAAAACTCTTAGTCTGACCACAACTAGAGAGTCACCATTATAATTGTGGGTAAAGGTAGGGTTCACAAAAAATGATGTTCCTTTAATTTTTCAAGGCCAAACTTGAATGAATTGGTATATTACACTTTTTAGCAATAACAGCCAAGATTAGCAGAAAGGAATATAATTTTGCCTCTCTTATTCAGAACATTTATATGTTGTGTAACCCTATAACGTTAAGTATCACTAGCCTCACATACTTTGCTTTATTTGGGTTACTCATCAAAGGATATGTGAATAAGAGTCTATTTTAAGACACTGTTTGAAATAACATTTTTAAAGGGATAATAGTTTTGAAACCAATGTATTTTTCATTCATTATAAATCCACTTCTCTATGACTCCTCACCCATTAAATGAGTAAGAGCCATTACTTCAGGAGGTTGTTGGATATTTCCTAAAACAAGTAAGTCATTATTCAACTTTGAGCTTCAAAATTAAATTATCCCTGAGTTCACAGCTAGATGATAGTCTTGAGAACCAAGTATTGCTGGGAGGAATATGTTTTCTAAATTCCAAAATCTTCTTTTTACATTCCAAGAGCAAAACAAGGATGTCAGAGCCTGGATTTCTTTTGCCCTCAGTCTCAGAACACAGAGAAGAAAGGATATCAGGGATATCCTTTTTTTTTTTCTTTTTTAAATTTATTATTTATTTATTTATGGCTGTGTTGGGTCTTCGTTTCTGTGCGAGGACTTTCTCTAGTTGCGGCAAGTGGGGGCCACTCTTCATCGTGGTGTGCGGGCCTCTCACTGTTGCGGCCTCTCTTGTTGCGGAGCACAGGCTCCAGACGTGCAGGCTCAGTAGTTGTGGCTCATGGGCCTAGTTGTTCCGCGGCATGTGGGATCTTCCCAGACCACGGCTCGAACCCGTGTCCCCTGCATTGGCATGCAGACTCTCAACCACTGCACCACCAGGGAAGCCCAGGGATATCCTTTTTTATAGAGTTAACTGAAGACTATTTTCAGTTAAGTCTTTGACATACAGGAAGAAGAAAACTTTCCAGTGTACAGAAGACTTTGAGAGCACTGGAGGAGATGAAATTAGGGTAACTCTGCCTGGGTCCCTGAGACAGAGCCAGATGCTCCTGGACCAAAGATGGAGGGAGAGGGAATGAGATAGCAGGAAGCAAAAAGCAGCAAGAACATATACCTCTTTTCCATTTCAAGTTATAGCCAGAAAAATGCCTCAGAGTAGACCTGAAGCCATTGGATTGGCCACAGTAGAGCAGACATAATACGTGACATGTTTAGGCAGAGGTGGCACTCACACCTCTGCTGCCATGTGGATGGGGTGGTGGTGTGTGGTGGGGTTGCGGAATGATGGGGAATCTGGCAGGTAGCTAAGAATTAAGAAACGATTTGCCTTCCAGAGGTTTGGGGAGAAAAGAAATGGGGTGGAAAGCAGCTGGAGGGCTGATGGAAAATGCACTGAGTCTTAGGGGTTTAGCCATTCAAACACACACCCAACTGCTACACCCCAATCCAAAGTCAGTGAGGCCTACATGAGGTCTAGACACTTCCCCTCTTATCATTACAGTGTTACCTGATCATCACTTTGTGTCAAGAAACCTCGCAGGGAGAAAGGGAAAGATGAGGGGAAAGGTGTCCTGAAAGACTAAGCACCCTCCCCCCAATAAAACATATTTTAAAACAAACAAGAATGAGTAATCTTGAATGGGCTATTTTGTGGTGGAGGTGGTTTAGTGTTTGCTACTGAATGGAAATGGGGGCTATTGAGCAAGATGAGGTAGTCGTATAAATTAATTAACTGCCCACATATCTGATTTGTACCTTCCTTTGCTACTCTTTGGAGAACTAACCAAGAAATTCTGGTTTTCCCAAAGCTCAGGGCTTGGACTGAATGAATAAAGAATCAGAAACCATTTTACAAGATTATGTAGAGTGTCAGAATTTCCAAAAATAGAAAATAGTCTTCAGTTAGCTCTATAAAATGCTGTTGAATATTGTTCTATGCATTCATTTTAAATGTGTCTATGTGTATGTGTGTTGTGACTCTCACGTTTTGGGGCTTCATTTAGCAGAGGGGTCAAACCAAATTCATCTTTTTTTTTTTTTTTGGTCCAAAAGAGCCTAAAGGCATGAATATGGAGAGGCCCTAGGCATAATCAGCCTAACATCTAGATCCCCAAAGTAGCAATCTAGGTGAGGGTTAATGTATATTCTATAGTATGACAGCTCCAGCAAGAGAGTCCTTACAAGAAGGCAATCTGGCAAAACCAAAACATTTATCTGTTTCAAACCCAACACTATTAATCTAAAACGAAGGTGTGTTTTAAATTCAAGATCCTGACTAAAATGTACTGAGCATTCTCAAAGGTAACCCAATAAAACTGGTAACTTAAATTGAGTTTCCCCCCAAACAGACCTTGAGATAATGATTTGAGTCCAATGGTTTATTAGAGAGCTGATCCTAGCAGCACCGCTGGGGAGTGATAAAGGAAGACAGGGAATGGAAGGAAGTTCCAGAGTAAGATAATATGCAGGTGATCACTATGGGCGACTGAGGCCTAATACTACTGGGAACATCTGAGTGACGAGATCATTCCTCAGTTAGATCACCTAAAGAATGAGGAAGCTGGTATTTACTCTCCAGTTGCCTCTCTCATTAGCTGAGGCTGTCCTGGGGGCATCAGCCCCCCAACATTCTGACCTGTCCCAAGCAGGGGTTAAGCATGCCAAAGAAAGCCCTCTAAAGGAAAGTAAAAAATACAGGCAGTAGGAAGCCATCAGTGTGTACAGGGACTGGTGAGCTAACAATGTTAATTAGGCATTTGGGCAACTCAAAATTGGAAAAGAGTAAATCAGGCATTTCCAGAAGCAACAAAAAATGTTACTAAATGAACACTAGAAGGCAGTAGTGTTTTGGTAGATTCCACACAATTTGTAACCTTGTAATATATAACTTTATCAGAATAAATTTGTTTAGCTTGTAGATTTAAGCTACCATTTTGTCTAATTATTCTTTGACATTCATTTCACTCAACTGAGTAGATCCATGAGAAGGCTGCAAAAGACAAAAAAGATTTTGAAAAAATTGACTGCTGGAATCCAAAGTCAACTGTGAAAGCTAAAATTCTTCTCTGTATAACACTAATGATGAGGTTTAAGGTAGACCAGTTATATTTAAGAAACAAAAAGAAAGCAAATTTTAAAAATCTTTGGTTTCTTAGGTGTTTGAGATTATAGTACTGGGGAACTGTGGGTTGCATATCTTTAGAAATGAAACTCAAATTGTGGTTATTAATAATTTAAAAAATATACTTCTCCCCTCAAATCATTTAAATTAAATATACAATTATGGTTGAACATCAGTTAAAGAAGGATGCTTAATTAATCTCCACAGTGGGGCAATCTATTTGGAATAAGGAGTTCTTAAAAATGTCTTGAAGGGAAAATGGTGTGTGTGTGTGTGTGTGTGTGTTTGTGTGTGTGTGTGTGATTCTTTTTCTTCCTCTTTATATTCCTCTTTTTTAAAATTTTTCCCAACACAAAAGAAAGATTAGTTTCAGCACTGATCTCTGGTCACAACATTATCTCTGGGGTCAGAATAGCTGTGTTTAATTTATTTCAAAGCTGGAATAAAACTAAGGTATAGAATTTACAAAAGGGAATATTTTAGAAGGTGCCAGTGGAAAGAAGGATAAGAGACAAAATCTGAAGAGATATCCAAGTAACATGCCCACACGCCTTCCCAGGAGACTGCACCAGGCATTTAGGAAACAATGACAACCAAAATGGAGAGGCTATGCATGATGAACCCCTTAGACACCAGACAAGTTCTAGACACTCCTAAAATTGCATGTACAGTTCATTGTATGGAAAAGTAACCTGTAGTTACTAGAAGGGGATGATTTACAGAAAAGTCTGGATTAATCATGCACCTTGATAACATATGCTGGAACTGACACAGGCTTATAATAATCAGTTTTAAAATGTTAGCTAGTAAACATCTGTAAACATTATATACTTCTTTAATGCAGACACTTTAAAAAATATGTGAACATTTTCTATAAATTTGCATTATTTAGAAAAATAATTTTATAAAATGAAACAGTAACTACATCTCCAAAACTGCCTTGAATATTGTTATATCTTTCCAACACAGGGTATTTAGCATATACTAAGCAGTATACAAAACAATTAATGAAGCCTAAGGAAATTAGCATTCAGGTCAGTGGAATTAGGGTAGTCAAAGCCTGAAGGCCAGAAATATTTTCTCACTGAGAGAAGAATATAGGTGAACTTTATGGTAAGGAGAGCATGACTGTGACTCCTGCTATTGCTCTCAAGTTACAGCAACAAGCAGATCCAAAGTTCTACATTTAAAATAAAAACATTTAAAATTAATAGGAATTATTTAAGGTTATTTAGCTTACATAAAAAGAAACTTGTTTACTAGCCATTAATAATCATTAAAATCAAATGATGCCAAATAATATATATGAATATCAATATTCACTTGGAAGAAAAAATTCCTAGCAACTACTAACGTAGCAAAAAGGCCATTTACCAAGGTGTGTTTTTTTTTTTAAAGTCTTTATTGAATTTGTTACAGTATTGCTTCTGCTTTATGTTTTGGTTTTTTGGCCACGAGACATGTGGGATCTCAGCTCCCCGACCAGGGATCGAACCCGCACCCCCTGCATTAGAAGGCGAACTCTTAACCACTGGACTGCCAGGGAAGTCCCCATTTACCAAGTTTTAATTCATAATTATGCCTGAATCCAATGTTACTATTTGCTAGCTAACTATGTGCCACAAGCATAGAGGCTACCCATTCTTATTTTTAGGTTACCAGTAACCTAGACTGGTTACAGACTAAACCATTATTATTGTTATTTAAATAGGAAAGCATTTATCACAGTACTGGACAGGCAGTTTCCATAAACGTTGCTTTTACATAAGTCTGTTCACATTTCTATGATAAGAAAGTGTTGTATGCAAAGAGATAAGGATTTGATATTGGATTCCATTTTTCATAAAATAGAGCTGCTGTTATGTTTTTTCAATTTGGGTAGGTAAGGCCAGTCTCCCAGGCTTCAACATTTTGACTTATGGGACCTCTTCAGGAAAACTACTGTACCTGTACTATTGTACCTGTACCTGTACCTGTACTATTGAACTGCCATATCAAACTTTACATTAGCTAGAGCTCCACGAAAGTATGTTATTATTCCTCCTTCATGCAATGCTTTAACACTGACTATACCTTTTATATTAGCATTTACAAGTATTCAGCTTTAAAAATAAGACAACTAACAATCCTTCTCAGTGATGTGGATTATTTGATATCCCTCAAATCTTTAACAATGGTTTGGGAAGTACTGTGATTCTTATGCATCAAAATGAGTCTCAATATAATTAAGACTTACTGAAAAGGTACTCATTTATTCATTGCCTAATATGTTTTAGTCTGAATTAAGCTCATAGAATAAAGTGTTATATGTGAAGACAGGGAGAGTTTCTGTCTGCAATAATCTTTATATTGGGAAGACATATAATGAACATGTAAACAAACAAAACAAGAACACAAGGAAATTTGAGATAGTAGTGAGTGTTATAAAGGATGATGTGATAGATACCACTGGATGTTGGAGTTAGGCATATAATTCAAGACATTGCTCAGATCAAAATCATGACCAACTGTATCACCATGAACTTGAAGAACTTAATGAAATAACCAAGAATTCTGAGAAATTATTGAAAAAATAAGAGATAAAATAGAAACTGGCAAAGCTGAAAAAATAAGTGGGGAGTAAAATGAACTGAAGCCCTCATTGGAATAAATAATTCTGAAAATACATGAGATTCATAATGCACAGACTGAGAAAAGTGAACACAACAAAATTCGAATTAGGAGTTTAAAATTAGTAGACAATGTGATAGATACGGAAGATCTAATACATGTATAATTGAGTCTCCTAAGAGGGTAACTGAATTAATAGAACAAAAAAAATTTAGAAATAAAAATATACATCAATAAAATTTTCCATAAATAAAAGAATAGTTGAATATATGAATTAAAAGGATTTATTTTGTCCCAGGAAAATAAACACAGAACAATCAACATTGAAACAAATATGAGTAAAATTACTGGACTATAAAAATGAAGAAAGAACTTTCTGGATATTCAGGAAATAAAATTAGATTATTAATCAAGGCAAAAAAAAATCAGCTGGGAGTTTCAGACTGATTCAAAGCTAGATGACTTGGAGAAATACCTACATGTCTTTAGAGAACAAAGGGGGAGGGGCAACTCAAAAATTTTATATCCAACCAGTTGTCTTTTAAGTACACATTCAAGAAACCAGGAAATATAATTCCATGAGGCTTTCTTGCAAAAATTATTAGGATATTCTCTGTCACGAAGAGAGAGAGCCACATTGTGTCTCTATGGCTTCCCAATTTTTAATGTTTTATTCTTACCACCTTCTATTATTTTATCACCACTAAGTAACTAAGAGTGAAGTCATTCTTACTGCTTTCTCCTTAATAATCATTCCATGTTTCTCCTAACTAAAAAATAAATGTAGAAACGATGGCAAAATGCATCCATTTTGTTGCAAGACTAAGAATAAAATAACTGTGGAGATTATAGCTCAGAAGAGAACAAATTTTTTAAACAATATTATTATTACTTAATAATCTAATGAACAACATGTGGAAAAGAGAAGAAGAGAAAATTGATAGCTTGGCAAGTGAATTGATTTCTTCTATAGAAATGTCAACAGATTTTATGTTGACAAATCAAGTAATAGAGTTTATCCATCAAGATAGACTAGCTACATGAACAACCAATCCCCAAATCTCACTGGTTTAACATAATAAAAGTTTATTTCACACTCATGCTAAATGCTAATCGTGGGTATACTGATGCTCTATTCTACATTATGTTCTCTCTGACACAGACTGACAGAGAACTACAATCTGAAACATCACCAGACTTCGTGGCAGATGAAAGGGTCTCACGTTGGTAATGTCAGTTCTACTCACAACTCATTGGCCAGAATTCATACAAGGAATTATCAGGAAAAGCAATCCCATCACATACCCAGAATGAGAGAACTGGAATATATGGCAAAAAGCACTGATTGCTACCATATCAAGATATAAGTATATTTAAGTGAATTAAAAATAACACCAAATTGGCTAGGAAAAAAACAATGAGGAAAAATTAGGAAGTGGAGGAGAGAAGGAGAAAATAAGAAAGATGGGAGGAAGTGGAAGTTTACTCATATTCGGGAGGTGGTGAATATTGTTTAATGAAATAGAGAAATGAATATACCATCAATCTCTACTGTCCAATAAGGTAGTCACTAGCCACATGTGAGTATTTAAATTTAACTTAAAATGAATTAATGTTAAAATTTCAGTTTCTCACTCACACTGGCCACATTTCAAGTACTTGATATCCAACATGTGGTTAGTAGCCATTGCATTGAACAGCACAGACATAGAACATTTTGATAGTCTTAGAAAATTCTCTTTTATAATGTTGCTATTGATGTTTGTTGTTATAAATAAAAAGATATAAAGAAAACTATTATTACTCTTTCAAATTATGAGAATGAAAGTTCACATGCACAAAGCAGTCAAACCACAGCTAGATTGTAAAAGATGAAATAAAATTTAAAAACCCCAGAAGTTACAATGTAAAATATGGATAACACAACTAAGAACAAAGATACATGTCGCACCAACAAATTTGACTATAAAAATAAAAAACTCAAGTAAGATCATGTGTATAAACCCAAATATATATAAACATAAGAAATCAAAATTGCTTATATTTTTGAATGCTTATCATGGGCCAGGCAACTAATATAACCATGTAGTATATATTATCTCTTGTAATTATCATAACAAGTTACAAGGTAGGTATTGTGTTCCTTCCACCAAATTCATATGTTGAAGCTCTAACTCCAAATACCTCAAGACATGATTGTTCTTGGAGAAAAGTTCTTTAAAGTGATGATTAAGTTAAAATGAGGCCATTAGGGTAGGGGCCTAATGCATTATGACTAGTGTCTTTATAAGAAGAAGAAGAGACAGCAGGGGCACGTGTACACAGAGGGATGACCATGTGAAGAGGCAGCAAGAGGGCAAGGAGAGCCAAGGAGAGAGGTTTCAGAGGAATCCAACCCTGTTGGCACCTTGATCTTGGCCTTTCAGTCTCCAGAACCATGAGAAAATAAATTTCTATTGTTTAAGCCACCCAGTTTGGGACATTTTGCTATGATAATCCTAGCAAACTATTACAGTAATATTAATATATATGTTTTATTATGATAAAGCCAAATAATGAAATGTTAAATAATTTAACAAAGATGACAAAGCTTGAAAACAGCAGAGGCTAACTGTGAAGCCAGGCTGTCTGATTCCAGATCTTGTCCTCTTAACTCTTTTGCCACAATTGGTCATGAATTTGAACATAAAGCCAGCTTCAGTGAATTTCATGATTGTACAGTGGAATTAAGCAAAAATAGATAATTAGAAAATCCCCAACTGCCTGGAAATTTAAAGATAGACTCTAAATAATTCATTGGTAAGAGAAGGATTTCAAATCCAAAATTTAAAAATACTTTGAACTGAATTATTAAGAAGATACCCAAAATGAAAACTTGTGGGATGAGACTAAAGCAGCCTTTAGAAGGAAACAGGAATCCTTAGACACTTGTATTAAGAAAGAAAAAACATTAAAAACTAATTATCTAAGCTCCCATTTCAATAAATTAGAAAAAAATCCCAGTATATTAAACCTAAAAAAAGGAGAAGAGAAGAAATAACCAGGATGAGCTGAAATCAAAACAGAGAAAATAAAGAGAAAACCAACAAAACCAGAAGCTGGTTCTTTAATATTGGTAATAAAATTGATAAACCCATAGCAAGAGTGATCAAGAAAAAGAGAGGTAATTTTATTCAAGATCATAAAAGGGGTATATGAAATGGACAAGTCCCTAAAAAAACCTTAGTCAAATTGATTTATTACAAAAAGAACATCTGAAAAATACTAGATTACTAAAGAAATTGAATCCATTATTGAAAATCTTCCCCCGAGGAAAACCTAAGACCGATATGTCCTCACGTATGAAGTCTTCCAAACTTTTAAGGAATAAATAACACCAATCGCACACAAACTCTTCCAGAGAACAGAAAAAGAGGAAACTCTTACCAACAATTTTTATGAAGCCAACATACCCTTCATTTAAAAATATGATAAGCACCTAATCAGAAAGGAAATTCTTTCACAAACAGTTGCAAAAATCTTGAACAGAATATTAGCAAAATGAATACATAGATATAGTAAAAGATAAAATATTCTGAACAACAGATTGTATTCCAGAATGCAAGTACAGGTTAGCATTCCAAATTCATTCTAAATAATTTACTAATAACATAATGAAGGAGGAAAGAAATACAATCAGCCCAAGAGAAGCAGAAAAAGCATTTGACAGAATTCAACACCCACTGATGATAAAAATTTCTTTGGAAACTAACAATAAAAGGGAACTTCCCTAACTTAATGAACAAAATCCATACAAAAAAATCTACAACGAACATCATATCATCAAGATGGTGAAAATGTGCATGCTTTCTTCCTGAGATCAAACGTGAAACAATGATGCCTGCTATCATCAGTCAATACTATACTGGAGGTCCTAGCCAATATAGTAAGACAAGAGAAGTGGAAAATGGCATAAGGATTGGAAAAGAAATATAAAGCTGCCATCATTTGCAAATGATGTAATTGTTTATGTACAAAATCCAAAATAATCTGCAGACAAAACATTAGAACTAGTAAGTGAATTTAGTGAGGTCACTGAATACAAGGTAAATATACAAAAATCAATTCTATTTGTGTTTACTAGCAATAAACAAACAGACAAGTTAGATTTAAAACTATCAACTACCAAGGAACAAGTCTAGTGAAAATGGGGGATGCTATATTCATTTACAGATTCATTATTGTAAGGTTATCAATTCTCCCAAGTGAATCTATTATTCAACACAATCCCAAACAAAAGTCCAGCAGATTTTCTAAAGAAATTGAAAAATTCTAGAAGTTAGATGGAAATACAATCATCAAAGAGTAGCTAAGACAGTCTTAAAAGGGAACAAAACTAAAGGACTTACACAATCAAGATGTATTTTATTGTATTATATAGCTATAATAGTTAAAGTATTGTGCTACTAGTAGAGGAATAAACAGAGGAAGAGAATAGGGAGTCCACATAGAGATCAATACAAATATGATCACTAGATTTATGATACTGTAGAGCAGAGGCTAAGAAATTGTGACCTCTAACACACAGCATACTCAATCATAAATTCCACATGAATTGTATATCTAAAAGTGAAAGATAAAACAATAAAGCTTGCAGAAGAAAACATGGTTGGACATACTCATGACCTTAGAATAAGCAAAGATTTTAAAAAATACGACATAAAAACTGCTAACTATAAAGAAAAAAATTTGATAAACTGGATTATATTCATATTAAGAACTTCTGTTCATAAAAAGCCATTATTAAAAGAACAAAAAGGCAAGAAACACACTGTGGAGAAGGTATTTGCTATAGGTACATTTGACAAAACACTTCTATCCAAAATCGAAAAATAAATCAACAAGAAAACAAAACCTAGTATAAAAAAATGTACAAAAGATTTGTACAAAAGTATTGCAATTTTAAAAAAGAAAATAGCTAATAACATGTAAAAAGGTGCTCAATTTCTATAGTTATCAGTAAAATGTAAATTAAAACCACAAAGAAATATTACTACATGCTCATCACCAAAATGACTAAAATTAAGAAATAAATAAGTAAAACATAATATCAAGTGTTTGTGATGATTAGGAGCATCTGGAAATCTCATTCACTGTTGGCATAATTATAATTGAAAGCCCTTGGGAAAACTAACTAGTAACATCTACTGAAGTTGAACATTTGTCTACCTTATAATTAAGCAATTCCACTGTTAGGTATCTAACAGAAATGTACACATCTATGAACCAAAATAATGTATAAAAATGTTCGTAACAGCACACTATTCAAAATAGCTGTGAAAGACCTAAATGCTGATTTACCATTAAATGGCTCCCATTGGCTTATAGTCACACAATGAAATACTATAACAATGAGTATAAATGACCTACAATCCTACCTGCAAAGTATAGATGTATCTCACAACCATATAAAGAGGAAAAATACGCCAGACACAAATGAGACTATACGGCAAAATTCCAAAATATAAGGAATAGCTCCAAATCAACATGAAAAAGGCAGACAACCCAATAGAAAAATGAACAAAAGACTTGCAGAGGCAATTCACAAAAGAGAATATCCAGATGGTCATCATAGAAATGCAAAGTAAACAACCAGAATGGTAAAATGAAAATGAAAGAAAATACCAAAATTTGGCAGTGGTGAGGAGAAACCAGAATTCTTATACACGGGCTGGCGAGAGTGTAAATTGGTACAACCACTCTTAGACTATATTTTCCAAAGTTAACCTATGTAGATACAACCTGCGATCCTGCAACTTCATCCCTCGGTATATACCCTCCAGAAATATACACATAAGGCCAACAAAAGATATGTACTAGAATATCCAAGCAGCACTATTCATAATACCTCCAATTTGGAAATGTTCATAATACCAAAATGTCCATCAATAAGGAAACAGATATATTAATTATAGTATTGTATATAATAGTATATCACACAATGAGGATGAGTGAATTACATCTACACATAATATAGATAAAACTAACAAACATAATATGAATAAGAGAAATCAGGCACAAAAGAGCACATATTATATAAATCCATTTATAAAAAGTTAAAAAGAAGAAAAACTAATCTGTAATATTAGAAGTCAGAGTGATGATTTCCATTGATGTCAGGGAGAAAGGGTAAGGTAGTGATTCAAAGGGGAAGACAAACACTTCTGGGTCAAGCAGTGTTTTGATTTTTAATCTGGTTGCATGAGTATATTCCCTTCGTGAAAATTCATTAAGCTGTACACTTATGATTTTTGTACATTTTAATAATATTTTAATACTTCAATAAAGCCTGCATAACACTATAGAGGGAGAATTAAATAAAAATGGCATGTATTGGGAAGAGAAAAAGTGGCCTTAAAGGATTCTCAGGTTCTTTGATTTTAAAGACAGTTAAATTATTAACCAATATCACACTAAGTCAAGATTGCATGCTATAATCTCTAAAACCAAAACATCAAATTAGTAATATTGAAATAAAAAACTACTAAACAAACTTATGTGGTCATACCCACACTCAGAGAATGAGATTTGAACAAGGAGGAACTGTGAAAGGAACTGATGGGCCTGTGACCATTATCACATCCCTGAGGTAAACCACAGCATCCAACACCTCCACTGCCACAAGCCCAGGGTCTCCTGTCAAGTTCTAGTCCCCCAAATCAATGCATTTGGAGCATTTCTCCCTTATTATTTCCTCTCTAACAAAAATCCTTATCTTTAACTTTTGCAATGCTGATATATGAGGGCATGTCAAGATCCTTGGGAGTAAGATCATCATGTGAAAAAAGTGCTATTTTTTTCACCATGAACAGAACGTTGCAGACTTTATCATTAAAAACCTGTTGCATGTTTTTGTTCAGTGAACTCATCTTCCTAAAACCCTGGACCTCCTGTTTTTATTGCAGGGAAGGGTTTTGTTGTTACTGTTGTTTTTGTTTTGTTTTGTTTTTCTAAATGATGTCTTCCCTGAATCTTCCTGTGACAACACATAATCAGAAGCTATTAAAGACTAATAAATTTGACTATTGTGAAAGTCAATATATTATACACAAATCTGTCCACCTACATATTTTGTACCCTGTACCTTCTGTGGAATAGACCCAAGCAAGCAACAATTTAAAAAAATAATGACCCATTAAGTAAATATTTGATTTAGGAACCTGGGGAAATAAGGATGCAGAAAAAACCAAAACAAACCATAACACCTACCTTCAAGAGCTAATAGAATGATGCGAGAGATGGTGATATATAAATAGGTAAATTATTAACCAATGTGATGAGTGCTCTGATATGGATTCAGAGAGGAGACATTCCCCCGTTCAGGAGGAAATGTAGAATAAAGTAATTAAATCTCTTAGATAAGCATTTCAGTCAAAAAGACAGAATTACTAAATTAAGGCAGAACACACAGCAGAGGACGCTAAGTAGCATTTTAAACTTTAACTAAAATTTCAAGGGAAAAACAATATGTTTGTAAAAATGGGCCACTTCTATTATTACATGCATCATTATTCAAAGTTTGCTTTAAGATGCTTTTATAATTTTCAGATTTAAAAAAACAGGAAAAGTTTTTTTTTCAACTATCCACTCATTTATTCTTTATATTATTATTTTTTTAACATCTTTCTTGGGAGTATAATTGCTTTACAATGTTGTGTTAGTTTCTGCTGTATAACAAAGTGAATCAACTATATGTATACATATATCCCCATATCCCCTGACTCTTGCATCTCCCTCCCACCCTCCCTATAACACCCCTCTAGGTGGTCACAAAGCACGGAGCTGATCTCCCTGTGCTATGCGGCTGATTCCCACTAGCTATATATTTTATATTTGGTAGAGTATATATGTCCATGCCACTCCCTCACTTCATCCCAGCTTACCCTTCCCCCTGCCCGTGTCCTCAAGTCCATTCTCTACCTCTGCATCTTTATTCCTGTCCTGCCCCTAGGTTCTTCAGAACCTTTTTTTTTTTTTTTGATTCCATATATATGTGCTAGCATATGGTATTTGTTTTTCTCTTTCTGACTTACTTAACTCTGTATGACAGACTCTAGGTCCATTCACCTCATTACAAATAACTCAATTTCATTTCTTTTTATGGCTGAGTAATATTCCACTCTATATATGTGCCACATCTTCTTTATCCATTCATCTGTCGATGGACACCTAGGATGCTTCCATGTCCTGGCTATTGTAAATAGAGCTGCAATGAACATTGTGGTACATGACTCTTTTTGAATTATGGTTTTCTCAGGGTATATGCCCAGTAGCGGGATTGCTGGGTCGTATGGTAGTTCTATTTTTAGTTTTTTAAGGAACCTTCATACTGTTCTCCATAGTGGCTGTATCAATTTACATTCCCACCAACAGTGCAAGAGGGTTCCCTTTTCTCCACACCCTGTCCAGCATTTATTGTGTGTAGACTTTTTGATGATGGCCACCCTGACTGGTGTGGTGATACCTTATTGTAGTTTTGATTTGCATTTCTCTAATGATTAGTGATGTTGAGCATTCTTTCATGTGTTTGTTTGCAATCTGTATATCTTCATTGGAGAAGTATCTTTTTAGGTCTTCTGCCCATTTTTGGATTGGGTTGTTGGTTTTTTTGATATTGAGTTGAATGAGCTGCCTGTATATTTTGGAGATTAATCCTTTGTCAGTTGCTTCGTTTGCAAATATTTTCTCCCATTCTGAGGGTTGTCTTTCGTCTCGTTTATGGTTTCCATTGCTGTGCAAAAGCTTTTAAGTTTCATTAGGTCCCATGTGTTTATTTTGGTTTTTATTTCCATTTCTCTAGGAGCTGGGTCAAAAAGGATTTTCCTGTGATTTATGGCAAAGACTGTTATGCGTATGTTTTCCTCTAAGAGTTTTATAGTGTCTGGCCTTACATTTAGGTCTTTAATCCATTTTGAGTTTATTTTTGTGTGTGGTGTTAGGGAGTGTTCTAATTTCATTCTTTTACATGTAGCTGTCCAGTTTTCCCAGCACCACTTATTGAAGAGACAGTCTTTTCTCCATTGTATATTCTTGCCTCCTTTATCAAAGATAAAGATAAGGTGACCATATGTGCGTGGGTTTATCTCTGGGCTTTCTATCCTGTTCCATTGATCTATATTTCTGTTTTTGTGCCACTACCATACTGTCTTGATTACTGTAGCTTTGTAGTATAGTCTGAACTCAGCAAGCCTGATTCCTCCAGCTCCATTTTTCTTTCTCAAGATTGCTTTAGCTAATCAGAGTCTTTTGTGTTTCCATACAAATTGTGAAATTTTTTGTTCTGGTTCTGTGAAAAATGCCATTGGTAGTTTGATAGGGATTGCATTGAACCTGTAGATTGCTTTGGGTAGTATAGTCATTTTCACAATGTTGATTCTTCCAATCCAAAAACATGGTATATCTATCTGTTTGTATCATCTTTAATTTCTTTCATCAGTGTCTTATAGTTTTCTGCAAACAGGTCTTTTGTCTCCTTAGGTAGGTTTATTCCTAGGTATTTTATTCTTCTTGTCGCAATGGTAAATGGCACTGTTTCTTTAATTTCTCTTTCAGATTTTTCATCATTAGTATTAGGAATGCAGGAGATTTCTGTGCATTAATTTTGTATCCTGCTACTTTAACAAATTCATTGATTAGTTCTAGTATTTTTCTGGTAGCGTCTTTAGGATTCTTCTCTATGTATTTTATCATGTCATCTGCAAACAGTGACAGGTTTACTTCTTTTCTGATTTGGATTCCTTTTATTCCTTTTTCTTCTTTGATTGCTGTGGCTAAAATTTCCAAAACTATGTTGAATAAGAGAGGTGAGAGTGGGCATCCTTGTCTTATTACTGATCTTAATGGAAATGGTTTCAGTTTTTCACCATTGAGAATGATGTTGGCTGTGGGTTTGTCATATATGGCTTTTATTATGTTCAGGTAGGTTCTCTCTATGCCCACTTTCTGGAGAGTTTTTATCATAAATGGGTGTTGAATTTTGTCGAAAGCTTTTTCTGCATCTATTGAGATGATCATATGGTTTTTATCCTTCAATTTGTTAATCTGGTGTATCACACTGATTGATTTGCGTATATTGAAGAATCCTTGCATCCCTGGATAAATCCCACTTGATCATGGGGTATGATCCTTTTAATGTGCTGTTGGATTCTGTTTGCTAGTATTTTGTTGAGGATTTTTGCATCTATGTTCATCAGTGATATTGGCCTATAGTTTTCTTTCTTTGTGACATCTTTGCCTGCTTTTGGTATCAGGGTGATGGTGGCCTCGTAGAATGAGTTTGGGAGTGTTCCTCCCTCTGCTATATTTTGGAAGAGTTTGAGAAGGATAGGTGTTAGCTCTTCTCTAAATGTTTGATAGAATTCGCCTGTGAAGCCATCTGGTCCTGGGCTTTTGTTTGTTGGAAGATTTTGAATCACAGTTTCAATTTCAGCATTTGTGATTGGTCTGTTTATATTTTCTATTTCTTCCTGGTTCAGTCTGGTAAGGTTGTGCTTTTCTAAGAGTTTGTCCATGTCTTCCAGGTTGTCCATTTTATTGGCATATAGTTGCTTGTAGTAATCTCTCATGATGCTTTGTATTTCTGCAGTCAGCTGTTACTTCTCCGTTTTCATTTGTAATTCTGTGGATTTGAGTCTTCTCCCTTTTTTTCCTGATGAATCTGGCTAATGGTTTATTAATTTTATCTTCCCAAAGAACCAGCTTTTAGTTTTATTGATCTTTGCTATTGTTTTCGTCATTTCTTCTCATTTATTTCTGATCTGATCTTTATGATTTCTTTCCTTCTGCTAACTTTGGGGGTTTTTTTGTTCTTCTTTCTCTAATGCTTTATGTGTAAGGTTAGGTTGTGTTTTTGAGATTTTTCTTGTTTCTTGATGTAGGACTGTATTGCTTTAAACTTCCCTCTTAGAACTGCTTTTGCTGCATCCCATAGGTTTTGGTTTTCATTGTCATTTGTTTCTAGGTATTTATTTCCTCTTTGATTTCTTCAGTGATCTCTTGGTTATTTACTAGTGTATTGTTTAGCCTCCATGTGTTTGTATTTTTTACACTTTCTTTCCTGTAATTGATATTTAGTCTCATAGCATTGTGGTCGGAAAAGATACTTGATATGATTTCAATTTTCTTAAATTTACCAAGGCTTGATTTGTGACCCAAGATATGATCTATCCTGGAGAATGTTCTATGAGCACTGAGAGAAATGTATTCTGTTGTTTTTGGATGGAATGTCCTATAAATATCAACTAAGTCCATCCTGTTTAATGTATCATTTAAAGCTTGTGTTTCCTTATTTATTTTCATTTTGGATGATCTGTCCATTCGTGAAAGTGGGGTGGTAAAGTCCCCTACTATGATTGTGTTACTGTCGATTTCCCCTTTTATGGCTGTTAGCATTTGCCTTATGTATTGAGGTGCTCCTAAGTTGGGTTCATAAATATTTACAATTGTTATATCTTCTTCTTGGATTGATCCCTTGATCATTATGTAGTGTCCTTCTTTGTCTTTTGTAATAGTCTTTATTTTATAGTCTATTTTGTCTGGTATGAGAATTGCTACTGCAGCTTTCTTTTGATTTCCTTTTGCATGGAATATCTTCTTCATTCCCCTCACTTTCAGTCTGTATGTGTCCCTAGGTCTGAAGTGGGTCTCTTGTAGACAGCATATATACGCATCTTGTTTCTGTATCCATTCAGCCAGTCTATGTCTTTTGGTTGGAGCATTTAATCCATATACTTCTAAGGTAATTATTGATATGTATGTTCTTATTACCATTTTCTTAATTGTTTTGGGTTTGTTATTGTAGGTCTATTCCTTCTCTTGTGTTTCCTGCCTAGGGAAGTTCCTTTAGCATTTGTTGTAAAGCTTGTTTGGTGGTGCTGAATTCTCTTAACTTTTACTTGTCTGTAAAGGTTTTAATTTCTCTAACGAATCTGAATGAGATCCTTGCTGGGTAGGGTAATCTTGGTTGTAGGTTTTTCCCTTTCATCATTTTAAATATGTCCTGCCACTCCCTTTTGGCTTGCAGAGTTTTGCTGAAATATCATCTCTTAACCGTATGGCGGTTTCCTTGTATGTTATTAGTTTTTCCCTTGCTGCTTTTAATATTTTTTCTTTGTATTTAATTTTTGATAATTTGATTAATATGTGTCTTGGTGTGTTTCTCCTTAGATTTATCCTGTATGGGACTCTCTGTGCTTCCTGGACTTGATTGACTATTTCTTTTCCCATGTTAGGGAAGTTTTCACTATAATCTCTTCAAATATTTTCTCAGTCCCTTTCTTTTTCTCTTCTTCTTCTGGAACCCCTATAATTCAAATGTTGGTGTGTTTAATGTTGTCCCAGAGGTCTCTGAGACTGTCCTTAATTCTTTTCATCCTTTTTTCTTTATTCTGGTCTGCGGTAGTTATTTCCACTGTTTTATCTTCCAGGTCACATAACTATTCTTCTGCCTCAGTTATTCTGCTATTGATTCCTTCTAGAGAATTTTAAATTTCATTTATTGTGTTGTTCATCATTCTTTGTTTGCTCTTTAGTTCTTCTAGGTTCTTGTGAAACGTTTCTTGTATTTTCTCCATTCTATTTCCAAGATTTTGAATCATCTTTACTATCATTACTCTGAATTCTTTTTCAGGTAGACTGCCTATTTCCTCCTCATTTGTTTGGTCTGGTGGGTTTTTACCTTGCTCTTTCATCTGCTGTGTATTTCTCTGTCTTCTCATTTTATTGAACTTACTGTGTTTGGGGTCTCCTTTTCCCAGTCTGCAGGTTCACAGTTCCTGTTTTATTTGGTGTCTGCCCCCAGTGGGTAAGGTTGGTTCAGTGGGTTGTGTAGGCTTCCTTGTGGTGGGGACTGGTGCCTGTGTTCTGGTGGAGGAGGCTGGATCTTGTCCTTCTGGTGGGAAGGACCGTGTCCGGTGGTGTGTTTTGGGTTGTCTGTGAAATTATTATGATTTTAGGCAGCCTGTCTGTTAATGGATGGGGTTGTGTTCCTGTCTTACTAGTTGTTTGGCATCGGGTGTCCAGCACTGTAGCTTGCTGGTCATTGAGTGGAGCTCGGTCTTACTGTTGAGATGGAGCTCTCTGGGAGAGCTCTCAGCAATTGATATTATGTGGGGCCAGAAGGTTTCTGGTGGACCAATGTCCTGAACTCGGCTCTCCCACCTCAGAGGTTCAGGCCTGACACCCCGTCATAGCACCAAGACCCTGTCAGCCACACAGCTCAGAAGATAAGATAGAAAAAAAAGAAAGAAGAAAAAAGATTTTTAAAATAAAGTTATTAAAAAAATTATTAAAATAAAACGTAATAAAAAAGAAGAGAGGAACCAAACAAACAAATCAAGCAATGACAACAAGAGGTAAAAACTATACTAAGCTAAACATAAAAATCAGAAAGTAGTCAGGCAGACAGCAAACCCCATGTCTACAGTTGCTCCCAAAGTCCACCACCTCAGTTTTGGGATGACCCGTTGTCTATTCTGGTATTCCACAGATGCAGGGTACATCAAATTGACTGTGGAGACTTAATCCAGTGCTCTTGAGGCTGCACGGAGAAATTTCCCTTTCTCTTCTTTGTTCACACAGCTCCTGGGGTTCAGCTTTGGATTTGGCCCCAACTCTGCATGTAGATTGCCCTCTGGTGTCTGTTCTTCACCCAGACAGGAGGTGGTTAAAGGAGCAGCTGATTAGGGGGTTCTGGCTCACGCAGACTGTGGGGAGGGAGGGGTACAGAATGTGGGGTGAGTCTGCAGCGGCAGAGGATGGCATGACATTGCAACAGCCTGAGGTGCACTGTGTGTTCTCCCAGGGATGCTGTCCCTGGATCATGGGACCCTGGCAGTGCCGGGTTGCACAGGTTCCCAGGAGGGGAGGTGTGGATTGTGACCTGTGCTTGCACACAGGCTTCTTGGTGGCTGCAGGAGCAGCCTTAGCGTTTCATGCCCATCTCTGGTGTCCGTGCTGATAATCATGGCTTGCACCCGTCTGTGAAGCTCGTTTAGGCGGTGTTCTGAATCTCCGCTCCTCGCTCACCCCGAAACAATGGTCTCTGGACTCTTAGACAGTTTCAGACTTTTCCCCAGATTCCCTCCTGGCTAGCTGTGGCACACTATCCCCCTTCAGGCTGTGTTCATGCAGGCAACCGAAGTCCTCTCCCTGGGATCTGACCTCTGAAGCCCGAGCCTCAGCTCCCAGCCCCCACCTGCCCTGGCAGGTGAGCAGAGAAGCCTCTTAGGCTGGTGAGTGCTGGTCGGCACTGTTCCTCTGTGCAGGAATCTCTCCGCTTTGCCCTCTGCACCCCTGTTGCTGTGCTCTCCTCCGTGGCTCTGAAGCTTCCCCCCCGCCCACCCCCCCATCTCCACCAGTGAAGGGGCTTCCTAGTGTGTGGAAACTTTTCCTCCTTCACAGCTCCCTCCCAGAGGTGCAGGTCCCATCCCTATTCTTTTGTCTCTGTTTTTTCTTTTTTCTTTTGCCCTACCCACGTACGTGGGGAGTTTCTTGCCTTTTGGGAAGTCTGAGGTCTTCTGGCAGCGTTCAGTAGGTGTTCTGTAGGAGTTGTTCCACATGTAGATTTTTGATGTATTTGTGGAGAGGAAGATGATCTCCACGTCTTACTCCTCCACTGTCTTGAAGGGTAATCAAGAGGAAAAGTTTCTACAAATTTAATTACATAAATATTTCTACCACAGTGTCAGATATTGAGCTACATATGTGATGTGATTATCATATATAAGTTGATCTTCACAATAACCCTGAAAATTAGGAATGATTACAACAGTCTCAAAGATAAGGAAACTGAGGTTCAGTGGATTTAAATTTGTTGCTCAAGGTCAAACTGCTAGCAGTTGGCAGAGTGAGAACTCAGCCCTAGACTTGTTTGTGTCTAATATATTCACCTTTTTATACTACATCATGCAGCTACCTAGAGTTCCTCAACACAGACATACCATCATTCACAAGAGAAATTAATATATCAGTGACATACTACTGAAAGAACAGCTGAAAGATGGAGGGGGGTGAAAGAAACAATCCTGTGTCCTTCATGTAACTGCCTATGCATGCAGAAAGCTCCTTAAGGTCCCATTAAGGAGTTAAAATATATGGCTTAGGTAAAGTAAATTAAAAAGGGCTGTATAAATCAAGTGCAGTTAGGTTCGGTGGAAATTGCATTTATTATTCTGTACACCTTGGCATGTATGATTGATGTCAATTTGATGCTATAGAGTAAAAAGTGCTGAAAAACAAGTGAATCACTTTATTAATGTGCTATAAAAGGATAAATGAAGCTTGAGAAACTTTCTTTGCACTAGACTCAGCACATTGGGAAGGCTGGCAAAGGTAAACACCTTCTTGGGATGATCTATTGCACCTCCTGCTCAGTTTTTCAAATGTAATCTTCCCTTTAGATTTCCTAGAGGTATTATTTCTCCATGTTCACAATTTCAAAACACTTGATCTCACTTTGACACATCTCAAAATGCTTGGCTGAGTTATAATATCATTTTTCTAGCCTACAAACCTTCCACTCATCTCTTATCCAAAGTCAGCTCTCCTGAAAGGTAGAGTCATCAGGTGTCTTCCTCAGGACTTCTAGAGAAAATACATGAGGAATTGGTATAACTTAGGAGGAACAAATTGATGTTGTCACAATGGGATTCATGGGCCCTAGGAAAATCCAGGAGCCCACCCATTCTCCAACATCACACTCCTGTGAAGCTTCTTGGCAACTAGAAATTAATTTCTATATGCTTAGAGTTTTTTTACTTTTCCAGAGTTCCTTCTCAAAATGCAAATATCAAAAATTGTTATTTAATAAAATGTATCTGGGAAAGGCTACGAAAGAGGCAACAAAGTGACAGGGATCTATAGAAGAAATTAAAAGGCAACCCATATATATTCCTGGACCAAGGGTTAATGTCCTCTTAGGCTTTCAAAGTCCTTGTCAGTAAACTTTCCAACTTTCTCAGATCCCAGGTCAGCCTTTCCTTTTCTTGAGAATAGACTTGTTCTTCCAGGCCAGGAGAAATGGTACCCATTGAGAGGAACTGTTCCAGAGAGAGGTAGGTATGCAATGAAGTCACACATCTGAAAATAAAGTGTGAAAATCCCATCTGCTGTGCTATTTAGGACCTCAGGCCATCTTTGTGAAAATTAGAAAAAGGCGCCCTCTCTGGGTGCAGGACACACGGTTTAGCAAATAGAGAAACAGCTGGATTTCAGCTCTTACTCCCACCCTTGCCAGGAGCAATTGTGCAGTCCACACAGAAATCACCCAGCCATCCATAACGTTCTCTGGGATTACCATCTCCGTTTACAAAAGACTGTTCACATGCTTGACTAGGCTTTGTCTAGCTGTATTGATTATGTAAAATTCTAATCTTTCAGGTTAAATTCTAAGTGCAAATATCTGAAAGGTTAAAACTTTTTTGGTATTTCCTTACAAGTTATCTTGAAATTCCCTGAGGTAATGGACGTTTTTTGTTATTCTGTAAGAATTTTTGGTTTCATCTGTCCCCTGCTGCATACTTTGTACCTTTCATTCAATACACATGCACACACACACAAATCCACACACCACCTAGACACACCTATACCCACTCACCCAGCCACATTCACACCCATATGTACAGACACACATACACAAGCATGTGCATGCACACACACGTGTATCCACACACTCAGCCGGCCACACACTAGTGCATAAATACATAACTCCAAGCAAAAATACACCACCCATACTCACATCCATACACATTTACCCACACTCCTAGCCACCCACACACAGGCTCACCCACATGCCCATAAAGATATTCACATACTTACACAAAGCCACATTCAAACTCTTCCTCTAACCATTGATGCCTCCTCCTGTTCACAGATATTGCACAATTACACACCAAACTCTTCATACAATGTTTCCTTTCTCACAAAGCTGCTCTCTGAAAACCATTCTCGAGCCTGAGAAATACATTTATGAAAGTCTTGAACAGTTTTCTGACTTTTACTATTCCCTTATGCTTAAGCTTTTATTTGTTCAACCAAAGAATTTGAATGTCTTGAGAAACCTCTGAAAATAGGACATAGTATCTGAAAATGTACCAAAAATTGAACATTCACCAATCAGTTTCACCTAAGCATTCCCAGCATTGACCAGCCAATTGGTTTACAAATTGTATCACTACCCAGAATAAGTTTGAGGAGGTTTGAAGGAGGCTAGTAAATAATACTCCTGTTCCCTGCTAGATATAAGTTAACTGAGAGCCAAAGTGTTAGGCAGAGTTTATTGTAAGTGAAACTGGGTTGGGGGAGATGGCTTTGGAAAACAAGCAGGTTCCTAAAACAACCTTGTCCCGAATCAGATACTTACCCACCAGTCACTAGCAGCACTGAACAATGACAGTCCTTCCTCCACATAACCAAGAGCACCCTGGATCTCTCTACAGAGAAACAAATTGCAAGGAAGAAAGCGGTAGGCCAAGCACACCCTGTTCCTTGTTCCAAACTCACTAATGAGGGTATTCCATTCTCTTCTCATGAGGAGAAGCAAGGGGCACAGAGGGGAAGGATGTCTCTCCACATGGCAGGAGACATCAGGAGTCTCTCCCTACCACTCCTCAGTTTTTCTGTCATCTTTACCTTTTAGGCTTAAAGGAGCTTATCCATAGCCAGGGGTGGGAACAACCCCTTCCAGGGAGGGGACCAGCAGTCTATTAAAATCATGTGCTCTCACTTATTAAGACCATTTGACCATTTTTTCATCCTCCTTGGACCATATCTGAACAGTAAAATTTTCCTCCCAAAAGACACTGAAATGTTATAGAACCACATATTAATTAAATCAACCCCAGAGCTACTTAGGAATTAATGTTGAAAATTAACTCTCTATTCTATTTCTTTATCTTTTTAAAAAGAATTGTTTTAGTTTTCATTCTTTTTTATATAAATTTATTTTATTTTTAATTTATTTTTGGCTGCATTGGGTCTTCGTTGTTGTGCCCACGCACAACACGCTTTCTCTAGTTGTGGCAAGCGGGGTCTACTCTTCGTTGCGGTGCGTGGACTTCTCATTGCGGTGGCTTCTCTTGTTGTGGAGCACGGGCTCTAGGTCCGCGGGCTTCAGTAGTTGTGGCACGTGGGCTCAGTAGTTGTGGTGCATGGGCTTAGTTGCTCCATGGCATGTGGGATCTTCCCAGACCAGGGCTCGCACCCATGTCCCCTGCATTGGCAGGCAGATTCTTAACCACTGCACCACCAGGGAAGCCCTCTATTCTATTTCTTAAGCCAAATTATTTCCAGTCTTGCCCAACATCAGCTGTTTGGCAATAAAATCAAAAGGCATAATAGAGATATAAACATAAACCCCTTCCTGAAGGAAATTAGATTCCAATGATTAAAGTCTGAAAGAAGTTGAACCTCCAAATTCTTATGTTAGTGTCCAACAAGAACATTATGAACTAAAATGCAAAGAAATTAAAGTTTTACCCAAGTTCTTACTCTGTTCATCTTCTTCTCAGTCAGGAGAGTTCCTGATGACTGGATAGAATCAGAAATTTCTCTAATAGTGAACACCTAGTGTTCTCCCCTGGCATGAATGGTTGTTCTTTCAGTGCCCTACATCTTGCATTAGGTTACATCCGTCTTCTAATAGGTCTGACTTTTTGAGGAGTCCAATGAGTTAATAAAACACAAAAGATTCTCAGCAATGGAAAAAACACAAAGGATTCCCAGTAACTTAAAAAAAAGCCAATCCCCAGCACTTAATAAATCATCCCAGGCACAATTATGTTCTCAGTATCTGGTTATTCTTTTAAGCCAAAGATTGTAGCAGAAACTCCATGGCTTCTGAGAAAAGGAAGGTAGATGGAGATCTTAGTTTCAACTTCATCAGGATACAGCTAAGTATGGCAATGACCCTGAGTTCACATTCTGTGAATTTAAATTCCAATGAAAAAAATCTTCCAGAAAAATCTAACCTGGAAAAAAAGTTCACTTATGCATACTATCTCCTTACTTGGAACAAGGCATTTGAGAGACTTTGCCTTCTTGTATAATTTAGAAAATAGCAACCATGGCTACCCCAATCATCAGATTTTACTTCTTTTTTTGTTTTTAAACATTTTTTTTGTTTTTTTTTAATTTGGCTGCACCATGTCTTAGTTGCGGCATGCGGAATCTTTAGTTGCGGCATGTGAACTCTTAGTTGCAGCATGTGGGATCTAGTTCCTTGACCAGGGATTGAACCTGGGCCCCCTGCATTGGGAGCTTGGAGTCTTAGCCACTGGACCACCCAGGAAGTCCCCTCAGATCTTACTTATGATGCTTTTTTTGTGTAACAGATTTATTTAAAAAAGCAAAAGTAATAAGATGTAATAAGAAGACAAATTTAGTTTTGTGTCCTAATGTTAGTGTAAAATTTGTTCAGCAGGGCTAGTTCTTACCCTGTTCTTAAATAAAACTCAGACAGATTCCATGGTTGCTCTTAGGTACTAGAAAGCATTGGGGTTACTTTAAGTGGCAAGGTTTCAATTTGAAATTTGAAATGTTCAATCTAGTGGAATAAGTCTTCTGGCTTCATTCAAGGCTAAATCTTCCCTCCTTCAGATGGAGACTGTGGCAGACAGGAAGCAGGAGAAGGAAGGTCTAGGCCTCTCCTCTCTACCCCACCTTATGATTTGAACCCTTCTTCTCCCAACTTGGTAATTAGAGTTCTCATCCGCTGAGTTCAAAACAGAGGAGAAGCGAGGGGAATGATCAGGGAATATCTCACTTGACCGGCATTATGGAAAGATAGCTTTACCTGAAAGGAGTTAAAGTTGATGTTTTCTTTCTGAGGACTTTGCTTTGGGTACTTGGAGACCCTCCCCATTTCTGGTAGTCTCCTGTTTGCAGTTCCCTTGAACTGGCTAAACAGACTCTTTCCTCCTTCCTCAGCCCCTGGGAATCTGGAAGTCTAGTTTCAATTTCTTTGCATAGACTTGTTTGCCCCTATCTAAGCAGACATGTGAACAACTACCTAAGATGTCCCTCCATCTCCCAGGCACGTGACCAACATTTTGTGCAAGAGACTCTAGTGCTTTCAGGCTCATTTTACATTCAGAGATATATGGAATTTTTTCCTTGTTATTATAAGTACATTTTTCATTAATTTAATCCCTACCTCTATCCTTATGGCTTTCAAATTAGTACCCCAGAACTTCTGTCTAAGCTGCAAACGCTATTGTCAACTTTCTGCTGGACATCACCACAATAAAGCTGCTGCCTTATACTGCCCCATCTACATTCCCTGACTCAGAATCTCAGATAAAATATGCGTAAATCAAACTTTATAAACTCCAGAGATAGCCATTAGGGCTACTGTGGCTACCGTGAGAACGTGCCATCTGCAGACCTCCAGCCAACCAAGGTCCTGAGCTCTGTGTTCTCAACTCCACGGCTGCATTTGTACTGACACAGCTCTTCTCACAGGCTGCTCCCATCAATGATTGAGCATGACAAGGATACTAGGACAGGTTACTTCTCAGAAACACAGGATTCCTCTGATAAACAACTAACTCTAAGACTCCCTGACAGTCTTGGGAGCTTTCCTTAGAAAGACGAAAGATGTGAATTACCATCTGATGGCTCTCTCAGCCTTCCTTCCCATTTTCTCTCACAGCCATTTGCCCAAACAAAATTTGCATGTTTAATCCCATCCTGGGGTCTGCTTCTCCAGAGACCTAACAAGCTTCTCACTCACACCCCTCTGCCATCTTCCTATCCTTCTGAGGACCTGTAACACTCAACTTGCAGCCAGTCCCCAAGTGGTTGTGGTTAGTTTGGTCAATGAGTTGTGACTGGAAATGACATATGTCACCCCCAGGTTGGAATATTTACTTGCTGGTGTAAGACCCACCTTTGCTCTCTTTCCTTCTGTCACAGTAACTGGCAACTTTCCAGACTGTGGCTGATCTGTCAGCTTGAGTCCCCAGGATGAAGAAAATGTGGAGCAAAAACCCCAGCCAGGCCAAAATGGGCAAGTGACAACATCAAGAAATGAAACTGCTATTTTAATCCACTGAGATTGGAGGGTTAACATTAACCCAACATAACCTAGGTCATCCTGACGGATAATCCTGTTCTCTACTTTTCTTCCTCCTCCTGTGTTGTCTCTCTTGATAAAAGGCTCTCTCAGGCACTCAGGCCTGTCATTTTTATTACATTCCTCTCCCCGTGATTCTCACCAACCACTAGATTCTATCGATTAATTCTCCAAAAGGGTTCCAACAACTGTGTGCTCTCTTTATTTCCAAAGTAGCTCTCACTGTGATTCTCATCATCTATTGCCAACTATAAAATTATATTCATTTCTGGTCTCTGAATCTCCATTCACTTATTTGTGTAGCTAATCTTTTTTTTTGGCACAGTGACCTGCCTTGGGTACGAAGGACATGAAGTCATTCAACTAATCAGAACTGAGGCAGGAAAGACAGGGCCAGGCCCAAAGACAGTCTCCTCATGTACAGGCATTAGGTGGAAGGCAAAGCTACCCCTCCTTGTTTTGTACTTAATAAGGCCATGACAAATGAAGGAATGGCATTTAAAACAGAAACTCTGTAGTATCTGAGCAAGAAAATCTGACCACGAAAACCACGGAGCATGCACGATAAAAATGCACAGGTTGTTGATGACCCTGTATGACCTTACATGTGTGGCACTCAACTAGTAATGGAAAATTTAAGGGAAAACAGCTCTTAGAGCACATGTAAGATGGTTTCAGGAGACAAATGTGCAGGACTGGGAGCTGATGCAACCTGGTGCAATCCAGGCCACACCTCAACCACCCCCTCAATGAATATTCCACCCCTAATAAAAAAAGACCCCACCCATTCAAAGGGCTAAAAATAAGATTAAAAAAAGGGGGATCAACAACTCTCCAGGGTGCCCCTCACTTGCGAAGATGCCCACACTCTTTTCAGAGTGTGTCCTTTCGCTTCCGCCCTGAATAAACTGCTTCTTTGGTTTTTTTGCTCGTGTGTGTGTGTGTGTGTGTGTGTGTGTGTGTGTGTTTTCCTTTGTGTCTTGTGTTCCTCACCCCAATTTTTTTTTGGATGAGTTAAACAAGAGCCTGGACTTTTGCTAATTAAAAAGTCCACTACTGCTAATTAAAAATTCAAATTCCTTAGGAAAGCTTTCAATACTATATCCCCAAACTAACTTCTCAACTGTGTCTGGCTCTCAACTTTACAATCTCATATATTTCAGGCAGCTTCTTCAGTGAAGAATTCAGCTTTCAGGAAAATGTGAATAGTGATCACAATCTCAGATAAAATAATTCCATAAGTGCTAAGAGCTATAAATCCCCCCAAATACTACGTATGGGACTGATAGGATCCAGCCATCCATGGAGAGAAGTCCTCAAGGTTCTTTCCTGCAAGACTCAAGCCAAATGAGATGATAATTTCACTTGTTAAATTATTATACATTATAAAGCAGCTATAGGGAGTCTCAAAACTAGTGATCCAGGGGTCTTCCATCTTAAAATATCCCAACTGCATATATTTTCTTTATAAGAACTCCCAAAAGGAGTGTTTTAAAATATCTTCCCCTCATTCTGTTCATCAGATTTTCTAGAAGTACATACTCTTTAAGATGACGGCAAACTCATTATCAGTGACTGAGAACTAAAACCTCTCCCTTGTCATTCCGTCACTCATATATTTAATAAGAACCAAACAAATGCAAGGACAATGTCTTTTCATATTTGTATCCCAAGCAACTAGTATCCTGTACAGAATGTTCAATAAATAAATGCTAGTTATTGCTAAGCTTTGGGAACACAAGATCAATTACTCATAATGACCTTCAAGTCTTTGGGAGAGACAGTGAAATAAGCATCAAATGAAAATACAAGCATTGTGCCATGAGAGCTTGGAGTAAGAAAAAAAGGCGTCCTAACTGTGAGAATCCAGGAAGGTTTAAAGAGAATGTTTCATTTGAGCAACACCTCCAGTTTTTACTCTAAGGGAACACGGAGAAAAGCATCGCAGAGTGAGAAATCAGTATAGGCAGGAAAAGAAGATACAGAACTAGCTGAAATGATTGGGAAACAGAAAATACAGCAGCATGCTAGATCAGAATACAGAGTGAAGCAATGGGAAATTTAGCTGGAGAGGTAACTTGTGGTCATATTATATAGAGCCTTGAACACTAAATTAAAAATGTTTGAACTTAATTTTTTAGGCAACTGAATGAATACTGTAGTAAAATAGTGTAACCTAATACATTTTAGAAAGGTAATTCTGATGGCAATATCCAGGTTTACTAATATTTTAAAATGTTATCTCACAGGAGGCTAAATTTCTCTAGTGACAGTATGTTCATTATTCATTCCCTTAAAGGTATCTGAATTACACTGTACTCTCCCAGAAGATCTCTGAATGCCATTATAGGAATGAGCAGATAAGTGCATTTTTATCACATAGTCCTGTTTGCCATGCAATCTGTTTGACTTTGAGTAAAATGTTTTTATGTAAGTTAATTACTGCCAAATGATCTTAGTTCTATTCAACAGGTTTATGAGTCATTTAAAATGATTAAGGACTAAGAAACCATAAAATTGTTCTGGCTGATTAAATACTTCTAGGATAATGGTTATTGCTTTATCAACAGTTTTCCCATTGATCTGTCATTTCTATGCTCAGCAAAGTTCTCTCAAGGCCAAAGCCATTTCTTTTGGGTTGGTGAGTACCAGCGTCCTCCAATATTGGCAGCCTTGGTTTCTTGCTTCACTGTGATGAGCCCAGGTGTTCATAAGGCTATTTTCATGCTTTCCAGATTAATATCCTGTGGCAGTGCAGTGAAGAAGTCCCTTTACCAATACAGTTATGCAATAAGAGTTATTAGAACTTCTTTCCGCTCCAAAGGTCAAAAGCTGGTTGTACTGCTTTGATGCCCCCCTGAGACATACAATAAGACAGCACATATTCAAATTTGGCTTTAGTATAAAGCTGGTATGGTCTCATAAGTATAACATATGTCTTGTTATGTAGCAACTGAAATACTATAAATAATTTGAAAAGATGGAATTTATGAACAAAAGCTACATCTACTGTTCAACATATCTACAGACAAAGAAAAGAGAATGCCAGCAGATAAGAGTAATCTACTGTAGTTCCTTAGAAGTGGAAATCATAAATCACAGGAAATATTAATTATGCTCTAGCTCCATAAGAATATGGCAAAACTCCACAAAGCACAATGAACCAAAAACCTCAAAACCCATGAGTCTTTTCCACCTTTACGACATTTCTAATAGGTAAGTATAATGTCAAAAAAGAACACACCATTTTATACGAACCACATATGATCTGAATGAGAAAGTAGCATAAACCAATTCAAAGCCTCTCCATCAATGTGGCATTTAGTTTAGCAGAGAGGGTAAGGGAGTGTAATTAATTGCTTAATCAGTTGCAAAAGGACATGTACCGGGATGGAAGAAATTTTGGCAACATTTCAGTATAAGACACATTAATAATGGCTATTTCAATGCCTCTTCCTCTAAAGGAACAAGACTCCCATTTTAGGCCATCATCAAAAAATCTACAAACAACAAATGCTGGAGAGGGTGTGGAGAAAAGGGAACCCTCTTGCACTGTTGGAGGGAATGTAAATTGATACAGCCACTATGGAGAAAAATATGGAGGTTCCTTAAAAAACTAAAAATAGAACTACCATACGACCCAGCAATCCCACTAAGGGCATATACCCTGAGAAAACCATAATTCAAAAAGACACTTGCACCCCAATGTTCACTGGAACACTGTTTACAATAGCCAGGTCATGGAAGCAACCTAAATGCCCATCGACAAATGAATGGATAAAGAAGATGTGGTATATATATACAATGGAATATTACTCAGCCATAAAAAGAAACGAAATTCAGTTTTTTGTAGTGAGGTGGATGGACCTAGAGTTTGTCATACAGAGTGAAATAAGTCAGAAAGAGAAAAACAAATACCGTATGCTAACACATATATATGGAATTAAAAAAAAAATAGGTTCTGAAGAACCTAGGGGCAGGACAGGAATAAAGATGCAGACCTACTACAGAATGGACTTGAGGACACGGGGAGGGGGAAGGGTAAGCTGGGACAAGGTGAGAGAGTGGTATGGACATATATACACTACTAAATGTAAAATCGATAGCTAGTGGGAATCAGCCGCATAGCACAGGGAGATTGGCTCCGTGCTTTGTGACCACCTAGAGGGGTGGGATAGGGAGGGTGGGAGGGAAGGAGATGTAAGAGGGAAGAGATAGGGGGATATATGTATATGTATAGCTGATTCACTTTGTTATAAAGCAGAAACTAACACACCATTGTAAAGCAATTATACTCCAATAAAGATGTTAAAAAAAAAAAAAGACTAGTGCACAGGAAAAAAAAAAAGACTGCCATTTTAAAACCATATATGTTCATTATGATCACATGCAATTCTATTCTTGTGTATCAAAATAAAAGTATTCCTTAGTTTTGGTACGTGAACTCATAGAAATTATAGAATAATATATACAACTTTATACCAATAAGCTAGAAAAAAACTAAAGAAAATCATACATTTTATTGATGAAATTATAAGGAGAAGTAAACATATCCACAGTTACAATAAGACATTTCTCATTCCTGAAGATAAAGCACACTTTTGGCAGTAACTGATAGATCAAGAAAAAAAGTTAAGAATATAGAAAATTTGAACATAATAAACAAAATTGACTGAGTGGACATGTATAGAATCTTATAAACAGAAACTATAAAATAAACATTTTTTTCAAGCACACAGAACATTTAGAAAAAATACCAAATGCCAGGTCAGAAGGCATATTTCAACAAATTTCAAAGGATTGAAGACATACATATTTCATATATGTGTTCTCTGACCAAAGTGCAGTTTAGCTAGGAATCAAAAACCAAACAGAAAAAGGTATAGTAAAAGAAAGAAAAGAAAGCCCATACATTCGGAAATGAAAAAGAAACAGACTTCTAAACAGCCCCCTTGGCTGGTTTGAAAACCAGTGGGGCTTAAGAGAGAGCTATAGGAAACTGAGACTCTGCTCTTGAAGAGCACACACAAATACTTGTTTGCTCCTGGTCCCAGGGCAAAGGCAGCAGATTGAAAACTGCGTGGTGCTCTGGCTGGCCTGCTGGGATACCCCAGCATGCCCCTAGCCCACACCAGGCTCTGGTTCCAGCTTCTCCTGCTCCTGCCCTGCTCTCCCCAAGGTGGCAAATGCCATCATGCTGGGGAGAAGCCAAAGCTTGCATTCAGCTGCTGCTCCAGACCTTCTGGCCCCGGCCCCACCTCCAGCCAAGGCAGCAAATGTCACCGGGCTGTATGAGAAGCTGCAGCTGGCACCAGGCTTAGGCTCCAGTCCCTCTGGCTCTAACCTTGCCCATGCCAATGCCATGATATCCATCATCACAGGGGAGAAGTCCCAGCTAGAACTGGGCCCTAGCTCTAGCCCTCAGGCTCCAGCCCTCCCCCACCCCCCCGCCCCCCGACCAAGGCAATGGTGCCCAGTGCACTCTGAGAGAAGACTCAGCCTGTGCTTGTTCAGATCCAGCTCTCCCACCAAAGCCACTTGGCACAAGGAGACTGCACAAAGACACCCACAAACAAGGATACACCTTCAAGACTGGGATAGGGAATAATTTCCCTTAATTTCATAGAGAGGTAAAACAAAATGAGAAGACAAGAGTAATATGTTTCAAATGAAAGAACAGGATAAAACTGCAGGAAAAAACCCTAATGAAACAGAGATAAGTAATTTACCTGATAAAGAATTCAAAGCAATGGTCATAAAAATGCTCACTGAACTTGGTGGAAAACAGAACAACAAAGAACTAGAAAGTATTAAAGAAGAACCAATTAGAGCTGAAGAATACAATAACTGAAATGAAAAATACACTAGAAGGAATTAACAGCAGATTATATGATACAGAAGAATATAAGAGACCTATAAGACAGGATAGTGGAAATCACCTAATCAGAAGAGCAAAAAGTAAAAAACAAATTTAATGAGGATAGTTTAAGGGACCTCTGGGACAACATCAACCATACTAACACTCACATTACAGGGGTCCCAGAAGGAAGACAGAAAGAGGCAGAAAATGTATTTGATGAAATAATGGCTGAAAACTTCCCTCACCTGAAGAAGGAAGCAGATATCCAGATCCAGGAAGCATAGAGTCCCACACAAAATAAACCCAAAGAGGCCCACACCAAGATATATCATAATTAAAATCATAAAAGTTAAAGAGAGAATTTTAAAGGCAGCAAAAGAAAAAGAGTTACATTCAAGGGAACTCACCATAAGCCTATCAGCTGATTTTTCAGCAGAAAATTTTCAGGCCACAAAGCAGTGTCATGATATATTTAAAGTGCTGAAAGAAAGAAAGAAAAAAAAAAACCCTACAACCAAGGATACTCTACTTGGTAAGGTTATCATTCAGAATTGAAGGACAGAGAAAGAATGTCCCAGATGAGCAAAAACTAAAAGAGTTCATCACCACTAAACTAGCCTTACAAGAAATGTTAAAGGGTCTTCTTTAAGTGAAAAAGAAAGGGCTATAACAAGAAATAAGAATATATACGAAGGAAAAACCTAACTGGCAAAGGTAAATATACTATAAAAACAGTGGATCATGACAGTCAGCTCTACCCACCACCAGAGCCTCCCATCAAGCCTCTTAGATAGCCTCAACCACCAGAGGGCAGAAGCAGAAGCAAGAAAAACTATAATCCTGCAGCCTGTGGAACAAAAACCACATTCACAGAAAGATAGACAAGATGAAAAGGCAGAGGGCTACATACCAGATGAAGGAACAAGATAAAACCCCAGAAAAACAACTAAATGAAGTGGAGATAGGCAACCTTCCAGAAAAAGAATTCAGAATAATGATAGTGAAGATGATCCAGAACCTCGGAATAAGAATGGAGGCAAAGATCGAGAAGATGCAAGAAATGTTTAACAAAGACCTAGAAGAATTAAAGAACAAACAAACAGAGATGAACAATACAATGACTGAAATGAAAACTACACTAGAAGGAATCAACAGCAGAATAACTGAGGCAGAAGAACGGATAAGTGACCTGGAAGACAGAATGGTGGAATTCACTGCTGCAAAACAGAATAAAGAAAAAAGAACAAAAAGAAATGAAGACAGCCTAAGAGACCTCTGGGACAACATTAAATGCAACAACATTTGCATTATAGGGGTCCCAGAAGGAGAAGAGAGAGAGAAAGGACCAGAGAAAATATTTGAAGAGATTATAATTGAAAACTTCCCTAACATGGGAAAGGAAATAGCCACCCAAGTTCAGGAAGCGCAGCAAGTCCCATACAGGATAAAGCCAAGGAGAAACACGCCGAGACACATAGTAATCAAATTGGCAAAAATTAAAAACAAAGAAAAATTATTGAAAGCAGCAAGGGAAAAATGACAATGACAAATAACATACAAGGGAACTCCCATAAGGTTAACAGCTGATTTCTCAGCAGAAACTCTACAAGCCAGAAGGCACTGGCATGATATACTTAAAGTGATGAAAGGGAAGAACATACAACCAAGATTACTCTACCTGGCAAGGATCTCATTCAGATTTGATGGAGAAATCAAAAGCTTTACAGACAAGCAAAAGCTAAGAGAATTCAGCACCACCAAACTAGCTCTACAACAAATGCTAAAGGAATTTCTCTAAGTGGGAAACACAAGAGAAGAAAAGGACCTACAAAAACAAACCCAAAACAATTAAGAAAATGATAATAGAAACATACATATCGATAATTACCTTAAATGTGAATGGATTAAATGCTCCAACCAAAAGACACAGGCTTGCTGAATGGATACAAAAACAAGACCCATCTATATGCTGTCTACAAGAGACCCACTTCAGACCTAGGGACACATACAGACTGAAAGTGAGGGGATGGAAAAAGATATTCCATACAAATGGAAATCAAAAGAAAGCTGGAGTAGCTATACTCATATCAGATAAAATAGACTTTAAAATAAAGAGTGCTACAAGAGACAAGGGAGGACACTACATAATGATCAAGGGATCAATCCAAGAAGAAGATATGACAATTATAAATATATATGCACCCAACATAGGAGCACCTCAAAACATAAGGCAACTGCTAACAGCTATAAAAGAGTAAATCGACAGTAACACAATAATAGTGGGGGACTTTAACACCTCACTTACACCAATGGACAGATCATCCAAAATGAAAATAAATAAGGAAACAGAAGCTTTAAATGACACAAAAGACCAGATAGATTTAATTGATATTTATAGGACATTCCATCCAAAAACAGCAGATTACACTTTCTTCTCAAGTGCGCATGGAACATTCTCCAGGATAGATCACATCTTAGGTCACAAATCAAGCCTCAGTAAATTTAAGAAAATCGAAATCATATCAAGCATCTTTTCTGACCACAACGCTATGAGATTAGAAATCAATTACAGGGAAAAAAACGTAAAAAACACAAACACATGGAGGCTAAACAATACGTTACTAAATAACCAAGCGATCACTGAAGAAATCAAAGAGGAAATCAAAAAATACCTAGAGACAAATGACAATGAACACACGACTATCCAAAACCTATGGGATGCAGCAAAAGCAGTTCTAAGAGGGAAGTTTATAGCTATACAAGCCTACCTAAAGAAACAAGAAAAATCTCAAGTAAACAATCTAACCTTACACCTAAAGGAACTAGAAAAAGAAGAACAAACAAAACCCAAAGTTAGCAGAAGGAAAGAAATCATAAAGATCAGAGCGGAAATAAATGAAATAGAAACAAAGAAAACAATAGCAAAGGTCAATAAAACTAAAAGCTGGTTCTTTGAGAAGATAAACAAAATTGATAAGCCATTAGCCAGACTCATCAAGAAAAAGAGGGAGAGGACTCAAATCAATAAAATTAGAAATTAAAAAGGAGAAGTTACAACAGACACCACAGAAATACAAAACATCCTAAGAGACTACTACAAGCAACTCTATGCCAATAAAATGGACAACCTGGAAGAAATGGACAAATTCTTAGAAAGGTATAACCTTCCAAGACTGAACCAGGAAGAAACAGAAAATATGAACAGACCAATGACAAGTAATGAAATTGAAACTGTGATTTAAAATCTTCCAACAAACAAAAGTCCAGGACCAGATGGCTTCACAGGTGAATTCTATCAAAAATTTAGAGAGGAGCTAACACCCATCCTTCTCAAACTCTTCCAAAAAATTGCAGAGGAAGGAACACTCCCAAACTCATTCTACGAGGCCACCAGCACCCTGATACCAAAACCAGACAAAGATACTACAAAAAAAGAAAATTACAGACCAATATCACTGATGAATATAGATGTAAAAATCCTCAACAAAATACTGGCAAACAGAATCCAACAACACATTAAAAGGATCATACACCACGATCAAGTGGGATTTATCCCAGGGATGCAAGGATTCTTCAATATACGCAAATCAATCAATGTGATACACCATATTAACAAATTGAAGAATAAAAATCATATGATCATCTCAATAGATGCAGAAAAAGCTTTTGACATAATTCAACACCCATTTATAATAAAAACTCTCCAGAAAGTGGGCATAGAGGGAACTTTCCTCAACATAATAAAGGCCATATATGACAAACCCACAGCAAACATCATTCTCAACGGTGAAAAACTGGAAGCATTTCCTCTAAGATCAGGAACGAGACAAGGATGTCCACTCTCACCACTATTATTCAACATAGTTTTGGAAGTCCTAGCCACGGCAATCAGAGAAGAAAAAGAAATAAAAGGAATACAAATTGGAAAAGAAGAAGTAAAACTGTCACTGTTTGCAGATGACATGATACTATACATAGAGAATCCTAAAAATGCCACCAGAAAACTACTAGAGCTAATCAATGAATATGGTAACATCGCAGGATACAAAATTAATGCACAGAATCTCTTGCATTCCTATACACCAATGATGAAAAATCTGAAAGAGAAATTAGGGAAACACTCCCATTTACCACTGCAACAAAAAGAATAAAATATCTAGGAATAAACCTACCTAGGGAGACAAAAGACCTGTATGCAGAAAACGATAAGACACTGATGAAAGAAATTAAAGATGATACCAACATGTGGAGAGATATATACCATGTTCTTGGATTGGAAGAATCAATATTGTGAAAATGACTATACTACCCAAAGCAATCTACAGATTCAATGCAATCCCTATCAAATTACCAATGGCATTTTTTACAGAACTAGAACAAATCATCTTAAAATTTGTATGGAGACACAAAAGACCCCGAATAGCCAAAGTAGTCTTGAGGGAAAAAAACGGAGCTGGAGGAATCAGACTCCCTGACTTCAGACTCTACTACAAAGCTACAGTAATCAAGACAATATGGTACTGGCACAAAAACAGAAACACAGATCAGTGGAACAGGATAGAAAGCCCAGAGATAAACCCACATACCTATGGTCAACTAATCTATGACAAAGGAGGCAAAGATATACAATGGAGAAAAGACAGTCTCTTCAATAAGTGGTGCTGGGAAAACTGGACAGCTACATATAAAAGAATGAAATTAGAACACTCCCTAACACCATACACAAAAATAAACTCAAAATGGATTAAAGACCTAAATGTAAGACTGGACACTATAAAACTCTTAGTGGAAAACATAGGAAGAACACTCTTTGACATCAATCACAGCAAGATCTTTTTTGATCCACCTCCTACAGTAATGGAAATAAAAACAAAAATAAACAAATGGGACCTAATGAAACTTCAAAGCTTTTGCACAGCAAAGGAAACCATAAACAAGACGAAAAGACAACCCTCAGAATGGGAGAAAATATTTGCAAATGAATCAACGGACAAAGGATTAATCTCCAAAATATATAAACAGCTCATTTAGCTCAATATTAAAGAAACAAACAACCCAATCAAAAAATGGGCAGAAGACCTAAATAGACATTTCTCCAAAGAAGACATACAGATGGCCAAGAAGCACATGAAAAGATGCCCAACATCACTAATTATTAGAGAAATGCAAATCAAAACTACAGTGAGGTATCACCTCACACCAGTTAGAATGGGCATCATCAGAAAATCTACAAACAACAAATGCTGGAGAGGGTGTGGAGAAAAGGGAACCCCCTTGCACTGTTGGTGGGAATGTAAATTGATACAGCCACTATGGAGAACAGTATGGAGGTTCCTTAAAAAACTAAAAATAGATTTAACATATGATCCAGCAATCTCACTACTGGGTGTATACCCAGAGAAAACCATAATTCAAAAAGACACATGCACCCCAATGTTCATTGCAGCACTATTTACAACAGCCAGGTCATGGAAGCAACCTAAATGCCCATCGACAGACGAATGGTTAAAGAAGTTGTGGTACATATATACAATGGAATATTACTCAGCCATAAAAAGGAACGAAGTTGAGTCATTTGCTGAGACGTGGATAGATCTAGAGACTGTCATACAGAGTGAAGTAAGTCAGAAAGAGAAAAACAAATATCGTATATTAACGCATGTATGTGGAACCTAGAAAAATGGTACAGGTGAGCTGGTTTGCAGGGCAGAAGTTGAGACACAGATGTAGAGAACAGACATATGGACACCAAGGGGGGAAAACTGCGGTGGGGTGGGGATGGTGGTGTGCTGAATTGGGCAATTGGGATTGACATGTATACACTGATGTATATAAAATTGATGACTAACAAGAACCTGCAGTATAAAAACAAACAAACAAACAAAACAACTAATACTAAACTTTCATTGGGTTATTTGTATGGAAATATGTTAATATAAATGTTTCAGACATTACATGAAATTTCTAAAAATCTTATATGCTCTGGTATAATGTTATAAGTCATAATTCTAGTTATTACTTTAAAATGTATATCTCAGAAATAAAAAAAAAAGATTAACTATGAGTTGAACCTGGATGATGGATACAGAAGAGTTCATTATACTGCTATTTTTGTTTATATTTTATTGTTTTTATTGTTTTCTATAATGAAATGTTTATAAAAATTAAAAAAAACAAAAAACAGTGGATCAACCACTTAAGCTAGTATGAAGGTTAAAAGATAAAAATTGTAAAATCAACTATAACTACAATAAACAGTTAAGGAATATACATAAAGATGTAAAATATGAACCAAAACATAAAACGTGTGGGGGGCTAAAAAAGTAGAGGTTTTAGAATGTGTTTAAAATTAAATGACTATCAGTTTGAAACAAGTTGATATAGATATATATGGACCTATAGTAACCACAAATCAAAAACCTACAACAGATAAACAAAAAACAAAACATAAAAAAAGGAACCTAAACATAACAGTAAAGAAAATCATCAGACCACAAAGGAAAAGAGACTGAAAAAAGAATAAAAGAACGGAGAAGAGCTACAAAAACAACTAGAAAACAAGTAATAAAATGGCAATAAGTATATACCTATCAATAATCACTTTAAGTGTAAATGAACTACATGCTCCAATCAAAAGACACAGGTTAGCCAAATGCATTAAAAAAAGAAAAGACCTATCAATATGCTGCATACAGGAGACTCACTTCAGACCTGAGAGACACACACAGATGAATGTGAAGGGATGGAAAAAAATATTCCATGCAAGCAGAACTGAAAAGAAACCTAGGGTAGCAATATTCATAGTAGATAAAATAGACCTTAAAACAAAGTCTATAACAAAAGACAAAAAAGTGCATTATGTAATGACATAGGAGTCAATCAAGGAAGAGGTTATAACATTCGTAAACATATATGTACCTAATATAGGAGCACTTAAATATATAAAGCAAATATTAATAGACATAAAAGGAGAAATTAACTAATATAATAATAGTAGGGAACTTTAATACCCCATTTATGTCAATGGACAGATCACCCAGAAAGAAAATCGATAAACAAACAGTGGCCTTAACTGACACGTTAAATCAGATGGACTTGATAGATATCTACAGAATACTCCATTCCCCTGAAACAGAATACACATTCTTTTCAAGTGCACATCAAACTTTCTCCAGTATAGACCACATGCTAGGCAACAAAACAAGTCTCAATAAATTTAAGAAAACTGAAATTGAATTTAGCATCTTTTCCGACCACATGGTATGAAACTAGAAATCAAGTACACAAAGAAAACTGGAAAAAAACGAACAGTTGGAGACTAAACAACATGCTACTGAAAAAACCAATCAACCAATGAAGAAATCAAAGAGGAAATTAAAAAATAACTTGAGAAGAATGAAGATATAAACACATACTTCCAAAATCTATTGGAGAAAGCAAAAGCAGTACTACAAGGGAAGTTTATAGCGATATATAGGCCTACTCAAGAAATAAGAAAAATCTCAAATAAACAATTTAACTTTCTACCTAAAGAAATTAGAAAAAGAAAAACAAACGAAGCCCAAAGTCAGCAGAAGGAAGAAAATAAGCAAGATCAGAACATAAATAAATAAGAGACCAAAATAACAACAGAAAAGATCAATGAAACTAAGAGCTGATTTTTTGAAAAGATAAAGAAAATTGATAATCATTTAGTTAGACTCATCAAGAAAAAAAGAGAGGGAGCAAAATAAATAAAATTAGAAACAAAAGAGATTGTTATAAGCAATACCACAGAAATACAAATGATCATAAGAGAACCACAAAAAGTTATACACCAACAAGTTGGACAACTTAGAAGAAATGAATAAATTCCTAGAAACATACAATCTTCTAAGACCGAATCATAAATAAATAGAAAATGTGAACAGACCAATTACTAGTAATGAAATTGAAACAGTAATTTAAAAAACTTCCAACAAACAAAAGTCCAGGACCACATGGCTTCACAAGGCAATTCTATGAAACATTTAAAGAAGAGTTAATACCTATACTTTTCAAATGATTCCAAAAAACTGAAGAGGAGAGAACACTTCCAAACTCAGTCTAAGAGACCAGCATTGCCCTAATACAAAAACCAAACAATGACACTACAAAAAACAGAAAATTACAGGCCAATAACCCTAATGAACACAGATGCAAAAATCATCAATAATATACTAGCAAACCAAATTCAACAATACATAAAAAGGATTAAACATCATGATCAAATGGGATTTATTCCAGGGATGCCAGGATAGTTCAATATACACAAATCAATCAATGTGATATACCAGATTAACAAAACAAAGGATAAAAATCACATGATTACAGATGCAGAAAAAGCATCTGACAAAATTCAATATTCATTCATGATAAAAACACTCAAGAAAGTGGGTACAGAGGGATCATACTTCAACATAACAAAGGCCATTTATGACAAACCCATAGCTAACATCATAGTCAATGGTAAAAAGCTGAAAACTTTTCCTTTATGATCAGGAACAAGACAAGGATGTGCACTCTTACCACATCTATTTAACACATATTAGAAGCTCTAACCATATAATCTGACAAGTAAAAGAAATAAAAGGCATCCAAATTGGAAGGGGAGAATTAAAACTGTCACTGTTTTCAGATGACGTGATACTATACAGAAAAAAACCCTAAAAATGCCACCAAAAAAACCTAGTAGAACTAATAAATGAATTCAGTAAAGTGGCAGGATACAAGATTAATATATAGAAATCTGTTGCATTTTTATACAGTAATAATGAGCTATCAGAAAGATAAATAAAGAAAACAATCCCATTTACAACTGAATCAAAAAGAATAAAATACTTAGGAATAAGTTTAACCAAGGAGGTAAAACACCTGTATTCTGCAAACTATAAGACATTGATGAAAGAAATTGAAGATGATATAAACAGTTGAAAAATATACTGTGTTCATGGGTTGGATGCATTAATATTGTTATAATGTCAATACTACCCAAAGCAATCTACAGATTCAAAGCAATCACTATCAACCCGTGGCATTTTTCACAGAACTAGAACAAATAATCCTAAAATTTATATAAAACTACAAAAGACCCCAAATAGTCAAAGCAATCCTGAGAAAAAAGAACAAAGCTGAAGGTATCACACTCCCTCACTTGAGACGCTACTACAAAGTTAAATAGTAATCAAAACAGTATGGTACTGGCACAAAAAGAGACACATATATCAGAGAGCCCAGAAATAAACCCAAACACATGTGGTCAATTAATCCATGACAAAGGAGGGAAGAATATACAATGGTAAAACAACAGCCTCTTCAATAAGTGGTGCTGGAAAACTGGACAGCTACATGCAAAAGAATGAAACTAGAACATTTTCTCACATCATATACAAAAATAAATTCAAAATAGATTTAAAACTCAAATGTAAGACTGAAACCATAAACTCCTAGAAGAAAACATAGGCAGTACACTCTTTGACATCACTCTTAGCAATATTTTTTTGTATCTGCTTCCTCAGTTAAGGGTAACAACAAGAAAAATAAACAAATGTGACTAATCAAACTTAAAAGTTTCTTCACAGCGAAGAAAACCATCAACAAAACAAAAGGCAACATATTGAATGGGAGAAGATATTTGCAAACAGTATGTCTGATAAGGGGTTAATATCCAAAATATACAAAGAACTCATACAACTCAACATCAAAAAAACAAACAGCCTAATTTAAAAATGGGAAGAGGACCTGAATAGACATTTTCCATCTGTTTTCCACAGATGGCAAACAGGAATATAAAAAGATGCTCAACATGACTAATCATCAGGGAAACAAAATTCAAAACCATGATGAGATATTACCTCACACCTGTCAGAATGGGTATCATCAAAAAGACATGAAATAACAAGTGTTGGTAAGGATATGGATTAAAGGGAATCCTCAGGCACTGTTGGTGAGAATGTAAATTGGTATGGACACTATGGAAAACAACATAGAGGTTCCTCAAAAAAATTAAAAATAGAACCACCATATGATCCAGCAATTCCACTCCTAAGTATTTATTCAAAGAAAACAGAAACATGAATTCAAAAAGATATATGTGCCCTAATGTTCAAAGAAGCATTATTAAATTTATTTATTTATTATTTTATTTTTAGCTGTGTTGGGTCTTCGTCTCTGTGTGAGGGCTTTCTCTAGTTGCGGCGAGCGGGGGCCACTCTTCATTGCAGTGCGCAGGCCTCTCACTATCGCGGCCTCTCTTGCTGTGGAGCACAGGCTCCAGACGTGCAGGCTCAGTAGTTGTGGCTCACGGGCCCAGCTGCTCCGCGGCATGTGGGATCTTCCCAGACCAGGGCTTGAACCCGTGTCCCCTGCATTGGCAGGCAGACTCTCAACCACTGCGCCACCAGGGAAGCCCCAGAAGCATTATTTATGATAGCTAAGATACAGAAGCAACCTAAGTGTCCATGAACAATGTGTATACACACACACACACACACACACACACACACACACACACATACATATAATGGAATATTACTCAGCCATAAAAGAATGAAATTTTGCCATTTTTGACAACATGGAGGGTATTACACTTAGTGAAATAAGTCAGACAGAGAAAGAAAATACTCTTCACTTATATGCAGAATCTGAAAAATAAAACAGAAGAACAAATATAACAAAACAGAAGCAGACTCACAAATATGGAGAATAAAGTAGTGGTTAACAGAGGGGAGTAGTGTGTGGGGAGGGGAAAATAGTTGGAAGGGGATTAAGAGGTACAAACTAGTAGATATAAAATAAGTAAGTTACAAAGATATAATGTACACCACAGGGAATATAGTCAATATTTTGTAATAATTGTGTGTGCAGTGTAATCTATAAAAATATTGAATTACTATGTTGTACACCTAAATCTAATATAATAGTGTAAGACAACTATACTTCAATTAAAAAAAAGAAAAAGACTTCTAAATAACCTATGAGTTAAAAAACGAAAATAAAAAATATTTTGAACCAAATGGAATGTAGGGTATAATAAAAATCTTTTTAATCAAAACTTAGGGGATATGGGTACAGTAGGGCATTTACATACTTAAATGCATATTAGAAAAGGAATAAAACTCTAACTCAGTGAGTTAAGTATTTCAAAACAATGGAACAGAAGATTAAATCCTGATAAAGTACAAGAAAAAAATGAGTAGAGATTAATGAAAAACAAAAATAAAAAAATAGAGTTAGCTAAGGCTAAAGTTGGTTCTTTGATAATACTAATAAAAGTGATAAATCCTTGTTTAGACCAATGTAAAAAAATAAAATATAAAAATATAAGAAAAAAAGAAAATACAACTGCTATCAGATGTCTCCAACCAGTCAATTCTAAGAAATTTTTAAGGTAGAAATAATGCCAATCTTAAAAATACTTTTTGAGAGAAAAGAAAAATTTTTAAATATCCAAATTATTTTATAAGGCCAGCATAAAGGAAATTATAAGAAAGGAAATTTCAAGGCCAATTTCATTCCTGAACATAAATGCAAAAATTGAATCCAGAAATAAATGAAAAGAACAACACATGACCATATTTGACATATTTCAAAGTTTTTTCAGATCTACCCTACTTGGTACAATGGGAAAAAGCCTGCAAGGACTGCATCAATGAACTCTTCCATTAAGCTTTCGTCTGAGTTTGGCCAATGGTAAGCACTAGTCAGAGATTAGAAGAAAGAAGGAGACTAAAGCAGGTTTTTCAATTTCTCAGCTTCTGTCAGGCATTCCTCTCCAATCAGCACCTCTTTCTTCTAGTTCTGTAACCACTCTCAACACTCATGCCTGCAGGCCTGGGGAGACTAAGAGGGCTGCACTATTATACTTCTTGTGGTTTCTTCATTTTCTAGTCCATATCCTTTTAAACCACCCTTTTGCTTAAATATCTTCAAAATACTCAATTTCATTGGATCATTGCTTTCCTGCCAGGATGCAATGACAAAATAGGGATTATTCAAAGAATGCAAGGTTGACTTACTTCCCTAAAGTCAACCAATGTGTTCATACACATTACCACAGTCAAGGAAAAATATCATAATATCAGTAGATGCAGAAAAAACATTTTCTCAACATTGCTTCTAATATGTTATATATTCTAATATATATATATTCAGTAAATTAAAAGATAAAAGAAACGTCTTTAGTCAGATAAAGGATACCTACTAAAAGATCTACAGAGAACACCATTCAAAATAGTGAATGTTGAAAGTTTTCTCTCTAAATTGGGAATGAGACAAATATGCCCAATGTCATCATTATTCATCATTGTACTGGCAGTTCCAGTTAATTTAATAAGACAAGAAAAAATAAAACGTAAAAGGATTAGAAAGAAAGGAATAAAACTGTTATTATTTACACGCAATTCAGTTGTGCATGTAGAGAATTACCTAGTGAAGATGGCGGAGCAGGAAGACCCTGAGCTCACTTCCTCCCACAGGCACACCAAAATTACAGCTATTTAGAAAGCAACTATTTATTAAAATGACCTGAAGACTACAGAAAGAATCATCTACAACTAAAGAAATAATGAAGGAACAACAACAAGAAGAATAGGAGGGGCAGAGGCATGCATAAGTAAGACCTATACTCCCAGGTGAGTGACCCACGAATGGGAGGATTATTACAATTGCAGAAGTTCTCCCCAAAGGAAAGAGGGGTCCAAGTCCTACACTGGGGTCCCCAACCTGGGGGTCCTGCTTTGGGAAAACAAGCTCCCCAGACGTTTGGCTATGATGGCCAGTGAGGCTTACTTTTGGGAGAGCCAGAGGACTGTAGGAAATAGAGACTCTACTCTCAAAGGATGCACACAAAATCTCACATGCTCCAGGACCCAGGGCAGAAGAAGTAATTTGAAAGGAGCCTGGGTCAGACCCACCTGCTGACCTTGGAGAGTAACCTAGAGAGTCAGGAGGTAATTGCAATTTACCCTCTGGATATAGACACTGGAAGCGGCCATTTTGGGGAGCGTTTTCTACCACAAGGACACTGGTGCTGGCAAGTGCCATTTTGGAGTCCTCACTCTAGCTTATTAGCACTGGGACCTGGACTCACCTACCAGCCTGTCAGCACCAGTGCTAGGATGATAGGCCAAGCAGCTAGACAGGTGGGGACACAGCCCCACCCACAAGCAGGCTAGCTGCCTTAGGACCCCCTGACCCCTCAGCTACTCCAGGACCTAAGTTCACCCACCAGAGGGCTCAGGACCTGGTCCTACCCACCAGTGCACCAGCACTAGCCTCAGGACCCCCAGGCTCTATAGTCAGCAGTTGGGATTTGGCCCCGCCCACCAATAGGCTGACATCAACTTTGGGATCTCAGGAGCCCTGCAGCCAATGATCCCAGGACTCAGCCATGTTAGGGTCTAGCCTTCCCACCAGCAGGTCGGCTCCAGCTTCAGGACCCTCAGTGTGCAGCAGCCAGAGACCTTGGGACATGGTTCCACCCACCAATGAGCCAGCACTAGCCCTGGGACCCCCTGGGCCCCAGCCCAACCCACAAGTAGGTGGACACCATGCCTGGGATCCCCTGGGCCCTGGCCCTGTCAACCAGCAGGCTGACACCAAGACCTGGAATGCCCCAGGGTTACAGCTCTGCCCACCAACAGGTCAAAACCAGCTTGGAGGCCTTGGGCCCTTCAGCAAGCAACAATGGGATCCAACCTCACTCATTAAAAAGTCTACGAATAACAAATGTTGGAAAGGATGCAGAGAAAAAGGAATCCTTGTACACTGTTGGGGGGAATGTAAATTGGTGCAGCCACTATGGAAAACAGTATGGAGATTCCTCAGAAAACTAAAAATAGAACTACCATATGATCCAGCAATTTCATGTCTGGGTATTTATTTGAAGAAAACAAAAACACTAATTTGGAAAAATACATGCAACCCCTATGTTCACTGTAGCATTATTTACAGTAGCCAAGAAATGGAAGCAACCTACGGGTCCATCAAGAGATGAATGGATAAAGAAGGTGTGGTGTATATACATATATATATATATATATATATATATATATATATAGTGGAATATCAGCCATAAAAAGAATGAAATCTTGCCATTTGTGACAACATGGATAGATCTAGAGGGTTTTATGCTAAGTGAAATAAGTCAGACAGAGAAGGACAAATACTGTATGTTTTCACTTATATGAGGAATCTAAAAAACAAAACAAATGAGCAAATATAACAAAAGAGAAAGAGCATCATAGATACAGAGAGTAAACAGGTAGTTTCCAGAGGGGAAGGGGGTGGGGGGAGGAGAGAAATAAGTGAGGGAGATTAAGAGGTACAAACTTCCAGGTGCAAACTAAATGAGTAATGGGTAGGAAATGTACAATAGGAAATACAAATACATTACTTAGTTATTGACTGTATGGTGACAGATGGTAACTAGACATATTGTGGTGATCATTTTGAAATGTATAGAAATATTGAATTGCTATGTTGTATACTAGGAACTAACACAGTGTTGTAGGTCAGTTATACTTCAAAAACAAAGAAACAAACAAACTCATAGAAAAAGAGATCAGATTAGTGGTTACCAGATGCGGGGGTTGGGAAGAGTGAGAATTGAATGAAGGCCATCAAAAGGTACAAACTTCCAGTTATAAGATAAATAAGAACTAGGGATGTAATGTACACCATGATAAATACAAGCAACACAGCTGTATGTTATACATGAAAGCTGTTAAAGAGAGTAAATCCTAAGAGTTCTCATTACAAGGATAAAATATTTTTTTCTATTTAATTCTGTATCTATATAAGATGATGGGTGTTAACTAAACTTATTGTGGCAATCATTTCATGATGTATGTAAGTCAAATCATTATGCTGTACACCTTAAACTTATACAGTGCTGTATGTCAATTGTAACTCAACGCAACTAGAAGAAAAAAAGCAGAAAAAATAAATATTTGCAAAAATATTGTGCAGGCAAAAATTCAAAAAGAAACTAAAGTTAAACCATTAGAATTAATAAGTGGTAATAAAGTATTAGAATTATCAAGTGATTTTTGGAAATTTACAGGAAAAAAGTCAATTTACAAAGTCAACTGCATCTCTTTATATCAGCAATAAACATTAGAAAATAAAAAAATTTAAATGAATCCATTCAAAGTAGCCACAAATATTTGGATATCAAGGAATAAAACTAAGGGAAAATATAAGATTTCTATACAGAAAATTGTAAAATTGAAGAATTTTTGATGCTCAAATAATAGGTAAACAAAATGGAACTGACAAGTCCAGAATATTGAGACTCATGATTATATGGAAATGTGGTTTATGATAGAGGTGACACTAGAAGACACTGGGAAAATCATGAATTGGTCAATAAAGAAAGTTTGGGCAACTGCCATTTGGAAAAATAAAATGTTTAATGTTTCCTTTATTACTCCATTTACCAAATTAAATTCCAGGAAGATTAAAGTCCTAAATTTTTATTTATTTATTTTTTATTGGTATATAATTGATATATAACATTATGTTAGTTTCAGGTGTACAAAATAATGATTCAATGTTTGTATATATTGCAGAATGATCACTGCAATAGGTCTAGTTAACATCCGTCACCCTATATAGAGATTTTTTTCTCGTGATGAGAACTTTTATGATCTACTCTCTTAGCAACTTTCAAATATGCAATAAAATATTATTAACTATAGTCACCGTGCTGTACATTACCTCCCCAGGATTTACCAAGACCTAAATTTTAAAATAAACGATATCAGAGATAAAGATATGCAACTGCATGTATAACCTTGGGTGAAGGAACAAAAGCCTCAAACATCTTCAAAAGCTAAAGCTAGAAAATGAGAAAGTCAGGAAGGGAACCACTGACACATTTAACTACAATAAAATTTAAAACTTCTGAAGGGCAAAAAACAAATGACTCGTGAAATGTGAGTAATAAAGTGGGAAGTATTTCTAACATATAAAGTAGACAATATCCCCTAAAATCATTTAAAAACAAACACAATGCAAACAATGGGGTATGGGTAAAGAATATAAACATATGACTCATAAAAATGTAGATACTAGTGTTCAATGAAATACATGTAAAGATATTTGACCTCAGTGATACTGAGGGAGATACACATTTTGGCTGAACTAATTTCTCTACTGTCTGAATATTGACTCTGAGGACTGCCCACTCCACCTGCCCCTCTCCTCAGTAAACCAAAGTGCACAACTCTATGAACTGCACATTTTCACACTATACACTCCCAGACCGGGCCAATGAATCTGAGAAGGGTCCCAAGCACCTTACAACCACAAAGACACTTCAAGAAGGAAGTATCCTGAAGATAAGTGACTCACAAGCTATGCCTGCCCCCAGGTACTCTCACCCAGGTATCCACAGCAAAGATGAGCCTACAGTAGTCAGAACCTACATTCACTGCAAAGCCCTTGGAGACACTCATGAAAACCAAAGAAATGCTTCCTGCCTTTCAAACTGCAGTCTAGAATCTCCTAAGAATTTTCAGATATTCAGAAAAAACAACAAAATCTTGGTGGGCGTTAAGGGGGCTGGAATTGCCAAATCTAAATTGCAAGAAAATTAATATCACAATTAAAGAGACATAATAGAGAAAAACAGAATAAAAGTTTAAATAAGTATAATTAATATCCTCAAAGAGACTTTCTTGCCCATGATAACAGAAACATGCTTCTCTAAAATATTTTGTTTAGAGATTAAATATAAATATATAATTCTTATTAATACATATTTAGTATATTACCTATTTCATATAGTTTAAATATAAATATAAATAAATATTACATAATATAAATATATGTAATATACATAAAATATTTAATGTATGTAGATACACATTCATACATATAGGTTCATAAATGAATGCTGAAATTTTAAAACATAAAACAATAATGAGCTAAAAAATAAGAAACTTAAATAAAATACGATTTGGTGAGATGGTAGATTGAACAAAAGGACTTATTAAAAGCAATTATACTCCAATAAAGATGTTAAAAAGAAAAACGAACTGCAAAATGGCAAAAAAATGGAAAATATGTAGAAAATTTGACAGGCACAGATAAGTACAAATATGTCCATTGTATCACTGTTGTAATAGTGAAAGGTTAAAAATATTCTAAATGTCCTTTACCTGTTGAATAGTTAACTAATTTATGATGCATCTATATATATGAAAGAGTGCATCCTAATATTTATTAAATATTATATATTGCATATATTATATTAAAATATTGTGCTTCCATTCTTATTATTATATATGTCACAAGAGTTACAATTATAAGTAAGCAGTGGCTTTAAAAAATTTGGGTTTTTAAAAAAACTTAGGTTTTTTGTTGTTCCAATTTTATTGTAGTATGACAAATATTGTGGTATGATTGTATATATTTAAGGTGTACACTGTGATGTTTTGATATACATATACATTGTGAAATGATTACCACAATCAAGCTAATTAACACATCTATCAGCTCACATAATTACTTTTTTTGTGAGAACACCGGAGACCTACTATCTTAGCAAATTTCAAGTATACAATACATAACAATAGTCACCACGCAGTGTGATAGGTCTCCAGAACTTATTCATCTTATAGCTCAAATCTTATACTCTTTGACCAATATCTCCCCCTTCCCCTGCCCCACCCCCTCAACCCCTGGTAACTACCATTCAACTTTCTGTTACCATGAGTTCAACTTTTTTAGATTTCGCATATAAATGAGATCCTTCAGTATTTGTCTTTCAGTGTCTGGTCTATTTCACTTAGGTTCATCCACGTTGTTGCAAATGGAATGGTTTCCTTATTTCTGTGGTTGAGTAATACTCCATTGTATGTGTGTGTGTACATACATATAAACACACATTTTCTTTATCCATTCATCTATTGATAGACAGTTTGTTTCCATATCTCAGCTATTGTGAATAATGCTGTGATGAACATCGAAGTACAAATGCCTCTTCAAGATAGTGACTTTATTCCCCTTGGATAAAATCCTGGAAGTGGGATTGCTAGATGATATGGTAGTTCTATTTTTAATTTTTTGAGGAACTTCCATACTGTTTTTCTTAATGGATTACAAATGCCAACAGTGCGCAAGGGTTCCCTTTTCTCTACATCTTTGCCAATACTTGTTGTCTTCAGTTTTTGATAATAGCCATTCTAACACATGTGAGGTGATATGTCATTGTGGTTTTGATTTGCATTTCCCTGATGATTAGTGATGTTGAACATCTTTTCATATGCCTGTTGGCCATGTGGATGTCTTCTTTGGAAAAATGCCAATTCAGGTCCTCTGCCTATTTCCTAATTGGATTTTTTTTTTTGATACTGAGTTGAATAAGTTCTTTACCTATGTTGGATATTAACCCCTTATATAATTTGTAAATATCTTCTCCCAATTAGTAAGTTGCCTTTCTGTTTTGTTGATGGTTTCCTTTGTTCTGCAGAAACTTTTTAGTTTGATGTAGTCTCACTTGTTTAGTTTTGCTTTTGTTGCCTGTGCTTTTGGTGTCAATTCCAAAAACTCACTGCCAAGACCAATGTCAAGGAGCTTTTCCCCTATGTTCTCTTTTAGTTTTATGGTTTCAGATCTCACATTTAGTTAATCTATTTGGAGTTGATTTTTGTGTATGATATAAGATAAGCGTCCAATTTTATTCTTTGCAAATTAAGGGATTTTATATATAAGTAGAAGGTTACAGGAACAGTTTAGGAATGTCAGGTCAAGGTATTGGTGATTCACTTAACCCTTCCCTCATGGTGGAATTATGGCCCATGCAGCTCCAGCCATTACATCCTTATTTCATTCAGCAAGAAGGAGGAAAAGGACAAAGAAAGTAGGGGCAGTATCTTTACTGAGAAAACAAAAGTTTCTCTGAAATCCCTAGAAGATAACTCTACACTCATTGGCTAGGATTGTGTCAAATGGCTATGCAAGCTTCAAAGGACAATGGTAAATATAGTTGATTTTGTGTTTTAGCTGGGTACACTTCTACTTTCAATAAAACTGGATTCTATCAGAAAGAAAGGGATATTGGACACTGAGTGGGCTTCTAAGAGCCACTCAAAACTGTAAAAAAAAAAAAGAATGATAATGATGTATACAGATTAATACAATATTCCGCTGTCACAGAAATATATGGATAATATCATATATAAATAAAAAAACCCTTAAACTATATTTTTGTTTTTATGTGGATTTCTGTGTATTTACTCATGAAAATGTATACACAAAGGTATTGCATTTCATGTCAATTTGGGAAAAAAGTAACCAGGGGAAAAACACAAAAGAATATCCTACAAAATATCAAAGTTGGTTATAGCTGAGGGAGGAGAGCATGGATAGTTTTAAAACATTTCTTTGTGCTTTTCTGTATTTTTTCCATTTTTTTCTACACTAAGCATGTTGATTTTGGTAATTAAGAAAAAAGCAGCAAATGGATATGTATAAAGGATGGCATTAGCTAAGAGAAGTTTTATGTATCTTGAAGAGTGGGCAGCCAGAATAATTTCAGAGACTGATGATTTCTTTTAGGATTTTTCCAGTTGTTTGCTTGCCTTGTTTCATTTATTTGTTTGTTTGTTTTGTTTGATTTTCAACATCAAAACTACTTCATATTGAAAGTGTTCATAAATGGGGATAGAATTTTAAAGACACCTGTTTACTTTCCGTTTTCTTTAATGAATTCACATTGATTGCCAGTGTGCCAGCTTGATTACCATCTCCCCAGGCACAGAAAGACAGCATTCTTTCCTGCAGAAAGTCAATATGTTATCTAAAGCTAATACTTTCTACAACTTTTTAAATTAATATTTAAAATCACAGATGCTAGTCCGAACTTTTATCATGTGGGTGTTTTCTCCCCCCCACTATCTTCTTCCTGCTCCCTTTTTTAGCCTACTGTTTAATTATCAAAGAAGCAGAGGCATGATCCTGCATAGAAAATAAAATCTAATCAATCCATTTCCTCCCAAGGCTCAGCTTCTAGGATGTATCATTTTCTCTAGGCCCCTTCATTTCCAGTGCTGCTTGTTTGATCTTCAGCTTCCTGGTGTCTTATTCCTCAATCAGAGACAAGAAAGTATATAAACTGAGGCTATGGGGAGCATATCAAACATTTGATGCCCTGGAGCTGCCATCTAATTCTTACCATCTCCTTGAGGTGATTTACCTCAAAGCAGTGAATTTTGGAGGAATTTGATTTTCTTTTCTGTGATAGTGCCAACTCATACTTATTTCACTGCATTGATATGAAAAAAAAAATAAGTGAATTAGTTTAAATTGAAAGAATTTTGGAATAATAAAGAGCATGAATCCAAAAGAAAAAAAAATCTTCTAATAGTATTTGTCTACAAGACACAAGAACTAATTCTGATTCTAGAATATGTAAGAATCCTAGATAATATTTTTAATTTCCTTAAGTTATTCCATATTTTAAGCATTTCCTATTTTCTGGTCATCAACTATTATTAATCTAAAGGATCATCAGTTAGAAATACACTTAAATTACTTGCATTCGCAGTGAGAAGGAAGCTCCTTCCTTCTATTGGGTAGGATCTTGCCCAAAATTTTGACTCTCAAAACTCAACTTTAAGCAGCACATTTCAAGATCAAGAATATTGGTAAGGGGTAAGAGTGGAATAACTAAAAATTTAGTCCTCTGATTTTTCTGATATCTATCCTTTAAAGGGAAAAAATGAGGTATTTTTTCAACACGTCTGCCATGTTTGACATTTCAATGAGTCCAAAGACAATAGAATAAGTATATGTATATGGTTCTAGGTGTTTTATTAGAATTCCTCTTTTTTTTGAAATTGTGAATTTCAACTCTCATTTTACCAAATTACAAGAACTAATTAATTAACTGACCTTGAAACATAGCACACTACATGAGGGACAGAAAAAAACTGTCATTTTCAATTAAATTATACAAATATGAGGTATGTTGCTATACTGGGAAATCTAGACTAAGACAAGGGAGTACTTTAAGAACAGGCACATATTGGCTTAAGTTGTGAACAAGAAACACTTGTCTAAAAGCAAATGATTCTGTCCTAAATGAGTAACAAGATCTGCAAGGATGAGAGGGCCAACAAAAGTAACAGGGACTGTAACTTTATAGGACACAGGGAAAGTGGAACAGAATGAATGATCAGGCTGATGTGTTATTCTTCTGGGCTACAACCTGAACAGTTCATGGATGGATAAAATGGGGTTAAGGCAAGAGGAGAGGCAGTTATCACACACCACCAGATCTCAGCAGCAGAGTTGTGACATAAAGGACTTGGTGTGTCGTAAAGACTGCTAGGACGCTGAAAGTTGAGATCAGAGGTGTCCCAAGGCAGAGGAAATCACAGGTCTTCCTAGAGGGTCTTTAAGATGAGAAATATAAACCTACAGTGTTCCAACTCACATCACCTCCACCTCTACCCAGTTATCCAGCCATATTCTTCAAATAATTTGCCCCATTAAAAGCAGAAGAAAAAAAAAAAGTATAGATAATCCAAAAAAAAGTAGAGACAGAAAATAAAAATCAAGCAGGTAAAGAAAATACATTGCAAGAACCATTGCCTGATAGATTAGGAACTCAGACAAATAATTCTCCATGGTCTCAAATAAATTTCAAAAAACATTACCTGACCATAAAAGAAAAGCTCACAAGAGAGACAAATGAGCTGCTAAGACAGCAGAAGACAAAAGGTGAGCTGGTTGAGTGCAGGGATAAAATGAAAAAGAAATACATAAAGAGAAAAAAGATACATTAAAAACAACTGAAAGTAAGATAAAGACTTAAATCACATTTAGGTAGATGTTAAAAGCCTAGATGAAATTATAAATAAAGTATAATGGAAAAGAATAAGTATATAGGATGAATATGGAGAAAGTGGTAGATTGAAGGCCACACAGAAAACCATCACATGTATAATTAGTGCTTTGAAGCAGAATTTATAATGAATGGAGCTGAAAAACCATTCAAAGACCAAAAGAAATCTTTAAAAATTTTAAATTGTAGCAAAGTATTAATCTTCATAACTAAAGAACAATCTATCTCCCAGAGGTCTCAGGAAAATTTGTTTAAAAAATGATAGATACTAAATTATATCCTGTTTGTGTCTGAGCAAAGATTTCACCTGTAGAAAAATTTACCTGCAGTATATGGTCATCCAAATAGTAAAGGAAGCTAACTATAGAGGGAAAAGTCAGGTTGCTTTAGACATCTCTGTAGCTACTTCTCATGCCAGAGTCAAGGAAGGCATATCTACAACATTTTAAGACAATAAAGTATCATCCAATCATTTAAAACAGTGAAGTTACCCTTCAACTATAACAGCAACTGACATGTTACCAAACATACAAGAACTTAGCACACATCAAAACAATCCTCAGGAGAATAAACAAACTCCTGAAAATAAAATCCATCCAAATAAATGCTGAATCAAAATACAGGAATAAGGAATTCATGAAAACAAGATTGACATCAGATTTCTCACTGACAAAGCCAAACTCAAGAAGACAAAAAAGTAATAGCTCAAAAGTTCTGAGAAGCAGTAATTCTGAACCTAGATACTTCTGTACAAATAAACTATCATTTGTGAAGGCAAAATCTCAACAATTTCAGACAAGTAAGAACTCAGTTTACTACTCACAGACTTCCTCTGAAAGAATTACCTTACAATGTATTTCAGCAAAAAGAAAAGAGAATTCATAAGGAAAAAATTGGGGTGTAAAAAACAATGTTGAACAAATAAAGCAGTAAAGAATATTAATTGTCTTATTTGTTTTCAGGGAAAGATAATTGACACTGATTATAGATGGTATTCATAAAATATAGGTAGAAATATGTGTATCAGTCAGCTTTTACTAGGTAATATTGTGTTACAAACAATTTCAAACATTTCAGTCCTTTACAGAAATATTTTCCTTTTACTCAGATTCATGTGGTCTACGGATTGCTCGAAGTTGGACTTCCATTGAAAGAGCTCCATGATATAATGTTAAATGGACAAAAACCAAAATATGAAGAAATATGTATACTGTGATAAAAAGTATGTACAACAGTGCTGTACTCAAAATATAGTCTGTTGACTAGCATTACTCATCCATGATAAGGTAAGTACAGAGAACTGAGTGGCAGAAAGGAATGGCAGGAGTTTAATAATAATCTCTCAGGGTTTCAAGCCTGAAATGGAAAATCCACATTAAATAACTCTGCAGGGGCTTCCCTGGTGGCGCAGTGGTTGAGAGTCTGCCTGCCAATGCAGGGGACACGGGTTTGAGCCCTGGTCTGGGAGGATCCCACATGCCGCGGAGCGACCAGGCCTGTGAGCCACAATTACTGAGCCTGCGCATCTGGAGCCTGTGCTCCACAACAATAGAGGCCGCAATAATGAGAGGTCCGCGCACCGCGATGAAGAATGGCCCCCACTTGCCATAACTAGATAAAGCCCTCGCACAGAAACGAAGACCCAACACAGCCATAAATAAATAAATAAAAATTAAAAAAAGAAAAAAAAAACCAAACAACTCTGCAGAACCACCCCCCCACCCCCCCACATTTTACGAAGTCTGGGCTATTAAGAGGAGAAGCTGGCTCTGTTTGGGTGAGGAGGGCGTGGAGACTGTGCAGAATCACCAACAGAAGAGGGGCAAGACTTCAGCCCAGAGTATGGCAACCTTCTTAACTAGGGGTTGGAGAGATGAAGGCTGCAACTTGGTGTTGGTTTGCAAACTCAGGAATTTCCTGGGTGAAATCTGAAACTGGCCCCTACAGATGGAGGTCAAGGGAAGATCAAAGAAAGAGGCAGAGCACTCCAGATAGGTAGGTAGCAGTTCTAATAAGCAAAGGAACTTACAAACAAGGCTTGTCTTTCGGTTGCAAGATGAGCAGAGTCAGTCACGCATACCACAGTGCTCTCTCAAGGCTGCATCCTTGAAATGGTGCCCACTGTGAGAATGGTGGGCAGAAAGTACATTCGCTCCCCTGCACAAGGACAAGGGAGGAGCCGCCAATTACTTGAGTCCAGATCGAGGGTCAACAAGCAGTCATGTGCTCTCAATGACCTCCTCCATCACTTGGGTCCCTCTGGCTCCTCAGAGCTGGCAGACACTCTGATGGGGACAGCTACATGAGTGACGATGTGGGCTGTGAACTAGGAAGCTCAGTCTTGGGCACTCCAGTGACATTCCCATGTCTGAGGCCAAGAATATGGCCTCCCTGCAGCCTCAGCTGTGCAGGGCACTGCATAACACAAGGGGCAGGCATGATGGCCAAGAGAAACAGAATAACATGCCCCTTACTTTTTTTTTTTTTAACTGAATAAATTCTGGAACTTATTTCCATATAATGAAGGAGTGATCGGAGCCTTAAATTTTACTGATATTGGAGATATAGCAAACCCTGGCATATAGATGTTAACTCAAGATTTAATTTCATTTAGACTAATGTAAAATGAGACATATTTTAGACTGCCAGTGTCATGGAAAGATTTGCTGACTTTCTATTTGTTAGGCATAATGCTCAGCAAATTAAATTATTTAATCCTTAAGCCCTATGAGATAATCATTACCATTATCCCCATTTTATAGATGAGCAGACTGGTGCTTAGAGAGATTTGCCCCAGAATTTGCAGCTAGATTCTGGCAGAGCTAGCACAACTCAACAACTGTCAGATCTGTTAGTAACTTCTATGCGACTGGTGTAGTAGAGTGGGAACAAAATTGGCCTCAAGGTCAGAAAATGGCTTTTGGAGATTAAGTCTTGTGGTTACCATTAATACCTTGCACACAGTAAACACCTAAAACATTAATTTCCATTCTCTTTTCTATTCCTCCATTCTTTGTTGGCCTACAAACCTTTGTTGGCGTACAAACGTTCCTATATTTGGAAGTCTCAGTCAAAGTTCACATATATTTTGCCATAACATATACTGCAAATGGAATTTGGAAATGAGAGGAACAGCTGTCTTAAATATCAGCTTTGGATCGCTCACTTAGGAAAATCAAAGTTTACCTTACCTTTTATCAGTGAGCAATTCCCAGTAAGTCTTGAATACATTAACCTTCGAATAAGAGCACTTGTCAAAGTTTCTGGCTTATTAGAGGCATGTATCTAGTGCCTGCTCATAATTTTCTTGTGTTTCAGAAAGACTGAAAACCAATGGAAGGAACGTGGGCTTTGGAATTAAATGAAACAGAGCTGCAATCCTAGTTTCTTCCCTTACTAGCTATGTAACTCTGCAAAAATTATTCACCTGTGGGGGCTTCAGTTGCTTCATTGTATCTTCATAGAATGATGTGAGAATAAAGTCAGGTAAAACATGCAAAGCACCCTGAAGAATACTAAGTGCAATGTAAGAACTCAATAGCTCAATAAGTGGTTATTTTTATTTTAGTTCTCTCTTCTCATCTGTCAGATCAAGATGATGCTTCTGTTAACTCAAAGGGAAAGAGTTGAGATATACTTTTAAAGGGCTTCTGGTACTACAAAGGAAGATTTCTTGATTAATTAATATGACAGTTTTCTTATGAATAACCCACTGCATTAGGTAATGCACATTTTTATTCCCATAAGGCACCTTTGCATGCTTCATTTCAATAACTATTTCCTGGGCATTGACTGGCCCTGTACTAGGTCCTAGAGGTTTAAAATTCCCAGATGTTACCTCTGCTCTCAAGGAGAGGACTCCTGAGTAGTAAGGAACTCAGTCTGATCATAAATTCCATAAGGACACACAGGGTCTTCCTTACCTCTGATGGCACCTAGCACAATGCCTGCACTGAGCTTAGGAATGTTGCCGAATTTAACTGAATTTCTGCGAGGGTCCCATGTCCTCATAGCTTAACTCGAAATTTCTCCTACAATATTACATAGTCCTTCATCTGTGACATGTAAAGATGTCTGAAATAGTTCCAGAGCTTTTTTTCTTATTTTTCTCATTTAAGCTAATGCCAGTCTTCTAGATTTAAATGTGGCATCCACGTCTCTACAAATCCTATCATCATATTCCAGAGAATCCATCTTTGCATAGACTACACAATAAAAATCATAAAAGGAAAGGTTAAAAGCATGAGGAGGTGGAGGAGAAAGAGGATTACAATAAGAAGATACAGAAAACAAGCTCTTGGAAGAATTATCAGTGAAGAGATAATTATTATGCATTAACAGCTGACAGCTAGCATTAGTCCAAGGAAGCTGTCTGTATTCTCTAAGAACTTCAGACAATGCGGTATTCATTTATAAATTCTTGACAGCTCTTTAGATAAAGCGTGTATAAAAATTTTGCAGCAATCCATTATCTGCCTGAATGTACTTTAACTTTAGAGTTAGAATATATTTGAAATCATTTCCCCAAGTCCTAAACACACTTCCCTTCAACTATATGACCTACAGTTAGAGAATCATTAAAAGGATTAAAATGAGTCAAAAAGTTCCTCTTTTCCTTCTTTGGTTTTCCCCTGTTCTATCTATAGATCTTTGAACAGTGTTTCTGGCTTGATCAATTGAATCTATATAATTGTTTTGAAAAATACATTCAGCCCTCAGGAAGGAACGTTTACCATCATCCTGACCAAGCTGAGGCTGTCTGAATGTGCTGAGAAATTCTGATGAGGAAATGGTACAGACCTGGGTTAACAACTAAGGGAAAGGTAGCAACGAAAGCACCTTGGTAGACAATACAAAGAGACACATTACATCTTCAAAGTTTTTCAAAGAATCCATAAACAACTGAAATTGGCTTTTTGATTTTTTATGAGATGACCCCACCAAGCCTGCTCAAGAGCAGGTTGTCCAGAGTAGCCTCTTTACTAGCTGCCAGGGAATCAGTTTTACTCCCATCACCATAACCCCCAAAACGCAAAAACAAACCTCACTGATCCCAGAATCACTGTAGGTTTTTAGTTTTTTTTAACCTCTACCCAGTTTCTTATAAATCATGTTCTTTGATGACAGTATAGTAGTTACTGCCTTTACATTTGGATAAGCTGCTATTTTGCTTGCAGCTAACTAACTAAAATGCCTGAGTTGATCTTCAAAAGTCCCAATACAAGCAAGCACTATAAGGGCAAGTTACAGGAGGGTTTTCTCAAAAGCCAGAAAATGGTAATTCACAATCATGTAATGACAAAAAAGACTGGGTTGCTGCAAACTATGGAGCAAGTTAGTAAGGACTCAACATTTCACTTTCTGGTTTTACTTGCCTTTTTGGTTGAAAGTAAAAGCCATCAAAAGGCAAAATAAAAACAGTAGTAAGATAGTAGAATAGGGTCATCATAAGAGCAACAACCATTGGGGGAGTTGTCTTACGTTCAACGAAACACTCAGACTCACAAGACTACCACAGGCCTTCTTGGCCTCAGCCGACTCTGTAAGAGGTAGGACAGAGCCCCACTTACTAGCAGGTAAGAGCAGCATCGAGCCTCTTCTTTAGGAGGAGTCCTTGCAGCAGTCCACACTGCCACCCAGCTCCCTCAGCTCACCTCTGTAAAAGAAAAATTGTACTGGTCACTTGTGAAAAACAGCAAGCCAAGACTTTATTCAAGACTACTGCAGTAGGGGAGAGAGGTTGAACGCAACTCTCCTGAAACAAAAGGTGAGAAGATTTTCAAACACTGGCGTGAGTTAAAGGGACAATACTGGACGATCTTAGCTGGGAGGTTACTCAATGTGATTAGGCCATCTCTGTTTGTTAACTGTCCCTTGTTGCTTACTGAAGTTAGGCTCCTGACCTGCCAAAGAGAGAGGGGACAGGGGACCTATCTTTCTTGATGATTACATTTCAAAGGGAGGGCTCCTGGGTCCTTGAGAAAGATATTCCTCTGTTGTGGAAGATTTACATTTCAAAGGGGCAGAGAAAGAATTTACAACTGCAAGTTTTCTAAGGTTAATGCTCTAAGAAAAGGGAGGTCAGGGGCCTATCATCAGGAAGAAATCTGTCAGAAGTTTAGCGAAGCTGAGGGGAGGGTTCAGGCCATCTGGGTCACCCGAGGTGATAGTGCAGGTGCAAGGGAATGAACCACACTGGTTTAAAAGCCTCCTGCCCCATGTGAACCTGGATTTCTAGAACAGTTCCATAGGTCCCCACAAGGGACATGTCTAACTGTAAGAGTCATCACATCCAGGGAGGCCCAGAGTTACGGTTCCCTATCAGATCTTTATAATTCTCCCAGTCCAGGTGCAATTTACCAATCAAAGGTCATTTTTTTCCACAAGCAATGTTTCCTAATAACGCAGTCGATATTTTATCTTTATCAGGTTTTCAGAAGGGAAAAACACAAATTTGAATGGGAGTTAAATTCTTTTGTGGAAGGGGAATGAAATTTTGTTATCCTTCATTCTTAATAGGTATCATAAAAATGTGTATTTTACCTTTTTTTTTCCTCTAAACACCCTCTCCCTAATCCTTCAAAAACACGCACATGCATGAGAATGTACACAACTACGCACACACATCTATACATGCAATCTGTCATCCTGTCCTTCACCATTCAAAACTGGCTAAAATTCCTTTTTAGTAAAAGCTGTCTTCAGTTTACCTATTCTGTAATTCTAGTAAGTTAAGTAAGTGTGTGATGCACGTTACTGGTTATGAACATATTCTTAGTTCTCTCAGCATTCTAATTTTCTATTTCCTCTTCTTGGGTTTCTAATTCATTTATACCACCTTGGAAAGCAAGCCTCTGTGGACCCACATATTTGTGCATTGATTATAGACCTTGTCCATGCAATCTATATCTATCCAGTTAGTACTCACAATGGCCAGGCTCTCTTCCATGCATTAAATAAATATATGTCCCTTCAGTCATGGGGGTTGTCAGTGGGGAGTACAACAGACCTAATTTCCAACATAATTTGACAAAAATTGTTTTTGATATATACCTGGGTAACAAAATAGAAATTGAAAAATGAAAACCAATGAAAAATATATCCAAATGTGTTAGAGGGAAGGTTCAATATAATTGCTATAATTGTACCTTAGGTTTAATTCTGAGTCTCCCAGGTGTTAGCTAAAAAAAGCAAACAATTCTTAAAACAATCCTGAATAAAAACTTGAGCAATATATGAATGTACAAGGTAGTGAAAATAATTCTATAAACAGCTAAGTGGATAATGTCCTGATATATAGCTGTCCCATGTCTAAAGTGATCCTAGTCTAGGACCAAGAGCACCAAAAGGAGATGAATGGTATCTCCCCTTCTAATCCCTTCCCCAAAAGGAATCCATTTCAGCCAGATGAAGAGCAGGTGATGTGACACTGGATATATGTTTCAATGATGTGACGAGAGTAATGGAGTTGCTTATTGCTACTTGAGAGGAAATCTATGTATTTTGGAGACCAACAGAGCAGGTAGTAGGGTTCACATGGCTTTGCTAAGTTAAAAAAAACCCAGCAACAATTAGCTGGTGTTCTCCCACAGAAGAATGTCTATATGGAGGTACAACCCTGGAGTAATTGCATGCATGACCAAGATCTTCTTTTGGGAAAAGCTTTGGCCCTGATTTAGCATTTGATCAACCAAGTGTTCAAAGGAGTTCCCAGAAACCTGCCTCGTGGGTAATGAACCAAGAAATGGATCATGAACCAAGAAATGTTTTCATGTGGGGTGCCACCAGTCACAACGCCCCAGACGGGCTCAAACATTAATTGTTCCCCTTTGGTACATATTTCTCATCTCCATGAATTCTGGCCTTGCACACCATATATAAAATGTATTTTTCTGATCAGAAAACTAGTTTCCTTGCAAGGCAGAGTTATTCATTATTGGTGTTTCATACTTTGAAGAATACCCAGCACAGGAAATATTTGTTTGTTCAATTCATTCTATGGAATTCTTTGTGGCAGTAGGTGGATGGCAAGGTCAGTTATCTTTTGACTTTACTCTTGGCTCATGATAGTAAACATGTACTGCAAGTACATAGCAGCAAATCTGCTCTTTTTTACGGATTGAGGGCATAGGTCCAGTGCATCTAAAAGGAGTATCAAAAACAAAGTTATAAGATAAAATTAAGGGTGAGAATAGTGCCAAGAGTCATTCTTCCTTGCCCTAATTCATGTAGTGTTATAAAAATACATATTTTACAACATGCAACAACCTGGTCTTATATATTAAGGCCACAAATCTTGTCTGCTGGTTAATACTAGCAGAGCCAAACTGGGTGGAAAAAAAAATTATCCTATTCCTTACATGAGCTACTCGTTTGGAATACAAAGAAATCATTTTGCATTAAAACATGGATCACAGTCACTGGAGAGGAAAGCTGATTTTGTCTGGTGGACTTGGGACAAATAAATCAAGGAATAATGTGGGAAAAAAAGACCTAGATTAGCCACAGCTGATCTCCCTCTGCAGTGAATTTAATTCATTCAGCAATGTAATTCTCAGTAACCCTTTGAAAATAGCTACTTTCATCAAAATGCGGTTCTGCATTTTATTAACTTAGTTACCTAACTCATGCAGGATAATAAAAATTATTATCTCTTAGATAAAATCGAGGAAAAACACAACAGGATTTAAGAGTCTTGTCCAAATAAAGGAAGAGGCCTTTTTACTTTGAATTTTGTGGTGCTTCTATCAGTGAAGTTGTTGTATCTGCTTGATGTGTTGATTTTCCAACTTCTAATTTTTGGAAAGCCCTTATTATGCAGTAGTCATTCTGCATTGTGAGTGTTGTGCATGAATTGGAATTCCCACTGTGCTCTAAACAAGGGACTGTGGTTCATTCCTTTCCCCATGATTCTTTTCACCCTGATTAACAAACAGGAGAGAGATGGTTCCAGAAATCATTTGGTAACTTATTTGTTTACTTGTTTGTTCTACAGGTATTTGGTGAGTGCCTGCCATATACCAGACACTGTGTCATTTGCTAGGGATAAAGCAATGAATAAGACAGATATTTGTCTTTGCCTGCATGGAGCTTAGAATCCAGTGAAATGAAAGAATGAATCCTCAACCAAACATTATCAAGCTGGTGAGGGCTACATATAGGGAAGTTCGAGGCACTCTGCGCACAGGAGGGCTCCTTGAGGACGCTGACACGGAGGCTGAGCTGAGACTTGAAGGATCAGCAGAAGTTTTGAAATCACCTTGTTCTGTAGTCTACATTTATGTGAAGAGACCTCATCTGAGAAAAAAATTAAATGTTTCTATTTGTCAGTTTATGCTTTTGAGTGTCCCGAACCACAGAGATGCTCTAGCATAAACAATAAAGGAACAGGGTCAGTGACTTCTTATTCAGAGGTTTAGCTCTCCTGAGGTCTCTGAGCATTTGAAATATTTGTTTTCCCTTTATTCTTGACCTAAGCTCCTTACTTTGTCTACAAAAAAGCCTAAAGTGTCACTTGTGTTTATTGAGAACTTTTTGTATTACCTCTTTCCTACAACCTCTCTCTTCAAGGAAAGTCAACACAGGAATTCATACCTTTGCCTTAGAACAGCAGTTCTTCACCCAAGATACAATTCAGGGAACTCACAACTTGGATGAGAAAAGAATTACTTCTTTACTGCAGTCTTAATTTTACTTCTCTAACCTCTAACTAAAATGTACCATTACTTTTGTCCCCCACCCCACCGCCGTATATACCATGTATTGCCGATACTGTACACCAAAGTTGTTACAAGCAGCATCCAGCAAAGACTGAGCCCCAAACCTGCCACCAGGGCTCACACTCTATAAAACCCTGGGGTCCTAGAAATCTCTAAATGCATCACCAAGCACCTGGAACTATTGAAAATGTAGCATTACTTTCATTAGGAACACAGACAACAAAGCATGAAAGTGTTATTAGTACCTGTGACTTTATAGACCAATAGAAACAAAAGATATTTACAGTTGTTACATATCTTCAAAATTGTTTTTTTCCACTACTATTTAGAATTACAGTCGCTATTAGACCTGCCGCTAGATCATATGTGATTGTGATCTTTCTACCTACAGCTGCTCACACTGTGGGCCTGGAAAACTACATGGCACCGAGTAGTCAGTCTTGCCATCACCAAGTGGTAGCAAGTTCTCATACTAGCGACCCAGGCGTCCACACTGATCTCTGGTATTCCATATCTACAATTGTTCACTCATCAATACATAGTTGAAGATAGGTCATCCACATTGTCTGACTGGATAGTTCAAATGAGATTTCTTAACTCCCTGTAAAAGCACAGATCTGTTTGTAATGCGGCATAGGACTGTGGAAACAGCCTTCACTCTGATATGATGTCTTTTAAAAGACTTTAACCTGTCTGCATTCTAAATGTACTGTCTTGTTATTTAATGTGTTAATGAATATTCATTTTTAATATTTTGCTAATTATTCTATAATGGGTTTCCTTTATAATGTTAGGTGTATGATTCTTATTTTGTGCATTTAAGAACATTTTTATGAGAAGGAGTTTATAGGTCAAACCAAATTGGCCAAGGAATAAAAAAAGGCTAAGAAACCCTATGTTACAGTAATGCTCTCCTGGTTACATTGCAATTATAGTACTGAAAGGAGCCCTTGTGGAGCTTCTAAAGGAGAGCAATGGCCTTACACTGGTAAAACTTGTATGCTTATGTAAAGAACATGGTAAAGGCGACCTCTTCTAACTTCTGTATAGTCATATCTCTGCCACGCCAATATGTAATCATCAGCTTGGATTTTTAAAAACATTTTTACTGAAGTATAACACACATATAGAAATGTCCACAAATCACAAAATATAAACTATCACAAAGTGAATGCACAATAAACTGCCATCCAGGTCAAGAAACAGAACATCCTAGCACCCCAGACTTCACCTTTCATGCCCCTTCCCAATCACTACTCCTCCTCTAAGGTTACCACTCTTTTAACTTCTGATATCATAAGTTAGTTTTGGCTGTTAGTGAACTTTACATAAATGAAAACAGCTATAAAATTCAGTCATATTTACCTGTATAGCTACCGTCCATTCATTCTTATTGCAATATAGTATTCCACTGTATGAATGTACTACATTTTCTTTATCTATTCTACTGTGGATGTACAATTACATTGTTTCCAATTTGGGGACATTACAAATAATGTTCCTATGAACATTATCATTCACGTCTTTTGGCACATATGAGAACTACTAATTAATGGGTATGCAAAGACTCAATTTCAGTAGCTGAGTCAAACAGTTTTCTGAAATTGTTGTACCAATATATATGACCACCAGCAATGTATGAAAGTCACAGTGCTTCCACATCCTCACCAATCCTTGACAATACTTACTGTCAACCTGCTTCTTTTTAGCTATTCTGAGGTGTATCTCACGGCTGGTTTTTTTTTTTCTGCAAACACCTGCTTTATTAAATCTTAATATTTTGCCTTGTTTCAAATCTTTCTCTTTTTTTAACATCTTTATTGGAGTATAATTGCTTTACAATGGTGTGTTAGTTTTCTGCTGTATAACAAAGTGAATCAGCTATACATATACATAGCTCCTCCCTCTTGCGTCTCCCTCCCACCCTCCCTATCCCACCCTTCTAGGTGGTCACAGAGCACTGAGCTGATCTCCCTGTGCTACACGGCTGCTTCCCACTAGCTTTCTATTTTACATTTGGTAGTGTATATATGTCCATGCCACTCCCTCAATTCGTCCCAGCTTACCCTTCCCCCACCATGTCCTCAAGTCCATGCTCTACATCTGCATCTTTACTCCTGTCCTGCCCCTAGGTTCAGAACCCCTTTTTTTTTAGATTCCATATATGTGTTTTAGCATACAGTACCTGTTTTTCTCTTTCTGACTTACTTCACTCTGTAGGACAGACTCTAGGTCCATCCACCTCACTACAAATAAATCAATTTCGTTTCATTTTATGGCTGAGTAATATTCCACTGCATATATGTGCCACATCTTCTTTATCCATTCTTCTGTCAATGGACACTTAGGTTGCTTCCATGTCCTGGCTATTGTAAATAGAGCTGCAATGAACATTGTGGTACATGACTCTTTTTGAATTATGGCTTTCTCAGGGTATATGCCCAGTAGTGGGATTGCTGGGTCGTATGGAAATTCTATTTTTAGTTTTTTAAGGAACCTCCATACTGTTCTCCATAGTGGCTGTATCAGTTTACATTCCCACCAACAGTGCAAGAGGGTTCCCTTTTCTCCACACCCTCTTCAGCATTTATTGTTTGTAGATTTTTTGATGATGGCCATTCTGACTGGTGTGAGGTGATACCTCACTGTAGTTTTGATTTGCATTTCTCTAATGATTAGAGATGTTGAGCATCCTTTCATGTGTTTCTTGGCAATCTGTATATTTTCTTTGGTGAAATCTCTATTTAGTTCTTCTGCCCATTTTGGATTTGGTTGTTTGTTTTTTTGATATTGAGCTGCATGAGCTGCTTGCAAATTTTGGAGATTAATCCTTTGTCAGTTGCTTCATTTGCATATATTTTCTCCCATTCTGAGGGTTGTCTTTTCATATTGTTTGTAGTTTACTTTGCTGTGCAAAAGCTTTTGTTTCATTAGGTCCCATTTGTTTATTTTTGTTTTTATTTCCATTTCTCTAGGAGGTGGGTCAAAAAGGATCTTGCTGTGATTTATGTCATACGGTGTTCTGTCTATTTTCCTCTAAGAGCTTTATGGTGTCTGGCCTTACATTAGGTCTTTAATACATTTTGAGTTTATTTTTGTATATGGTGTTAGGGAGTGTTCTAATTTCATTCTTTTACATGTAGCTGTCCAGTTTTCCCAGCACCACTTATTGAAGAGGCTGTCTTTTCTCTATTGTATATTCTTGGCTCCTTTATCAAAGATAAGGTGACCATATGCACGTGGGTTTATCTCTGGGCTTTCTATCCTGTTCCATTGATCTATATTTCTGTTTTTGTGCCAGCACCATACTGTCTGGATTACTGTAGCTTTGTAGTATAGTCTGAAGTCAGGGAGTCTGATTCCTCCAGCTCTGTTTTTGTTTCTCAAGATTGCTTTGGCTATTCAGGGTCTTTTGTGTTTCCATACAAATTGTAAAATTTTCTGTTCTAGTTCTGTGAAAAATGCCATTGGTAGTTTGATAGGGATAGCACTGAATCTGTAGATTGCTTTGGGTAGTATAGTCATTATCACATTGTTGATCCTTCCAATCCAAGAACATGGTATATCTCTCCATCTGTTTGTCACATCTTTAACTTCTTTCATCAGTATCTTATAGTTTTCTGCATACAGGTCTTTTGTCTCCTTAGGTAGGTCTATTTCTAGGTATTTTATTCTTTTTGTTGCAATGGTAAATGGGAGTGTTTCCTTAGTTTCTCTTTCAGATTTTTCATCACTAGTGTATAGGAATGCTAGAGACTTCTGTGCATTAATTTTGTATCCTGCTACTTTACCAAATTCATTGATTAGCTCTAGTAGTTTTCTGGTAGCATCTTTAGGATTCTCTATGTACAGTATCATGTCATCTGCCAACAGTGACAGCTTTACTTCCTCCTTTCTGATTTGGATTCCTTTTATTTCTTTTTCTTCTCTGATTGCTGTGGCTAAAACTTCCAAAACTATGTTGAATAATAGTGGTGAGAGTGGGCAACCTTGTGTTGTTCCTGATCTTAGCGGAAATGGTTTCAGTTTTTCACCATTGAGAACGATGTTGGCTGTGGGTTTGTCATATATGGCCTTTATTATGTTGAGGTAAGTTCCCTCTATGCCTACTTTCTGCAGGGTTTTTATCATAAATGGGTGTTGAATTTTGTTGAAAGATTTTCTTCATCTATTGAGATGATCATATGGTTTTTCTCCTTCAGTTTGTTAATATGGTGTATCACGTTGATTGATTTGCGTATATTGAAGAATCCTTGCATTCCTGGGATAAACCCCACTTTATGAAGGTGTATGATCCTTTTAATGTGCTGTTGGATTCTGTTTGCTAGTATTTTGTTGAGGATTTTTGTAACTATGTTCATCAGTGATACTGGCCTGTAGATTTCTTTGTGACATCTGTGTCTACTTTTGGTATCTGGGTGATGTTGGTCTTGTAGAAGGAGTTTGGGAGGTTCCTCCCTCTGCTATATTTTGGAAGGGTTTGAGAAGCACAGGTGTTACCTGTTTTCTAAATGTTTGATAGAATTCCCCTGTGAAGCCATCTGGTCCTGGGCTTTTGTTTGTTGGAAGATTATGAATCACCATCTCAGTTTCAGTGCTTGTGATTGTCTGTTTGTATTTTCTATTTCTTCCTGGTTCAGTTTTGGAAGGTTGTGCTTTTCTAAGAATTTGTCCATTTCTTCCAGGGTGTCCATTTTATTGGCATATAGTTGCTTGTAGTAATCTCTCATGATCCTTTGTATTTCTGCAGTGTCAGTTTTTACTTCTCCTTTTTCATTTCTAATTCTATTGATTTGAGCCTTCTCCTTTTTTTTTCTTTTTTTTCTGGCTAATGGGTTATCAATTTTGCTTACCTTCTCAAAGAACCAGCTTTTAGTTTATTGATCTTTGCTATTGTTTCCTTCATTTCTTTTTCATTTATTTCTGATCTGATCTTTATGATTTCTTTCCTTCTGCTAACTTTGGGGTTTTTTTGTTCTTCTTTCTCTAATTGATTTAGGTGTAAGGTTAGGTTGTTTATTTGAGATGTTTCTTGTTTCTTGAGGTAGGACTGTATTGCTATAAACCTCCCTCTTAGAACTGCTTTTGCTGCATCCCATAGGTTTTTGGTCATCGTGTTTTCATTGTGATTTGTTTCTAGGTATATTTTGATTTCCTCTTTGATTTCTTCAGTGATCTCTTTGTTAGTAAGCAGTGTATTGTTTAGCCTCCATGTGTTTGTAGTTTTCACAGATATTTTCCTGTAATTGATATGTAGTCTCATAGTGTTGTGGTCGGAAAAGATACTTGAAACAATTTCAATTTTCTTAAACTTACCAAGGCTTGATTTGTGACCCAAGATGTGGTCTACCCTGGAGAATGTCCCATGAGCACTTGAGAAGGAAGTGTATTCTGTTGTTTTTGGATGGAATGTCCTATAAATATCAATGAAGCCCATCTTGTTTAACGTATCATTCAAAGCCTGTGATTCCTTATTTATTTTCATTTTGGATGATCTGTCCATTGGTGAAAGTGGGGTGTTAAAGACCCCTACTATGATTGTGTTACTGTTGATTTCCCCTTTTATGGCTGTTAGCATTTGCCTTATGTATTGAAGTGCTCCTATGTTGGGTGCATAAATATTTACAATTGTTATATCTTCTTCTTGGATTGATCCCTTGATCCTCATGTAGTGTCCATCTTTGTCTCTTGTAATAGTCTTTAAAGTCTATTTTGTCTGATATGAGAATTGCTACTCCAGCTTTCTTTTGATTTCCATTTGCATGGAACATCTTTTTCCATCCCCTCACTTTCAGTCTGTATGTGTCCCTAGGTCTGAAGTGGGTCTCCTGTAGACAGCATATATATTGGTCTTGTTTATGTATTGAATCAGCCAGTCTATGTCTTTTGTTTGGAGCATTTAATCCATTTACATTTAAGGTAATTATTGATATGTATTTTCCTGTTACCATTTTCTTAATTGTTTTGGGTTTATTATTGTAGGTCTATTCCTTCTCTTGTGCTTCCTGCCTAGAGAAGTTCCTTAAGCATTTGTTGTAAAGCTGGTTTGGTGGTGCTGAATTCTCTTAGCTTTTGCTTGTCTGTAAAGGTTTTAATTTCTCTGTCAAATCTGAATGAGATCCTAGTTGGGTACGGTAATCTTGGTTGTAGGTTTTCCCCTTTCATCACTTTAAATATGTCCTGTCACTCCCTTCTGGCTTGCTGAGTTTCTGTTGAAAGATTAGCTGTTAACCTTATGGGGATTCCTTTGTATGTTCTTTTTTTAAATAAATTTATTTATTTTATTTATTTTTGGCTCTGTTGGGCCTTCGTTGCTGTGCGCGGGCTTTCTCTAGTTACGGTAAGCAGGGGCTCCTTTGTATGTTATTTGTTGTTTTTCCGTTTCTGCTTTTAATATTTTTTCTTTGTATTTAATTTTTGATAGTCTGATTAATATGTGTCTTGGTGTGTTTCTCCTTGTATTTATCCTGTATGGGACTCTCTGCGCTTCCTGGAATTGATTAACTATTTCCGTTCCCATATTAGAGAAGTTTTCCACTATAATCTCTTCAAATGTTTTCTCAGTCCCTTTCTTTTTCTCTTCTTCTTCTGGGGCCACTATAATTCGAATGTTTGTGCATTTAATATTGTCCCAGAGGTCTCTGAGACTGTCTTCAATTCTTTTCATTCTTTTTTCTTTATTCTGCTCTGCAGTAGTTATTTCCACTGTTTTATCTTGCAGGTCACTTATCTGTTCTTCTGCCTCAGTTATTTGGCTATTGATTCTTTCTAGAGAATTTTTAATTTCACTTATTGTGTTGCTCATCATTGTATGTTTGCTCTTTAGTTCTTCTAGGTCCTTGTTAAAAGTTTTTTTGTATTTTCTCCATTCTGTTTCCAAGATTTTGGATCATCTTTACTATCATTATTCTGCATTCTTTTTCAGGTAGACTGCCTATTTCCTCTTCATTTGTTTGGTCTGGTGGGTTTTTACCTTGCTCTTTCATCTGCTGTGTGTTTCTCTGTCTTCTCATTTTGCTTAACTCACTGTGTGACTTTGGATTTGGCCCCGCCTCTGTGTGTAGGTTGCCTGAGGGCGTCTGTTCTTCACTCAGACAGGACGGGGTTAAAGTAGCAGCTGATTAGGGGGCTCTGGCTCACTCAGGCTGGGCGGAGGGAGGGATATGGAATTCGGGGCGAGCCTGCGGCAGCAGAGGCCAGCGTGACATTGTACCAGCCTGAGGTGTGCTGTGTGCTTCCCCGGGGAAGTTGTCCCTGGATCACTAGGACCCTGGCAGTGGCGGGCTGCACAGGCTCCCGTGAGGGGAGGTGTGGACAGTGTCCTGTGCTTGCACACAGGCTTCTTGGTGGCTGCAGCATCAGCCTTAGCGTCTCATGCCTGTCTCTGGGGTCCACACTGATAGCCGCAGCTCGCGTCCGTCTCTGGTGATCGTTTAGGCAGTGCTCTGAATCCCCTCTCCTTGCGCACTCCGAAACAATGGTCTCTTGCCTCTTCGGCAGGTCCAGACCTTTTTCTGGACTCCCTCCCAGCTAGCTGTGGTGCACTAGCCCCCTTCAGGCTGTGTTCACGCAGCCAACCCCAGTCCTCTCCTTGGGGTCTGATCTCCGGAGCCCGAGCCTCAGCTCCCAGCCCCATCCACCCTGGCGGGTGAGCAGAGAAGCCTCTCAGGCTGGTGAGGGCTGGTAGGCTCCGATCCTCCATGCAGGAATCTCTCCGCTTTGCCCTCCGCACCCCTGTTGCTGCGCTCTCTTCTGTGGCTCTGAAGCTTCCCCCCTCCACCACCCGCGGTCTCCGCCTGTGAAGGGGCTTCCTAGTGTGTGGAAACCTTTCCTCCTTCACCGCTCCCTCCCAGAGGTGCAGGTCCCATTCCTATTCTTTTGTCTCTGTTTTTTCTTTTTTCTTTTGCCCTACCCAGGTACATGGGGAGTTTCTTGCCTTTTGGGGAGTCTGAGATCCTCTGCCAGCGTTCAGTAGGTATTGTATAGGAGTTGTTCCACATGTAGATGTATTTCTGATATATTTGTGGGGAGGAAGGTGATCTCCATGTCTTACTCCTCCACCATCTTGAAGTTCTCTCTCCTCATTGCTGTTTTAAGAATATTAAGTATATAAGTTCTATGAGAGAAATTTACATGGCTATTTTCTGAAAAACATGTTTCAACTTAATACAACCATCAGAGACAGGAGACAAGTTTTGCGTTAAATATATGGAAGCTTATGTAAAAATTAAGACCATTCTTCTCTTACATTTTGCGTAACTGAAAGAAAGGAAAGTAAATTACTGGGTTTCTGTCTGCTACTCTCTGAAAGGACTTAATGATAATTAAGACCCACATGATGCCTAATCCTCGGGATCTCACAGTCAGAAGGAGGATGCAGACAAATGAACAATTGTTAATAAGGCAACATGATAAGAGCTGATGGAAGCACATAAGATGGCACTGATCCTGTTTCAGGAGGTCTGGAAATTGAGCTCTAAGCTTATGTCAAAGGATGAAGACACTGTATACAGGTGAACAAGTGAGGATAAGGGAATTAAAGACAAAGAGAACCATTTTTTAAAAGGCCCATCACCACCACCAACTCCCTGAGGGACTGACATAAGTCAAATAAAAAAGATGGTGACTGGAGGTATCTAAAGTGCACTAAGGTCAAAAGTTCTAGAGAAGTGGCACGGAGGGCACTGTTGGCAGCACAGTGGGAAGGATGCTATAAGACTGCTTAACACTTGTGTGCACAGGTGTAGCACCTATTCACTGTTTCTCTACCCACATCATGCTTGGTATTGCTAGGTTCCCTGGTGCCACAGCCTAAGAAGGATAAATGGCCCAGAGGTGTCAGACCTGTAGATGCTTTGGAGCAAGCAGTGAGGCAGGATGAAGCAGGTGTCACCCCCTTCTGCCAAAAGCCAACCTGAATGAAGACATCTCAGCGGATCACAGTGTAGGTTTCTGATAATTCGACAAAAAGGTCCTCTTCTCCCTCCCTCATCCCACTGACTTTTATTTTAGCATGTGTAAACCCCTTGAAAATTAGATACAACTTCAGGACAAGAGGGGGGTAACTAAGTTGACTAAGGTATAATTTCTGTCACCCAGTGGACTGGGAATTTAAAGTAGAAGCTTATTTGTTGTGGCAGAATAAAGAGTCACTTCTACTACACACTAAGTTAGGCGAGTAAGACTTGCATCTTCCAGAGTTTGAGTGTATGTTCTCCTAAGTTCTTGGCAACCTATATGCAGAGTGGGTTAGATACTCTCTAGGGTTAGATATATTAAGGGAGGACAACAGGAAAGAAAGTGGGAGAACTTAGTAAGCAGTCCACAGAATCTAGACCTAATAGGAAAGAAGAGGAAAAAGAGAGAAGCTAACCTGTCGGAGAGAAGCAGGCAGGCCAGGCAGCTCTTAGAGTCCACCATGAGATTAAGGGCCAGGAGTGACAGCACTGAACAAGGGTGGCAGAAGAGAGGGTCAGAAAGCAGAATGTTTATACTGTAGGAGTTGAAAGCTTGAAATGGGGGCAGACATCTTTATTTTTAATCCAAATTCTACCACTTACTTACTGTATGACTTTGAACAATTTACTTAAACATTGGGAGCCTCAGTTTCCCTCTCAGTAAAATGGGGGTCATTATGGTTTCTACCTCACAGAGTTGAGTTCAGAATCAAATGAAACAATAAATCTAAAGGTGATAGCTTGGTGTCCTGGCACATGCTAAGTGCCTAATCCATGGCAGCTATGATAATTGGCAAAGCAGTTCCTGTTATGGAATTCAGAAGGACACAGTGTCTACACTGTGGACAAGGGCCGAGGTGGAAAGACAGTTTAAGGCTTGGGCATGGAGGAGGTCAAGAATATCGTGTTGGATGGCAATTTCTATAAACTCTGAAGTCAGTGCAGTGACATGATTTGGGGTAGAGAGGAGTTCTGTGAACCAGATGCCAAAATGTACATCAGCCGACAGGGAGTGACCAGACAGTCAGAAACAATCATGCGGAGGAAGGTAATGAGCATCAGAGCGCAGGAATGCTTTTCAGGGAAGTGGAAGAACGGGAGTTCAGAAGTGACACTGGGGAGCCAAAAGGTGTGAGCTTTACCGCCCAGTGCTGATATAGGTGATATGAGAAGAAGCAGCATTGACTTGAAAAAGATGCAAGAGGAACGGTCCCCAGGGAGAAACAGCTTTCAGTTAAAGCAAAAATGGGACAAAGAGTTCCAGAAAGTGGGAGAAGTGTAGTAGAATTTGCTTATTGTGGAAAAAAGCCTCAGAGGGCACCTGGAAAGGTTTGGGAGGAAGAGAAGCACAGGAGGTTGGAGTGATCGAGGGAGCCCTTAGCAGTGGCATCCATCAGAAGCTCCTACTGGACCCTACAGGATCCTATGGGTGACCTGTAACCCCTTTAAAAGACCTTTTGGAAAGACTCAGTTTGACTTCTCTGTGCTGTCAGGGTTGAAAGGGCAAAAATGCGTAAATCAGAAACAGGTAAGCACAGATTAAAAAGAAATTTGATTCGAGAGAATCCAAAGTATTAGCAAATTAGTATATTCGATAATACTTGTTCATAACTCCCATTCTACAGCATCTTAATAAAACCCTAGAAATTTTCCTAATGAAATAACTGCAACGTTCTGTCTCAAAAGCACCAGAAAATTACCTAGGCATATGCTATTCAAGACAAGTACTAGCTGCTTTACTTGGCAAATCTCAGAAACTGTGAGGCAATGATTGGTTTTTAGGGAACCACTTTAGATACTTCACTTGCTTCAGTTTTAAAATTTGGTGTTTAGACTGTCTTTGAGCATGCCTCACATCTATTGAGAGGTCTTTGTACTGTCCAGGACATGGTCTCATCTAGTGCCCTAGACACCTTTAGGGAAACTGGAGAGATCTGCTGTCTGAAAAACACAACTGCCAAAGTCAACTCTGACTGTGGCTTTGCTTCAAGTTCCAAGAGCTTTTCAAACAGTAGGGTTGATGCTGCCAATGCTAAATACTGCATGTGAAATAAAAGAAACATCCATAATGAGGGACACAAATGAAGATAAAATCACTGCGTCAGGAAAAATAAATACAACAGTTATGGAGGAGAGTAGTGATAGGATATGTTTCCTATTTAAATTCATTGTTTTGCTGTTTCCAGGTAAACAGCACAAAGGTGAGAAAGATTTGTAAGCCTCTGTGGCAGAGACAAATTTTGTTAAAAAGTAAGAAGCAGTGCAGACTCCTGTCTGCCAGGACAAGAAATGTCAGATCAGAGGAAACTCTCTTCAGCTCATTCAGACATTTGGAATAAATCACTGGTTGCCGGCTGGAAATAACTTGTTGGGAAGGATTTCCTGAGACGCTATTATTATGCTCGGAAACTCAATGTGCTGAACAAAGACAGCACTGTTGCGGAGTTCTGCTACGATCGGTGCACCTGGGCACTGTGCTGGGATGCCAAAGGCCTTGTAGCCACTATTTGAAGTTGCAGGGGTATCCCTCAGCGAGCGCCAGGAGCTGTTGCATTTGCACATGGTTTAGAAAAAAGAGTGTGGCAAGAACATGGAGCTGGGAGTCAGGCTGAACTGCAAGTGAAACTCTATCTTGTCACTCACAATGTGTGTGACCTTAGTTTAGTTGCTTACTCTCTCAGAGGTTTAGTTTCCTATATATAAACTGAGGTTAATACCTAGTGATAATTACATGAGATAAAGTATGTAAGGCATCTGGAAAAGCTCCCAGTTCTTAGAAAATACTCAGTAGTATTTATCATACAAATAAAGCTCCAGATCCATATGCTTAATGGGGAAAGGAAGAATATATCCATTTTAAAACAACTTTGCTGTTAGTTGATCATGTATTGACACCAAGTTCAGTAGAGTTTACAAAACAGTCCTCTAATTCAGGTTCCAGCACCAAAACCCACGTGGGTATAGAGGTTCTGGAGTGGGATCCCTTAGGCTGTTCAACAAAAATTCAGGCCCTCAACCAGTCCAAGTCCCTCACACTAGACTCTGAAGCTCTCATATGACCACCATCTTCTCTAGCATCTAGAGAAACAAACGCTTCCCAAAGGGGAATTCTCTTTCTCTCTCCTCTTTACTCCTCTATTCCAAAAGCCCCATTTCTTAGCCTCCTGTAGAGGTTGTCAGTTGAATGAATCTAGTTGATTTCATTATGAATATAACCAAGTGAGAGTGGTAAAGCAGGTTCAAGAGTCCCTGGAACTCAAGGAAGTAATCAGACTTTTTAGACAATCAAGATGGACCATTTTCAGCAGTTCTCCTGTGAGTTAAAATATTTAAAGACTTCAATCTCTTCCTCAACTACAAGAGATCCTTTGCCTCCCTGGCTTCTTCCTGCCATGCTATGTATGTGTATGTTGGAAAGGGTGAGTGTTAGAGAGGAAAAAAATCACATCCTGCCATAGTCCCTTTGAGGGATTTCATGGAGCTCTTACAAAGGTAGGTACAACTACCTTTTTCCTAATGGTTAAAGATTGGCTGAGGTGTTCTTCTGTGCCCTAATACGAGCAATAAGTGTAACAGGGAAGAACAAATCTGACTCCACATATTGGATCTGTTTCTTTTACTTTAACCTTTATACTCTATTGCTTTTGCTGCAAGTTAAGAATGTTGCCTATAGCCTGAAATATGCAGGATAGCCTATTTTCAAGGCTCTGATTTTTAAAGGTATAACACTTTTCCATTCATATAGAGATAAAAAGGTGCAGAACAGAGAATAATATTTGTCTTGTTGGAGGTTTACAGGAACATCATGACCTGACCTACATGGACAGCTCCAACAGGATTTACACACCAAGAAGTTTGCAACAACCAACCATATCCCCTCCCCTTTTAGTATAAAAGGAGCCTGAATTCTAACTTGGAGAAGATGGTTCTTTGGGACACTAGTCCACCATCTTCTCGGTCTGCTGGCTTTCAAATAAAGTTGCTATTCCTTGCCTCAATAACTTGTCTCTCGATTTATTGGCCTGTCATGCAGCGAGAAATATGAGCTTGGACTCAGTAACATAAATCTCCTGGCACGTTCAGCTCTTAAGAGGATGCGCTGTAGGATCTTCCACTTACTTCTCCACTTTGGAGTTCTTTAAAGTCTTCAAATACCAATCTCCATTACCTTGTCCAAGATATACTGGCTGGTCCCTTGGGTTCTTTTGCCACTGGCTCCTGCTCAAGCACTGTGGAGGGGGCTATCTCTGCCTTGCTGTATTGAACTTAGAGCTTTCCCACTGCTATCCAAGATCTCTTCCTAAATCTCCTACCATCATCCTACCCTCTTTTTCAGAGAGAATAGAGTGGTTTTTTTTTTTCTTTTTTTTCTCTCATGACAGAGAAGTCAGCCTGTTAATCTGGGTATGAGTATTAACAGAAGTGTCCTATGAAGAATGGATCTTCCATTCTTCACTCCTCTAAGTGCCCCATCCCAGACCCCTGATTCATTCATAAGTGACAGGGAACTTAACCAACCCACTATAGAATATAAGGAATCTTCCAACAGTAAGCTACTTCATGCCCATCAGGAAGCCTAAATTGTGTAGCAAAATTCAGGTCTCCAGGCCATTGTTCCTGGTGTCATACTGCTTGGTTTTCTTTTTTCTGCTGCACATTGTTATGCCAACCCACAATATCCAACAACTAATATGCCACTTGGAGTTGACTGCTGAAGTTAGAGGTATATACTAAAGGAAATTGGTCCCTTTAGTCACCTTGTTACATACCACAAACCAGAGGTTGGGTAGTGAAGGGTCCTTCTTAAACTTTGAAAAATGAGACTCCAGTGGTGGCATTTCTAGTAGCATTGTATACATGGACAGAAAATTGGTACACAGGCTTCACTGAGATGCCACTTCAAAACCATTGGACTGGCAACACTGAAAAGAACTTGAACTATTTCAGGTATGGTTGTGAAGAAAAGGGTGTTTTCATACATTAACGATATAAGTATGAACTACTACACTGTAAACATTTATTAGAGAATTCAGCACCACAAAGCCAGCTTTACAACAAATGCTCAAGGAACTTCTCTAGGCAGGAAACACAAGAGAAGGAAAAGACCTACAATAACAAACCCAAAACAATTAAGAAAATGGTAATAGGAACATACATCAATAATTACCTTAAATGTAAATGGATTAAATGCCCCAAACAAAAGACACAGACTGGCTGAATGGATACAAAAACAAGATGTGTATATATACTGTCTAAAAGAGACCCACTTCAGACCTAGGGACAGATACAGACTGAAAGTGAGAGGATGGAAAAAGATATTCCATGCAAATGGAAATCAAAAGAAAGCTGGAGTAGCAATTCTCATACCAGACAAAATAGACTATAAAATAAAGACTATTACAAATGACAAAGAAGGACACTACATAATGATCAAGGGATGAATCCAAGAAGAAGATATAACAATTGTAAATATTAATGCACCCGACTTAGGAGCACCTCAATACATAAGGCAAATGCTAACAGCCATAAAAGGGGAAATCGACAGTAACACAACCATAGTAGGGGACTTTAACACCCCACTTTCACCAATGGACAGATCATCCAAGATGAAAATAAATAAGGAAACACAAGCTTTAAATGATACATTAAACAAGATGGACTTCAGTGATATTTACAGGACATTCCATCCAAAAACAACAGAATACACTTTCTTCTCAAGTGCTCATGGAACATTCTCCAGGATAGATCATATCTTGGGCCACAAATCAAGCCTTGGTAAATTTAAGAAAATTGAAATCATATCAAGTATCTTTTCCAACCAGAACGCTATGAGAATACATATCAATTACAGGAAAAAAATCTGTTAAAAATAGAAACACATGGAGGCTAAACAGTACACTACTTAATAACCAAGAGATCACTGAAGAAATCAAAGAGGAAATCAAAAAATATCTAGGAACAAACAATGAAAACATGATGACCCAAAACCTATGGATGCAGCAAAAGCGGTTCTAAGAGGCAAGTTTATAGCAATACAATCCTACCTCAAGAAACAAGAAACATCTCAAATAAACAACCTAACCTTACACCTAAAGCAATTACAGAAAGAAGAACAGAAAAACCCCAAAGTTAGCAGAAGGAAAGATATCATGATGATCAGATCAGAAATAAGTGAAAAAGAAATGAAGGAAACAATAGCAAAGATCAATAAAACTAAAAGCTGGTTCTTTGAGAAGATAAACAAAATTGATAAACCATTAGCCAGACTCATCAAGAAAAAAAAAGAGAAGAACTAGAATAAAAAATTTTACAATTTGTATGGAAACACAAAAGACCCTGAATAGCCAAAGCAATCTTGAGAAAGAAAAACAGAGCTGGAGGAATCAGGGTCCTGGACTTCAGACTATACTGCAAAGGTACAGTAATCAAGACAGTATGGTACTGGCCCAAAAACAGAAATATAGATCAATGGAACAGGATAGAAAGTCCAGAGATAAACCCATGCACATATGGTCACCGTATCTTTGATAAAGGAGGCAAGAATATACAATGGAGAAAAGACAGCCTCCTCAATAAATGGTTCTGGGAAAACTGGACAGCTGCATGTAAAAGAATGAAATTAAAACACTCCCTTACACCATATACAAAAATAAACTCAAAATGGATTAAAGACCTAAATGTAAGGCCAGACAGTATAAACTCTTAGAGGAAAACATAGGCAGAACACTCTATGACATAAATCACAGTAAGATCCTTTTTAACCCACCTCCTAGAGAAATGGAAATAAAAACAAAAATAAACAAGTGGGACCTAATGAAACTTAAAAGATTTGCATAGCAAAGGAAACCAAAAACAAGATGAAAAGACAACCTTCAGAATGGGAGAAAATATTTGCAAACGAAGCAATTGACAAAGGATTTATCTCCAAATGATACAAGCAGCTCATGCAGCTCAATATCAAAGAAACAAACAACCCAATCCAAAAATGGGTAGAAGAACTAAATAGACATTTCTCCAAAGAAGGTATACAGATTGCCAACAAACACATGAAAGGATGCTGAACGTCACTAATCATGAGAGAAATGCAAATCAAAACTACAATGAGGTATCACCTCACACTGGTCAGAATGGCCATCATCAAAAAGTCTACAAACAATAAATGCTGGAGAGGGTGTGGAGAAAAGGGAAAATAGACCTACTATACAACCCAGCAATCCCACTACTGGGCATATACCAAGATAAAACTATAATTCAAAAAGAGTCATGTACCACAATGTTCATTTCAGCACTATTTACAATAGCCAGGACATGGAAGCAACCTAAGTGTCCATTGACAGATGAATGGATAAAGATGTGGCACATATATGCAATGGAATATTACTCAGCCATAAAAAGAAACAAAATTGATATATTTGTAGTGAGATGGATGGACCTAGAATCTATCATACGGAGTGAAGTAAGTCGGAAGGAGAAAAACAAATACCGTGTGCTAACACACATATATGGAATCAAAAAAAAAAAAAAGATTCTGAAGAACCTAGGGGCAGGACAGGAATAAAGATGCAGACATAGAGAATGGACTTGAGGACAAGGGGAGGAGGAAGGTTAAGCTGGGATGAAGTAAGAGAGTGGCATGGACATATATACACTACCAAATGTAAAATAGATAGCTAGTGGGAAGCAGCCTCATAGCAAAGGGAGATCAGCTCGGTGCTTTGTGACCACCTAGAGGGGTAGGATAGGGAGGGTGGGAGGGAGAGGCAAGAGGGAGGAGATATGGGGATATATGTATACGTATAGCTGATTTACTTTGTTATAAAGCAGAAACTAACACACCATTGTAAAGCAATTATACTCCAATAAAGCTGCTAAAAAAAATACTTATAGTATTTACTCTAGTATTTCATCTCCTAAGAACCTATGCCATAGAAATAAAATATTCCATTCTGAAGGGACATTTGTAGAGGATATTCGTTATAGTATTATTCATTTTGGACAAAAATGGAAGACAAATTTAATACTATCAGTAGAAAAATGACTGAATACATTTTTTACACCCTCTCCATGAAATACGATGCAGACATGAAAACAAATAAATTAGAGTTGTACCAAATTCACAGTTTTCCCTGAAAAAAGATGGGAAGTTGTTAAAATAGATTATTTGTGGGGAGGGGAGGCATGGGGTAGCATGTTGATGTGGGAAAAACAACAAGAAAGTCAAAATAAACAGCTTATATAATCTCGATCACAGTTGTATGTAAAAATTTTTTAAAAATCATTATACATATGAATTATTCTACACCCACCAACGTAGACCTCACATTCAATGTCCTGGCTGCAGACTCACAGGAGGGAAGGCTCAGTACTGATAAGGTATGCTTGAGGCAACTCATCAAGACATTTTTGTTTATCTAGAACCTTCTTTGATCCAGGATGTCTACTGAGTCCCATAAACGGCTTTACTTCTCTAGTGCTGTTCTGGAACTGTGCTTTTTCTCAATTAAAAACTGCATGTTCCCTGCATAGCTCCCAGACACAGAGCAGCAATGACCTACTTCTCAGAGCTCCCGGTGCATTCACTTGTTTCTCCCAGGGCTCCTTCAGAGTCTTGAGTACACGTGTTTTTATCTAATTAGACCAGCACCTCCAAAAATCTTTAGAGTCCAACATCCCTCTTTCTCAAGTAATGAAATATAACTTTGATTTAGAAAAATCCTATGAAATTTATTCCACTAAGATAAATCTGAAGGAAAACTGCCTTACCTTCCTCAGCCAAATGTAACTGCTAATATGTGCTCCCCAAAGAGTGAAAACTGCCACTCCTCACTCCCTGGTAAAGGGTTAAGTTAGGTGTAACAAATCTTACTCCTTTCTCTCAGTTTTAGAATAACCCACATTTACCAGGTACATACTAGGGTTTTGAAACACCAGTATAATATGGTTTCTTAATTCATAGATTAATGATAAGTGATCCTCTGAAGAATGGTCTAGAAAATTTCATGGCATTACATTTCTATTCAGTGCTTCCCATCGTTTGCACAGCTCATGTCCCATTTATGGCGACAGGCCATCGTCCTCCTTTTTGAATTTAATTCATAACCTCATCTCCATTCCCTACTTCCAGAGTGAGCACGTGAGAAGCCGTCTCCTTTTCCTCTTTCTTCTATCTATAGCTTCACGCTAGTACATGGTTAGTATTTAGGAAAGTAGCTACACACTGCTCCTCAGTTTGTGGATGGCAAAATGGGCTGACTATCTAGAAGAGGCTCCTGTTGTGCCCAATGAGCTCAACTATTCTTAACTGGTCTGTGGAAATCTGAGCACATCATCTCATATGTGTACTTAATTATCTCAATTCCACAATTTCCTTTGGAAATTCTAGTCCACAGTATGCCCAAGATACAGGTTGATCTCTAATTTTAAAAATGTGATGTGATTGGAAACCACTGTCTAATACTACTTAGTACAACCGACTTAGTGTAAGCCTGTGGCTCCACTGGTCTTTCAAGAAATATCCTAAAACTTCTGGGCCATAATTCCAAGCAAACAGCCCAGGTAGTTTTGTAAGGTTTAATCTAACACAGTAGGGCCCTGAAAACGCTGCCTCTAGGCTAGGACCAAGTTCACTTTCCAAATGCCCCTAATTCTTCTGCAACTTTTTCAACGTTAAAAGGATTCTCCAGGTACATGCAGTATTCCATTAAATGTGTCTTTCTTACATTGGTTACAAAAACAGGCCCTTATTACTGAAGGAAGCCCTGTGAGCTTGCTTAGGAATATCTCCCCTGCTCCCTCAAAGAAATCCAGGAGGTCCTCAATCACCACTTTCATTTCCCCACGGATGCTAACATTTCAACCTGACTCCACAACATCTACACTGACCACTAAGACTTGAGCTCTTCTACCCAATTCTTGTGTTGTTGTTTTTTTTTTTGTCAATTCTTAGTAAGTAGTCTCTGCTTTTCTGCTTCTAGTCAATCTAACTGTAATAACAGGAAGACTCTGGAGGGCCCTGCTGCCTGCGGTCTGCTGACAGAGCTTGGCTGTATTAGGCTTCCGACAACATTTGATTCATCTTTATTCACTTCTTTGTACAAGTTCCATGGGCCTTTTCTCTACTAAAGTAAAACCTTTTTTTTCTAATTTCAAAAACTAGAAGTCTTATCTCACTCTGCTGGATAATGAAAATACTGGCATGCATTCTCTAAAATCCTAAGGACTTTTTCACTTTTGCCCAATAGATATGGTTGAAAAAAGGTCCTCACGGTTGTTATATTTTCTATTTTCATGTTTAGGCATGAGAACAAGCATAATTTCATATGTTTACTGGCCACGATGTTTATTTTTCTCTAAGTGATTACTCAGAGACTTTGCTGATATTTCTGTTGTGTAGCCATATTTCTTACTTTGTAAATTTATTTATTTTTAAAAATTTTATTTATTTTTGGCTGTGTTGGGGCTTCGCTGCTGCACGAGGGCTTTCTCTAGTTGGGGCGAACGGGGGCTACTCTTCGTTGTGGTGCACGGGCTTCTCATTGCGGTGGCTTCTCTTGTTGCGGAGCATGGGCTCTAGGTGCACAGGCTTCAGTAGTTGTGGCATGCAGCCTCAGTAGTTGTGGCGCATGGGCTCTAGAGCACAGGCTCAGTAGTTGTGTTGTGCAGGCTTAGTTGCTCCGTGGCATGTGGGATCTTCCCAGACCAGGGCTCGAACCAGTGTCCCCTGCATTGGCAGGCAGATTCTTAACCACTGCGCCACCAGGGAAGTCTCTATATTTCTTACTTTGAATGAGTATATGAATTGTTGGCCACAGTGTAGAAAAACTAGAGCAGACATATACTGATTGCTAGAGAAAAGCTGTCACAGCCATTTTGGAAAGCAGTTTGGCCATGCCGTCTTAAGTTAAAACATGAGAGTATATTATGAGCCAGCAATTCCATTCTTACAATCTGTTTAGGGAAAAATCTCCCTCATGTTTTTAAGGCGCTATATAAAGAATATTTATTGCAGTAGTCTTTGGTTGGCAAATGTTTGGAAATTAACCAATTGTCCCTATTTGTAAAGTATAGCAAAATAAATTATTTTCTCTACATAAAGACAAAAATTAATACCTGGAATATATAAAGAACAAGTAATTCATGAATATATTATCCTTGTGAAAAACGTCATAATGCTATACACAAAACTAAATCTCTCTTTTATTACCACTAGAAATCTGAGGTCCCTCCTGAGAGGCAACCATGATTATCAACTCCTTATGCACCATGTTCATAGCCTTTTTTCCACCTTCCTACTTTTATTTTCTCTTTTCTTTTTGAGTTTAGAATTTTAATCTACTCTTGATATGAATCCAATATCTGTTATAAATACTGCAAATACTTTATTCTAGTCTATTGTTTATTATATCTTTCTATCATAAAGAAGCTTCTCATTTTGACATCAGATTTATCAGCCTTTTTCTTTATGGCTTTTGGGCATTGTCTATAGAGTTTATGCTATCCCAAGTCATAAACATAGTCACATGCTTATTACAATTACTTTTATAGTTTTGGATTTTGATATAAAGTCTTTATTACATGTAGGATTTTTTCTGTGAGTAGCATGTAGTATAATCTTATTTCTTTCCTAATAGTTAACGGATTTCCTCAGAAGTACTTATTAAATAATTTATATTTTCTACAGGGATTTGAAATGCCAATTTCACAATACCATATATGCTCAAATGTGTCTGGGATAGTTCTGATGTTTTATCTTATCTCTCTAATCCACTGAATTCATAGAAACCAAATAAAGATCTCAAAATAAGCAGCAAAACAGCTAGATTTCAAAATCCATTCATACAGAAAACAATCTTAAATTTTTACTAGAATAATCTCTTATTCCTTATTATTCATAGTAGTTCCACTTCTCTGACTGAACTGCAAGTGATACAATAGTCTTAATCATGTTCTGTTTCTTGCAATTAGCCTATTGTACAAACACTATATATTGAACTCTATCATGAAAGACATAAGGAACCAATGAAACTGTAACACATATTAAAAAGAGTAGACCGACTACTATAAAGTAGACCAATTAAGGAGAGGTGGTTGTTTCTGTTCTACAGATGAGAAAACTGAGGTATACAAAAGTGATGGGATTTCCCCAAAGTCATATAGCAAGAAAGTGGCAGAGCATAAACTGTAACATAAGCAGTTAGTCAAAACCCATGTACTCAACCTAAGCAACTAAAGTCCAGATCCCATGTACTTAACTACTCCCTAAAGTGACTTCCAACTGGAATAAGATTAAACAGTCATGAGTCCCTAACAGTACTTTAAGTGTTCCTGCAGTGTTTATTCCAAACAAATTTGGTTACCTACATTTCCCTATTTAGCCTTATAAGAACAATCAAGCAATTTCTGCATAACTACAATTTTAAATGTCACAGAATGTTGCATCCAGGCAGTTAAAAATAGCCAGCCAAAGAGCTTAAGAAAAACTGTTTTAAAATGTAACAGAATAATCTCTCTTATTAATGCATGATTATGCACCAAAAATTATTCCAAGACTTAGATAAAAGGATAACTTAATAATGATAAAAGTTATTCTATTTCCAATATCAAGTAGATTTTCCACTTACAGTATGGCACAATTATAAAGTAATATTTTTATATACTTATCAGCACATACCTAACACCTATGGAATAATAAACTTGACCTTTGACAGCTGAGATGGTGGCACTATCCATTATATAATGTGTATAAAGTAGTTAGCACAGTGCCTATCATACCCATGTCAGTTAGGATACAGTAGCTGTGATTATTATAAATCAAGTTACTCTAAAAGATAAGCAATTCAAGCTTATAAAATAGGATATGCTGTTTTTAAAAATGAAAACTGGAAAACTATAAAGTTAGAATGCAATCCCCTTTCCCTTGTTTTTGTAGAAGAAATTTACTTTTTAAACTGACATATAACATTATTTTATTTATTTATTTATTTTTTAACATCTTTCTTGGAGTATAATTGCTTTACAATGGTGTGATAGTTTCTGCTGTATAACAAAGCAAATCAGCTATACTTATACATATATCCCCATATCCCCTCCCTCTTGCATCTCCCTCCCGCACTCCCTATCCCACCCCTCTAGGTGGTCACAAAGCACCGAGCTGATCTCCCTGTTCTATGCGGCTGCTTCCCATTAGCTACCTATTTTACATTTGGTAGTGTATATATGTCCATGCCACTCTCTCACTTTGTCCCAGTTTACCCTTCCCCCTCCCTGTGTCCTCAACTCCATTCTCTACATCTGCGTCTTTATTCCAGTCCTGCCCCTAAGTTCTTCAGAACCATTTTCTTTTCTTTTTTTTTTTTTGGATTCCATATATATGTGTTACCAAATGGTATTTGTTTTTCTCTTTCTGACTTACTTCACTCTGTATGACAGACTCTAGGCCCATCCAACTCACTACAAATAACTCAGTTCCATTTCTTTTTATGGCTAATATTCCATTGTATATATGAGCCACATCCTCTTTATCCATTCATCTGTCAATAGACACTTAGGTTGCTTCCATGTCCTGCCTATTGTAAATAGAGCTGCACTGAACATTGTGGTACATGACTCTTTTTGAATTATGGTTTTCTCTGGGTATATACCCAGTAGTGGGATTGCTGGGGCATATGGTAGTTCTATTTTTAGTTTTTTAAGGAACCTCCATACTGTTCTCCATAGTGGCTATATCAATTTACATTCCCACCAACAGTGCAAGAGGGTTCCCTTATCTCCACACCCTCTCCAGCATTTATTGTCTGTAGATTTTTTGATGATGGCCATTCTGACCGGTGTGAGGTGATACCTCATTGTAGTTTTGATTTGCATTTCTCTAATGATTAGTGATGTTGAGCATCCTTTCATGTGTTTGTTGGCAATCTGTATATCTTCTTTGGAGAAATGTCTATTTAGTTCTTCTGCCCAGTTTTGGATTGGGTTGTTCATTTTTTTTGATATTGAGCTGCATGAGCTGCTTGTATATTTTGGAGATTAATCCACTGTCAGTTCCTTTGCTTGCAAATGTATCTCCCATTCTAAGTGCTGTCTTTTCATCTTGTTTATGGTTTCCTTTGCTATGCAAAAGCTTTTCAGTTTCATTAGGTCCCATTTGTTTATTTTTGTTTTTATTTCCATTTCTCTAGGAAGTGGGTCAAAAAAGGATCTTGCTGTGATTTATGTCATAGAGTGTTCTGCCTGTTTTCCTCTAAGAGTTTTATAGTGTCTGGCCTTACATTTAGGTCTGTAATCCATTTTGAGTTTATTTTTTGTGCAGGGTTTTAGGGAGTGTTCCAATTTCATTCTTTTACATGTAGCTGTCCAGTTTTCCCAGCACTGTTTATTGAAGAGGCTGTCTTTTCTCCATTGTATATTTTTTGCCTCCTTTATCAAAGATAAGGTGACCATATGTGTGTGGGTTTATCTCTGAGCTTTCTATCCTGTTCCATTGATCTATATTTCTGTTTTTGGGCCAGTACCATACTGTCTTGATTACTGTAGCTCTGTAGTATAGTCTGAAGTCAGTGAGCCTGATTCCTCTAGCTCCGTTTTTCTTTTTGAAGATTGCTTTGGTTATTCGGAGTCTTTTGTGTTTCCATACAAATTGTGAAATTTTTTGTTCTAGTTCTGTGAAAAATGCCAGTGGTAGTTTAATAGGGATTGCATTGAATCTGTAGATTGCTTTGGGTAGTATAGTCATTTACACAATGTTGATTTTTCCAATGCAAGAACATGGTATATCTCTCCATCTGTTTGTATCATCTTTAATTTCTTTCATCAGTGTCTTATAGTTTTCTGCATACAGGTCTTTTGTCTCCTTAGGTAAGGGTATTCCTAGGTATTTTATTCTTTTTGTCACAGTGGTAAATGGGAGTGTTTCCTTAATTTCTCTTTCAGATTTTTCATCATTAGTGTATAGGAATGCAAGAGATTTCTGTGCATTAATTTTGTATCCTGCTACTTTACTAAATTCATTGATTACCTCTAGTAGTTTTCTGGTAGCATCTTTAGGATTCTCTATGTATAGTATCATGTCATCTGCAAACAGTTACAGCTTTACTTCTTCTTTTCCGATTTGGATTCCTTTTATTTCTTTTTCTTCTCTGATTGCTGTGGCTAAAACTTCCAAAATTTTGTTGAATAATAGTGGTGACAGTGGGCAACCTTGTGTTGTTCCTGATCTTAGTGGAAATGGTTTCAGTTTTTCACCATTAAGAACGATGTTGGCTGTGGGTTTGTCATATATAGCCTTTATTATGTTGAGGTAAGTTGCCTCTATGCCTACTTTCTGGAAGGTTTTTGTCAAAAATAGGTGTTGAATTTTGTCAAAAGCTTTTTCTGCATCTATTGAGTTGATCATATGGTTTTTAACCTTCAATTTGTTAACATGGTGCATCACATTGATTGATTTGCGTATATTGAAGAATCTTTGCATTCCTCGGATAAACCCCACTTGATCATGGTGTATGATCCTTTTAATGTGCTGTTGGATTCTGTTTGTTAGTATTTTGTTGAGGATTTTTGCATCTATGTTCACCAGTGATATTGGCCTGTAGTATTCTTTTTTCGTGACAGCTTTGTCTGGTTTTGGTATCAGGGTGATGGTGGTCTCGTAGAATGAGTTTGGGAGTGTTCCTACCTCTGTTATATTTTGGAAGAGTCGGAGAATGAAAGGTGTTAGCTCTTCTCTAAATGTTTGATAAAATCGCCTCTGAAGGCATCTGGTCCTGGGCTTTTGTTTGTTGGAAGATTTTGAACCGCAGTTTCAATTTCAGTGCTTGTGATTGATCTGTTTATATGTTCTATTTCTTCCTGGTTCAGTCTTGGAAGGTTGTGCTTTTCTAAGAATTTGTCCATTTCTTCCAGGTTGTCCTTTTTATTGGCATATAGCTGCTTGTAGTAATCTCTCATGATCCTTTGTATTTCTGCAGTGTCAGTGTTTACTTCTCCTTTTTCATTTCTAATTCTATTGATTTGAGTTTTTCCCTTTTTTTCTTGATGAGTCTGGCTAATGGGTTATTAATTTTGTTTATCTTCTCAAAGAACCAGCTTTTAGTTTTATTGATCTTTTTGTTTCCTTCATTTTTTTTTCATTTATTTCTGATGTGATCTTTATGATTTCTTTCCTTCTGCTAACTTTGGGTTTTTATTTGTTCTTCTTTCTCTATTTGCTTTAGGTGTAAGGTTAGGTGTTTATTTGAGATGTTTCTTGTTTCTTAAGGTAGGATTGTATTGCTATAAACTTCCCTGTTAGAACTGCTCTTGCTGCATCCCATAGGTTTTTGGTCATCGTGTTTTCATTGTCATTTGTTTGTAGGTATTTTTTGATTTCCTCTTTGATATCTTCAGTGATCTCTTGGTTATAGTGTGTTGTTTAGCCTCCATGTGTTTATATTTTTTTACAGATTTTTTCCTGTAATTGATATCTAGTCTCATAACATTGTGATTGGAAAAGACACTTGATACAACTGCAATTTTCTTAAACTTACCAAGGCTTGATTTGTGACCCAAGCTATGATGTATCCTGGAGAATATTCCATGAGCACTTGAGAAGAAAGTGTATTCTGTTGTTTTTGGATGGAATGTCCTATAAATATCAATTAAGTCCATCTTGTTTAATGTGTCATTTAAAGCTTATGTTTCCTTATTTATTTTCATTTCGGATGATCTGTCCATTGGTGAAAGTGGGGTGGTAAAGTCCTCTACTATTATTGTGTTATTGTCGATTTCCCCTTTTATGGCTATTAGCATTTGCCTTATGTAGTGAGGATCTCCTAAGTTGGGTGCATAAATATTTACAATTGTTGTATCTTCTTCTTGGATTGATCCCTTGATCATTATGCAGTGTGCTCCTTTGTCTCTTGTAATATTCTTTATTTTAAAGTCTATTTTATCTGATATGAGAATTGCTATTCCAGCCTTCTTGTGATTTCCATTTGTGTAGAATATCTTTTTCCATCCCCTCACTTTCAGTCTGTATGTGTCCCTAGGTCTGAAGTGGGTCTCTTGCAGACAGCATTTGTATGGGTCTTGTTTCTGTATCCATTCAGCCAGTCTATGTCTTTTGGTTGGAGCATTTAATCCATTTACCTTTAAGGTATTTATCAATATGTATGTTCCTATTACCATTTTCTTAATTGTTTTGGGTTTGTTATTGTAGGTGTTTTCCTTCTCTTGTGTTTCCTGCCTAGAGAAGTTCCTTTAGCATTTGTTGTAAAGCTAGTTTGGTGGTACTGAATTCTCTTAACTTCTGCTTGTCTATAAAGGTTTTAATTTCTCTGTAGAATCTGAATGAGATCCTTGCTGGGTAGGGTAATCTTGGTTGTAGGTTCTTCCCTTTCATCACTTTAAATATGTCCTGCCATACTCTTCTGGCTTGCAGAGTTTCTGCTGAAAGATCAGCTGTTAAACTTATGGGGATTCCCTTGTATGTTATTTGTTGTTTTTCCCTTGCTGCTTTTAATATTTTTCGTTGTATTTAATTTTTGATAGTTTGATTAATATGTGTCTTAGCGTGTTTCTCCTTGGATTTATCCAGTATGGGACTCCCTGCGCTTCCTGGACTTGACTATTTCCTTTCCCATGTTAGGGAAGTTTTCAACTATAATCTTTTCAAATATTTTCTCAGTCCCTTTCTTTTTCTCTTCTTCTTCTGGGACCCCTATAATTCGAATGTTGGTACATTTAATGTTGTCTGAGAAGTCTCTGGGACTGTCCTCAATTCTTTTCATTCTTTTTTCTTTATTCTGCTCTGCAGTAGTTATTTCCACTTTTATCTTCCAGGTCACTTATCTGTTCTTCTGCCTCAGTTACTTGGCTATTGATTCTTTCTAGAGAATTTTAAATTTCATTTATTGTGTTGTTCATCATTGTGTGTTTGCTCTTTAGTTCTTCTAGGTCCTTGTTAAACGTTTCTTGTATTTTCTCCATTCTGTTTCCAAGATTTTGGATCATCTTTACTATCATTACTCTGAATTCTTTTTCAGGTAGATTGCCTATTTCCTCTTCATTTGTTTGGTCTGGTGGGTTTTTACCTTGCTTTTTCATCTGCTGTGTGTTTCTCTGTCTTCTCATTTTGCTTAACTTACTGTGTTTGGGGTATCCCTCTCACAGGCTGCAGGTTCGTAGTTCCCGTTGTTTCTGTCTGCCCCCAGTGGGTAAGGTCGGTTCAGTGGGTTGTGTAGGCTTCCTGGTGGAGGGGACTGGTGCCTGTGTTCTGGTGAGTGAGGCTGAATCTTGTCTATCTGGTGGGCAGGATTGTGTCTGGTGGTGTTTTTTGGTTTGTCTGCGAACTTATTATGATTTTAGGCAGCCTCTCTGCTAATGGCTGGGGTTGTGTTCCTGTCTTGCTATTTGTTTGGCATGGGGTGTCCAGCAGTGGAGCTTACTGGTCATTGAGTGGATCTGGGGCTTAGCATTGATATGGAGATGTCTGAGAGAGCTCTCACCAGAGATTGATATTATGTGGGCCCGGGAGGTCTCTGTTGGACCAATGTCCTGAACTGAGCTTTCCCTCCTCAGAGGATCAGGCCTGACACCTGGCTGGAGCAGCAAGACCCTGTCAGCCACGTGGCTCAGAAGAAAAGGGAGAAAAGAAAAAATAAATAAAGAAAGAAATAAAATGTTATTAAAATAAAAAGTAAAAATATATTATTAAAATAAAAAATAAAAAAGTAATTAAAAAAATAGAGCAACCAGGGCTTCCCTGGTGGCGCAGTGGTTAAGAATCCTCCTGCCAATGCAGGGGACACAGGTTCGAGCCCTGGTCCAGGAAGATCCCACATGCCACGGAGCAACTAAGCCCATACACCACAACTACTGAGCCTGAGCTCTAGAGCCCACGTGCCACAACTACTAAAGCCGCATGCCTAGAGCCCGTTCTCTGCAACAAGAGAAGCCACTGCAATGAGAAGCCTCCACACCACAACGAAGAGTAGCCCCTGCTCACCGCAACTAGAGAAAGCCCATGTGCATCAACGAAGACCCAAAGCAGCCAAAAATAAATAAATAAAATAAATTTTTTAAAAAAACAGAGCAACCAAACTAATAAACAAATCCCAAATCCACCAATGATAAAAAGCGCTAAGAACTATACTAAAAAAAAAAAAGAGACAGAACCCTAGGACAAATGGTAAAAGCAAACCTATACAGACATAATCACACACAGAAGCATACAGATACACACTCACAGAAAGAGAAAAATGAAAAAAAAAAATCTATATATATATAAAAAAAGGAAGAGAGCAACCAAATCAATAAACAAATCTACCAATGATAATAAGCTCTAAATACTAAACTAAGATAAACATAAATCTAGAAACAAATTAGATGCAGAAGCAAATCCCAATTCTACAGTTGCTACCAAAGTCCACCTCCTCAGTTTGGGGGTGATTCACTGTCTATTCAGGTATTCCACAGATGCAGGGGACATCAAGTTGATTGTGGAGATTTAATCCGCTGCTCCTGAGGCTGCACGGAGGAATTTCCCCTTCTCTTCTTTGTTTGCACAGCTCCTGGGGTTCAGCTTTGGATTTGGCCCTGCCGCTGCATGTAGGTCACCCTCTGGCATCTGTTTTATGCCCAGACAGCAGGGGGTTAAAGGAGTGGCTGATTAGGGGGGTCTGGCTCACTCAGGCCGGGGGTGAGAGGGGTACGGAATGTGGGGCAAGCCTGTGGCTGCAGAGGCCAGCATGACGTTGCAACAGCCTGAGGCATGCTGTGTGTTCTCCCGGGGACATTGCCCATGGATCATAGGACCCTGGCCATGGCGGGCTGCAAAGGCTCCCGGGAGGGGAAGTGTTGATAGTGACCTGTGCTTGCACACAGGATTCTTGGTGACTGCAGCAGCAGCCTTAGCGTTTCATGCCCATCTCTGGTGTCTGCGCTGATAGCCGTGGCTCGCGCCCATCTCTGGAGCTTGTGTAGGTAGTGTTCTGAATCCCCTCTCCTCGCGCACCCCTTAACAATGGTCTCTTGACTCTTAGGCAGTTCCAAACTTTTTCCTGGACTCCCTCCCAGCTAGCTGTGGTGCAGTAGCCCCCTTCAGGCTGTGTTCATGCAGCAAACCCCAGTCCTCTCCCTGGGATCTGACCTCTGAAGCCTGAGCCTCAGCTCCCAGGCCCCATCGGCCCTGGCCGGTGAGCAGACAAGCCTCCTGGGCTGATGAGTGCTGGTTGGCACTGATCCTCTGTGCGGGAATCTCTCTGCTTTGCCCTCTGCACCCCTGTTGCTGCGCTCTTCTCTGTGGCTCTGAAGCTTCCCCCCTGCCCACCCCCCATCTCCACCAGTGAAGGGGCTTCCTAGTGTGTGGAAACTTCCTCCTTACAGCTCCCTCCCAGAGGTGCAGGTCCTGTTCCTCTTCTTTTGTCTCTGTGTTTCCTTTTTTCTTTTGCCCTACCCAGGTATGTGGGGAGTTTCTTGCCTTTTGGGAAGTCTGAGGTCTTCTGCTAACGTTCAGTAGGTGTTCTGTAGGAGTTGTTCCACATGTAGACGTATTTTTGATGTATTTGTGGGGAGGAAGGTGATCTCCACATTTACTCCTCCGCCATCTTGAAGGTCCTACCATCATATTATTTTAGTTTAAGGTGTACAACAGAATGATTTGATATTTTGTATATATTATGAAATAATCACCATAATAACTCTAGTTAATATCCATCACCACATAAAGTTACAAATTTTTTTCTTGATGAGAACTTTTGAGATCTACTCTCTTAGGAAATACAAAATATGGTATTATTAACTATAGTCACCATGCTATAGTTGACTATGGTCACTACCATTTATTGAAGAGACTGTTCTTTCCTCATTGTATTTCTTGGTTCCTTTTTCATAAATTTAATTGACCATATATGTGTGGGTATAGTTCTAGGTTCATAGTCCTGCTCCAACCCCACCCCTGCCCCCTGCTTCTGGCAACCATCAGTCTGTTTTCTGTATCTATAAATTTGTTTTTTTTTTTTTTTCAGATTACACATATAAGTGAGATCATACAGTATTTGTATTTCTCTGACTGACTTATTTCACCTACATAATTCCCTCTAGGTCAATTCATATTGTCACAAATAGCAATATTTCATTCTTTTTTAATGGCTGAATAATATTCCATTGTATGTATATATTTGTATATGTTTGTATACACATGTATACATGTCTTGACTACTGTAAATAATGCTGCAATGAACATGGGGGTACATATATCTTTCTGAATTACTGTTTTCATTTTCTTTGAATAAATATCCAGAAGTGGAATAGCTGGATCATACAGCCATTCTATTTTTAATTTTTTGAGGAACATTTAAACTATTTTCCATAGTGGCTGCACCAATTTACATCCCCACCAACAGTGCACCAGGGTTCCCTTTTCTCCACATCCTCACCAATACGTGTTATTTCTTGTTTTTTGTTTGTTTGTTTTTGTTTTTTTTTATTATAGCCATTCTGACAGGTGTGAGGTTATATCTCATTGTGGTGCTGATTTACATTTTCTTGATGATTAGTAATATTGAGTATCTTTTCATGTGCCTGTTGGCCATCTACATGTATTCTTTAGAAAAATATCTATTCAGATCCTCTGCTCATTTTTCAATCAGATTGTTTTGTTTTTTTCCCTGCTATTGGGTTGTAGAAGGTCTTTATATATTTTGGAAATTAACCCCTTATCAGATATATAATTTGTAAATATTTTCTCCCAATTGATAAGTTGCCTTTTCGTTTTGTTGATGGTTTCCTTTGCTGTGCAGAAGCTTTTTAGTTTGACATAGTCCCATTTAGTTTTGCTTCTGTTGCCTGTGATTTTGGTGTCAATTCCAAAAAATCACTGCCAAGACCAATGTCAAGAAGCTTACTGGTTATGTCTTCTTCTAGGAGTTATATGGTTTCAGGTCTTACATTCAAATCTTTAACCCATTTTGAGTTGATTTTTGTGTAAGGTGTAAGATAATGGTCCAGTTTAATTTTTCTGAATGTGGCTTTCCAGTTTTCCCAACACCACTTATTGAAGAGATTGTCCTTTCCTCAATGTATATTCTTGATTCCTTTTTTTAAATAAATTAATTGACCATATATGTGTGGGTCTATTTCTGGGCTCTATATTCTGCTCCATTGATCTAGGTGTCTGTTGTATTAACCTTTCTTAAATCACTCTTAGCATTGAAATGTTCTCAAGATTTTAGAACATCTATAGGCAAGAAGAATAACAGCAATAGTATATACAGTTAAATTCTGTGTGATCTGATAGTAGAAAAAGATAAAAATCTCATTCAACTGTAAAGTCCTAAAGGACAAAGAATGCAGCTGAAGAAAGTTCAGAAGAAATATAATTTTAATATCAGATTACTGTAATCTTTGTTTTTTAACCCTTTTATTACAGGGAGAATTATGGAAACATTTAAAATATAATCAGGTTCTACGTGGCTCTGGAAGAAGTAAAGGATTTTCATAATATTAAGAAACCATTTTATTTACAACCATTCAAAATTAGCCAACAATCTCTAAGCTGGGTAGGCAATGGTGACTTCATAATGGAGGAATCTGAAGGATCAGATGGCCAATTGCTTTATGTACAGTTCTTGAGTACCACAATGAACTGAACATGAAGAGTCATCAGAATTGTCTCATTAATACAAGAAAGAATTGTAAAATAGGAAATAATGTCAAATAATTTGAAAACATGAAGAAAATTGGAACATTGTGGGTTGTGGGAACAACCAACACCTTCTCAACCATGCCAGTGATGCTTCATACAAAAATTCTGTTGGTTTTCATGAAAAGATAAATATTAACACTTCCATTTTATTAACAGAGTGCTCAAAAGCTCAAATGACTGACTTAAGATCATGAAATGAGCCAGAAATAAAAACAGAAATACGCACTGTCTTTTCAGCACTATTCCTTAAGTGAAAAAACAATGCCATCTTGAGTTAATTAAAACTGGAAAGCTATAAAAATGAAAGAAATTATCAAGGAGCATGATTTGGCAAAGGAAAAATTCATTTTATAGCATATATAGATTTATTTTTTGGCATTTTAACTTATAGGGATATGGCTTTAATTTAGGTTTGAAAGTTTTTCTGAAAGCAGCAGCAACACTTTTCCACCTGGGTAAGTAAATGTGCCATGACCCACCATTCATCTCAGTCATTCTTTTCTGCAATAAATGGACATGAAAGAACTGAATGAACATTAAAACAAAGGTTGTCATATTCAGCAAATCTCTCCAGGGTCTTACAGATGGATTGAAATCAAGCACTGTCCAGATCAATTTCATGTATTAACCAATATAAAATAATTAAATAGCAAAAACTCTAGGAAGCCAATAGGCCATTTTAAACAGATCTTTAAAAACTGAGGGGAAAATATTTGAGAGTGGAGACAGGAATTAACCACAGAGTAAATTATTTCTGAGTACTAAAGGAGAATCTTTCAGATAGCCAGGTGAGTCCATCCTGCCCCAGAAGCACAGATGGGAGAAAACCTTTTATCAGAGATGGCAGCAGCAGTCATAAGTGTAACACTGAACAATCTGAGCAAGAACAGATGTAAAGAGAAATAAGTAGAGGTGTGAACATAAATTCAATAAAGATTCTGTGCTCAAACACCAAACTCAGAAATTACTGGTATGAGGGAGAGAAAGTCTTCCAAAGGTCACATTAGTCCTGATGAGAGTGACCAGTTGTGACCTACACAAAATTAGGGTGCATCTTGACCCATAGCAATGCCAGCACTACCATATTTGTGCTATTCCACTACTGTTCTAACTATATCTGATGGATAGAGAGGTAGAGACACTAGAAAATAAAACCAGATGAGCCAGTGTCTCTCTCCTGAGAATCTGGAGTTGGAAGAGAAAGACATGGGGCCCCACGGAGATGTGTGCTGAGTCAAGACAAGGGTAGCACTCTAAAAGAAGCTCCACTAATGCTAGTTACTGAGGTCCCAGACCCGCCTCTCATCCCTGCCTCCCCAGAAGGATGACTGCTTAGCTTTCTTTGGATTGTGTATAGCTCCCTCCAATAACTCCATTTTCTCCTTGAGACACCAAGAATTATTTTCTCTCTGTTGGTTGCAGTAAAGTAAACCTTGCCTAATTTATCTGTCCAGTGTAAAATGTCACAGCATGATGTGAGATGTGAATGATTGTGAGCCACATAAAAGGAATGAACAAATGATGCTAAACAAAATGCTCCCCATCCAATAACAAAGTACCAAACATAAAAAGAAAACAGACATTAATCTTATTCACTCCTAATTAGGAGATAGTTAGTAATGGACCAATAGAAATGTAGAAGATATAACTATTTATGGTCTTTTTGTATGTGCACTTAAATTAACAGTTTACATATTTTATGCACATTATTCCATGGTATGTGTCTAGTTCTCCTTGAAGGGTTAACCAAATGAATCCTTCAATGCCTAGAGAGTCCAGACCTTATAAAATGATGCCTAAACAAGACTTACTGCTATCTGGAGTTTCTATAGTTATGCAGATAATATATATGTATAGTAAATCAGGTAAGCTCTAACAGTAAAGATCATGGCAGGGGGGAGGTGGGGAGGAGACACAATGAAATCAGTTGTGCCTTTATATTGAAGCAATCTGGACAGATGATGCTTATCTTCGAGAAAAGTGATATGGAGAACCAAGATGGCAGTGATTTAATTGATGTATATTTGCAAGGTGGGGTTCTCTTGGACATGTGCACCACTTCAGTGTACATTATACAAAATACATTTTACAGGATGACTAAGTTTCAAAAGTAAGTTACAAGGATATCAACCAGTCTATGCAATTGTGCTTTCCCATAACTTTTATGGGAAAGCTGACTGTTTCATTGCACTGGACAGGATAAAAGTAGAGTCAGATTCTTGGAACTCATTGAAAGAACAGTATCAGTACTGTGAAACTGGAACTCAACAAAACTCATATTTAAGAAATTTCTGGGTTTATTCTTTTATTAGATCCTTCTTGTATTTGTTTTCAAGTGACCTTTTCAATATAATTGCTGGTGAAATATAAGAGGCCTACCCACCTCTCTATGGTTTATATTCTGTAACCTAATTAAAAGTAATTGTTTTCAGTCCTAACTTCATTTAACACATTCTGAATTATTGACATTGCTGAAGTGTACTTATTGTTCATTTGGTGGAACTTAATTATGTTTAATTATGATAAAGATTTAATACATAATGATTTTTATATCTTAGATAAGCCAAGAAAGGAATAGAAAACATCTGTAACTGTTTAATTCTACCAAAATGGAGATATAATATTTTGTTTATTGCTCACATTTTACTTCTTGCAAAAATGAAGAATTAGAAAATGATTTTTACTTTGCTACTTGCTTAGTGAAATTAATAATATTTCATTTAAAACACCCTACATAATACTATAGAATGACATAACCAAACCATATTTCTGAAAGTCCAGATGGTGTAATACTGTGTAAAACATGAGATGTTTGCGTATATTGTTTAGTTTTTGAAATCTTACCCAATTCTGTTCACAGCTAGGATTCATACTTTAGTTTTCTGGTTCTAAATTCTGTTTTTCCCCACAATGTCACAATAGAATACATAACGTTGCCACTGCTCAAAACCTTTTTTTTTGAACTATCCTTTTACAATTTCCTTCAGAATCAATTTATGAGCTATGAAAGAAAGCTAACTCACTACAATATACCAAACGTCTCTGAGACTTTTGTGAGTAGTAACTATTTTTCATTTCCAAAGAGCCTTGAGATTGTAGAGATAGATGGGTAAATTATCAATGACAGAAAAATTCCACGGTCACAGAGAAAGTCAGCTCACTTTTTTCATCCAGTCATCCAGTCACTAATTCAGTGAGTATTTATTATTTTTCCTACTCTGTACAAAATACTGCATACAGAGGTGATACTTAGTAGTGAAGAGACAAAAATTATCTGAGTTTACAATGAGTGCAATGGCAGATAGGAACAAAAAAAAAATCAATTAAAATAAAAATGTGGGGGGCTTCCCTCTATGGCGCAGTGGTTGAGAGTCTGCCTGCCAATGCAGGGGACAGGGGTTCGAGCCCTGGTCTGGGAAGATCCCACATGCCGCGGAGCAGCTGGGCCCGTGAGCCACAATTACTGAGCCTGCGCGTCTGGAGCCTGTGCTCCGCAACAAGAGAGGCCGTGATAGTGAGAGGCCCGCGCACCGCGATGAAGAGTGGCCCCCGCTTGCCACAACTGGAGAAGGCCCTCACACAGAAACGAAGACCCAACACAGCCATAAATAAATAAATAAATATTTTTTAAAAAAAATTTTAAAAATTAAAAAAATTAAAAATGTGATAAGTAATCCGATAGAGATAATATTGTTTCTAGCAGATAATATTGGAAGTACTTTTAAACTATGGAAAGAATAAATGTCCCATCATCTCAGCCATATAAACTGCAACAAGAGAGTAGAGTGTCCAAGCACATAGATCCTGATACACTCTTTGGACTTCAACATCTTGATTCTTAGCTGGGCGACTTTGCAGTTTGGAGAAGTTGATTAATTTTACAAAACCTCAGTGCCTTCTTATAAAAAAAGGGGCTACCTCAAAAGAGTAAGGAGGGGAAGAACGCACGGAGAAGAGATAAATGCATTCAGAGGATTCGGAAAATTCTCTGTGTTGGGAAGTGAGGAAGACCTAGAGCACAGAGTTTCCTGGGCCTCCAACCATCCTAGAGTGTCATCTCTTAGCCACCAACAGGTGGGAGTGGAAGTTCTGTTCTCTCTCACAAGGAGACGATGCAAAGTATTACAGAGGAATGAGGAAAAGAAAAAAAAGAAACTTGTCTGGATATTTTAGAAATTTGTCAACTGCTGAGCTCTAAAGGATGCAAGAGATTGGAGGAGGAAGTGAAATTTAGGGAACTTTGCTGTGTTTAATTAGCGGTATCTGTGTTAATACTTAATTTTTAGAGATTTAATTAAAGGTTGGGTCTTGTGTTTAATTATATTTGTTGGCTGAACTATGTTTTTTTGAAGCTTACACTGTGTAAAAACTGAACCACTTTGGTCCCAGGATTTATTTGGATTTCACAAGTTGGCATCACATAGGCTGATGTTGTAAAATGCTTAGCATACTGCCTCACACAAGGTAAGCACTCAAAAAATTAATGTCCTTGTCATTATTAATAATGTACAGTTTATAAACTCTGATTTTGATTATTTATATGACTAATCTAAATCTAATTTTAATTTGAGGAAACCTATAAAAGATGCACAGAAAAAGAAAGACCAAACCCAATAATACTGGATATACTTAAGAGAAACAGAGGTCAGAAGAAACTGTCTGCACAGATACTACACAGAGCTACAACAGGTGAATGTAAAACAAAGGTCTTTTCTTTTTTCAGCTAACGCAAAAGAAAAATTCAGTGGAACACAGGTCCAGTCGTCTAGCAAAGCAGAATAAATATTTAAAATGAAATTTAAATGTGCTTATCTGGATTTGAGTGCTGAAATTAGTCACAAGGATCTTTATATCAGAAGGACTGAACAACATAATGCATAATATCCTTGACAAAATTCTAACGTAAAAAGTGCAAAGATGGCTCACATATTGCTATTTATTATCTCTCCTTTTGAAAGCTGAGAGCATAATATGTTTCTGCAAAGGCAATTCTACTGAAATGTAACTTTCTGGTGATTTACCTTATCATTGAGATACAGCTTGGGAATAATTTGGCCATTGAACCTAAACCAGACCTTCTGAATCAGAATCTCCAGGGGGTGAGGCCCAGGATCACACATTTTTAAAGTTCCCAATGTGACTCTAGCAATTAGACAGTACCAGTGAGACTGCTAGTTGCTCCCCCCAGATCCATTCCCTGCTTTGCTCTTATAGGAATAGAACCCTTGATTTCTGTTGCCTTCTGGCTACCCAGAATAAGAACTAAATTTCCCAGCCTCTTCTGTTGGGTATTGCCATGTGACTATGTTTTATGCAATAGACTATAATAGAAATTGACCCCTTCTGGACTTGTCCTGAAAGTAGAGGCCATGCCACTTCTTTATCCTTCCCTCATCCAGCTGCTTGACTGATGGTATAAAGCCTGGAACTCTGCACTTACCATGAGAATAGGAACCATAAGCAGGGAAAGCTGAGAGAAATACTGGGTGGAGGCTGGTCGCTGGATGATCTCAAGAAGACAAATGACCATATCAGCCCTGGACCACCTGCTTCCTGGCTATTACTGTGAGAGAGAAATAAGCTTTCATCATGTTTAAGCCACTATTATTTGGCTAGTCACTAATTAATATAGACAGCTCTCAGAGTCATTTTCTAAGATAATATATAAATTAAAAATATCAGTAGAATACTTGATTTTGCCTTTATAGTTTACAGGCAAATTTTAAATTGTAACAGTCTTGATTTTGAGGGACACTCCTGTAATGTGAAAGTAGGATCACATTATTCTCTTCTGGTCTGCCAGAGCAGGTAGTGGCCATTTAGTCTGAAATCTGTACTAAGCCTTAGAAAGGGGAATGTTATGACTCATTCCTGACTTAAGTCTTTTAAATACAGGAATAACCTTTATCAGAAGGTTCTTACTGTCCATTTGAATTCTTGTGGTATGTTTTTGTGAAAGTGTCTTAAAAGGTTCAGATCAAGGACAACATGAGGTGATTTGACCCCAGTCTACTTCTACTGAACCAAATTGAGTCAGAAACCAAAATACAATAAAAGTCAAGAGAAATTCCAAATCATATTTGAGTAGTTTACTAGTCAATACAGAGTAGATGAAAATTTAAAATCAGCCTCTCTCTCTCTCTCTCTCCTAGAGGAAGCACCGTTCCAACAATTTATATAGAAGAAAGCCAATACTTGTGGAACACATATAAAAGGAAAATTCTACCTCATCAGCCTAGGAGACATCTTGACTATTTTTTGACTATTTTCCACAGAACATGAGGAAAATGGATGGGGAATATGGCGCTTCAAAACGTGGCCATTCCATTTCCAAGAGGTAATTTATGTTAGTTACATGTGGAGGGGGAGAAACTGCAGTTATTCTTCAAAATTCTTTAAGTGCTGAGAAATTTGATATGCTGGCTACTTTCTAGAACGTCTATGGAAAAAGAGTTATCCCAAATTAGAAATTAAAATATTACTGGATGTCACCACTGTCAATTAGTTTAGGTATAAATGAGGGAGAACAGATAGCAGTGACAAATGAAGGGTTTAATGTAGGTGACCTCAATATGTTCCTTTCTAGCTCTAACTTTCATGATTCTGTGATTTACTTGAATGTATAAATTCTGATGTTTAAACTCAAAACAAATAAACAAAAGTAGTCTCATGACTTCACACCAGCTATCATCAACCTGAATCTTGCACATGGAATGAACAGGTAGTTGTTGAGCTTCCAAGCCTGTCTTCACAAAAGTAGGAGGTGAACATGTACACAGAATTCTATGCAGTTTCTACATAGGACAAAGATTGGGCCTCTCCAGCTTGGGGGAAGCCAGGCCTACAACACACAACACAGTGCCTAGGAAGACTTCTGCATTCACAATGAAAACCAAGTTAATTTTCAAGCTTCATGGAAGTGCCTACTTATTATTATCTTTAGTCAGTCTAGTTAGTTCTAGATTAGATAACTCTAGAAACCTGAAAACATTTTGTGAATTGCTTTCTCATGCATTTACAAGGACATAACGTCATCTCCGATAGCAAAGATATGTATGTAATTTAGATCACACATCTGAGGAAACCATAGTCAATAACCCACTCAAGGGTCTTTTCTTCTTCTTTTATACTAAAACTCTAACTTTATGAATTCCCCAAATCTTCATTTAACTGTTTTGGTTTAATTTTTTGGCAGTCCAAGACTCTTTGGAATTTAGAAACTAAAGAATCTATAATCAGACTGGCTATTAAATACTTAAATAGCTAACAAACTGGGAGGTAGGGAGGGGGTGAAATGGAAAAGAGAGCCCAGTTACAGGGAATCTGCCACGTAAGTTCCCTACATCCAAAATAAGGACAAAAATAGAAATGTGTTTGACTCTCGAGTTTCAGAAAATGTGGAGACAGATTTAGTGTAATTCATTTAATATTTACTCAACAGGACAAGTCAAATAATGGTTTTCTGATTCACTGCACTTTGAAAAAAATCATTAAAAATCATTTATCACTAATCCCACTGCAAGGAACATTTATTCTTTCCCTGAAACATCGTCAATAACTTGGGCACTGGCAGCTTGCACTGTGCAAAAAACAGGTTTGCAAACAGGACAACTGTGAAATGGAACGCAGGGCCATTGGGAATGACTGGGGTTATAGGAAAGATACTATGCTTGATTCTGACTCACCTTACAGAGCAGTTGCCCAGTTGATGATTTGATCTACTTCTCTAAAATCTGTTAATTATTTCTCAGATTCATTTTCCATCCCTATTTTCTTGAGGTGTTCAGCTTTAGCATTTTTTGGCTTGAGGCTGAGTACTAATTATTTGTTGTGCCCTCTTGCAATAAGAGTAAAGTTAGTTCAGATGATATTACAACTAGAAGCAAATAGAAGAACTACTTTACTGTGCTGGGTCTGTAACGCGTAGAAGACAGCTAAGCCAACTAAGCATTTTGTAGTGAAGAGTGTTACTTTAAGCATGATCAGACACAGTGCTGGAGCAGTCATAGAGGATCCAGGCAAATGGGATTCTAGGCTGACCGTGCCACTTCTTCACTGTTCGTTGGGAAAAAGCATTTAATCTCTTTGGGCATAAGGCTCTCCATCTTGGAAAATAAATATTTATTAGCATAAATATTTCCTAAAATTTTCCTATTATAAAATTCTACAGAATAAAAGTACTTTATTAATGATTGGAAAATGCTTGTGTTTATTAAATAGCTTGATTGACACTTTGTTGATAAAACCAATCCTAAAAGCACACACTAGAAGGACCACTTGGATGTTCACATGCTGTGGTGTGGACATCCTTTGCCACCTTCTCTGTAGGGCATGAGGCTTCACCCCAATCTCCTTCCACACTCTAATATCTACATGTTCCTGGACAGAGGGTCTTGAAAACTTCTTCCCCTAAAGAAATACTTTGATAAATGTGTTTAAATTTCACAAGATCAAAGCAGATTTCTAGCATTCATAACAAATAATAACAATATAAGATTTTTCATTATGAAAGGAAGATTTGTAAAAATTGTGAAAAATAGAAAAGTAGAAAGTGAGAACAGGTTTTTCACTTATGACCCAAAGATTTTGTTTGTTACTTTTTATTGTTTATCATCCGACAGTCTGGCATATATGAACAAATTTAGTTATGGTCATCTGACATATTCAAAATGCTATAATACTGATTATTAAACGCCAGGTTTTCTTATTGTAAGAACAATATGTATACATTGTATGTGGTTTAGAAAATAAGAGGGTAATGCAAAGAAGAAAATAAAAACATCTAAAATCTTCTTTAAAAAGACAATTGTCTGTAGAGGGCTAGGGAAAGCTCTAGAAAAGGGATTCGTTGTGAACACATTCAACCACTGGCCCCTTGATTCCATGTATTGATTATGGCGGGGAGGAGGGAAATCCTGACTATAATTGTGGGCTCACAGGCGAGTCAGCTCAGCTACAAAGACCTATCATCCATGTGTTGTAGGACACTAGCTCTGTTTATTTTTCAAAAATCATGTCTCCCATTTGTACTTAGGCCCTACCTCCTCTTCTGCACAGCCGAATATTTGCAATTATGTTTGGTATTGGGCATTCTGCTACAAAACAATAAAAACACAGAATACACACAAAGTAGACAGATATTGAACATACTGGCATATTTTCTAACCACTGTGTCTATATGCATATATTTTACAAAGTACATATTATATTCCACAGACTGACCCAAGATGAGGCATTGGGACAGAAACTTCTAGAAGAGCTGTAACCTCAGCCCTACTAACACCTTTGCAGGTTCCAGGAAGATAATTTAAAGGTAGTTCCTTGACTCATGGATAATGTATCTCCCCGGTAGTTACATCAAAACCTATGTCAGCACTTAAGATGCCACTTTTTTCAGCAGTTCCATGACCACCCACACATTTGGTGCTTCCCTAGAAGGACCCACAGATCTCAGCATATGGTTACACTCATGGCTAAGATATGTTACAGCAACACAGCTCAGCTACACAGGCAGATCAGTAGGGAATAAAGACATATTAGGCAGAGTCTGGAGCTTTCCTATCCTCTCCCTGAAGGGGCTACACACAGATCACTCTCCCCAAGCAGTGAAGTGCAGCTACACATCTGCAGTGTTTCTGTACAAAGAAGCCTGTGTGAGACTCAGATCCCCCAGTTTTTAACTGGGGGCTCATCACATAGGGACTCACTGCCCAGCCACAGCTACTAAAATCCTGGACTCCCAGACAGAAAGCTAGTGTTCACCATAAATTACATTGTTTAGGCAGACTGGTAGAGTGGCCTTTTCGGCACTGGAAACATTCAAAAGCCAATGCCAGCCAGATGCCAGCTCTGCCATTTACTGGATGCATGGCTTGATCTTTTTAAGATTGTTTTCTTACCTTTAATTGGGCAATATAAAAAGGAATACGGTTGTGAGATCGCAATTCTCATGATGCACTTAGCATAATATCTGGCACACTGCATTGTATGCAAACTATCATTATTATCATCGAGTTAAAACAAAATTATATGAATGGTATTTATAATAACTCAGTGATTTAATAGGAGCTTTAAAGATACTGAGAGCAGTATGTAAGCTCTTTGGTAACAAAAATTGGCATTATGTTGATTTATGCAATTCTGTATGTCTGCAGTGGTTTTCTTCGGGGGGGTATTTTATTTAATAAAGCAATTCCAACTATTTGAAGGGTATATACATTATGAGCAAGTGTTGAAAAAGAACAACATAAGTTATTGATTTAAATGATCCTTAAACTTCCAAGAGATTTCATTTGAATTGTAGTGTGAAGGTCTGTTGTTCTTAATACTGGGAAAGGAAAAGCAGAAGAAAACTGAGTTGAGAAGTACTGCAAGGTCAGACTGCACCCCTGTACTCACTGGTGTTATTTCTGAGGAAATATGCCTTTTATTTACTGAGTGCTTTAACGTGTCAGGTACTGCATTAAATGCTAAAGCCTTTATTTCATTTGTGGATTGGGAATCATTGTCCCAATTATACAGATGAGGAAACTGTGACCCAGAGAATCTAAGTAATATGCCCAAGGTAGCCCTAGAAAGTGCAGGTCTAGGAATTCAAACTCAGGAAATGTCTGACTCAGAGCCAGAGCACCTTCCCACTTTGTTGTTCTGTTTCTCTGGTCCTAAATGAAATTTGCATGTCTGAAACCACCCACGCTAATCATTCTTTCATTTTGCCTTTACCTGACTCTAAATATTCAAACTGCTGGGCACAGAGGAAAGTAGAGTCATATTAACTCAGGATTTAGGAGTCATTTAGAGATCATTTAACTTTCATTCTCATTTTAATAAGCTCCCTCAAATAATTTCATATAGATGAGTTTTCTTTAAATGCCCATGCTTCAGCTAATGTCATATAAAGATTTTATTAGAGGTGATCTATTAGGAAGTAAATGTTTTCAACAAAGGGAGTACATGACAATAATGCATCTGGAAAACCAGCGAGACCATTTTTATCCATACTTCCTTTCTCCAGAGAGGTACATTCTTTGCATTGTTTTTCAAAAAAACTTAGCTTGATGCTATATTCAAGGTGCACAGAACACACACACACACACACACACACACACAGTCAAAAAAGAAAGAATGCAGGAAATTCAAAGTAGCACGGTCCAAAGCCCCAGGAAACTTCAGTAAGCCAGTGCATTCCATGAACAGATTTCTTGGTCTAAACAGGGGAAAATGCACAAGATCTAAAACCTCTGGAGATCAGTGCTTCCATTTTAAGGTCACTTGTGTAATGCAGAGAAACATCATTCTGTTTGAAATAGTAAAAAGAGAAAATCAGGATTCAGCATGAAGGGTGTAGAATAGCAGTAGCTAGAGAACCTGCCTTCCAAAAATTAAAAATAGGGGCATAAAACATGCATAGAAGTTGCAGCCTCATAAAAGTGCAACAATGTAGCTGGTCTGTGACCTCAAGAAGTTGAAACAATTTCTGACTTCAGAGAAATACTGACATCTTTCTCTAGCTCTGTACTCCCCACGGGAGTTCACAGGAGCTAAGGCATGTGAAATGTTTCAGAAGTTACTAGTTCCAAATTGAAGCAGCCTAGGAGGATCCTGGGGAATTCAGAATGATATTCAAAAGAATTCAATAATTGTGTGCTATCAATGTCACACCACAGAAAAATTCTGGGGGAAAACTTCTAACATGATCCTCCCTCCCTCCCCGCCTCCCCATTGTGACTCTCACTTCGAATTCCTCTTCGGCCTGTCACCAAAGAGTAGTTCTTTCCAACTAGTGTGAAAGTACAGGCCTCAAGCAGAAATTCCAACCTACTTAGATCAAGAAGAGGAAAAACAGACAGATAAAGACAAAAACAGAAATATAGGCATAGATGTAGCTACCAGGCTCTCCATTACAATTGAAGATGAAGGACACTCTTCCTGTAATATTTATTTCCCTTTAGAGAAGAGTGTCTTTAACTTTGAACTTCACAAAGCTGCTACAATCTTTTATTTATTTATTTTTTAACCCACGCCCAATAGTGAGAACTGTACTTATCTATAGTGTTAGGCAGCCAGTCATTGCCAGAGGCATATAAAGGTTCAGACACATAGGAAAACAGAGAAGGAAACCAGAGAAACCTTCAAATAAGAGCCAGGACAGGGGCAATCTCACAAGCTTTAAAATCTTCCTTCTGCCATGAATGGATTTGATGTTTCTTGGTGACCACAGTCAGGGTGACTGAAGTTCTGGGGTGCTCTAGATCCGTTATCCTGGCAAAACTATTAATAGTGCTACCTATCATTCTCAAAGGTGCCCATATCAGATATAGCATCTTAATTATAGTGTTACCTTAGAAATTACTATAATTATACATAATATACCCAGAGAGGAATATGAACGTATAAACCTAATATTCTCATCTACAAACCTTCTCTAAAAACAAATTCAAAACTAGGTAGTGACTATCCAATGATAGATACCCTAGTAAGCCAATGGCATTTTAACTAACTTCAGTAAGAGCTTCAGCTAGAACTGACTCTGTTAGTTTGCCAAGAGGTTATGGTTCAAGGCTATTATTTATTTGTCTTCTCAGTTTTGTTAGTCTAGTTCCTTCCGGATTATGGTAGCTGTAGAGCACAGGAAGCAGGCCACACTGTTTAGAAGCTATCATAAAGTGCCATTCATGAAGTTTGTTTATTGCCCATCAATGCTTCTCAGGCCAATCTCATAAGGGCCAACAATTACATTGACTTAGTGTGTTAGTGATTCATAGGAAACAAATATGGCTTAGTTTAATTTCATCTGTTTTCTCTTTTGAAGTTGGATTCAACACACCAGGATTTTTTGTTTTAAATACTGTCGTAATTCCTGTTATGCTACTTTTTCAAGCTTTGGAAGAAAATAAATATTGGAGAATATAAGAAAAAAAACCCAGCAGATTCCTTACAGCTGAATAATAAAAGGAGCTAAGATTTGCTGAGGGCTTATTAAAGGCCAGGAACTTTTCTAAGTCATTTATTCATTAAAACTCATCCTCAGAAGAATCCTATGGGGTAAGCAATATAATTTCCCATTTTACAGATGGGTAAGCTGAAGCACAAGAGTTCAAGTCACTTGCCCAAGTTCAAGTCACATAGCTACTGAGTAGCACAGTCAGGATTTTAAACCACATTTGAATCCAGAGCCTGCATCTCAGCACCTTCATACACTGCCTGTCTAGACTGTGACCACATACCTAATTCAGCACACATGTGGGCACTGGGTTTTCCCAGCCATGAACCAAGTACCAGTGTTTGCAAGTCACTACTCTGTGACCAAGCCTGTGCTAAAAACCAGGAGGCGTACAAAAAGAGTTTTAACTCCTACTGCTGCCTGCCTGGAAATTACAGTGTACAGTTGGCCTTTGAAGGATGGAGGGGTTAAGGGCACTGACCCTCCATGCAGTCGGAAATCTGCACATAATTTAGAGCCTGCCGCCAAATCGTAGTTCCTCCAAATTCGAGGTTCTGCTCTATCTACCGTTCCTCATCTGGGGATGCAACCAACTGAGGATCATGTCGGACTGTGATATTTACTATCGAAAAATATCCGTGTATAAGTGGGCCCATGCAACTCCATGTTGTTCAAGGGTCAACTACATATGCAGAGCAGTTGTTGCAAACTTGGCTGCACAGTGAAATAATCTGGAGAGTTCAAATACATGATGCAGGGTGGGAGGTGGGGGAGGGTGGCGGAAAGTTCACTGCCAGGGATTCTAATTTAGTTGACCTGGGTCACAACAATCTCGGCATAGGGAGTTTTGAAAACTCCCCACGTGATTCTAATGTGAAGCCACTGAGGCAAACCACTGATGGAGGGCAAATATTAACCCAGGTTGAAAAGTCATTCCAAATATTTTTCTAAACAATCTAGCAGGTGAAATAGATTTGAGTCATGCACCCAGGGCAGGCTGAAGTTGTCAGAGAAAGCTGCGTGGGAACATCAGGGTGGCGTTGAAGGCTAGACGACGTTTGGGTAGGTGGACAAGATGGCACAGAATAGAAGAAGGAATGAAGGCAGGAATGAGCTTGGTTCTGGGTGGAGACAAGAGCAGGGCAAAGCATGTATCTTTCCTCTTGAGCACAGAAGCTCCCAGGAATTAGGCTCCAGCAGGTTTCACCAGTCCCACTGGGTGCAGAGCTGCCCTAATGATCAGACAAGATTACCTCCTGCCAGAACAATATCATTCCTGCTGAGTCGTTGAGTTCAATGGCTCAGCACCCTGTCAAGCCCTGAACCTGGGATCCACCATGAAAGGGCAGCTGAACTCCAAGAGAATCCTGGAACTCACTTAGTGCTTACCTAGCCTCATATCATCCATAGCATACCTCCTAGGAAAGTTCTAGAAGAAATTGATAGAGATTTTCCAAAACCCAGAACCAATTCTTAGAAGTATCATGTCTAGTATCTTCTAATTATTTCTCATCCCCTGTACCAAGCATCCCTATAGTCCCTTGGCAGTTCCAACACCCAGTTGAAGACCGTGAGCTGAGACCCAAAAGTCATTCCCAAGTAGCTTTTAGACACAGTATTGTGAAACAGGTTGGGGTCTCTGGTTTTTCAACTCTAAACCGTGCATTAAAACTTTATTTTATTCCCTGAATCGCTTCACAAAGTGAAATGAAACAATTCATGCAGTATTTCTAAGGGGCAGATCATAAAAGCCACTGCAAATAGTTTTTAAAAAAAGGATTAAATTCTCTCACCTACCACCACTTCTCACATTACTAAATTCACAGGAATATAAGCATTTTCCCATAGGGGACACACTATCACCCAGAGAGCCTGATTCATAATAAAATAAAGCACAAAGGGAAGAACACTGAAAGAGTCTTGAGTACTATTCATGGTTATGCCACAAATTGCTGTATTAATTACTGTGAACTTGTCACTCTAACTTCTCTGGGCCCTAGTTTCCTCATCTATAAAGTATAACCTCTAGGGTCACTTCCAGCTCTGAAATGTCTGGATTCCTGGATCTAGACTGCTTACTTCCCTGAAAACACTTTGCATGGTCCAACTTGGGACACAAAATGGTTACAAGGACTACAGGAATTCATTAGCTAAATTGTGTTACTAAGTTGAATATACTTCTATTAATTTAGGGCTTGATTTTCACTAAATCCATTTTAATTTGGTATTAGTTTTAGGCCCAACTTGTCAAAATACAAGAAGAAAGCCATTTCCTTGGTAGCTAATTTTCAAATATGGCCCCTTAATGAACCATACCTCTGATTGTTCACATCCTTGTATAGTCCTCTTTACTCTCTCCCTGTTAACCAGTAGAATGCAGCTGAAGAAATGCTGAGGCACTTTCAAGGCCAGGACAAAGAAGCCTTGTACCTTACTTCTTGGAACACTTGCTCTGGGGGAAGCTAGCCGTCATGTATGAAGTCCTACCACTCTGAGATCACCATGCTGTAAGGAAGCGCAAGCTAGCCATATAGAGAGACTGTGAGAACCAATAAACCAATTCAGTAAAATTGCAGAATATAAAATCAGCAAAAAAACCCCCGAAACTCAGTTGTATTTCTATACACTAACAACAAACTATCTGAAAAAGAAATAAAGGTAACCATCTCATTCACAATAGCATCAAAACCAATAAAATACTTAGGAATAAATTTAACCAAGGAGGTGAAAGATCTGTACACTGAAAACTGTAAGACAATGATGAAAGAAACTGAAAAACACACCAGTAAGTGGAAATATATGTTGATTTGTTATATAAAATTTACAATAAATAATATGTGCTATACATCCTTTATATCAATAAACTTTATAGTAAATATAATTATATATATATATATATATATAAAAAATATGTATATGTGTGTATTTTTTCTTTTCAGAGAGCTGGTAAACATTTAACAGCACACCATTTTGTGTATTTACGTAAAGATAATGCATTGGTATAAACCAAAGGCCAAAGAATATATCATGCGAATAAAGATTTTTCAGGAGAAAACATTGGAGTAGAACTGAGTCATCATGTGATTTTCATAGAAATGCTGAAGCCAAACACTTTTGAACCATAACAATAATCCATATTCAAGCTGAAAGTAGAAATCTAATTTTAGTAAAACAAAATGATCTATGACATTAGTGTTATTAGATAATTTAGTTTATTGGATTTATTTTTATGCATCTGATGTTATAACTTGCTTTGAACTTTATAGTCCTACAAAAACTATAAGCATTCATTCATTCCTTTTCCAGTGAAAGGATGGATATAATTAACATATGGCAGGCACTAATCTAGGTGTTGAGATACATCAGTGAACAAAATAAAAGCGTTTATTCCTATTTTGTTCATATTTAAGTACTAGTCTAATTAAAAAATTATAGTTCAACACTGGATTTTCCTTTAGCAAAATCCTATACATTACTAAAATCTGAGAAAAAATCAGCTTAAAGCCTTTTTCAGAAGTAGTATAAATGGTCCACGGTTTGTTCACTGCTGAGAGAGCTGAATGGTGACGCAGCATAAAACTCGGTCAACAGGGCTAAGAAGGGTGCGGACTGGCTTTTGATACTATTTTGTTATAGTGTGTTTGTGTGTGTGTCTGTTTGTAGGTCATCAAAAAATAGACCACACTCACATTTATAATTTCTAAAATAATTTTATTGGTGACTAAGCTCTTTCACCTAAAAATTGTTCCCCTTTTAAAAGGATGGGGTTTTAACTGGGCAATTTATTTATTTTTTATTTATTTATTTATTTTGGCTGTGTTGGGTCTTTGTTGCTGTGCATGGGCTTTCTTTAGTTGTGGCGAGCGGGGGCTACTCTTCATTGTGGTGCACGGGCTTCTCATTGTCGTGGCTTCTCTTATTGCAGAGCACGGGCTCTAAGCGCACAGGCTTCAGTAGTTGTGGCACACGGGCTCAGGAGTTGTGGCGCATGGGCTCAGTAGTTGTGGCTCGTGGGTTCTAGAGCACAGGCTCAGTAGTTGTGGTGCACAGGCTTAGTTGCTCCGCAGCACATGGGATCTTCTCCGGCCAGGGATTGAACCCGTGTCCCCTGCATTGGCAGGTGGATTCTTAACCACTGCACCACTAGGGAAGCCCTAACTGGGCAGTTTAAAATAGATAGGTATATTAGTCAGGGTTCTCCATAGAAACAGCATCAGCAGGATGTGAATAGATAGATAGATAGATAGATAGATAGATAGATAGATAGATAGATAGATAGAAAAATAGATTTACTTTAAGGAACTGGTTTATGTGATTGTGGAGGTACAAGTCCAAAATGTGCAAGGTAGGCTGGCTGGAGACCCAGGGACCTTGTAAAACGTTGGGTCCTGTCCAAAACATCCATAAGACATTTGGTCCACACCAAAAGGTCCTTGAAATTTGGTCCTGTACAAAATGCCCATAAGACATTTGGTCCATGCTGAATGGATTCGAACAGGAGCAAATATCAAGGATCTTTTGGCAAGGGCCAAATGTGTTATAGACATTTTGGACAGGACCAAATGTCTGCTAACCACCAGGGACAATTGCAGTGTCAGTCCAAAGGTAGTCTGCTGGCAGAATTCCTTCTTGCTCAGGGATGTCACGCTTTTTAAAATTAAGACCTTCAACTGACTGAATGAGGCCCATCCACATTATGGAGGGTAATCAACTTTATTTAAAGTCCACCCCTTTAAATGTTTATCACATTCAAAAAACACTCACAAAATCAGAATGCATGACCAAATATCTGGGCACTGTGGCTCAGCCAAGTTGACATGTAAAATTAACCATGATAGTAGGATATTTAACAATATCACAAGCTCATTCAGCATTTATTAAAAATTTGCAAAATATACATGAAAATATTTTGAATGGTATACTTATCTTTTTTTGAGATAAAAATTACTTCTGGTAAATAACTATAAATTGAACTCAACTCTGACAAATAACTGTTGAATTCCACTGTACTTAATTTTAGGCTTTCCTACCATCTGTTAAATTAATTTGAGCTGCAACAAAAATAAAAAGCAAATTTAACTGAAATTATTACAAAGTAAATTAAACTTAAAAGGAAAAATGCAAGTATTGTATTTGGGGAAGAATATAAAGAAATAAGGGTCATTTGTTGCACTATCCATGCTGCCATTTTAAGTTCTTTCACTAAAAATAAGGGTACAATGGCAATTTAAACACATAAATGGACATAAAACAGGGAGAGCTGAGGAATAAGAGACCCAAAGGTTGTGCAGCATGTTGAAGGCAGAAATTGTTGGGGAAGATCAGAAAACTGCAGAACAGAAATACAGTCAAAATGGGAGTAATGAAAGGACTATAAAGGTTTTCAAGCTCTAAAGAAGAGACTAGAAAGAGAGGCATCCCATAGATTGCCTTCAGAGCATTTGGCCTCTGAAGCAATAATGTGCTGAGCTTTAGGGCTGAGGAAACAATAGAGTCCGAGTGCAGTCAGCTGTAAATTGGTGATGATGCCTTGTCTGATGCTTTGCTCCTTAAGATCCACGCCTCAACTAGAACCATATGCCTTTTCTGATGAAAGCCAACTTGGCAAACACCATATCACCCTACATCTTCATTTCAAAATATCCAGCTGAGAATGAATTATCACTGGAGCTTAAATTAAATAGCCCAGTCACAGTGAAAAATAAGCCTTCAATTTTTCCTTGTACAGGTGGGATTTATTTAATTTTCCTTTAAAATAAGACAGTTATGATGAGTACAATGGGCACTGGTCAGTGCTTCACCCAGATCTCCTGGGATCCCTTCTGCCATTTCTGCACTTCCTTCCTCAGGCTCTGGTGTGCTTTTGCTTCCATTGGGGGTCCTTGAGGACTGTTTTCCATTGGGGGTCCTTGAGTCCTGGCACAGCTGGGCTGCAGAAGCAGAGAGCCAGAGCACCTGCAAGTTCACATTTGCACCTCCCCACCCTCCTCCCCCACCCAATGACTGGCAGGGGAGTATAAAACCAATCTCTTCACCTCAGGGCAGGACAACTCTGAGGTGTGGCTTCCACTCAACAATCTCCCTGCAGGAATCAGCTAATCCCTCCCCTGAGTCTAGTCCCTGGTTTGGCTTCTGCCCTGCTATGTTCTGCCTCCCCGCCCCCCCCCCACCCCCCCCGCCCCGTCCTTACCAGTTTCTCCTGGGAACACTTCCCAGTAAATTACTTGTACAGACAATCCTTGTCTCAGACAATCAGTGAAAGACAAATCTACGATTTATATTCCTTTGGTCTTTATGGTTCTGTCCAAACAATACATGTAGAACAAGATCAAACAAACAAGTCCAAGACTTTGTTATAATGGGTCCCTGATTCCATAGCCAAAGTTATAAACACTGAGTTAGAAGCATCTCAACTTTATAAAGCCACCAGTGATGTCATATATGTTATCGCCAGTGGCCTGAGAGTTTTTTTTTTTTAATTCAGTATCCTTCTTTATTTAGCATTTAAACATATGTATATTTATGTATTCACAGCCAGAAAGCACTTCTTGTTTCCCACAGTTCAATAGTTACTGTTCAGGCACATCCAAGGAGTACAATAGTTTGAGCAAAATAAAGAGGCTTTGGAAAGCTTACATTTAATTTTGATAGAGAAACAGGCGATGATTCCATTACTTGGTGAATTATTACTTTTAACTTTGAATATCTTTGAGGCACAAAAAATTCAAGAACTTTTATAAACACAAAATTTGCTTTCAAACAAGAAGATGCTTATACTCTGAAAGAATTACGTTTAGAAAATCCTCACATCTGGACTAATGTAAAGTCTTAAACACCTCTTGGGACCAAAACAAAAATATTACCAAATGGTCTGTTTCAGAAGGCTCAATAGATAGTTGCTCACAAAACTGAATCTAAACAGGGTGATGATACTAAGGTTGTGCCCATTGCAAAGTATCCTTTAAGATTTTTTTTTATATCTTGGGATTGGGTAAACTGTGTGTGTTGTGGGGAGGAAGAAGGGTGGAGAGAAGATTTAGACAACAGCAAGATCACTTGAACATAGCTAATTTTATAAATAACAGAATTTTCCTCTGATGTTTTTACTACATTACTCAAAAGATACTTTTTGGGGAAAAAACTGTCTCTGAAACTGCTTTGTCAAAGAATGTTTAAATCATATTTTCTATGAAATTGAAATTGCATGTTAGACACTCCTGTGGGCCTGAGTAGGGAATGCTGGAGTGAGACGCAGGTTTGAATCTTGGCTCTTGGTATCTAGCCATGTGACCTTGAGGGTATTACTTAATCTCTGGATAGAGGTGGAGAGGACTTGTGACTGTTACACGTCCCCTCTGAAGGGAACTATACTTATTTCACAGGGTTATTGCAAGGATTAAATGAATATTTTGTGCAAAGTTCCTAATACAGTTATTGGCACATAGTAGGCCTTCAATAAGTAAAGCTATTACATCTAGGTACTTTGACAACAGGGTTGGGTCTTGAGACACCTCATATGCAAACTATGATCATTAACAATGGGAGGTAGAGGTGCCAGATAAAATACAGGATATAGAGTTAAATTTGAATTTCATATAAACAACAGATATTTTAATGTAAGTATATCTCATTCAATCTTCGGGACATATACTAAAAAAGTTCATTATGTATCTGAAATTCAAATTTAACAGGGTGTCCTGTGTTTTTATTTGCTAAACCTAGCAACCCTAAGTGTAGGAATAATAAGATGAGGTCAAAGGGGACCTGCTAACAACCTGTAAATATTATCCATATTGTTCACGCCCCAAGTTGGCTAAGGTTATGCAGCCAATGCACTCCTGCCTTTAATGGGGAAACGTCTGCCAGAGCAGCACTGTACCTCTCATCAACTCTCAAACTGTTGGTCTGGTACTACCAGTTAGCAGATAAATGCCTCCTGGATTTTCTCTCTTTTTTTTTTAACATCTCTACTGGAGTATAATTGCTTTACAATGGTGTGTTAGTTTCTGCTTTATAACAAAGTGAATCAGCTATACATATACATATATCCCCATATCTCCTCCCTCTTGCGTCTCCCTCCCACCCTCCCTATCCCACCCCTCTAGGTGGTCACAAGCACCAAGCCGATCTCCCTGTGCTATGCAGCTGCTTCCCACTGGCTATCTATTTTACATTTGGTAGTATATATATGTCAATGCCACTCTCTCACTTCGTCCCAGCTTACCCTTCCCCCTCCCCATGTCCTCAAGTCCATACTCTACGTCTGTGTCTTTATTCCTGTCCTGCCCATAGGTTCTTCATAACCTTTTTTTTTTTTTTTTGGTTCCATATATATGTGTTAGCATATGGTATTTGTTTTTTTCTTTCTCATGTACTTCACTCTGTATGACAGACTCTAGGTCCATCCACCTCACTCCAAATAACTCAATTTCGTTTCTTTTTATGGCTGAGTAATATTCCATTGTATATATGTGCCACATCTTCTTTATCCATTCATCTGTTGATGGACACTTAGGTTGCTTCCATGTCCTGGATATTGTAAATAGAGCTGCAATGAACATTGTGGTACATGACTCTATTTGAATTATGGTTTTCTCAGGGTATATGCCCAGTAGTGGGATTGCTGGGTTGTACAGTAGTTCTATTTTCAGTTTTTTAAGGAACCTCCATACTGTTCTCCATAGTGGCTGTATCAATTTACATTCCTACCAACAGTGCAAGAGGGTTCCCTTTTCTCCACACCCTCTCCAGCATTTATTGTTTGTAGATTTTTTGATGATTGCCATTCTGACTGGTGTGACGTGATACCTCATGGTAGTTTTGATTTGCATTTCTCTAATGATTAGTGATGTTGAGCATTCTTTCATGCGTTTGTTGGCAATCTGTATATCTTCTTTGGAGAAATGTCTATTTAGGTCTTCTGCGCGTTTTTGGGTTGCGTTGTTTTTTTGATATTGAGCTGCATGAGCTGCTTGTAAATTTTGGAGATTAATCCTTTGTCAGTTGCTTCATTTGCAAATATTTTCTCCCATCTGAGGGTTGTCTGTTGGTCTTGTTTATGGTTTCCTTTGCTGCGCAAAAGCTTTTAAGTTTCATTAGGTCTCGTTTGTTTATTTTTGTTTTTATTTCCATTTCTCTAGGAGGTGGGTCAAAAAGGATCTTGCTGTGATTTATATCATAGAGTGTTCTGCCTATGTTTTCCTCTAAGAGTTTTATAGTGTCCGGCCTTACATTTAGATCTTTAATCCATTTTGAGTTTATTTTTGTGTATGGTGTTAGGGAGTGTTCTAATTTCATTCTTTTACATGTACCTGTCCAGTTTTCCCAGCACCACTTATTGAAGAGGCTGTCTTCTCTCCATTGTATATTCTTGCCTCCTTTATCAAAAATAAGGTGACCATATGTGCATGGGTTTATCTCTGTGCTTTCTATCCAGTTCCATTGATCTGTATTTCTGTTTTTGTGCCAGTACCGTACTGTCTTGATTACTGTAGCTGTGTAGTATAGTCTGAAGTCCGGGAACCTGATTCCTCTGGCTTCGTTTTTCTTTCTCAAGATTGCTTTGGCTATTCGGGGTCTTTTGTGTTTCCATACAAATTGTGAAATTTTCTGTTCTAGTTCTGTGAAAAATGCCATTGGTAATTTGATAGGGATTGCACTGAATCTGTAGATTGTTTTAGGGTAGTATAGTCATTTTCATAATGTTGATTCTTCCAATCCAAGAACATAGTATATCTCTCCATCTGTCTGTATCATCTTTAATTTCTTTCATCAGTGTCTTATAGTTTTCTGCATACAGGTCTTTTGTCTCCTTAGGTAGGTTTATTCCTAGGTATTTGATTCTTTTTGTTGCAATGGTAAATGGGAGTGTTTCCTTAATTTCTCTTTCAGATTTTTCATCTGAAATGAAAAAGGAATGCAAGAGATTTCTGTGCATTAATTTTGTATCCTGCTACTTTACCAAATTCATTGATTAGCTCTAGTAGTTTTCTGGTAGAGTCTTTAGGATTCTCTATGTATAGAATCATGTCATCTGCAAACAGTGACAGCTTTACTTCTTTTCTGATTTGAATTCCTTTTATTTCTTTTTCTTCTCTGATTGCTGTGGCTAGTCCTGAGAGTTTTAAGATGGAAAGTAATATGATGTTCCAGGAAGACCATGAACTTTGGAGCCAAATAGACTTAGATGCAATGTTGGCACAACGAATTTCTAGCCCCATACAAATCAGAACCCTTAGATTCTGAACCTATAAAATTGCATTACTGACCTTAAAGGGTTTTAAAAATTAAATGAGTAAATGTTTAAAGCACCTGATACATAGTAAATATAAATTATTACTGTATTTTGGTTTCCTCAGGGAATGATTTTGCCACAAGGAAAATAGAGCTGATTGATGCATCTATTTCCCTATTATGAAAGGCCTTGGAATAGAGCCCCAATTAATTTCTGTCATTTGCCACCAGTTTACATTTGGGAGAGAGTGACATGGCAATTATGACTGTTTACCAGTAACCTTAAGGTTCTCTTGAATTACTGAGGCTTGTGTCACTTGTTCATTAATACATGTTTATTGAGTGGTTATAGTTCAGGCATTGGGGAATGCAGAGATAAAACTGATTCAGTGCCAATATACAAGTAAACAACTAAGTAATTAAAATAATTAGAGATGGTTTAAATACCATGAGAAAAATAAACAGGGCATGGGGTAAAGTAACTCAGTAAGGGAGGGAAGCAACACTAGATAGGACAGTCAGGAAATTCCTCTTTGAGAGAGGGATATTTGACCTGGAGCTAGCCTTGTGAAGATCCAGGAAAAAAACATTCCAGGCAGGGGGACCAGCAAATCCTAAGGTGGGAGAGACCTTAGCGTCAGTGGAACTAAGTGATGTGAATTCAGGAGAGCAAGGACAAGAGGAAGCTAGAGAAATGGGCGGGAATAAGATGATGCAGTTCCTCACTGGTGTGTTTAAGAGTCTGACTCAACGGAGTACAGACATGGAAAGCTTTTCTGTCTATCTCTAATCTTTGCCCCTATATGTATTATATATACAAAGCCCCTATTTCTTCCCCTTAATGACGTATTGGGCAGAATTTATAGCTTTACAACCAATTTCAGGTATAAAACAAGCCAGTCCAGTAAAATTAAGTACAATCTAAAACTTAACCCTCAAATGTAGTTTAATGGCTTGTTCCTTCCCTGGTTGAGGGTGATGGGCACCTTTCAGCTCTTTCATTTGTCCACCTCCTCCCCCTCCCTCTTCTGGGTCTTTCTTCCCCAAAGGTTGTGAAGTCTTGGGGAAGATAGGAGGAAAGGGGGCATGTGTCTCTGACTTCACTGGTGCTGCTGGTCCTCCTCAACTGTGAATGCTCTCCGATTATTGCCATTCAACGGCTCCCTCTCTCATGTGGGGAGTATGTGTGGGTTATTTAGGAAGGCTTGCAGAGGACAGCCAGTTCCTTGATGTAGACAATCTACCCAATGTGACCTAATCCAATCCATCCTCACTAGGTGATACATTCTGTAACCTCTGGCTTCTAGCAACATGGCTAAGCCTGGTTCCTCTTCAGGTACCTACCTGGTTCATGGAAGGGTCATCATCCTTTATCCACTAAATAGTAAAGATGTGACTTTCTAATGTTCAACCCTCTTCCCTCTACTCTTGCTCTTTCCATATCTGTTTTCAAATAGACACATGGGGAGATTAATAAATCCACTGCATTAAGCAAGCATCCAGTCTATAATTCAGATGTAACTCACACCTTCTTCAGATATTCCCAGTTTCTGTGAGTGCATCTCTTGAAGTGTCCACCCCCCTCACTTGAAGCAAAACAATCCCTTGCCTTCCCTCAAGAGAAGAAAAAGGAAAATCAGCACTCTCCCACAGGTTGATAACTCAGTTATTCTCTAGTCTATACTTAGGGAGACTGATAAGGATGTGTAAAGAGGTCTGACAGGTGTGGTAATGAAATTGATGTTGCTTTTTCATACCAAGTTCTACTGGGATATGTCTAATGCCATGCTTTACAGTGGAGAACTACGTAGCACCTCTTTCACTTTGAATACAATCTTTTGTATTGAATACAATACAAAGCTTTTTGCTTTGAGTACAATGTGTATAATGTGCCTATTATTAATAAATGCTTGGTGACTACCTACGAAACTTGTCATTGAAATTCAGATGTAGTAAAGAATGAATGTGTTCATTTGTTCATCAGAACATATTTATTCATTAGTGTGATTTTTCTTCACTGGAATTTCAACACATTCCTACTCCTACTAATTAATATTTTAATTACTCAGGGCCAACCACTAATTAACAATTACGATCTTAAATATACTGTCTAGCAAGAGATGGTCACACTTTCACTAAGCCCCCCACCCAATCATCCTAAAATGTGTATTTTCATCTCTCTCTCCCAGTTCTGTTACCATCTCTTCTAATAAGTACAGACACCTGAGAAGAGGCATGATGGGTTCTTTTCTTTTTCTGATTGAACTTCTTGTTTTTGTTTATAATGGAGAAAATTAGATAAGCTGGATGCCTTCAGTTATTACTGTTTGAGGACAGAAAATAGTAGATTGAAAAAGTTCTTATTAATTAACCATAGTCAATGCATATAAGGTTACAATAAGAAAAATTAAATAAAAGAAAGAAAAAAAATTAATGTCAATTTTTGGGGGGAGAATCCTAAAAGCAAAGAAAGAAGGAGACACCAGGAAGTCATAGAACCACATTAAACCATTATCTCTGATGTTTAGCAATGACAGATGATTAAACAAAATCATAAAGCCATAAATCAGCACATCATTCTATGGTTATCATGTACTCAGTACATAAAACAAACCACTCTGAGAAATTTGAGGCTTCAGTGAGCTCTGAAGAGTACAATTTAGATATGGCTTGCATGGCATTACTAGCCATAGGATATTGGTGCCCAAGTATCCATTCCAGATGTCTATTTAAGCACAGATCTAAGTAGTAAAACACAGTGGCCTAAGTTAGGCAACCAATCAGGGCACTCTCCCCCTTTCCTCAAGCATACAGGTACAGCAGATCAAGTGCATGAGTTAATACATCCCTTGTTCTCAGGGGCTCACCCCTGCAAATGATTTCATTAAAAGTGTGTGTTGATTAAAGACCTCTGAAAACACCGGGCTGCAGTCACTTAAGCTGAAATCATTTTACGTCCTGTAAGTGGATAAGATAGCACCTCTTACCAGGAGAGAAAATAATAGATGAAAACTTTTGAAATACAAGGCATATTACCATTCATAGAATACTTTCTATGAAAAATAAATCTCTAAAACAAGCAAAAAAAAAGAAAAGCTATATGAACCTGGTTTTTATTGATTTGCTTTAATGTTTCTTATTCCAGAGTCAAAAGTCAAAAGAAAGAGAGAGAGGATTAAGACTAGAAGGCAAAGGACAGTCTTTTCAATAAATGGTGTAGAGAAAAGTGGACAGCCACGTGCAAAAGAATGAAACTAGACCATTATCTTACACCGTACACCAAAATCAACTGAAAATGGATTAAAGGCTTGAATGTAAGACCTGAAACTAAAAAATACCTAGAGAGAACAGGCAGTAAGCTCCTCAACATTGGTCTTGGCAGCAGTTTTTTGATGACTCCAAAAGCAAAGGCAACAAAAGTAAAAATAAACAAGTGGGACTACACCAACCTAAAAAACTTCTTCACAGCAAAGGAAACCATCAACAAAATGAAAAGGCAACCTATAGAGGGAATAAAATATTTGCAAATCATATATCTGACAATGGGTTAATATCTAAAATATATAAAAAACTCATACAACTGAATAGCAAAACCCCAAACAACCTAATTAAAACATGGCAGAGGATCTGAATAGACATTTTTCCAAAGAAGACATACAAATGGTCAACAGGTACATGAACTTGCTCAACATCACTAACAATCATGAAAATTCAAATCAAAATGACAATGAGATATCACCTCATACCTGTTAAAATGGTTATCATCAGAAAGACAAGAAACAACAAGTGTTGGTGAGGATGTGGAGAAAAGGGAAGCCTCCTACACTGTTGGTGGGGATGTAAATCGTTGCAGCCACTACGGAAAACAGTATGGAGGTTTCTCAAAAAATTAAAAATAGAACTATCGTAATGATCCAGCAATTCCACTTCTGGGTATTTATCCAAAGAAAATGAAAACACTAATTCAAAAAGACATATGTACCCCTGTGTTCACTGCAGCATTATTCCCAATACCCAAGATATGGAAACAACCTGTGTCCACTGATGGCTGAATGGATAAAGAATATGTGGTATATAAATACAATGGATATTACTTAGCCATAAAAAAGAATGAAATCTTGCCATTTGTGACAACTTGGATAGACCTGGAGGGTATTATGCTAGGTGAAATAAGTCAGACAGAGAAAGACAGATACCATATGATCTCACTTATATGTGGAATTTAAAAACAACAACAACAACAAAGAAACAAGCTCATAGGTATATAGAGAACAGACTGGTGGTTACCAGAGGTAGGGGGTGGGAGATGGGAGAACTGGGTATAGGGGTCAAAAGGTACAAACTTCTAGTTATAAAATAATGAAGTTATGGCAATATAGTATACAGTATTATAGTACTGATAATGCAGTACTGAAAATACTGTATTGCATATTTGAAAGTTGCTAGGCTTCCCTGGTAGTGCAGTGGTTAAGAATCTGCCTGCCAATGCAGGGGACATGGGTTCGAGCCCTGGTCCGGGAAGATCCCACATGCCACGGAGCAACTAAGCCTGTGTGCCACAACTACCGAGCCTAAGCTCTAGAGCCCACGAGCCACAACTACTGAGCCCCCATACCACAACTACTGAAGCTCACGTGCCTAGAGCCTGTGCTCCGCAACAAGAGAAGCCAGGGCAATGAGAAGCCTATGTACCGCAGCCAAGAGTAGCCCCTGCTCGCTGCAACTAGAGAAAGCCCACGCTCAGCAACGAAGACCCAACGCAGCCAAAAATAAAAATAAAGAAAGAAAAAAAAAAAGTTGCTAAGAGTCTTAGTCTTAAAAGTCATCACCACAAGAAAAAATAATTTTTTTAAACTATCTATTGCGATGGATGTTAACTAGACTTTTTGTGGTGATCATGTCACAATATATAAAAATATTGAATTATGCTGTGCACCAGAAACTAACATAATATTTTATCAATTATTTCTCAATAAAAAAATCCTCAAAACAAATACTAGTTAGAAAGAAAAAGAATAGAGGCAATGACAAAATTACAAATGCCAGCCAAATTGTTAGCTTCTTCAGGAGCTAAATTTGGGAAATGTAAAGGTCTGTAAACATATAAGTTTCTGGTATGGTAATAATATCAGGAATACATCATCAGTAATGTAAGAACCATTGTTTTGATGTTAACCTTTAGTACGAAAGCCCATCAACCAGTTTGCCTGGGTTATATTTAAGAAAATGGCATGAGTTTCATTTTTACCTGCCTTTATTTTCCATTCTCTCCTCTTTCTGGCCATAGCATATTTCATTCCCTCTGACTGAAATATTTTCCCCTCCTCTTGGCCTAACTCCTTCTCATCCTTTAGGTGACAGCTTAAAAATCACTGCTTCTAAAACACCTTTGTTGAAATCCTGCTTGCTGGTTATATACTTATTGCAGCTCAGCTCCAAACCCACTCTTCTATATTCTTTTACATAATGCTTCGGCTGGGACTTTGCAAATTACATTTTCTAGAAGCAGATGCCTTGCAAGAGGATGCCCACATCCATTATTCCCCATTACGTCTACTCCTATAACTGGAGTTTAATGGTTCAGGGGAGATAGTGCAATACCTGACAAGGTAGGAGATCACTTACACTCCAAGAGAATAAACAAGATTTAGCTAATTTATTCTGACAAAAAACTGGACAATACATGAGAATGGATGCTAAGAGTATTAGACTAAGGAGGTTGGGATATAACTTTGAATGGGGCCTAAATTATTGATATGAGTACATTCACCAGAGATTATGTATTTAATGTGAGATTAAGATGCCAAAAATCCTCTGGAATGTAAAGGAAAAAAGCCTAAAGCCTCAGAGAGATAGGCACGTTGGCATGAATTTATGACACACAACTGCATGTCTACCCCTACTTCCATTAACTGCCCCTGGGGAAGGTCCAGAGAACCCTCCTTTCACCAAAGAATTGTCTCTACTCCAGACATGTAAAACTAAGTATATCTACAACTTGACTCAGTATCTTTCTGTTTCACATCTACTGCTATGCTTGTACCCCTTCAATTAATGGCACCAACAGTGACACAGTCACTAAAGTCTAGAAACATGGAAATCACTTTTATCCATTTATATCTAATCACTAAGTCCTACCAAATTACAATGTAGCTTCATAATTAGTGTGGTTATTTCCCATCTTGTTCCCTACAGATATTTCCTCTGATTATGACCAGAGAGAACTGTATAAAATAGAAATCTTGTCAGGTGCCACTTTTGTATAAAACCATTCAGGGATTCACCTTCTGTGATAGTTGCTAATGTTTTCAGCAAATATTTCCACTTCTTCCCCCTTCTGGGCATGTGGTAAGATTGGACTTCCTGGTTCTCTTTATGGTTGGGAGTGGGACTCCATGTGACTTATTTCTGAACAATGAGCTTTGTCACTTTTAACCAAAGCATCTAGATGCTGCGGAAAGACCTGCCAGGGCTCTCTTGCCCCCATTATTGTGAAATACAATATTTGAAATGGTGGTCCTTGATGCCTAGATCCCTGAGTAATGATTATAACTGTCAATTCATGATCTACATGTAGTATAAGCAAAAAATATACCTTTGCTGTTTTTAAGACACTGAGTCATTTGACTGATTTGTTACCACAGCACAACCTGTTATCCTGATTGAAATGAAACTTGGTTTCCAGAAGTAGGGTGCTGCTGAACAATAACACTAAGAAACAGAATTAGCTTGGGGGCCCAGAGGGCAGCTGTGAAGAAACTGGAAGTGGGAGAGTCCATGTTATGCAGTGATGAAACAACTGGCAAAACTAATAGGTACAGATAATGGCTCTAATGAATTAGTAGCATTAGAGGCAAGGATTAGACATCTGAACGTTAGTAACACACATTAACTGCAATTGGTTACATTTGACCAGGTATTATAAGAAAAAGACAACCTTTAAAAATTGGCTGCTTCATTTGCAGCAATATGGATGGACCTAGAGATTGTCATACTGAGTGAAGTAAGTCAGACAGAGAAAGACAAATATCATATGATATTGCTTATATGTAGAATCTAAAAAAATGGTACAAATGAACTTATTTATAAAACAGAAATAGAGTCACAGATGTAGAAAACAAACTCATGGTTACCAAGGGTGAAAAGCGGTGGGGGGAGGGATAAATTGGGAGATTGGGATTGACATATACACACTACTATATATAAAATAGATAACTAATAAGGACCTACTATATAGCACAGAGAACTCTACTCAATAGTATTCTCTATAATGATCTATATGGGAAAAGAATCTAAAAAAGACTGGATATATGTATATGTATAACTGATTCACTTTGCTGTACAGCAGAAACTAACTCAACATTGTAAATCAACTATAACCCAATAAAAATTAATTTTAAAAAATTGGCTGCTTTATAAGCAAGGCTAATAAACAGGTAGAATGGAATATATTAGGTGACTTTCCAGGTTGGAAGAAGCAACCATTTTTTCCTTTCCATTGGTAAAATATAAAACTGAGGAGGCTTTGGGTGGCAAAAGGTGATTAGAAGTCATTCTTGCAAGCAAAACAAAGACATGCCTGCTAAGACCATGGGTTCAAGGTGTGCACAATAAATTCTTCCAGCTAGACAGAATGGCTCCAGGAAAAGAGGCAGAAGGTATGTCTACCCCCTCCAAAGAACTGATAAGAGGTAAAGTACCCACAATTATGTTGAGAGAGAGAATTGTGTTTCAGAAAGAACTGTGGGTATGGCTAATGGCATAATGAGATAACTAAAATAAAACAGATAAGAAGCTGACTAAATATTTGAGGTAGCTGTCATAGAACCATAATCCTGGAAGAAGAGCATGTTCTCCAATGCCCACTTCAGACCCAGCCAAGGAGAATAATGAAAGGGAAGAAACTATGAGGGTGGAGCAAAGATCCACAGAGAGATGGATTGGGAAGACATTTTCAAGGATCAGAATTAGAACTGAACCAAGGAGCACCCTTCCCCTCCACCCTCACCTCATCTTCCAGGCATAGTTCTCTTCTGTCACTCCAGCAGGACTTCATAAAATCTGCAAATCAGTAACTGTGGTGTGACTCTCATTCTTCCCCTTTCTACCATGTGGGTTTATGTACTGTGATTATCTTATTCCTATTCCAGCAGTGGATACTGGGTTTGGGGTGTAGAGCCGACAATTTGTCCTCTTACCTCAAAGTCTTTGGACCAACCTAAGTAAACTACCAGGCACTGAACCCTGATGTAGAAACTACCATAAGATGCCGGACTCAGCTGATGCCATGACTAAATGGGACCTTTGGGGTGTCTCCCTTAGGGAGGAGGTGAATATATTTTGCTTACTGGATGGAGGACAAATCAAATATTTGGTGACTAGAAAGGCAAACTGTGGTAGTCATTAGTACTATTTGCCAGAAATATACAGAATTCATCCTTTCTGTACACATGGTGACTGTGAGTAGAAGTGACCTGTGTCACCTATAAGCCAGAGCATTTAGTTGCTAATGTGAAACCCTCCAGAATTCTCTTTTCCTTCTGACAAGGTAACTTCTGGCATTCAAGATATTTCAATAGCCTGGGTTCCTTAGTGACAACAACGCAGAGTTCCCCGTTCACCTGTGACAGACATACAGTGAAAGAGAGATAAACTTGTGTTGTTTTAAGCCAGTGGAAAATGAGAGTTGTTTGTAACCACAGCAAAACATTGCCTTTCCTGATTTATGGTTCATCATTTACAAGCCCAAGATTCTTAACATGACACCTAAGATCCTCTGTGAGCTTGCCCCTATCTACTCTCCATCCTCAGCTTCTGTCTCGCTTTCCTTTAAACTTTACATTCTAATAACAGTTTCCTGTGCATACTTTGCATTCTCACAATTTGTTGTTGCCTTTGCCTACCCCATTTTCCTTGCTTATAACTCCTTTTTTTCTTATCTTCTTCACTTGGCTAGAACTAAGTTCAGCATCACTTTCTCCAGGAATGATTCCTTGATTTAGTTTGGAGTTGAATTTGGAGTTCCTAAGAATAACTTTATAGTAGTCCTTACCATATTGTATGGAAATTTTCTGTTTACATATTTCGCTCCCAACTAGACTGTGATCAGTATGGCCAGAGAATGATCTATCCATCTTTATGCTACCTGTACCCAATGCAGTACCTGGTGCAAAAGAATTGTAAAATAAACATTGACTCTTTAGCTTAATCTAACTTCTGCATACAACTTAGCCCGGTTTTAGGACTTCCAATTTGAACTGTAAATTGAAGCATCTGTGTCTAATACTTTCCCTATTCCCTCTTAATTCTGGCAGAGTAGTAAAGAATGTTAATTTCTCTTAGATGTTTGAGGCTTGATTGTTTTATTCACTCTACAATCATTTTTGTGATGGGATATATCTATTTTTTCTGTTTTCCACTTCTTTCTGGGATCTGTCTAGCCCATGTCAAGATTAGGAAAGGGGTCTTTAGCCTTACAACTGAGGACAGAGAAACAAAGGGGTCAGACATTTTTGAAAAAGTAACATACAAGAGACATGTTAGAAGAAAGTTAACCTTCATCGACTGGTAAACATGACTTTCTTATATATAAAATTCTGAGGATAAATCCCAGTAAAGGCTTATCTTGTTGATCTTTCTATACCCCTGCTCCTTACCAGAACTAGATACAATTCAGTATCTGACAATTCCTCAAGACTCTGAACTCTCAAAGGAGCAGAATGAAGGAAAGGAGAAAGGATATCCAAGGAGTAAAATGTACAGAGGGGACATGTAGAAAAGAGAGAAACTACAAAGGGAGGAGGCTTTTCCATGGACAGAGAAAGGAAACTTGTAGGTGCCATGGATATCAAAAAAGGAGACTCCAGATCCATGGGAGAAAATGATGAGTTGAATAGAAGCCACTTCTAATTTTCATCTTCTCATGGGCAGAAGGGGTTGGAACATGCTTCTCAAACCTAAAGTGAAACAATATTTGCATGGCATTCTTTTGATTCACTAAGTGTATCTGAAAGCCTCATGAAAAATTGCAGAGGATGAAACACTCCCAAACTCATTCTATGAGGCTACCATCACCCTGATGCCAAAACCAGACAAAGATGTCACAAAAAAAGAAAACTACAGACCAGTATCACTGATGAACATAGACGCAAAAGTCCTCAACAAAATACTAGCAAACAGAATCCAACAACACATTAAAAGGATCATACACCATGATCAGGTAGGATTTATCCCAGGGATGCAAGGATTCTTCACTATATGCAAATCAATCAATGTGATAAACCATATTAACAAATTGAAGGATAAAAACCATATGATCATCTCAATAGATGCAGAAAAAGCTTTCAACAAATTTTGACATCATTTAGATGAAAACTCTCCAGAAAGTGGGCATAGAGGGAACCTACTCAACATAATAAAGGCCATATATGACAAACCCACAGCCAACATTATTCTCAGTGGTGAAAAACTGAAAGCATTTCCTCTAAGATCAGGAACAAGACAAGGGTGTCCACTCTTGCCACTATTACTCAACATAGTTTTGGAAGTCCTAGCCATGGCAATCAGAGAAGAAAAAGAAATAAAAGGAACCCAAATTGGAAAAGAAGAAGTAAAACTGTCACTGTTTGCAAGTGACATGATACTATACATAGAAAATCCTAAAGATGCCACCAGAAAACTACTAGAGCTAATCAATGAATTTGGTAAAGTTGCAGGATACAAAATTAATAAACAGAAATCTCTTACATTCCTATACACTAACAATGAAAGGGTAGAAAGAGAAATTAAGGAAACACTCCCATTTACCATTGCAACAAAAAGAATACAATATCTAGGAATAAACCTACCTAAGGAGACAAAAGACCTGTACTCAGAAAACAATAATACACTAATGAAAGAAATCAAAGATGACACAAACAGATGGAGAGATATACCATGTCCTTGGATTGGAAGAATCAATACTGTGAAAATGACTATACTACCCAAAGCAATCTACAGATTCAATGCAATCCCTATCAAATTACCAATGGCATTTTTTACAGAACTAGAACAAAAAATTCCACAATTTGTATGGAAACACAAAAGACCCTGAATAGCCAAAGCAATCTTGAGAAAGAAAAACAGAGCTGGAGGAATCAGGCTCCCTGACTTCAGACTATACTATAAAGCTACAGTAATCAAGACAGTATGGTACTGGCACAAAAACAGAAATATAGATCAATGGAACAGAATAGAAAGCCCAGAGATAAACCCACACACCTATGGCAGGCAAGAATATACAATGGAGAAAGCAGGCAAGACAAAGCAGGCAAGAATATACAATGGAGAAAAGACAGCCTTTTCAATAAGTGGGGCTGGGAAAACTGGACAGCTACATGTAAAAGAATGAAATTAGAACACTCCTTAACACCACACACAAAAATAAACTCAAAATGGATTAAAGACCTAAATGTAAGACCAGACACTATAAAACTCTTACAGGAAAACATAGACTGAACACTCTTTGACATAAATCACAGCAACATCCTTTTTGGCCCACCTCCTAGAGTAATGAAAATTTAAAAAAAAACAAAAAACAAATGTGACCTAATGAAATTTAAAAGCTTTTGCACAGCAAAGGAAACCATAAACAAGATGAAAAGACAACCCTCAGAATGGGAGAAAATATTTGCAAATGAAGCAACTGACAAAGAATTAATCTCCAAAATATACAAGCAGCTCATAGAGCTCAATATCAAAAAAACACAAAATGGGCAGAAGACCTAAATAGACATTTCTCCAAAGAAGACATACAGATGGCCAACAAACACATGAAAAGATGCTCAACATCACTAATTATTAGAGAAATGCAGTTCACTCATAGATCCCAGGATTTCTAAGCACAGTTCATCAGGACACCTGAAGCATCAAACTGCTATGCTTTAAAAACCTAACTGGGCATGGGAGACATCCAGAAATTTCTAGAGGGTGGGGAAGATACACAGCAGATGCATTTCCTATGGAGTCTTCTCTAAACCCTTCCTCCCTATCATCAAAGGAATCTCAGGAGACTTGTGAGATCTTTGACAAGAGCTAGGATGACAAATGCAGACTTTATACAACATGCAAAAGATGGCAATATACTCTGGTGGTTAAGATACATGTAGATGTTGAGTCACATAAAGTTGCGTTCAAATTCTGGCTTTTTCAATTACAGGTTGTGGGATCTTAGGAAAAAGTCTTCACATCTCTAAGATTCATTTTCTGCATCAGAAAATTGTAATAATACCTATATTATAAGGTTATTGTAAGGATTAAATAATAAACTGCATTAAAGTACATTAATAAACTAGCTCACAATAAAGATTATATTACTACTACTCTTACTACTTCTAGCTAATATGTATGTAGTAGTATAATTCTTCTTATTCATTTGTATAACAGCTATCCCCCATGTGCCAGATACTATGCTAGACAGTGGGGAGACAACACAACAATCAAGTGTCAACTTAAATGTCATTTCCAGGGGATACTTTCCTTCATCCCTCACATTAGGTCAGATCTCTTTACGATCTGTTCCCATCAAGCAGGGGTTTTTGTCCATTTTGTTCACTGCTGTATTTCTAGCTCTAATCACACATAGTAGGTGATCAGCACTTAATATTGGTTGAATAAATGAATAGCATCTATTACTTACCTTTTTCTACTAGACTGAATTCCAGTGGAGACTATGTCTGTCATCTTCAACACTGTGTCTACAGGCTAACTTAGCACAATGCCTGGTACATGACAGGTTCCAATTAAATGTGTGTTGCAAAAATGAATGAATGGATGAATGAAAGAAAAATAAATGAAAGAGGAAACATAAGTGTTAAGAAAACACATGATCAACAAAGCATTTCAGAGAAAATGTCCCGGGGAACAAGAGGAGGAGGAATGTTCCGGCCTAGGGACTTTCTCGTAAGGAAGAAAGGAGGCAGTAAAAAAACTCATCTCCTTCTACACACTCCATGCCTCAGTAGCACCAGATTTTATTCTTTTCCATAAAAATACATCACGCTTGTTAGTAACTCCACATACTTTGGTGGGGTGGGGGTGGGGTGTTCTTCTTCCATGTCTCCATCTGTCAAACTCCTCAGTCAGTCCAAGATCACATACCAACTCTAATGTAAAATACTTCCTAATTCTCTTCAGTTCAAATGAACTGCTTCTTCATCTGTATTCTATCATGTTTGCTACTACATCCACTGACTAAAGGGCTTAATAAATGTGTGCTTAACTGCAGGTGCTTGTCTCCCCACCTAGATTAGGATGTCCTTGGAGGCTGAACTCACATATTTAGCTTTGTATTCCCCCATATACTAGCAGAAAAAATATATTTAATACTTGTTTATCAAGTTGAATTGAAACAAAATCCAAGAAGTGCCATAGCAAGAGTTATAAGTTAAACTGTCTTTTATTCGGTCTTCACACCAAGCTCACTTCCAAAGGTCTCTTTATCTTTCTGGGTTGCCTTTTTCCAACCACAAGTCACAATTCCTAACACATACTTTACTGACATTGCAAGGATTAATAAAGTAATATTACCTAGCAGTTTTAAGATCAGAGCATAAAAGACACTCCTTTTTGTTTGTAAAAATTGCACCATTGCAATTTGTTAGCTTAAGTAGGAGACTGGTTAAAACAACATCTGCTTCTTGCAATCTCTCCATCTCCCCCACCCTTTCCTCTTCCTGTTCTTAATCTTTTGCCCCAGAATTGAGATACTCCCCTGTATCTATAATTACAATAAATTGAAAATCTATATTGTTTTTAAATAATACACTGAAATCCTCAATAAATATAAAAACCATTAAATATCCTGAATAAAATTAATTTAATGAAGCTAGGCAAATCATACTCTCTGTCACTAGATTTTCTGATGTTTTGAGTATATTTTGTCACTCTTTAACATTAGAAAAAATAGCATTAACAGTAAGGTTCTCGCATTTGAAACTTGAGACTTGACTGAAAATAAACTTACCCAAAGAACTAGTAGGGGGTGGGAGTATTCTAAGCAGCGTAGGCCCTGAGGCAGGGATGAACTTGGTGTCCTCACAGAACCTTAAGAAAGACAAGTGGCCAGAACTGCAAAAGAGAATGTGAGTGAAGCAAGATGAAGTCTTCGAGGTAAGCAGTGGGGTCGGATCATTTAGTGCTTTTCAGGCCTGGTTAAAATTTTTATTTTCATTCCAAGTTATCAGGGAAATCTTTGAGTTTGTATTTCTAAAATGTCACTGTGGCTGTTAGGTGGGAAATGGATTACTAGGGAATTTGACCTAGGAATGAGATAAATAAAAGTAGATTCATTCTTTCATCCAACAAATATTTACAAAGCAATCAAAATACTTACAAAGCATCGCTTCACAGAACATTCTCAAGGACAGATCATATGTTGGACCATGAAACAAGCCTTAACAAATTTAAGAAGACAGAAATCATTTCACGTTTCTTTTTCACAACCACGAAGGTATGAAATGAGAAATCAATAACAGGAAGAAAGCTGAAAAATTCACCAATATGTGGAAATTAAACAACACACTCCTAAGCAACTGAAGAAACCAAAAAGGAAATCAGAGAGTATCTTGAGACAAATGAAAGTAAAAATACAACATACCAAAACTTATGAGATGCAGCAAAAACGGTTCTAAGAGGAAAGTTTATAGTGGCAGATGCCTACATTAAGGGAAAAAAACCTCAAATAAATAAACAACCTAACTTTACACCTCAAGGAATTAGAAAAAGAACAAACTAAACCCATTTAGGACAAGGAAGGAAAAACAAAGATCAGAGCAGAAATAAATAGAGATGAGAGAAACAATAGAAAAATACTAACGAAACTAATAGCTCTTTGAAAAGGTAAACAAAATTGACAAGCTTTTAGCTAGACTAACCAAGAAAAAAAGAGAGAGGTTTTAAATAAAATTATAAATGAACAAGAGGACATCACAACTGACACTGCAAAATACTGGGTTGGCCAAAAAGTTCATTCGGTTTTAAGAAAAAATAAAAGACATTTTTTAATTTTCACCAAGAATTTTATTGAACAATGTGTTCACTAATTGAACAAACTTTTTGGCCAACCCAATACAAAGGACTGTAAGAGGCCACTGTGAAAAATTATACATCAACAAATTGGGTAACCTGGAAGAAAGGGATAAATTCCTAGAAACATATACCCCGCCAAGACTGAATCATGAAGAAGCAGAAAGTCTGAACAGACCTATGAGTAAGGAGACTGCAGCAGTAATAAAAAGCCTCCTAACAAAGAAAAACACTATACCAGATGGTTTCACTGGTGATTCTACCAAACATTTAAAGAATTAATGCCAATCCTCTCAAACTCTTCCAAAAAACTGAAGAGGAAGGAACACTTCCAAACTCATTTTATAAGGACAGCATTACCCTTGATACCAAAGCCAGATACGGACACTACAAAAAAAAGGAAACTATAGGCCAATATCCCTGATGAACATAGATCTAAAAATTCTTAACAAAATTCTAGCAAACTGGAATTTAACAGCACATTAAATGATCATACACGATCAAGTGGGATTCATCCCTGGGATGCAAGGATTGTTCAACATACACAAATCAATACATGTGATATACCACATTAATAGAATGAAGGATAAAAAGCATGTGATTTTCTCAATAAATATAGACAAATCAATTGAAAAAATTCAACATTCTTCAATGATAAAAACTCTCAAAACATGGGTATAGAGGGAACATACCTCAACATAATAAAAACCATACATGACAAACTCACAGCTAACATCATACTCCATGATGAAAACCTGAAAGCTTTCCCTTTAAGATTTTGAACAAGACAAGGATGCCCACTCTCACCACTCTTGTTCAATATAGTATTGGAAGTCCTAGCCACAGCAAGTAGGCAAGAAAAATAAATAAAAGTCATATAAATAAGAAAAGAAGTAAAGTTGTCTCTGTAGATAACATGATCTTATATATGGAAAACTGCAAAGACTACAACAAAAAACTGTTAGAAGAACTGTTAGAATTCAGTAAAGTTGCAAGATACAGAAGAGGCATGCAAAAATCACTTGCATTTCTATACACTAACAACAAAAGATCTAAAAGAGAAATAAGGAAATCAATCACATTTACAATAGTATGAAAAAGAATAAAATACTTAGGAATAAATTTAACCAAGGAGGTGAAAGACCTGCACTCTGCAAACTATTAGACACTGAGGAAAGAAACTGAAGAGGACACAAATAATGATACATGTTCATGATCATAAATTAGAAGAATTAATATTGTTAAAATGTCCAAACTACCCAAAGCCACCCATACATTCAATACAATTACCATCAAAATTCCTATGGCATTTTTCACAAAAATAGAAAAAAAATCCTAAAATTTGTGTGGAACCACAAAAGACCCCTAGTAGCCAAAGCAATATTGATAAAGAACAACAAAGCTGAAAGAATCACACTGCCTGATTTCAAACTATTTTACAAAGTCACAGTAATCAAAACAGTATGGTACTGGCATAAAAATGGACACACAGACCAATGGAACAGGATTTGAGAGCCCAGAAATCAACCTGTGCATATACAACCAACTAATATTTGACAGAGGAAAAGGAGAGCCAAGAATACTCAATGTGTAAAACATAGTTTCTTCAATAACTGGTGCTTGGAAAACTGTATATTCACATGCAAAAGAATGAAATTAGACCCCTGTTTTAAAACACTCACAAAAAATTAACTCAAATTGGATTCTAGACTTAAATATAGGACACATGAAACTATAAAACTGCTAGAAGAAAACATAGAGAAAATCTCCCTGACAATTAGAAACAATTTCTTGGATATGAGACCAAAAACATAGGCAACAAAAGCAAAAATAAACAGTTGGGACTACATCAAATTGAAAGCTCTACAAAGAAAAAGAAACAGTTAACTAAATGAAGAGGCAATGTATGGAACAGAAGAAAATATTTGCAAACCATATAACAGGGAAAGAGTTAATAACCAAAATATACAAAGAACTCATATAACTCAATAACAAAAACACAAATTATCTGATTGAAAAGTGAACCTAGGATCTACATAGACAATTTTCCAAAGAAGACATACAGATGGCCAACAGGCACACAAAAAGATGCGCTACATCACTGATCATCAGGGAGATACAAATCAATTCAGAAATAGGTCTGCACGAATAAGGATACAATGGGCTTTTAACAAAGGTGCAAACAGAATTAAATGGAAAAACTACAGTGCTTTCAACAAATGGTGCTGGAACAACTGAATATCCATATGGAAAAAAATTAAACCTCAACTTATACCTCACATCTTATTCAACAATTAACCCAAAATGGATCATGACCCCAAGTGTAAAATGTAAAACTATAAAACATTAAAAAGAAAATATAGAAGAAAAATTTCTTGATCTTGTGTTAAACAGTTGTTAGTTTTGACACCAAAAGTATGATTCATCTTTTTAAAAAAGAAACAAATTGGGTTTTATTAAAATTAAAAACTTTTTTCTCTGCAAAAAGAATATTAAGAGAATGAAAGAACAACCTAAAGATTGGGAGAAAATGTTCACAAATCATATATCTGACAGAGACTTGTCTGTAAAGTATATTAAAGTCTCTCAAATCTCAACAGTAAGAAAACCAACAACATAACATAAAATGGACAAAAAATTTAAACAGATACCTAGCCAAAGAAAATAGAAAATATATGGATGGCAAATAAGCACACAGAAAGATGCTCAACATCATTAGTAATTAGCAAAATACCAATTAAAACTGAAATGAGATATCACTGTATACCTATTATAATATATGAAATTAAAAAGAAGGAGGAGGTCGAGGAGGAGGAAAAGAAGGAGAAAGAAAGAAAAAAGGAAAATAAACTGACAATACCAAATACTGGCAAGAAAGCAGAGCAACTGGAAATCTCATACTTTACTGGTGGGAATGCAAAATGATACAGTAACTCTGGAAAACAGATCGACAGAGTGAATTTTATTATATATAAATTTAAAAAGTATTTTAAAAGATAGAAACAGGATTGTAACTAGAGGAGGAGGTGGGGACAAGTGAGTTTTTTTAAAGATGGGAGATAAAATGAGGGAGAAAGAGCAAAGAATTCTAGAGCAATTTCTTCAAGTAGGCAAGAAAAAAAAAAGGATCTTCACAAGACAGAGATGCTGACATTTGCTAGCATATGTCAGCAAATGCTGACATTTATGCTAGCATAAATGGTTTACCAGAGTAAACAGAGAAGGCAGAATAGATGGGGAAAGACACAAGTAGGTGAGTAGATGTAGTGGCTGGCTCTCCTGATTGCTTCTATTTTTCTCAGTGAAATAAGAGACTAAGAATGATGCTGGAGAAGGATGTGTTATATGAAATTATCATCTAAGAGTGTGGGAGAGTGAATAGACTAGTGTGGACAGACTATAGGTAGATTCAAGAAATATTGACTCAATAATGGTGCAAACATCTGGAAACTACTGTCATCCAGCAAAAAGACGTGGTTTTAGTCTTAAAAAGAGAACTTCTAAAATACAGTAGTATTAAGTGGGACAAAAACCTGTATTCATGATAATTAGTTCTAAATAAAGACGAGTTTCTGGTATTGGAAACTAAAGAAATAATCTTCCAAGATACTAAACATCTAGATATAGTCTTATGTAAATATTTAAAACAACAGAAGTCACATAAACCGAAATATCAGCAACCGAAAGGTACCCCAACTGATTATTTATAACTGAAATGGAAACCAGTCAATCATACAACATAAAACATAGCACAGGTTTGCAAATAAAAATATATTAAAGACAAAGCACTTATTTGGAGGAATTTATTTAAAACAAGCCACATTAGATTCAAACTTCACTATGCCTATAATTCTGCTTTTTTATTTTAATTTTATTTATTTACTTAATTTTTTAATTAATTTTTATTGGAGTATAGTTGCTTTACAATGTTGTGTTAGCTTCTTACTGTACAGCAAAGTGAATCAGTCATACATATACATATATTCACTCTTGATTTCCTTCCCATTTAGGTCACCACAGAGCATTGAGTAGAGTTCCCTGTGCTATACAGTAGGTTCTCATTAGTTATCTATTTTATACATAGTAGTGTATATATGTCAGTCCAAATCTCCCAATTCATCCCACCACCCCCACCTTCTCCCCTTGGTAACCGTAAGTTTGTTCTCTACATCTGTGAATTTTAGAGGTGAGAAAAACTTAAGAAGGATATGCAGAGCAATTAATACAAGTATACCTGGTACATGCATCTAGAAATAATGTAAATTAAAAATTAACAGGAATATCCTGGATGTGGTAGAAAAAAGAATCATGCGTCATTATTATTCCAAGGACATTCCACTTGGAGTCCACAGAGAAAGAAAGAGAATTAACTGCCAGGCAGCATCTAGTCCCAAACAACCACCTTCAGAAGCAAACTGTTCTTACTGTATCCAGAAACCATCCCCAAAGATTTAGAGGAGGGATTTGAAAGGTATGTGAAATGAGGCTTGTCATATGGTTAGAGGAAGATAGCCAAAGTGTCTTAGGGAAGCATCCAAATTTATCACTGCCAAATTGTCCTTGTAAATTATAAAATCACATAAGGAAATCTGGCTTATCCACTTCCATAAGCATTACTATTAAATGAATAAATGATCTATGGAAGACATGCTCTGGAAGTCACATTAGAATAATTTAGAAAAATGACAAAAGAATGATTAGCCTGCCCAAGTTAGTTGTCTTTTTCTATCTACAGAAAAGTCAACTGATAAATATAAGAAAGAAAAACATACAATTCTCTAAAACACCCCCTCCCCCTCCCTGCTACTGGCTACCAGCAAAAGCATTTGCCTTCACTTTTGGACACGTAGCTAAAGGAGAGAAAACTATTAACTTTTAATATGTTATCACCACAGAATATTTTAGGATTTTATTATATAAAAATGAAATCATCAATGGTATCAAATAATCTGCCACTCAATTCCTTCTCAGTATTACTTTTTATGTAGTTTATTGTTCATTTTGCTTCTCAAAGTAATGAATATGGCCTTATACAATATGAGTTCCACTATACTCAACTTGGTAGGCAGTGTTGACCAACCATTTTAAGCAAGAGGTGACATTGCTGTAACGCTCTAAGTAATATAAACTCCCATGTGCTGACTTATTTGGCACTGCACTATGAAACTAAAAGCCAAACATTTAATGGAAACAAACAAGGACGAATGTCAGACAAGGACGTAAAGTGATAAAGGCATTCCATGCTAAATAATAGAGAACATCCTGCAATTGTTTCTTCGGTTTTGCTGATGAATAAAACCAATGGTAAAGTTCTTATACTGAAAGATATGCTATTGAGAGTCCTTTATCTATGGTTGGGGGGAAGGGGAAGCAGTGAATTACCTCATTCTTAGCCTATAATTAAGAAAAACAACAGCTCTCTTTAAAATTATTTTTCCGTGATTTAAAGCCTTCTGTTTTAATTGATGTTCACTGGATATCGCCTCAGCAATTAACAGACAGTGCTTATCTGTTTTATTCCTTATCTGACTTAAAATGCTTTACTGACAACTCAAAGCTTACCCACCCACCCCCGCCCCCTCCCTCTGCAACCCCCCACTCTCTCTCTCATGAGCACATGCACTAATACTCAGCTACCTAAAAGCATGGCTGAACATTCAGAGACTATTTATTAATTGAGCCAATCTGATTTAAAGGCCAGATTTTCATCTTCTTTTTGTTTTCACTTTGCATTTTTAAAACTTTATGGCAAAGAGGATCTTTGGGTAAGAGGGTAGTAGATGCTGCAAAAGCCTTTTCTCCTTCAGCATCTTGCTATGTTTCTTCACATGACAAATTTTTAACTGATACTGACTTATTCCTCCCAAAGCTCTGACTGAAAATGTTAATAGATTCACTGGGACAGATTGATGGCCAAGGAAGAATTTTTAACAGTCAACAACAGCTAAGGATTGCCTCCTAGGATGAGAGCATGGGTCCTATCCCCCACTAAGGACATAAAGCAAGGTCGGGAGGCAGATATCAATATGTGCTTTTAAAAGTGTAATTGATAAAAACATGGATAATTGATAAAAACAGCAGTCCCAAATCTAGAATTTAGGTTTCAATTCCAAACAGTCATTTACATTATTTGGACACACATTTTCCCCACAGAAACAATGTTATAGGTGGTGTTTCAGCTCATAAAATTCTTTTCAACATACATTCAAATAGTTCATCATTTTATTTAAACATATGATATTAACTAGGACAATTCAGTTACCAATAGCTAAAATGAACTTTCACAGGCACAGAAGGAAAATTTATCATAAGGAGAGAGCGATGTTTTATGCAATCCTAAGACATGGGAGTATAGCTGAGTTTTAGGAAGAATTAGAGTCACTTTGGCTTTCTCTCCAACTCTAGTCCCTACTTATCTTCGTGAATCTGCTGTATTCTTTTCTTTTTCTTTGCAGACAGCTTTTCTAACACTAAAACTGCTGCATGGAGCACAGACAATAGTGGGGCAAAATGGAAATCAGGCAGATCAGAGCTCTGGTCTTTAATCCTCTTGTTTTCAGAGAGGACAAAATTCACAAATGATAACAGATTCAGAGAAGGCAGGACTGAGAGAGGGTATGGAAATAGTAGGTGGAAGTAAGAGAGGTTGTAAGTACTATAAATAGACAAGGGGAAAGGAAACTGGAGATGACAGAAATAATGGAGGTGATATTAGGGAAGGAAAGTATGGTACATAAGACTCTCCAAATTCATTCATGAACTTACCTAAATTTAGGTAGGCTAGACATGATTTACTAGTCAGAAGTATGCAGTGAGAAAATTCCTGGTTAGGATCCAAGAGTCCAGGTTTTTTGGGTGACCTATACCCTAGAAACTTCACCATCTTTTGGGATTTGTTCCCTCACGTGGAACTGTGCGAGAGGACTTCTAAAAAGCCTTCTAGTTCCTATTCATTCTTATTCTAAATAAAAACGACAGAACTAAAGATCATACTTTTGTTCTAGAAGTCAATCCAGTTACCATTACAGATGCTCTGAAGACTCAACAGAAATGAAGTTCACAACAAAAAAAAGCTCTGAACCTCATCAGGAAGTATACTGAGCCAAACAGAAAAAATTCTATCCTGATTAAAAACTCATAAAGAATTCACACCAGAAGTGCCATATAACTTTCTGGTTAATGAACCTCGAAACAAACATAATGAAGCTGGAGAAGGTCCAAATACACAAAATTAAAATGATAAAAGATGTCAGTTCGAATACAGACAAAAATAATTAAGATTCTTCCTTATAAAAGGATTAAGATTAAGAATCCATGGAGATAAATATCCTGACAACTTGGATAAGGTAAGTATGAATTTCTTCAATTTATCCCGAAGTATTAGAACTAGGTCCTCTCTTGAAACTTAAAAAGGCAATTTTAGGACAAATCTTTTCTATAATAATGGCCCAACATGAAGAGTGTCTCCACTTCATCAGAAAATATAAATTCAGAAGAGTGTGGAATAAAAAATCAACAAAGCAAAGAAACTGTGCTGGAGTTTTAGGAAAATTCTCTTAGAAATCACTTTTTAAAAAACAAAATTCCACTAAAGTAAGAAGAAAACAGTAGAATGGTTTCTCAACACCATGAAAACAAAGCATACCTTTTATAGTCTGAGTAAATAACACCTTTAAGAAAAGCTCTCTAATTTTTGAACTGTCATTAATTTTTTTTTAAATTTATTTATTATTTATTTATTATTTATTTTTGGCTGTGTTGGGTCTTCATTTCTGTGCGAGGGCTTTCTCTAGTTGCAGCAAGCGGGAGCCATTCTTCATCACGGTGCGCGGGCCTCTCACCACCGCGGCCTCTCCTGTTGTGGAGCACAGGCTCCAGATGCGCAGGCTCAGTAGTTGTGGCACATGGGCTTAGTTGCTCCGCGGCATGTGGGATCTTCCCAGACCAGGGCTCGAACCCGTGTCCCCTGCATTGGCAGGCAGATTCTCAACCACTGCGCCACCAGGGAAGCCCTGAACTGTCATTAATTTTTAAACAATTGTTATATGACGTGTGGATATGGCAATGACAGGGCACAAGATGCCCTCGATGCTGCCACAGGCACTTAAATTACCAATGGCCAACAGAGCCAGAAAATTGGTAGAAGGACTATATAATTTTATAGGCTCATCAGTTACTCTGTCACGTCCCTCAGTAAACAAGGGAGTAACTTTCTGACTTAGAAGCCTAGAACTAGAGCCCACAAAATGTGCTTGTTAGAAATCAATATGATTGTAAAAAAAAAAAAAAAGATGAATTCTTGAACTTCAGTTAAACATGAAGGATTGAACACACTTTGTTTCCATTGCTCTCTTGTGAAGTTCATTAAAATGGCAGTGAAAAGATTTAAAGAGGTCCATAAGAATAAAGTGAACAGAAGAAGGAATGACAGTGATCCAATTCTGGAAGCTAGGTGGAATATTAGAGAGCAAGAAAACCCCTGAATGGAGGATATGAGAAGCTGGCTGTTTTGGACCTCAGAACCCAAGAGATTCTCAGAAATTGAGAGGCATCATGCAATTGGATGTGATATAGAAGGACTGCCAAAAAATTTTGTAAAGAAGCTGTAAAATACACAGATTCTGTCCTCCACCCCCACAGATGGCTTGGAGAGGTTAAATCTATAGGATCCCAGGCAAATTGAAAAAACAGAAGGATTTAGTGAATGTCTATATACTGAACAATGAGATGCATGGGTCCCTTTTCCCTTTTGTCTTCAAGAACACCAGCAGACACTTTATATCTCCCAGACAACAGATAAAAGTGGTCATTTCTGAAGTAAGTGATCAGCATAATTTGGGGGAAAGGGGTGACCTACAATAACTGTAAAAATTGCATCTCTGTAACAGCCAAGCCAAGGAAGCCTTCAGTGAAGACCATCAATCAGCAGCCTATGTCTCTGCTGCAAACAAACACAAACTGACACACACAACTCCCAGTCAGCTTTCCAGCACCTCGCTCTTAAATGTAAATAGGTAGACAAGGAACATCAGACATTTCAGAAATGTCTACATGAAACAAAGACCAAAATTACTGGGAAGGCAAAAATTGATTTCATAAAAAGAGCCAGATATTTTAATTATTTTCTTTGGAAAGGGAAGAGAAAAATACTATATTTATGAAAAAAGAATGGCAAATTTTTAAGGAACACTCAAAGATCAAGAAAAAGCCCTTGAAAATTAAGAATCAGATAGAAGAGACGACAAACTTAAGAAGAGTTAGAGGATATGGTTAGGGCCCTTGCCCTCCAGAAAGCAGGGCAAAGACAGAAACAGAAAACAGAAAGGGAAAAAGGAAACTCCAAGAATCAGCCCAGAATGTCCACAAGCCAAGAAACGGGAGTGCCAGAAAGAGAAAGCAGAGGAAAGAGAGTGAAGAAAATTATCAAATAAATAATTTAGAAAATGTTCCATAATGAAAAGGTTAAGTTTCCGTATTACTAGTGCTCAATACAATAGGCAGAAGAAGACTCACACTAAGGCACAAGCATATCATCAGGAAATTTCTCTACACTGGGGACAAAAAGAATATACTACAAGCTTTCTAAGAGAAAAATAAATAAATAAAATGGGGCAAAACAAAGGATCAAGCATCAGAATGGCATTAAACTTGTGACTGGAAGCAAGAATACAATACAGAAACACCTTCAAAATGCTGACAGAAAATTATTTCCATGCTCAATGAACACTTAGGTAAAAATAAGGATATTTTTTGATATATAGGGCATCAAAAATGTATCTTCCACGCATTATTTTTCAAGATGTTAGAGGAGGTATTCTACCAAAATTAGAGAATAAGCCACCATATTAGTTTCCTATTGGTGCTGTAACAAATTACCACAAACTTAGTCGTTTAAAACAACACAAATTTATTATCTTACAGTTCTAGAAGTTGGAAGCCTTAAATTGAAAGTGTAGGCAGACTTGTGTTCCTTCTGGAGGCTCTAAGGGAAAATCTGTTTCCTTGCCTTTTCCAGCTTCTAGAAGCCATCTGCATACTGTGGCTCATGGTCCCTTCCTCTATCTTCAAAGCCAGCAGCATAACATCTCTCTCTGACTCTGATAGGACTCTGCTGCTTCCCTCTTACATAGACTAAGGTAATTACACTGGACCCATCGGGATAATCCAGAATAACCTCCTCATCTCAAAGTTCTTAATTATGTCTATAAAGTTTCTTTTGCCATTATCAAGTAGCGTATACACAGGTTCTAGCAGTTTAGGATGTGCACACCTTTGAGGGGGTCATTATTCATCCTACCATAATACCCAAGAAAAAGGAAGACATTAAATCCAAGAAACAGCTCCAATTAAAAAAAATAGTAAAGTGGAATCTCAGAATGATGAAAAATCAACCAGTTCAGATTAGAGCAAGTAGATGGAAAGCTTACAGAAAAATGTTTCCAAGAAGTTGAAACTGATAAACTACTTAATGGATTTGAACGTTTGAAAGGAGATTTATAGTTCTGAGGAAGAGTTTGCATATGAATTAATGATAGGTTGGTACAAAAACAAATCAAATTTTAAAATGAGTCAATCGTTAACACTTGGGAAGAGAAAAGGATATACAGGAAAGGAAATGTAATCATTGTAAACCACATGGCCCATATGTGAAAATATTTACATCATTCATCATCATAGTGTGAACTCTGAACCATTAAATCTCACGATCTAATTTATAATAGATCTAGATTGACTAACAGATCTAAACTGATCTAATTAAAACTAATGATGTATCTATTTTTAAAAGAAAGTGGGAGAGAGGAGATATGGGAGGAGACAATAACGTAAATATATTTTCAAAAGAATAAATCAATACATAATATATAAAACTGAAAAATCAAGAAACAATGTATAAACTCATTATTTTGAAGTAATGGAGGCAAAAACCTAAGAAAGTAACAAAGGTTGAAAGCAGTTATCTCTGAGATGTGGGAACCGTAGGTGGGGCAGGTGCAACAGAACACAGTTCTTTTTCCTTTTTTAAGCTCTTTTAGAACTATGAGACTTCTTAAACTTTGTATATAGATAACCTAATAAAAATGAAATTTAAAAAATGCCCTTTGTTGTATTAAATTGAATATATGTGACTTTGGATCTTTATCCTCAAAAAGAGAGAGAAAGAGAAGGATAAACTCCAGAGAGAAAAGAGACTTGGAAGTTGCTTTTCTCCATTTAACTGGGATAAAATAAGAGGATGTTTCACCACCGTTTGGTTTTGTTTTGGCTTTGAAGGATTTCATTTTGTTTACAAACTTTTTGGTACATTTGGAAACACTTATTTCTAATTCTTAATAATAATGAATAAAATACTAACTATTCGCTTCTCAGCTCCAATGTCACCTCCTCTGTAAGGTATTCCCAGGCCATCCACTGATGTAGTATCACTCCAGAGGTACAGTAAAACCACCTTGCTTTATTTCCCTTATAGCTCTGACCATTGTCTGAAACCTTCTTGTTTGCTACTTGGTTTACTTGTCTATTAACATTTGCCTCTTTTCTCTGAATGTAAAGTCCAATAGGGCAAGGCTGGTCTGCCATGTCCACTGATCCATTCCCAGCATCCATTAAGACTGCTGGCCCACAGTAGGACCCAATTAATATTTAATGAGATATTCATGTACTGTTATGTGACTTAGTTCTTCCCTCATCTCCTCTCCCAATTATTTCTAAAACTATATCATTGGAAAATGTATTCATTTTAAACCTACCCGAGATCAAAGCACATTTAATAGGTGGAGTTCAGGACTAGAAATTCTACTGCCTGGCTAGGATTCTGGTTCCTTCAGTTTTTAGCTATATAGAATAGAGGTTAACCTCCTTTCTAGGACTTGAATATCTCTACAGATGTAAAATGGTGTTATTTATAACAGCTATGTCACAGGATTTCTTGAGGATTATTTACTTCATTTTTGGTATAAGAGAAAAGATGGGTTATTCCTTCCTTCTCATCCTTAACAATCTGAGGAAGGCCAAGTTTACACAGAGTTGAGAAAATGGTTTGGCAAAGGCTGAGCAATTTTAAGGTACAGAAATAGCCACAGCAGACCTTTAAAAATTTTTTTGAAGCTCAGGAAATATTTTTGCTAGTGATCCACATAATCTAGGTGTAATGTGGTTCAGGAAGAGTTTCTAATCAAGTGCATCTTAAACAAGCGCTCAGGTAAGAAGCGGTCAACCTGACCTGAGAGTTTATGCAAAGTATAACACTGAAAAGGAAAAATCCAAAAATTAGGAAAGGAAAACAAAAGTGTCTAAAAAAAGGGAATTTGATATCAGAATAGAAATAGTGAACCTGAAAGATAATTAACACAAGACAGGTAAACAAGAAATATCAGCAAATAATTGGTAACAGATATTTACAAGAAAGCAATAATGACATTATTAATAATCTGATTGAGAAGACATCAGAGAGACTAAAGAAAACAAAAGGGCTAAGTTGTACTAAATAAAGCCATGATAAGTTGCAGCATGTCATGGTCCGGTGAAGAGTATATTATATGGACAAGGAAAAGGCTCACCTGGTTCTTAACTGTTGCGCCATGGCATGACTTGTTCTCGAGGGTAAAAGACAACAGGGGTAGCTCTGATTAAAAAAAAAAAAATGTGCTGGGGATTTCCACAACATCCCAAGGCAGAGGCAAAGGAATGCTTTGAACTAGGAAACAAATAACCAGAGCCAATGAATTTTCTCACAAGTAAAATATCTAATTTCCTGCAAATATCCCCAGAGTCTGAGGCAAGAGAGGAAAACATTTTTGCCCTTCCTATGATGCATCATCACAAATAACTAAATAATCCCCACTGGCAGAGCACAATCTACAGATGTATGTCATAAGGAGACAACAAGAGTCGAGATATTTGCAGCAATTCAAGATACCACAGGCTCTGGGATTCCCCAAAGGTGATTGTTTAGTTGGGATAAAATTACTTTTCATTTGTTTGTAACCCACAGGCCAAACTACATGAAAAAAATACTGAGTCGCTTCTGTTTTGCCAGGAAAAATTACATTCATTCTGCCATTCATTGAGTGACTGCGACTTTGACACGATTTTAAGAGTTAGGCTCTTATTCAGTGCCTACCGGGGTTTGCTGCTATTAAAATAAGATTATTGGGCTTCCCTGGTGGCGCAGTGGTTAAGAATCTGCCTGCCAATGCAGGAGACATGGGTTGGAGCCCTGGTCCAGGAAGATTCCACATGCTGCGGAGCAACTAAGCCTGTGCGCCACAACTACTGAGCCTGCGCTCTAGAGCCCGTGAGCCACAACTACTGAAGCCCGTGCACCTAGAGCCCATACTCCTCAACAAGAGAAGCCACTGCAATGAGAAGCCCACGCACCACAACGAAGAGTAGCCCCCGCTCACCGCAACTAGAGAAAGCCCGCGCACAGCAACGAAGACCCAACGTGCCAAAAATAAAATAAAAATAAATAAATAAAATATAAGATTATTATGAACATTTTGTTAGAGTAGTTGTCTTCACAAATGAGTATGAAGCAGGAGGATGCAGGATGCTTTAGGGAGTTCAGTATTCACCCACAAAGTAAATACTTACAGAACATCTGCCTTTTACAGGGTGTTATGTAACATACTGGGGAATTAGTAGTAAATGAGAAAATACCTTTCCTTCATGCAAGATCCAATTCAATGGGGAAAAGAAACAAGTAAACAGACAATTAGAGTTGGTAAGTGCTAAAGGGAAGTTACTGCCAGGTCTTAATGAGGTTTTTATTCATCTGACCTTTGCCTCAGAGGCCCAATGACTCCATCTAGGTCACACACCACTGAGCACACAGCATACAAGGCAGGACAGCTCAGCAACTCAGCAACTCAGATTAGACTTATTAACACCAGTAGAGAAATAACTCAAATATATCTCTTACCGATACTGGCTCAAAAGTATCAGCACTGAATATTAAATAAATAATTATAATGGTATTTGAAATTAGTAAGACAGGACTCTCGGTTGGGTGCTTTTCCAACATGGACACAGAAAGGGACAGCCAATAATAAAGGGTGAGTACTGTACAGAAGTGGAGGCAATAGACTGACAGTAGCCTCTCTCTCCCATCACCTCCCCCAGCCTCCCTTTACCCAACGCCAACAATTTCTGCTTGTGTAATAGAGAATCAAAGGGAAATTTTCAACATAAGCAATCTTTCACATGCTGTGGCTCAACTCTCTCCTTGACACCTTGCTATTGTAAACACTGCAAAGTGTAGACTAGGTCAACTAGAAGTAAACTGTACTGTAATGTTGTGTTTTTTTAAATTTTTTAGTTTGGTTATTTATTATGTCCTTCTGTTTTATACAGTATTTGTGTTGTGCAGACATGTATGATAGTCAAATGTGATAAATTTTGAAGACAAGGTTTGAGATAGAAAAGGTTTCCAGGCCTATGTCAACTGAAAATTCTGATAAAATTAGTGATAAATAATGATTATCTTCTGAGTCATTTTGCTGCTCTACTACAATAAGAGACAGTCGAAAAATTTCTATCTTTATAATGAAAGCTATTTGTCCATGGGTTTTAAATGGGCCAAGTTACTCTTCCATTGCATGCGGTCTGGGGCAGAGCTTCCAATTGCTGCGGTAGCTCCAGAAAAATTGAAAAAAACAGTTAACCACGAATTATAGACATTTAATAAGATGCTGATTATTTTAAATGGCAATTGGAAATCCAAAACAGAGTAAAGCTTTCAGTAAAAAAGCTCAGGAAACAACTTATTTAGTGATAGAACTTATTTCCCTAAAAAGGAAAAGACATAGAATTGATGTGAACATAAGACTAATATATAAAATTATAGTAAAAATGTTAGGGCAAAGATGCAGTATGAGAGGCTGAAAAAGTTCCACTCTCAAACAGTACAAGTCAATGACTTATTGAAAACACACCATATGAGGCAAGAGGTGTTGTATAGTATATTAGAAAGCAACTGCTTCTTTCTCCAGGTTGATGAGTCAAATTATTTCATCAATAAATTCATGCTATATAGCATTTGTAAGATTTGTACATGATGGTGAAATTTAAGAAAATGTTATCTGCTGCAAAAAGCTGCCCTGAGGGTGAAAATAATGTCCTGGAATTAGGCAGTGGTGTGGTTGCACAATCACATGAATATACTAAAAGTCACTGAATTTTACAATTTGAAATGGTGGATTTTTATGGTGTGTTACTTATACCTCAATTTTTAAAAAAGCTGCCCCAAACAAGCAAAGGCCAAGATTAAATGATGAAAAAATTTCAGACCTAAAATATGTTTTCCTCTATCCTTCACCCTGTATTCCCACAGAATTCTTTTTCTCTATTACGGTCCTTATCAAGGTTGTCCTGTGGTATAGTTAACTTGGTATTTCTCCAAGCAGATTTTAATTGTGCTCAAGGATGTTTATATCTAACACATATTTCCTCTGGCCGAGTATTAACCAGGAATATTAACTAGTTTCTATTTTTGCCTGGGTGGCTTTGTAATATTCTAACTGTACTTATTCAACCTTCAGGTAACAAGAATTTAGCCCAGCCCAATCTTTTTCCTGCTAAAAGCATGAGGTTATGAGATGTGCTTTTCTAACCAAGGTTAGCTCTTTGGCCAAAGAGATCAGATACTTCACTCTGAATCACTGTGATGGTTAATTTTATGTGTTAACTTGATTGGGCCATGGTGGTCAAATATTTGGTTAAATATATTATAGGTATGTCTGTGAGAGTGTTTCTGGATGAGATTAACGTTTGAATTGGTAGACTGAATAAAGCAGATTACCCTCCTCAGTGTGGGTGGGCCTCATTCAATCTGTTGAAAGCCTAAATAGAATAAAAGGGCTGAGTAAGAATTTTCTCTCTCTCTGCCAGAACACTGGCCTTCTCCTGCCTTTAGCCTCAGACTTGGACTAGAACTTATACTATATGATCTCCTCATTCTCAGGAGACTCAGACTAGAAGTAAACCATCATCTCTTCTGGGTCTCTAGCCTGTTGACTACAGCTCTTGGGACTTCTCAGCCATCATAACTGCATGAGTTAATTCCTTATAATAAATCTCCTTGTTCCTATCTATCTATCTATCTATCTATCTGATTGGTTCTGTTTCTCTGAGGAACCCTAACTAATACATTCATCCAGGGAGACTGAGTTGGTCTCTGGTATAGTGATATATGTGTAGATGAAGCCAACTGATGGCCATGAGGTGCAGGGGGTGAGTAAAGAACCTGGGTCAGGCCAGACCTTTGTTTTCCTCATCCTCTAGGTGTAGCTAAATCAGGAGAATGCCCCCAAACTGATGCAACTCCAATAAACATTTTAGTTCTCCAAGCCACTCATCTTCCTAAGCATAAATGCCACCCCAGCTTGTTCCAGGGTTATCCAAATTAATGAGACATAACACTTGGGTACCCAATGGATTCTGGTGGGTATTTCATATATGAACAACCAAAAGTATGGTAACAATGGCTAAAGGTAAGCTTTTCTTTTAGAGAATGTATCTGTTTTCCTCCACACTCTTACAGCTTTCACCTCCCAATGGAAGGCTTCAGACCACCACCAAAGTTAAACAAAAAGGCAAGACATGCCTGCTCTGCCCTAAATATCCCAACATGTATGCGGTTTTTCAAGAAAATTCCTATTTTGAGTCTCTTTTTTTTTTTTTTTGGCCGCACCACGCAGCATGAGGAACTTCTCGGACCAGGGATCGAACCCGCCCCCTGAAGTGGAAGGGCAGAGTCTTAACCACTGGACCACCAGGGAAGTCCAGGAAAATTCCAGTTTTGAAAAAGAGATAATATAGCACAAAATATGAGATTACAGACTATCTCAGAGCGCTGAGAGAATGGCCTGTCAGCAGAAAGAACCCAAAATTTCGCTGGAGGGGAAAAATGAAATACTTGTCAGGTAAATGTGGCTTTCTCACTTTCAGAATCCTGCTCTGAACTCTGACACTTCCCTCTTCACACTAGCGAGGTGAAGTTTTTCTTGTGCTAGAGTAGGGTTTGGGGAGAACCACTAGGTGAGAAAGCCACAAACTTGCAGCTCTTACCCAATGCAATAACAGTCTTTCAAAAGTATTTTTTTTCTCAGTTTCTATCTGCTTTTGGACATTTATCAGTGCCTTCAACCAACTGTCTTTAATAATATTGTCCAGTTTTTTAAAAAAATTATTGTTTATGTAAGAAACTGCCCCAGGTGTTTTCACCACCACTACTGGAATTCCCATTTCTATTTAACTTTGTAATTCATTTAGAAGAATTCAGCTATTAAATGTGTCCCTTAATTCTCACCAATGACCACAGTATTACACAGTTATCTTCATGAGAAGCAGAAGTTAGCAGAAGAAGGAATGAGGAGGTGAGAGGGAAAACTTTCTCAAAAAGAGAGACTGAAGAATTCTTACACAATGATGTCATCCTCACCAATAATACATAACTGTGTCAAAGTAGTCTGAGAAGCTAGAGAATTAACTAATAAGGTTCCTAAACCTTTGTCAACCTCTATACCCTTCATTTCTGCTGCAGTTTTAAAATAATAATTTCTCTTCCTCCCATGAGACAAAGTTACTCTTAGGCAGAACTTGAGGTTTCTAAAGGGCATGTCTTAATCTCTGTAGGAAGTGTTTTTGCCACTTGAAAAAGCTTCTCAGAATATGCTGTCTGAGCTGCCCCACTGAAGTGGCTTGCTCTCCATCCTCAACCTAGTTGATAATGATAGAGGAATTGTTCTCAGACCATTTCATCCAATTAGATTCAATGATGAAAACAAAAGGAGAAGAGAGAGAAAAGACTGTGGGTCTTATATTCAGGCTTCCTGTGTTCAAAATTGGTAACATGTCTTTTTTGCTGAATGATTTTATACAAATCACTAAAATTCCCTAAGCCTCAGCTTCTCCTTTTATGAACTAGAGAAAAAAATAGTACCTATCTCCAAGAATTCTGCTGAGGTTTAAATGAAATAAGCTACCTAAAGCACTCAGTACATTGTCTCATGGCACAAAGTAATTACTCAATAGTCATTAGCTATAATATTAAGGAAAGGGAAAAAATAAAGGGAAAGTTACCAATATTCATCTCTGTTTCAGCAAGGCAGAAAATCTGAAAAGACTAGAAAAAAAGCTTGGTGATTTGGAGCTACTGAAAGAGGGACAAAAGGAGAGAAGCCATCTGGTTCATTTATATAATTGCCTGCAGTCCCTCACTGCTACCTAGCACTGTTGGATCTCTTCTGCTCTGATCACCAAGAACACTCATAATATCTTCACAGTCCCACTAGGGGTTCAGCATGTAGTTTGGGAAACAATGACCTAGAAAATAAAATCAAAGGCATAGCAGCTTCAGTACTGGAAGCAATTCTCAAAGTCTGAAGTTCTACTTTTTGCCAATATCATCTTTTTCATATTAACACTGGCAAAACCTTGGCATACTAATCTTCTTATCAGGGCATTTCTTGGATGCTTTCCTGTTATGCCAATATAATATAACATGTCAGTGTTTGCATACACTACTACACCTTGACTGAAGCATTTTAAGAAACTGAACATGTTTTTTGGCTTGCAAATATTTTAAGGGTATTTTCATAGCTCCCATTAAAAAGTTTTAACAAAAAAAGTCTGCAGCTAAAAGTTCACAGACATAGAAAGAATAAAATAATAAACAAATGGCATATTCCATTTAAAAAATTAATTCACATTGTCAGAGTCCTATCTCCAATCTTTGATTCCTGTGTATCAATTCAAAGGAAGAATATTTCATAAAATAAGTTCCAAGTGCTCTCTTTCTCCAAGTAAGTTTACCACTACTCAATGCCTGGAGATTTTGCAGAGTATGAACCAAACCAGAGACAAAAGATTATTTCTAGGACATTGAATGCCCCATGATAAAATTGTTAACCTAACTCTAATTTCTCAGTTCAAAAATATAGAGAGATCTGTCATTTTAGTTTGGCATTATCCCAAATCACACTAAAAGAGCAAAACCTTCAGAAAACACAAACTAATACCAAGAACCAAACATTACATTTGAATGAAAAAGGGGAGGTACAACCTTTATAATATTGCCTGTGTCATATTACAAAAGTTCCTAGCAAGACTGGAATTTCTGTGTTATATATACATTCTCCCAATTCCATTAAATAATTCTATGTCTGTTAAAAATCTCAAATATTTTCATATAAAATCAAATAGAGAAAGCACATAAAGCTACAGACATTTCAAATTTATTATTTAACATTTGTATTATATGTTCTATGTATTAGGCCATGTTCTCAGTGTTCTTAAAATATTAACTCAATATTCCGAACAATTCTACGGGGTAGATATAATTTTTTTTTTTTTTTTAAATTAATTAATTATTTATTTATTTATTTTTGGCTGTGTTGGGTCTTCGTTTCTGTGCGAGGGCTTTGTCCAGTTGCGGCAAGCGGGGGCCACTCTTCATCGCGGTGCGCGGGCCTCTCACTATCGCGGCCTCTCTTGTTGCGGAGCACAGGCTCCAGACGCGCAGGCTCAGTAGCTGTGGCTCACGGGCCCAGCTGCTCTGCGGCATGTGGGATCTTCCCAGACCAGGGCTCGAACCCGTGTCCCCTGCATTGGCAGGCAGACTCTCAACCACTGCGCCACCAGGGAAGCCCGGTAGATATAATTTTTATCATTCCCATTTAGAGATGAAGAAACAGACACAAAGATAAAGATGAGGTATGAAGAGGTTAATTAAAATTAATTCCAAATAAAAAACCTAGTTCAATAGAAGAGTTATGCAGTAGAAATATGAACATCACTCTCACTCCCAACCCTTCTACTACCAACTGCAGCCTTAAGTAGTTGCTTAATATTTTAAATTCTTCTGAAGGAAAATGTGTCTATGTGATGAATGTCCTCGAGATAAAACCAGATTTCTTCATGTGTTTATTTTCAACCCCAAGGAAGTAAATTCCCTTGTAAGTATAAAATTTAAAGCCAATTATCCTTTAAATGTTGCTTTGGTACAATTCAGCCTCTTCTTCCACACAGCAGACCATGGCTTCAATTCTCCTTTGCTTTCACTCACCACCAGTAAATATCTTGTCTCTCACTATTCCATAAAATATGAGAAGTTCTTTCATGACTTCAGAGGAAGAAATAAATCACATATTTAAACGTAAAATATATTTAAATTAAAATGAACTTCTTGTTAAAAGCTGTAATATAGAATGGCATGGGTTTTTTCTCAGTTCATACCTAAGGCAGATGTCCCTTTACCTTAATGAAAACTTATCGAAGAGTATGCCCTTGAAAGATAAGGAAATTACTTTCTATAGCTTAAAAGGCAAACTTGGAATTGTCTCTAACATTGACACACATGTCACGTTATGTCCATATTCACAAAAAGCTGCTGAATCTAGTCCTTTGAAGGCACAGATCAGGTCTGCTTTCCCACCACTGTGGCCATGACTGCATACCCAGAGCATATCACAGTGAAAAAGACACATTTCATGAGTAAATCAACAAACTACACATTTAAACCTCCAAAGTTTAAGCAGTTTTGGTATAGCCTATATATTCAGTATAGAGTCCTTAACATGATTAAACTGAGAGGGGGAATATACCCTTTGACAGACATAGTTACAAATGTGAGGAAATGTTCCTGCACACAAAAGCCAAGGCTGGTGGTGGAAGTAGATTTTTGCTGAAGTGGTGGTGAATGTTCTTCTCTCAGTGGATTCCTACACCTCCATATTCCATTGAATCACAAGGACCCAGAGGGTGTATCTCTTCCTCTGATTTAACCAGTCTGCTTTTCATAAAAACAGCTTCTAATCTCCACCTAACAAACAGAGAAGCCACACATAAAAACAAAAGACCTCAAATAGAAAAAAAGAAACTTGAAAAAGAAGAACTAAGTTGAAAGTCTCACACTTCCTGATTTCAAAATATATTAGAAAACTACAGTATTCAAAATATGTACTACTGGCATAAAGACACATACAGACTGATGGAAAAGAATAGAGATTCCCAGAAGTAAATTCTCATGAATAAGGTCAAATAATCTTCAAAAAGCGTGCCAACACTATTAAATGGGGAAGGACAGTCTTTTAAATGTAAGACCTGAAACTATAAAACTTCTAGAAGAGAAGAAGGGGAATTCATGATGTTGGATTTGACAATGATTTCTTGTACATGATTCCCAGAGCAGAGGCAACAAAAAGAAAAGGAAAAATAACAGAAATGAAGAATTCCTTTGATAGGTTTATTAGTAGACTGTACATGGTTGAGCAAGAAGATATATCAGAATCCTCAAAAACTGAAAGGAAAGAGAATAAAAACTGAAAAAAAAAAAAAAAAACCTCTAGAAAATCCAAGGACTGTAGGACAACTACAGAAGGTATAACATACATGTAATGGGAATGCCAGAAGGAAAGAAAGAGAGAAAGGAACAGAAGAAATATTTGAAACAATAATGACAGAATTTCCCCCAAATTAATTTCAGAAACCAACCCACAGATCTCAGGAAGTTCAAAGAACACCAAGGAGGATAAATGCCGAAAACAACTACAGCTCAGCATGTCATTTTCTAATTACATAAAATCAAAGATAAAGAAACCAGAGTAAAAAACACCTTGCCTATAGAGAAACAAAGGTAAGAATTACATCTGACTTCTCAGAAACCATTCAAGTAAGAAGAGAGTGAAGTGAAATACTTAAAGTGTTGAGAGAAAAAAAATCATCAACCTAGAGTTTTATACTTTGTAAAGTTATCCTTCAAAATGAAGGAAAGACTTTCTTAGAAAAAAAAATTGAGAGAATTTGTTGTCAGGAGACCTGCCTTACAAGAAATATTAAAAGAAGATTTTTAGAGATAAGGAAAATAATAAAGGTCAGAAACTCGGATCTACACAGAGTTAAGGAAGAGCATCAAAGAAAAAATAAGTGAAAGTAAAATAAAACTCTTCTTTCTTATTATTAATTGATATAACAGATAACAGTTTGTTCAAAATAATAATACCAACAATGTATTAAATTATTTATGCTTATGTATATGTCTTATATATATACATATATATGCTTATATATACAAATATAAGTTAAATTAATGACAACAGTGACACAAGGGACAGGAGGTAGGACTTAGGGTTATTTCGTTATTTGAAGGTACTCACACTACTCATGAAGTGGTACAGTGTAATTTTAAAGTGGACTTAAATGGCTGTAAATGTATATGCAAACTCTAGAGCAACCACTTAAAAAAGCAAAAAAATTAGTACGACTGATATGCTAAGAAAGGAGAGAAAATGGAATCACAGAATGCTCAATTAAAACCACAAAAAGCAGAAAAAGAGTGGAAGACAAAAATAGGAACAAAGAACCAGGGCAAGAAAAAGAAAACAATAACAAATATGGTAGCTATTAATCCAGCGCTATCAATAATCACTTTGAATATCAATGGTCTAAATTCACCAATTAAAAAACACAGATTTTCATAGTGGATCAAAAAATAAGACTCAACTATATGTTATAAACGAGAAACCCACTTTAAACATAAAGACCTATATAGATTCAAAGTAAATTGATAGAGAAAAATATCATGCTAACACTAGTTAAAGAAAGCAGACGTAGCTATATCAGTTTCAGATAGAGCTGACTTCAAAGCAAAGAAAGTTATCATGGATAAAGAAGGGAATTACATAATGATAAAGGAGTCAAAGTGGTCAATTCTCCAAGAAGACAAACAGACCAAAACACTAGCACCTCAAATACAACAGCACGTGAAAAGGATCACACACCACAACTAATTGAAATTTATCACTGTAACGCAAAGATAGTTCAATATACAAAAATCAATTAATGTAATATATCATATCAACAGAATAAAGATTAAAAATCATGATCATCTAAAGAGATGGAGATCGGATGTTTGGCAAAATTTAAAAAACTTTTATGATAAAAACTCTCATCAAACTAGGAATAGAAAGAAAATACCTCAACACAATAAAAGCCAAATATGAAAAGCCCACAGCTAAAATCATATTCATTGGTAAAAAACTGAAAGTTTTTCCTCTAAAATCAGGAATAAGTCAAGGATCCCTACTCTTGCCACTTCTATTTAACATAGTAGTGAAAGTCCTAACTAGAACAATTAGACAAGAAAAATAAATAAAAGTCATTCAAATTAGAAAAGAAGAAGTAAATTATTCCAGTTTGCAAATGACATGATTTTTTATGTAGAAAACTCCAAGGACTCCATAAAAACCTTTTGAACTAGTAAACAAATTCAGTAAAGTTGCAGAATACAATATCAACATACAAAAATTAGTTGTGTTTCTACACACTGCAACAAACTAACTACAGCTAACTAACAACAAACTATTTGAAAAGGAAATTTTTTAAAAATCCCATTTACAATAGCATCAAAAGGAATAAAAACCTTAGGAATAAGCTTAACTAAGGTGAAAGATTTATATACTGAAACATAGAAAACATTGATGAGAGAAATTAAACAAGACACAGGAAAATGGAAAGATATCCTCTGTTTACGGTTGGAAGAATTAATGTTATTAAAATGTCCATACTACCCAAAGTAATCTACACATTCAGTATAATTCCTATGACAATCCCAAAGAGTTTGTTTTTTTTTACATAAATAGAAAAAACAATTCTATAATTCATATGGAACCACAGAAGACCATGAATAGCCAAACCTATCTTGAAAAACAAGAACAAAGCTACAGGTATCACACTTTCTGATTTGAAAATATATTATGAAGCTACAGTAATCAAAACAGCATGGTACTGGCATAAAAACAGAAACATAGACCAATGGGATAGAATAGAGAACCTAGATATAAATATACAAATATACGATCAATTGATCTTTCACAAGAGTGGTAAGAATACATGAAAGGGAAAGGATAACTTCTTCAACAAATGGTACTGGGAAAGCTGGATATCCACATGTAAAAAAATTAAATCGGAGACATTTTATATCAGACACAAAAATCAACACAAAGTGGATTAAAGACTTAATAAGACCTGAAACTGTAAAACTCCTAGAGGCAAACATAGCAGAAAGCATAGAGGAAAAGCTTCATGACACTGGCCTTGGAAATACTTTCACAGATATGACACCAAAAGCACAGGTAATGAAACCAAAAATAAACAAGTGTGACTACATCAAACTAAAAAGCTTCTGCACAGCAAAGGAAACAATCAGCAAAGTGAAAAGTCAACCTATAGCATGGGAAAAATATCTGCAAACATATCTGATAAGAGGTTAATCTCCAAAATATATAAGAAATTCTTACAACTCATTAGCAAAAAAAAAAAACCACCACCAACAACAAACAAAAACAAAACAAAACAAAAAAACTAATAGTGCAACTTTAAAATGTGCTAAGGCTATTTTCAATAGCCAAGACATTGAAGCAACCTAAATGTCCATAGATAGAGGAATAGATAAAGATGTGGTATTTATATACAATGGAATATTAGGCATTAAAAAAGAATGAAAAAATGCCATATGCAGCAACATGGACAGAGCTTGAGATTATCATACTAGATGAAGTAAGTCAGACACAGAAAAACAAATATCACATGATATCACTTATATGTGGAATCTAAAACAATGATACAAATGAACTTATTTACAAAACAGAAATAGTCTCACGAAAATAGAAAACAAACTTTGGTTACCAAAGGGGAAAGGGGGTGGGGAGGGATAAATTAGGAGTTTGGGATTAGCAGATACAAACTATTACATATAAAATAGATAAACAACAAGGTCCTACTATATAGCACAGGGAACTATATTCAATACCTTGTAATAAACCATAATGGAAAAGAATATAAAAAAGAATATATATATCATACACACACACACACATATATATGTATAACTGAATCACTTTGTTGTAGACCAGAAACTAACACACATTGTAAATCAACTGTACTTCAATAAAAAAAAAAAAATGTGTTAAGGACTTGAATGGACATTTCTCCAAAGACACACAAATGGCCAAAAAGTATATGAAAAGGTGCTCAACATGGAGGCTAAAAAGTGTCCTACTTAATAACCAAGAGATCACTGAAGAAATCAAAGAAGAAATTAAAAAATACAAAGAAACAAATGACAATGAAAACACGAAGACCCAAAACCTATGGGACGCAGCAAAAGCAGTTCTAAGAGGTAAGTTTATAGCAATTCAATCTCACCTCAAGAAACAAGAAAAATCTCAAATAAACAATCTAACCTTACACTTAAAGCAACTAGAGAAAGAAGAACAAGAAAACACATAGTCAGCAGAAGGAAAGAAATAAAGATCAGATCAGAAATAAATGAAATAGAAATGAAGAAAACAATAGCAAAGATCAATAAAACTAAGAGTCGGTTCTTTGAGAAGATAAACAAAATTGATAAACCTTGAGCCAGACTCATCAAGAAAAAAAGGGAGAGGACACCAATCGATAAAACTAGAAATGAAAAAGGAGAAATCACAACTGACACTACAGAAATACAAAGGATTATAAGAAACTACTACAAACAACGATATGCCAATAAAGGACAACCATGAAGAAATGGACAAATTCCTGGAAAGGTACAATTTTCCAAGACTGAACCAGGAAGAACTCGAAAATATAAACAGACATATCACAAGTAATGAAATTGAATCTGTAATTAAAAATCTTCCAACAAACAAAAGTCCAGGATCAGATGGTTTCACAGGTGAATTCTATCAACATTTAGAGAAGAGCTAACACCTATCCTTCTTAAACTCTTCCAAAAAAATGCAGAGGGAGGAACACACCCAAATTCATTCTACAAAGCTACCATCACCCTGATACCAAAAAAAGACAAAGATATCACAAAAAAAGAAAATTACAGACGAATATCACTGATGAACAGAGATGCAAAAATCCTCAACAAAATACTAGCAAACAGAATCCAACAACACATTAAGAGGATCATACACCATGATCAAGTGGGATTCATCCCAGGAATGCAAGGATTCTTCAATATATGCAAATCAATCAATGTGATACACCATATTAACAAATTAAGGAATAAAAACCATATGATCATCTCAATAGATGCAGAAAAATCTTTTGACAAAATTCAACAGCCCATTTATGATAAAAAACTCACCAGAAAATGGGCATAGAGGGAACCTACTCAACATAATAAAGGCCATATATGACAAACCCACAGCAAGCAACATACTCAATGGTGAAAAACTGAAAGCATTTCTACTAAGATAAGGAACAAGACAAGCATGTCCACTCTCACCACTCTTATTCGACATAGTTTTGGAAGTCGTAGCCACGGCAACGAGAGAAGAAAAAGAAATAAAAGGAATCCAAATTGGAAAGGAAGAAGTAAAACTGTCACTGTTTGAAGATGACATGATACTATACATAGAAAATCCTAAAGATGCCACCAGAAAACTACTAGAACTAATCAATGAATTTTGTAAGGTTGCAGGATACAAAATTAATGCACGTAAATCTCTGGCATTCCTATACACCAACAATGAAAAATCAGAAAGAGAAATAAAAGAAAGACTCCCATTCACCATCGCAACAAAAAGAATAAATTACTTAGGAATAAACCTGCCTAAGGAGGCGGAAGACTTGTACTCAGAAAACTATAAAACTCTGATGAAAGAAATCAAAGATGACATAAACAGATGGAGAAATATACCATGTTCTTGGATTGGAAGAATCAGTACTGTGAAAATGACTATACTATCCAAATCAATCTACAGATTCAATGCAATCCCTATCAAACTACCAATGGCATTCTTCACAGAATTAGAACAAAATATTTTACAATTCATATGGAAACACAAAAGACATCTAATAGCCAAAGCAATCTTGAGAAAGAAAAACAGAGCTGGAGGAATCAGGCTCCCCAACTTCAAATTATACTACAAAGCCACAGTAATCAAGACAGTATGGTACTGGCACAAAAACAGAAATACAGATCAATGGTACAGGATAGAAAGCCCAGAGATAGACCCACGCACATATGGTCAACTAATTTACGACAAAGGAGGCAAGAACATACAGTGGAGAAAAGACAGTCTCTTCAATAAGTGGTGCTGGGAAAACTGGACAGTTACATGTAAAAGAATGAAATTAGAACACTACCTAACACCATACACAAAAATAAACTCCAAATGGATTAAAGACCTAAATGTAAGACCAGACACTATAAAACTCTTAGAGGAAAACATAGGAAAAACTCTTTGACATAAACCACAGCAAGATCTTTTTTGACCCACCTCCTAGAATAATGAAAATAAAAACCAAAATAAACAAATAGGACTTAATGAAACTTAGAAGCTTTTGCACAGCAAAGGAAACCATAACAAGATGAAAAGACAACCCTCAGAATGGAGAAAATATTTGCAAATGAAGCAACTGACAAAGGATTAATCTCCAAAATATACAAACAGCTCATGCAGCTCAATATCAAAAAAACAAACAACCCAATTAAAAAATGGGCAGAAGATCTAAATAGACATTTCACCAAAGAAGACATACAAATGGCCAAGAGGCACATGAAAAGATGCTCAACATCACTAATTATTAGAGAAATGCAAATCAAAACTACAGTCAGGTATCACATCACACCAGTCAGAATGGCCATCATCAAAAAATCTACAAACAGTAAATGCTGGAGGGGGTGTGGAGAAAAGGCCACCTTTTTTTCACTGTTGGTGGGACTGTAAATTGATACAGCCACTATGGAGAACAGTATGGAGGTTCCTTAAAAAACTAAAAATAGTACTACCATATGACCTAGCAATCCCACTACTGGGCATATACCCTGAGAAAGTCATAATTCAAAAGGACACATGTATCCCAATATTCATTGCAGCACTATTTAATAGTAATAGCCAGGACATGGAAACAATCTAAATATCCACTGATGGATGAATGGATAAAGAAGTTGTGGCACATATATACAATGGAATATTACTCAGCCATCAAAAGGAACGAAATTGGGTCATTTGTAGAGATGTGGATGGACCCAGAGTCTGTCATACAGAGTGAAGTAAGCCAGAAAGATAAAAACAAATTCTGTATATTAACGCATATATGTGGAATCTAGAAAAATGGTACAGATGAACCTATTTGCAGGGCAGGAATAGAGATGTAGACGTAGAGAACAGATATGTGGAGACAGCAGGAGAAGGGGAGGGTGGGATGAATTGGGAGATTAGGCTTGACATAAATACACTACCATGTGTAAAATAGATAGCTAGTGGGAACCTGCTCTATAGCACAGGGAGCTCTGCTCAGTGCTCTGTGACAACCTAGATGGGTGGGATGGAGGGGGAGGGTGGGAGGGAGGTCCAAGAGGGAGGGGATATAGGTATATATATAGCTGATTCACTTCACTGTACAGCAGAAACTAACACAACATTGTAAAGCAATTTTACTCCAATAAAAAAACAAAATAAAAAAGAATACATATATTATATATATATATATACACACACACACACACATATATATGTATAACTGAACCACTTTGTTGTACACCAGGAACTAACACAACATGTAAATCAACTACACTTCAATCAAAAAAAATGTGCTAAGGATTTGAATGGATATTTCTTCACAGACACACAAATGGCCAACAAGTATATGAAAAGGTGCTCAGTATCACTAATCATCAAGGAAATGCAAATCAAAATAAGCTATTACCTCATACCTGTCAGGATGGCTATTATTAAAAAAACAAAGACAACAAGTGGTGATAAGAATGTGCAGAAACAGAAAACCTTGCACTGTTGGTGGAAATGCAAAATGGTGCAGCTGCAATGGAAAACAGTAATGGAGGCTCCCCCCAAAATTAAAAATAGGATGATCATATGATTCTGCAATTCCAATTACAGGAATATATCCAAAGAATTGAAATCAGTATCTTGAGGAGATATTAGCACTCCCATGTTCATTGCAGCACTATTCACAATAGAAAAAAATGTGGAAACAACTTAAATGTCCGTTGACGAATGGATAATGAAAGTGTGGTATATACATACAATGGAGTACTATTCTGCTTTTAAAAAGAAGGAAATTTTGAAATATGTGATAACATGGTTGCACCTTGAGGACATTATACTAAATGAAATAAGACAGACAAAGAAAGACAACTACTACATGATTCCTTTTAGATGAGATATCTAAATTAATCAAATTCATAAAATTAAAGACTGAAATGGTGGTTACCAGGTGCTGGGGGGAGGGGGAAGTGGGGAGTTATTGGTCAACAGGCATAAAGTCACAGTTAATGAAGATGAATAAGCTCCACAGATTTGCTATTCAACATTGTACCTACAGTCAACAATAATGTATTACATACTTAAAATTTGTTAAGTGGATACAGCTCATGTTAAGTGTTCTTACCACAATAAAATTTTTCAAAAGTGAGAGAGACAGAATTTATCACAAGGATTGGATAATCCTCATCAAGCCTGAACCATCCACACTGGCTGCTCCCAGAATTTGTAACTTAGAATATGTAAACATAAATGCATTTTTAAACCTTGGGCATAGAGGGTTACACTAATACTCTTCTATTCATGGCTTATTATCATAGCAATCTATGTAAGAATTCTCTCTTACTTTAACATATTTATTTCTTTTCTTCTGTCCTTGCCACCACAGACATCCTTTCTCATGTATTTAATATGTATAAACACATGGGTTCTTATAAAATGTACGTTGTTTTATGAGTATTTCTAACGTGCCCAAGTGGTATTATATTATTGCCATTAACTCTTACTTTTTTCATTTAGCATTAAAGTTTCATGATTCATTCAAATTGCCATGAACATATTTAGTTGATTCCTTCTAAGTACAACACTAGACTCCATGATGTGCATTATTCACATTTGACCTCCCCATCCACAGAAACAGACACTCAAATCATCTCAGGCTTCTAGCTATCACAAACAACATAGTGATTGACATCCTCACAGGTTTCTGGAATAAGGATGACCAAACAACCTGCCAATATTTATTCTTGTTTTTAAAAGAGTTAAATCACTCAAGCAAAATTACTGCAGTATAGAAGAGATGTGCACTTAATATCACCAGGTACCGTCCAATGCCTCTCCAGGATGGCTGGCTTCACACTTCCAATGGCAGTATATAGGGTTCCTGCATCCATCCATATAGACTCTCCATCACTTAGCAGTATTCAGCATTCTAGAATTTTAGTTCTAGAATTTTAGTTTTGTTACAGATACATTCTCAATATCTCTTTCTCTGTCACTTTGGGTTGCATTATAGGAGAACACTAAGCTTAATATATTCACTGTTTTTATGGTAAGAGGAAGCAACACTGCTCTTTGTCTAGGGAGAGATATTACTTCATCCCTCAAGGTTACTTGTTGCCAACATAACCCTGAGAAATGACCTGGGTAAAGAAGAGGGTCTCGCACTCTGGCATCTCCAGCAAGAACACTCAGGGCCCATGGTGATTGCGTCTCCCAACAAGCACATTTTCCCACATTGCGTAAATTCAGTAAATTACAGCCAGTATGAACTCGGACTACAAGTTTAGCTGTGCAGGAGGAAATAACACATTTACATTCCTCTTTGCATCGACTTAATTCCATTCTAACCCCCATTCCATTGGAATAGCAGGAAATATAATCTTGGCCATGCTTGGGTGAAAAACACAAATATAATATTCAATAAATTACCTTTCCCAAACTGTTGTTGCTGTTATTGTTACTACTACTACTACTACTACTACTACTACTACTACTACTACTACTACTACTATGATTATTCTGCTTTTCCAAATGGTTTGATTTTATTTTAGTACTTTTTCTATTGATAAAAGTCCAACATATTATATGCCAATACTCTTTCCTTCCCAATGTCTCCATACTGTCTCTCTCTAATCCAGCACATACTCACTCACATACTACTTGGAGAATGCTTAAGATTGACTAGTATTTAAAGGGTTATTGAGGAATACAGTTTACACTTTTCCCCTGCTAATTCTGTTAGCCAGAATTTAATCACAAAACTAAAGGATAACTCTTACAAAACTCTTCAACATTATTCTCTGTACAGATGGTGAACAATCTCTCCAAAAACTATGAATCCTGTGGAAACTTTGTAAAGAGTATTTACTGTTGTCAAACATAAAGCCAAGGATAAAAAATGAATGTTAGGAGAGCAATATTAATGATGCAGTTGTCTAAAAAATAGGGACACATTTGTAATACATACAAAGCATTTCTTTCAATGCTATATCTAAGATAAATTGCTGAGCTGTTCCAGGATGTACTACTCAGCAGCCACTCTTACTTTTCATTCCTCATAGAAGGAATGGGCAGATATTATTAACCTTGTTTATAAATGAGGTAACTAAATCTCAAAGTGACTTTTTCAAGGATATTATCTTCCAAGGAAACTTTGTTGTGTTCTTGCCCCTTATATCAGTCAGTGTATGTGCTATAATACATCAAAATCGGTATGCTATTCTGAGGGGCTACAAAAAGACAACTCTAGAATTTGGTATTCATTTTTAAATAAATGTCAGAAGTTGGAACCACTGTTAAATTTCACCCATTCATTCTAGCTGGTTGAAAAGTCATGCATGCCACTCCTGAGATTCAGGCTCTCAAGAAAGTCCAAGAACAAATTTTAATGACTTCTAACAATCTTCAGATGAGGCAGGTAAGGCTGAAAACCTTTAAAAAACCCAATTTCTTCTTCTAGTGGAAATATCTTAATTCTCCAAATGTTGAACTATAAATGTAATTGTTTTCCAAACTTTCTGCTCTTGAATAAAATATCAATAGTTGTAAATGCAGAGCTGGTGTAGTGAAAAGCAGCTATTACTCTTCCCCTTAACAGAACATACACTAATAGAAATCTTTTAACTACTACAGAAATTTTCCAATTGGAATGTACAAGTTCAATTTTGAGTATTTGAAGCAAAGGTTTTAAAACTTAGTCCAAGTTTCTCCCCTAAAATTTTGCTTTTTAATGTCTTTTCAGGTCTACAGATTGCTATACAGGAAAAGCCAAAAGAGGATGCAAATCTCATTTTTACCTCTGTAATTGTTATGCAAAAGATGGGTCTTGGTTTTCTCTTGTGTAATTATTAATTTTTTTTTTCTCAAATCCTCACCTGACACCAGGGAAACACTCTCTCCTATAAAGTCTGTTATATCACATCAGCACACAAATTAGTTTGTCAACAGAACCTTTAACGATACTGCTTTGACTATATATTTTCATGGTCATATCCTCTTGAGGATCCCAGAGATTTAAAAAAATATCTTAGTCCTATCCTCTCTGGCATAACATGACCAATAAAGTTGGTGCCTTTCTTGGTCAGCCTCTCCCAGGGGACATCAAGGAATCATTCTTATACCATTGCCCTCCTCTGATATAATCTGTATTCTCTGCTAAAAGGAATGTGATATCCTTGTCTTTGCCTCATCTGCAAGAGTTCTCTAGCTCTCTCAGACATTCTGGATGTTACTAGAAAGCAATCAGCGAGGTTTCTGTTGAATCTCCCAGTGCCAGATCTTGCTACAGAATGTGACACCCTAAGTTGTCTCAGCTTCTACCTAGATATCACTTTCAAACTTCTCTTTAGGACAAAAGCTCTCCATACCTAAGGCACACAACATTGCTGCCAAGGGTCAGAAAGTCTTCCGACTGTGGCTCTCTCTTCTCCAAAGGCCTCTTTGCCCCCTATGAAAGGGAGTCACTGAAAAATAAAATATGTGCAGTAAAAACTCAGTGGGTGAGCTCAACAACAAAACGGAGAGGACAGAGAAAAAAGAGATTACCCAATCTGAAAAACAGAAAATAGACAGAAGAAATAAAAAGGGACTTGTGGGACAACAACAAAAGATCTATATTCCTGTCATAAGAATCCTAAAAGAAGAGGAGAAAGAGAGTGGGGCTAAAAAAGTGCTGAAAGAAATAACATCTGAAAAATACTAAGAATTGCTAAGAAAGAAAAAAAAAGACATAAACCTACAGATTTAAGAATCTGGAAGAACCCAAGCAGGATAAACCTAAAGAAATCCCAACACAGTCACACTTCTGAAAACTAAAGACAAAGAAAAAATCTTGAGAGTAACAACAGAGAAATAACACCTAGACTATACAGAAAAACAATTCAAAAGACAGCAGATTTCTCATCAAAAACCATGGAGAACAGAAGAAAGTGGTGCAACATTTTTCAAGAGATGAAAGAAAAGATTCTGTCAACCCAGAATACTATACTCAGCAAAATTATACTTTAAGAATGAAGGGGAAATCAAGACATCCTCAGATGAATTAAACTAAAAGAATTTGATAAACAACAAGGTCCTACTGTATAGCACAGGGAACTATATTCAATATCCTGTGATAAACCATAATGGAAAGAATATTAAAAAGAATGTATACATGTATAACTGAGTCACTTTGCTGTACAGCAGTAATTAACACAGCATTGTAATTCAACTATACTTCAATAAAAAATAAATTTAAAAAAGAATCTAAAAAAAGAATTTGTTGCAAGCACATCTACTCTAAAGCAATGACTAAATAAATTGAAAACAGAAATGAACAATAAAATTGAAAAGAGAAAAATAGAAAAAAAATCAATAAAACAAAAATCCAGCCTTTAAAAAAAAAGACTGCTGACAAAGATAAAAGGAGAAAATAAACAAATTGCCAATATCAGAATGAAACCAGGCCATATCAGTACACACTCTGCAGATTTCAAAAAGATAAGCGTATAATACAAACAACTCTACACAAATACATTCAACAACTTAAATGAAATGGACTAATAACTCAAAAAACAATAATTACTACAACACATTTAATATGAAATAGATAATTAGAAAAGCCCTATAGATATTAAGAAAATTGAATTCATAATTTGTAAACTCCCAAAAAAGAAAGTTCCAGGTCCAGATGGTTTCACCAAAGAATTCTACCATATATTTAAAGTAAATTTAACGTCAGTTATATATTATCTCTTCCAGAAAGCTCAAGAGGAGGAATACTTCCCAAAGCATTTTGTGAGGCTGGTATTATCTTGATCCCCAAACCAGGAAAAGTACAAAAAAGGAAAACTACAAACCAATATCCCCCATATTATTTAGACACAAAATGTCTTAATAAATATTAGAAAATAGAATTCAGCAATATATAAAAAGAACTGTATACAAAGTGGGTTTATTCTAGGGATGAAAGTCTGGTTCACTATTCAAAAATCATTCAGTGTAATCCACCATATTAACAAGCTAAAAAAGAAAAACACTTGATCATATCAATTGATGCAGAAAAAAAAATGACAAAATTCAACTCTTATTCATGATTTAAAAACCCCAGAAAAATAGAAAAGAGGAAAACTTCTTCAACCTAATAACAAGCATCTACAAAAAGCCTATAGCTAACATTATATTTAATGGTGAAAGATGGAATGTTTCTTTCTATGAGAACAAGGCAAGGATGTCTGACTTCCCCAGTCTTATTCAACATCAAGCTGGAAGTTCTAACCAGTACAGCAAGGCAAGAAATGGGAATAAAAGTCATACAGATCAGAAAGGAAAAAATACAACTCTCCGTATTTTCAGATGACATGACTGCAAAAAAAAAATCCCAAGATAACCACAAACAACTTGTAGACCTACAGTTGCACATTGAACAACATGGGGGTTAGGGGTACCAACACCCATGCAGTTGAAAATGTGTGTATAAATTTAGAGTCACTCCTCCTTATGTGCAGCTCCACATTCTTGGATTTAACAAACCACAGATCATACAGTAGTATAGTACGTATTTTTTAAATTAATTTTTATTGGAATACAGTACATATATATTTTTTGTTTCCAAAGAGGAACTTTATCTATCATTTATTTTTAACATCTTTATTGGAGTATAACTGCTTTACAATGGTGTGTTAGTTTCTGCTGTATAAAAAAGTGAATCAGCTATACATATACATATATCCCCATACCTCCTCCCTCTTGCATCTCCCTCCCACCGTCCCTATCCCACCCCTCTAGTTGGACACAAAGCACCAAGCTGATCTCCCTGTGCTATGTGGCTGCTTCCCATTAGCTATCTGTTTTACAATTGATAGTGTACATATGTCCATGCCACTCTCTCATTTCGACCCAGCTTACCCTTCCCCCTACCCGTGTCCTCAAGTCCATTCTCTATGTCTGTGTCTTTATTCCTGTCCTGCCCCTAGGTTCCTCAGGACATTTTTTTTTTAAGATTCCATATACATGTGTTAGCATACAGTACCTGTTTTTCTCTTTCTGACTTACTTCACTCTGTATGATAGTCTCTAGGTCCATCCACCTCATTACAAATAACTCAATTTCGTTTCTTTTCATGGCTGAGTAATATTCCATTGTATATATGTGCCACATCTTCTTTATCCATTCATCTGTTGATGGACACTTAGGCTGCTTCCATGTCCTGGCAATTGTAAATAGAGCTGCAATGAACATTGTGGTACATGACTCTATTTGAATTATGGTTTTCACAGGGTATATGCCCAGTGGTGGGACTGCTAGGTCATATGGAAGTTCTATTTTTAGCTTTTTAAGGAACATCCATACTGCCCTCTATAGTGGCTTTATCAATTTACATTCCCACCAACAGAGCAAGAGTGTTCCCTTTTCTCCACACTCTCTCCAGCATTTATTGTTTGCACATTTTTTGATGATGGCCATTCTGACTGGTGTGAGGCGATACCTCATTGTAGTTTTGATTTGCGTTTCTCTAATGATTAGTGATGTTGAGCATTCTTTCATGTGTTTGTTGGCAATCTGTATATCTTCTTTGGAGAAATGTCTATTTAGGTCTTCTGCCCATTTTTGGATTGGGTTGTTTGTTTTTTTGATATTGAGCTGCTTGTATATTTTGGAGACTAATCCTTTGTCAGTTGCTTCATCTGCAAATATTTTCTCCCATTCTAAGGGTGGTCTTTTTACCTTGCTTATGGTTTCCTTTGCTGTGCAAAAGTTTTAAATTTCATTATGTCCCATTTGTTTATTTTTGTTTTTATTTCCATTACTCTAGGAGGTGGGTCAAAAAGGATTTTGCTATGATTTATGTCATACAGTGATCTGCCTATGTTTTCCTCTAAGAGTTTTACAGTGTCTGGCCCTACATTTAGGTCTTTAATCCATTTTAAGTTTATTTTTGTGTGTTAGGAAGTGATCTAATTTCATTATTTTACATGTAGCTATCCAGTTTCCCCAGCACCACTTATTAAAGACGCTGTCTTTTCTCCATTGTATATTCTTACCTCCTTTATCAAAGATAAGGTGACCATATGTACTAGGGTTTATCTCTGGGCTTTCTATCCTGTTCCATTGATCTATATTTCTGTTTTTGTGCCAGTACCACACTGTCTTGATTACTGTAGCTTTGTAGTGTAGTCTGAAGACCGGGAGCCTGATTCCTCCAGCTCCGTTTTTCTTTCTCAAGATTGCTTTGGCTATTCGGGGTCTTTTGTGTTTCCATACAAATTGTGAAATTTTTTGTTCTAGTTCTGTGAAAAATGCCATTGGTAATTTGATAGGGATTGCACAGAATCTGTAGATTGCTTTGGGTAGTATAGTCATTTTCACAATGTTGATTCTTCCAATCCAAGAACATGGTATATCTCTCCATCTGTTTGTATCCTCTTTAATTTATTTCATTAGTGTCTTATCGTTTTATTCATACAGATCTTTTGTCTCCTTAGGTAGGTTTATTCCTAGGTAGTTTATTCTTTTTGTTGCAGTGGTAGATGGGACTGTTTCCTTAATTTATCTTTCAGATTTTTTGTCATCAGTGTATAGGAATGCAAGAGATTTCTGTGCATTAAATTTTTATCCTGCTACTTTATCAAATTCATTGATGAGCTCTAGTAGTATTCTGGAAGCATCTTTAGGATTCTCTATGTATAGTATCATATCATCTGCAAACAGTGACAGTTTTACTTCTTTTCCAATTTGGATTCCTTTTATTTTTTTCTTCTCTGATTGCTGTGCTTAAAATTTCCAAAACTATGTTGAATAATATTGGTGAGAGTGGGCAACCTTGTCCTGTTCCTGATGTTGGTGAAAATGGTTTCATTTTCACCACTGAGAATGATTTTGGCTGTGGGAGTGCCATATATGGCCTTTATTATGTTGAGGTATGTTCCCTCTATGCCCACTTTCTGAAGGGTTTTTATCATTAATGGGTTTTGAATTTTGTCAAAAGCTTTTCCTGCATCTACTGAGATGATCATATAGTTTTTCTCCTTCAATTTGTTAATATGGTTTATCAAATTGATTGATTTGCGTATACTGAAGAATCCTTGCATTCCTGGGATAAACCCCACTTGATGATGGTGTATTATCCTCTAATGTGCTACTGGATTCTGTTTGCTAGTATTTTGTTGAGAATTTTTGCATCTATGTTCATCAGTGACATTGGCCTGTAGTTTTCTTTTTTTGTGACATCTTTGTCTGGTTTTGGTATCAGGGTGATGGTGGCCTTGTAGAATGCATTTGGGAGTGTTTCTCCCTCTGCTATATTTTGCAAGAGTTTGAGAAGGATAGGTGTTAGCTCTTCTCTAAATGTTTGATAGAATTCGCCTGTGAAGCCATCTGGCCCTGGGCTTTTGTTTGTTGGAAGATTTTTAATCACAGTTTCAATTTCAGGGCTTGTGATTGGTCTGTTTATGTTTTCTATTTCTTCCTGGTTCAGTCTCGGAAGGTTGTGCTTTTCTAAAAATTTTTCCATTTCTTCTGGGCTTTCTATTTTATTGACATATAGTTGCTTGTAGTAATCTCTCATGAGCCTTTGCATTTCTGCAGTGTCAGTTGTTACTTCTCCTTTTTCACTTCTAATTCTATTGAGTCTTCTCCCTTTTTTTCTTGATGAGTCTGGCTAATGGTTTATCAATTTTGTTTATCTTCTGAAAGAACCAGCTTTTAGTTTTATTGATCTTTGCTATTGTTTCCTTCATTTCCTTTTCATTTATTTCTGATCTGATCTTTATGATTTCTTTCCTACTGCTACCTTTGGGGGTGTTTTGCTCTTCTTTCGCTAATTGCTTTAGGTGTAAGTTAGGTTGTTTGAGATATTTCTTGTTTCTTGAGGTAGGAAGACATCCCCTATAAATTTCCCTCTTAGAACTGCTTGTGCTGCATCCCATAGGTTTTGGGTCATTGTGTTTTCATTGTCATTTGTTTCTAGGTATTTTTTGATTTCCTCTTTGATTTCTTCAGTGATCTCTTGGTTATTTAGCAGTGTATTGTTCAGACCCTATGTGTTTGTATTTTTTACAGATTTTTTCCCTGTAATTGATATCTAGTGTGATAGCGTTGTGGTTGGAAAAGATACTTGATACAATTTGAATATTCTTAAACTTACCAAGGCTTGCTTTGTGACCCATGATATGATCTATCCTGTAGAATTTCCCATAAGCACTTGAGAAGAAAGTGTATTCTGTTGTTTTTGGATGGAATGTCCTATAAATATTATGTCCATCTTGTTTAATGTATCATATAAAGCTTGTGTTTCCTTATTTATTTTCATTCTGGATGATCTGTCCATTGGAGAAAGTGGGGTGTTAATGTCTCCTACTATTATTGTGTTACTGTTGATTTCCCCTTTTTTGGCTGTTAGCATTTGCCTTATGCATTGAGGTGCTCCTATAATGGGTGCATAAATATTCACAATTGTTATATCGCCTTCTTGGATTGATCCCTTGATCATTATGTACTGTCCACCTCTGTCTCTTGTAATAGTCTTTATTTTAAAGTCTATTTAGTCTGATATGAGAATTGCTACTCCAGCTGTCTTGTGATTTCCATTTGCATGGAATATCTTTTTCCATCCCTTCACTTTCAGTCTGTATGTGTCCCTAGGTATGAAGTGGGTCTCTTGCAGACAGCATATATAGGTCTTGTTTTTGTATCCATTCAGCCAGTCTATGTCTTTTGGTTGGTGCATTTAATCCATTTACATTTAAGGTAATTATCAATATGTATGTTCCTATTACCATTTTCTTAATTGTTTTGGGTTTGTTATTGTAGGTGTTTTCCTTCTCTTGTGTTTCCTGCCTAGAGAAGTTCCTTTAGCATTTGTTGTAAAGCTGGTTGGATGGTACTGCATTCTCTTAGCTTTTGCTTGTCTGTAAAGGTTTTCATTTCTCCATCAAATCTGAATGAGATCCTTGCTGGGTAGAGTAATCTTGGTTGTAGGTTTTTCCCTTTCATCACTTTAAATATGTCCTGCCACTCCCTTCTGGCTTGCAGAGTTTCTGCTGAAAGAGCAGCTGTTACCCTTATGGGGATTCCCTTGTATGTTATTTGTTGTTTTTCCCTTGCTGCTTTTATTTTTTTATTTTTTATTTTATTTTTTATCCAAAGGTATCCAAAGCCACTTTATTTATTTAATTTTTTTAACATCTTTATTGAAGTATAATTGCTTTACAATGGTGTGTTATAGTTTCTGCTTTATAACAAAGTGAATCAGTTATACATATACATATGTTCCCATATCTCTTCCCTCTTGCATCTCCCTCCCTCCCTCCCACCCTCCCTAACCCACCCCTCTAGGTGGTCACAAAGCACCGAGCTGATCTCCCTGTGCTATGCGGCTCCTTCCCACTAGCTATCTACTTTACATTTGGTAGTGTATATATGTCCATGACACTCTCTCACCCTGTCACTTCTCACCCCTCCCCCTCCCCATATCCTCAAGTCCATTCTTTAGTAGGTCTGTGTCTTTATTCCCATCTTGCCACTAGGTTCTTCATGACCTTTTTTTTTTTTTCCCCTTAGATTCCATATATATGTGTTAGCATACTGTATTTGTTTTTCTCTTTCCCTTGCTGCTTTTAATATTTTTTCTTTGTATTTAATTTTTGATAGTTTGATTAATATGTGTCTTGGCATGTTTCTCCTTGGATTTATCCTTTATGGGACTCTCTGTGCTTCCTGGACTTGATTAACTATTTCCTTTAACATATTAGGGAGGTTTTCAACTATAATCTCTTCAAATATTTTCTCAGTCCCTTTGTTTTTCTCTTCTTCTTCTGGGGCCCCTATAATTTGAATGTTGGTGCATTTGATGTTGTCCCAGAAGTCTCTGAGACTGTCCTCAATTCTTTTCATTCTTTTTTCTTTATTCTGCTCTGTGGTACTTATTTCCACTGTTTTATCTTCCAGGTCACTTATCCGTTCTTCTGCCTTAGTTATTCTGCTAATGATTCCTTCTAGAGAATTTTTAATTTCATTTATTGTGTTGTTCATCATTGTTCATTTGCTCTTTAGTTCTACGTCTTTGTTAAACATTTCTTGTATTTTCTCCATTGTATTTCCAGGATTTTGGATCATCTTTACTATCATTACTCTGAATATCTTTTCAGGTAGACTGCCTATTTCCTCTTCATTTGTTTGGTCTGGTGGGTTTTTACCTTGCTCCTTCATCAGCTATAAACTTCCCTCTTAGAACTGCTTTTGCTGCATTTTATAGGTTTTGGATCGTCATGTTCTCATTATCATTCTTCTCTAGGTAGTTTTTGATTTCCTCTTTGATTTCTTCAGTGATCTCTTGGTTAGTTAGTAACGTATTATTTAGCCTCCATGTGTTTGTGTTTTTTAGATTTTTTTCGCTGTAATTGATTTCTAATCTCATAGCGTTGTGGTCAGAAAAGATGCGTGATAGGATTTCAATTTTCTTAAATTTTCTGAGGCTTGATTTGTGACCCAAGATGTGATCTATCCTGGAGAATGTTCCATGTGCACTTGAGAAGAAAGTGTATTCTGCCACTTTTGGGTCAAACGTTCTATAAACATCAATTAGATCTATCTGGTATATTGTGTCATTTAAAGCTTGTGTTTCCTTATTTATTTTCTTTCTGGATGATCTGTCCATTGGTGTAAGTGGGGTGTTAAAGTCCTCCACTATTATTTTGTTACTGTCGACTTCTCCTTTCATGGTCGTTGGCATTTGCTTTATGTATTGAGGTGCTCCTATGTTGGGTGCATAAACATTTATAATTGTTATATCTTCTTCTTGGATTGATCCTTTGATCATTATGTAGTGTTCCTCTTATCTCTTGTAATAGTCTTTATTTTAAAGTCTGATACAAGTATTGCTACTCCAGCTTTCTTTTGATTTCCATTTGTATGGAATATCTTTTTCCATCCCTTCACTTTCAGTCTGTATGTGTCCCTAGGTCTAAAGTGGGTCTCCTGTAGACAGCATATATATGGGTCTTGTTTTTGTATCCATTCAGCCAGTCTGTGCCTTTTGGTTGGCACATTTAATCCATTTACATTCAAAGTTATTATCGATATGTACGTTCCTATTACCATTTTCTTAATTGTTTTGGGTTTATTTTTGTGGGTCTTTTCTTCACTTGTGTTTCCCGCTTAGGGAAGTTTCTTTAGCATTTGTTGTAAAGCTGGTTTGGTGGTGCTGAATTTTCTTAGCCTTTGTTTGTCTGAGAAGCTTTTGACTTCTTAGTCGAATCTGAATGAGATCCTTGCTGGGCAGAGTAATCTTGATTGTAGGCTTTTCTCTTTCATCACCTTAATTATATCCTGCCACTCCCTTCTGGTCTGCAGAGTTTCCACTGAAAAATCAGCTGATAACCTTATCGGGATTCCTTTGTATGTTATTTTTTTTTCCCTTGCTGCTTTTAATATTTTTTCTTTGAATTTAATTGTTTTTAGTTTAATTTGTCTTGGTGTGTTTTTCCTAGGGTTTATCCTGTATGCTTCCTGGACTTGGGTGACTATTTCCTTTCCCATGTTAGGGAAGTTTTCAACTATAATCTCTTCAAATATTTTTTCAGACCCTTTCTTTCTCTCTTCTTCTTCTGGGACCCTTATGATTCGAATGTTGGTGCATTTAGTGTTGTCCCAGAGGTCTCTGAGATGGTCTTCTTCTCATTCTTTTTTCTTTATTCTGCTCCTTGGCAGTTCTCTCCACCATTTTGTCTTCTGGCTCACTGATTCATTCTTCTGCCTCAGTTATTCTGTTATTGATTCCTTCTAGTGTATTTTTCATTTCAGTTATTATTCACCTCTGTTTTTTCACCTCTGTTTGTTCTTCAGTTCTTCTAGATCTTTTTTAAACATTTCTTGTATTTTCTCAATCCATGCCTCCATTCTATTTCTGAGATTCTGGATCATCTTTACTATCATTACTCTGAATTCTTTTTCAGGTAGATTTCCCATTTCCTGTTCATTTATTTGGTCTTGTAGGTTTTTACCTTGCGCCTTCATCTGAGACATATTTTTTGCCGTCTTTTTTTTTTTTTTTTTTTAATGAGTGGGATTGTGTTCCTGTCTTACAGTTTGTTTGGCCTGAGGCTTCCAACACTGGGGTTTGTAGGTTATTGAGTACAGCTGGGTCTTGGTGCTGAGATGAGAAACTCCCTGAGACCTCACTCCAATGAATATTCCCTAGAGTCTGAGGTTCTCTGTTAGTCCAGTGGTTCGGACTCAGCACTCCCACTGCAGGAGATCTGGCCCAACCCTGGGCTCATGAACCAAGATCCCCCAAGCCACCTGGGGCGGCAAAACAACAACAACAAAAAAATGACAAAGTAAGAAATAAAATTAGACTAGGTAACTAACAGGTATGTTAGGAAGAATATAAAAATAAAAATACAGATGAATCAACAACTGGATGGTACAACAGTACCACCATAGTAAAAAAGAGGAGGAAGGAAAAAAAAAAAAAAGGCAGGGGGAAGGCCTTGGTTGTGGAGGGTGGGGCCTAAGCAAGGATGAGGTTTAGGTGGTGGGCAGGGCCAATGTCCAGGACCCACAGGGTTGGAAAAGGCCCTGGTGGCTGTGGGAGGTGGGGCTTATGCTCAAGGAACAGAAGGGGCCCAGGCGTGCCCCCCACCCCTGGCCTCAGAGGGCAGGGGACCTCACCTGGGAGCCCAGCAGGGTTCCTGGGCTCAGGCAGGTGGGGCAAACGCCCTCCTCTCCTCTCCTCTCCTGCTCCTCCGGTCTAGGAGGGTCCCTCCTGCCTGTCTCTCCTGATCTCCCTGGCCTCCCTTCTACACCCCCAAGAACCCACGTGGTCTGGAGGGGGCTTTGGAGGGCAGGGGATCAGCCTGGGAGCTCAGCAGGCTCCCTGTGCCCTAGTGGGTGGGGCAATCGCCCTCCACTCCTCTCCTGCTCCTCCCAGAGGACCCCTCCTGCTACCTCTCCTGTTCTCCCCTTGGCCTCCTTCCTATGCTCCCAAGGACCCATGAGACCTGGAGGGGGCTTTGGAGGGCAGGGGATCAGCCTGGGAGTTCAGCAGGCTCCCCGGGCCCAAGTGGGCCAGGTGATTGCCCTCCGCTCCTCTCCTGCCATTGCCGGAGAGTCCCTCCTGCCTGCCTCTCCTGATCTCCCCGGTCTCAGGGGTGCCGATCCTGTCTGGCCTCCACTTCTCTTACCCCCTCAGTCCCCCTATGTCCTACTGGTTCACTCTGGGGTTCCTACCACCTCCTCGGGCGTCAGAGTTCCCCAGCAGCTGCCGGCAGGCACCCTAGTTGTGGGGAGACGCTAACTCCATGCCTTCCCACACCGCCATGTTGACTCCATCTACCAATGCATTTTTAAAAAGAAAATTCAAGTGTGTGCAGTTTAGTCATGGTTTCCTCAGTTTACTACCAGGTCACATGTATATCATTTAGAATTGGTTGGATGGAAGATAAAGCTTAGCTATTTAAAAGTTAGAAAACCACCTTATGAACCTATCTCTTAAAATCTCCTTCCTATTTTGGGATCAATTAAGAAGTCTCCAGAAAGCAGTTTAAGAAGAGCCATGTACAGGGCTGGTACAGGAAGGTACTATGAATTTATTCCTTAACAATTAGTTTGAGTGATGTTTCTACTTCAGGGTTCTCATAGACATATAATGATTCTTTTCTCTATTTTCCCATTATATGTTTTAATTGTTTTTCTGACTATACTAGGAATTGTTTTTCTGATTATACTTTTCTGATTATTCTATGTTATAATTAGATAATTTGGAAATTACAAAAAATAAAAATAATTTAGATGTTAATATAATTAAAACTGTTAATTAAAGGAAACTAAATGTAATTAATATAACATAGACCATCATCCTTTAACACAGAAATAGTATGAAAGTTTTGTTCATTAAAGATCCTTGTTTAAAACTCCCTGCTTTGTAGCTATAGCATTTTTCTTATTAATGACAAGCGTATTCTTCGTATTTTTCTAGATATAATCCCAGGTGAACAGGAGAAGCTGGCAGGGCAGCAAAGAAGCCCAGTCCCATGGAAAACATGTTACCCAACATGAAACTAGTTAGAGATGGGAGGTGACAACATCAAAAGGAAAATTCCAGGTTTCCTTCCCAGTGTGTGAACTCATCCCAGCTAAACTGGAAAGATGTACTTTCTCCAAATGGTTTTGGATTTCTTCATTCTTTCTCTAGTAAGAAGACTTGAATTGAATCCCATGGGCATGTCTTCCATAATCCCTTGGTCCATATACAGTCTTTCATATTTATGGAGGAACATTGGGTACTCTGATTTTGTTATAGTAAAATCCTTTAAATTTGAGATGATGCCTTATGTGACTCTCCAAAATGTGATAAGAAATTTGATATTAAGGAAAGTTACAGAAAAAGTCAAGAGGAAGTTAAAGGATTACCTTTAAATACTGTGATACTTTAAGGAATGAATTTTCTGGGATTACAGTTTCCTTTGGATGATGAGATTCAGTGTTAAAAAACAAAACCAGTAAATCAAGTGAAGCTGAGTTGTCCAAATACGTGATTGTGGCAGTTTCTTTTTGCTTTGGCTCAACCAAAAGTAAATTGGGAATAGCACTGGAAAAGAAAATAAAGTTGAAATATTTGTTTTCTTGATACCACCCTTCCTCTATTCTCTGTAGGATTCCCATTATCATCATATTCTCCTCACTCTTTCTACCACAGTGAGTAGAGACAGAATCTGATAAGCCCCCTTATGCTTATTCATTTATATACTGGTTATATTTCAGTGTGATTTTTCCCCACTTTATATATTAAATTTATCTGGAATCCACATATTAAGTCTTTTAACCCTACTTGTAGAATGAACTTTTTTTGGATCTAATAATAGGTTTTAATTGTCAGATAGGGAGTTATTTGAGAGAGTTAAGGGATAGCAATTCTAAAATTATGTATGGCCTGCTCATATGTGTTCTCCTAAAGATAAAAATAATCTGTTTTTTCAGGGTGGCTCCATTTTCTGCATGACTGAGGTGCCTAATCTTGGGCTATGGTGCTAGAAGGCTGTTTTGGGGAATTGCCAGTGGCAGAAGAAGCATGACCTTCTACCATGGCCTTCTGTGAAGACTTGGGTCTCCCAACATTGTGGTGCCTCCCCCAGGATGCCTCATCCCTCCAGATCTCCAGGCTCTAGAGATCCCCAAAGCCAAGCATGTGGAAGGTTCCTAATAACTCTTCTGTACCTCCTCCCACTTCAGACACTCTCAGATATCTATCTGATATGTTTCCAGGTATTTGTGTTTAAAGACATTTATTTTAATCCCCTGTCCCCATTCCTAAGTCTCTCTATCTATCTAATTGAAAGTATTCCCATGAATCCAGGGTAGGTATTCCTACAGCTCTCGGGTTGTAATGCATCTCTCTTCTGTTTTCTGTTGTTAAATAGGCAATGGGGTGTGGTGTTTAAGGTTACAGACTTTGGAGTCAGTCAGGCCAGGCTTACAGTAAACATCCAATAAATGGTAGCAAACTGTGTAGTGCTTTTACGATATTTAACTTACACTGTGCCTTGGATATGTAGAGAAAATGTACTTTATTTACTGTGTCAGTAAACAATCTGATCATTTCTCTTAAGTCACTATCTTCTTGCCAGTGAGGACAAAATCCCAATCTAAAACTAGTCCAAGCTTAGTCTGATCATTTAGAAAGATGCTTTAGATAGCAGTGTTCCAACTCTTTTAGATAAAAACTCCTGGATTCTCCGAGAATTCCCTTCATCACCCCTACAGGATGGTTTCAAAGAGGTAGAGAAGAATCTGAGTCTTGGTTATGATGCCCTCAGCATTCTCAGGTTTTCTGGATGAGGGTCCACCTGGATGTGTTTGTCTTGCTGGACAATCATCACTCGGTCCTGATCTGGGCTCTCAGGTTTTAGTCAGGGCCTGGTAGTCATTACCCTTCAGCCTCAGTCTCAATTTCCGTTGGGGCCACAGGCAATTCTGAGGTCTGGCTGAAACTTTCACTGGCCCCAAAGTGGCTTGCCCTGTTACCTTCCTTGCACCTCACCCCAATACAAAAACACTCTGGTAAGTGCTTCAGCCAGACCCTCAGCTGCTTCTACGGCACATGGGAAACAAGTGTGATGGGAAGTCTCCTACCTCTGCCTGCCCTCTCTGTTCTGCTAAGTTCATGTGGCTGTGCCCCAGGTTGGGACAGCAGTAGTCTGTGATAGGACAGTTTGTTTCCACGGCCCTAAAACTGGTGTGTGTGTGTGTGTAAGAGTTAAAAACTTCCCTACCCTTTGAGTCACCCTCACTTACCTAACACACGTTTCCCTCTCTGTACCAAAAATCTAGATTATGGGAATTTGAGGCATAAGTTTATGTTTTGTTCTTCTTTGTCCCTTTGCTTTTTCTTACCGTAACCAAAAAAGTGGTCTTTTCCCCTTTCTCTTCTTTGCTTGCCTACCATATATTCTTTTGAAGTATCAAGGCAAGAAATCAAGGATTTTAAAACAATTCTTTCACAATAAACTAGCTTATCTTCAAAATACTGTTTCTGAATATTGGAAGCCAACTTATACTCTAGCTTTCACTTTGTATTCTTTCTCTAATAGATTCTAACCTCCATCCAGATGGATGGATGCCTCTTGTGATCATGGGCTCCTAAAGGCAAAAGAAAAAGCACATTGATAATTTTAAAAATACTTCTCCCTTTGCAGCTATGATCCTGACCTTCAGGACATACTACTTTATTACTATTGCGGGTTTCCTTTTCAGTAGATGATATGGAACACCTTCATCTTTAAGCAGTAAAACAATGTAGAAACAGTTAAGAGTTGTTTTTCGAAAAAGCTTTTGGTTAGAGAATTGGAGGCTAGATAAATATTCTTTAGGTTACCCTTAGTCTAAAATGCTGTTTCTATGATTTCAAGAAACAGGAATTCTGTATCCCACTTCTCTCCAATCAACTCAACTGTATGAAACTATGCTCCACTTTCAATTTCTTTCATTCCTGTTCCCACACAATCTATTTCCCACACAGCAGCTAAAATGACCCTTCTAAAATGTAAATCAGATGTCTACTCTGCTTAGAACTCTCAAATGGCTTACCACCTCACTTATGATAAAACCAAACATTTACCATGGCCCACAGAGCTCTGCAGGTGTTCTGGTGCAGAAGTTCTTGTGCACGCCCACCTCTCTGATTTCATTTCCACCCACTGTCTCTCAGTCCCTGAGCACCAGCCTCAATGGTCTCCTTGCTGGTTTCCCCAGGATGTCAAACAAACAAAAAATTCCTTTTTTTTTTTTGGTTATGACACATGCACAGAAATGTAGGTTACTTCATGAGTCAGTACACACAAACATGTATACTCAGTGAAGGGCATATCTTATGAAAAACTACATTTAATTTATGCAATAAACTTTGATACCTTCTTTTTAAATCGATTTAATTCTAGACTATACTTTGTTTAAAAATGTTGCTCTTGATGCACTAAGTTTATCACATCATCCATAGTTTGGGTAGCACCTCACATTTCAAAAACAGTCTTAAGATTAAGACTTCCCAGACAACTCTAAAAGAGCAGTTTCTTTTTAGTCTCTATTTTCCTACTCTGTCTGATTTTTTCCCACAGTACTTATCAGTTTAACATTATATTATGCATATGCTTATTTGCTTAATTTTTAGTCTTTACCTGCCCTACCCTAGCGTTAACCAGGAAATAAGCTCCATGTATGCAGGGGCTTTGAATGTTTTGTTCAATGACATGTCCACAGTGCCTAAAACAGTGCTTGTTTTATAAAAGGTGTAAAATAAATGTTTGCTTGTGAAATAATGAATCATATATAACTCATACAATAGTCAAGAGCTTGCAATCTGGAGCCAAAGACAGGCTTTGGATTTGCCTGCGTTCAAATCAAGACTCTGCAACTTTCCAGGTGTGTCATCTTGGGCAAGTTACATAACTTTCCGTACTTCAGCTTACCCATTATAGGGATAACAACAAGCCATTACTCATATGTTATTGTGCAGTTATGAACATTAAATTAATTAATTTCTGTAAAACACCTAGAACAGTGCCTGGCATATAGTAAGTGGTAAATAAATATTTGCTATTATTATTGTTATTATTTATAAAATGAGATTAAGACACAAACTTATAGATCTGGAAGTCACTTTAGAGATGCCACTATCAATCATCTTAATTAATTAACAATACCAATATTTAAGTGACTAACATGTGCAAAAATATTGTGAAGTGTTTTAACAATAAAAGATGCACCTGATACAGACATACATAATAATTAACATAAATAATATGCAAAGTGATATGAAAGTAAAAATTTATAAGCCCTTTTAGTATCTTTCATCAAAAGAACACAGGGTTAACACAAAGTTGTTCAAAAAAGAGAGGCCCCATGGCCTCTCAGTAGGTCCTTGTAGGGAAATAAAATTGCTCTTGCTTTCTCAGTGTTCTGAGAAAACTCTAGCCCTCTGAGACTCTTTACATACCATGAGAATTAGAACTGTAGCCATTCATGTAGTAAATTGCTCTGACTCAAAAGGATAATAAAACTCTTATGTTGACAAGAAAAACCTTGACAAGAGATTCCTATGTTAAACCCCCAACATGCCAGGAAGACTGAAACTACTATCTTCTAGGTGTTTTCATTTCAAGAAGAAATGAGGCCCAGGAACTTGGCGACAGTCTCTGGCTTCTAGAAAGATATTATTTACATACCAAAGGGTTGGAGTAAAAAGGAGACCCTTTCAGGAAATGAGTGGACATCTATCTCCTACCACTTTATAAGCAGAGAAAATTAATATTTTTCTCCTTCCTCACTTATGGATGAGTCTATCCTCTTGTGTAAGACAACTGACTTGGCTCTCGTCTTGTTACTCTAGGGGGAGGGACTAGGGCAACAGGAGAATGAATCATTTATTATTTACTGTGAGGTATTTAATACGAAATCTATCTGTGATTCAGAATACCTCATGTATGTATGTATTCATGTATGTATTTGGGATAAAATGAATACATATGAATATTAACCATTCTAAAGTACCCAAATATTTTTTTTCTGATGAATAAAGGAGGCGGATCTCCCTTTAAAGTAAATTTATATTTTATTTTCTCTAACGAAACAAATAATTGTTGTAAACACCCAAGAATTCACTTTTCCAATTACCAGGAGTTTTAACCATAGTGGTTAAAACCAAAGACAATGGCATTAGACCTGGGCTGAGTTACTCAGTGGGCCTCTGTATCCTCCTCTGTAATATGAGAACATTAATAGTTCACAACTAATAAAGTTATTGGACGATTATATCAGATACCCAGCTATGTAAGTGAGCCTGGAAGCATATCCTCCAGACTTTGACTGAGAGCTTTATTCCAACCAAAAGAGAGAACCTGAGCCAGAACCACCCAGCTAAATGGCTCCCAGATCTCTGATCATCAGAAACTATAAGAGGTAATAAACTATTTTAAGCTGCTAAAATTTGGTGTAACTTGTTACACAGTATTAAATAAATAATACAGATACTATACATAAAATCATTTTCATAATACTTGGCATACATTCCAATAAATGCTGGCCAATAGGAGCAGCAGCAGCACCTAGAGGGAGGTGATGCAATTACTTAGCAGGGAACTCATGAATGCAAAGACTGGAGCTGTTTGTATTTCAAAACAATGTAATTCTAACAACTACATAAGAGCCAAAGATAACCTTCATAGCATGGTAATAATTCAACCTCTATAAGCACAGAGATTTTGCAGACGCAATTCCTTATTCCAAAGGCAATGAAAGTTCACAAACTCTCACCTGGCTCTCCCAAAGAATCCCTTCTCTCAAGCGGGGTAACTTTGACCCACTCATGGAACACCAAAACAGAGAGAGAGAGAGAGTCCTTTCTAAGGGGAAAAGAAGAGCATTTCTCAGACCAAAGAGTAAAACCTGAGCTGCTTTCTTCTGTGACAGTGATAAAAACAATAAGGTATTACATAAAGACACAGATATATGACATATACCAAATTTAAAAAGGAGAATTCATGTTCCAGTGTCATGATTTAATAAGTTCAAATTGCCTTTTATGTGATGATAAGTTTATATTTCCATCTGTCTATAGAGTAATAAGTGGTAGGTGGTGGTGGGGCGGGGCAGCAGAGGACAGAGACCAAACTGCAATTTGAAAATGATAATGCACAGGCCTATGGTATTTCTTTATAGAACTATATAGCAAAGTCAAAAGGAATACCCATCACTCATTATCTGGCTAGAACACCAGGTTAGTAAAAGTGACTAGGACAGATGAGCAATGTTTGAATATATGTTACCTTATTTCACAGTGGACCCTACCCATGTGAAAGATCATCAGGGTCAAGGAAGTCTGCTGTTAAATAATGAATGTTTCCATGCCTGGCAGTAGGATCATGAGTAGTAACCATTTTTTCTCTCTTTACTAATTTTAGAAATCATTTAATCCACCATGGTTATATCCAATAGCCCAAAACAATATTCAACAAATCATTGACTTGAACTGTCTAAAATATTACAATGCCTGACATTTATTCATTTTTTTCAAGGAATATTTGTGATATATCTTTCTTAGGCTGGTAATCAAGGTCTTTTGAAAACTGGTCCTAATCTGACTTTCTTACTATCATACCACCTTATACATCTAGGTTAATGGAAATGATGCCCTGAATCACCCTGCTCTACCTGAATTCATATCAGTTCTTCAAGTTTAAAGACTACCAATATTTCAAGAATGCCACATTCCACCTCTGAATTGCCACAGCATTTTCTTTGAAACCAGCAGACAATAAGATTGCTATGTAGAAAATCCATTAGAATTGACCAAAAAAAGCTACTGGAACTAATGAGTGATTTGGTAAAGGTTCAGGATACAAGATCAATATTTTAAAAAGGCAATTAAATTGTATTTAGATATTTTAACAATAAACAATCAGAAATTGAAATGAAAAGACAATATCATTTACAATACATCAAAAGTATGAAACCCTGTGGAATAAAACTGACAAAAGATGTTTAAGACTTATACACTAAAAAGTACCAAATAGGGGCTTCCCTGGTGGCGCAGTGGTTGGGAGTCTGCCTGCCAATGCAGGGGACACGGGTTCGAGCCCTGGTCTGGGAAGATCCCACATGCCGCGGAGCAACTGGGCCCGTGAGCCACAACTGCTGAGCCTGCGCGTCTGGAGCCTGTGCTCTGCAACAAGAGAGGCCGCGATAATGAGAGGCCCGCGCACGGCGATGAAGAGTGGCCCCCACTTGCTGCAACGGGGGAAGGCCCTCGCACAGAAACGAAGACCCAACACAGCCATAAATTAATTAATTAATTAATTAATTTAAAAAAATTAAAAAAAAAAAAAAAGTACCAAACATTGATATATCATATCCTGGGTTCGGAAGACTCAATATTGCTAAATATAAATTCTTTCCAAATTTATTCAGAAATTTAATTTATTCCCAATAAAAATCTCAGCACGACATTTTAAAGAATTTGACAAGCTAATTCTAATATTTATATAGAAATTCAAAGGCCATACAATTAGTCAAAACAGTTTTCAAAAAACAAAGATGGAAGACTAACTTTACCTGATTTCAAGACATTTGGTAATCTAGGCAGTATGGTATTTGTGTCAAGATAGAAAATATCAATATATCAATGGATCTAAAGAGAATCTCCAGAAATAGACCCCCACAAAGATGGACAATTCATTTTCTTAAAACATACAAATGAAATCCAGTAGAGAAAGGGTAGCCTTTTAATACATGGTGCTGAATCTGTTGGCTATCTATATGCAACTTCAACCGATACCTTGAACACTATACAAAAATCTACTCAATATTGGATCACAGATCTAAATGTAAAACCTAGAAGAAAACAGCAGAGAATCTTTGTGACCTGGTTCTGGCAAAGATTTCTTAAGTAAGACATCAAAAACATGATCCATAAAAGAAAAAATTGACTAATGGAACCTCACCAAAATTAGAAACATTTGCTTTTTGAAACAAACTGTTAAGGGAATGAAAATACAAGGCAAAGACTAAGGAGGAAATATTTTCAAGTCATATATCTGATAAAGGATTCTATCTAGAATAAATAAAGAATTCACAAAACTCAATAAAGAGAAAACCCACTAAAGACAATTTTAAAATTTGAAATATAATCATCATGCTATCAGAGAGCATATATGTCATCACAAAAATTACACACACAAATGGCAAAGTGAAATGAAAATCTTTGACAGAGAAGGGAATGGCAACAGGCAAGCACATAGGGACTGAGTTTACAAGCACAGTATTCATTAGTAGGATATAAGTAATTAGTTTAAAGTGAAGCAAAGAAAACATAGTTGAAATATTAAAAATCCATTAAGCTACAAGAATACTTTAGCAAAATAAGACTGTCAAGAGAGAGGCTATGAAATCTGTAATCTCCAGAGTTATTCCAAGCAAAGAGGTGACACCTGTCTACTAGGGGAAATAATTAAAAAGTAATGATATCAGTGCTGCCCATCTACCGTGTAAGATGAGGCTATTGAGAAAACTTACATGCCTCAAATGATTCTATATTTATTCACAAGTGTCACCTCTCTTCCACTTTAGAGAATCTCAGGTCTCATTGGCTGAGCCATGTCAAATCAAATCAGCTCTTGATGGATGGATGCCTGAGACGCTGCTTGTGTTTCTATAGATGGGGGAGAAGCGACTCAGCAGGAGGTATTAGTGTCTGAGTACAGAAAGAGCTGAGCGAGTTGTTCTGCTTTTCCAAAGTGAAATCTATTGAGCAAGAGGTTTTTATCTCTCTTTTTTTTACCCCCTCTACTTTTCAGCTACTAACAATGTTATCTGTGACTGAGGAAGACTGAATGCCATTTTACTGGTGTCCATTTTAAATGAAATTCTCACCTGACTTTATGTCTCATATTAAAATACAAAAATGGATTAGGAATTTTCAAATTCTTTTCACCCCAGCAGTAAATGTTTCTGTACAAAAAAGACAATCCCATGGTAGTGAAAACAAACATCACCACCCCTGTATTCAAAAGAAGTACTATGTGAGTTGAGTGACCCACCACTGAATGCGCAAAAAAATTTTCTTTTTAAGTTTACTTACTATTTAAACTGCTTTAAAGTGAGTGCTTAAACAGTATCTTAGATCTAGCTGGTGATAACTTTGGGGCCCAAGCCTAAATTTCCTAATATTCTAAAGGCCTGGGGTTTTAGATAGTACTTACACAGCAATGTCAACACTTTGGGGTAGTCACACAGAGGAATAATAAAAAGAGTCGGAATTCCAAGAGTTGGACACAAAATAAGGGGTTTACAAAATGAGAAAGACAAAGCTGTTAAAGAATACATGGGCTTCCCTGGTGGCGCAGTGGTTGGGAATCTGCCTGCTGGTGTGAGGGACACGGGTTCGAGCCCTGGTCTGGGAGGATCCCACATGCCGCGGAGCAACTAGGCCCATGAGCCACAATTACTGCGCCTGCGCGTCTGGAGCCTGTGCTCCGCAACGAGAGGCCGCGATAATGAGAGGCCCGCGCACCGTGATGAAGAGTGGCCCCCACTTGCCACAACTAGAGAAAGCCGTCGCACAGAAACGAAGACCCAACACAGCCATAAATAAATAAATAAACAAACAAATAAATAAATAAATAAATAAAATTAAAAAAAAAAAGAATATATGGAAGGGAATGTTGAATGCTTTACAAAGTGTGACAACCTGAAGTATAAGCAATTCAACTATATTTAGTCCTTTCCATGATATTTATTCATAATCTAGTATAAGTTCAGTGTAAGATTTTTGGGGGTAAAGCTAGATTGTCATATATAAAGTGAAGAAATTCTCTTTCTGGAGGAGTAAGTGAGAAATCTTGTGAACTAAACTTTGTGAAGTAAGAGAACACATCTTATTTTTATATAATTAGTGGTACTGATGAAAAGTCAACCCAAGGTAAATAGTAGAAAAGATCTTATATGGGGGCTTCCCACAAGTGAAGTCACCGGGACATCGGTGAAGAAAGTGCTGGTGTACTCTGAAATTGATGATGACGATATGACTGAAAGAGTGCTAACTCAGATTCTTATACAATCATAAGATTTGGAAAATGGTATCTGCACTGCTTACCTCACAAAACGTGAACAGAGATTACCTTCGCCATTGTTCTATGGGAAATAGGTTTTCCTTTTTCCTTTCAGATTATGGCAAATATTCCTAAATACATATCTGTGAAATTGACATTTTAAAAGTCTTGGGTACTGGCAGTCAGTAAACACCATTAGCTTCTAATATGCAAATCCATGCATGTGTGGTAAGTCTATGTTTGCACTGGCATGGCTATTGCTTTCAAAACCTTGTTCAGAACTCTTAACTATTTTCTATCGGGAATGGCCCAACTTAATCCTGTACATAGATCTGTGTATGTCTGTATATGCATTGTAGGGACCTGTGACACAATTTCCTAATAATGGACTGCAAGCTCACACACTCAGTAGTGCACACCAGCTCAGAAAATTCATGTGTACCTCATTCAGTGACATAACCAATGAAGATGGCTACAGAGAAAAGGCATTATTGGAAGTAAATGATAATTTGAACCTTCATTTCTACAGATTTTCTTCTCTCCGTGGTCTTAATAGACTTTTTTTTGGAAAAGCTGGGGCACTCTGTCTGCTTAACAAATACCCCAAAATTTTGTCTTAAGGGTTATTAGTGTGACACCTGCCATATGCACTAAATTCCTTTGGAATTGGATATATTACTGAGTAGCAATAGCTGGCTATCCTCTGTAAACTACAGAAATCTACAGATACTGCCTCAGTCTACTGAAGGGGAAGGTCAGCCCTTCTGTACAGACAGACACACACAGACACACACATATGTACACATACACATACATACAACACAAACACATACACATAGATATATGCACACACACAAACACACATACACATATACCCACACACTCCTCTGTGGTTTAAACTGACCATGGGTTAAAATGCATAGGGAAATGAACTCCAAACCTGTTAGTTTCATGGACAACACTGGGAGTCAGAAATATGTTTATCCTTTTTCTAGGGTGCTGAGTTAAGTCAGGCCTAAAATTGGAAGAAAAAATAAGCAATAGTCAGCAGACTGCCCATCTGAGAAGAAATAAGTAGGGGGACATGATAGTCTGATGTAAAGTTATGGAACACAGTCTTCATTTTCTACAGCTTATTCTGAGCCAATTAGTAGCTCTAAAACTAAGTCACAGAATTATGATGTTTTCTTTTATAATGTGAGGAACCTGATATACAAAATAATTTGATGCATTTTTAAGAGTGAAAATTTTACTAGGCAGTGTTTTTTTTTCTTATAAATTAGTATTTTTAAAATAAAAATTCACGACTCATCTGGAGAGAATTACTACTCATTGGAAAAACATTTTCTATTCTAATAATTTTGAAATTGTATCTGCAAGTGGCATCAGAGTCATATACAGGGTTCCATGTCAACACCTGTACAGTGAGTTTATCAAACCTGTTACCAAAAAAAAGGAAGGAACGTGAAATGTGGTTAAAGAAGAATCGGTATTCTGAACTCTCATGCCTCAAATCATCTTTAGTCCCCTGCAGACGCTTTTAATCAGCAAAGGACATTAGTAAGATTGTTGACTGAAACCTCTAAGCAGTAAAGCCAAAAATAAATGACTAAAGGTCTGGCTTGCATTCTCATCATTGCTTGTGCTACCATTTATCACACCTATGTGGGGACCTAGTAGTTCATCTTCTCTTAATGGTGTCTATAAATATAAAGATGTTAATAGACTCTTAGGGAGCATGGGATGTTTACGAGGTAATATAAACTGTTTGCAAAAACATCTACATTTGTTATTTCAATTGCACATTTTTTCCTCCAGAGTGACTTTATCCCTCTTAGAAGATATCCATGCCCCTATGTTCATTTACACTAACAGACAGAAAATGGGGAGAAGCCAGGTTACAAAAGTTGTCATTAGACTGCTGTCTTCAGGTTATCTACATTATTGTGCTCAGTGGAAGAGCTAAGTAGAATCTCATTTGCCTTTGCAAGTCTGTCGCTCATCTCTGAGACCTAGAAAACTTCTTGAAGATGGGCTCATTAGCACTTCTGTCAACATCCAGGAGAAATTTCTGCCAGAAACAAAGTAAAAGTTACTTGACACAGTTTTAGACAGGGTGAACTTCCACATCATAGTAAGGTATTGCCTAGACCCCTAAAAATTTAAAGTTGGCCTTAACAAATGTCTAAGTGTATTTTTGCAAATATCTGCCACTTATTTTGACCAAGACTTTATAGAAAAACAATAGAATTCTTGATATGGAATTTTCTCCTGGACATTGATTTTCACAAGCCTTAATAGATGTTGACAAAATTTCTGTGAACTCATATTGACAATGGCATATCAGCAAATATCAAGAAATAAGAAAATTCACTGACTTTTGGAACTTAATCTTGAAAGAGAAAAGGCTCATAAAATTTTAGAACTGAAATGTCCTTAGAGACCCCCGAACCCAACTTCTTTTTTAGTGTGTGTAGATGGTGAAACTGTGGACCTCAAAGCCCGAGTACCCTAGTGGGCAGAACCCAGGCTGCATGACCTCCAATCCAACACATGACTTCTACAGTTCACTGACTCCTGGAAAGGAGCCAAGTGGTATCTGAATCCAAAAACTGATAGACACTGGTTCTTAAACTTTGGTCCCCAGACGAAGCATCAGCAGCACCTGGGAACTTGTTAAAAATGAAAATTCACAGGTCCTATACCAGAGCTACTGAATCAGAAATTCTGGGGTTGGGACCCAGTAATTAGTGTTTTAACAAGCCCTTCAGTTCATTCTGAGGCACACTGAAGCTTGAGAACCACCGTAATAGAAGATTGTTACTTCAAGAAAAGAGATTTTAATTTTTCCTATTCATATTTACAAAGATTTAAAAAAGGACTAATTGAAATTGAAAAAGATTCTGATTATATTGCTTAAATATTTATAACTATGTTGACTAGATTTTTTTGCATAAAGCCATATAAGACTATTGCTTAAAAGATATGCTATCTTAATTCACAAGTATTTGCTAAAATAATGCCCTAAAGGGAACATAAAATTTAATATACCACAGTTATGTAATAAAACATCAGTCTTTTAAAAATGCCTATTTTCTGATGAAGATTCACGCCTCAAGTGAATGCTGTGGTTTATTTTGCTTAAGTTGTACTTCCTTGGTATTTTTTGTTTTCCTAAGAAGTCTGTGTTCTGTGACATTCTAGCTTAACCAACCTGACAAAGGCACAATAACCAACCATAATATGTCATTTTCTGTCAACTAAAAGAACATATATATAAAAACTTCAGATGTCTAAAATATTAAGTAACCTTAATTTCACTGTATTCATTGTGCTAAAGGACGAAATATATCAGAAAACATTACAGTGTAAAAATTTCTAAGATTTCTCCATATGCTGCATATAGTTAATTCATTTTTGCTGTTGCAAAATATTTCATTGTGTGAATATACTATCATTTATTTATCAATTCTCCTATTGATAGGCATTTGGATTTTTTTCTAGGTTTTTGCTCTTACAAACTATGTTGCTCTGAACTTTCTTCTCCATGTCTCTTGGAACATACATGTGCGAGTTTCTTTTGGGTATATACATAAAAGCAGAATTGCTAAGTCAGAGAATATGTGAATATTGAATTTTACAAGAAAAGACTAAACTTGCTTTCCAAAAAATTCTAACAATTTATACTCTAATAGTAATTTAAATGAAAGACTGTTAATCCACATCTTCCCCAAACCTTATTACTGTTCATACTTCTCAATACTGTTTTAATGAGTGCAAAATGGTATCACATTGTGGCTGCTATTTGCCATTTCCCCAACTGCTAGTGACATTGCACACCTTTTTCTGTCTTTATTATACATGTGTGTCTTCTGTAAAATGGCTGCCTATGTATTTTGTCCATTTTAAAAAGACTTTTTGTGTAGGAATTTTATATTCCTTTTTTTCCCAGACAAATAGGATTTTATTAATTTTTTCATTGGCAGTGACCTATCACACTTAAAAATTTCCACTGGACTCAAAGAAACTTTTATTTCTTAAGAAAGAAAATACTGCAAATTCTCGTTCAGGATTGTTTTTGTTTTTCTACTGTCAAAATTTTAGTTCCATAATGGAATGTGCTTTTTGTTCACCTACTACAAAAGCTTTTGCTACATATTCATATAGACTTACCACTAGTAAATCTAATAAAACCAGAAGATGAAAGTAACTTTGGCTGACTTGTTTTAATGTTCCTGAGCTTTGATTTCTTCATGTAAAATGCAGATCAGTAAAGATAAAAATGAGGTACTGTAATATGGTGTAACAGGGTTATTAGCACATTAAGGGAGCAGTAAAGGATGATTATTATTTTATTATGAATAAAACTAAATTTCCAATAGAGCAATACCTACAACAATATATTTGCCACATAGGTTTAAAAATTATTCACTGTCATTCCCTCATTTAGCCAGAGGGAACTAAAGCTAGCCTGTTAGGCTGCCTGAGAGCACTGAATATCTGAAGTGGAAATCAACTATATTCTGTCCAGTTTAACTCTGTCATTTAACAGATACAAAAACAGAGGCCCAGGGAGTTTTGAAACTTGCCACAGGTAGACAAATACTTTAGGGCTGAGCCAAGTCTTGGAGCAGGGTTCTTCTCACCAGTATGAATCTCTCACGTATGTGGCCCATCTCAGTTCACAGAGCACTTCCTCGGCTCCATGACCTTGTTTATTCTATCATTCAGCTTATAGATATGACTTTTCTCCTTTTTGTCTTTGGAAGACAGTCTTGGGAGATTCTTTTGCATTATTAAACTCCACTGTTTTGACAGCTGTTACTAAATGAAACTTAAATTTAAATATATATATATATATACACACATACACATATATATATACAGATCTTCCTTGTCTTACCATGGGTTACATCCCAATGAACCCATTATAACCTGAAAACATCATGTTGAAAATGAATTTAATACACATAAGCTACTGCACATCATAGCTTAGCCGAGGTTACCTTAAATGTGCTCACAACACCTAAATTAGCCTACTGTTGGGCAAAATCATCTAACACAAAGCCTATTTCATAATAAAGTGTTGAATATCTCAGGTAATCTATTAAATATTGAACTGAACATGGAAAACAGAATGTTGTGTGGTACAGAATGGTTGTAAGTATATCAGTTTTTTACCCTTGTGATCACGTGGCTGACTGGGAGTTTTGGCTCGTTGGTGCTGCCCCATACCACATATCACTAGCCCAGGAAACAGCAAAATTCCAAAATCAAAGCACAGTTTCTAATAAATGTGTATTTCTTTCACACCATCATAAAGTCGAAATATTTTAAGTCGAACCATTGTAAGTTGGGGACTACCTGTATGTGTGTGTATATAAACATGCATATATGGAAGAAGCCTCACCATGTGTCCTGTATCACCCACCGCTGGCCACACCTTAGCAGTCACAAAGAGCAAATGGGGGACGGATTTCAGTTTGAAAATTTCCAGTTGCCTTTGATATTAATAAAGGGCTCAGAAGTGTTTATGTTTTCAAAAGGGCATGATACCATTCATGTTACCTTTTAATGAGTCTCATTTTGAAAAAGACGATGAGGTTGGTCAGCCAGCCTTCACGTAATTTTTGCAGTAAGGCCTTTGATGAATGAAGAGTGCTTAAACATGTAATGTTTGCTTGCAAGGTCTTCAAGAGACAATCAAAATCACTTTGCTAATATGTTAAACATCTCCTCTGCCAGTCTTTCATAGGTGCTCTCTTCTAGAATGCCTTGGTCACCACAAGTTTCCGTTTCCTCAAATATATCAAATGGACACACTTTTTGACATTCAGGATATAGTTGAGGCAGTGGAAGTCAAACAGGCTTGGTCCAGCATGCAGGCTGTAATGACAGCAGAGCCAGGTGTTCTCCAGTGGCTTGGGAGCCCCCGTCCAGACTTGGGCCAGGCTTGGGAGCACCTCCCAGAAGGCCAATGGTTGTGCATGTCTGAGTGTCTTCTACATTCATTTCTGATACTAATCCTTCGTTGATTATATTTGCTGAACACATCTTATTATAGTATGAAGTTTCTTTTTACACATTATTTATGGTATTTTTTCATAAACAGAATATTTTAACTTTTATATGGTTAAATTGATTATATTTTCTTTTAGAATTATTGCTTTTTAGTGTCCTGCTTAAAATATTATTCTCTACCTCAAACTCAGAAAGATACTCAACTATATATTCTAACAATTTTTAAAATTTTTTCTTTTTTACTTTAAATTTCATATTCCATCTGGATTTGATTTTGTGCATCATGTGAGTTTGGGATCCAATTTCCCCTCTCCAAGTAGAAAACCATTTTTTCAACCTTTGTTAATCGGATACTTCCTCCATTCCCCACTGATCAGTCATGCCAACTCTGTCAAATGTCAACTTACTATATCTTCTAATAAGTCCTGATATGTATTAGGATAAATTTCTCCTCTTTCTGTCCCATCCTCTTGTTCTTTTTCTTTTTTTAATATCTTTATTGGAGTATAATTGCTTTACAATGCTGTTTTAGTTTCTGCTGTACAACAAAGTGAATCAGCGGTACGTATACATATATCCCCATATTCCCTCCCTCTTGAGCCTCCCTCCCACCCTCCGTATCCCACCCCTCTAGGTCATCACAAAGCATTGAGCTGATCTCCCTGTACTACACACTCTTGTTCTTGTTCTTGTCCTCCCTCCGCCTCTTCCTCCTCCTCTTACTTCATCAGGAGTATTTTTTCTAGTACTGGCTCTTTAACTTTTCCATATAAGTGTTAAAATTGTCTTCCCAAGTACCAGGGGAAAACAGAGCTCATAAGTTTTTTACTGGAATTACTTTGACTCTATAGATCAATTAGGAAAAACTGTTATCTTTACAAGTCTCCCCATCCATGAACATCTCTCTCCATTTATTTAGCACTTTTAGTCTCTTTCTGGGAAATTTTAAAATTTTATGCATATAGGTCTTACACACAGTTGTTGAATTTAATCCTAGGTATTTTGTGACTTTGTTGCCATTACAAATGATGCTTTTAAAAGTTACATTTTTGAATTGTTGCTGATATATAGAAATGTAATATCTACTCATACTGCTAAAATATAGTACTTTTCTGTATATTATTACTAATATTTAATGTAGACAATTACATCGTCTGCAAATGATGAGAATTTTATATTCTTCTTCTGAATTCTAACACTTTGATATTTTAAACTGTCTTACTGCACTTGATAAGACCATGAGAAAAAATAATATGTAGATATGGCAATAGTGGGATCCTCATTTTGTTAGTAATATTTTAAACCATTATTAAGCTTTTATTTTAAACAAATTCAAACATAAAATTTATGTAATAAAATCCTCTGTGTAAGTATAATTTTCAATCTTAAATATTTTTTTGCCAAACCATTTGAGAATAAGTTGCAGACACTATGACGTCTCACTCTTAAATACTTTGGCTTGATACTCCTAAGAACCAGGATATTCTCTTAAATAACCAAAATAAATTAATCAAATTGAGGCAATTCAATAGTACTGATATAATACTATTACCTAATACATACTCAAAATTTCCCCATTGTTACTGTACTGTCCTTTATAAAAATGTTTCTTGATTTAAGATCCAGTACAAGGTCACACATATAATGTGGTTTTCATCTCTTTAGTCTTCTAAAATCTAGGATACTACCTCTACCTTTGTCTTTTACAATATTGACATTTTTAAGGTTTATAGGATAAAGTTTCTATTTTGTTTCACAATGTCCTCCAATTTGTGTTATGTGATAGTTTCCTTATGTTTTTATTTAGTTTATGCAGTTTTGAAAGAAATTCTACATAAGCAGTATTGTGGCTTTCACAGTGCATCTTATTAGCAGGCATGTGATGTCAATCATTGTTGGGTATGTTAACTTGTATCTCTTGTAAGGTATTATCAGCCAGATTTTTCCATTACAAAAATATCTTTCCCCTTAATAGTTTATAAGTGAATTTTAGGAGATATTTTGAGACTTTTAAGTATACTGTTGCCCCAAAGACTTTCACCTAATTATTTAACAGCCACTGATGATCCTTGCCTGAATCAGTTACTACAATGATTGTTGCAAAATGGTGATTTTTAAAAACTCTATCGTTTGTTTTACATAGTAATATAAAGTAGAGCTTTTCCTTTTATCACTGTACTTTATGTATTTATTTATTTGCTTACATTTTAGTATCAGTATATACATACAGTTTTAGTCAACTGTTCATCTTCTTATTGTTGAGTTTTAAGAGGTTTTTTTTTTTTTTTTGCATATTTTGGATAACAGTCTTTTACCAGATATGTCTTTTGAAAATATTTTCTCCCAGTCTGTGGCTTGTCTTCTCATTCCCTTGACATTGCCTATTAGAGAGCAGAAGTTTTTAACTTTAATGAAGTCCAGTTTATCAATTACTTCTTTCATAGGCTGCACTTCAGGTTCTGTATATAAAAAGTCAATGCCATATCCAAGGTCATCAAAATTTTCTCCTATGTTATCTTCTAGGAGTTTTATAGTTTTGCATTTTACATTTAGGTCTGTAAAGCATTTTGAGTTAATTTTGGTGAAGGGTATAAAGTCTGCATCTAGAGTTTTTTTTGCATGTGGATGTCCAGTTGTTCCATCACTATTTGTTGAAAATACTATCTTTGCTCCACTGTATTGCCTTTGCTCCTTTGTCAAAATTCAGTTGACTATTTTTATGTGGGTCTATTTCTGGGTTCTCTATTCTGTTCCATTGATCTTTTTGTCGTTTTTTTTTTTTTTTTAATCAATACCACATTGTCTTGACTATTGTAGCTTTATAGTATGTCTTAAAGTTGGGTAGTGTCAGCCCTCCAACTTTGTTCTTCTTCAATATTGTGTTGGTTATTCCTGGTCTTTTCCTCTCCATATAAACTTCAGAATCAGTTTGTCAATATCCACAAAATAACTTGTTGGGATTTTACAGAGATTGCATTGAATCTATATGTCAAGTAGGGAGAAACTGACATCTTGACAATGAGTCTTCCTATCCATGAATATGGAATATCCCTTCACTTATTTAGTTCTTTCATGTTATTCATCAGTTTTATAGTTTTCCTCTTTTGTATATTTTGTTAGATTTACACCTAAATACTTCATTTTGGGGGGATGCTAACGTAAATAGTACTGTGTTTTTAATTTCAGATTCCACTTGTTTGTTGCTGGTATATAAGAAAGCAAATGACTTTTGTATATTAACTGTGTATCCTACAACATTGCTTATTAGATCCAGGAGTTTTGCTGTTAATTCTTTTGCACACACATATATGTCAGACACATATATACATAATGAACCAACAAAATTTACCAAGCTTAGTTTAAGATGTGGTTATATTATGCTTTGGATATATAGGGTCATTTGTTTCTATTTGTATATATTTTTTCCCCATATCTGTTGATATAATTATACTTTAAAAAACATAAAGCATTAACACAGCTCCAAAGATATTTAAGAAGATATACTCAGGGCTTCCCTGGTGGCGCAGTGGTTGAGAATCTGCCTGCCAATGCAGGGGACATGGGTTCGAGCCCTGGTCTGGGAAGATCCCACATGCCGCGGAGCAACTAGGCCCGTGAGCCACAACTACTGAGCCTGCACGTCTGGAGCCTGTGCCCCGCAACAAGAGAGGCCGCGATAGTGAAAGGTCCGCGCACCGCGATGAAGAGTGGCCCCCGCTTGCCGCAACTAGAGAAAGCCCTCGCACAGAAATGAAGACCCAACACAGCCATAAATAAATAAATAAATAAAATTGAGTTGTAAAAAAAAAAAAAGATACACTCAAAAAGATATATATCACTTTCCCTCACTCCCTGTTTCCCTTCACTCTCTGTAATTGAATTATTTTTATTAATTTCTGATTTATCTTTCCTAAATAGCTATTTATTAAAATAAATTGAACACTACCTAGCATGATATACATAAATTCCAAATAGATCAGACTTAATGTAAAAAGCAAAATCATACCAGTATGAATAATAAATATAGCTGAATTATTATAACCTGGATGTAGGAAATCTCCGTAACTATGATTCTAAATCCAGATTCAGTAAAGCAAACGTTAAATCTAACACCATAAAAATTAAAAACTTTGTATGACAAGAAAAAATATGACAGAAATATCAAAAGACAAATGACAAATTTGGAAAAACATTTATTTATATAAATATTATCTCTACTATATGAAGAACTGCTAAAAATAAAGAGAAAAGGATGAAAATCCAATAGAATAAAGGACCAAAAAAAAGTCCCAACCAAAAATCCGTTTTAAAAAATAAGTAAGAATATGCAGACAATCCACAAAAAATAAAAATAGCCTCTAAACTTATGAAGTGATTTTTCAATTAAAATCATTACAATAGTTTACAATTCTAACAACAGAAATGAAATTTAAGACACCAAGATACCATTTTTCACCTGTCTGATGGAAAAAAATTTAGGGTTTGACAGCAAATCCTGTTGGCAAATCTGTGGGGGGAAAAAATATTTTCACACATTTCTGGTGGGAGTGTAAAATGTTTCAACTGCTATGGAGAGGAAATCGGCAAAATCTTTAAAAAATCTAAATGTACCTTTATTTTTTTATCTTAAAGTTACACTTTTAAGTTACACCTCCAAAAATATGAAAATACATATGCAAAAGACCTGCATTGTAGTATTACTTGCAATTGCAAGATATTAGATAGAAATAACCTGAATGCCCATATATAGGAATGAATTATGGTACATTTATAAAATAAGATACTATAAAGCTTTAAAAAAGAATGAGAAAGCTCTGTCAACTAATATTGGGTGATTTTCAAGACATATTGTTCACTGAGAAAAACAAAAGAAGCCAGAAATGTACAAAATTGTTTAATTCATTTCTCCCTTTAAAAGGAATGTTTCTAACATTGACCCATTTAGGATAATGTTTATTGTAATAGTTTCTAAAGAATCTAATTTCTATGCCTAACTTGTTAAACATTTCTATCAGAGTAAAGAATCTAATTTCTATGCCTAATTTGTTAAGCATTTCTATCATGAATGGGGGTTGAATTTTATCAGTTATTTTTCTATGTTTGTTAGAATTATTTTTCTGGTATTGTTCTCATTCTCATACATGGTTGCATTTGAATTGCTATTATTTTGCTTTCAATTTTTGATTCCATTCTCTTTAATAAAATTTGTTAAAATTCTCCCTTCTCATATTTTGATATGGAGGCACTTTTATCTCCATTTCTTTCTAGTAATTCTTTCCCCAATCTCTAGTTTCCTTACATGCATGCACTGATTAATACTCAGCTCAATACTCTAGGGGAAACTTTTCAGATATCAAGAGTTCTCTCTTTCCATTCACTCAAAGGGGGTCTGTTTTCTTTGTCTCTCTTTTCTGGACAACTTTTAGATTGGCTGAATCATGTTCTTTATCATTCCTTCTTTGTGTCTCTGTTTGGAACTGTGTTCTGTTCCTATACTTTTAGTGAATATCTTAGAAATTGAAACATGCATATATTTACTTGTCGATTTCTAAATCGATCAAATGTCAAAATATGCAAGTTAATAATTGATTGTATCAGAATCTCAGGGAGTGGGACAAAGAAACATGTATTTTGACAAGTTCCCCGGATGATTTTTATACATGATAAAATTGAGAACCAGATTAGGAAACAATTATACTAGAAAAATAGCTTAAATTAGGCTAAGACAATTAAGCTTAAATTCTATTTATTTATCTGTTTCTTGATAGTAAAAATGGAAGCAGACATTACTGGATTTCTCATTATTTAGCAGAATAAAATACACCAAATGATAGAGGCATGTCTCACGTTAGCAATGAATTTGAAGCATAATTTTTCTGTCAGATTTTAAATACACTTTCATATAAATTTTTAATAAGGACATTGATCAATATAATGTACTGTGTCATCAGGAGCTATTCTACACAAGATAAAGAAATATTTCTCATATCATCTATTGTTTAAAGTCAAACCCATTACTTTTAAATCACATTTCTGTAAAGATTTTTTTTTTGCACAGATAAATGGTTCTTGCATGTGCCTTTTTCAACTTGTGCAAGAGAAGAAGACGGAAGAACTCATGCTTATCATGCTATTAATATAAGGAACAATTTTAGCATTTACTTTGTCCTAAACACTACAATGCTTTGAGCCTACAAAAACAGCTAAGATACGGCTTGTGTCCTCAAGGAATTACAATCTAGAGAGGGAGGCAGAGCAGCACAAAAAATAGTATACTATGCTGTGATAACTGTTTAAGCATATTCCATAGGCATCTCAGGAGAACAAATGACCGACTTTACATGCTTCAGTGGGGAAGACTTAAATATAGAGGATGATACTCCTTGCCTCTTGAAGGATGTTTGCATAGAGTAGAGAAATGTTTTTGGTTATTCATCTCCCATTTCCCCATTTTCTAGTAAGAGAAACCCTTTATTCCTTATGACAACTGCTTCTCTTTCATCTTGTTAGACTGACAATCACTGAGTCTGTGTCTCCATCAAAAATGTTATCATGAAACCACAGCTTTAATGAGAGTACCCTACTCCCACAGGTTCAGTCCAGAAGTGGGCATGACCCAGGTAAGGACAATGAAAGTTTTTTCCAGAAAGTATTTTGGATGCATGGAAGGGTAAAGGTGGCTAGCTCTCTTTCTGAGAGCTTGAGTCCTAAAAAGACATTGTTTCCATGGAGCTGTCCATTGCTATCTTTGTTGCCATTTGGAGAGAGCCTGCTTGAGTACAACAGAGAAATTTTCTGGACCCAAATTCCTAGGTTCAAATCTTACAAAGATGAGAAGAAAGACTATGCTAGAAAAAAAAGGAACGTTATGTATGAAACTACATGTCAAAAGAATTTGAGAATTTTCTTTTAGCTGAGAATACCTTTCAGAGATCAAATTGGAAATTTTGAAAGGAAAGTTTTGCTATGGCATAACTGTAAACTTTATCTTGCTTGTAAAGGGAAACAAGCTGGATGAACCAATGGTGATCATATCTTTTAGATTATCTCTGCTAAGACGAGTTGTCTCAAGGAGATTTTATATGAACTACATAAAGACAATTTAATGATGAGATCTTTACCAACTGGTGAACTATAAACATTCTACACTATTAACCGCTTAATATATTTTAAGTAAAAGGTGTGTAGAGAGTAAAGACAAATTTCTAAAATATTAAAATGGAAAAGGCTAACTTTTCTTACTGAGCTGAAAGGGCACTTCTTCATATGGATAGGCTGCAGAAACACTTACAGACAAGGTCAAGACTTTTCTCAAAGTTCCTATATCCCCAACATGGGTTAAATTGAATGTCCAGAATCCTATACTACAAACTATAAAGTGTTCATGGCAGAAAAAATTCAAGAACAGATATTACTATTTCTACCACAAAAAAGGTTTTCTATGTCTCTGATAAATGGTTCAGTTTTTGAGCAGGACTCTATCTTGACAGTCCAAGCAAGATGACAGGGCCAGAAAAGTCATCCTCCGATAACTTGGAGAAAGTTATGGAAGGGAGTTGTTTAGTATTACCCATCTGGAAGTTAAAGGACTAAAGCCACAAGCAATAGCTTGAGCTGGGCATAAATGATATATGAGCGCTTCTAATGACTATTAGATATGTATGGCATGAACCACTTTAACATAGGATACAAAGCTTACCCTCTGTTCACTAATGCAGAACAGCATGAGAAAGTTTACCTAAAAAGTTGTATCAGATATTTATATGGAAACGAAAAGAATTATTTGAGATGTATTTATGTCAGGTTATGATATGCAATATAAAGATAGGTTTAATATAACAGAGTGAATATATTTGATTGTTAATTGGTAAAAAAAATTCCTTGTTTTTCAAACTCAGGTATGATTCTTACTGTTGTTTAAACTCTCTTTTCTCATCTCTAAAATGGATATATTTAAACTTACCTCAGAGTTTTATTTAAAGCTTACAAAGAGAGGAGACCTTCAAGATGGCGGAGGAGTAAAACGTGGAGATAACTTCCTCCCCACAAATACATCAAAAATACATCTACATGTGGAACAACTCCTACAGAACACCTACTGAACCCTGGCAGAAGACCACAGACTTCCAAAAAGGCAAGAAAATCCTCACGTACCTGGGTAGGGCAAAAGAAAAAAAAAAAAGAGAGACAAAAGAATAGAAAAGGGACCTGCCCCTCTGGGAAGGAGCTGTGAAGGAGGTAAAGTTTCCACACACTAAGGAAGCCCCCTCACTGGCAGGGTCGGGGGGTGAGCTTTGGAGCCACAGAGGAGAGCCAGCAACAGGGGTGCAGAGGCCAAAGCGGAAGGATCCCTGCACAGAAGATCGGTGCCGACCAGCACTCACCAGACTTAAGACGCTTGTCTGCTCACTCGCTGGGGCAGGTAGGGGCTGAGAGCTGAGGCTCAGGCTTCGGAGGTCAAACCCCAGGGAGGGGACTGGGGTTGGCTGCATGAAGAGAGCCTGAAGGGGGCTAGTGTGCCACAGCTAGCCAGAAGGTAGTACAGGAGAAAGTCTGGACCTGCCAGAAAGGCAAGAGACTATTGTCTCGGGGTGTGTGAAGATGGGGGCTTCCTGCTCAGTGTACCCACAGATGACAGAGCACAACCTAAGTGAGCTCCAGAGACAGGCACAAGCCATGTATATCATCTCAGACCCCAGAGGTGAGCACAGACCACTACCACTGCCACCGCTGCCACCAAGTATCCTGTGTGCAAGCGTAGGTCACTATTCACACCTTCCTGGGAGCCTGTGCAGCACGCCACTGCCAGGGTCCCATGATCCAGGGCCAAATTCCCGGAGACAACACACGCCATGCCTCAGGCTGTTGCAACATCATGCCAGCCTCTCCCACCGCAGGCACGCCCCACATTCTAATTGTGACTACTGTATCCCTCCCTCTCCCTGGCCTGAGTGAGCAAGAGAGCCCTAACAAGCCGATGCTTTAACCCCCTCCTGTCTGGGCAGGGAACAGACGCCTGAGGGCAGCCTACATGCAGAGGTGGGGCCAAAACCAAAGCTGAACCCCAGGAGCTGTGTGAACAAAGAAGAGAAAGGGAAATCTCTCTGTGCAGCCTTAGGAGCAGCAGACTAAATCCCCACAATCAGCTTGATAAACCCAGCACCTGTGGAATACCTGAATAGAAAACAGGTGTTCCCAAAATTGAGGCGGTGGACTTCGGGGGCAACTGTGGACTTGGGGTTTGCTTTCTGCATTTGATTTGTTTTTCATTTTATGTTTATCTTAGTTTAGTTTTCAGTGATTGTTTTTATTTGTGGGTTTGTTTATTGGTTTGGTTGCTCTTTTCCTTATTTTTTTTTTCTTTTTCTGAGTGTTTGTGTGTATGTTCCTTTGTGTGATTTTGTCTCTTTAGTTTTGCTTTTACCATTTGTTTTGGGGTTCTGTCTTTTCATTTTTTTTCCTTCTTCTTTCTTTTCTTCTGAGCCGTGCAGCTGGCAGGGTCTTGGTGCTCCTCCTGGATGGCGGGCCAGAGCCTCCAAGGTGAGAGAGCCGAGTCCAGGATGTTGGATCACCAGAGACCTCCTGGCTCCATGTAGTATTAATTGGCAGGAGCTCTCCCAGAAATCTCCATCTCAACACTAATACCCAGCTGCACCCAATGGCCAGCAATCTCCATTGCTGGATGCCCCATGCCAAACAACTAACAAGACAGGAACAAAACCCCACCCATTAGCAGAGAGGCTGCCTAAAGTCATACTAAGTTCCCAGACACCCTAAAACACACCACTGGAGGCAACCCTGCCCACCAGAGGGAGAAAATCCAGCTGCACCCACCAGAACACAGGCACCAGTCCCCTCCATCAGGAAGCCTACACAAGCCACTGAACCAACCACACCCACTGGGGGCAAACACCAGAAATAAGAGGAATTAGTAACCTGCAGCCTGTGAAAAGGAGACCCCAAACACAATAAGTTGAACAAAATGAGAAGACAGAGAAATATGCAGAAAATGAAGGAGCAAGGTAAAAACCCACCAAACCAAACAAATGAAGAAACAGGCCATCTACCTGAAAAAGAATTCAGAGTAATGATAGTAAAGATGATACAAAATCTCAGAAATAGAATGGAGAAAATACAAGGAATGTTTAACAAGGATGCAGAAGAACTAAAGAGCAAACAAAAAATAATGAACAACACAACAAAGGAAATTAAAAATACTCTAGAAGGAATCAATTACAGAATAACTCACGCAGAAGAACGGATAAGTGACCTGGAAGATAAAATAGTGGAAATAACTGCTGCAGAGCAGAATAAAGAAAAAACAATGGAAAGAATTGAGGACAATCTCAGAGACCTCGGGGACAACATTAAACACAGCAACATTCAAATTATAGGGGTAGCAGAAGTAGAAAAGAGAAACAAAGGGTCTGAGAAAATACTTGAAGGGATTATAGTTGAAAACTTCCCAAATATGGGAAAGGAAATAGGCAATCAAGTCCAGGAAGCACAGAGAGTCCCATAAAGGATAAATCCAAGGAGACACATGCCAAGACACATATTAATCAAACTATCAAAAATTAAATACAAAGAAAAAATATTAAAAGCAGCAAGGGAAAAACAACAAATAACATACAAGGGAATCCCCATAAGTTTAACAGCTGATCTTTCAGCAGAAACTCTGCAAGCCAGAAGGGAGTGGCAGGATACATTTAAATTGATGATGAAAGGGAAAAACCTACAACCAAGATGACTCTACCCAGGAAGCATTTCATTCAGATTTGATGGAGAAATTAAAACCTTTACAGACAAGCAAAAGCTAAGAGAACTCAGCACCATCAAACCAGCTTTATAACAAACGCTAAAGGAACATCTCTAGGTGGGAAACACAAGGAAGGAAAAGACCTACAAAAACAAACCCAAAACAATTAAGAAAATGGTAATAGGAACATACATATCGATATTAACCTTGAACGTAAATGGATAAAATGCTCCAATCAAAAGACATAGACTGGCTGAATGGATAAAAGAAAAAGACCCATATATATGCTCTCTACAAGAGACCCACTTCAGCCCTAGGGAAACATACAGACTGAAAGTGAGGGGATGGAAAAAGATATTCATGCAAATAGAAAATAAAAGAAAGCTGGAGTAGCAATACTCGTATCAGACAAAATAGACTTTAAAATAAAGACTATTACAAGAGACAAAGAAGGACACTACATAATGATCAAGGGATCAATCCAAGAAGATATAACAATTATAAATATTCATGCACCCAACATAGGAGCACCTCAGTACACAAGGTAAATGCTAACAGCCATAAAAGAGGAAATTGACAGTAACATGATCATAGTAGGGGACTTTACCACCCCACTTTCACCAATGGACAGATCATCCAAAATGAAAATAAATAAGGAAACACAGGCTTTAAATGACACTTTAAACAAGACGGACTTAACTGATATTTATAGGACATTGAATCCAAAAACAACAGAATACACTTTCTTCTCAAGTGCTCATGGAACATTCTCCAGGATAGATCATATCTTGGGTCACAAATTAAGCCTCAGTAAATTTAAGAAAACTGAAATTCTATCAAGTATCTCTTCCAACCACAACACTAAGAGACTAGATATCAATTACAAGAAAAAATCTGTAAAAATTACAAACACATGGAGGCTAAACAATACACTACTAAATAACCAAGTGATTACTGAAGAAATCAAAAGGAAATCCAAAACTACCTAGAAGCAAATGACAATGAAAACACAACAACTCAAAACTTATGGGATGCAGCAAAAGATGTTCTAAGAGGTAAGTTTATAGCAATACAATCCTACCTCAAGAAACAAGAAAAATCTCAAATAAACAACTTAACCTTACACATAAAGCAATTAGAGAATGAAGGACAAAAAACTCCCAAAGCTAGCAGAAGGAAAGAAATCATAAAGATCAGATCAGAAATAAAAGAAAAAGAAATGAAGGAAACAACAGCAAAGATCAATAAAACGAAAAGCTGGTTCTTTGAGAAAATAAACGAAATTGATAAACCACTAGCCAGACTCATTACGGAAAAAAGAAGACCGAAATCAACAGAATTAGAAATTTAGAAATACAAAGCATCATGAGAGATTACTACAAGCAACTATATGCCAATAAAATGGACAACCTGGAAGAAATACACAAATTCTTAGAAAAGTACAACCTTCCAAGACTGAACCAGGAAGAAACAGAAAATATGAACACATCAATCACAAGCACCGAAATAGAAAATGTGATTAAAAATCTTCCACCAAACAAAAGTCCAGGACCATATGACTTCACAGGTGAATTCTATCAAACCTTTAGAGAAGAACTAACACTTATCCTTCTCAAACTCTTCCAAAATATAGCAGAGGAAGGAACACTCCCAAACTCATTCTATGAGGTCACCATCACCCTGATACCATAACCAGAGAAAGGTGTCACAAAAAAAGAAAACTACAGGCCAATATCACTGATGAATATAGATGCAAAAATCCTCAACAAAATACTAGCAAACAGAATCCAACAGCACATTAAAAGAATCATATACCATGATCAAGTGGGGTTTAACCCAGGAATGCAAGGATTCTTCAACATATGCAAATCAATCAATGAGATACACCATATTAACAAACTGAAAGAGAAAAACCATATGATCATCTCAACAGATGCAGAAAAAGCTTTCAACAAAATTCAACACCCATTTATGAAAAAAACTCAAAAGAAAGTGGGTGTAAGGGAACCTACCTTAACATAACAAAGGCCATATATGACAAACTCACAGCCATCATCATTCTCAATGGTTAAAAACTGAAACCATTTCCTCTATCATCAGGAACAAGACAAGGTTGCCCACTTTCAGCACTATTATTCTACATAGTTTTGGAAGTTTTAGCCACAGCAATCAGAGACAAAGAAGAAATAGAAGGAATCTAAATAGGAAAAGAAGAATTAAAACTGACACTGTTTACAGATGACATGATTCTATACATTGAGAACCCTAAAGATGCTACCAGAAAAGTATCAGAGCTAACCAATGAATTTGGTAAAGTAGCAGGATACAAAATTAATACACAGAAATTTCTTGCATTCCTATACACTAACAATGAAAAATCTGAAACAGAAATTAAGGAAACACTCCTTTTTACTGCTGCAACAAAAAGAATAAAATACCTAGGAATAAACCTACCTAAGGAGAAAAAAGACCTGTATGCAGAAAACTATAAGACACTGATGAAAGAAATTAAAGATGATACAAACAGATGGAGAGATATACTATGTTCTTGGATTGGAAGAATGAACACTGTGAAAATGACCATACTACGCAAAGCAATATACGGATTCAATGCAATCCCTATCAAATTACCAATGGCATTTTTCACAGAACTAGAACAAAAAATTTTACAATTTGTATGGAAACACAAAAGACCCCGAATAGCCAAAGCAATCTTGAGAAAGAAAAACGGAGCTGGAGGAATCAGGCTTCCTGACTTCAGACTATACTACAAAGCTACAGTAATCAAGACAGTGTGGTAATGGCACAAAAACAGAAATACAGATCAATGAATCAGGACAGAAAGCCCAGAGATAAACCCATGCACATATGGTCACCTTTTCTTTGATAAAGGAGGCAAGAATATACAATGGAGAAAAGACAGCCACTTCAACAAGTGGTGCTGGCAAAACAGGACAGCTATATGTAAAAGAATGAAATTAGAACACTCCCTAACACCATACACAAAAATAAACTCCAAATGGATTAAAGACCTAAATGTAAGGCCAGACACTATAAAACTCTTAGAGGAAAACTTAGGAAAAACACTCTGTGACATCAATCACAGCAAGATCCTTTTTGACCCACCTCCTAGAGTAATGGAAATAAAAACAAAAATAAACAAATGGGACCTAATGAAACTTAAAACCTTTTGCACAGCAAAGGAAACCATAAACAAGATGAAAAGACAACCCTCAGAATGGGAGAAAATATTTGCAAACGAAGCAACTGACAAAGGATTAACCTCCAAAATATACAAGCAGTTCATAGAGCTCAAAATAAAAAAAACAAACAACCCAATCCAAAATTGGGTGGAAGACCTAAATAGACATTTATCCAAAGAAGATATACAGATTGCCAACAAACATATGAAAGGATGCTCAACATCACTAATCGTTAGAGAAATGGAAATCAAAACCACAATGAGGTATCACCTCACACCAGTCAGAATGGCCATCTTCAAAAAATCTACAAACAATAAATGCTGGAGACGGTGTGGAGAAAAGGGAACCCTCCTGTACAGTTGGTGGGAATGTAAATTGATACAGCCACTATGCAGAACAGTATGGAGGTTCCTTAAAAAATTAAAAATAGAATTTCCATACAACCCAGCAATCCCACTACTGGGTATATACCCTGAGAACCATAATTCAAAAAGAGATAGGTACCACAATGTTCATTTCAGCACTATTTACAATAGCCAGGGCATGGAAGCAACCTAAGTGTCCATCGACAGGTGAATGGATAAAGAAGATGTGGCACATATATACAATGGAATATTACTCAGCCTTAAAAAGAAACAAAATTGAGCTTTTTGTAGTGAGGTGGATGGACCTAGAATCTGTCATATAGAGTGTAGTAAGTCAGAAAGAGAGAAACAAATATCTTGTGCTAACACATATATATGTAATCTAAAAAAAAAAATGGTTCTCATGAACCTAGGGGCAGGACAAGAATAAAGATGCAGATGTAGAGAATGGACTTGAGGACACGGGGAGGGGGAAGAGTAAGCTGATATGAAGTGAGAGAATAGCACTGACATATATACACTACCTAATGTAAAGCAGATAGCTGGTGGGAAGCTGCTGCATAGCACAGGAAGATCAACTCCATGCTTTGTGATGACCTATAGGGGTGGGATAGGGAGGGTGGAGGGAAGCTCAGGAGGGAGGGGATATGGGGACATATATATGCATATGGCTGATTCACTGTGTTATAGAGCAGAGACTAACACAACATTGTAAAACAATTATACTCCAATAATGATGTAAAGTTAATAAAGAAATAAGTAAATTGACTCTAGGAAAAAAAAATAGAAATTAATGTTGGGACTTCCCTGGTGGCACAATGGTTAAGAATCCGCCTGCCAATGCAGGGGACACAGATCAATCCCTGGTCCGGGAAGATCCCACGTGCTGCAGAGCAACCAAGCCTGCAGGCCACAACTGCTAAGTTTGCGCTCTTGAGCCCATGAGCCACAACTATTGAAGCCCGCACGTCTAGAGCCTGTGCTCCACAACAAGAGAAGCCACTGCAATGAGAAGCCCACGCACCACAATGAAGAGTAGCCCCCGCTCGCTGCAACTAGAGAAAGGCTGCATGCAGCAGTGAAGACCCAATGCAGCCAAAAAATAAAAATAAGTAAATTAATTTTTAAAAAGAAATTGATGTTATTGGTAAAATTAATGGTGTTCAAAAAATATGGATTTGCTAGACTATTTTAGAGATTATATCATTTAAATGAAAAGGGTATGTGAGTCTAATAAGGCCTCCATGCTTCACCTTTCAGAAAGACACTCGACACTTGATTCTAAAATGGCCATGTTCAACCACAATTTAAGTAAATTTTGTGTCTGATGATTAGCTATAAAGTTAACTGAATCCTCACAAAGGTTTGAAAAAACAAAATAAAGCTTACAAAGTGATGATAATATTAAGTCCTTTTGTAAACTATAGAGTGCTATAAATAAAATATTAGCAATATTTTATTAATCTATTACTATACAATTCTACATATTTTAAGAGAATTGACAATGCTGGATAAAAATCGATGTCTTCCCTTGAAATTTAATTAGCAGTTTCACGACATAGAATTTTTACTCCTACTTTGCTTATTAAAAATTAGTACTGGAGGGACTTCCATGGTGGCACAGTGGTTAAGAATCCTCCTGCCAATTCAGGGGACACAGGTTCGAGCTCTGGTCTGGTAAGATCTTACATGCAGCAGAGCAACTAAGCCCGTGCACCACAACTACTGAGCCTGTGCTCTAGAGCCCGCAAGCCACAACTACTGAGCCTGCATGCCACAACTACTGAAGCCCACGCACCTAGAACCCATGCTCCACAACAAAGAGAAGCCACTGCAATGAGAAGCCTGTGCACCGCAAAGAAGAGTAGCCCCCACTTGCTGCAACTGGAGAAAGCCTGTGCGCAGCAATGAAGACCCAGCACAGCCAAAAATAAATAAATAAATAAACTAATTAATTAGAAAAAAAAATTAGCACTGGAAGTTTTATTCTTTGTTGCTTTTGTTCGTCTTACCCTGTAATACCACCAGACCTTACCTGAGTTAAAATGATAAATATTTAAAATCAAACAGAATAAAAATTCAAAATTTAGTCAGTGTTTAAAACATTTAGATGATCAAAGAAATAATATGTCTGAAATTATTGTTGCTATGGTACTCAGTGGTCACTACAGATCCTAATTTAGTAGAGACAGCTGGAGAGCAATCAAAGGCCAGAAAAATTAACAAGATTCACAAAGCCATTCTACATCTATTTTTCATGAGGAATTTTGAATAGACCACTACAAATCTCAATAGAGGATCTGGTCAGAACATTTATATAAATAACTAATGCTGATTGTGGAACTGAATTTTTTTAATGCATAATTTCTGTGAGATTGTTGAAGCAAAAATTCCCATTAATGAATGATGTTATTCTGAATTCCACTTATTGTGTGTGTGTGTGTGTGTTTAAGTGTGAGATCCATCAATTTATTATTTATTATGTGTATCTGTATGTGTTGTTTTGGTCTGAGATCTATCCTTGGATGGAATTTTAGAAACCTTCTCATCAATCTTACCCAATTAACTATGTTTAAATGAAAAACTTCTGCCATCTGAACTGCCTAATTATTAAGTGGTACATATTCATCATTCTAAAGGCACTTAATATACTGATGCAGAGTATTGTATTTTATGAGTAACAACATCTCAAGGTCAATATAAAGACCTTGGGATTTGGGATTTTGGCAGCACCAAGAGAAATGAAACACAAATATTCCTATGCTGGCACAACTTTCACTAATTTATCCCCTTCAAAAAGCTAACTGGCAAATGAGAAGAAGAATGGAAATAGAATAGATGATAAAAACTCCCTGGCCCAGGGATTAGTCTCTGTTCACCCGTGGCCCGTGTGTCCAGTGGCATCTGTTTATGGATGACTTAACAAGGGATTTGAGTAGCCACATGATCAATGTGTGGTAGTCTGCAACCACCTCAATACACTGCTGGAACACATATTCTGGAAAGACATGCATAGCCTATCTTAAAAAATGAAAGTTAAAAACCTGGATTGTCACCTCCAGGTTTTACTGTTTATAATTCATATTTGATTTATAACATTCATTTCCTTAATGTTTTATATTTTCATATTATTCTTTGCATCAGAGTCCTGTATATGTTTGCTTTCACAATGAACTATAATAAATATACTCACATTATTTATTGCTTTAACCTCTAATATACTGCACATAATACATACATACGGAAGCTGGGGATTAGATTTAAAATGCACAAATACTCCTCTCCACCCTTCTGTGACCCTCTTGAAAACACTTTAGAGAAATATAAAACCCAAGAAAATTAGCTTATAACAGCAAGGAGATTAGGAGGAAATAATCATTGAAGTAATGTTAATATATTTGTGGAAGAAGAGTGAATTAAAGTTGGTTTACAGGCAAATCTGAGCAATGAAGCCAGAGCCCATGGCAGAGGTGACAGCAACTATTTCAAGCAGAATCCTAGTTATGAGCATGGTTCCAAGATTGAAAAGAGGAACAAAATGTGGTCATTAATGGAAATCTTTCTGAATGACAGTTATGTAAGTCAGTTTCCACACCTTTCCTCCCACCATTCCAATACCCCTATTACTAGACCGCCTGGTAGATTGACTTTTATCTTCAGATGGAAAATCTGAGGATTCTTCTTTAATGGCTTCTAATATAGATATTGGTATGCTTCCAGAGAAAATCCCTCCTCACTCTACAATTCTGAAAGTACTAAGTTCCAATTTGTGCTCCAGGCAAATGCACCCTTAAGGTGACCTTCCAAAGTAGAAGCCCACCAGGGACCTTACTCAATCCACGCAACAGCAGGGGAGGAAATTCATAACCATTTTCTAGAATAATAATGCTATACTTTATTAATAATATGAACAGACAATCAAGATTAATGGAGATGTGGAGAATAATCAATGAGAGATAAAAAGACAGAAATAAAAAGAATAACTATAAAGGGAAAACAGATTACTAAGGAGATAGAGGATTCTAGGACATACTTTAGTCATAAAAAAGAACAGGATGTAATGAAAAGGGAATATCAGGGAATAAGAAAAAGTTTCAGAAAATAAATAGTGATTGACAAAATAAATTAAACTCAATAAGAAGATGAATTCATAGAAAACACTCATAATACATAATGGAAGAATGTTAGAATGTCATTTTCACAAGGATAGGGATTTTTATCTGTTTTATTTATCTCCATGTTCCCAGTTCCTAAAACAAGGCCTTAAAACTGAAGGCATTCCATCCTCCTGGGATCTAGCCATATAAAGAAACTTGACCTAGACTTCTGAGAGAGAGAGACCAAATGGAGAGAGGGAGGCTGCCAGCTGAGTCGTGTGAATTAAGTTGTATCAGTTGTTCTAGCCCCAGCTGTACTGATGGAACGAAGCTGTAGGAGTGAACCCCACTAACACCATGTGGCGGAGAGACGAGTCATCCTGGCTAAGCCCTGCCCAAGTAGCAGAATACTGAGAACATAAATTATTCTTGCTGTTTTAAGTCACTAAGTTTTTCATAACAGCTTTATTGAGATATAATTCACATACCATAAAACCCGCTGTTTCAAAGTATGTAATTCGGTGGGTTTTAGTATATTCACAAGGTTGTGCCACCATCACTGCTATCTAATTCTAGAACATTTTGAGAATCCTAAAAAGAAACCTCATACCCATTACCAGACACCCAATCTTCTCCTTCTGCCTTCAGCCCCTGGTACCCACTAGTCGCCCGCTATGGACTTGTTTATTCTGGACATTTCATATACATGGAATCGTACAATATGTGGTCTTTTGTGACTGGCTTCCTTTGCTTAGCATAATTTTTTCAAGGTTCATCCATGTTGCAGCATGTATCAGTATTTCATTCCTTTTTTTCAAATTGTGGTAAAATAAACATAAAACTCACCATTTTAATCATTAAAAAAAAAAAAAAAACAAAACTGAAGGCATTCAATAAATATGTGTTGAAAACTAGTGGTTACCTGTGGCGAAAGGGCAAGTGGGAGGGGCAATACAGGGGTAGGTGATTAAAAGGTACAAACTATTAGGTATAAAATAAGTTACAAGGATATATTGTACAGCACAGGGAATATAGCAAATATTTTATAATAAATATAAATGGACTCTAACGCTTTAAAAATTGTGAATCACTATATTGTACACCTGTAATTTATATAATAACATACAACTATACTTAATAATAAACAAATAAATATGTGTTGAGTAAATGAACAAATCATGCAAAGACACAACTATGCAAGAAAACATAAAATAAACTGAGATTTAATCTTGGAATCCAAACAACCAATCCAAACAACCACACATTCAAAAAGGACAGAAAAGAAAGTCAGAGGTGAGCGAAGTGTTAAGTAAGTATAGAGTCACAGTTTCCAAAAAGCGAAGAAAAACACAAATCTGCAGATTAAGAGTAAGATTAATGAAAAAAAAGATTCACGGGGGAGTGGCAAAGATGGCAGAAAAGGAAGAGCCGGAACTCATCACCTCCCATGAGAACACCAAAATTACAAGTATTTATAGAGCAACTATCAATGAGAATGACCTGAACACTAGCATAAAGAACATCTACAACTAAAGATATAAAGAAGGAATCACAAGGAGATGGGCAAGAGGGGTAGGGATGCAATATAGTAAAGACCCATAACCCTGGGGTAGGTGACCCACAAATTGGAGGACAAGTACGACTGCAGAGGTTCTCCTCAAGGAGTGACGGATCCAAGGCTCATATCGGGCTCCCCAGCCTGGGGGTCCTACACTGGGAAGACAAGCCCCCAGAAGGTTTGGCCTTCAAGGTCAGTGGGGCTTACTTTTGGGAGAGCCAGAAAGCTATAGGAAACAGAGACTCCACAAAGAACACACACAGAAGTCTCACGTGCTCCAGGATCCAGAGCATAAGCAGTAATTTGAAAGAATCCTGGGTCAGACCCACTTGATGATCTCAGAAAGCCTCTCGGAGATGCAGGAGGCAACTGAAACATACCATGGAATCATAGCTGCTGGCAGCCATTATTGGGAGCTCATCCCACCGTGAGGACCCTGGTGACAAACACCACTCTGGAATCCTCCCTCTAGCTTATTAGTTCTGGGACCCTGCCCTGCTCACCAGCTGGTCAGCACCAGTCCTGGGACACACAGTCTAAGCAGCTAGCTTGGTGAGGACAAAGATCCACCCTCCAGCAAGCTGGCTACCATAGGACCACCTGAGCCTCTAGCCACCCCAGGACCCAGCCCCACCACCAGAGGGACCAGAACCTGGCCCCATCCACCAGTGGGCCCACACTAGCCCTGGTGCCCCACACCCAGGTGATGGACCCAGCCCCACTCACCAGGAGACAGGCACTAGTCTCAGGACCTGGCCTCACCCTCTAGTGGGAAGATACCAGACCTGAAACACCACGGCCCAAGCCCCACATAACAGCAGGCCAACACCAGCCCTGGGGAATCACCACTGCTCTGTAGCCAGCTGTGTCAAGAACCAAACCACCCACCATTAGGCTGGCATCACCCTGGGACACCCTGAGCCCTAGCCCTGCTTAACAGCAGGGCTACACCAGCTCCAGGACACCTTGGACACCTCAGCCAGCTGCTCTCAGATCCAGCCCCACCCAGCAGTGGGCCAACACCAACCCTGGGACAACCATGGGCCATGGTCCTCCCACCAGCAGGCCAACACTTGCTCCAGGACCCTGGCCCCAGAGCAAGCCAACTCAGTGCACACCAGTGGGTCAGCACTAGCCCCAGGATCCCACCCCAGCACTCTGTAGCCAGCTGCCATGTGATTCAGCCCCACCCAACAGTGGGCCAGCACCAAGACCATGACTCCCTTATTTATTTCTAATACGTAGAAATAAAAATAGTGAATTACACAAAATGAAGTGACAGAGGAATATGTTCCAAATGAAAGAACTAGATAAAACCCCAGAGGAGAACTAAGTGAAGTGGAGATAAGCAATCTACCTGATAAAGCACATAAGGTAATGATCATAAAGATGCTCAAAGAACTAGGGAGAAGAATGGATGAACAGAGTGAGAAGTTAGAAGTTTTTTAACAAAGTCAAAAAATATAAAGAGCCAAACAGAGCTGAATAATACAATAATTGAAACAAAAAAAATACACTAGAAGGAATCAACAGCAGATTAGATGATACAGAGAAAGCAACAAACTTGGAGACAGAGTAGTGGAAATCACTCATTGAACAGAAAAAAGAAAAAAGAATTTTAAAAAATAAAGACAGTTTAAGAGACCTCTAGAACAACATCAAGCATACTAACATTCTCATTATTGGGGTTCCAGAAGGAGAAGAGAGGGAAAGGGGTAGAGAACATATTTTGAGATGTAACAGCTGAAAACTTCACTAACCTGGAAAAGGAAACAGACATCCAGGCCCAGGAAGCACAGATTCCCAAAGCAGATCAACCCAAAGAGGCCCACACAAAGACATATTGTAATTAAAATGGCAAAAATTAAAGATAAAGAGAGAACATAAAAAGCAGAAAGAGAAAAGCACAAGTTACATACAAAGGAATTCCCTATAAGGCTATCAGCTGACTTTTTACCAGATACACTGCAGGCCAGAGGGAGTGGGACTATCTATTTAAAGTGATGAAAGAGAAAAACCTACAACCAAGAATAGTCTACCTGGCAAGGCTTTCTGGAAAACTGGACAGCTACGTGCAAAAGAATGAAAGTGGACTGTTTTTTCACACAATATACAATAATAAAATAAAAATGGATTAATGACTTAAATGTAAGACCTGAAACCATATAACTTCTAAAAGGAAACATAGGCAATATGCTCTTTGACACTGGTCTCAGCAACTTTCTTTTTGGATATCTCTCCTCAGCCAAGGGAAACAGACAGAAATAAACAAATGGGACTACATAAAATGAAAATGCTTTTGCACAACAAACGAAACTATCAACAAAACAAAAAGGCTGCCTACTGAATGGGAAAAGATATTTGCAAATGATGTATCTGACAAGGAGTTAATATCCAAAATATATAAAGAACCCATACAACTCAACGTGAAAAACCAAACAACCCAATTAAAAAATGGATAAAGGATCTGAATAGACAATTTTTCAAAAAAGACACACAGATAGCTAACAGGCACATGAAAAGATGCTATCACTAATCATCAGGGAAATGAAAATCAAAACCACAATGAGATATCACCTCACATCTGTCAGAATGGCTATTATCACAAGGACAACAAATAACAAGTGTTTGCAAGGACTTGGAGCAAAGGGAATTGTTGTGCTCTTTTGGTGGGAATGTAAATTGGTGCAGCCACTATGGAAAACAGTATGGAGGTTCCTCAAGAAATTAAAAATAGAACTATTATACAATCCAGCAATTCAACTCCTCGGTATTTATCTGAAGAAAATAAAAATACTAATTCAAAAAGATATATGCACCCCTATGTTCACTGCAGCATTATTTACCATAGCCAAGATACGGAGGCAACCTAAATGCCTACCAATAGATGAATGGATAAAGAAGATATGGTATATGTATACCATGTAGCATTACTCAGCCATAAAAAGGAATGAAATCTCACTACTTGGGACAAGAGGGGTGGATGTAGAGGGTATTATGGTAAGTGAAACAAGTCAGGCAGAGAAAGAGAAATACTGTATGATTTCACTTTTAGGTGGAATCTAAAAACAAAACAAATGAAAAAAATTACAAAACAGAAAGAGAGTTATAGAAACAGAGGATAAACATGTGGTTGCCAGAGAGGAAGGGGATTGGAGCAGGAGAGAAATAGGTGAGGGAGATAAAGAGGTACAAACTTTCAGTTACAAAATAAATGATTCACAGATATGAATTGTACATTATGGGGAATACAGTCAATATTTATGTAATATCTTTATTGATGACAGATGACAACTAGACTTATCATGCTGACTACTTTGAAATGTATAGAAATATTGAGTCACTATGCTCTGTACCAGGAACTAACAAAAATTTATAAAGAAGCAGAAGGGAAATAGTACTCATGATCCTATCAACTGCAGGTAAATCTAGTCAGCACTTAGGCACATTTGCTTTTTAATTTTTTTGCATACAATTATCTTAAATACTTAGATCATGCTGTATATGCTGATTTTATTTTTTAATATTATTATAAGTATTTTCCCTTTATTAAAAAAAGTCCTTAAACATTATAACCCTTTTAATTACTATATAATATTTAATGGCTTGGTATACATTTTTCAATTTTTTTATTGAATTCATTTTAGAGTATTCACATAATTCTTGTTCCATCATTGAGCTAACATTACAGAATACTTATTTTCTCCTTTGTTAATTATTCATATGCTCTGCCCTTTTATTTTTGTGGTAGGTGTTTTTATTACAATCATCTTCCTCTATCATTTTAGTATTATGTTCCCTTTTTATAGCTACCATTAGTTTATCTTTCCTCCTTTTTTTCTTAAGTTTTATAAAACTTAACTTTATTTGCATTTTTCAAAAAGATGATCTTGGCTTTATTGAATGATTTTACTGTTTGAGTAGTGAAAAATGTTTTTTTCTAATTCTTTTGCTTCTGTTCTAATCTATCTCTTTTCCCTGGTATTTTATTATAGCTTTTTAAAAAGAAACTCATGAATTCAATGCATTGGTTTTTATATTTTAACAATAGAAATTATAAAGAGTTCAAAACTAGTAAAAATACAGACAATTTTATAATATGTACCAGGATTCACCACCCATGTTTAACAAAAAATGGATATTTTGTCATAGTTGCTACAGATACATTATTTTTAAAGAAATAAATAGCTAAATGTCATTAACATTCTTTAACTCTCCCATTTTCCTCAAAGTAAGGTACTACTAATGTCAGTGAGTATAATTTCCATGAATTTATTTTGCCCTTCATTCATTTATTTTTAAAATTGAAGTATAGTTGATTTACAATATTATATTAGTCTCAGGTGTACAACATAGTGATTCAAAAATTTTATAGATCATACTCCATTTAAAATTTTTACAAAATAATGGCTATATTTCCTTGTGCTGTACAGTATACCCTTGTTGCTTATTTATTTTATACATAGTACTTTGTATCTCTTAATCCCATACCCCTATCATGTCCTTCCCCCCTTCCTATTCCCCATGGTAAACACAGTTTGTTTTCTATATCTGTGAGTCTATTTGTGTTTTGGTATATACATTTGTTTTATTTTTTATTTTTTGGATTCCACATAGATAAATAGAATATTTGTCTTTCTATGTCTGACTTATTTCACTAAGCATAATACCCTCTAGGTCCATCCACACTGTTGAAAATAGCAGAATTTCATTCTTTTTTATGCCTAATAGTCCATTGTGTGTGTGTGTGCATGCCACATATTCTTCATCCTTTCATCTTTTGATGGATATTTAGGTTGCTTCCATATCTTGGCTATTGTAAATAATGCTGCTATGAACACTGGGATGCATGTATCTTTTTGAATCAGTGGTTTCATTTTCTTCAGATATGTATCTGGCAGTGGAATTGCTGGATCATATGGTAGATCTATTTTTAGTTTTTGAAGGAACCTCTCTTCTGTTTTCCATAGTGGCTGTGCCAATTCACATTACTATCATATCCTCATCAACATCTTTTATTTTCAGTCTTTTTAATCATAACCATTTGGATAGGAGTAAATTGATATCTCATTCTGGTTTTGATTTGCATTTTGCTGATGATTAGCAATGTTGAGCATTTCTTCATATGCCTTATGGCCATCTGTATATCTTCAATGAAAAGAGTCTATTCTAGTCTTTTGCCCATTTTTAAATTGGGTTTTTTGTTTTTTGATATTGAGTTGTATGAGGTGTTTATTTTTGATATTAATCACTCATACCATGTGCAAATATTTTCTCTCATTCAGGACATTGTCTTTTTGTTTCGTCAATGGCTTCCTTTGCTGTGCAGAATGTTTTTAAGTTTAATTAGGTTCCATTTATTTTTGCTTTTGTTTCCTTTGTCTTAGGAGACAGATACAAAAAAATATTGCTACAATTTATGTCAGAGTGTTCTGCCTATGTTTTATTCTGGGTGTTTTATGGTTTCCTGCCTTACATTTAGGTCTTTAATCCATTTTGAGCTTATTTTTGTATATGGCGTGGAAAATGTTCTAATTTCATTCTTTTACATGTAGCTGTTCAGTTTTCCCAGAACCACTTGTTGAAGAAACTGTCTTTTCTCCATTGTATATTCTTGCCTCCTTTGCTGTAGTTTAATTGACCATAGGTGTATGGGTTTATTTCTGGGCTCTCTATCTTGTTCCACTGACCTATGTGTCTGTTTTTCTTCCAGTACCATGCTGTTTTGATTCTTGTAGCTTTGCAGTATAGTCTGAAGTCAGGGAGGGTTATACTTCCAGCTTTGTTCTTTCTTCTCAAGACTGTTTTGGCAATTCAGGATCTTTTGTGGTTCCATATGACTATTAGGATTATTTGTTCTAGTTCTTTGAAAAATGTGACGAGTATTTTGATAGGGATTGCATTAAATATGTAGAGTACTCTGGGTAGTATGGACATTTTAACAATATTAATTTTCTCAATCCAAGAGCATGGGATATCTTTCCATTTCTTTGTATCATCTTCAGTTTTCTTCATCAATGTTTCATAGTTTTCAGAGTATAGCTCTTTCACCTCCTTGGTTAAGTATGTTCCCAATATTTTATTATTTTTGATGCTATTTTAAGTAGAATTGTTTTTTCACTTTCCCTTTCTGATAGTTCATTACTAGTGTATAAAAATGCAACAGATTTCTGTATATTAATCTTGTATCATGCAAATTTACTGAATTTGTTTATTATTTGTAATAATTTTGGGGTGAAGACTTTAGGGTTTTCTAAACGAAATATCATGATATCTGCATATAGTGACAGTTTTACCTCTTCTCTTCCAATTTGGTTACCTTTTATTTCTTTTTCACAAATGGCCTTCAGTATGTTAAGATATAGTCCCTCTAGACCAACTTTGATGAGTGCTTTTAACATGAATGGATGTTCAATTTTGTCAACAGCTTTTTCTGCATCTACTGAGATGATCATGTGACTTTTATCCTTCCTTTTATTAATGTGGTGTATCACACTGATTGATTTACAAATATTGAACCATCCTTGCATCCCTGGAATAAATCCAATTTGATCATGGTGTATGATCTTTTTTATGTATTGTTGGATTCAGTATGCTAATATTTTGTTGAGGATATTTGCATCTATATTCACCAGAGGTACTGGCCTGTAATTTTTTTTTTTTGCAGTATCTTTATCCACTTTTTGGTACCACGGTTATGGTGGCCTTGTAGAATGAATTTGGGGTGTTCCATACTCTTCAATTTTTTGAAGTAGTTTGAGAAGGATAGGTATTAGCTCTTCTTTATAGGATTCTCATGTGAAGCCAGCTGGTCCTGGACTTTTCTCTGCTAGGAGTTTTTAAATTACATATTCATTTTCACTTCTACCAATTGGTCTGTTCAGATTGTCTATTTCTTCCTTATTCATTCTTGGTAGGTTGTATGTTTCTAGAAATTTGTCCATTTCTTCTAGTTTGTACAATTTGTTGGCATATAACTGTTTATAGTATTCTCTTATGAATTATTGTGTTTCTGTGATATTATTTCTCCTCTTCCAATTCTTATTTTATTTTGTTTCTCTCTTTTTCTCAATGAGCCTGGCTAAAGGTTTATCAATTTTGTTTATCTTTTCTAAAAACCAGCACTTGGTTTCATTGACCTTTTCTATTTTTCTAATCTCTATTTTATTTATTTCCTCTCTGATCTTTATTATTTCCTTCATTTTGCTAACTTTGGGCTTGTTTGTTCTTCTCTAATTCTTATAGATAGTAGGTTAGGTTGTCTAGTTGAGATTTTACTTGTTTTTGAGGAAGGCCTGTGTTGCTATAAAATTCCCTATTAGAACTCTTTTTGCTGCATCCCATAGATTTTGGAAAGTTGTGTTTCCCTTTTTTGTTTGTCTCCAGGTTTACCTTTTGATTTCTTCATTGACCTATTGGTTTTTAAGTAGCATCTTGTTGCGACTCCATGTGTTTGTGCATTTTTCACTTGTCTTCCTGTAATTGATATGCATATAGTATCATACCACTATGTTCAGAAAAAAACACTTAATATAATCTATCTTCTTAAATTTTGAGACTTGTTTTGTGGCCTAGAATGTGATCTATCCTGGAGAAGATTCCATATGCCCTTGAAAAGAATGTGTATTCCACTGCTTTGGAGTAGAATGTCCTTTAGAATTCTATTAAGTCCAACTGGTCTAATGTGTCATTTTCTGTCTGGACAATCTGTTCATTGATGTAAGTGGGGTGTTAAATTCTCTTACTATTATTGTATTATTGTTAATTTCTCTCTTCATGTCCGTTAATATTTGCTTTATTCATTTAGGATCTCCTGTGTTAGGTGCATATATGTTAACAAGCATTATAGCCTCTTCTTCAATTGATCCATTTATATAATGATCTTCCTTCTCTGTTACAGACATAGTTTTAAAGTCTATTTTGTTTGATATTAATATTGATATCCCTGCTTTCTTGTCATTTCTGTGTACATGAAATATCTTTTTCCATCCTTTCACTTTCCATCTGCGTATGTCTTTAGCTCTGAAGCAAGTCTCTGTAAGCAGCACATACATGGGTCTTGTTCTTTTATCAAATCACCCCCCCCCTTGTCTTTTGATTGGACCATTTAGTCCATTGACATTTAAAGTAATTATTAATGGGTATGCACTTATTGCCATTTTGTTATTTGTTGTCTCTTTTTTTTATAATTGTTCTTCACTGTTCTTTTCTTCTTTTTGTTTCTTTCCTTGTGGTCTGAGGATTTTCTTTAGTAGTATGCTTCTGTTCCTTTCTCTCTAGTTTTTGTGTATCTCTTGTAGGTTTCTGACTCGTGGTTACCATGGGGTTCATATCTGTTGCTACAACTATATCTACGTGCCTTAAACAAGGAGTCATTTAAGTTCAAACACATTCTAAAAGATCTACATTATTTTCCTTCTTTCCCCCACATTTCCTGTTTTTGATGTCATATTTTACAGCTTCTTGTTTATCCCTTTACTGATTATTGTAGTTTTGGTTGATTTTACAATGTTTTGTCTTTTAATCTTCATACTAGCTTATTAAAGTGGTTGATCCTCAGCCTTTACTATATATTTACCTCTACTAGTGGAATTTTTCCTTTCCCATAGGTTCTTACTTCCTGTTATACCTTTTTCTTTTCCACTTAGAGAAGACCCTTTTACATTACTTTTAGGGTAGGTTTAGTATTGATAAACTCTTTTAGTTTTTGCTTGTCTGATAAGTTCTTTATCTCTCAATTCTAAATGATAATCTTGCTGGGTAGAGTATCCTAGGTTACAGGTTTTCCCATTTCAGCACTTTGAATATATCATGCCACTCTCTTGTGGCCTGCACTGTTTCTCCAGAAAAATCAGCTGAGGGCCTTATGGGGGTTCCCTTGTATATGATTCTTTTTTTCCTCTTGCTGTCTTTAGAATTCTCTTTATATCTTTAAGTTCTGCCATTTTAATTATGATATGTCTTGGTGTCAGTTGGTTTGAGTTTATCTTGTTTGAGTCCCTCTGATTCCTTCACCTGGATATCTGTTTCCTTCTTCATGTTTTGGAAATTTTCAGCCACAATTTCATCAAATACATTTTCTACCCCATTCTCTCTCTTCTCCTTCTGGGACCATGATAATGCCAATGTTGTTATGCTTCATGTTGCCCCAGAGATCCTTTAAACTGTTCTCATTTTTTAAAATTTGGTTTTCTTTTTGGTGTTCTGATTGGGTGATTTCCATTATTCTACCTTCCAAATCACTTATGTGTTCTTTATCACCTAGTCTTCTATTTCCTTCTAGTGTGTGTTTCATTTGTTATTGTATTCTTCAGTTCTGACTCATCCTTTTTCATACTTACTACCTCTTTGTTGAAATTCTCACTATGTTCATTTCTTCTTTTCCTTAATTCACTTAGGATTCTTATTACTAATACTTTGAACTCTTTATCTGGCAAACTGTTTATTTCTGTTTCATTAGTTGTTGTTTCAGGGTTTTCCCCTTGTTCCTTCAATTGAAACAAATTACTCTGTCTTCTCATTTTCCTTAACTTTGTCTCTATGAAATTAGGTGAAAGTTACCTATTGCAGTGTTGAAGGAGTGTCCTTGTGTCGAAGCATCCCTATACAGCCTGCGTGTGCCCAGTGGGCATGGTGATGGAGCTGGATCTGACGTGAACACAAGTCATGTTTTTCCCCAGGGTGTGCTGGGAACTACTACCTTGGTAGGAGGTGGGGTTGGAGATGGAGGGATAGGGCCAGAGCCAGCTGTGTGCTGGAGCTTCTTATTAGCTCAGTGGCTATCACTGCCCTATCAGGGGCAGGATCGGGTCCCAAGCACCCTAGCCACAGAGGGGAGCGATGGTCGAGCAAGAGGGGCTGGGAGGGCACTTGGTATAGGTCTGGGTGCAGGCTGTGACAGTCAGACACCTAGACTGCTTCTGATGTGCTGCCTGTGTAAGGGCCAGTAATGGCTGCCCCTGCCGTGCTCAGATGCTGCTCTGTGTCTGAGACGCCTTTTTCACTCACAGCTGAGCTCTCCCCTTAGTCTCTGCCACCCTTGCCCTGGTATGTAGCTGCATTGCAGAGCAGGTTGGGCTGGTATGGTTGTTCAGCATGGGCTGGGGCATGGGCTGTGGCAGTCTGGCCACAGTCAGAAATCTGGACTGTTTCTGAAAAGATACATGTGTAAGCATCAGTGATGGCTGCCTCCACCCTGCCCAAATTCTGCTTTGGGTCTGAGCCATTTTTGTGCCTTACAGCCGAGTTCTTTCCTCAGTTGTGGCAGTGCTCACTCCAGTGTGGAGGTGTGTCATGAAGTTAATGGGACTGGAGTGGTCACTCAGCTCAAGCTAGGGTGTGTGCCAGGGCGATTGTGGGAAAGAGGCCTATGACCCAGGCAATTTCAATCCTCCCTCTCTGCCTTGGGAATAAGTAAGTGTGTCCGCACTCCTCACAAGTGGACTCCAGGCTTTCCCCAGTTCTCCTGTTAGTCCCACCGGCCCTCCAGCCGGCCAAGGGGACTCATCTTCCTGGTGTCAGATCCCAGGGTTGAGGCACCCAGTATGTGACTCAAACCACTCACTCCCCAGGGAGGATCCCCACCCATGTAATCCCCCTCATCTTCTGAGTCCCCTCCCAGCAGCAAAAGTCCTGACCTGATTGCTTCTCTTCCCTTTCTACCCAGTTCTGTGTGGATATCTTTCTTACAGCCTTGGTTGTATAGAAGTCTTTTCTGCCAGTCTCCAGTTAGTTTTCAGTGGGAATTTTTCCACATGTAGATGTATTTTTGATGTGTTCATGGGGGGAGGTGAGTTCCACATCCTCCTACTCTGCAATCTTGATCTCCTCCTGTCCATGAATGTTTTTTAAAATTTATAAAAAGCATGTATGATTTTAATGATGTGTAGTACTGATTTGTCGATTTTTTTGAAATTTGTATATAATAATATTATCTATATTTTTTGCCATTTTTCTCTTGTGTTAATGTTATGTTTCTGTGATATAGTCACGTTGACATACACAAAAATTGTTTATTCATTTGAGCTGGAGTTTCTCAACCTTGGTATTATTAACATTTTGGGTTGGATAATTCTTTGTTGTGGGGGGCTGTCCTATACATTTCCAAATGTTTAACAGTACTCCTGGGTTCTGTGCACTGAAAAGATGCTCACCCTTACTGGTAATCATAGCAATGGAGCATCCTTCATCCCCAGTTGTGACAACCAAAAATGTCTCTAGACTTTGCTAATTGTTCCCTGGAGGGCAAAATTGTTCTTGGTTTAGAACCATTGATTTAAACTAATAATGTAATAATACATTATAAGAAAGGTTTATTCATCCCATTTAATGCATAATTGGCTTGTTTACATTTTTCAGTATTGCAAGCGATGCTGCAAAGAACAATGCAGTACTTGTCTCCTCTGTACTTATTCTAGAATTTTCCTAGGGTACATACCTAGTAGTGGATTTGCTAGGTTGTAAGGAATGTAAGTCTTCAAATTTAAAAGATACAACAATAACTTGAATATAGTTAAACCAACCACCAGTGATGAATACATTTCATGTTTCTCCACATCTCTGTCAAAGTTTTATTTTCTCAGAATTTAAAAATTCTTGTCAGTCTCTATGTACAAATAGTAATGCACTATCATTTTAATCTCCATTACCACGGTTACCAGTGAGGGTGAGCATCTTTTCAGTATTTCATTTTTGATTCCTGTTTTGTGTTGCTGTACCATTTTAAAACTATGTTTTTTTGTTTTGTTTTGTTTTTTTGAAACTATGTTTTGTTTGTATTTTTCAATTCACTGTAGAATTTCTTTATCCTAGAAATAAGCTTTCTGTTTTCTAAGTCTGTGCATTAGTTTGACTTTTCTATAATTAAAAATATAATTATTCAAAATTTCCAGCTTTCATTTTTGTAACTGCACTTTGCATATTTATTTTTTTAAATTGTAAAATCATAAAAATACTTTGGTTTATTTTGTTTATTTAAATGTTAAAACTTTGCTTTCTGCTCATTTTGGTCTTTAATTCAACTGAAATTATTTTTTACAGATTACTGAGGTGTAATTAAAAATATATAATAAACTGTCCATATTTAAGGTGTACAATTCATAGTTTGGGGTATATATTTATGGACTCAGGAAACCATTAATTCAAGAAAATGAACATATTGTTCACCCTCAAATGTTTTTGCATATCCTTGTTTGATCCTGCCCTCCCTATCCACTTTGATACCCACCCTCTCCCATCTCCAGGCATCCAGTAGCCTGCTTTCTGTCTCTAAAGATTATTTTGTATTTTCAGGAATTTTAAATAGAAGCATACAGTATGTATTATTCTTTACCTGGCTTCTTTCATGCAGCCTAATTGTTTTGAGATTCCTCTAGTTGTTGCATGCATCAATTCATTCTTCTTTATTTTTAAGTATTTTTCTATTGTATGGAAAGATTACCATTTGTTTATCTACTAATCTGGTGATGGTATTTGGACTGTTTCTAGATCTTATTATTAAAAATAAAGTTCTTATAAACATTCATATACAAGTCTTTATATAAACGTATTCTTTCATTCATACTCTATAAGTGGAATGGCTAAGTCATGTGGTAGGTATAAATATAACTTTGTAAAACCTACCAAATCATTTTCCAAATGATTGTACCATTTTACATTCTCATGAGAGGTCCAGTTGCCCCACATCTTTGCCAACCTTTGGTTTGGCCAGTGTTTTAAATTTTAGCTATTTATAAAGAGATCTTTATAAGGGCTTGAACATTTGGATTTTTCTAATTTTCTGACTATATGGTAAAAGTTTCATTTTTATTTAATTTCGGCATTTGCATGGTAAAGGAAACCATAAACAAAATGAAAAGATGACCCACAGAATAGGAGAAAATATTTGCAAACAAAGCGACTGACAAGGGATTAACCTCCAATATATACAAACAGTTCATGCAGCTCTATGTCAAAAAAACAAACAACCCAATCAAAAAATGGGCAGAAGATCTAAAGACAGTTCTCCAAAGAAGACATATCGATATCCAAAAAGCACATGAAAAGATGCTCAATATCACCAATTATCAGAGAAATGCAAATCAAAACTACAATGAGGTATCACCTCATACCAGTCAAAATGGCCATCATCAAAAAGTCTACAAACGATAAATGCTAAAGAGGATGTGGAGCAAAGGGAGCCCTCCTACACTGTCGGTGGGAATATAAATTGGTACAACCATTATGGAGAACATTACAGAGGTTCCTTAAAAAACTAAAAATAGAACTACCATATGTTCCAGCAATCCCACTCCTGGGCATATATCCAGAGAAACTGTAATTTGAAAAGATACATGCACCTCAATATTCACTGCAGCACTATTTACAATAGCCAAGATGTGGAAGCACCTTAAATGTCCATTGACAGAGTAATGGATAAAGAAGATGTGGTACATATATAAAATGGAATATTACTCAGCCATAAAAAAGAACAAAATAATGCCATTTGCAGCAACATGGTTGCAAATAGAGATTATCATACTAAGTGAAGTAAGTCAGACAAAGACAAATATCATGATATCACACATATGTTGAATCTAATTTTTTAAATGATATAAATGAACTTATTTACAAAACAGAAACAGATTCACAGATTTCAAAAAGAAACTTATGATTATCAAAGGGGAAACGTGTAGGGGGAGGGATAAATTAGGAGCTTGGGATTAACATACACACACTACTATATATAAAATATTAACAGATAACCAACAAGGACCTACTGTATAGCACAGGAAACTCTACTCAATATTCTGTAATAACCTATATGGGAAAAGAATCTGAAAAAGATTGCATAACTGAATCATTGCTCTGTACACCTGAAACTAACACAACATTGTAAATCAACTATACTCCAATAAAATTAAAAAAAATAAATTTGGGCATATGTTTTACATCCTCAGGATTTGATAAGCTAACTGTAGAGGTGAAAATTTAGAGAAAGGATGAAGCACTGTATCCATGCTAGGAAATCTGAACTGTATTTCTAAGTTTTTCATTTGCCTGTGACATCAGAGAGTTGTCTGGCCTCTTTGGACCTTATCTGAAAATTAAATGAGCATTCACAGTTTTAACGTATTGGTATAAAAATATTTTCTTTATACCTTTACAAACACTCTGATATCAAATTTATTTTTTCAAAGTTCTCATACTGCACAGGTTTAATAACTGTAAACTACAATATCTGTCATCCATATTAGTTTTAATTATCAATTAAGGATGCAAATCAATGAGGTTTCACTATTCTGGTACTTAAGAATTAGAATATATTTATACAGTTCACAATTCTACTGTGGAGGATTATAAAAATATTCTAACTTCTTTGAAACAATAAGTTCACAAATTTTAAAGGAAAATATTCTCATTAATATTGATTACTGCACAAGTTTAAATATTAATAGTTCCATTTTCTTTACATTACCTGAACTATGATGTAACATGAGACATAACCTTGGCAAAGGTTAATCCGAAGTAGCTAAAAACTAAGCAGGAGTGAAAATGTTGACAATACTGCAAAATAGAGAGGGAAGAGGCTTCCTGGTTTGCAAGTAGTTATCTGTTACATTTGTAAACCAAGTGTTCTCTGGAACATAGGCAAATCAAAGAAAATTTTAAAAACCTGAAACCAATATATATGTTCCATGAAGAAAACAATGAAACCCATTGTGCTTTTATATTACAAATGGACTATTATATTTTAGTACTTCTCATTAAATCACAAAATTATAACTATCTTTTTAAAACAATAACTGACATTTTTAATTTTTATATTTCAAAACATAAATCTTACTTTTTGACTTGTTTATGCAAATTCACAGAGACAGTGGCTTATAATTAATGTAGAGAGCTGTGAAAGGAAGTTTTGAGAACCAAATTGGATGCTATTGTTGGCTACTGCAGAGTATACTATTATGGTACAATTATCCAACTTCTCTTTCATTTGCCATTTTTCTTCTCCCCAAATAGCTTTCAAGAATGCTAGTGGGCTTCCCTGGAGGTGCAGTGGTTAAGAACCCGCCTGCCAATGCAGGGGACATGGGTTCGAGCCCTGGTCCAGGAAGATCCCACATGCCGCGGAGCGACTAAGCCCGTGCGCCACAACTACTGAGCCTGTGCTCTAGAGCCCGCGAGCCACAACTACTGAGCCTGCACACCCGGAGCCCATGCTCCACAACAGGAGAAGCCACCACAATGAGAAGACCATGTACTACAACGAAGAGTAGCCCCCACTGGCCACAACTAGAGAAAGCCCGCGCAGAGCAACAAAGACCCAATGCGACAACAACAGCAACAACAACAACAAAAAGAATGCTAGTGACCGTGGTTTCTCCTTTGAGGCATGAAGAAGAAAGGAGTAAAGGTAAAGGGGTCTCTTCTACACTTAGCCACCTTTAAAGAACTTTTCTATAAAAACCTGCTTACAATTCAGTATCTGTTTCTATGTCACTGGCTATCTCACTTGTTAAGGAAGCTGGGGAATACAGGTTTTAAATGCATGCATGCATGCATATATTAAAAATCAATGAGTTCTAATACTAAGGAGGAAGCAGAATAAATGTGTGGTTAGCAATTAGTGGTCTCTGGCACAATAAAATGGAAGACCATCAGTGAGGATAATTCATGGAAGATGTGCTGTATGAAAGGTTAATATATGATTGTCCTCAAGCTGGAGAATGATGCAAATATTGTGAGATAAATCATTTCTTTCCCTGTCAACTGAATGGTCTATAAAAAGAGTGAACTATTTACTTACCATGTTTAACCTATCCCAGCCATATCATGAATAGAAAAATACTGCTAGTAAAGAATTTAGGTTACATTCTCCCAAACTTCCTTTTTGAAAGTTAAATCTGATTATTTTGAGAGGTAGCTGACTAAACAATGCTGTCTTCTTCCACTACCTCCTCTTTGAAATTCCTGTTTAGGATCCAAGACTCATCTGTCCGTCCGCTGTCTCTCTCACTTCCTCCCTCATGTCCCCGAAGGCATCAGTAAGTGATGACCAGGAGAAAGAAAATGCCCAGAAACAAAACCTGGTTGCATATATGAAAGAGGAATCACAGTCTACCAAAAGTGTGCTGTATAATTTATGATTTTATAAACGGATATGAATTAATAGTACCTAACTTGACAATTTAAAAATTCTTCAATTGATTATGGCATGGAATATGGTTGCCATAATAATTTAGTAAAAAAAAAATTATCACCTTATTCTCTAAAGCCTTAAATCTGTAACTAAAAATCAGACTAGACTTAGAAGGCTTTCATTAACCATGGAAAGGTTAAAATTACTCCAATGTTTGTTCAAAAAGAAAAACAAATGGTTAGAAAATGACAAACATAAGAATACTTTGTATAAAAAATATGTCATGTAGATGCATTCAAGGACATATTTACAAGCATATTAGTTAAGTATCGTCATTGCTTAAAGGACAATTTTTTTAAAAGAAAATGAATACAGTTATACTTGATGACCTTGCAGCAGAACAGCATTCCTACAAAGAAAACTAACAAGCCAGATAAAAATGCAAAATTATGCTTTTATACACTGGAAAGCCACTATAGTAACAAGAACTAGACAGGCCAAGATTCAGGAGGAGAACTGCAGGAAGGTGAGTTCCTCTATATTATCTACTGAACTTAAACACTGGCATATTCTCAACTTAGTAGTTTTACTTCTACGTGTATAGCCAACCAATTCCAATGCACATATGTACCAAGAGATATGTGCCCTGAATGTTCACAGCAGCACTATTTACAATAGGCAAAAATTGGAAGTATGCATCAACAGTAAAACGGAAAACTGAATTGAACTATATTTACATAATGGAATACTACACAGCAGTAAAAATAAATCATAATATAAATGATAAGTCTCACATAGATAACATTGAGAAAAGAAGCCTGACAGAGGTGAATACACACAGTATGCTTCTATTTATAAGGAAAAAAAAATCACAAGTCTAATCTATGATGTTACAAATAGGATAAGAGATACATCAGGAGGCAGAAGGAGTGATGATTGGGAGGAGGCATGTCAAGGCTTATCAGATGTCTGGAATGTTCTATTTCTTAACTTTATTGGTGGTAACATGGGTGCATTTATTGTGAGAATTCATTGGGCTGTACCCTTATGATTCTGTAACTTTCTGTATGTGTGCTATGTTTTAATAAAAAAATGACAATAAAGTGATATTTTAAAGTAAAAAAGAAATTTGAACTTAGAGCTTTATATTTTGCCATATATTTATTGAAATATCAGTGTATAATAAATATTTACGGCCATCAAAAACTCACATTGAAAACCCTTTTGGAGGAAGTTTTCATGCAAGAAGAGAAACAGATCTTGGAGATACTGCCAGAAATTTATGAGTAATAAAATGTCTTGGTGAGGTTTATTATTCTACCATACAAAAAAATAAGTGAACAAGGAAATAAACAAAGTTCAACCAAATAATAGAAATAAAGAGAACATATATTCCTAGTAGTTGAGAACTGTAACTATAGACATCATAAACATGAGGCTTTGAAAACCAAAACCACATGAGAGTGAGTAAAGAATATTTCCTGTTAGGGAGATGTACAGATACTGACATTTTTATTTTACAGATTTTTATTTATAGATAATTTTAATAAATAAATGTGAGGAAATAAATATGATCATCATTTATGCTACAAAAGCCAACATAAAGGAAAAATAGTATATAAGCTATTAAACCAACAGAAAATAACTGTCTAATAGAAATGAGAAAAGGAGAAAAAAAGAGTAAGAAAGCACACAAAATGTAAAAAGAAGATCATATAAAAAGTACCAATGTCATACTATTAAACGATTTGTAGAAAGGTTAAACTCACCAATTAAAAGACAGTCTCCCTGAATGGATGAAATCAAGCTCTGAGAATATGTTGTCCATATGACACATAAAAAGATTGAAAATAAAGCAATCCTAGTTCCTCAAAATATAGGTATTACAGACATAAGTAACAAAGAACATATACACTGTAAGAAATAGAGAAATAAGCTGATAGATTAAAAAATAGACACAATTAGCATAAATATATACACATATGTGTGTATATATGTATGTGTGTATATGTATGTGTATATATATATATATATACATATGTGTGTGTGTGTATATATATATATATATATGTAGAGAGAGAGAGAGAGAGAGAAATTAGGACTTTCCCTAGAAGAAAAGAGGAGAATATTTTCATGAACTAAGGGTAGGAGAGATTTCTTAGACAGTTCTAACAAAAAGTACTAACTATAAAAGGAAAACATTTGATAAATTGGACTTCATTGAAATTATTTTGTTCTTCAAAGCACACCATTAATGAAAGAAAAAGACAGGTCAAATGCTGGAAAAATATTTGTAAAACTTACATCTCATGTAGGAATTGTACCTAGAATATGTAAAGAACTCCAACTATTCAGTAATAAAGAGAAAAACAACCCCCCAAAACAGGCAAAAGATTTGAATAGACCCTTCACAAAAGACAATATATAAAATAATTAATAAGCACTTGAAAAGACAGTGTCAGGAACCACAAGTTAAAACCATTCTTCCCAAACTCTATTCTTCCCTCAATCTACTCTGTCAGGATTCCATCCCCACTGCCCACTGAAAAATGCTCATTAGGATAATCAATGTTTCCAAAGTGCATATTTCTCTGTGCCCACTGCTTCTACTTTCAGCAGAACTCCAAGGAGTTATTCATTCCTTCCAACTTGAAATATTTTCTTCTCTAGCTCTTCTTTTTGTAACACCAACCCACACTCCTTCACTCAAGTGAGAAATCATGTAGCCAGCTGCTTATTTGACACCTCTACTCAGACATCTACTAGCAGCCCACAATGAAATGACCCAAGGCAGAAATCTTGATTCTCTCCTTTCTAACCAATTTTCTTATCTCTGTTGGTAAGCCAACTCTCCACCACTTGCTCAGGCAGAAAAATGAGACTAATCCTTTTTTCTCTTTTTTAAAAAAATCACCTACACCCAATTCATCAGCAAATTCTATAGGTTTAACCTTCCAAAAACCCCAAAACCAAAACAACCCTCCCCAAACCAAAACACCACCATATTGAGTCTGACTTGTTTTCTCTAAATGCATTCCAGTTCCATCCACAGTTATCTTTGCCTGGGCTGTTAAAATATCTTCCCAATGGTTTTCTTGCTGCCCCTTTTGCTCCTCTGCAGTCCACTATCTAAGCAGCAACTGGGAGTAATCATTAAAATCTGAATTATTTCTTGTCATTCTTTTCTTTAGACCTCTCTCCTGCCTCCTACCAATGACTCTGCATAGCTCTTGGAATAAAGTCCAAACTCTTTAATTTATTAAGTGCCAAAACAATTTCTCCTCTTCATCAACTTCCATTCTTGCTCATCTCTTATCCTCTCATCCTCACTTATTATGCTCTAGCTATCCTCTCTCTTTTTTTCTCTTCTAAAACACATAAATGTTGCTCTAAACTTAAGAGTGGCTTAATTGTTTTTCTTTCTAACTGGAATTCTCTAACCATTCCAATTGATGTATGACTGGTTCCTTCCAGCATTTTAGGTCTCAGTCTTCCTAACCAAGCAATCTAGTGGTTCTCATTCTTTCTTTATCACAGATACAAATTTTATTTTCCTCAGGTCACTTATTTGCAATCTGTACTATTCTTTTAATAGTTTGCTTCTTATTGTTTACCTCTCTACCCCTAAATGCATAAGAATGTAAGTAAAATGAGAATAAAGATTTTGCCATCTTTATTCATCGATGTATCCCCAGTGCCAAAAATATGTGTTCAGTAAGTGAGTACATGGAAACTATCTTTGAATTTGTTGTTCCAAATATAAGATTTTCATTGTGTAGCTACTTCTCTGCAACCTTGTGTTAGCAGACATAAATTTAAGAATAAAGATTGTACAGCAAAGAGATAAAACCTGACCACATGAGATTAAATTAGCTCAGATTTAACACAGGGAAGATGGAAATGAAAATAATGACATTTTAGTTTATTTGGGAGGACTTGAAGTAGAAATACAATTTCACCTCTAATAGTTTTTGTCCTAAAGTTCTGGTATGTATTTTGTTTAATTACGTGTATTAACAGGAGACTAAATTTTGGATGCTGATTCTAGAAATCTGTATGTACTTAAGGGGGATAATTTAAGTTTGGGCAGTAATTCAAGCCACTGAACAAAAGCAATTTGTAAGCACATTATTTAGGCTCTCAACTTTAGAAGACAATGAATCTCAGTCCATGGTCAGGATCCAGGGATGAACATTCAGAAAGAATATTAAAAAACAAACAAACAAAAAAACGCAACAACTCCATTTTTATTTAGCTGTAAATTTTAGGAATGAAAAATGTGTCTGTACTTTGTAACATTTATTGAGAGATCTAATATTTAACAAGGAAGGCCACTCATTCAGGTAGGCTAAGGAAACATGGAATTATGGGTTATTTTATAGTCTTAAAAGGAATCAGATGAAATTATTGATACATAATGATTGACAAGATATTTTCTATTCATTGAAAAATTTGAATATCTTTTAATAAAAATGATTTTGTTGCTTATAATGTTAGTTTGAGATTTATAGGCAGGTCTTGAGAGGTTATGAACACTTGAAGAAGACCTATTTGTTTACTATCATAAGGGAAATACTATAGTCTCCATTGTAGTGTCTAGAGCCTCAAAGGAAATAGCTGTTTCTCTTTAGCTTTAATTATCCTGCCAGCTCATCATCAGTACCTGGGGCCGTGTTCCTTGTGACCCGAGCAAGGTCTTATCCTTTCTTGAAAACAGGAAAAACTAATAAAATAATGTGAAGCACCTGACAGATTTGAAGGGAATTATAAAGATTAAATAATCATTTGACATGAGAATTAATCATTTAAGATACACCAATAGCTGAAAAGAATAACAAAAACAATGTATATTACAAATGGAAGATTAGTCTAAACACCATGATAGATCTTGTTTCTGCTTTCTTATTCTGCCTATCTTGGGGGAAAAAAATCTCTACTTTTCTAACATTTACTTGTACAAATACTTGGTATAATTAGCAGTAGCTTCATTGCATGATTGGCTCTTACCATATTATTTTGAAATCCTGTTCTTTCATTCATTTCTTTTTATCATGGTTGTCTTTGTTGAGGATTACTTTTTTTTTCTCAAATGGTCAAGGCTCTACATTTAAAAAAAATATATTTTATTTATTTATTTTTATTTATTTATTTTGGCTGTGCCAGGTCTTAGTTGTGGTATGCAGGATCTTCCTTGCAGCATGCAGGATCTTTTAGCTGCAGCATGAGGACTCTTAGTTGCGGCATGCGGACTTCTTAGTTGCCGCATGCAGACTCTTAGTTGCAGCATGCATGTGGGATCTATTTCCCCGACCAGGGATCGAATATGGGCCCCCTGCATTGGGAGCATGAAGTCTTATCCACTGGACTACCAGGGAAGTCCCAGAGGATTACTTTTTGGTGGTAATTTTATACTCACTCAATTGAATGGTCAGCACAGATTTTTATCTTTTAGACATGGTATTTTCTGCTATGGTATAGCTTATCAGCACTCCACTAGGGTGACTGACTACTTTGCTTGGTGCTGAGTGGTTGTCCAGGATATTGGACTTACAGTGCTAAATTCTGGACAGTCTGGGACAGTTGGTCACGCTAGCACTGAGAAAGAGAAAGCATATGTAAACAGCTTTGAGAACATAAGATAAAACAGGAGGAGTTAAGGTGTCCTTAAAAGTTTGCCTGTTTAACTGTATGTTCATCTGTCAGCCCATTTCTTTTTTTTAAAAACATCTTTATTGGAGTATAATTGCTTTACAATGTTGTGTTAGTTTCTGCTGTATAACAAAGTGAATCAGCTATATGCATACACATGTCCCCATATCCCCTCCCTCTTTCATCTCCCTCCCACCCTCCTTATCCCACCCCTCTAGGTGGTCGCAAAGCACAGAGCTGATCTCCCTGTGCTATGCAGCTGCTTCCCACTAGCTATCTATTTTACATTTGGTAGTGTATATATGTCAATGCTATTCTCTCACTTCATCCTAGCTTATCCTCCCCACCCCCCCCCCCCACCGTGTCCTGAAGTCCATTCTCTACGTCTGTGTCTTTATTCCTGTCCTGCCCCTAGGTTCATCAGAACCAGTTATTTTTAGATTCCATATATATGTGTTAGCATACTGCATTTGTTTTTCTCTTTCTGTCAGCCCATTTCTGATATAAGAATGCCATGTAAATTTTAGGATATTTCTAAGTGAAATCATGGAGGTTTAAAATTTTTCCAACCTGAGAGCAATGATCAATGTCAGGATGGAAAAATGTTCTTCAAGAAGTGGAAACTGTTAGAACTTAACTGGTAGCCTCAGTGCTCTATTAAAGACAAATTGATTTGAAACTCTAAATTCATGATTTTCAGATGTTTCAGAGGCTTACTGAATTCAGCCAAAACTATCTTTGTAAGTCAGTACTCCTCTGTGTGCCCTCCTCCCCATAGATATTATCGCATGTATAATTTATCAGAGATAATTTCACGTATTATCAGCTCTCAAGATGAGTTGATGCAATCTGAAGTTGAGGAACTAATATATCTTTGAATTATATATCTCTAACCTTTCTCTTATTTTTTTGCAATCATCTCTTCTCTAGATTCCGTGACACCACACTTTGAATTTTCATATATATCCTTCCAAACCCACCTTCTCGGGTCTCTAGCATGCGGCTTCTACTTGGAATTTCCCAACCCTCCATTCTGCTCCTTTTCCTTCCTTTCCTGTTCTTTCCTTCCCCTTCACTACCTGTCCTTTCCCTTCCCTCCCGTTCTTTGTCTTCTTTTTCTTCTCTTTTTTTGCTTTTTATTTTTTTAATTTTTATTTTATATTGGACTATAGTTGATTTACAATGTTGTGCTAGTTTCAGGTGTATAGCAAAGTGATTCAGTTATACATATACATATATCTATTCTTTTTCAAATTCTTTTCCCATTTAGGTTATTACAGAATATTGAGCAGAGTTCCCTGTGCTACTTTTTCTTCCCTTCTTAGAAAAGATGATCTTAGATCATACTTAGGATGTGATCTCATCTACCCTCATAGTTTTAGTTGCCATGTAAATAATTTTGACTCTCAAGTATATGTATTAGCTCAGATCTCTCAACTGAGCTTCAGACTTATATATACATTTGCTACTGGCCTTATGCAATCAAGCTCATGTGTTATTCAATATCAGCATGTCAAAAACTAAACTCATCATTATCTATCTTTGTTCCCAATGGCTCTTTTTCCTGACTTTCCATTTTAGAGCATGACACCACCTTTCCCCAAAGCCTAGAAAATGGTCCATATATCCTTTCTCTCATACCCATCAAGTCAACAATTCTGATCAAATCTAAACTTTCTAAGTGTTACATGTATCTCCATCTCCTTTGCTGCAGACCATCATCTTTGCTCACCTGGATTACTGCAATAGGCTGTAATCTGTCTTCCTACTGATGAACGGCCTTGTTCTTTCTTCAATAAATTCTACATACTACATCTGGGTGGCTTTCTAAATTATGAATTTTACCATGCCATTTCCAAGATAGAAATCCTTCAAGGCCAAAGTCTAAGTTCCTTGGCAAAAATTACACAGACTTTCATAATCTATCACCTATTTACTTGTCCAGTACCTTTCCTGAATACTCATCAACTCCCTCCTCCTCCTCCCCTACTCCCTGTCCTCGGATGTCTGGTCCAGCCAGAGAAAGCTGCTTAGAGTTTCCCAAGAAGATATTTGGTTGTGCCATTCCTGTTCCAGGAGTACTTTCCCTGACTGGCTAATACTTTTCATTCTTCAAGATTCAGCTCAGGCATCACATTCTCAAGGAAGTGTTAGTTCCCTCTACTATGTAATAAAGTAACTAAATATGCCTCTTACATAAGCATTTATCTCAGTTTATTATAATTTTTGTTAACTCATTTTTGTTAACTCGTTTATCTCCCTCAATAAAATGGAAGCTCCTTTCGAACAGGGACCATGAATTATTTATATTTGTGCTGTCAGCATCCAGCACTGGAGGTGGTACATACTAGGCGTTTGGCAAATGTTAAATCGATATGTGAGATGTGAGCCATAAAAGCAAAGACTTGACATAACTTTCTAAACCTGGCTATTATAAATTTGAGGCATCTCTGAAATCTTAAGGAACAAAGGGAAAATTCTTCACCCTGCTTTTCTTCTTATGTTTCCAAGAATCAAGACAATATTCTACATAGTCTATACGGTTGAATTTCTTTCTTCTTTTTCTCTTTTCCTCTCCTGAATTTCCTCAAAATGAATGTGTTTTCTATTATATATATTTCAGTCTCACATCTATTAGAATATGTTTTAAACACAGACTGCTTAGATCAGAGTGATAGTAGAATGAAAATAAAATTCTGTTCTCTTAGGCCAAACAGATCTGGGTTTGAATCCAGACTCTGCAATTTTGTTAGTCTATAATCCTTCACACATAATTTACCTTCTTTTATTCTTAGTTTTCATATTTAAAATGGTAAAATGGACATAATATAGCCTTTCTTGTTAGATTGTTATAAAAATTAGAAAACATGCATGTCAAATACATAGTAAATGTTCAATTCAATTATAAGGGTCGTAGCAGCAACAGCAGTTCAGTGTCCCAACAACAGCAGCAGCTGTAATTCTACCATGAAACTGAATTATTCTCTTTTTAAATAGAATCTGTGAGGGGAGTATAAGAAATAAGAAACTCCTAGAGTACAGGTGAGATCATATTTTTAAATGTGTATTTTAATAAGAGCACCAATCTGTAAGTCTATCATAATAAATGACCTGGGTTTTTATTTTGATTTTTTCATATCCTTAAATTTATGAATTCAATACATTTATTGAAATTCATGTCAAGTATTTTACTAAGCATTATGGGAAGATGCAAAATAATTACGGCATCACAGTATCATAATGAAGCTTAAAATTCATTCATTAAGCTAAGACATGTAGAAATAAAAATGCTTGAATATGAAAAGTAACTTTTACTGAGTATATTATCAAAACCAATTATTAAATATTAGTAACTGAATAAATATCCAGAGTATCACTTTATATGAAATAATAACCTAAATTTCTGATAACTAAAATTTATAAATTTAAATATGAAAGTCTATATTTACTCCCTTTATGACCTCATCTAATATCCTGCTTTTAAACACCATATTTGCTGATTATTTCCAGATTCATATTTCCACTCTGGACTCCCCCTGAATTCCAGATTCACATATCTAACTGCCTAATTAACATCTCCAATTGAATGTATAAGATACAACTTTAAATCTCCATCATTGAATACTGATATTTCTACCTTCCACATGGTCTTCTCCTTATCAGTAAATAGACGCTCAATTCAACCAGTTTCTCAGGCCAAAATTCTTAGTGTCATTCTTGATTATTTTCTGTTTCTCACCCCTATCACTGAATACATCTGCAAGTCTCATTGGCCCTGCCCTTAGGATATATCTGGAATCCAATCACTTCTCACTGTCTTGATAACTGTAATATGGGTTGCTGCAATATTCCCTGGCCTCTCTGCTCCAGTAAAATTTATTCTCCACACAGGAGTAGCCAGAAAGCCTTTTAAAACATAATTCAGATCCTGTCAACCCTTTGCCCAAAGACTTCTGTTGGCTTCCTATTAAACTCAGAGTAACAGCCAAAGCTCCTGCAATGACCTGTGAGGATCTATGAGATCTGGCCCCGCTTTTCAGCTTCATTCATTTCACTGCTCCCTTATTTATAGTGTTCCAGCAACACTTGACTTCTTTGCTGTTTCTTGAACTCACTAAGGACTCAGGGCTTTTGTGCCTCCTGTTCTTTCTGCTTGAAACATTTCTCCCTGATATCTGCACAGCTTGCTTCTTCACCTACTTCAGGCCTCTGTTCAAATATCACCTTATCAGAGAAGCTCACCTTGTCTATCTTACATAAAATGGCATCCATTCCTGACACTCTTTCTCCTCCTTACTCCATGGCACTTATCTCAACCTATCATAGTACATATTGATATAAATTTTTGTCTATATTTTCTTGCTAGAACGTAAGCCACAAGGGGTCAATGAATTTTCTCTCATGTTCATTGATTTACCCACACTACTGACCCAGAAAAGTACCTGGCACATGACAAGCACTTAATAAATATAAATTGAATAAATCACTGAATAAATTTTATTGTGCCTGCTATCATTGGGAAACAAAAGCAAACAGCCCAGTACAACTATCACAAGCCATTTTATTGGGATACTAACTCTAATACCAATAAAGTCATTTACATATCATCAATTAATCATCCTGCTGCTGATTTTTACACTCCTAATTTCTGATTGCTAAGCTTATCTAGAACTATGGGGTTACTTGTAACACCTTGATGCTCTTTTCAGTTAAAATGACATTTCTGGAAAAACAAAGTTTTCCATTTTACTTTACAGATATGCAAATTAACTTTGTAATATTCTTTTGAGTTTCTATATAATAGTGTCACTTCTCAGCTTCAAAATAGTCTTAAAGAAGTATTTACCTTCTTGTCATCTATAAAACATTAGCCTGTCATCATGTTTTTTAAAAGTACATTTTCTTTACTTTGCAGAAGGCAGGAAATGTTAAAGAAGTTCAATAAATTTCCATATGGTTTTCTGAAGTCTTCCTACATATTGGAATAAGCTATGGGGTCTTCTTATGTGGTTGCCATTTAAAAAAATTGCAATTTTTTTTTTTTTGCCATGCATCTGCTCTTTAATGTTTTTCTACAATATATTAAAAGAAAAACAAAATTTCCATCTCTTCACAAGCAGTAGTTTATATTGTCTGGACTTTTTCAGCCTAAACAACTAGATTCTCTCTTTTGATTTTTGCTGCAGCTTCTGCTTTGTATTCATATGGGCAGTTTCACTGGTCACAGTAATGGTGACATCCACAAAACAAATTTTCGTATCAGCAATCAAACCCTGAAGGCTGACTTTCTTTCTGCACATGAAACATGTTTTTATTGGAATGTATGTGTGTTCTTTACATGTGAGTAGGGAATGACAGGCAAAGTAGGAATGTGTTGCTATGTATTAATTTTTCATATTTTGAATGGTGAGATATAGCTCACACTTTTATGCTTTACCCTATCTGCCCAGATGTGCACATCTTTCACTCCCAAGATTTCATACTTAAATTTTTATCTACAGAACTATCACATTGTAAGAATGCTCCAAAAGAAAGGCACTTGCAGTTGGTTAGACCTGGGTTTTTATTGCCTACTCCACCTCTTTGTAGCTCTGAAACAACTGGCAAGTCATTTAACCTTTTTGAGCTTCAGTTTCACCATCTATAAAATGGGATTAATAATAGACATTTCACAGAGTAGTGTGAAGCTCAAATAAAAATAGGTTTTCTAAGCTCACACTTAGCAAGGAGGCTGATGGACACTTACTGAGTAAAAAATAAAAGGTAGCCATCACTGGCTACCGAAGTGGCACCACGAGGTAGCACCCACATCTGATGCAGAGGCCCTGGCACCTAAGCCTGAGGTCACATTCTCATCTGGAGCTCCAGGTGTTCTAAAATGCATAACAGTTTTGACCACATGAGTGACCCAGGAAATTGTGCTGGGATGGTAGGATTTCAGGAGGCTTCTTTGAGAATTCCTTACTAATTCTGCTGCTACCTTTAGCCTCAGAGTTCAATGGTAACATAAAGAAATCCTTCAAATTTCTCTGAATAGTTCCTTGCAGACCACAGCTGACCTGACTCTAAACAAACTGTCTCATGTGGGTTAATAGGCTCTCTTACTGACACTGAGCCATGAAAATATTCTGACTTGATTCACACTCCATGATTACCACATTCTTATAACACCTGCTAAACTATCTATGAAGAATGTCCACCTTTCATATGACTTAGTAATTGTCTTAAATTTATGAAGTAATTTCCAAACCTAGATAACATCTAAGCAAACATTTTACAATAATTTGGGAATATGTGAATGGTAAGTTCTCCTCTACAGGAGCTAAGCATTTCAATATGCCAATAGCCTCCTTAATGAATGGACTAGTATCCATTCATTCATATATTCAGTATCTATGCAACAAATATATATTGGTACACTAAGTATATTACGCTAGGCATTACTCAGGCCCTCTCCTCCAGTCCACTCTTAAACCACCATCAGAGTTATATTCCCCAAATCCAAATCTGATTATTTAAGTCCCAATTTAAGACAAAAAACAAAAAACAAAACAGAAACAAAACTCCATAAGTTCACTATTGCCATCAGGAAAAAAAATTCAAATGCATTATTATGACATAAGAGATCTATCCCCTATTTACTGCAACTTAAATTCCACCTACATACTAAGGTCTTCACCAGTACCAGCAAATACGATGTCCTTGTGTTCATCTCTACCCATGTAAAAATTGTTACTTTTGCCTAGAAATTTCCTACTCCCTTCTCCTTTTTCTTTAAGACAGCTCACAGCTCACCTCAAGTCCCATATCCAGAAAAAAATCTCCTTGTCCATAATGCTCTGATGGCACATATTCATGTTTCTATTTGAGCTCTTTGCGCTGTGTTGCATTTTATCTCAAAGTGATAAAAGTGACAGACAGGAATGGAGGAAGGAAAAGGAGATGAGGATAGAGTGATAGACTGTGGTAGGAAAGAGTGAGGGGGAAAAAAGGAAAAAGATAAAGCGATAAAGGGAAAAGACCCTCATAAATCTGGTTGTCCAAAATGATCACAGTCCTGTATTGTCCATCTCAAAGTAGAGCAAACATATTGCTAGGACTATATTACCATGTGCCAAGAGAATGGAAATCCATAGGATTGATTTGTTACTGATCCTTGGAATGTCAATTCTCCCTGAAGACTAAATTTAAAACATTTTATAGGTAATCATACCATTATATATCATACAGGAGAATATCAAATGTGAATCAATGGTTATTATATTCACATTAGTTTTATACTTACCCAGGTTTTTTCAAGCTAAGCTTACCAATCCTTTTACTAAACTTCAGCCTATGTGTTTACTCTCTCTAAAAGGGATCCTTGCTTTTAAGTGGCTTCAAATAATGGTTTATTTACCTTAGTATTCAACATGTGCTCTTCATAAATTTTAAAAGAGGCAAAATATCAGACTATACTACAAAGCTATAGTAATCAAAACAGCATGGTATTGGCACAAAAACAAACATATAGATCAATGGAACAGGATAGAGAGCCCAGAAATAAACCCATGTGCCTATGGTCAATTAATCTATGACAAAGGAGGCAAGAATATACAATGGAGAAAAGACAGCCTCTTCCATAAGTGGTGCTGGGAAAACTGGACAGCTACATTTAAAAGAATGAAATTACAACATTCTCTAACACCATATGCAAAAACAAGCTCAAAATGGATTACAGACCTAAATGTAAGGCCAGAAACCATAAAACTCCTAGAAAGGAACTTAGGCAGAACACTCTTGACATAAATCATAGTAATATTTTTTCAGATCTGTCTCCTAATGCAAAAGAAACAAAAGAAAAAATAAACAAATGGGACCTAATTAAACCTAAAAGCTTTTGCACAGCAAAGGAAACCACCAACAAAACGAAAAGATAACTTACAGGATGGGAGAAAATATTTGCAAGTGATACCACCAACAAGGGGTTAATATCCAAAATATATAGCTCATACAACTTAATGTCAAAAAAAGCAAACAACTGAATCAAAAAATGGGCAGAAAACCTGAACAGATATTTTTCCAAAGAAGACAAACAGATGGCTAACATATACATGAAAAAATGCTCAACATCATTAATCATCAGAGAAATGCAAGTTAAAACCACAACGAGATATCCCCTCACATTTGTCAGAATGGCTACCATAAAAAAACAAAATAACAGACGTGGCAAGGATGTGGAGAAAAGGGGAACCCTTGTACACTGTTGGTGGGAATATAAATGATTAGCATGATTACCACACTCTTATAACACCTGATAAACTATCTATGAAGAATGTTCACCTTTCATATGACTTAGCAATTGTCTTGAATTTATGAACTAATTTCCAAACCTAGATAATATCCAAGAAAACATTTTACAATAACTTGGGACTATCTGAATGGCAGAGTTCTCCCCCAAAGGAGCTAACAGGCGCATGAAAAGATGCTCAACATTGCTACTTATTAGAGAAATGCAAATCAAAACCACAATGAAGTATCATCTCATACCTGTCAAAATGGCTATCAACAAAATGTCTACAAATAACAAATGCTGGCAAGGATGTGGAGAAAAGCAAACCCTAGTACACTGTTGGTGGGACTTTAAATTGGTGTAGTCACTAAAGGAAAGAGTATGGGGTACCTAATAAACTAAAAATAGAGCTACCATATGATCCAGCAATTCCACACCTGGGTATATATCCAAGGAAAATGAAAACACTAATTCAAAAAGATACATGCACCTAATGTTCATCGTAGCATTGTTTACAATAGCCAAGATATGAATGCAACCTAAGTGTCCATTAACAGACTAATGAATAAAGAAGAGGTAGTGTACACACACACACACAAACACACACACATACACACACACACACACAATGGAATACTACTCAACCATAAAAAAGAATGAAATTTTGCCTTCTGCAACAACATGGATGGAACTGGAGGGTATTATGTTTAGTGAAATAAGTCAGACAGAGAAAGACAAGTATGCTACGTTAACATTTATATATGTAGAATCTAAGAAAATAAAACAAACTAATGAATATGACAAAAAAGAAACTGACTCACATATATAGTGAACAAACCAGTGGTTACCAGTGGGGAGAGGGAAGCAAGGAGGGGCAAGATTGGGGTATGGGATTATGTATAAAACAGAAAAGCAACAAGGATCTATTGTATGACACAGGAATTACAGCCATTATCTTGTAATAACTTCTATGGAGTATAAACTGCAAAAATACTGAATCACTATGTTGTACACCAGAAACTAATATAATGTTGTAAATCAACTATACTTCAATCAAAAAACTATATATTGAATTGTTTAAAATAATTTTTTCTGCTAATATATGATGAAATTTTCATTTAGAATTTTTTCTAATGTAAGACATATAAGGAAAATGACATTTTAGCACAGCTTAAAATTATTAAATGACAACAGTATAAATACATTTGTTTTTATTTCATTTCTTCTCTTGAAGATAATAAGGCACAAAGGGACTCAAATAAACAGGTCTTCCAGTGCAACTGTATAACTGCATTGACAATATATGCATAATGGTACATATCTGTAGAGTTATTTTAATAAAATAAATCATTATCAATTAATGCTACTCAAGTACACACCAGGTATATAGAATATCAAAAAAACACTGATGAGGAAATAAGAATAACTTTTTGGTGCTGATTTCCCTCAACACTCATCTATGCCACACATGTTTATACACTCAGCACATGATGTTTCTCCCCCACTCATCCCTTTGTGTTAGTCACAATTCCTCCTCCTCTTTTTATTTCACCTTTCCCTTTGCTTGTTCCTTCAATTCCATCCTGCTCTTACACAGTCTCTGAGTAATGGAGACCCACAAAATTATATTTCTCTTCATCAAGAAAGCCCTTATTGAGGCACTTTTTTTTTTTGGATAAATTCAGTGTGCAAGTCTTCCTCTTACTCAATAAATATAAAATTTCTTTGCAGATCTTGGCCGAAATTATGAAATATGGCAGGTAAGATAAACATCTAAAAGACTTGAGGCTTACAATGAGGTCAGTAAGCTTGAGAAGCTGCTGACGAGGGCCTAATTGGTCAGACTCCAGACCAAACAGTTGGAGGTGGGGGTCCGGGGAAGTCTAAGGTAAGTAACTTTTTTTTTTTTTTTAATATAAATTTATTTATTTATTTATTTATTTGGCTGTGTTGGGTCTTCGTTTCTGTGCGAGGGCTTTCTCCAGTTGCGGCGAGCGGGGGCCACTCTTCATCGCGGTGCGCGGGCCTCTCACTGTCGCGGCCTCTCCCGTTGCGGAGCACAGGCTCCAGACGCGCACGCTCAGTAGTTGTGGCACACGGGCTTAGTTGCTCTGAGGCATGTGGGATCTTCCCAGACCAGGGCTCGAACCCGTGTCCCCTGCATTGGCAGGCAGATTCTCAACCACTGCGCCACCAGGGAAGCCCTAAGGTAAGTAACTTTTATCTGGTTGTGAAATGCAGTTCTCACCAGCTAAAAGGGGTATTGAGGCACTATGTGAGGTACAGCAGTGTTGTTTGTTGCTATGGGGTTATGCCACTTAGAAAAATCGATTTTACTTACCAGAAAATGAACTCTAGCACATTTACCTGCAGAGAGGAAGGGTTTCAGGAATAGTTGAAGTGAATTCCTTGTTTGAGTAATGGGAACCTGATACTTAAGTCCCTGGTTGACTTGAGATGAGCAGTTAAAAACCCATTCAATATGCAGAGACTGTTGGCCATAGCTGAAAAACGCGATTGCATTAATATCAGAAGCATCTCTATGCTTTGAGATTATTGTTGAAATTGTTTTAAAGGTTTTCATGCTTAAATCAAAATGCTTTTCAGCTTCTTTCTTCTTAGTCCAGTTAAGCTGTACAATTAAACATGTCAAGCTCCAAGTCTCTGGCATAGAATAAATAGGACATTAAAGGTCTGAGGGAAGCCTCAGGTTCCTGGTGCCACATGCTTTCATTCATCTGTCACATATACTATACGATATGACCTTATCATTACAGCTGAATCACAAGTTCAGTTCTGAGATCAGGATTAAAGACAATCACATGCCTTATTTTATCTCTTCCTTTAGGAATTTCACTATCCTAAACATTAGAAACAATGCATTTTTTTCCATTTGAGCAGTTTTTTTGAAGATCAACATCTATAAATCAAGATGAATCAAAATCTCATAATTTTTAACAAGCCAAGAAACAATATCTTTCTGAAAATTTGATTAGCTGAGGCACCCAGCTAAAGAAAAACAAGAAGTGAAATGCATTAAAGATTACTAAGATTGTTCACTTTAGTAAATGTTTTTAAAATTACTTTAGCCAGAAGAAGAGAAATCAGATGCGCTATTGAAAAATTAATGTTAGATTCAATTGCCCAGAGGTTCCTTCGCAAGCAAGTAGAATATATTGAAATTATTCAGTGGAAAGAGGAGAAATCAATGGAAATCTTGCAGAAAACCTGTCTGGAAACAAAAACTTCATGGGAAATGGAAACAGTATGATGGTTACAAGTTACTTATATTTTCAATTCTGTAATAAATGTAATCTGAATTTAGGCTGTTCTATTGTTCTTTCAGGTTATTCTTCCTGTTTCTCTCACATAGACTGAAAGAAGCAGAAAAATCATCCTTGATCTCTTTCTTTCCCACTACACATTCAATCCGTCAACAAGTCTTTTCTTTCTCCACCTTAAAATATATTCTAAATTTCCACTTCTCCTCACCTCTACCGCTAACACTCTTGTGTAAACAACTTCATCTCCACCCCGGATGCCTGCAGTGGCCTGACTGCTCCCACTCATCCCACTGTCCCCTATGGTTTTGTCTTTGCACAGCAGCAGTATTACAAATTCATCAAATCATGGTCTTGATTGAAACGCTTCAGTGATGCACTGAAGGATAAAACCCGTATCTGTACCATGTCTCACAAGTCCCCACTTGTCTGGTCTCTATCCATCACTCTGACCTCATCACCTCTTACTGCTCCCCCTCCCTCACTTTTCTGCAGCTGAGCTGCCCTCAGAAGGGGCTCCACTAGTTGTATTAGACAAATCCCTACATCAGAACACTGATTTACACTTGTTCTTCTGCCCACCTGGAATGGCCTTACCTTAGATCTTTTTTTTTTTAGATCTTTATTTGCCTTACTTCTTATAATTTGAGTTTCCACTTACATGTCACTTCCTCAGAGTCTTCCCTTTGGCATTCACTATCCCTTTATCTTGGTTTTTTTTTTTTTCTTTCTGACACTTATCACTACATACACTATATTGTCTATCTACTTCTTTGTTATCTTCCTCTCCCATTAGAATGTAACCTCCATAACAGGGACCTTGAAAAATCAGACTATGCCAAACTGTCCAGCAATTTAGGCATGCATATCTTTTTCTTTTCTCCTTTTCCTACAAAGTCACTAAGTATTTCTGATGTGGGGTTTGGTTCTTGCTGCCACTGTTTACTGTTTTATTAGAGACTTTGATTTCATTGAACACATTAGCAGTTAATCCAAAGGAAGGTTTCAGAAACTTTTAAGTTTTGGTAAATCTTTTCGTTATTCGACTAGTTCTTATTGTCTACATAAGCACTGTAAGATAGTGACCCAGCACACACACTCAAGACAGACTAGCTGGGTTTGACTTCTCATTCAAATCACTTGCTAAATGATCTTCTTATAATTTATTCATTTATAAATGATGAATAATAATGATAATACTAATAATATACATATTACATTCATGCTGCATAGTGTCCTTGCAAGGGCTCAGAGTTAATACATAGAAAGCTCTATGAACAATTCTTGGCACAATATGAGCATTTAAGAATGTTAATTTTGAGTTTCTTCTTGTATAAACTTCCCGAGATAGAAATGATTACTATGCTTCACAGAAATAAGACTCAGTATTAATGACTACATCAGAGGATTTAGGTTTGGAAAATATGGCTTCTGCTGTCTATGAGAGATCCTATAGCCATTGTATCAATTTCCACAAATCTCATTAAGGCCACAGAAGTGGGAGGCCTTCAAAACACTGCCACATTTTCTAGGAAGTATGTGGCTCTGGGGTGAAGAGTGACAGTGCTTCCATTTTCTCTAAAGTAGGGGTTGATTCTTTGTAGAAAGCCTCAACACTTTGAATGCATAATCGATTTGACTGAACTGATTTTCTGTTTAAGTCAAACAACTTGTCAATTGGTACAAATTGCAGCAAAGTAGTTATGTTCACAGTGGAGACCCATGTCACCTCATCCTTTGTCTTTTATGGCCTATGCATACAAATCTTGTGATAATCAATGCAAACAGGCAGGGAGTATTTTGGAAGTATGTGAGGAAATAAATGAGATTTGAATGAGAATAAGTATATAAAACCAAAAGAGAACAAATAGATATGGAATATGTATTACTCTGAAGTTTTAAAATAATTCTTAAATATGACACTGGCAATATATTTTAGGGATTATGAGACATTAGTTTGTTGATTTGGGAGCCTTTAGGGTCTAATAATAGAAATTTTATTCCAAAATAACATGGAATTAGTGACAAAGTGTGTGTGTATGGCTGTACACATGCAGTTGTGTATGTGGTGCGGTTGTTTTATAAAGAATGGAAAAAACCCTTCCTCAGCAGACAGAACTAAGGTTAGGAGTTCTGTGAGTTGGCTGAGATATCTAACTTAGGTAATGTTAATGAATGTAGGTATATAATTCTTACTTCACGAGCTTGAGTATGCAAGAATGGTCAAAGTCATTTTTCTTTTTTACCATTTCTTTAAGTCTGACTTAATCTGACCTCATTTCTGCCCAGGCTGATAGACAATTTTATCTTAGCAATTTTTAGGACTCTTGCCCATGCCCTTGCCCAAGGAGGTGCAAAGATTCCAAACACCTTTGCAGTGACATGTTTGAGAAATCATTCCTAGCTCTGGTCTTCACTTGCCCAAGCCCACATGTTCCTTAAAGTCCAGTGGCTCCTGAAATTCTACTCCTTGTTTAGCCTTGATTAACTTAATTATCACAGACACTGGAAAGGTCATTAAAATCTATCATTGAAAAAGGCATGAAGACCATATCATTTCACCATTTTCAAATTAAATCCATAAGGCAGAGATAACTCCAGAGTTATTTAAACTAATCTAGGCCATAGAAAGTGATAGAAAACTCCCCAATTATCTTTATAAGGTAAAAATAACAACAAAATGCAGAAAAGCTAGTTTTAAGAAAGTCTACAGGCCCAAAGTAGCATATGAAAATAGGTTAGAAAGTTAAGTTAAAAAGTTCATCAATATATGAAAAGAATAATAATCAATGACCTATCTGCATTTACTCCAGAAAGGCAAGAATAGCTTAAATATCAGAAACACATCAAAGTAATGGATTTAATTAACAAATTGACTGAGAAAGTTAATAAAAATCCATCCAATAAATGTTTTAAGGTGTTTAAGATAATTTAGCATCTATTTATAACAAAATCTCTAAGGAACAGGAAAGAGCACATAATTCACTAAGGAATACTTAGCATTTTTAAAAAATTACAAAACGGTATAAATTTTGAATACTGAAATGCTAGAAAATTTGAACAAAAAGCAGAAACAAGACAGACAGACATGCCTACTACATTTCATCATTGAATTGCAGGTTCAGGTAAATGCAGTAAGACAAAAAAGAAATAACAATAAAAATGCAGGAAAAGAAGAACTGAAAGATTTCTTTTTACTATGATATACTTTTATGTCTAGAAAAACCAAGAGACTTTAGAAATATCCTGCTGGAATTAACAGTATATTTTAATAATGTGGCTTGATTCAAGGTAAATGTAAAAAAGTTAATATTTTTTCTTTATATAAAGCTATATTCTCCTAGATAATGTAACGAGAAAAATTAATTTGCAAGATTGGGTTAGAATATAAGAAAATCAGGAAAACATTATTAAATGTTACATTATTAAATGAGCTATCTGAAGAATTATGAATAAAAAAATATAAAACAAGGTTTAGACAGAGACTCTATATCATATTCTTAGATAAGAAGTTCTCTTAAGAACTCGATTATTTTAAGAGTACTTAACAGTGTTACTCTTAGCTAGTTAACTACTCAATAACTCTTTGTCCCCTTTTTACAGTAACTGAGACCCTATATTGTTGAGTATAGCACTGTATAACAGTTTTGTTCCATTTTGGAGTAACCAATAAGATGAAAACAGGATGCTGGGTGGGGTCCCTGGCAAGCTCTTCAAAAGGGGCTGACTTGACTGGCTCATCCTTTTTTTTTTCCGTTTTCCCTCTCTCTATTTTTGATGGCTAGAATGTTAATGTGACATAAATAGATGTTCAGTTGTGATCTTTAAGCGAGATTGAGGATTTTAGCCATGTTCTAAAAGAATGACAAACAGAAAGATGCCTGATCCCTGATGATGGTGGGGCCACCGTACCATCTCATGTCTGCCTCTTTGTACTTAGCTGCTGCTTTTTTGTGATTTCTGTTAAGTGCAGCTGAAGTTAATCCTGCTAATATAGTGCATCTTAATGAAATCTCCATCCTTGGAGGAACTTCCTAAGTGTGCTTGTAACTGTGTCCATCTCCTGCTTAAAATACTTCTATGAATCCTTATTGCTTAGAGGATAAAGTTGAAATTCTTTAGGTTGCCACTTACTATCCTCTATGACCCCTTCTTAAGTCTTCAGCCATCTCTATACTCTCTCCAACTCAGATCACTTCCCAGTTTATAAAATGACCTGTAGACTTCTGAGAAGTCATGTGTGATCTTCTAAGTTCCACTGCAAAGCCCTTTCTTGGCTGTTTCTGGAATCCGTCAGTTCCTTTATCAATAGCTTTTATTTTGAATTTTCTTTTTTTTAAAGAGTGTTTGAATAATTTTATTTATAACAAATGTAACAATTAGTAAAGCTAGGAGCTCAAGAGCTTCCCTTAATTCTTTCTTACAGTTTATTTATTTTGAATTTTCTATTTATTATTTGCCTCCCTTCCAACCAAACAGGGGTGATTTACTTGAATACAGATGCAATTTCTTTCTTTTTTATTTCTCTAGGTCCTTGTAAGTAAACTGGAAAATATCAGACGTTCCATAAATATGTGTTGCATTATTGATTAGAATATATGTTAACTAAATTCTCAAGGAAAAGCTTTCCATCTATAGCTTCCTTTACTCTGCCCACCAGTGTTGTCTCAGACAGATACAGAAAATCCTCCTTCCTATGAGAATGTCGAATTCTGTGCACATTGGGATAGATAATATTCATAGAGCACTTAGGATGTGCTGGATATGGTGCTAAGTACTTTACATACCTTTTCTCATACAGCTTTAAAACAACACAATGAGATAAATTATACTATTAACCTCTCCATTTTGGTTTGGGAGATCTCTAGAGTTAGGAAAATAAATGAATTGCCCCAGATTACACAGGTAGCGAGTTGTGAAGCTGGGGTTTGATTCCAGGCAATGAGACGCCAGAGCTCCATCTACTGCTCTGCTTCCCTGGTGCAGTCACTAATTGTTTGGCACTGAAACCAAATTAGATCCAGGTTTTAATCACGCCCCTGCCACTTAGTATGTATGTGACCTCAGGAAAACCACTTAAATTCTATGCATTTATTTCTTCATTTGTAAAACAGACATAATAATTACCCCCCTCAGTGATTTGTTGTAAGAATTAAATAAGCTTGTGCTTGGATTATTCTAAGTCATTTTTTTCTTAGAATATTGGGTTTCTTTGCTTGTTTGTATTTTAAGGCATTCATTTTGGGGAAGCTGAGATAAGATGTGACATATTTTTTCTATGAAAATATTAGTTTTATTCAATTTTCAGCCTTGGATGATTAAAAAATGGCAGGAAATCAAGTAACACTCTTAATGTTCTGAGTTTCAATAGCAGGACTGTGGAGTTAGCCACAATGAAACAGCATCCGCCCCAGCCCTTACGGGGATTAACCAAATCCTCTCATAATTAAATGGGTCAGTTAGTTATGCACATTCAATGAAATGATAGAAACACTCATATCTCCAAGGACTTTAGTTGATTCTGACTGATTGAACACACACTTCTTATTTTGTTAATCAGAATTATCAAAAATAGATATATTGCTTCACCTGAAATTTTTACTTCTGCATAAACCCTTTGGAAAATATTCACAACATATTCTGAACAAAATATTAAAATCTTTTAAGTCAAAATGACTTGCAGAAGAAAAATTCAACACCCAGGACTGACTAGAAAAAATGATCCCTAGTAATAATGCATATGTTCAAGTATAGTAGCATTATTCTATGTGTAACATTATGGAGAAAATCAAGGATTGAGCTATGCACAAATGAGACATGATAACACAAAGTCTTCTGGGGAAACTATGGAGCATCTGTTTCAAGGTACTACTAAGATTAACAGAATATAGGCAGGTTGCAATCTAGCAACTTTCAAAGTAGTATTAAAGGTTAACACTGAAGTTTTCTAAAGGAAAGCTACAAGAAATTTTTGGTTACACTCCTAAATTGGGACCATTGTTTACGAATATAACTAGCAACTGCATGTTGTAATTTGAGACAATTACCACTAGTTTTCAATTCTCAGCTGCAGTCTCTTTTAGCTTCTCTGCCAGAAATTGACTGATTGGACCTCAAAATCCATAAACACAGATCTGTATCCAGGCAGGCATGCAGTCCTCTCCCTTTGTAATTATGGCTTCATTTCTTTAATAGAGGAATAGAGGAACCAAAAAATTAACAATGATTAGTTTCCAGAAGGAGGAGGTTGCTAAAATTCTGAACTCAGTGTGCTTTTCACCTTCAGAGACCTAGACCAAGACTGATAGCTTTAGAAAATAACTGCCTTATTGCCATAGTTCCAGACTAGGTGCTCAGTATCCTCAGCCATACAGGACTTTAAGAACTCATACTATGACTCACACTTGTTTTACCCAGGAAAACAGCATCTTTTTGGCTACTGCTTTTTACACACACTCCAATCAGCAATGCCCCCTCTATCCTTCAGGTGCCTGGCTCCTTTCCAACTTTGCAAGAGAAGTGACTCCTCAAGGATTATTATCTGAGAATTGGCCATGCATTAGCCATGTGTGCATTCACTACTGCTCTTTTCTAATCTTATGCTTCTTTCCATCAATTAAAACGCTGAAGGATCTGATTTTATTTGTCCTTTGGCTAAATAAATGCTTCCAACAGATTATTTCCAACAGGTCCCTCTAGTTTTAAACTAATTAGTATATAAAAAGCATTTTCTCTTGTTTATCTAATTACATACCCAGCATGTCACAAGAGGTTTTTAAGAATGAGGGTGGAGGATCAAGGTTTGGGATTCTCATGGTTGCATTTATACTGTTCCTAAGGCTGGCTCTGAGTGCTACCATTCTTTAGACATCCAGAGATACAAATTTGTTACTAGTCACAGTGTCAGACTGCTTGGACTCTACTCCTTTTTTGGTTATTGTTCTTGATTAATAAAGTAAATACTACATATATAATTTGTTTTTAATATTTGCTACTCATATACCATGGTTGATTAATAACTAAAAAAAAAATGACCCCTTGTCTCTTTCTATAATATTTCCCATTTAGAGTTAGTTAAACTGAATCTTATATGAAGGTAATACTTGACACATTTGTCAGGTTTAAAGTATTAAATTATAATCCAACTGCTTTGGAGAGTGAATGTTGCTCAATCTTTCACAGGAAGATTAATGCCATCTGTTCTGTACAATGACCCCCTCCCCCCCCCATTTTCCTGCAATAGTTTGCTGAGATAGGTGAATTGAGAGTATAATGATAAGTTACCATACTATAGGCAAACATATTCAATAAATGACTATGGAAAACAATTTTTTGATTAAAAAAAAAGTGCTAGCAAATCTTATTTCTACTAAGACAACTGCTATTTTCTTTCCTAATGGAAGAGTTCAAACATACTGAAAAATAATCATATAGCAATAACTGATCTATCAATCAACAAATATTTACTGAGCAGGTACTTCGTGTGAGATTGTTCAAGGTACTGAACATGGCTGTGAGCAAGATGGACAAAAATATCTGACCTCAAGGAACTTACATTCTCACAGGGGAAACATACATGACAAAAATATATGAGTATATTATTTATAAAATGTTGGGTTAAAAGTGATAATGAAGAAAATATAAAGCAGGATAAGTGTATAGACTACGAAGAATCATACATTGTGATCCGAAAATGCATCTTTGAAGAGATGACATTTAAGCAAAAGCTTAAACTAAAAATATCTTTGGAGAAGTCTTCTAGGCAGAAGAAACTGCTAGAACAAAGATCTTAAGGCAAGAGCATTTGTGACTTGTTAGGGAAACAGCTGTGTAGCTGTTCGGAGAAGTAGCTAGAGGCCAGGTCACTTGAAGCCCAATAAACTATAGCAAGGAATTAAGATTTTGTTTTAAAAGTCATGGTACACCAATAGAGATTTCCACATGGGAGTGATACTACATTATTCTGCATGCTGTATGCATGCAGAACAGGCGTAGATATATGAAATTTTCAATGTAGAGTAAATCACTGCATCACGTGAGTTAGGAATTCTGGAGTGATCAAGACTACAAGATACATATGGGAGTGTAGTATTTAAAGGCACAACAGTAAATAGATCACCCAAGAATTATTACACATAAGGAAGAGCAGATAGCCCTATTCCCTGGAGTTCCCCAATACAGTGGTCAGAAGGAGAGTCACCTCAAAGTTTACTGGGAACATAATACACTCAAAGTCAAGAGTTTCAAGAGGTAGCAAATGATAAACTGTGTCAACTGCTGCTGAGAGGTCAAGCAAGATGGCTGCCAAGTAATCACTGTATTTGCAACCTAGAGTTTATTGTAGATTTTTTGTAAGATTTTTTTAAAACAAGTAACAGGGAATAAAGCCTAATAGAATTATCTCTCAATTTTTTCGTTAATATTCTGCTTTTATTTGCTTCAAATCTGTTTCTAAAATAAGGATACAGTTTGAAATCTGACTCTTCCTTTTCTATGCCTTTTTCTCTGAAGTATCATGACTATCCTGTATGTTTATATTCCTCCTATGATTTTATGTTTGTAACGATAAAATATTTTTTGTGCTTTTAACGATTACACTGCTACTATCAAATTTTTACCTATCCTTTTGTGATTCATTTTTTAAAGCTCATCTGTAAAATGTACAGATTTCCATTTTGATACATATACACACATATACATATTAATAAATTTATTTTAATTACCATAATGTACCCATTATGTACTCTAAGTTAGTCATGTATTTCCCAGTTGATAAATGTTTACATTTCTAATTTTTTTTGCTATTATAAGAGATTCAATGAACATCCTTTTATATGTCTCGTATATGTTCTTGTGCACATATGGAAGAACTTTTAGTATATAAATCATGAAAGGGTAAATACTGAAAGTTACATCTTCAATTTTATCTCACATAACCAACATTTTCCCCCCAAAACAAGGTAGGTGTGTTTGTATATGTTACTCATTTTGTCTTTCATGTCTCTTAATTACACTCTGTTTTCTCTCTGTGTGATTTCCTTGTATCTATCTTCTACTTCTCTAGTATCTCTTTAGGTGTGTCTAGTTTGTGGCTTTTTTAATCTATCAAGCTTTTAATTTCAGTACATTTTTAAAATCAAAAACTTGTTTGCTTATTTTTATAAACCTATTTGTTCTATTTTATAGTGTTTTTTAAAAATATATATTTTCATTTGCTTTATTTCTTTAATCATATGAAATAAGTTCATTTCACAGCCTCTTTCAGAATTTCCTATTATTTTCACTTTTTGGGGTGCTAACTTTTGCCTTCTTGCATCTGTTGATCCTTCCTCAGTATGTTTCATTTTCTTGCATATTGTACAACATTGTGAGTTCATCTACCACAAGAGATGTCTACTGTGTGGTAATCCCCTGTGAACTGTGTTTTGAAAATGTCACTATGGAACAGTTCGAACCTACTTCTGCTTTTGATGATCCTGGAAAAGTTTACAAACATTTCTCTGTTTATGATACTTGAACCTGTAGATTGTACATTTATGAGTGTTATAGGTCTGAGGACTCAATTTCTACTTCACTCATTCATTCATTTATTTGGCTGCACCGCATGGCATGCAGGATCTTAGTTCCCAGATCAGGTATCAAACCTGAGCCCCCTGCAGTGGAAGCGTGGGGTCTTAACTGTTGGACAGCCAGGGAATTCCCTCTATTTCTTTTAAAATGTATTTATCTATATTTCCACGGGCCTGTAGCAGAATCGGTGGCATCTGCTCTGGCTCAGTCTGCTTTGTAGCTAAAAGTAGCATACTTTATTGTTGTCGAATTTTACAATTAATTAAGTCCTACCCACCACTCATTACATTCTCATGCCACTTTCTACTTCCATGTCATTCCCTATTACTAAATTCACCGTGCTTTTGTAGCATTTCCACATTTGGGGGGTAAGCATGCTGTGCTCATATTCTGGGACAAGCTGGAAAACAGCCGTTTGGGGATTATATTCCCTGGGCACATCTGGAAAGCATGTGGGTTGGAGAGTTTCTCAACTGATGGCATTTTGGACCTGTATCTGAACACTTAGCAGGATAATTTGTTGAGATTGTAGCTGAATTTTTTTGAAAAGAGTCAGATTTAGTACTTAAACCTCTGAGTAAGCAACTAAACTATTATAAAAATACACATTAAGTATCTGTTACTTTTAAAACATCTTTTCACAATGGAATGAATATTGAGTTTATTCTCTTTCTATGGCAGGTCATGAAGGTTATCAATGTGTTGGGCAACTGCACTGATTTCATCCCAAGCCATTATGTCATCTGGATTGGGTGGGTGCTGTTTATTACCAGGTATTGACTAAATGTCCACATAAATGACAAAGTATTTGTCTTCACCAGTCAGGTTTCTGCCTTTGTCCACTCCACTGTGAAAAGATATCTTACTTACAGGATAACTACAGTACTAGACTTGAGATTTTTACTAGAGGGAACAAAAACAACATTATCTTCTTGGTTTGGTTAATACCAAAAAAAAAAAAAAGCCCAAGAACTGTGTATACAAGAGAAATAGCAACACTGCAATTCTTCTGTGGAGCTACCACTTTATCACCAATCACTGCTGAACACAATTAACCAGCTCAAAAACTCAGATCTCAACTCTCCTGCATATGTTCTCTATAGATTTCAGTTTGTCAACTTAGCATAACTGAGAAAAAATCCTTTATGTTTTCTGTTCAATAAGTAACTTCCTGGTATCCATCTTGTGGCACCTCAGCTTTGAATTTTGCACTTTAAAATAAATGTTCTTTCAATGCCAAATAATATATCTCAATTCTATGCTCTTTATTAATTAATTCCAAGCAAGTCTTTGAAAAATACACCGGATTTTATACGGTTTCCTAAGGACTGTTCCAAGACCAATGAGAAGACGAGATTGATGTGACACCCCCGCACAAGGTCCAAAAGTTACCTAGAGCCAGGATTTAACGGCTTCATAAGCAGTCAGTATGAGTGACGCTGTTGGTGAAGAAATTTTACTGAAATAATTAATTGGGTACACAGAGCAAATCCTCTTCAATAAGGCATTATTCTATCATTCCTCAAGGGAAGATATAGTGAGATTCACATGTGCAGATAATTTACTAAATCAAAATAAATAGATATGATCTCTTTCTAGAAAAATAAGATTGCTATTTTAGGAAGTAAAATAGGTAAATATCAAACAGTATAATAAATTGCCTTCTCAATTTTTTTTTTCCATTTCTCCTGTCAATGTGATGTTACTTCTAGGTTTTACATTGGTTTTCAAACCTGCAGGTGAAACCATGAGCTCAGCCCAAAAAATAAAAATAAAATGAAAGGCTAAGTCAAGAATACTACTGACTCCAGGACAGTGAGAAAAATGTTTTATAAATGATTCCTCTTTTTCTTGTCCCTCCTACTGCTGTCTGATTGGAAACATTAAAAAAGAAGTACCCATGAAAGATGCATGAGTAGGGCTTCCCTGGTGGCACAGTGGTTAAGAATCCGCCTGCCAATTCAGGGGAGGTGGGTTTGAGCCCTGGTCCAGGAAGATCCCGCATGCTGCGGAGCAACTAGCCCATGCACCACAACTACTGAGCCTGCACTCTAGAGCCCGCAAGCCACAGCTACTGAGCCCACGTGCCATAACTACTGAAGCCTGCGCGCCTAGAGCCCATGCTCCGCAACAAGAGAAGCCACCGCAATGAGAAGCCCGCGCACCGCAAGCAGAGTAGCCCCCACTCGCTGCAACTAGAGAAAGCCCGCGTGCAGCAACAAAGACCCAATGCAGCCGAAAATAAATAAATAAAATAAATAAATTTATTAATAAAAAAAAGATGCATGAGTAGATCCTATCTGTAATAAATCTCTAATTTGGAAAGTATGATAACCTGTCAGAAATATCAATTTGTAAATTTTCACAATAATTAGACCAAATCAGTTTACACCTAGTTCGGCTACTGCACAAAAACCTTGTGCAGTTACTCCTAGCCTGAAATCCATGATCCTGGGGATTCCTGAGTTACAACATGATAACAGACAAAACACTCTGCAAAGATGGGAGAAGAAATATAGCAGATTCTGAATTCAGATCCTTTCAAAATATGTAAGCAGATTAGTTAATTGGACAATAATATGTCATGAAGTTCTTGCTGATTATAGTACATACAACATCTAATGTGTATAATAGATTATACCAGTCATTTTCAAATGAGGTATATAGAAATTTCCTTGTGACTTTTTCCAGTGGTGATTACAGAGATTATATCCAGTACAATCCATGAGAAAATGCCTCTCAGTCTATGCTACAACATTGCCTTATTATAATTCACTTATAATCTATATTCAACTTTCTATCAAGTTTTAGGTATAATAACATATTTGCATAATGATTTATGCTATATGAAGTGCTTTCTCATCAATTCTCTCTTAGGATCTATGTATAATTCTATATTGCACACAACCAAGAGTTCAAAGTAAATCTGGAGAACAATAAAATAAACTGTTATTTATTATTTTTATCCATATTCTGGGTTTATGGACTAGAGTGTGTTAGTGACACAACACTGGAAGTAATGAACTCTATCTCTGCAAATAGGACTAAAATTCACAAGCTTTATGATGACTAGAAGATAGGTTAGTCATAAACAGAAGAGGCCTTGTAGGAAAAAGTGGTCAGGGAGAAATTATAAAGGAGGTATCTTAGCCCATTTAGGATGCTATACTAAAATACCACATCCTGAGTGGCTTAAACAATAAAAAGTTATTTCTTACAGTTCTGGAGGCTGGGAAGTCCAAGAACAAGGCACCAGCAGACTTGGTGTCTGGTGAGAGCCAGCTTCTGGGTTGCAAACCCACACCTCTTCTGTGTCCTCACATAGTGGAAGAGGTGTGGGAACTCTCCCAGTCTCTTTTGTAAGGGCACAAATCCCACTCACTAGGGCTCTGACAAAGAGCCCTACCTCCAATACCATCACACTGGGGGATAGGATTTCAACAAATGAATTTCAGGGGGGGCACACAAACATTCAGTCTACAACAGGAGACAAAGATTATTTCCTACAATCTTACCCGCTTTTATCTTTCAAGGGTACAAGCTCTGTGATCTCTGCCCATCCTCTCTATCAATATGTCTCTAAAACTTCTAATAAATACTTTGATGGTCAGAATAATGCTCCCCAAAAGATATCCATGCTCTAATCCCCAGAGTCTGTGAATATTTTGCCTTATGTGGCAAATTATAGAGAACTTTTGGATATCCAAATTTGAGGAAGAGAAGTAAAATTTTTCTCTTAGGCAGAATTTACATGAGCACTATAGTTAGCAGTTGAATTTATGAGGGAAATAGGAGGATAACTAATTTTAGATGTATCTATTTTTTTTTAAGAATTAAAAAAAAATTTATTTATTTATGTATTTCTTTTTGGCTGCGTTGGGTCTTTGTTGCTGTGTGCGGGCTTCTCATTGCAGTGGCTTCTCTTGTTGTGGAGCACGGGCTCTAGGCGTGCGGGCTTCAATAGTTGTGGCACACAGGCTCAGTAGTTGTGGCATATGGGCTTAGTTGCTCTGCGGCATGTGGGATCTTTGCGGACCAGGGCTCGAACCTGTGTCCCCTGCATTGGCAGGTGGATTCTTAGCCACTGCGCCACCAGGCAAGCCCTCTACTTCTTTCAATCTTGTTTTACATTACATTTACTTATTTATATTTTAAAAGATATTACATTTCCAAGTATGCATTTTGTTATTTTAATAAAGAATTCCATTCCTAAAGAATAAGCAGAATCATGAAGATCTGTACTTCTTTCAAGTTCCCACTTCTGAAGAGTCTCTCCAGAGAGTCATATATCCATTAACGGGCTACCAGAATGGCAGGCACTAAGTCATTGCGGACAGGATCAACCTCCAGTGATTTATGTGAGACAGTGTTGGGAAATAATCAAAGCAAAAGTATACAGAAAAAGCATGTCTATATTTGAAAACAGGTAAAGACTAATCCTAAGTAATCATGTAGCAGAGATGAACAAAATAACAAATTTTGATACATTTGAGCCATAGGAAATAATTATTTCCTTAGAATGTGAAATAATATGGTTTTGTTGAATGAGAAAGTAGACAAGGGAGAGGAATATAAGAAATATGCCTTCATAGAGGGAATCAAAGACCTTGGGCAAACAAAAATCTAACTTTGTTTCAAAGAAGGACTCTGCTCTTCAAAAAATGTTTTTTTTGCTATTCAGGGGAAGACTCATTTTCTACACCTGTATTTTTAGTTTTATTTTTAAATGGATTAAATAAAGCTATCAAATTCCAAGCCTCTCCTTCCATCTTCATTTTTTCTTTTTCTTGCCTTTTGCCAAGTTGGGAAAATGTTAATTTTCTTTATCTTTCTTATTAATACAAAGATTTTCTGTCCCACTGATATTTATTTTCCCATCTCTGCCATTCAATTTTTTAAAGATGTGTAACTATATAAAAAGTATGTAATTATATAAATATGAGAACAGCACTGCCCTCGAGATACTTAATCTGTTATTCTTCCTGTGCATCTGCACTTCACAATGAAAGCTTTGATTTCCCATTCACCTCATCCTTATTCAAATCTTGTGCTTTCTGGAGACGGTATGGAAGTGTTGGTTGTATACTATTATTATTCTGTTCCTTTCATCTATTTTTCAACTTCACAAATAATTAACACATGTATTAAAGAATCCTAACTGTATAATCCATTTAGAATTGAATTGCAAAAAATTCTAACAATATTTCACATACTTTGTATCTGTCTTCCTCTTAGATCTGTGTTTAATTTTTAATATTTAGAATATTTTCTTCAACATTTTCTCAGATAAATAATGTGGTTGGTATCCCTGCTAAATCCTGTCATGCTCAAAATGTTTCTCTTTTATCCGACAGATAAATTACATCTCAGCTGGATATAGTTTTCTTGAAACACAATCCTTTGCTCTCAACAATCTGTAGATAATTACCCCGTATCTTAGCTTCCATTGTGGCAGATACAAATTCTTTACCTTAAATGGGTTTTTAAAAAAGTGTTTCTGTCCAGATGCTTGTAAAATTCTCTTCTTACTCTTTTTTTTCTTTTAATTAAACTTTTTATTTTGAGATAAATTGTACATTATCATGCAGCTATAAGAAAAAATACAGAGATTCGAACTTTATCTAGTTTTTTTCTAATGGTAACATATTGCAAAACTATAGTGCAATATTGTAGGATACTGACATTGATACAGGCAAGATACAAAATATTTCTATCACCACTAGGATTCCTTATGTTGCCCTTTTACTGGCACACCCACTTCCTTCCTGTCCCCACCACTTTCATAACTCCTGGCAATCACTAATCTCCATTTATATAATTTTGTCATTTCAAGAATATGTAAATGGAATATTACAGTATATAACCTTTTGGGATTTGCTTTTTTCACTCAGCATAGTTCTCTGGAGGCTCATCCAGGTTGTTGCATGTATCAGTAGATTGTTCCTTTTTATTGCTGAGTAGTATTCCATGCTAGGGATATACCATAGTTTGTTTATCCATTCACCCCACTGAAGGACATCTGAGTTATTTCCAGCTTGGGGCTACTACAAATAAATCTGCCATGAACATTTGTGTACAAAATTTGTGTGAATGTAAGTTTTCATTTCTCTGGGACAGAAGCCCAGGAACATGATCACCAGATTGCATATTAGTTGCATGTTTAATTTTTTATTCTTATTCTTGAAATTCAGAAATTTAGCCACAGTATATCTAACAGCATGTCTTCTTCTCTGTCTTCCTTTTCCTCATCCTCCACTGAACAACTTGGCAAGCAGATAACTTCCTCCTTCTTTAAACTCTCTGCTCTTTGATGCCACATCTCTTGGTTTTTAAACTTTTTTCTTGCTATTTCTTCTCAATCTATATTCCCTAGGACTCTGTCTTCCATGCTTCTGCTTGCATACAATCTTCCTGGTTGATTTTGTCTGTTTGACTTCTATTATCTCCTGGTAGTCAAGGACTCTTAAATGTGTCTCTGGTTCTAATAGCTTATATGCAACTGCTTTCTAGTCTTTTCTACTTTAGGGATCTATTGAAACAAAACTCAACACGTCCAAAACCAACTCCTACTCGGTCTTCAAAATTCACCTCTACCCTACACTTGCTTCTTTCATCTTTCCAAATCTTTTTTTTCCCTCCCTCCCCCACATATCTTTTCTTCCTTTAAATTTGGAATCAATTTTAACTTTTCAAAAATGTTGCAAAAATAATACACAGAATTCCTTTATACTCTTCACCCAGCTTTTCCCAGTGTTAGCATTTTATATAACCATATGTAATCTTATGTAAGCTATCAACACTAAAAAATCAGACTAATGTGGTGTTTGCTAAATGGTGATTTTTCTAGTTCCTTCACTATTTCTACATTTATTGGAATTACACTGTAAGAAAGATCTGTCCCTTCTCATTTATTTATATATTATGTTATTTATATCAGTACAGACTCATAGGTATTTATTTTATTTGATGGGCTATAACTCATCATTTTCATTAAGTATTTCATCTTAAATTGTCCTGGATTTGGTCATTGGGCACACCTTCAAATTAGTTTCTATACTCTTTCGACATACTCCTATCATGTTTTGAAGGTTTCCTTACTTTCTGGTCTCACAACATGTTCCAGTTTCATTTAGTATTTTTCCTGCCCAAGCCCTGGATTCAACCACTACTCTAAGAAGTGTTGGTTCCTTTTATTGGAGAATAGTATTTGCAATAGGTATACACAATATCTGTGTGCTAGTTGTGCCTATTCCTACTGTGATGTCATTGCTTCTAGGCTTTCCCAGCAGAAAAAGCCAGCAAAAATATACACTGATCACACATACACACACTACACAAACACACACATCTATACCTATATATCTATCTGTCCATATATTAAAAAACATGAGTTCATAGCAATAGCTTCAACTGCAATAGCACAGGTTTATTTTAGCCTTCCCCTTTTCCTTATTTGTAAATTCTTTTCCTCTTGGTGAGAAACCTAGCTCTCATAATTCACAAAATATTTACTTGTTTTCTCAATCCTAGAATACACATAAAGTTGATTCAGAGTTAAATTGTTAATCCAAAACCCTGTGAGAAAAAAATTTACTAAAAAGCATAAAATATTTGTGTATATTTTTTAATCAACTGTACAATTTGGTCAAAAGTAGAGGGTTTTGGTCAAAATGATGTTGTCCAACTTGGCTTTTTTTTTTTAATTTCTTTCAGTGTGGATCTATTATTCATTTGTAATAGAGTTATAGTTGCTTACCTTCATTATATTTCTGTAGTTATTTGCTTTATTTAACATTTTGATATAATGATACCTACCATTTAGTTAGCACTTACTATGTATCAGGTCCATTCTAAGCACTACTTTACAAAATGAATATGAAATGAATATAACTTTTTACCAAACAAGAGACCTGATATTTGCTTAATACACGTAACTAGCCAACATTCTCACAGCTAATAAATGACTTTGAATTCCTTCTTCTTCACAACTAGTCTATTTATTGGACTTTTCTTGTTTTCCTTTATGAGTTAATGGCCCATGATCTTTGCCCATACAGTTATAAAAAAATAAAATGTCTTTTTCTTTGATTTCTAAAAAAAGAGTTCTTTAAATGGTAAAGATTAAATCTCTCTTGCAGTGTGATAAAAATATTTTTATTTACTTTGTCATTTGCTCTTTAAATAAAATCTATGCTCTTTTAGGAGCTATACATATCACTTATTTTTCTTTTTTAATTAATTAATTTATTTATTTATTTTTGGCTGTGTTGGGTCTTCGTTGTTCTAGTTGCACTGAGCGGGGGCTACTCTTTGTTGTGGTACGCGGGTTTCTCACTGCGGTGACTTCTCTTGTTGCGGAGCACGGGCTCTAGGCACACGGGCTTCAGTAGTTGTGGCACGCAGGCTCAGTAGTTGTGGCTCACAGGCTCTAGAGCGCAGGATCAGTAGTTGTGGTGCACAGACTTAGCTGCTCTGCGGCATGTGGGATCTTCCCGGAGCAGGGCTCAAACCCGTGTCCCCTGTATTGGCAGGTAGATTCTTAACCACTGCACCACCAGGGAAGTTCATCATTTATTTTTAATGTATTTAAATGCATCAATATTTTCAATTATGGCTTCTTGAATGCCTACCAAGATAGAGGTCTTGCAAGAGCCGAGAGAGAACAATAAACAGTATCAACTAAGCAAAATAAAATCATGTTACCCTTTCTAACTCCCATCTCTAACCCAAAGGAGTCGGATGTAATAGCCACCAGGAGGAGCATGACAGTGTGAAACAGGCCTCAAGTTCTCTTCTCTAAGCTTCTCCCCACAAGGCTCAAGCATGAGCCAGGAAAGAGGACAAGTTTTTAACTAAAGATAAGAGTAATACTTTGATTTAGGCTTGACTCTTTTGATACCTAAAAATGAAACAAATCCATGGGGTCTGTATAAGATATTCAAATGTAGGAAAGACACATCACAGGCGGTATGAGGGCAATATGGGTAAAGGGTGTTGTGACACTTAATTTTACATGTTAACTTGACTGGGCCACGGGATGCCCAGATATTTGGTTAAACATTATCTGGGTGTTTCTGTGAGGATGTTTCTTAATGAGATTAATATTTGAATTGGGTAGACTGAGTAAAGCAGATTGCCATTCCCAATGCAGGGACGCCCAATCAGTTGAAGGGCTGAATGGAACAAAAAAGGCTTAAGTAAGGGAGAATTTGTTCTCTTTCTGCCTGACTGTCTTTGAGCTGGGACACTGGTCTTCTCCTTCCTTCGGGCTCCAACTTGAACTGGAACTTACACGATTGGCTCTCTTGCTTCTCAGGCCTTTGGACTCAGACTAAAACTACATCATCACCTCTCCTGGGTCTCCAGCTTGCCAACTGTAGATCTTGGGACTTCTCAGCCTCCATAACTGCATAAGCCAATTCCTTATTATACACACATACACACACACACACACACACACACGCCTTCCAGTGGTTCTGTTTCTCTGAAGAACCCCAAGTAATACAGAAGTTCTTTTCTATTTGCACTTCATTAAGTCCAGTTCATTTAAAAAACATGTTACACTAACATTTATTAAATACTTATGATATAATGTGCTAAGAATTTTGCATATTTTTTCATGTTTAATTCTCACGTTTATCTTTGATAGTAGGTACTATTATGCCAGTTTTATAGAGGGGGAAACAAACTCTAAGAGAAGTCAGTAACTTGCCTAAAATAACAACACAAATTAGTGCTAAGTTTTAGGATTCAGTTCTCGGATGCCAAAATCAGCAATCTTAATTTGTTTTCAAGTAGCAATAATCCTACATTGATAGATCTGCTTTTTTAGAAACCTGCTTTGTAACATACAGAGGGAACAACCCTGCCTAATTTTCTTACACCACCAGCATTCATTCAGATTTTATTTATAACCTTGAATTTCATTGTAATATTTTAAAAGGCACTACTAAAGATTAAAACTCTGTCTTGAGTGCTAAAAATCTAGCACATTCAGGGTCAAAGTAGCTGATCTTAGTGAACCATATTTTTGTACTTGGCATTTTTTTTTCCATGGATAGAATTACTTATAACTTGAGAAATTGTATACACTCTACATTCATGAAATGCAAAAGAGGCAGTTCACTTGTTCTTTACAATGTGTATTAAGAAGAAGGTAATTGGACTAATAAAAATTATGCCCTTTAACAATGAGTACATTCTTGAATTACTTTTCTAAATGTTTTTACCTTGGCAGCTAGCCAGATAATTGCTGCTTTATATTCCTAGTCAATATTAGCTCAAATGTAAAGTAAATGACATATTCTCTTTTAGAAATATGAAATGATAAAATAGCATCATAGGAAATGCATAAAAATTTCCATTTTAATATTCAGTTAATAAGCTGAATCACCCATAGAATGCTAAAAGAGAAGAAAGGTGCACTACTTATGATTTTAAGACGTTTTCAACTTAAATAGATATGACATATTGTAGGAAATAGCCTCCTTAATCGCAGCTTTATCCTGCTTTTAGGAAAATGAGTTAAATCAGAAATAAAAAAAACACACACGTGCACACACGTGTATCAGATATCTGCTTTTCCCTCACACACTTTTGCATGGCTTGCTCTTTCATCTCCTTTAAGATTTGGCTTCAATGTCACATTCTCAGTCATAGTTTCTCTAACCACTCAATTTAAAACTGAATACTTTTCTTCCCCCAATCTTTCCCAGCACTCCCTCACCACCTTCCATGCTTTATTTTTCTCCTTAACAGTTACCAGCCTCTGGCATCTTATTTATTGTCTGCCCCTCCACACCAACATGTAAACTTCCAAGAAAGCAGGAAACTTGTCCATTTTGTTCACCTGTCCTAGAACAGTGCCTGACACATAAGAGGTATTCAATGCAATGCTGACTTCTCACATATTTTAAATTACCTTATAAATTTAAATTTCTTTTATAATTTTTCTTTAACATGGGATTTATTTGGCACTTTATCTTTCAAAATATATAAAGGGTCATTATCATTTTGCTATCAATTTACATCTTAATTTATTGTTGTAAAACAATCAACAATATTGCTTCTTTGAGATTATTTTTCATTCTGCTTATGTCCTAATAGTTACTCAATTTTTATAAATTTTCCATGTGGCCTTGAGAAATAATCTTTATTTTCCAATTATTCAGTATATGGTTCTGTATACTCGTTTAGGAAGACTTTTTCAAATCTATATACTTACCAAATATTTTGTCTTCTTCATCTATCATTTACCAAGAGAAATGTGTTTAAAATTTCACAGAAAATATCAAATGGTGGATTTATCCACTTCCCTTTGTATCTGTGATGCTTTGTGTCTTAATGAATTTAGCATTATTATATGTTCTACTGAATTAAAGCTTTTAAAATTTATGGTAATCTTTAATTTCTAGCCACATTTTTCTGCCTTAAAAAGCTTTCCTTATGCTAATATAGCTAGATCAGTTCTATTTTTGTTTATATTTGTCTGGTGTTCTTTCCATATTTTAACTTTTAATCTTCCTCTGTTCTATAGGAACAACATGGGAAACTTAGATTTGCAAATCTGAATGTCATTTACTGGCCAGAAGAGTTAATGTGACTGCCAGATCCCCAGATGATGTAATTTAAACCTAGACAAAAATAGTAACCTAGTATGATGCCATAAAATATTTTAAAATTTATATTAAATATCTTGTATGCTGTAGTGAGTGCCATATTTTATGATAGGCATAGAAGAACAAATACTGGCTAAAATGAATGTATCTGATTCTTACAATAACTCTGTGAGACAGTGAAAGTGTTATCTCTACATTACAGGTAGAGATATATAGGCTTAGGTAGTTTTTAATGATTTTTCAAGCTTACTCAGGTGGCAGAAGAAGAACTAGCTTGATATCTTTGGACTCCCAGTCTAGGTTTCTTTCACTCTATGACAATGCCTTTCTCTAGCACTCATATTTCTCAAGTAAGTAAACATGTGATGTGGAGATTGTTCCAGATAACATATAGGGGATGTTAAAATGCTAGATGTCTGCTACTCACCACAGGCTCATCGATGGCGTCACCAAGACTAAAACTATCAGTAAACCCCTTTGAACAGGAGCATAATGGAAATAATTAAACTAAGATAATCATGCTAATAAAGGCAAGAAGGGAAAAATAACAATATAGAAAAATACATTAGCCTTGGTAAGTCTCTGAATCTTTCTTTTGTCCGTAATTAGTTTTTATGTCGTCTCCCACCAGGGCATGCATATGTATCACTTAGTAAACAAATGAAATATAAGGCCACTGAAAAATCATAGCTTTAATAATAAAATCACTGTCTTTGTGTTTAATGTGTGCTCTCTTTTTATTTTACAAACTACATCTGTTTAAATATAATCTCTTCCCAGTGAATAGAAACATTTCTATGAAGAAAGCTTATCTTATGCAGCAAAGTACAGAAATAGCCTTGTAGAGCTGGGTATTTAAAGCAATCAATTGCATGTCTAGTTAAGGAAATATGCCATAATCATTAAACACATGAATGGTAACAAGCCATTTCTTTAATGAATCCCTATCAAGGTATATTAAAGCCAGCTTTACAAATAGCCTTAAAAAATCATTTGGAATAACAAAATTTATCTAGTCTGCCAGATTAGCAGAGTCCTCAACTATGTTCCAGCTTCTTCTGTGTTCTGAGAAACTTGCCCTCCCTTCTTCAGCTTCCTTTTTCCTATTGCTGCAGCTGACAACCTTCTCTATGAATCCCTCAGTTTTGCTCTTAAGCTCTGTTTCTCTTTTTCTCTGCAACTAATAATGGAATATACAGTGATGAGAGTGCACTTTTTAATACTCAGTTGTACTTAGTGGACATCATCTAGACATATAACATTTATATCTCTCCGCAACTGTACCCACAGCTCTGTAGAATGTCTACAATGACACGACGTTCCAGCATCTCCATTCACTGATGCAGACTTCCCCGTAAACATAACCTTTTATCATTGACACTCATGATTTTCACTCTTAATTTCCCTTAGACAGCATTTTAGCTCTATCCAAAGCGATGTGGTGCTCTGAACAAACCATGCTGAGGCTCCCAAAGAAGATGAAGAGTATGTAACATCCATAGATATTTACTGAGACTCTTCTTTGGGCCTAACACAATGGTTAGTGTTGAGGCGCTGAGTATGGGTAACTGGAAGTTATGTTTTATAAGTGAAAATAGTATGACAGGAATAATAACTAAGTTGAAATTGCATTATTTGTCACACCTGAATAACACTAAGATATCCAAAGGAAAATCTAGAGAACTGAAAAGTATGAATAGAATTCTAGACAGTCTGGGTCTTAGACTTTAATTCAGCTGTACAGCAGTGACATTAGAGGCCCTGGAAGTGTATGTGGTCTTTAAAGGAAAAATCATAGAGCATATAACCACACCTCAATCATGTTAAATACCTACCAATGGAGGTAGAAAAGAAGTTATAATGCAGGAGATTAAGAATACACTCATGATAAATGTGCCAGAAATAGCAGAGCAGAGTCTAGGCTTTCCTAATGCTCTAAAGAAAGAGAAGAAAGCTCTGAAGGAAAACTATCTCTTTGTACCTTCATTAAAATCAAATCAAACCAGTGAAGTTGTATGGAGTAAGTATGACTATTCCTACTTCACCTCTGTCAAAAACAAGGCCCACAGGGATTAGAAAATTTTTACTGAGATCAACAATTTATTATAGAACTGAAATTGTTTTCTAGGTATCCTGTTTTCTCAAAGTCTTTACTTTCTATTAGGCGCATTCAAAGTGAAGCTCGGGGGAGAGTGAAAGGCATTGCTGCTCATTTATTAGGAATAGTGGAAAAGCCACTTGGTTTATCAAAAAAGCAGCTGTTGTGAGAAGTCAGATGACTGGACAACTTTCTTAAATCTCCCCTCTTCTCTGCGATGAGTCATCAGAATAGGTTAAATTTCTATTGAAAATGCTGTACTTTTCCCTCATCTGGTCTATAAATAGCATGTTAAAATAGGGCAGAATCTGTGTTAGAACTAGTTGATAGAAAATAATTTAATAAAGATTAAAAATAATTTGGGGCATATTAAGATGTTCTCATACTTTAACCAAAAAGACCAATATTTACTCCTTGTTATACATGCATTGAGAAGGTCTATGGTAACATTAAAAGGAGAAAAAAATAGAATATCTGTTCCAGAAAGGAGTGTAGATAACATGGTCTTCGAAGGGTGTTTAAAAAAATAGGTTTACTGAGGTATAAATGATGTAGGATAAACTGCACATATTTAAAGTGTACAATTTGATAAGTTGTGATATATGCATAGATCTGTGACATCACCACCAAATCAACACAATGAATATATCCATCATCCCTAAAAGTTTCCTCATACTCTTTTGTAATCCTTCTCTTTTATTCCCACCTCTATCCCCAGGCAACCACTGATTTGCTTTCTGTCACTATACATTAAATTTGCATTAAATTGTGTGTGTCTGTGTGTGTGAGTAAGTGTGTATGTGTGTGTCAGTATGTGTGTGTGTGTGTGCATCTGATCTAATAAAAGCAGTTTAGGGGCTTCCCTTGTGGTGCAGTGGTTGAGACTCTGCCTGCCAATGCAGGGGACAAGGGTTTGAGCCCTGGTCTGGGAAGATCCCACATGCCGCGGAGCAGCTGGGCCCGTGAGCCACAATTACTGAGCCTGCGCGTCTGGAGCCTGTGCTCCGCAACAAGAGAGGCCGCAATAGTGAGAGGCCCGCGCACCGCGATGAGGAGTGGCCCCCGCTTGCCGCAATTAGAGAAAGCCCTCGCACACAAACGAAGACTCAACACAGCCATAAATAAATAAAAATAAATAAATAAATAAAATTTAAAAAAAAAAACAAGAAATTTGCCAAAGAACACATAACTAATAATTGGCAGCACTAGGGTCCAAAGCATTAAAAAAAAAAAAAAAAGCAGTTTAAAAAAGCATTTGGAAGCTAATTATGAATTGATAATTTTTTCTTAGAAATGTTAGAAAACTGTGACTTACTTCAGTATCTGTGGCCTTCTTCAGGTCACCCGGGTAACTGAGAAAGAGAGTAGATACCATTCTCACTTTCAGATTCTTCAGAATTTATCAACCTCATTTTGTCACAGGACATCCTAGATGTAGGTGACTTAGAATGACAAGTTTAGCTAAAAGCTGTAAACTCTTCTCCTTTGCAACATATTTTGAATCACCTTTCTGCATTAAAAACAAGAATAACAAAAAACCTACAGTCTGTTATAGACATTTGGAGTATTTTCAGAAAAACAGGAGATTTTGAATTTAAACATTGTCCCCAATCACAGGCTCCAGTACTCAAGGGGCCCATCTGGTGATTTTGTCTCCTTGTGAGCTCTCATTATCTTGTAATAAACTATGACCTTTTAAAGTAGGACAGCCATGGATTTCAATCCTAGATCCACCATTAATCCTATACAACCTTGGGAAATTATGGACTAATTTAGCATCTTACTATTGTCACCAAAAGTTAGCCAGAGAAAGACAAATATCATATGATATCACTTATATGTGGAATCTAAAAAAACGGTACAAATGAACTTATTTACAAAACAGAAATAGAATCACAGATGTAGGAAAAAAACTTCTGGTTACTGGGTGGGGGGAGAGGCGGGAGGTATAAATTGCGAGATTGGGATTGACATATATACACTACTATATATAAAATACATAACTAACAAGAACCTACTGTATAGCACAGGGAACTCTACTCAGTACTCTGTAATAACCTATATGGGAATAGAATCTAAAAAGGAGTGGATATATGTCTATGTATAACTGATTCACTTTGCTGTACAGCAGAAACTAACACAACAGAGAGATTGGTTCAAGATGGCGGAGTAGAAGGATGGACGCTCACTCCCCCTTGCAACAGCACTGGAATCGCAACTAACTGCTGAACAATCATCAACAGGAAGACACCGGAATTCACCAAAAAAAGATACCCCGCATCCAAAGACAAAGGAGAAGCTGCAGTGAGATGGTAGGAGGGACGCAATCACAATAAAATCAAATCCCATAACCACTGGGTGGGTGACTCACAAACTGGAGAACAATTATCCCACAGAAGTCCCCCAGTGGAGTGAAGGTTCTGAGCCCCACATCAGGCTTCCCAAGCTGGGGGTCTGGCAACAGGAGGAGGAACACCCAGAGAATCAGACTTTGAAGGCTAGCGGGATTTGATTGCAGGACTTCGACAGGACTGGGGGAAACAGAGACTCCACTCTTGGAGTGCACACACAAAGTAGTGTGAGCATTGGGACCCAGGGGAAGGAGCAGTGACCCCATAGGAGACTGAACCAGACATACCTGCCAGTGTTGGAGGGTCTCGGGCAGAGGCGGGGGTGGCTGTGGCTCACCGTGGGGAAAAGAACACTGACAACAGAAGTTCTGGGAAGTACTCCTTGGCATGAGCTTTCCTGGAGTCCTCCATTAGCCCCACCAAAGAGCCTGTAGCCTCCAGCGCTGCGTCGCCTCAGGCCAAACAACCAACAGGGAGGGAACTCAGCCCCACCCATCAGCAGACAAGAGGATTAAAGTTTTGCTGAGCTCTGCCCACCAAAGCAACACCCAGCTCTACCCACCACCAGTCCCTCCCATCAGGAAACTTGCACAAGCCTCTTAGGTAGCCTCATCCACCAAAGGGCAGACAGCAGAAGCATGAAGAACTACAATCCTGCAGCCTGTGGAACGAAAACCATATTCACAGAGATAGATAAAATGAAAAGGCAGAGGGCTATGTACCAGATGAAGGAACAAGATAAAACCCCAGAAAACCAACTAAATCAAGTGGAGATAGGCAACCTTCCAGAAAAATAATTCAGAATAATGACAGTGAAGATGATCCAGGACCTCGGAAAAAGAATGGAGGCAAAGATCAATATGATACAAGAAATGTTTAACAAAGACCTAGAAGAATTAAAGAACAAAGACCTAGAAGAATTAAAGAACAAACAGAGATGTACAATACAATAACTGAAATGAAAAATACACTAGAAGGAATCAATAGCAGAATAACTGAGGCAGAAGAATGGATAAGTGACGTGGAAGACAGAATGGTGGAATTCACTGCCACAGAACAGAATAAAGAAAAAAGAATGAAAAGAAATGAAGACAACCTAGGAGACCTCTGGGACAACATTAAACACACTCACATTCGCATTATAGGGGTCCCAGAAGGAGAAGAGAGAGAGAAAGGACCCGAGAAAATATTTGAAGAGATTATAGTCAAAAACCTCCCTAAAATGGGAAAGGAAATAGCCACCCAAGTCCAGGAAGTGCAGAGAGTCCCAGGCAGGATAAACTCAAGGAGAAACACAGCGAGACACACAGTAATCAAATTAACAAAAATTACAGACAAAGAAAAATGATTAAAAGCAACAAGGGAAAAATGACAACATACAAGGGAACTCTCATAAGGTTAACAGCTGATGTCTCAGCAGAAACTCTACAAGCCAGAGGGAGTGGCATGATATAGTTAAAAGTGATGAAAGGGAAGAACCTACAACCAAGATTACTCTACCTGGCAAGGATCTCATTCAGATTTGATGGAAAATCAAAAGCTTCACAGACAAGCAAAAGCTAGGAGAATTCAGCACCACCAAACCAGCTCTACAACAAATGCTAAAGGAACTTCTCTAAGTGGGAAACACAAGATAAGAAAACGAGCTACAAAAACAAACCCAAAACATTTAAGAAAATGGTAAAAGGAACATACATATCGATAATTACTTTAAATGTGAATGAATTAAATGCTCCAACCAAAAGACACAGGCTTGCTGAATGGATACAAAAACAAGACTCATATATATGCTGTCTACAAGAGACCCACTTCAGACCTAGGGACACATACAGGCTGAAAGTGAAGGGATGGAAAACGATATTCCATGCAAATGGAAATCAAAAGAAAGCTGAAGTAGCAATACTCATATCAGATAAAATAGACTTTAAAATAAAGAATGTTACAAGAGACAAGGAAGGACACTACATACATAATGATCAAGGGATCAATCCAAGAAGAAAATATAACAATTATAAATATATATGCACCCAACACAGGAGCACCTCAATACATAAGGCAAATGCTAACAGTTATAGAAGAGGAAATCGACAGTAACACAATAATAGTGGGGGACTTTAACACCTCACTTATACCAATGGACAGATCATCCAGACAGAAAATTAATAAGGAAACACAAGCTTTAAATGACACAATAGACCAGATAGATCTAATTGATATTTATAGGACATTCCATCCAAAAACAGCAGATTACACTTTCTTCTCAAGTGTACATGGAACACTCTCCAGGATAGATCACATTTCGGGTCACAGATCAAGCCTCAGTAAATTTAAGAAAACTGAAATCTTATCAAGCATCTTTTCCGACTAGAACACTATGATATTAGAAATAAATTACAGGGAAAAAAATGTAAAAAACACAAACACAAGGAGGTAAAAGAATACATTACTAACTAACTAAGAGATCACTGAAGAAATCAAGCGTGAAATAAAAAAATACCTAGAGACAAATGACAACGAAAACATGATAATCCAAAACCTATGGGATGCAGCAAAAGCAGTTCTACAAGGGAAGTTTACAGCAATACAAGCCTACCTCAAGAAACAACAAACATCTCAAATAAACAATCTAACCTTACACCTAAAGGAACTAGAGAAAGAAGAACAAACAAAACCCACAGTTAGTAGAAGGAAAGAAATCATAAAGATCAGAACAGAAATAAATGAAATAGAAAGAAAGAAAACAGTTGCAAAGATCAATAAAACTAAAAGCTGGTTCTTTGAGAAGATAAACAAAATTGATAAACCTTTAGCCAGACTCATCAAGAAAAAGAGGGAGAGGACTCAAATCAATAAAATTAGCAATGAAAAAGGAGAAGTTACAACAGACACCGCAGAAATACAAAGCATCAAAGGAGACTACTACAAGCAACTCTATGCCAATAAAATGGACAACCTGGAAGAAATGGACAAATTCTTAGAAAGGTATAACCTTCCAAGACTGAACCAGGAAGAAATAAAAAATATGAACAGACCAATCACAAGTAATGAAATGGAAACTGTGATTAAAAAACTTCCAGCAAACAAAAGTCCAGGACCAGATGGCTTCACAGATGAATTCTATCAAACATTTAGGGAAGAGCTAACACCCATCCTTCTCAAACTCTTCCAAAAAATTGCAGAGGAAGGAACACTCCTGAACTGATTCTACAAGGCCACCATCACCCTGTTACCAAAACCACACAAAGATCCTACAGAAAAAGAAAATTACAGACCAATATCACTGATGAATATAGATGCAAAAATCCTCAACAAAATACTAGCAAACAGAATCCAACAGCACATTAAAAGGATCATACCCCATGATCAAGGGAGATTTATCCAAGGAATACAAGGATTCTTCAATGTACGCAAATCATTGTGATACACCATATTAACAAACTGAAGAATAAAAACCGTATGATCATCTCAATAGATGCAGAAAATGCTTGTGACAAAATTCAACACTGATTTCTGATAAAAACCCTTCAGAGAGTGGGCATAGAGGGAACCTATCTCAACATCATAAAGGCCATATACAACAAACCCACAGCAAACATCATTCTCAATGATGAAAAACTGAAAGCACTTCCTCTAAGATCAGGAACAAGACAAGGATGTCCACTCTTGCCACTCTTATTAAACATAGTTTTGGAAGTCCTAGCCACAGCAATCAGAGAAGAAACAGAAATAAAAGGAATACAAATTGGAAATGAAGAAGTAAAACTGTCACTGTTTGCAGATGACATGATACTATACATAGAGAATCCTAAAGATGCCACCAGAAAACTACTAGAGCTAATCAATGAATTTGGTAAAGTTGTAGGATACAAAATTAATGCACAGAAATCTCTGGCATTCCTATACACTAACAACAAATGTCTGAAAGAGAAATTAAGGAAACAATCCCATTCACCATTGCAACAAAAAGAATAAAATACCTAGGAATAAACCTACCTAAGGAGGCAAAAGACCTATACTCAGAAAACTATAAAACACTGATGAAAGAAATGAAAGATAGCATAAAGATATGGAGAGATATACCATGTTATTGGATTGGAAGAATCAATATTGTGAAAATGACAATACTACCCAAAACAATCTACAGATTCAGTGCAATCCCTATCAAATTACCAATGGCAACCCTCACAGAATTAGAACAAAAAATTTTACAGTCTGTATGGAAACACAAAAGACCCCGAATAGCCAAAGCAATCTTGAGAAAGAAAAACAGAGCTGGAAGAATCAGGCTCCCCAACTTCAAACTGTAATACAAAGGTACAGTAATCAAGACAATGTGGTACTGGCACAAAAACAGAAATATAGATCAGTGGAACAGGATAGAAAGCCCAGAGATAAACCCACGCACCTATGGTCAACTAATCTATGACAAAGGAGGCAAGGATACACAATGGAGAAAAGACAACCTCTTCAATAAGTGGTGCTGGGAAAACTAGACAGCTACATGTAAAAGGATTAAATTAGAACACTCCCTAAAACCACACACAAAAATAAACTCAAAATGGATTAAAGACCTAAATCTAAGACTGGACACTATAAAACTCTTAGAGGAAAACATAGGAAGAACACTCTGACATAAATCACAGCAAGATATTTTTTGACCCACCTCCTAGAGTAATGGAAATAAAAACAAAAATAAACAAATGGGACCTAATGAAACTTAAAAGCTTTTGCAAAGCAAAGGAAACCATAAACAAGACGAAAAGACAACCCTTAGAATGGGATAAAATATTTGCAAACGAATCAACAAAGGATTAATCTCCAAAATATATACACAGCTCACACAGCTCAATAGTTAAAAAAACAAACAACCCAATCAAAAAATGGGCAGAAGACCTAAATAGACATTTCTCCAAAGAAGATATACACACTGCCAACAAACACATGAAAGGATGCTCAACATCACTAATCATTAGAGAAATGCAAGCCAAAACTACAATGAGGTATCACCTCACACTGGTTACAATGCACATCATCAGAAAATCTACAGACAACAAATATTGGAGAGGGTGTGGAGAAAGGGAACCCTCTTGCACTGTTGGTGGGAATGTAAATTGATACAGTCACTATGGAGAACAGTATGGAGGTTCCTTAAAAATCTAAAATAGAACTACCATATGACCCAGCAATCCCACTACTGGGCATATACTGTGAGAAAACCATAATTCAAAAAGACACATGCACCCCAATGTTCATTGCAGCACTATTTACAATAGCCAGGACATGGAAGCAACATAATTGCCCATCGACAGACGAATGGATAAGGAAGATGTGGTACATATATACAATGGAATATTACTCAGCCATAATAAGGAATGAAACTGGGTCATTTGTAGAGACGTGGATGGACCTAGAGACTGTCATACTGAGTAAAGTAAGTCAGAAAGAGAAAAACAAATATCGTATATTAATGTATATATGTGGAATCTAGAAAAATGGTACAGATGAACCAGTTTGCAAGGCAGAAATAGAGACACAAATGTAGCGAACAAACATATGGACACCAAGGGGGGAAAGCAGGGGTTGGGGGGCTGTTGGTGGTGGGATGAATTGGGAGATTGGGATTGACATATATACACTAATATCTATAAAATAGATAACTAATAAGGACCTGCTATATAAAAAAATTAAATTCAAAAAAAAAAAAAACCAGACAGACTAAGTACAGGTGAGGATGTGGAGAAACTGGAACCCTCATACACTGTTGGTGGGAATGTGTAGCCACTTCTTAAAAGTCTGCAGTTCCTCAAATGGTTAAACAGTTACTATATGACAAGAAATGCCACTCTTAGGTATACATCTAAGAGATATGAAAACATTAAGTCCACAAAAAACATGTACATGAGTGCTTATAGTAGCATTCTTTATAAAATCCAAAAGATAGAAGCAACCCCGCTGTCTATAAACTGATGAATGGATAAATAAAATGTGGCACATCCATACAATGGAAAATTATTCAGCAATAAGAAGGAATAAGTAATAATATAGGCTATAACAAGGATGAACCTTGAAAACATTATGCTAAGCGAAAGAAGCCAGTCACAATAGACCACATATTGTTATTATTTCATTCATGTAAAATGTCCAAATGCATAGAGAGGAAAAGTGGATAATAAAAAATAAATTATAAAAAGAAACTAACACAACATTGTAAATCAACTATACTCCAATAAAAATTAATTTAAAAACATAAATAAAACCATATGCTTTATGTTAGAGACCATTTAATGACTTTGGAGAATTTAAAATAGATAAAAAACCATAAATAGTTTAAAAAAAAACCCCAAAAACATAAAAACCAAATATCTATCACAGAAAAACACTGTGCAACTCCAAAGAATCCTACCCAATCTGCAAATATACCCAATAACAAACAATAAAATAATCTAAGACAAAAGGAAATCGAGGGTGTCAGTAGATAAGAAATTACCCACTGCAAAGGAAAACAGGAGGGGGCAAACAGGCTGAGGCTCCTGTGGGCTGTTTACTGATGGTTTGACATTGCTCTTTAAGGTAGCTGCCCAGTATAGAACACAACAGTTCCATCTAGATTTCCTCCTTTAACTTTTATCATAACTAAAATAACAATCACTAAAATAAATTACATTTGGGTAACAAGCTTTATAAACATAAAGATTTCTCACTAAAGAGGTATTATAAATCACAAAACACATTAATTTAGTCAATTTTACCTTTCCGGAACAATCTGTATTTTGAATAAATACTAAAGTACAATGCAGTTGGTAGAGTTATGATTATTCAAACACCACTGATTGCTAATAGTTTTTAATTTTGAAAAATTTCCCAACTTTTTAGTTTGTCAAATTGAACACCCAAAGAATACAGTACAGGAAAAGATAACCTTTAATTTAGAAATAACTGACATTCCATTGACATTTCATATCCCTTCCTAAAGTATCTGTCAAATATTCTCACTTTGTCCTTCCTCAGTAATCACTAGGAGGGGTCTGTTAACTGGGAAGACAAGAGGTGCATACCAGAATGGATGACAATGTGACCTTTAGAGGACAGTCATGGATTTCATCCTCAGCTTTGTCATTCATCCTGATGATGCTGGAAAATGTTTTGACCTCTCTACACCTAAGTTTCTTCAATTTCAAAATGCAAAGGACTCTTTCATTGGCTCTTGTGATGAATAATTGACATAATGCATATAAAGTAGTGAGTATATATGTTCGTTGAGAAAAAATTACACAGAGAATGACTTAAGGTTTTTAGATTGTGACACACACACTATTGTGAACTAGAGCAGACTGGTTCAAACTTTTTTTTTTTTTAATTTATTTATTTAATTTATTTATTTTTGGCTGTGTTGGGTCTTCGTTTCTGTGCGAGGGCTTTCTCTAGCTGTGGCAAGTGGGGGCCACTCTTCATCGCGGTGCACGGGCCTCTCACTATTGCGGCCTCTCTTGTTGCGGAGCACAGGCTCCAGATGCGCAGGCTCAGTAGTCGTGGCTCACGGGCCTAGTTGCTCCGCGGCATGTGGGATCTTCCCAGACCAGGGCTTGAACCCGTGTCCCCTGCATTAGCAGGCAGACTCTCAACCACTGCGCCACCAGGGAAGCCCTGGTTCAAACTTTTAAAAACAGATTCTAGGGAGGGCCTCTCTCTCTCTCCCCCGCCCCTCCCTCTCACTCCTTCCCTCCTTCACTCCTTCTTTCTTCTCATCTACTTCTCACCCTCCATTTCACTTCCCTTTCTGTATTGATAAGTACCCTACACAGTGAACACTGAAATTCCTTTTCCAGCTATTAATGGATAAATGGCTAGACACATTCAGGGTAGTTTTAAAATTAGAAATTATCTTTTCATTATCAGGTAACTGTAGATGCCTTTAATTTTGATATTAAAATGTGTGGAAGATTTATTAAGATCTTTTTTCTGGCCACGCACATAAAATGATTCAACACAATATTTACCCTCTTGTCACCAGTGCTTCAATCTATTCATATAATACAGATACTTCTCACTTATTTTCCATAGTGATGCCAATATAAGTCATGTAATTTTTAAAAATTTATTTATTTTATTTATTTATTTTTGGCTGTGTTGGGTCTTCGTTGCTGCGCGCAGGCTTTCTGTAGTTGCGGTGAGCGGGGGCTACTCTTCATTGCAGTGCACAGGCTTCTCATTGTGGTGGCTTCTTTTGTTGTGGAGCACAGGCTCTAGGCATGTGGGCTTCAGTAGTTGTGGCACGCAGGCTCAGTAGTTGTGGTGCACGGGCTTAGTTGCTCCACGGCATGTGGGATCTTCCCGGACCAGGGCTCAAACCCGTGTCCCCTGCATTGGCAGGCAGATTCTTAACCACTGCGCCACCAGGGAAGCCATATAATGTTTTAAAAATAACAAAATTCAGTATTAAGCAAAGTAGGTTATTAGGAAATACCTAGTACAACTCTCATTGTACAGATAATGAAAAGACTTCCAAATGGGTGGCTCTTAATACCCTTTTTGATTCTTTTATTGTTTTTAAGATAATTCCAGAAGAAATGCGAGACAGGTGTGTGTTCCATGTACCATCCTGAACTAGATGAATTCATATAATCTTCTACTCATAATTTCGTTGGAAGGACAACGCATCCACTAACATAATCTGAAAATCATTAGACCACATACCTATTCCTGCTTCCAAAATGCTATATCATCGGTTGTTTTTCATGGGTCTGGCATCTCTCTCCCTCTGGCTACTGTGAATTCTCCTACTTTATAGGGAGCCCTGAGAATAATTCTTCCAGACAGTCATTAAAGTTGTTCATTAAAAGTTGTTCATTAATAAATGCATGTTTATCAAAATAGAAATGCAGCCAGAAGCTTCCTTCTGCTTTCTATTCCCAGCTGTTCAAGTTAAAAATGACTGAAGATACGGCTGATTTAGTATTTTTACTTTCAAGTCAACTTTTGGTGATTGGGTAGGAGCCCTGGGGGCACTAGTAATATTCTATTTCTTATAGGAATGGTAGTTTTCATGATTATGTTCATTTTTTAAAAATTCACATACAAAAAATTCACTTCTCTGAACACTTACAATTTATGTACTCTTTGCATGTATATTTTACTTTGATAAAATTTAAAATTAAAAAAATTGTTTTAAAAAGAAAATAAAATTATATAACAATAAAAATTTTAAATGTGCTTTTCAAGAAGTTATCTGGTTTAGAAAAATCACAGGAGATAACTGAAAAGATAAATGTGCTTACATGAAAGTGAGAAATATTTTACTGGATAAGTTTTAGAATATTAACTCTAATTTGGCCAGTGAAAGTACATCAAGGGAAACACATTGTGCTTTTTAAATTAAAAGAAATTAGTTCATTTCTATCTTTTATATAAATGTTAAATAAACATTAAAATAATTATGTAGGTCTATAAAGAGTGATATGGGAAGAATTCCAAGAGTTATTAAGTAAAAAAAGTAAGTTGCAAAGAGGTGTATACTGCATGACCTATTTGGGGATTTTGTTTCTAGTTTTTCTAAGTAGGTTAGTTTTAGCCTTACTTTGAACTTTATATAAATGAAACTATAAAGCATGATTCTTGTATGTCAGTAAAGAAATACAAATGTTACCAAATGCAGGGAAGAATAAGATCAAGTGAAATATTCCCAAAACTGTAAGTGGAATTTATATTTGATGACTGAGATAATGAGAGATTTTCCATCACTATATTATATAGTTTCATAATATTTTCTTATGACTGTGCATTGATTTGATAATCAGGAGAAAGAATTCCAGCTCTTTCGTGTTAGAAGTTTTCTCATTTATTCTGGCACTTGGGGATTTCTCTTTCTCTTACTGAGCAGAGCTATGAACATATATAATTCTTTACAAATACTTTAACCACCATTTCTATTTGCTTTTCATGAAAAGAGGTTCCACATTAGAACTGAGTGTCCTATTTATTTTCTGTCTTTCCAGTATAGCAAAAGTTCTGTTCCCTCTGAAGATACTCTTTTTCTAGTAATGTTAGATTTTTGTTTCTTTTCTTATATCTGCTCTCTTCCTTTGTAACAAAGGAAATTGTGCCAGGAGAAGAAGTAGAAATATGTTTCAGGCTATCACCTTGATTTAATGGCCCATAATATTTATTAAATTCACTGGCTGTATCTAAATTCCTGGGGTGAGCCCTAGAGAAACAAGATGAGACAGATTGTGTGGTTGTGAAGATATGGAAAAAGAAGAGCTGAAGAACTACATTCATTGACCAGATTTTCACATGCAGGTCACAGTGCAAAGTGCTATAAATTACTACATTTTATCCTTACAAAAATCCTATGATATAGATTTTATTCTCTTTATTGGTTTTGTTTAGTTTTGCAGACAGCTATAACAAATGATCACCAACTTGGTGGCTCAAAACAACAGAAATTTATTCTCCAGAGTTGTGGAGGCTAGCAGTCCAAAGTCAGTAGCACATGTCCCAAAATCAAGGTGTCAAGAGGGCCATACTTTCTCCAGAGGCTCTGGAGGAAAATCTATTTCTGGCCTATTCCAGCATTTGGCAGCTGCTAGCATTCCTTGGCTTACAGCCATATCACTCCAATCTTTAAGGTCAGCATCTTCACATCTCTTTATGCTCCATCTTCACATTGTATTCTCTCTGTTTCAGATTTCCCTCTGTCTCTTTATTACAAGGATACTAGTGTTTGTCTTTAGGGCTCATCCTTTTTTTCTTTCCAATTTCTCCCTTTGGGGATAGTAATGTCTATAATATGGTTGTCCCACCATCGTATTTTGGAAGCAGATAATCTGTCTGACTGCACGGATTCATAGCTGAAGAGGAATTTTGCCTCCAGATGAACCATACTTCAAGTCTCACCCATTATCTGATTTAGATGATACTTAGGTGAAATTTTGGACTTTGAGTTGATACTGGAATTGATTACGACTTTTAGGGTTATTGAAATCAGGTGACTGTATTTAGCATGTTACAAGAACATGAATTTGGAGGGCTGGAGGGTGGAATGTTATGGGATGAACTGTGCCCCCACTTGGACCACAGTCATACATTAAAATCCTAATCTCCAGTACCTGAGAAAGTGACTGCATTTAAAAATAGGGTCTTTATGGAGAGGACCCAAATGTCCATCAACTGATGAACGGGTAAATGAAATGTGGTCCTTCCATTCAATGGACTATGATTAGCCAGCAAAAGGAATGAAATACGGATACAGGCTCAACATGGATGAACCTCGAAAACATTACGTTCAGTGAAAGAAGTAAATTTTACAATTTACATAAATTGTAAAATTCCATTTACAAAAGTGTCCAGGATAGGTAAATCCATAATTGTAGACAGTACCTCTTTGGTTGCCAGGTGCTGGGGGACCTAGTGGGATGGCACTGACTGCTAGTGGCTATGGCTCCCTTTTTGTGGGCAAAATGTTCTAAACTTAGATTATGGTAATGGTTGCACCACTTTGTAAATATGCTAAAACCACTGAATTGTACACTTTAAGCAGGGAGCTTTCGGGCATGTAAACTGTATCTCAATAAAATTGTTTAACAAATAAAAAAAATAGGGTCTTTGAAGATGTAATTAAGTTGAAATGAGGTTATTAGTTTATGCCCTAATCCAATATGATTAGTATCCTCACAAAAAGAGGAAATTAGGACACAGACACACACAGAGTGAAGACCATGTGAGAAGACAGGGAGAAGATGGTCATCTATGAGCCCCAAGGAGAGAGACCTCAGACCTTGGATAGTAGCCTCCAGCATTGTGAGAAAATAAGCTTCTGTTGTTTAAGCAACTCAATCTGTTGCCCTTTGTTATGGCAGCCCCAGTAAACTACTACACCCCATCTCAAGATCCTAACATAATCATATCTGCAAAGTCTCTGCCATGTAAGATAATATTTACAGGATCTGTATATTAGGACCTGATAGTTTTGAAGGGCAATTTTTCAGCTGATCACACTTTCATTTTACAAATGAAGAAATAGAGTTTGAGAGGTTCAGAACAACTGGCTTTACATTATCTATTTATAGTTTAAGGCAAGATTTAACAAAAATATAGGACACATAAAAACTAGTGTATTAAATCAACAATGGTACTTTCACAGTGCCATGCTCCACTTCCACTCCCATCAAGAATGGAAAACTGAAATTATAGCAGATATTAATAGAGGGTAAGTAGTAAGAGAATATTTCATTTTTCTTGTATCTTATCTGAGGTATATAAGATCATTTTGAAATAGCAATTAATAGTATTTGTTGACAATACAGTGACCAGAAAAAGGATCAAAAAGCAAAACATTGGTAACAACCTATGGATCCCACAGTTGTGAATGTAGATACATGTAGAGAATTGAGCACAAAGGTAAAAGTAAGAAGCAAAGGAAATTCCAGTTCCAGAATCCTGTGAGCATGTGTATTCCCAACCCTTTTCTACAGTTTTTCAAAAATACATTTCAAAATATCAATATGATTAATATGAGACATTGTGTAGCTTTTTCTTTTAAGAAGTTATTCCTTTTCAACACATTTGAAAAATTAAATTTGCTCACACATCTATCCTCCACCATGTAAAAACAATTAAAAATTCTTTCATTTAAAAAGAAATAAAATCAGTTCTATGAAAATGACAGATAATTTGGCAGCAAGCTTCAGTAGCTCAGAGAATTGTTACACTTTATGAACTGTATTTTCAATTATTATTGAAAACTGTTCAAGCTTGCAATTTGAATTCTCTCATGCCTGACCTAAAGTTTTTGTTCTGAGCCCACAGGACTATGCTAATTTATGAGTTGTGAAGAATTTACTGGAAATTCATTTCAATTTTTACAAGCAGCAACCTGAGGACCTTTGAATTCCTCCTATCTAGAACTAGCATCACTAATCAGTGATATCTGGCCATTGCCAAATCTCCATGAACTACTTATAAGCACGTTTTAATCCATTTCAGAGGAATTTTTTCTTGGCTTTGTTAATCCTACATACTTTGGTTTTCTGATTTCCTCCCTCCATAAACTCCACTCTCCTTTCTGTCTTCTTCTTTTGTGTTAGTTGAGACAATCCACTGTTGGACTATTCATCATCCTCCTCCTTCCCCAGAACAGCAGCACCTTAACTCATGTCTCCTATCAAGCCATAAGTTATGTCAAACATAACTTACGTGAAGCACAAGTTAAAATGTCAAGCACAGTAATATTAAAAAAAAAAAAGTTATTTAAAAAGCCTATGTTTGGGCTTCCCTGGTGGCGCAGTGGTTGAGAATCTGCCTGCTAATGCAGAGGACACGGGTTCGAGCCCTGGTCCGGGAAGATCCCACATGCCGCGGAGCAACTAAGCCCGTGCGCCACAGCTACTGAGCCTGCGCGTCTGGAGCCTGTGCTCCGCAACAAGAGAGGCCGCGATAGCGAGAGGCCCACGCACCGCGATGAAGAGTGGCCCCCACTTGCCACAACTAGAAGAAAGCCCTCGCACAGAAATGAAGACCCAACACAGCCAAAAATAAATAAATAAATAAATAAATAAATTTTTAAAAGCCTATGTTTTGCCTTCATTTAGCTGATTATCAATCTTGGCTCAGCTCCACAAACTAGCCCTGCTTCTTTGGACAAGACACTGAAACTTTCTGGAATCCACTGTCAATATTTATAAAATTATTAAGTATGACTATATGTTTATGTACTTGTCAGTTCTGTGACTCTTATCTAACCATCTAAGAATTATTTGATAAATATTGTATAGTTTCCCTGTGTATAATACTGTACGAATTACCTTAAAGATAAAAATATTTTGTGCTAAAAAAAAAAAAAATTTGTGCTTATATTTGTCACAGCATTAGTATAAAAATAGTTAAGAGGCAATATAACAAAATACCTTTCAAAATATTACTTGTTGAAGAACACAGATAATAAATATCATCTTTTCAAAGTACTAGAGATCAAACCATACTGGCAAGGTCAAGAAGACTTCCAGAAAAATATAATTTGAATTAAATGACTTATCTATACATTCATCCACACATTTATCAATTAAATAAATATTTACTGAGCCCTGGGGCAGATGCTGGGGACATAGAAATCTCTGTCCTCAAGATTCTTAGTAGAATTTTACTAGGGATAAAGAAACATGGAAAAAGAAAATGCAACATTTTTATAGGTGCTACAAGCATTTGCGTAAAAATGGTCATAGAGAAAGACTATAGTTCATTCTGTTTGGAACATGGAGGAGGTAAGGTCATTTGGTTTTAAATGCCAGGTTATCAACCTTAGCTAGCTTAAGTTAAAAATGAAGGATTGATGATGAGGATCAAGGAGGTCTCCAGTGTTCATAAATGAAAATGCAGCTTGGATTCTGGAAGGAATGGGAACCAAAAGCTAAAAAATGGTGTCAGGATTCTCTCTAGTTCTTGTGCCAGTTTCTGTCTACACATGAAAATATTCAGTAATAAGGTGAAGTTAGGTGAAGATTTAAACCATTAGAGTAGTTAACATCGGAATGAGAGGATGTGACGACTCCAGATTCAATCCCAAGTTTGGTTTGTAGTTATTTGGAGTATGTTCTTATCTACCAACATTGGGCAAGCTTAAGTGTAAATATAGTAAGTTCAGTGCAGCATTTATTGAGGTTAAAGTCACTGTGGAGCTTCTAAGTAGAGCTAACCGATAAGCATGAGGATATGTGGAAATGGAACTCAACAAAAAGGACACTTACAAGCAGATTCATTGAACTTAGTCTTTCACAGATGATGGCAGGGTATACTTTGGAAATAAAAATGAGAGGCATTGTGTACAAGCATAGAGTTAGGAATGATTATTATATGCCTCTATGGCTTTGGAGAAGGAAGTCTGAATGATAAAAAAATGGAGAGACCAATGTGAAGTGACTTAATGAAAGAAATGTTTTATTATTTTTTTCATGTATATAAAGTTCACGTATGTGAATTTTACCTTCTCAGCAGCAACCATGTTTTCATTATATGACATATTGCTCGAATTCGTGTTAGTGTTCAATAAATATTTGATGACTAAATGAATGAAATAACACTTCAAGATCAGGGATTAACAATGTGTTAAGGGGGGCTTCCCTGGTGGCGCAGTGGTTGAGAATCTGCCTGCCAATGCAGGGGACACGGGTTCGAGCCCTGGTCTGGGAGGATCCCACATGCCACGGAGCAACTGGGCCCGTGAGCCACAATTACTGAGCCTGCGCGTCTGGAGCCTGTCCTCCGCAACAAGAGAGGCCGCGATGGTGAAAGGCCCGCGCACCGCGATGAAGAGTGGTCCCCACTTGCCACAACTAGAGAAAGCCCTCGCACAGAAACGAAGACCCAACACAGTCATAAATAAATTAATTAATTAATTAATAAAAAACAAACAAACAAACAAACAAAAAAACGTGTTAAGGAAAATGTTGCATTTGAAACAAGACTGTTTTGTCTGAGTGGCTTTGTTTGTGTTTATCATTTCAGTGGATGACTAATTGATAAGAGGCACTGAGCTAATAATACTGCTTATGGTGGTAGAAAAAATGGAGTCCATAATATTGAGCAAAAGCCTTGTGTAATCAGACAACGGATTACCTTAAAGTAATGTTTGCTTTTTATAGCTAAACATTTTGAACTATACAAATACGTTTAACATTCGAAGCTTATACAGAAAAAATGACCATGTCATTCCAAGTCTAAAACTCTCTAGCCCTAACTGCTGAAATGAAAGATTTTGTAACTTGATATTTGCTCTTCTAAATTTGCTTAAGAACATAATTATATTGAACAGATGAGGCTGAAGCTGCTTAGTTTCAGCATGCCATGTTTTCAATCCTGATCATCAGGACACATGTCTCTGATAAGAGATTTATTAGCAACCACTGAAAAGGAGGGTGATTGCCCAGACAATTAGCAAAGGTGACATTTTTGGGCTTTACCTGATAGACTACCTAGTTCATGAAGTGAAAGAATCAAGATCGTAAAATACCTCAAAACTAATCTACAGATTTAACGAGATCACATTCAAAATCTTAGCAAGTCTTTTTGTGGAAACTAACATGAAATTTCTAAAATTTATATGGAAATATGAAGAGCTAAGGCTAACAAAGATATGTATTTATTTATTTATGATTTGTTTGTTTTTATTAAAATATAGTGGACATATATTATCATGTTAGTTTCAGGTGTACTATACAGTGAGTTTACATTTGCATACATCAGGAGGTGATCACCACGAGAAGTCTAGTAACCACCTGTCCCCATACAAAGTTACTATAATATTACTGACCAAATTCCTTATGCTGTATATTATAGCCTTATACCTTATTTATTTTAAAACTGGAGGTTTGTACCCCTTAATCCCCCTTACCTATTTTGTCCCCCCTCCTTTCCAGCACCACCCATTTGTTTTCTATAACTATGAGTATGTTTTTATTTTGTTTTGTTTGTTTTGTTTTTTAGATTCCACATATAAGTGAGATCATACAATATTTATCTTTCTCTGTCTGACTTATTTCAACTAGCATAATAACCTCTAGGTCCGTCCATGTTGTCACAGATGGCAAAATTTCATATTTTTTAGTCAGGTTGTTTGTTTTCTCAATGTTGAATTGTGTGAGTCTTCTGTATATTTTTAATATTAACTCCTTAATAGATATATCGTTTGCAAACATCTTCTCCCGCTTAGTAGGGTAAGCAAAGACATTCTTGAAGGAGAACAAAATTAAAGATGTATGCTACCTAATAGCTAGTATTAAAATAAAGCCACACTATTTAAAAATTTTTTGTTATTTCAATGAGGATGGTCAAATTGACCAATGGAACAAAATAGATTCTGGTGATTAACATACTTAAGGACATTCAATTTATGATAAAGGTGGCACTGCAAAACAATGAAGCAAGTAAATTTTTTTTTAAAAAGTCTTGGCCAAGTGTATATTTAAATAGAAAAATGAAAACTTACCCATTCCTCATACTATATAAGTCAATTGCAGGGGAACTGTAAATCTAAATAAGAAAGATAAAACAATAATGCATCTAGAAAATAACATATACAAATAACTTATTGACTTTTAGATAACTAAAAATTTCTTAAACAGGTCACACAAAGCACAAAACAGACAACAATAATGACTGATAAGCTGAACTACGTTAAAATTAGGGAAATCTGTTCATCAAAAGCCACCCTTAAGAATGAAAAGTCAAGCTGCATAATGGGAGAAGATATTTGTAAAACATACAATCCATAACAATCTTTTATCCAACCACAGAAAGAACTCGACAGTGAATATGAAAAAAAGATGGACGACCCAATAAAAGAAGAGGAAAATATGTGAACAGATACTTTACAAAAGAACATGATAAAATGGCCAATAAACATATGAAAGAGTGCTCAAAATAGTTAGTCATCAAGAATTATAATTAAAATCCAAATGAAATACCCCTTTACACCTACTGTAATGGCTAAAATTTTTAAATACTGAAAAATATTCGTAAACACATCAAGCAACAGAAAATTTCCTACACTGTTGCTGGAAATGTAAATTAGTACAATTAACCATCAATTCTGCTTGACAGAATCTAAAGTTGAGCATATAACATAACCCATAATCTGACAATTTCATTCATAATTAAACAGCCAAAAGAAACAGGTACATGTGTGGTGAAAAGACAAATACCAGAATATTCATAGCAGCATTATTCATACTGGAATGAATAAACTAGAATTCATTCATGAAATAGAATATGATCCTATGAAAATGCATAGACTGCTGCCACTTGGAGCAATTTGGAAAAACTCACACATATAATATAAGCAAAAGAGGTAAGACAAAAAATATACACCATATGATTTTATTGATATAAAGTTTAGAACTAATCTTTGGTGTCAGATGTCAAAATACAAGAATAAACTTGAGGAATGGAGAAGGGTTATTAGTGACTAAGAAGGGACAGGGAGTTTGTGGAGTGCAGATAATGTTCTATTTCAAAATCTAGTTTATAAATGCATGAATGTGTTCATTTTTTCATACTTCTGATAACTCATCAAGCTTTGTGACATTTAAGGAAATCAATTGAATGTTCATGAAGCAATCTGGCCAGCAGAACACAAATTATGCTTATTGGCTATTAGGCCTTCTGGGTCAAAAAACCTTTTGCGTACTCAGCGGGCAATGGAGGGCCCCATATCGATGACTGTATTACAAAGGAATACATTTATTATTTATAAGTAAAATAAGCACACTACATACCCATTTACATTTCATGCCTAGTGGAATTGAGAATGATTTGTTACCATCACCACCATCATCAATTTGATGTATTTGAACTGTTAAAGACTTAGATCAATTAATTTCAGAAAGGTTTCCTAAGGTTATTGACTCAAACATGATGAATAAATTGAGTACATGGACTTTTGATTGCTCCTATTTCTAGGAAGTTTCTAAAGAGTAATTCTTAAATATATTTTCAGCAAGTGTTGCCACCATTAGGTAGTTTTAAAAAATGTTTTAGGTTCTATCATTGACCATTAAACATCATTTTCATACCAGCATTTAGATACTTTAAAAATCTTTTTACATGGAGGAGATGTTTTTAGTGATAGAGAAAAAGAGAAGCAAGACAGAATAAAGGGAAAAAAAACACTTTAAGGCAAAAATTCTAAATTATACTTAAAAAAATAGAAAAAGAATATACACCAAAATGATATATCTCATTGGTAAAACTATGAGCTTTTAAATTTTTTTCATTTTGCTTGCAGTATATGTTCTAATTTTCTTAGTGAACATGTATCATTAACTAGTTATGTAATAATAAAACATTCTAAAGGTTATAGAGCTAAATACACACGTGGTTGTTTACTGGCATTTGATTCAATGTTGAGAAAACTCTCAGTACGCAGAAAGAAACCTTACAGTTCAGTGTACCTACTGGCCCAGTGATCCCAATACATTTGTGCTTTTTGACTCACAGGAACCAAGGAAAATAAAGTTAAAGAGAGTTCACACAATCTGCCCTTACATACTTGCAAACAGTGTCCTGTAGAAAGGTTGCCTGCATATTGTGCCTCCCAAAATGACAGAAGAGTTTTTAGTTATCCTCTCTTTTCCAGTAAGCAATCTGACATGCAGTTAGTCTGAACGCTAGTTATTTTGATGTGCTGTTTTGCTATTTTAAAATGGGGAAATTTAAAGAGATAATAGCATATAAAACAAATAACAAATCAATTTTCTTCAGTCATATATTTGCCTGTCATAATGCCTGACTTTCTGAAAAGGTGGGAAACCTCTAGGCAAAAGTAATTAACTATTTAATTTTCAAAATACAATTTTAATCGGATGATTAATTTCTTTCTTTCATAGTGAGAAACATCAACTTTTCTAACTTTCTATTGTTAATATGTCAAGAATAACCTACTTTATTATTTCACTGAAAGTTGTATTTATGATTAAAATTCCCTACAAATAAGCTAGAAACAACCTGAGAAAATAATATACATCATAGAAAAACATACCATAGCCATCAAGATTTTATGCCAGATTTCCAAAGCCATAAAAGGATAAATTTACTTAGTGCTTATTATAGGAGTGAAATGACCATTTCAGGATCTAAAGAACTTTGTATTTCTACTACTAAAATATCATGAGTTCAATTTTGAATGAGTTCTCTATAATATTAATAAATTGGGAAAAATCAACATGGTTTTGGGTTTGATATGCACAGGTCCACATGACACATTCACCTCCAGAAATATTTAACAAATATACGGTAAGAAATATGAAATCTAAAAGAGTTGACATCTTAAGAAAGATAATTAAGGCTTTTAATTTATAATCATCTTAACTGCTTGATGTCATAATTTGCTGAACCATAATTTGAGAACTTTCATCAGATGCCCAAGTTTACTCTTTTAAATATTACATGTTGTGTCCTTTTTTGCCTTGAACTTTTTTCATGTTCCACAAAATTTATAAACTTCGGAAATCACCCACTGTACTTAATCAATTTGTCTACAACCTAATGAATAAGAACCCAAAGTGAGTTTGGGGGGATCTCAAACATCAAGTTTCAGTACACAGTCTACTAAACTGGAAACTTACCAAATCTCCACTTCGTTCTGTTGTGTGTTGGAATGAACACGCAACTTCGAATTGGAAGACCCATATTAGCCCTGGTTCAGTCACTTGACTGGTTGTTCTTCAGAGGATTGGAATGCATAGAAGCAGAGGTACAGGATGTTGTTTCAGGAGCCTCCCATATTAGACTGAGATGAGAATCACTAAATATCTATGAATATAATCAGTGATCTTAAGTTACACCTATCTATCATTCACTTTTTAATAAAGATGAAGAATTTTATTACACAAGGCGGAAGAGATTTTCCAAAAAGAAAAAATCTAAAGCTATAGAAGAAAGCCAAAGGCAGTGTCAAGAGGCTGATGATAGAAATAAGATAAAAGAGAAGAAAAGAGGAAGAAAATAACACCATTTGAGCTGTATTTTTACCGACTGAACAGAACTATAAATATGGATGTTCTGAGGAAATAACAGCATCAAGTATCCAATATAACCTTAAGATGAACAAACAGTCACATGTAAAAATGGTTAGATACTTTTAACAGCCCCATGGAGAAAACATGGGTTTTCATTGTCAGTGAGTCTCTAACGTGGATATGGAAGTAGATGTAGATACAGTAATGATGATTGTTGTCTTCATTATTAACATATTCAAGAACCCTCTCCGAAATTTTCAAACCCTTTGTGACTTGTATGGGAACAAATGTATCCCTAGTCTCTTTAAAATCACTGAAAGGAAACAGAGTAGAATAAGAACAGAGTAGAATAAGAAAAACTTTCTTTTTCTTTTCTTCTACTTGAGATCCATTCTGGCAGTCCCATCCCTCTCTAATATAATTTGCCCTTTTTCAGTTTCTTCCTTTCCACATCTCCTTGCATATTTCCTTTATGGCTCTGATCAAATTCAGTAATTGCTTTGTGTGTTTAGTTACTTGCTGCCTGTCTCCCTCACAGGAGTATGAGTTCCATGAGCGTAGGGACCTTGTTAATCTTCACTTCATCGTCAGAACCTACTGCATATTTGTTGAATCATTAGTTTTTAAAATATATATTTGACATTGTAGACAAGGTTATTTCATAGATAAATATTAAATGGTGGTCTATAGCCAACAGGAAAGTGCTCTTTAGAAAATCAGTATGAATATTTTTGGTAGGCAATAGAGTTAACTTTTTTAAAGCATCAAAGTGAAATTTGAAACCAAGAGAACACAATTCTAAATTACACTGAGCAACCATATATACTATGTAGGACAAAGCTGTATTGTAATAAGAAAAAATAATGTGGAAAATATTTCAGTAATTATTGGCAGGAAACTAAAGATGATGGTCAGGAACAATACTCAGGTATGTTCATGTTAGACATGTGCCACAGATACATATACATACAATACTTATGTCATACATATATATCTATGTCTCATTGCAAAGAATGTATATGATGAAATAAGCTTGTTTTTAAATTAACAAAATTTATATGTTCTTATGAGTATACTTGAGACTTTTGTAGTACTATTTATGGCTTGAATATGAGAACCAGAAATACACAGGCATTAGAAGTTAAAAATAATCATATTGTCAGATAAAAATCGGTATTTCTATAGAAATACATGCTAAATGTTTATTCTTTTCAATAAAAGCACTTAGCAATGGAAAAAAAATTACATTTATCTGTACAAAAATTCAAGACTTGGGGGCTCATAGCCTACAGGCAAGTTAACACTGAGGAAGAAAGGAGTAATATTTTGGGGAAAATTAATATGCTACAGATATTCTAGACACATAGAAAATGTGAATAATTATAGCAGCAAAACAAATCTGTGATTTTAAAAATATCAACTATCTGGACATCTAATGGTAATCTTCTGCCAAAAGTGATCTCAGAAGCTAAAAGAAGGAGCAAGGATTTTTATTAATCTGGATTTGTTTCTGGAGTTAAAGAAGAAATGGCTTAATAATAAGGAATAGCAAGTTTGGAAGAAAATTTTGATGATTCCTATAATAAAGGAACTGAGTAATTATATTCATATAGGTACACAGATGCCAGGCCTTAGGAAATCAGATTAATTTTTAATATGAGAAAAGCTATGTTTTATCTCATGACAAGAAATTCTATGACTAAAGATGGGAAAGTCTTCAAATAAAGTTTTATAAAATATAGATGAGGACAAGAAAGCAGCCAATTAATTTAAAAATTACCAAAATAAGAAAACTGCTGATAAACTAAGATTTAAAGAATTAGAAAACAGAGGGCACGTGATCAAAGAGCAAGACGAATGTTAGAGGCTGAAATTCACTAGACCAATGGCCACAATGTACTGAAGCTTTGAAGAAAAAACTAAGAAGACTAAAAACAATTTTGTAAATATATGAGTAAAGTAAATAAAATAAAAATAGAAGGGATGAACTCAATTTTTCATAAAGTTGGTGAAGACAGATGAGAAAAAACAGTTATACTATACAAGATGTGTTTGCTTCCATCTTCTCCATCTGGCAGAATTATCTTCAAACTGGAAGGAGTGGAACAGATTTTATGAAGATTATAGAGTGACTAAAACATGACATACCAAATGAGACAGTGAGATAGTGTACCTTCCTAAATAAATTCAAAGCACCTGTATTCAGAGGAATTAAGTTATAGGGTACTGAGAAAATATACTCATCAGATGTGAATGAACATAAAGCATTTTCAGTAAGTTTTGGGAATCCATTGAGGATAGGAGACCTGCCAGATCTAAACACTAGCACATCTTGTTCCAGATTTTCAGACATGGAAATGGGGATTTCATATGCTACTGTTAAATACATAATAAATTATACTTTGGAAAAATTCTAGAAAAGATTTTTGTACAGATGGCTTGTGAACATTTAAATAAAGACACATTTTCTAGGAATGAGGATGAATTGACTTAGAATGTCATGAAAAATTTAAATAGCTTGCTTTTTGAGAGTAGTTTCCAGATTGGCAGATTGGATGAACACTATTCGTGTGAAGCCTTTCAATACATCTTTATTGAAAGCATGGAAAATGTTTTCACATAGTAACAGAGTTTGGGGAGACATAATAGGTTAAATAAATGTACTGAAATAATGTTTATCAGTAGGTTGGTATTTTGAGGGTGGTTCTAAAAGGATATTTGAAGAACTTGCTCAATAACTTGGACAAAGCAATGGAAGTCAGATTTTTCAAATTTCCTGTTGGCACATCTTGGGAAGAATTGTCAAATCAAGATGGAAACATCCTGACAGGCCCAAATTATAGACAGAAGTAATAAGATAAAATTCAATAGGAATAAATATAAAACCCTGACTTCAGGCTAAATATTCAATTGTACAATTTCAGTATGAAAGTTGTAGTCCTTAATTAAAAGCAATTGATGCAAAGGCCCTTGAGGACTTTGAAGGACCTCAAGCTCATTGTACAACCTACATTAGGTAAATAAAAGCTAAGTGACGGTTTATAGTGTCCAGCATCACGGTAGCTAAAGCTGCGGAGGAAACGAGATTGGCGTTTTCCACAGTACTTTGAGCTGCATGTGAAGATGTAATTGGAAAATTCAAGTGATGAAAGAAATGGGCAGAATGGCAATTAGTTGTCAAACCACACTATAAAGGTAAGGCTTGAAGGAAATTGTAAAGAAGGAAAGAGCTGCAGGTGTATAATACATATCTTCTAAGGGCTGCAGTGGGAATAAGGAAAGGAGGGGAGGAGGGCAGGAGATAGGAAGGAGTAAGAGGAAAGATATATTTTATTTTCTTTTCCACTTTAAAAAGCTTTCGTTTATTTATTTATTTATTTCAGCTTTATTGAGATATAATTGACATATAACATTGTGTAAGCTTAAGGTGTACAATGTGGTGATTTGACATACTCATATATCACAAAATGATTACCACAATAAGGTTAGTTAATACATATTTTAAAAAGAAGCAGGAAGTTGAAGAAGGGGAATATTTTAAATGCCTATTTTTCCCAATAAGCTTTGCTAAATAAGTACTTTTAAAGTGGTTGTTCATTTATTCGTAGAGGAAGTGATATGTTTCCTTTTTGACACAAGATGGAGTAGACACATTATTTAGGTGGCAGAACAAAATACATTGCATAGAAGTTAAAGGGAGTGTTACTTCTGATACAAGATGAAGCAGAACTTCATAAAAATTACAGCTATCCAGCAACCATAGGGTGCGCTGCCTTAAAAGCAGAGTTTTTCCCATTTCTTGAAGTGTTACAGCAAATTTGAGGTTTAGTGAGTATTTGTCAGGGATGTTTTAAAACCAATCTCCACATTTGGAAGTTCCATAATGAAATAACCACCAGTAGCACCTCCAATACAAAATCATGATGACTCTTTATGTTAATGACCAGAGAAGAGTCTAAAAACAAATGCAAGATAGTTTCCAGTAGCTAACTTCTGATTGTGTTTGTTATTGGGAAGAGAAGCCATGAATAATAAAATCTAAGGATAAACCAGTAACTTTATTAGTTTACATTTTTCCTTGTCTTTTAAGTCTTAAAGTTTAGAAAAATACGTTTTGGGGGTTTAAATGCTCTTCTTTGTAAAAACGACATTATATATTTACATAGCACTTACTATGTGCCATGCATTATTCTGAAAACATTAATCGTATTAACCCATTTAATCCTCAGAAAAACCCTACGACTTAGATATCATTATTATTATGTTCTTTCTTACAGATGAAGAAAATGAGGCATATAGAGATGAATAACTTCCCAAATCTCACAGCCAGTAAGTAGAAAATTCAAGACACCTAGAGTCTAAGCTGGTAAGTGCTACTCTTTGCTGCTTTTTAATTTCCCCTTATATTTAAGTGGAGTGGATTAAGAGCAGTAAAATACCCAAAACACTGATAAAAACAAAGAGTTTGAGATGCAAAAGCAAAGACAAGGTCTACATATGTGAGGAGTTAAACCACATGAAATTACATTACACAAAATATTACTTCTACAGAGTCACATATTTGGTATTTCATATAAATCCTATAGATATGCTCTCTACCTCAAAGACTCAAACAATAAGACAATTTTCTGTCCCCAAGTTAAGATATCATTATGGATGCTTGTCCAACAGAACGGCAGCACATTCTCTGGACAGACCTAACCACCGTATGTAACTAAAAGTGAAAAATAAAATATATTTTATAATCATCTTAATGTATCTAAGAACTGACCAAAAATCAATAATCAGATGCTGCTGATAAAAGTGTACATGAAAGCTGATTTTTTTCTCCTTAGGACATTTGCCAAAATGGGTTAATTTGAGCTGAAGTTTTGAAGTATTTCAGAATTCAGAGGTTAAGAGACCAAGCCCAGAGCTCACCCAAATTGAAGACTGCCACTATAAAATGAGATGCAGGGGTTACATCTACAGCTTAGTGGTAAATTTTACCCTTAAAGAAAATTGCTTGTTTCAAACGCTGGCACTGAGTGTAGGAGATAAAAAATCTCTTTTTAGAATTCATAACCATAAGCTGCTCCTTACACATACTGCTACCAAAATTCACACTACATAGATGATGTTAAAGATAAAATTACAGTGACACTTATTAAAATAGTAAGGCAGATTTTATTCAGGACCACCATGATAGGTATAAGGACTACTGTAATGGCGTTTTGCAATAGGGGAGAGAGATTGTGCTCAATTTCATATACAAGGGAAAATGGGGATTCATAGCTAAGGAGCAGAGCATGCACGTGTGTGTGTGTGTGTGTGTAACGGGTGTGTGCGTGTGAGGGTGGAAAATTACTAAGAGGAAACATCAGGAGTGAGGGAGGATTCTGGCTAAACTGATCTAACAGGATTCTAGCTGAAGACCGGCCAGCATCATCAGACCTTGGAGATGGTGGGGGATGTGGAATTTGGTCGGATATTGAGGGGGGATCAGATATCGAGGGTGGGAGATTATGGCTAAACTGACTTAGCAGGATTCTTGTTAAAATGGGGCTTTTGAGGACATGCCCAAAGATGGGACCTAATTGGGAAAGAGCTCAGAGGAGCTTGATTAGAGTTTGGTCAAGAAGAGAATGTTTGTCAGTGGTTATGAACTGGAAGTAGTTCCAGAAGGAGAAAGAGAGGAAATGGAGCAGAGGTATTATTTGAAGAAATAATGGCTGAGGATTTTTCTGAATCTACAGTTAAGAAGCCCAGTTTTCTAAGGGTGAAAAACAAAATAAATCTGTACTTATGCATACAATAAAACTGTAAAAAAATTTTAAATAAATATATAAAATATAGCTACAAATAAATTATTTTAAAAGTATCAGTTGGAAGCTATGTGTCAGTGGAATGACATCCTTCAATGTGCTAAGAGAAGTACTTGCCAATTTCAAACTCTATATCCAACAAAATTATCCTTCAAAATTCCATGTGGGGAAAAATAAATTTTCAAACAAACAAAAATTGTGTTTCACACGATTCTCATTAAAAGATAATTTAAACATATACTTCTGCCAGAAGAAAAGAGATTACCAGATGGGAGTTCTGAGACACAAGAAGAAAGAAGAGTTGAGACAATGGTTGATATGTGTATTTATCAGTTTAGGCAGCTGTAACAAATTACAACAATCTGGGTGGCTTAAAGACCAGACATTTATTTCTCAGTTCTGGAGGCTAGAAAGTCCAGATCAAGGCATTAGCAGATTTGATGGCTGGTGAGAGCCCACTTCCTGGTTTGCAAATGGCCATTCTTCTCATTGCATTCTCACACGACACAGAAGAGAAACAAGCTCTCTTGCGTCTCTTCTTACAAGGGCAGTAATCCCATTCATAGGGGCCCTACTCTCGTGACCCAATTACCCCCTCCAAAGGCCTCATCTCCTAATACTATCACATTTGGGGTTAGGATTTTGACATGTAAATTTTGGAAAGACATATTCAGTCCATAACCTACATAGATAAATACACATTGATTTTCATATATAAAAAAGTTTTAAATGCCTCAAGAGATAAAAACAAAGTTGGAGCTAACATAAATTAGAACAATACAGCATGTAAATAGACAAAGTACTCTGAAATAAAAGTGTTCTAAGATCCCTGTAGTTTTTAAGGGGAAGATGAAGTTATTAGTAATTTTAGATGTTGAATCTTAAGCATATCCTTTAAAATTCTTAGGGTAACCATTGAAGAATAATGGGAGAAATAAATTCAACTATAACTGTAATTATAATAGATTAAATACAAGGTTGATACACAAAATCAATATATAAAAGTAATTTGATTGTCAAACTTTATCACTAAGCACTGAGAAATTTAATTAAAAGATTACTATTTATAACAGAAATATGACTATAAAAGTTCTTTGGAACATATGCATAAAATATGTTCAAGAAACGTGTAGATAAAAGTATAATCTTTCCTTCAAAGCACCGAAGAAGTCCTAAATAAAGGAGAAGCTGTATCATTTTATGTTTAATGATTTGGAGTATTCAAAGCAGATGTGTTAATTTGCCCTAAACTGATCCACATAGACTCTTTACAACTTCAGCCAAAATCCAAGCAGATATTTTTATTGAGGTTTGGGGGTGGGGTGGGAAACCTGACAAGCTAACTTAGATATTCACAATGAAGAACTTATGAATATTATAAAGGAAGGGTTAAGAATAATCAAGATATTCTTCAAGGTGAGTAATAAGGTAGGACTGGGAGGCTTGTTCAACTAGATATAAAAAAATCTCTCTGAAGTATTAATTAAGAGAATGTGGTGTTGACAGAGGGATAAAAAGCTGTCATTTGATTTACATGAGAGATAATAGCATTGCTGCTACAGATTCAACAGAATCATATTCTCTGGCTTCTCATTCATAAACTATCCTTTTAAACTGGAATGAAGATATTATGAAACCATTTGGAAAGTTTGCACAAGCTGTAATTTTGAAACCCCTATCTAATATACATGTAGTACTGGAATTTGTACATGTAGAACTAAGTCATGAAATTGTATTTCTATCTTTTAGCTCATAGGTCTGGTCCCTATTCATCATGAGGCAACTCAAAGCTCTCAGTTCTACAATCGTAGTGCCTTGATTTGAAATTTCCATTTCTATAATCATTAATAACTGAAAAGTCTTTAAAATGAATATATTAAAGGGCAAATCTCAGAGACAAAAACCTCAACACGTCACGCTTCCTCTTTACTCCCACTCCCGCCCACATACACCATTTACTTCTTTCCTCAGAGTGGTGCAGTTTAACAATGTGCTGATATCATTGCTTCCTATGACTGTTTTTATTGTTTGCATGCTAAACAAGATGTTGTTTCACTGTTTCATCAACTTTTAGCTGATGTCTGAGGATTTACTAACTAGATGACATTCCATAGGAAGAATTAAGTTCAAAATTCTGGTTTTTTCCTCATAAGAGAAATAAAAATAATAATCTTATATTTTACAAAAAATATCCCTCTTAAACATATGAAAAATACAAGGCCCATAAGGGTAAGGACTTTTTCTTTATATCCCTAGTACCTAGAACATCACCAGGATCACTGCAGCATTTCAGGTAGGTACTCATTAAGCATTTTTGAACAATGAATGAGAAATATAACAATATTTAAAATCTATATAGCATTTTATTGTTTATAATGTAGATTTAATAAATCATATTAATTTGCACATTTGAACCACAGAACAAACTTTGTTTCAGCCACTGCTATCCTAGGTCACAAATGAGAAATTCCATTTAGGTGGGAGCACTAACTGGGGGTGAGCCCACATATTCTGGCACTTAGTGCAGAGACTGACCACAGGAACATGTTTCCTTAAAGGTGCTCACATGAAAATAATGACAAATATGATGATATCTGTATGACAGATGAATAGGAAGTGAAATGTACCACATTATCAAATGTAACATCAATAATTGTTATTTTAAAATCACAAATAATAGCTACTACTTCTGGCATTATTTCTTTCTAGAGAATATGGGCTTTTGTCTGAAAGAATACCTGAATAAGGAGATACAAGATCATGCTTTGAAAAGAGACAGCAAAACAAAGTGGTAATCTTGCTGTTCTAAATTAAGAAAGACTAGGAATAAAGGATAGGAGCTTTAAAAGTAAAAGAAACACAAAAGGGAATGAATTACCAACACGACCATGGAACAGAGTCTGTTCTACATGACTAGAAACCTATTAGTAAGATGTTCTTAGTGAGCAGTTTAGTTGAAAGATTTTTTAAATGCAGAAGTACAACACCCCTTCCATTGCATTACATCTTTATTGAAACCTACTACACACAAAGGGGCTAGTGTGCTTATTTCTCTGTGGAGACCATACAATGTGAGATATGAGTGAATAATAAAAGCAACAAGAAATTAGTACAGCAAAAGAACCTACTCTGATCCTCCTGGAATTCACAGATATGGGTAGTGCGTTTTACTTGTCACAAAATGTGGAATAGAAGATTTAGTAACATTAAAAACATGAAAATATAAAACTGATAGAGATAAATATGTATTCAAATTCAGAATATTCTAATACTAATACTATAAAACGCTGGTGCATTAATCACTTAATTTAGTACAAAGGTTAAAAGGACAAATAACCATAGCTACACTTTATTAATGGAGACACAATAGAAAAGGATTTAAGTTGTGACATCAAAAACATAAAATGAGAGGGGTATATAAAAGGGTAGAGTTTTTGTATGAGATAGAAGTCAAGTTGCTATCAACTTAAAATAGACTGTTATATCTGTAAGATGTTTTATGTAAACCTCAAGGTAACAAGAATGCAAAAACCTACAGTACATACATAAGATAAAGAGAAGAGAATCAAAGCATACCACTATGGAAAATCATCAATTCACAAAGGAAGACAGCAAGAAAGGAACAAATGAATTTTAAAACGTTCAGGAAACAATTAACAAAATGGTGTTAGTAAATCCTTACCTATCAATCATTACTTTAAATGTAAATGGATTAAATTCTCCAACCAAAAGACACAGAATAGCAGAATAGATTTTTTTTTAAAAAAAGAATTTTAAAGCTAAGAATTGAATTTTTTTGAAGATAAACAAAACTGACAAAATTTTAGATAGACCGTGAAAAAAATCAAACAAAATCAGGAATGAAAGGGAAAACATTACAACTGATATTAAAGAAGTATAAAAGTAATAAGAGATTACTATGAACAATTAAATGCCAACAAATTGGATAACAGAAGAAATGGATACATCCCTAGAAACATACAACCTATGAAGCTTGATTCATGAAGAAATAGGAAATCTGAGCACACCAAAATGATTAAAGAGATTGAATCAGTAATTAAAAATCTCCCAACAAACAAAACCCCAGGACTAGATGCTTTCCCTGGTAAATTCTACCAAACATTGTATTTGAGGTACTACCTGGTATACTGGGGCAAGAAAAATCGATAAAATATATCTAGATCATAAAGGAAGAGTTAAAACTGCCTTAATTCACACATGACATTATTTAATTAGGAAAAAATATTATAAGATTTGCATGACATTGTAAGTCTAAAATACTGCTTAGGGAAATAAAAGAAAACCTATATAAATAGAGGTATGCTGTGTTCATGAGTCAGATGATTCAATTTTCTAAAATGTCCATTCTCTCCTAATTGATAGAACCAATTCAATTCTGATATAAAGAAATTCATAAAGTTTTTTTATGTAGAACTTAACAAGCTGATTTTATAATTTATGTGGAAATTCAAACAAAATACAATACTGAAGACGACTTTAAAAAAGAGTGCTTGAAACCTTTAAAAGATGACACTTCTAATTTCCATATTTATTATAACACTGCAGTTATCAAGACCGTGCCTCTTTGGCATAAATAAAAAGATTAGTTGAAGAGAACAGAGACTTCAGAAAGTGATCTACACATGTTTGGACAACTGATTTTGAACAAAAGTGAAAAGACAATTTAGTCGAGAAAGTATAGTCTTTTCAATAAATGAGTCTGGAACATTTAGATATTCATATGCAAAAACATGAACTTCAATCTATACCTTGGAATGTTTATAAAAATTAACTAAAAATATATGCTAGACCTAAATGTAAAACCTATAACTATAAATTTCTAGAAGAAAATATAAAGGTAAATATTTTTGTGACTTTAGAGCAAAGATTTCTTAGATACAAAACCAAATGCACAGCCTTTTAAAGAAATACATGATTAATTACCTTTCATGAAATTTTAAAACTTTTACTCTAAAAAATATCCTGTTAAGAGAATAAATATACACACACAAACACAACACACACACACACACACACACACACACAAATTGGGAAAATATTTACATATCATATATCTGATAAAGTACTTGTATAGAGAAATGTATAAAGAACTCTCAAAACTCACTATTAAGATAAGAAATCCAATGAAAAGAATGGGCAAAGGATTTTATCAGACATTTCACCAAAGAAGATATACATGTGACAAACAAGCACTTGAAAAGATGTTCAATGTCGTTCATTATAAGAAAAATACTGGGACTTCCCTGGTGGTGCAGTGGTTAAGAATCTGCCTGCCAATACAAGGGACACGGGTTCAAGCTCTGGTCTGGGAGGATCCCACATGCTGCGGAGCAACTAAGCCCGTGCACCACAACTACTGAGCCTGTGTGCCACACCTACTGAACCCCGTGAGCCTACAGCCCGTGCTCCACAACAAGAGAAGCCCCGCAATAAGCCCATGCATCACAATGAAGAGTAGCCCCGGATCGCCACAACTAGAGAAAGCCTGTGCGCAGCAACGGAGACCCAACGCAGCCAAAAATAAATAAATAAATAAATAAATAAATAAATAAAATTTTTTGAAAAGAAAAATACTAATTGAAACCACAATGAGATACTACGATTATGTGAAAGGCTGAAATTACAAAGACTGATCCAACAGAGTGTTAGCAAAAATGTGCTGGAACTGGAACTCATTCACTGCTGGTGGGAAGCATTGCGAAAAACAGTTGGCGGCATCTAAAAAAATTGAACACATACCCACTATACGATTCATTCATTCTACACCTAAGGATTCACCCAAGAGAAATTAAAGTATGTATCTGTACAAAGTTTTGTCCATGAATAGTCACAGCAGCTTTATCTGCAACAGCAACAAAAAAAAGGAAATAACCTATATATCCATCAACATATCAACATATGAATAAATAATCTGTGGTATATCCATACAATGAAATACACCAAGACAAAGGAAGGAACAACTGATATACGCATGATGTACGGATCTCAAAATAATTATACTGACTGGCAGAAGACAGGCACAAAAGATTACATACTGTATGATTCCATTTATAAACAGTTTTAAAAATTCAAACTAATCTATAGTGACCAAAAGCACATCAGTAATGGTTGTCTGAGGGTTCACAAAGCTTCATGAGGTACATTTTTTGGTGATAGATATGCTCATTATATTGATTGTTGGCAAGGTTTCATGGGTGCATACATGCATTAAACATATCAACTTGTATACTGTAAATATTTGCCATTTATAGTATGCCAGAAGTTGTTTATCATCAATTTTCAGGAAAATAAAAATTAAAAACCACAATGACATAGTACTTCAAACCCATTAGAAAAGCTAAAATTTAAAAGTCAGACAAAATGAAATGTTAGTAAGAATGTGTGGCAACAGGAACTTTTATACATTCCTGCTGGTTGTATAAAATGGAACAACCACTTTGGAAAACTACTTGGCAATTTCTTATAAATTTAAAACTACATTTATCCTGTGACTTAGAAATTTAACTCTTGGATATTTACCCAAGGGAATGAAAACATATGCCCTCACAAAGACTTTCACAACACTGTTTCTAGCAACTTTATTCATATCAGCACCAAAATGGAAACAATTCAAATGTCCTTCAATAGGACATTTCATAATTCATGAAATCTTTACAGACTAAAGTAGTACTAAGTAATACAAGGGAGCAAGCTACTGATGCATGCATCCCCAAAACACTGTTGAGAGAAAGTACCCAGATACAAAATAGTACACACTGTCACTACCATATGATTTTATTTGTATGAAGTTCAAAAACAGGCAAAACTAATCAACGATGACAGAAATTAAAGCTACTATTTCTGTGGGGTAGGGCATTGTCTGGACAAGGGGACAAGGGAAATTTTGGTGCAATGGAAATGTTCTGTATCTTTATTGGGATGGTTATTACATGAGTGTATGTATTTGTTAAGCTCATCAAATTGAACACTTAAAAATCTGTGTATTTCACTGTATATACATATATATTTTACCTCAATACAATGGAATATTACTCAGCCATAAAAAGAATGAAATAATGCCATTTGCAGCAACATGGATGAACCTAGAGATTATCATACTAAGTGAAGTAAGTCAGACAGAGAAAGATAAATATCATATATCACTCATATGTAGAATCTAATTTTTTAAAAAATGATACAAATGAACTTACTTACAAAACAGAAACAGACTTACAGATACTGAAAACAAACTTATGGTTACCAAAGGCGAAACATAGGGGGGCGGAATAAATGAGGAGCTTGGGATGAACATACACACACTACCACATATAAGATAGATAACCAACAAGGACCTACTATATAGCACAGGGGACTCTACTCAATATTCTGTGATAACCTATATGAGAAAAGAATCTAAAAAAGAATGGATATATGTATATGTATAACTGAATCACTTTGCTGTACATCAGAAACTAACACAACATTGTAAATCAACTATACTCCAATAAAATTAAAAGAAAAAAAGGAAAAATATATGTGGGTTAAAAAAAAATCTAACCTTTTCATCATGGTTTGTAAGGCCTTTATCCGATGCTAACCCTGACCATCCCACTGACCATATCCTACTGCTCTCTTTATTGTTCAAATTACATTGCTTGAGTTGTATATTTCTTTTGAAATTTGAAATAAACTATGGGATATTAAAAACCAAATTCTGCTTAATAGTTCAATGACTTTTAGTGTCTAACACAGGTCCTACCTGGCAGGTTCTTTGGAGGAAAGCACTGAATCAAGGTCTAGGGAAATTCATGGTTTCACTGACTGCTTGTCATCTTTCTGTTGAATCTAAGAATGGAGCTATGAGGCCATGTAGAGAACTCCCCTCCCTAACATCTAAAATTACACACTAATTCTTGCTTATTACCAAAATGAAGGAAAGAAATTTCTGTTTCAGTAACTGGCACTGTCATTCAGGGTTCTGTAGATATGTTTTCTTCTTCAAAGGTTAATCAGAAGCTTTTGAAAACCATTTGGAAAAATTCTGCATTAAGGAGAGGATTTTGGAAAGGTCTAGCACTTTGCAACTAATTAGAAAAGTTGGCTAATCGTTTTTGATAAGAAAGGAAGAGCTACATCAAACATTTATTCTACATTCAAGATTCTCTGCTTAGGGGCTTCCCTGGTGGCGCAGTGGTTGAGAGTCTGCCTGCCAATGCAGGGGACACGGGTTCGAGCCCTGGTCTGGGAGGATCCCACATGCCGTGGAGCAACTAGGCCCGTGAGCCACAACTACTGAGCCTGTGCGTCTGGAGCCTGTGCTCCGCAACAAGAGAGGCCGCGATAGTGAGAGGCCCGCGCACCGCGATGTGGAGTGGCCCCCACTTGCCGCAACTAGAGAAAGCCCTCGCACAGAAACGAAGACCCAACACAGCCATAAATAAATAAATAAAATTAAAAAAAAAAAAGATTCCCTGCTTAGTAAAGAAAAATTAAAGATATTTAAATGATATTTTTCTGGAACATAAATACCATTACTATGATGAAAAACTTTCAGTGCCCAATAGAGACAATATATTTTAGTCTTCGTGACTTCACAAATATAATAAACCTCATACATACAATAAATGTATGAATAAATTGTATGAATTATTTCATACAATAAATTTTCTTAATTGTGTACCATCAAGTAATGCGAAGATCTAATTATGCAAGCATTTTTAATAATAATAATAATGGCAGAAATAACAAAATTTATTGAGTGTTTAATATATGCCAGGGACTCTGTTAAGCACATTACATACATGTACTCATATAATCATCACAAAAGCTCCATGAAGTGGTTGCTATCATTATCCATATTTTTACGGAGCAATTAAGAAAGACTAAATTTTATGAATTCACATAACTAGTAACAGAAGAAGGACTTGAACCAGGTCTTTCTATCTGTAAATCTTATATTCTTAATCATCATGTAAATTTTCCTCCTCATCCATTCATTCATTTATTTTTTCAGCAAACTGTCTTAAATGCTTACTACATGCTAGAAGTACAGTGCTTGGTGCTGGATACAAAGATGAATAAGATATTATTAGGAAGCTCATAGTACGGCAAGAGTCAGACAGGTCAAAACAATTACAGAAACACTTTCTTATTATGCATAAGATTATAACTTACTTCCAGCTAATTTAATGTTTGGTAAAGAAAACTGAAAAGATAAAGGGGAAAAATGTTAGTTTACACAAAAGTTAAACTATCATGTGAGTGTACATGTTAATAATCTAATAAAATGAAAATTATGAGTAGTAAAATAATTCTCAATACATCTTAGGAAAGTGTCATGTTGGATGATGAGATGCCATTGCTCAGTAAATACAGTATTTCCTCCAGGGGCTGGTTCTCCAGTTGAGTCCCAGCAGAGGCACTTGTTTTGAGTTAAGATGCCACGTCATAAGAAAGCTATTTATTCTTATAGACTAGAATCACATTCAGTTAGGCTGGATTCTCACAGCATGGGAGGTTCTGGGGAACTGATATCCATTATGGGTTCATCATTTTATATCTTCAATGTCTTGTTCACTCTCACTGGATGAAATGGCAGGCAATTTAACGTATTTCTCTATTTTTTAAATATATTTTTATTTATGCTATATATCTCATTTTCCTACTTACCTCAGTTTAAAGTAACATTCTGAATTCCATATTTATCATCCCTTTTTATACTCTCTTATTACATCTATGTATTCTTTGAACAGGCATATTTTATTTCTAACTGTATTAAATTATATCTAATATTCCATATCTAATATTTGGGGAATTGCTTTTTCAACTTAATATTTTTCCTAAACTCACTTGTACAGTTGCTTAGAACTTACATTTTGACTATTATAAATATTCTATTGTGTGATATACCACAATTTATTCATTGGCATTTGAATTATGCTAAGTTTTTGCTATTGTCAATCATGCTGCTATGAATATCCTTGTATGTATCTTTTGTTGTACATATGGGGCGGCTTTTTTTCATTTTGTTTTCATTGCCATATAGTTGATGTACAATATTATATAAGTTATGGGTGTAAATATAGTGATTCACGATTTTTGTTTTTAAGTTTTTTTTTTTAATTTTATTTACTTATTTATTTATTTTTGGCTGTGTTGGGTCTTCGTTTCTGTGCGAGGGCTTTCTCTAGTTGCGGCAAGTGGGGGCCACTCCACATCGCAGTGCGCGGGCCTCTCATTGTTGCGGCCTCTCCCGTTGCGGAGCACAGGCTCCAGACGCGCAGGCTCAGTAACTGTGGCTCACGGGCCCAGTTGCTCCGGGGCATGTGGGATCTTCCCAGACCAGGGCTCGAACCCGTGTCCCCTGCATTGGCAGGCGGACTCTCAACCACTGAGCCACCAGGGAAGCCCGTGATTCACAATTTTTAAAGGTTATATTCCATTTAGTTATTATAAAATATTGGCTATATTCCCTGTGTTGTACAATATATCTTTTTAGTTTATTTTACACATAATAGTTTGTACTTCTTAATCTCCTACCCCTATATTGCCCTGAGGTGGGTTTTTTGGTTTTATATTTAGGAGTGTAATTTCTGTGCCATAAGGCAAAGAATGTTCAGGTTTAGGAAAAAGTGCCACTCCTTTCTGGCCGGTAAAGTTTTTGCTGAGGGCTTCCCTGGTGGTGCAGTGGTTAAGAATCTGCCCACCAATGCAGGGGACACGGGTTTGAGCCCTGGTCCAGGAAGATTCCACATGCCGCAGGGCAACTAAACCTGTGCGCCACAACTACTGAGCCTGCGCTCTACAGCCCAAGCCACAACTACTGAGCCCATGTGCCACTACTGAAGCCCGCGCGCCTAGAGCCCGTGCTCTGCGACAAGAGAAGCCACCGCAATGAGAAGCCCGTGTACCGCAACGAAGAGTAGTCCCCACTGGCTGCAACTAGAGAAAGCCCATGCGCAGCAATGAAGACCCAACGCAGCCAAAAATAAATAAAATAAATTTAAAAAAAAAATTTCTGCTGAAAAATCAGGTGACTGTCTTATGGGTTTCCCTTGCATGTCATTAATTTTCTGTTGCTACCTATAAGATTCTCTCTTTAACTTTTGCAATTTTAATTATAGTATGTCTTGGTGTGGATCTCTTTGGGTTCATCTTGCTTTGGATGCTCTGTGCTTCCTATACCCAGATGTCTGTTTTCTTCTCCAGGTTAGTGAAGTTTTCAGCCATTATTTCTTCAAATAAATTTTCTGTCCCTTTCTTTCTCGCTTCTCCTTCTGGGACCCTTATAGTGCAGATGCTAGTATGCTTCATGTTGTCCTAGAGGTCCCTTAACCTCTCTTCTTAAAAAATTCTGTGTTTTGCTGTGCTGATTGGGTAATTATCACTATCCTTTCTTACAGATTGCTCATCCATTCTTCTGTATCATCTAATCTGCTGTTGATTCCCTCTAGTGTATTTTTTATTTCAGTTATTGTATTCTTAATTTCTGATTGGTTTTCTTATATTTTCTGAGTTCTTGCTGATGTTCTCACTGAGATCCTCTTTCTTCTCCTGAGTTCAAAGAGCATCCTTATAACTGTTTCTTTGAATCCTTTATCAGGTAAATTATCTGTTTCATTCCAGGGTTTTTTCCGGGGTTTTATTTTGTTCTTTCATTTGGAACATATTCCTCTGTCTCATTTTGTTTGACACTCAGTTTTTGTCTCTATGAATCAGGTGAAAAAGCTACCTTTCCGGGTCTTTAAGGAGTAGCCTTGTGTGGGAATATCCCCTGTGTAGACTGCTTGTGCCTGGTGGCTTTGGCAGGCCAGCTGGAGCAGGCACGGGCTGTGGGGGCAGTCTTTGGGGAGCAAGGTCCCCAAGGCCTACCTTGGTGGGGCAGCTGGAGCTAGAGTAAGCCCTGGCCAGAAGCTCTCCCTAGGGAGCACCATGCCTGAGGCTGCTTCAGTTGGACAGCTGGAGCTGAAACAGGTCTGAGACAGCAGGGCAATCCCTGGGGAGCACTGTGCCCAAAGTCCCATTGGCAGGGCAGCTGGGACTGGAACAGGCCCTATATCTTGATTATTATGGCTTCAAAATATGTTGTGGGACAAGTCACCCATCCTGCAATTATTCAAATGAGCCCTGGCAATTTACTGGCACTTTTTATATACATTTTATAATAATCTGAACAAGTTCCATTAAAAATGACTCTATAACATGGGCAACCTAAGTGCCCATCAACAGAGGAATGGATAAAGAAGATGTGGTACATATATACAATGGAATATTACTCAGCCATAAAAAAGAATGAAATAATGCCATTTGCAGTAACATGGATGGACCTAAGGATTGTCATACTGACTGAAGTAAGTCAGACAAAGTCAAATGTATGATATCACTTATATATGGAATCTCAAAAAAAAATAAGGGTACAAATGAACTTATCTACAAAACAGAAATAGCCATCACAGATGTAGAAAACAAACTTATGGTTATCAGGGGTAAGCGGAGGGGGAGGGATAAACTGGGAGATTGGGATTGACATATACATATTACCATATATAAAATAGATAACTAACAAGGACCTACTGTATAGCACAGGGAACTCTTCTCAATACTCTGTAATGGCCTATATAAGAATCTAAAAAAGAGTATATATATGTATATGTATAATCGATTCACTTTGCTGTACACCAAAAACTAACACAACATTGTAAATCAACTCTACTCCAATAAAATAAATGACCCTATAGAAATTTCTATTGGAATTACATTAAATCTGTAGATCTAATTAGGAAAAATTGACATTTATTACAATATTAAGTTTTCCTAATTATAAATATAGTATACCTTTGCAGGTTTTCAGCTATTTTTAACAGTTCTAAAATTTTTGTATTTTTACTGTAGACATTTCATGCATCTTGTGCTCGACATATATTCTTCTAAATGGTATTTACACTATTGCAAATAGTGTCTTCTCTTTATTTTTGTTTTCCAGGTGAAATGTTGACTTCTTACATACTGTCTTTTTGCTAGATTTATGGAATCTTTTGCATTTTCTATGTGAATGATAAAAATTATCTCCAAATAAATTTCGCTTTCCTATCCTATGCCCCTAATATATTTTTTATTTCTTCTTATACTACCTAGAGCCTCCAACAAAACATAGAATAGATGTGGTGGTATAGTGGACATACTTGATTTGTTCACTATTTTTAAGGGATTACTTCTATTGTTACCTTATTTAAGATGATGTTTGTCCTAGATTTTTATGAAAAATTTTTATTAGGCTTTGGAAATTCCCATCTATTTCTACTTTACTAAGTGTTTTGTTTTGTTCTGTTTGTATTGTAATTACATATTGAATCACATATTGAAAGCAATGCCTATTCTGCATCTACCACGCTCTGGGGGTAGGGAATGTTGTTGATTAGAAACCAGTTTGGCTCCTTGAGAATAGTGCTCCAGGGTTTTTGACTCTTCCCTCTGTAATTTTAGGTCCTCTGAGTCATTCTTCTTCTTGAAAAATGGCTCATATTTGCATCTGAGCAGCTCTATAGGACTGCTTTCTCTCCATAGAAGGTTGGGGGCCAAGAGTTCTCTTTTCATTTTCAACAATCTCTACCCTTTTCAGTCCAAGATAGTGTAAATCCTTTAAAAGTTTTGTTGGCTTCCTGCGTATTAGACTATAATCCACTCCATTAGACAAAAGCCACACCTGTATACATTTTTGATCCAGGATCATTTCTACTTTTGGTCGAAAAGTGAAGATTATGAGACAATGGCTTTAACTTTTTGAAGCCTTCTGTCTAGCTGAGAAGCTATAAGGGCCACCTCAAATTTCTCAAAGTTTTGTCAAAAGTCTTATATTTGCACACATGACTTGATCTGATCTCAACTAGATTTTGGAATAAAAGCCCTTTAAAGCTCTTACTTAATGGACGTAAACCAATTTTCATGGTTAAATAAACAAAAAGGCAAGAAAAGCTGATTCTCAGGAAAAAGTACAATTATTTGAATATATCAATAATAGCAAGTATAAGAAAATAAAGTAAAATTAACAATCCATTGTTGTTTCAATTTTTTAATGGCAATAATTATGACACAATCCTCAAGGACTGGTTAATATTTCCTTTTAATTTTCAAATGTAGAAACTTTGGGGTAGGAAGACAAAGAACCTAATTTTTTACCTCTTGAATGATAAATTATTTTTAAGGGGACAGCCCACTGTCTTCATTCTTCCTTTATTCTTTCAGCTTCTGAAAAGATTAGTTACAGAGTCTCTATGTTAAAATCAGCTCTTTATGCAGACAATTTGTATTATTCCTATTGGACTTCTTCCTGACAAAATGTCACTGGACTAACTAAAGAAGAGAACAGGACTTCACATAAAAAATGTATGTGGTCATTAACTGCTCAACTGGATTAATTAAAGTGGTCATTTTACCTGCACTATTTAATTCTCATAATAATCACTGATATATTTAAAAACTCAATTGATGGCTTTTAAAACTAAAAGAAAGATCAACATTCATTTAACATCATGGAAAGAAAGAGTGTTTCTGGATAAATTCAATGTCTAAGTAAGAGACTCACAAATCTATTTAAATGGAAAGATCAGCCATAGAAACTTAAAGTAAATCAAAAGCTAACCAGCCATGGCTGTTTCATTATCTCCAAGTGAAAGACAATCTCTGGAAATTGTGTGCTTATGATTAATATAACTTACATGGCCTGTTTTTATTTCCCTGCCAAGTGTTGCCTGCAGAAAAATGAATAGCTACCAAAATCTTCCTTTCATGGATAATAAGAGACAAAGATTACAAAATTTTATCAGAAGAAATTCATATATTTAACTTATATTTATAGAGCACCTGCTAAGTGCCAGGCTAGGCACTGACTAGGATTCTGCCTGGACGGAAGGCTTCTCTATGGGAGAATAAATGACAATGAAGACTTTGTAATTCAAAGAATACATTTTCATTGTAATTTATGATTATGAAACTTCTCTCAGAAGTGGACCAATCTTGTAACATTCATAATGTAAAACCCTCTGACTTTTCATGGTTTAAATAAAATGAGGGATTAAAAACTGTAGTAGGGCTTCCCTGGTGGCGCAGTGGTTGAGAGTCTGCCTGCCAATGCAGGGGACGCGGGTTTGAGCCCTGGTCTGGGAAGATCCCACATGCCGCGGAGCAACTAGGCCCGTGAGCCACAATTACTGAGCCTGCGCGTCTGGAGCCTGTGCTCCGCAACAAGAGAGGCCGCGATAGTGAGAGGCCCGCGCACCGCGATGAAGAGTGGCCCCCGCTTGCCGCAACTAGAGAAAGCCCTCGCACAGAAACGAAGACCCAACACAGCCAAAAATAATAAATAAATAAATAAAAAATTAAAAAAAAATAAAAACTGTAGTAAATGTGAAACAAAAATGATATATAATTCACTTTTATTCCACATTTACATCTCTAAGGAATCGCTATTTTGTTACTTATTAGGGATTCAAATTTGTGATCTTATATCAAGATATCTTTCATGTCGTAAGAGGTTTATTTATTTATACTGTAGCCCAAAGACATTAATCAAACAGTTGATTATATTTTAGTATGGCATTAATTAATATTTTGACTTTGAATTTTTCTGTACCAGATATCAACAAGTATTTTTCTATGAAGGTCCAGACAGTAAAAATTTTAGGCGTGGGCCAGTCTCTGTAACACCTACTCAATTATATAGTTGTAGTGGGAAAGCAGTCATAGACAAAACAAACATGAGTGTATCTGTATTTGCATAAACTTAATTTCAAAAACATGAGGCGGGCTGGATTTGTGCTGTGGGACACAGTTTGCCAGTCTGTACTATATACTACAGGTACATTTTCTTTATTATCAATTTCAAGATTTATTTCTTTTTTTGCCTTTATTTTACGTAATAACTTATTATAAGGATTAAACAGTCCTTACTTATTCTTTTTCAGAAATTAACATTGAACCTCAAATACAATTGATATTATCATAAAGCATTTTTTCATGAGACGTTATGTACTTTAACTCAATTTCCTGCAAATTAATGATCATAGCATTTTCTTAAACTGTTTTTATTACTACATGATGGCATATTTGTATAAGCTTATACATTTTGCTTATGGTAGCTTCCACTGAAAATCTTAACTTTTAATCAAGTACAGTACTTTGGAGGTACACAGTATCAAGCAACTTTGGAATAGGGACCAGAGAAAGATGAAAGGTAAAAGGATTTGTCCTATGCCACCAAAAGAGCCTCCCCAAATTCTCAAAGCATGTAGAATATTGCTTTTTCTATTGTACCATGAAAATTTTGAAACTGACCTTATTAATGTGCATGATTGCCCGTTATATTCATGGCCCTTTTAATTTCTCAGTTGGGTCTCTATATCCTTAAAATTATTTGTGGTGAGCATTACTTCATTTCTCTTAATAAAAATGAATGGTAAGTCCTTTTTTTCTGTATTATTCTCTTGACTATACAATTTGCATGCTTCATCATAAAAAAGATACAGGAATGCAAGCTCACTTGGAAAAATATATAAGCTCTTTTATCAAAAGGAAATATTGGATATATTTCTTGAGCCTTTACACAGTAAAATCTAGCACTTGATTGCAATAATTGAGGACACGTTCCCCTTAATAATTATGTTGTCTTCTTTAATAATAAAAACATTTTCTTCTGGCTAAATATTTTCAAGTTATCTGGGGTAAAAATGAAGAAAGTATGACACAAAACAATACCTAATTCCTAAGGAGTTGTTTAGTTTTTTCATATTTCTTTGGAGTGACTAGAGAATCATGACTACGTGATCTGTGATACCACGTTTTTATAGTAGAACACTATTGATGAAAAATATTTCAGTATTCCTACCAAGAGATCCTTCCTAAGTTTTGCATTAAGAATGTTTAAATTAAAACAACAAATTAATACAATTATCCTGGAAGAGGTATTTTTACAAATTCCTCAAATTTCTGCCTTTTCCTATATATCTTTTGATGTTTGATTTTTTTAAATATATTCTTTCCCCAGGAAACAACATTTACTGAGATTTCATTTTTAAATCAAAGCTAAGTTTGTGTGCATGTATGTATAAATATTCTTAAATCTTAATTCCTCATAGAAGCTTTTATTTTTAAAAATATATAGATTTTATCAATCAGTAATATAAAGAATAACTTATTTATATTTTATTTAAATAACATAAGGAATCAAGAATGATTTTACTTGACTTCACTCACCCATTCAACTCTACATTTTGATAAGAAAATTTGGATTTTTATATACAGATAATATACCTTAGCATTATTTGTTACCTTTATAATAAATTTTATAAACGGATATAGCAACTCTCCAGATGGGGTTTTGGTTACTAGGTTTTGTAACTAGGTTTTCTGGTTCTTGAACCAAGACTTCCCATTTGGAAGGATGTTGCTGTTAGTTTTTGATTCCTGAAAGCCACATCTCTCCAAGGGGTAGTGGAAATATTCTCCTATTTCTTCCTATGGTTGCAATTCACAGCCCTTTTGTGATTTGATGAGTGAAGATTCCTTTTATATATTGCAGATAATTAAATCTAAACTGAATTTTTAGAACTGTAGTGATGTTGTGTATATGTGTGCATTTTCATGAATGTTTCAATGGAAAATGAAGGTGACAGTTCAGGTTCCACTAGTAAATAGCCATTACTGCATCCTAGAAATTTGTATTTTCAGACAGAATAGCTTAAAATACCCTGGAAGAGCCATCATAAAAAAGATGTTTTGGAAAAAAACAAACAAACAAAAAACTCAACTACAACATAAATGGTGACTATATTTTCACTATTTACTCTTACTTCAAATATCACAGCTGTTTTTGATCACAATGTTTCAAGATAAAACCTGCCTATTAGGAAAATTTTATGGCCCATTTTTCTTCCTTAAATGTTAAGTAGTTTAAAGAAAATATCTTTACTTATATGGAAGTTACTCTCTGAAAACCAATAAACATAGCTGTGCTTTGAAATATCTTATATAGCTTATTTGAGAACTACATTATTAAAAGCACAACACTTTCAATGAATTTTGGAACTATATATAATAAACCTGAACTACGTCCAACATATTGTCAGGTCTCTGGAACACAGCTGGTAAACAACAAACCATAATCAAGTAAAAAGATACTTTAAAAGGAATAGCTATATAATCACTAAAACAAAAGAAACATTTACCTAGACTGTAACTTAATATGCTTCCTTCAAGTATATGAATCCAACTTCCTGACCTTTTTCTTTTTCACTAGGCAAGGTTGATGCTGTGCAATGGTTTAATTCTTTTGGAATTTTACTTTAAATTTGAGTATAGGGAGCATTTCTCTGAGCAGTGGATTCTTTTTCCAGACTCTTTTAAATTATGACTATTGATGATACCTGCCGAAGAACCCATATGCTTATTGGGCAAGTTGGGGAGGGTCTAGAAAATCAACCAGTAGTACAGAGATAAGATAAACTATTTTTACATGAGTGATTAGAGTTTGTATTATTTTCCTCTTTCATAACAACTTTCTCAGATTATATATATATACAATTTACAAATAAAGATTACATTTTTGGGGAATTGGTAAAAATAGGTATCTTCCAGCTTGAGAAGTTATAACAGAACCAGTAGTAAAAATAAAATCTAGAGAAATTCCCAGTACTTCAATGTTCTTACATCTGCTACCAGTTGTCTATGCCTCAGGCATACTTAGAACTGGAAGATTTCTACCCATATTCAGTGCAAAAGACTATCTCATCGCATCTTTTACGTAAAATTTAAAAATCACCTTGTTTGTACGCAGTACACTGGGCTATGCTCAGGAGAATGACATGAACAGAAAACTATAAGAGAGCTTAGTATATGAGAACAAATTCAACTTTCCATAGGTTTTCTACAGTGAATTTTCTTCAAAGAGAGTAAAAGCTAAAAGCTAGTTCCTTCTGTATAGAAGAAAGGAGGTCATACTGAAAGGCCAAGAATCTGCTCTAATTAAAACACTAGCAGTAATGGCACTTAAATCCTCATTTCCTTATGAACTATGTGAAGAATACACACACACGATTTTCCAAGCATTGTGTCTTGTCATCACTGTCAGTAAATTGTTCATCTCTCTCAAACCTCAATGCTTTGAGCTTCCACATGATTTTTTGCTATTAAATGGAGATGTAAAATGAGAAATAGCCTATATGCTCAATTTATGTATATTTCAGTATATGATAAATAGCAGAGTCTTGATTTGGGGGACAGATTATAAAGTATTACAATAAATCTAGGCTTATAAAGGAGTAACACAAAGCCATATGCATTGCACTTGTAAAAAAATCTTGTCTGTACCAGGCTTTAAAAAAGTCAAAATACAATTGGCACTAGAATTGTGATTTTATGCCACTATGATAAAATAAGGGGAAAAAAAGAACGATAAGTACTGATAAGATTATGGATTTCAATATGGTCATCAAAGTCAAACTCTAGGAAACTTACTAAGTTGTTAGTACCTAGAAATCTATGAACACACATATTTTCTAAGAAACACATATCATTCCTCAGGTAGAGGTTCCCTCATTTCATCCCCATATTATAGAGCTTCTTTTTTTCACTTGTATAAACATTTAGGTTAGATGAAATGATGACAGAAATCAGTAACAAGTAACAAACAGTGGGTAGCACTACATATATTGCATATAAAATGTTAGGAGATAACATGAGCAAAATTATGTCCTAAAACATATAGAAATTTAATGTAAAACCCCGTTGGAAAATCCTATGGCTCTGTTGATCACACAAGAATCAATGCCCTACTATATATAAAATAGATAACCAATAAGGACCTATTGTATAGCACAGGGAGCTCTACTCAATACTCTGTAAGGGCCTATATGGGAAAAGAATCTAAAAAAGTGTGGATATATGTATAACTGATTCTCTTTGCTGTACACCTGAAACTAACACAACATTGTAAATCACCTCTACGCCAATAAAAATTATATAATTAATTAACTAATTAAAAAAAGAATCAATGCCCTTTGATGAGTGCACTGTGTGACTGAGGACAAATGGGAGATAGGACTGACCTCCTTTCACCTAAAATCATGCAAACCTGTCCTGTTTAACTTAGCATAGACTTATTTTTCATGTTTTTATTCATGACTACTGTCCAAATGCAAATAATCTGCATTCTACTTTGTCCATATATCCTCAGTCTAGTGCTCACTCATCGCAAATCTAAGACTTTGCCTGCTCTAGTTCCCCAGGCAACAGCCTGAGAATTTACTAAAAAAAAAAAAAAGGAATTTCTCTCAAAATCTTTTCTTTTCACAACTTTCTTATCCAAATTCTCCAGTGTAAAATGGCAGACCTAGATTCTCTGTCTTACTTCCTCATCTGATACTCTGAGAGAATAAGAGATCTTGTCTTGTTATTGAATCACTTGGGGTTTTCTGCTCTGGAGGTTAGCCATTAGTCACAGTTTGTAATGATTTTTTTTCTCCCAAGGCTCACTGGGCTCAGACATGTGCAGAATGAATGAACTCACAGATTGTATTAGTTGCCCTCCTTCCCCTTCCACCTTTCAGATCACAAACATCAGTGATGACCATGTGAGACTGTATGGCCCTTAACTTTATCAAATAATAATTTAATTTCTGGAAATAAAGGTGAGGCATATAACGGGAGCCAATAAATACTTCAGCATCTAAGGTCTAGCTTATGCTTTAGAATTATGCTTTTCTCACTGTTATAAATTAAGGCAAAAGTAACAGAATTAAAGTATGGATTACAACACATCATGAGAATCAAATTGTAGGAAGATTTTGGCATTGTGGGTATGGGAGAAACTCTGATACACATCTTCGTTAAAAAAAATTGATACACTGATGAATTTATAGATACCACTAATGTCTGTAGTTCTAAGCACACTCCACACAAAAAGTATGGTTAGCCAGAAACACATTTCTATTATTCTTCAGGATCTTTACTATACTAATATTACTGTAAGTAAGCAAACAAACAAATCATAAAACATTTGAATCAGAGCTAAATCTTACTTAAAACTATAAATTCATTAGATACGACGTTAAGTTGGATAAGGTACATATGTAAGAAAACTTTTGCTAAATAACTTACTCATTCAAACTGAAAAAGAAACAGAGTGGTCTGTTTACAGTATGACTTTTTAAAAGGTATGTAATATAGAGTGAAATTTATGTAAAAATTAAAATTTTCTGTTAAAAATGTAAAGCCCTATAATAGAGTCAATGTTAAAAAAAGACATGATGGAACTAATTCTCTCAAGGAGCTAACTCTTTCAAACTTAACAAATCTAATAATTCTTGACCTTGCATTCTCTTTCTCAGAACAATTCTTTTTCTTATCTCATTTGAGGCCCTTAGACATTCTATATTTGCTGTTTATCACTCCAATGAAACCTCTCTATAAAATCAACCAAATTTCCAAATTCATAAACACAGAGGAAATTTTTCAGTCCCTTTTCCTTAACCATTCAACGGCATTTCGCACCATTCACCACGCCTTCCTTCACATAAACCTCTCCTCCCTCAGTCTTTGCTCTCTCTTAGAGGTCTCCTTCTCCTCAGCCTGTCCTTTACATGGTGTTAATCCTCTGGTTTTCTGCCTTCTGCTCCTCTTTGTTTTTTCTGAGAAATCTTAAACTTTCCTTCTGCTTTAGCTTTCACAATCATGCCAAATGTGATGCAGAAGCTTAGAATTTATTGCCACTTTATCCCCTGCTACATGCCCATGATTTAAAACAGAATCTGTTTATAAGTCCTTCCAGATTTGTTCATTCTCCAAATCCATCACACTGTGAACTTAAAATAGAGTTCATTTCCCCAGATGAAGTTTGACAGTCATGGGCAAATCTCCATCAAGGATATGGGAATGATTCCAAAGAAATATAAACTAAGTGCTCCTCACAGTGTCTTTTGCCAGGATATAGCTCATAGGTGGTTCGACAACTTTATATTAAAGAATACCAACTATGCATAGAACATCATTACCAGGAGCTCTGGGCGTTTCACATTAATAGTTGAAATCAAAGGAAAGCAACAAAAATATTCTTAAGAATCAGTCAAATCCAGGTAACTTTCTGGTTTGGGCAGCCTGTTTTCTGCATGTGTGTGGTTCATGTGTATCTGTGTTTTCTGTGCTTGCTGTTTATATTAAAAATGTATCAGCATATTTTTTCAAGATATTTATGTAATTTTCATTACACTAAAAATGGTCAAAGGTAAAAATCTGTAAGTTTACATGAAAAATTCTATTTCCCACAGAAATAAGGTTTCTGAATAATTATTTAGATAATAAACATTAATTAATATCAGTTAATTATTATTGTTAACTGTTAATGTTTAACAATGCTCAGATATTTAAAACTAATAATAACAGATGCCATTACCTGAAAAATAAATGTTAACTGATGGTAAAAAGTACAGATAGGATACTGGCTGAGCTTCTCTGGTTATTCATATCAAAGCAAAGATAAGATATTTTATTAGAAGACCATGGAATTTAATCACTGGGTACATGTTAGAATTTTCTTGAAAAAAATTGTAAGAAATTATCATTTATAGAGAAGGCTATCGTGTCTAGGGAATATCTCTTTTTTAAGCTTTAATTTTTCTCAGCAAAATCTCTTATTAACATATTTATCCACCAAAGTTATAGAAGAATTATATTATAACAAATATAGAAGAATTATATATAACAAAGTTGCAAGAACAAGACTATTTTAATTGGATTATTCTTATCTCTGTTAAGCTTTCCTCAAAATAATTAAAAAATAAAGCATTCAGCCAGCGGATAAAACGTTCAAGAAGGAATGGCAAGATAAATATATGAGAGAAAAGGGACAAACTGCTGTTTGGTTCAATAAATTGTCTGGTGTATTTGTTTGTTTTCCATTATGTGTTATGTATTTCAAAGGATTATGAAAATGAGATGGAATCAAGATGAGTGCTCTCTTTTCACAGCAAATGACTTTTTAATACAGCAGTTAATTGAACTGGTTTCCTGCAAAGAAGGTCACAGACAAGATTATTAACTATCAGAACTTTTAGAGAAAAGTGTCACACTCTGCTACAAATTAGGAAAAACATCTTGTTACATTTAGTTCTATTAAGTTACAAGAGGAAACTAAACATAATCTTCAAGATGAAGATAAACTACCGGTAGGGCTACATTTTTTTCGCTTATTTTAAATAAGTTTGCTCATTATTCACTTTACTGACCATCCTATTTTAGAGAATACAATAATACTAACATTAGAACCTGGAAAAATATCTTCAGGAGTGAGGGTCTGCATTTACACTGATACTTCCCATAAGCAGAGAAAACATAGATGACTGCAGCTGGTACAATCCTTGAACCAAGGCAAGAGGGGTCCTTGGCTTGGTTACGGTACTTGAGATGGCCCTTCCCTTGTCTTCCTCTCATAATGCTCTAAGGGCTAAGAGTTGGGAGGCCAAGGGACAAGTTCACTGTGATACTGTATGTTTCCCCGCTTCCACACCATGTTTCTGGTGACTGAGATGCTGGAATTCCTTGCCCAAATGGTGCCAAGCCCATATCCAAGGCATGTACCAGCCCCTTCCTCAGGTCCACCTTCGGAAATATAGACCAAATCTCCAGTGTGATCACCCCTAGAAAGACCAAGGAAGAGAAGTTGTATGAGAGAATGGGGCTGGATAGGGTGTACAGGTTGGGGAGGGAAAAGAAGGAAGGTGAGCCAGGCACCAGCTTTTCCTCTGTGGCTGTATCTGTACTTTTGCTCACATTGCTCTCTCCATGTGCTGTTCTCATCCTCCTGATGAATTCTGACTTACCCTTCAAGGTTAGCTTCCTAGGCATACTCCTGATTTCTTAGACAATTTATACATGTTCCTATAATTGCACTTGCATGATATTATGGTTGTTTGCTTATCTATTTCCCCTTTGAGCTCATGAGTGCTAATAAAGTATTTTATTCAGTTTTTGTATCCCTAGTGCCTTCCCCTGTGTGTGTATTAACTTGCCATGTGATAAATGTTGGTGATTTCTTTTCAGTGAAATAATGATCACATATTATCTGTTTAAACAAAATTTGAGACTCTATTCCAGCTAATTAGTGGGTGACCCAAATCAATTTACTGTGTAATATCCTTGTTACTGTGAATTGCTATTCGAAATATGTCTCACGGAATAATTGGGGGTTTTGTTGGTATGATAGTCTATTTGTTAATAGACTATTTGTTAAACTGGCATATAAGTACGAGGGAAAAGAAAAAATGGCTAGAATTAACATAAAATTAATAGTTCCAAGAAGTTCTGACTAATTGTTGAACTCAATAAGTATTCAGAATCAAGAAGATATTTGATAATAGAAACAAAAGCAATGGTGTAATGGAAGTTTGTCTTTTAGACTATTGCATGGAGACTTTATACTTGGTACCATAATTTCACCATCCACCTTAAAAAATGGAAAAACTCCATTTCTGCATGCCTTGAACTGTTTTGTGTCAAATTGTGCCTTGCATTATTCTGTATAATTCTGTGTAAAACTGTCCTTGTGAAAATGCTAAGTAACCACAAATACAGTTTTAATGAAAAAGTGTCAAGAAGCCTATCAACTGCTAAATATTATTTCCACCAATTACAATGAATTGAAATTTCTGCCTAAATATCACTTCATTTAATATTTCTAATAAGCACCTGTTAAAGTTTTGTTCAGTTACTGTTTGTTGAACATCTTAAACTCAGCAATGTGCTATGCAGGTTCCAAGAGAAATAATAATGAGCTGTAAGTCATTATTCAAATCACAAAGATTTCCTAGAAAATGAAATCAAGCATTTGGAAAAACAAAAAGGAGCAAGAATTAAATAAATACTCAGCAAGGGCCTTAGAAAATTTAGGAAGAAGGACATCGATACAATTTGGTTTCTATTTGGTTTCAGGGAGGGTGAATGCCTGCCTGGGTCTTGAAGGGTGGAATTAAATAATTAAAAGAGGGAGAGGAATTTGGGGGACTCAGGGCTAGACGTGGATCATGGTCATCTGTAAGAGGTAACACAACTGGAGCCATGCCGATCAGAACAAGCAGGTATCTGCTTTAAGATAACATTTTAACTCATAAGAACCAAATATTAGCCAATTGGCTGATTAGATCAGCTCACAATGGGACCCAGGGGACAATAATATAGATTGGAAATAAATAAAACAGGTAATTCTGAAGAAGCAACTTATTCATTACTATATCAAATAATTGACCTAAGGTAAGTAAAGAAAAGTAAGGGCTCTATGATAACATCCGCAAAAGCCTGACAGGGGCTGTCTGAATGGTGGCCTGAGACCTCTGAATATGGCTTTTGTATGTATGGGGGATGACAAATGTGAATGTGAGGAAGGCTGTTGACTTCTAGGTGGCTGATACTGAAGCGAGGTACACAGTATATCCAGTAATATAAAAAGACTGGTAAGGGTGGTTATAGAAAAGATTAATAAAAAGATAAACAAATAGAAAGATAAACAACTGGAAATAGGAGTTTATGCCTCATGTCCTTCAGCGGAAGTGTACCTAGTCATGAACACATAATCATATTATCAGTAGAAAAGAGAATTCCTTCAAATAAAATCTACATATTGATAATAATATATACTTGTAGCCCAAGTCATTCCTCTGGGTTCAAAATTCCCATTTTCACATGAATTCTTAGCATTTGTAATTTAACACTTCAAATCTGTCAAACTCAACATGCAAAAGAGAACGCTTCATTTTCATTCAAATACCCACATATCAGTAAATGTTCCACCATATACCTAGTTTCTTAAGGCAGAAGTCTATTTTTTTCTAGTTTGTTGCCAACCCCTGCTTACTGTTACATCCAATTTGTCATCAAGTTTTAATCTACCTCTAAAATATATTATGAACATCTCTACCTTCCTATGTCCATAGTTACCACATTTATCAATTATATCATTTCTCATCTGAACTTCTGCAGCCACTCCTCAACTGGTCCCCTTTCCACCTCTAATCCTTCCCTATATATCATCTTAAAATGTAAAAAAGATCCTATCCCTTTGCTACTTAAAACCCCTTAAAGGCTTCCATTACACTGGGAATAAAAATTCCAATGACTTCCTGCATCTCCTGATCCTTCTTGCTCTCACCATGATCTATTTCTCCATCCTTATCATTTAATACACCTTCATCGATCACTATGCTCATGCCACAATTTTCTTTCCTGAGTTCTTTTGTTTATCATTCATTTCACTCCACTTTTCACACGGTTATCACCTTCTAATTATTCAATTCTCAGTTTAAACATCCACTCCTCAGAGGCTTTTTCTCATATAAAGTAGCTGTTTTTCATTTTCTCCATTTTTTCCATTTTTCTCCATTTTTCATTGCTTTCATAGTATTTACCACTATTTATAAAGACTTTTTCATTTGATAGCTATTATGTTTTTGTCTGTTATTCTGTGAGAGCAGGAACCACATCTGCTTGATTCACTACTATATTTCCTTCACTTAGCATGGTTTCTGGTACATAATAGGTCGTCAAGTAATATTTGTTAACAAATAAACAGATTTTTGGTACATTTACCAATATATAGCCTTCTGAAGCACTCTGAAAAAATATTTTAATGTAAATCATACTGATATTTCCTCTTAAAATTTTATTGAGACAAGATGGAATATAAGTATTTAAACAAAGACACAATCAAGCAACACAATTTTAGGTTCAATGGTGATGGTTAATTGGAACAACCATAATGAAAAACAGTACGGATATTCCTCAAAAACTTAAAAACAAAACTACCATATGATCCAGCAATCCCACTTCTGGGTATATAATCCAAGTAAATGAAATGAGCATCTCAAATATCTGCACACCTGTGTTCAGTTCAACACTATTCACAGTAGCCAAGATATGCAAACAACATCAGTGTTCATAGAAAGATGAATGGATGAGGAAAATCTGGTGTATGCCTATGCGTGCGCATGCATGCATATGCGTGGGCACACATGCACGTGCGCGCGCACACACACAGGACTATTATTCAGGCATAAGAAAGAAGAAAATCTTGCCATTTGTGACAACATGGATGAACTTGGAGGACATTATGCTAAGTGAAATAAGCCAGCCACAGAAAGACAAACATTGTATGATCTCACTTATATATGGAATCTTAAAAAAGTTGAACTTACAGGAGTGAAGAATAGAATCGTGATTGCCAGGGGCTAGGGGGTATGGGAAATGGGGAGATGCTGGTCAAAGGCTACAAACTTCCAGTTATAAGATGAGTAAATTCTGGGGATCTAATGTACAGCATGGTGACTATAGCTAATAATAATACGGTATTGTATACTTGAAATTTGCTAAGAAAGTAGATCTTAAGTATTCTTATCACAAAAAAAAATGGTAACTATGTGATGTGATGGATATGTTAATTAACCTGATTATGGGAATCAGTTCACAATGTATACATATATCAAAACATCATGTTGTACACTTCAAATATATACAATTTTTACTTGTCAAATATATCTCAATAAAGCTGGAAAATGGTGAAGGTAATACATAATTTAATATATCACTATTCTGCAGACCTCAGTAATCTTTGATGTACCAATCAAGAACATACAAAAGCTTACCAAAATGTCCATTCTTAGGATGGTAAAAGGCACTTGCTACTTTCAAACCAGGTTGATTCTTATAATTATATTTAAGAAAAATGAACTGTTTAAAACATCAAATTTCATATATTAATTATACATTTTGCCTCATAATTTAAAAGTGAGGGCTTCCCTGGTGGCGCAGTGGTTAAGAATCCGCCTGCCAATGCAGGGGACACCGGTTCGAGCCCTGGTCCGGGAAGATCCCACATGCTGAGGAGCAACTAAGCCCATGCGCCACAACTACTGAGCCTGCGCTCTAGAGCCCGCGAGCCACAACTACTGAAGCCCCCACGTCTAGAGCCCGTGCTCCGCAACAAGAGAAGCCACCACAGTGAGAAGCCCGTGCACCTCAACGAAGAGTAGCCCCCGCTCACCACAACTAGAGAAAGCCCACACGCAGCAACAAAGACCCAATGCAGACAAAAATAAATAAATAAATGAATAAATAATTTTTAAAAAGTTACTTCTATTTGTCAGTGAACTATCTATCAAAAACATGTCTATAAATAGTCTTTGCTCATTTTTAAAATGAGAAAAGTAAGGTGTGAAAGAATATTGCAAGTTTTTGCAATTTCATGAAAATAGTCAAGTTTTCTGAGAAAAGCAAAAGCTACTCTAGACATGCTTGTTTTTAATAGTTTGGTTTTTGGTTAAATTAAACAACACAATAGATCAAATCAACTATGCTATGATGTAAAGCCAGCCAGCTTAATATTTTAACAATGTCCTAAATTTTGTCATGTACATGTAAACAAAACCTGTGCCTACTCAAAATGAAATGGATATTTGAAATGACAATAATATATAGATGGCCAGATCAAATGAGAGATAAATCAGATCTTAATAAAATTCTCCTTCTGGCTGAAAATTTCAGGTGATTGACTGAAATAGAAAAAAAAAAAAATTTGAAGCCTAAATCTCCCCAAGACTGCATTTTTTTTTTTTTTTTGCTTTGTTTTGGTGCAGACTCAGTGTACATTGGACCGTTATTAATTATAAGATCCAAGAATCTGTCCTTACGTTAAAATGGAAATTCATTCCAATCAGTGTTACCTCTACAATTCAATCTCTTGGGGAAAGAGTGCTAGCAAAAACACCATGTTAGTAGTAATTTGAGAACAAACCATGTTAGATGAGGTATGAAATGGGAAAAACCTAAACATTTATACATTTATTTTTCTCTCTTCTATATAACCTTAGTGAATAACTGTATTCTTATGAGGCAAAGCAGTGGTTATAATAACAGAATTACATTATTGAAAGACACTCATTTGGGATTTCAATCTTTGTTTCAAAGCTGCTCCTCATTCTGGGACAAACCTCACTGTGATTTTTCTACTTGCTGTGAATCAAAAATTTCAGGACACTAATAGATAGGAAACAATTAAAGGATTTATATTTCTTACTACTCCATATTAAAAAGAACATGTAAACCATATTCAGCTGTTATTCATGACTTTCTCCAGCATCTCTGCCTAGCAGTAGCAAATTCGACGATCCATGCAGCTTCAGGCCCCAAGCTGTTGCTATTTTGATATGGTGGGGGCAGATGAGATGAGGAGAGGGTGGATCATAACCTCTATCTGCCTAAACAACTGAGCTCAATGTACCAGTCTATATTTACAACTTGTCTATGGTCTAAGAGAACAGAGGTAAGGCAAGTGGTAAAATTAATACACTGCCACAATGTTGTTTACTGTAAAGTCCTAAGTAATTTCTTAAACAGAGAAACAGGTATTTTCCCAAATGGGTTTAGATAGAGTAATCATGGGATTCCAGAACTGAGAATCTTAAAGCCAGGAGATACATACATAATATCCAACATTCTTCCGTGTGAACTTCTATGTATTTTACAGAAAAAAAGGGGAACTCTTTCTTAGAGCAATGTTTGTAATTTAAAATAATCCTCTTTGCCATAAGAAGGGAAACATTACATGGCAGGATAAGAGATTAAAATTAAAGTTTTCCTCCAAATCGCCCATAAAAATCCCAAACTATAAAATTAAAACTGAGCCATGATATCTATTAAACCTGGAATGAACTGTATCACACTTAGTAACCATCATAAATATAAAATCACATGTAATCCATCATATATAAACCATCAAAAATATTAAAATCATATATAAGTTTCTAATTTATTTTGTATATTGTGAGATACTATAGATGGAGAGAAGAGGTACTTTTAAGGACAAAACATTTTTAATGATTCAAGTGATTCAAGTGATTTATAGTTATAGAATTTTTAATAGCAAAGGCAGTTCACAAAAAGGTTAAATTTAGAAGACTAGATGCAGTTTACCAAATGGGATTAGCAAAAGCATCTAGTAATCCAAAGTAAGAAAAGAAGGTGAGATTTAAATGAACTGGAGAACACTTGAATTAAATCAGCACCTCTCTCTTATGAAAATAATGAGCTTACATTATAAGTATTCTTTGATTCACTCCAGCAATCCAAAATTGCTTAAGCATTCAGCTAATCAGTAATTTTATTTGAGATTACTTAGCCTTTATAAGTGCTGAATGGTCATGGCTCGTGTTTTTATTTGTTGTGAATTAACAAAGATGACCTTCCTAGAGGTTGCACTGTATTTAAAGTTACTTTCTAATAAGAAATTCTTTATTTTTTGTGGAATGAACTGCAGATTCCTAGCATGTACTATTCTTAGCATGCTCAACATCTCAACAGCTTCACCCAAGACAGGTCATTAGATAATTCATCCTTCCTGTGGCCATACTACCTCCACCTCCTTTCTTTTTACTCACAGACTTTTTATATACATAATACCATCAGAACCTGAACAACACAGTGAATTGTTTGATGTTCAGACTCATCCTTCTAAGGTCCACAGCCATGATGGGATTTGAAACTATGTAATCCTATGGAAGATCCAGTCTTGGCCAACCCTTCACAGAGGACACTTAACAAACTGAATGTTTGCTGCTCAACTGATTCTTTGAAAATTTATTGATGTTTCACTTTCTCACTTCATTGTTACTTCTTAGGGATACAGACCACGTTTTAATATTGTTTTGGGCTTTTCTTCTTTTCCACTCTAGAGCTCTAAACCTCCACCCTACCACCTATACTTTAGTGACTGCTCATAGGAGACTCTCAATAAATAGGCCAATGAATAAGTGCCATTCTCCTTTTCCCCTAGGTAAGGGTACAAAGTTAATATTGAGGAACAGGTCTCCAGGCAATTAACTGTCCATTGGTCTTTTGCATAAGCAAGTCTCAGCCTCTTCCCTCTATTCCACCCTGCAAAGTTTCTGTAGCTTCCCTCTACTCTCTCCCAACTCCCATACCTCAAACTGATCTAGATAAAGAACTGTTATCATGCTCAAGGAACATCAAGGTGAAATTTAGTCTTTAACTGTGAAAAATACAATTTAAGATCTCCTCAGCCTACTCAGAGGTAGAACTGATGCTCAAAGCAGCAATGAGGTGCTGAAATTTGGTGGTCTGAAGACAAAAAATACAAATGAAATCAAAGGTAGTTGTTAAGTCTGTTTTATCAGGCAGTTCTGTGTCTTGGGGCTTTTTTTCTGAGAGCTCTCAACTTTATATTGCGTTGGCCAAAAAGTTCATTTGGTTTTAAGTAAAAATAAAAGACACATTTTTCATTTTCACCAAGAACTTTATTGAACAGCGTATTCACTAACTGAACGAACTTTCTGGCCAGCCCAATATTTATGCTGCTTTCTGTTGCTGCCTTGTTTTTCAGACAGAATATTCCTGTGTTTACTCACTGCCCACTAAGTAGCTGGCACTAACTTCAGAGAAGCCATACACAGGAGCAGTCTAGCAGTGTGCCTAAGGTAGGTATAGCGCATGAGGCACAAGGTTTGCTATTGGGTATTTCTGTGCCAAGGGCACTAATGCATGAATGTCTTTAAGTGGGCACTTGACAAAAAAAAAATCACAGGAACTTTACTCATTTCAGAGTCAGTAAGTATGAGTATCACTCAAATATCAACACACACTATGTTTTCATCCAGCGTAATAAGTAGCAAATTCTCCACTTGCTAAGTGAAAAATGAATCTTTCATGAGCTTTGTTAAAGGCTGTGTATTTGAAAGCAGTCTTTTTTCCTTTGGTTCCAATTTATCCTCATGCTTTAGATGCATGGTTAGGTCCAGAGTTTGAATCAAGTGATTTCCTTTTAGTAGGGGGAGGGGAGGAGAAAAGAGTCATTTGTCCCATCACTAGAATATATTTACTTGGCACTAGAAAGAAGTAAAACAAATGGGCCATATGTGTAACTCCCTTTAAGAAACATTTACATAATTCGACCTAGGGAAAAAATGGAGACATATCAGAGGATTATTTTTGGAAAAAGATGAGAATGACATTGAGATCTCTCTTTATTGGAGACTTTTTTTTTTTTTTTGGAGACTTTTAAGTAAAATATGCCTCAAATCTACAGAAAATGTATAATGGCATTTGTCATAAAAAAGTCACTCATAGGTCATCTCTCTGAGAAAGATATCTAATAATTTTGCACTTCCTCAATAAACTGTCACATTGGATGCATTTGAATTTGTAGAAGACAATTTTCTCATTATTAATAGAGAAGGAAATTACAGAGTATCTTTTACTTTTAAGTCACTAGATATTGGTGAAGGTTCCCTTGAACTTCCTCCTCTGTCCTCACTGTAACACCCGTTGAGAGGCACTATAGCATATGGATTATAGCAAAAATTTTGGAGTCATGCAAATCTGGGTTCAAGTGCAGGCTCCAATATTGTGTCATTACAAGTGATAGAAAACACAGTTTAAAGTAGCCTAAGCAGTTTTTAAAAATTTGTTTGTTCAAATAATTGAAAAATTTCAGTATAACTGAAACTTTATTCCCCTTGATCAACATCTATTTCCCCCACCCCTAGCCCATGGCAACCATGGTTCTACTTTCTGCTTCTATGAATTTGGCCTTTTTAGATTCCACATATAAATGAAGTCATACAGTATTTATCTTCCTCTGACTTATTTTACTAGGCATAATGTCCTTCAGGTTCACCCATATTGTCACAAATGGCAGGATCTCCTTCTTTTTTAAGGTTAAATAATATGCCATTGTATATTTACCACATTTTCACAGTTTCAGTTATATGAAATGAATAAACTTAGGAGATCTAACGTACAGCATGGTGACCATAGTTAACAGTACTGTATTATATACTTGAAATTTGCTAAGCGATCTGAAATGTTCTCACAACAACAAAAAAGGTACCTATGTGAAGTAATGGATATGTTAATTAGTTTGATTGTGGAAATAATGTCACCATATATATGTGTATCAAAACATCACATTACACATGTTAAATATAAACAATTTTCATTTGTCAATTGTATTCAATAAAGCTAAAAAAAGACCAGGGGAATCTGGATTCAGGTAGAACTGAATTCAGGGATCAAACAGTGTTAACAGGACTGAATTTTCTTTACCATTTGGCATGTTCTCTTTCATGCTATGATTTTATTTATTTGGTGGAAAATGGTTAAAGCTCCATATTCTCTCAGAATATAATCCAGCCAAGATGACCACAGGCTTGTAGAGCTTAAAAAACACATGATCTGAAAATTGAGGGCTATTATTAGAGGAAGGTAAATTGATTTTTGATGACAAAAAAAGCCATTTTTCCCCTAAAATCATTTATTAACTGTGTAATCTTAGGAATCTTATTTAATTCATCCAAGCTTCAGTTTCAATTGTAAAATGGAGATCACAACATGGACTACTTTCTATGGTGTCCTGGGGGTTAAACAAATTGTTGAAAACAGTTTCTACAGCTTTTGGCAGAATGCAGACAAATAATAAGTGCGGACTAAAACTGCTGAAAAATGCTCCAAAAAGAGCTAGGAGTACGAAATTGGGGTCCTGATCTAAGCCCCTGATCACTAGGACTGATGATCCCTCTAAAGCAAAACCACATTTCTGTGACAAAAATGCATTTCAAAGTGTGTTACTAAGTGCAAATAATAGCTTAAACTTGTCAAAGAAAATTTTACCAGCATTTATGAAAGACGTTAATGTTTAGCAGAGAGAAAGAAATAAAAAATACGTTACAAAAAATGCATCATTTAATCCTTCTCCTTACAGAGGAAAAGAAGAGAGTCAAGGACAAAGCCATAGCTTCATGCATGTATATCATTTGGATATTAAAAACTGGTGAGATTTTCCCATGTCTGGCAGTGATCTTCAGACTGACATCTCAAAGTTTATCCACTGGACTAGAATGATGAGAGACACAGACTAAGAGAGAGAGGCAGAGAGAGGGAAAGAGGAAGGGGGGGAAGGAGAAAAGGAGGGAAAGATGGAGGAAGGAAGCGATGATGAAGCAGAGATATGTGCATTACTCCACACTGGCAAGTAAAGAAGGGGCTCCTGATCTCCCTGGAAACATGCTAATGACCTTATTCCAATTTCCTTGTAAGAAATATGGATTTCCAGGAGGCAACACGAGATAATTGCCCTAATTGGGCAAATGCTTGAAAGTAGAGTACTGATTCCAAAAACTCTCTAACAGTCCTGTGGTGCCAGAACTCAAGGCATCTTCTGGAGACAGAGAGTAGACTATGTGGATGAATCATGGTGCTTTCCATTATTTCAGCTGTACTCACAGGATAAGGACTGTACAAAAGAAGTACAACAGGGCAAGTTGGATGGATATACTATAACAGGCTTGGCAATTATCTTTTTTTCCATTTCTTTTCTTTTTTGTTTTTCACATACACACACATTCTCGCACACCCGGCTCCTCTTCCTCTAGGGCCCCAGCGCCCAGATGGGAGTGATGCCACAGCCTCCCACCTGCATGTGGTGCAGTGGGGCCAAGGCTGGGGCAGCAGGTGCCAGTGCCTCTCCCAGGAAGTCCCACGACCCCCAGGCCAGCTCGGTGCGCAGGAGAGGGTGCTCACACCAGGTATCTCCTTGCCTGTCTTCCCCCGACAGCTGCAGTGACTGGGGGCCCTGGCCCCCAGTCTGGTGATGCTCGGCAGGCCACTGGCTGCGGGCTCGCGCTCGCCCCCTTTTTTTCCATTTCTATCTCAGAGTCCCATCAGGCACAATATGGATTTTTATAAAACGGTGTTCAATATACATGTATGTTTTTGCCACAGGGATACCTGAATTCATCAGCATGCTGTCATAATCAAGTATGGAACAACTTGCAGTTGATAATTATCCAGAACAATTTAACACACTATATTGAAGATGTCCTAATGTTAGCAATTTTTAGGGGAGGAAGTACTAGAAAGAGTAGTTAAGACTGTAATCATTCATATGTCAAATAAAGATTGGTTGATAGGGCTTCCCTCGTGGTGCAGTGGTTAAGAATCCACCTGCCAATGCAGGGGACACAGATTTGAGCCCTGGTCCGGGAAGATCCCACATGCTGCAGAACAACTAAGCCCATGCGCCACAACCACTGAGCCTGCACTCTAGAGCCCGTGAGCCACGACTACTGAGCCCATGTGCCACAACTACTGAAGCCCGCAGGCCTAGAGCCTGTGCTTCACAACAAGAGAAGCCACCGCAATGAGAAGCCTGTGCACTGCAATGAAGAGTAGCCCCCACTTGCCACAACTAGAGAAAGCCTGCATGCAGAAATGAAGACCCAATGCAGCCAAAAATAAAATAAATTTATAAATAAAAAAAAATTGATAAACTTACACAATACTGTATATAAAATAGATAACTAATGTATAGCACAGGGAACTCTATTCAATACTCTGTAATGACCTATATGGGAATAGAATCTAAAAAGTAGTGGATATATGTGTATGTGTAACTGACTCACTTTGCTGTACAGCAGAAACTAACACAACATTGTAAATCAACTATACTCCAATAAAAATTAAAAAACAAAAATTCAAGGCCTGGCTCAGGATTTGAAATTTGGGGCAATTACATGGGATGGGACAACCAGCAAATACGTTTTACCTCTTACTAACATTGCTACTAAATAAGAAACCCAGTCACTGATGCTATATGACCCCCAAATACATTGTTCTCCTTAAACTTTAAATTGTTAATTATCTTTCAGAGTAATTAAAGGAAAAAAGTCTTCTATATTTACCTTTAATTTTATCTTTCTTAGTGCTTTCTTGATGAATCCACTAAAGTTTTATCAATTTTGTTAATCTTTTCAAAGAACCAGCTTTTAGTTTCATTGATCTTTTATTTTCTTTGTCTCTATTTATTTCTGCCTGCTCTGATCTTTATGATTTCTTTCCTTCTACTAACTTTGGGTTTTGTTTGGTCTTCTTTCTCTAGTTGCTTTAGGTGTAAGGTTAGGTTGTTTGAGATTTTTGTTTCCTGCGGTAAGACTATATTGCTATAAACTTCCCTCTCAGAACTGCTTTTGCTACATCCCATAGGTTTTGGATCATCGTGTTTTCATTTTCATTTGTCTGTAGGTATTTTTTGATTTCCTCTTTGATTTCTTAATTGATCTCTTGGTTGTTTAGTAGCATATTGTTTAGCCTCCATGCATTTCTGTGTTTTACAGGTTTTTTTTTATTGTAGTTGATTTCTAATCTCATAGTATTATGGTCAGAAAAGACGCTTGATATGATTTCAATTTTCTTAAATTTACCGAGGCTTGCTTTATGGCTCAGCATGTGACCATCCTAGAGAATGTTCCATGTGCACAAAAGAATATGTATTTTGCTGCTTTCGGATGGAGTGCTCTATAAATATCAATTAAGTCCATCTGGTCTAATGTGTCATTTAAGGCCTGTGTTTCCTTATTGATTTCTGTCTGGATGATCTGTCCACTGATGTAAGCGGGGTGTTAAAGTCCCCCACTATTATTGTTACTGTCAATTTCTCCTTTTTTGGCTGCTAGCATTTGTCTTACATACTGAGGTGCTCCTAAGTTGGGTGCATATATATTTACAATTGGTATATCTTCTTCTTGGATTGATCCCTTGATCATTATGTAGTGTCCTTCTTTGTCTCTTACAACAGTCTTTATTTTAAAGTCTCTTTTGTCTGATATGAGTATTGCTACTCCAGTTTTCTTTTGATTTCCATTTGCATGGAATACCTTTTTCCATCCCTGTTTCTCTGAATCTAATAATTCTTTTTTTTCCTCTGTATGTTTTCAAGGTATTTTCTTTATTTTTGGTGTTCAGAAGTTTGGCTATAATGTGTCTAGGTGCTGTTTTGTTTTGTTTTTTTTAATTTGTTTATTCTGTTAGGGTTTTCTAAGCTTCAATATTTTATTTCACTGATTTTAGAAATTCTTGGCCATTACTTCTTCAAATATTCCTTCTGTCCTGTTCTTTCTCTCTTGGTCTTTTTGGATTTTAATCACATCTATGTTAGATTCTTCAATATTGTCCCATAGCTGTCTATGCCTCATAGGTTTCAAATTCCTCCAGTCATAGGCTTCTATTACCTTGTGCTTAGTATAAGGCCTGAGATACCAGTGCATTTTTATCAGTGTTTCTACTTCACCCTTGGCTTTCAATAGGTCCTGAATGTCTGTGCCACAGAGAAGGCATTTTCTAATTCTTCTTTAATAGACTGCTGGGCTCATGATGGTGCAGCAAGGAACTACTCAGTTCTATTGAAGTTGTTCAGCTTCAATATTGTGTGGGCCTGTTCTGGGCCTTGGATATGAGGTCTTTTAAGAATTTTTGCTCCTCCTGTATTTGACAGCTAAGATCTACCTGTATCTGTGTTAGGTCCTGGGCATGACATTTCCTGCTTCTGCTCTAACTGAGCAGACTTCTGCTTTGTGTTGATGCCAGAGCCTGGGACCAAGTGATTTTCCTTCTTCTCCCCTAAGGAAGAAGTCTTTTGATCTACCTTCCCTAGAAGCAATGGATTTTTATCTAGGTCCTGGGGTTGGAAGGGTTTGAATCCCTTCTCAAGGTCCTTATGGTTTCATTTATGTGAGCGTAAGATCCAGAAAAGCAGTTGGTATTTTGTGTGACTCACGTGGCAGCTGATAACCATTTGCACACCTGCATCCTGGAGGGGGCAATTTCCAACCTCCTGCTTTTTCTGTGGGCACTGGGTGGATACCTATGCAAAAGAGCTTTCAAGTTAATATGGCCTCCCCTCCTCACTAAAGCTCTCAGTTATTCTGAACTGATTTGCTAGCCCTGGTTAGTTGGCCTACTATTACATAGCTATAATGGATGTAAAGGGCTACAGTCTACTACAGAGGGTATAACCAGTGCAACAAAGGCATAAGGAATCAGGAAGAGAGGATTTTTCATGCCCTTGAGCTTAAAGAGGAGTAACTGACTTTCCCAACATTAAGAGTTTAAAACAAATTTTCAGTTCCCAGCAGCATAAATCCTTTTTTATAAGAAATGTTAAGTGGGATCCCGAAAATCAAGAGAAAAAAAGCAGAATTTTATTAATATTATTTAACAATGTAGGATAAATGGATAATATTTACTTATTAGAAAGTAAATTAAATGACAAGGTTAGTTTTTGATGAACACAGGCATTTAAAATTTGGACTTACTCACATGGACAAGTGGGTGATTATGGTAGAATGTTTTTTAATAGTTTATCTTGCAATTTTAGGATATTCTTCAGTTAGGAAGCATTGGCAAGAAAAGATTTTCCCCTTGAAAACTGCATAAATATGAAGAAATCCAACATAAAATTAGCATACTGATCATCTTTAATATGCTAAACTATGCTACACAGCACATTTATATTTTAGATTACATTTTTAATAGTATAAATGTATTTAGTAAAATTTGAATTAAATTTGGTGACATCCTGAACCACCTCTATAGACCTAGCATCCACCTGAGTCATTACATTACAAGAAAGAGTTATCCATAAAAATACTGAAATAAATAAAATACATATAGTTTCTAATTAGTCTGATGGGGGTAAATATACTAGAGTTCCCATTCTCTGCTACCTGGTTTGCTCTTAAAATGAATATATTAGTTACTATTTTAGTGTATTCAAAGAGGCTTTCCAAGAAATCTAGCTTCATAATACCAACTAAAATAGTTATCTCTTGAGAGAGTGAGCCATAAAATCACTTTGGTAAAAGCATACAAGTTATTTTTTGTAAAATTAAATTTATCTAAAACCTATTTGGTTGGGGGGTGGTGCCGACAACTCTCAGAATTAAACAAAAAAGAGGAAAGAAAATATGTTTTTTATGCCATGAAAACCAATGCAAGATGTGACAAGTCAAGGCCTTAAAATGATCATGTTGATATTTCAATGACAGCCTTATCCATAGGAGATTACATTTTAGCTTTCCAAATTCACTGCTGTAAATTCAGCCTTTACCAAATTAAGAACATTTTAATCTCTTCACAATACACTCTGGCTGGAGATTTAGGCACCTTCCAAATATAAGTGATTAGTATTCAAACATTCTTGCCTTTCAAAAAAAGCTTCTGAACAAATTGATGTGTAAATTGAACAAACTATCAGCTCCATCTCATTATTAAAGAACAGCATTTTGGCACTTTCTCTGCCAGGGCCTTTGTTTTAATAAAAAATGTCTTACAATTTGTGATAGATGGAGTCCACTGGCTTGTTTACAATGCTTTCATCAGGTCCCCTGTGTCTCTTGAAGACCAGCTGAATCTCATTTCCCTTCCATTTTGGATTACACATTTGGAGCACCATGTAATGGCCCTGGCTATATAAGCAGTAGCAGAATGATTCCACAACCATTCCAACCATTGCTTTCAGCTTTAATTCACTTTCATTAGTCTCTGGTTGTGTAGACAAGACCCAGCTGTGAGTTTGATTATTAATGCTTCTATAAAGTCTCAGTGCTTATGATACCATCAGAGCAGGAGAAATCAGGACTAGTATCCTAACTAAAGAGATTATAATTTACTGTGATTTTAAATTATCTGATAATAATGTGATGACACTTTTAGATAAATCAAAAGATGGTTCTTCTACCACAGCAAATAAAAAGGAGAAAAACTATGTATATGCTAACAGCATGGTTTTGCTCAAGGTTTTGAGCCAATGGAAGCTGTATGATTCAAAAGTTACTGATATAAAACTAGGATTAAACAAAAAGGATTTCCATTGGCAGATATTTTAAAAGCCAGACTTAAACAGATCCATAGAGAAAACGCTATCACTGTCATTTTTGGCTTAACTATTCTGTTAGAGAGATATGGAGAGATCATATGGAGAGATCATATGGAGAGATCATATTGACGGCCCCTTGCTAAAGATATTTTTCTAGCTGTGGTGGATAAAATCTCAGGATAAACTATTTATCATTTTGGGGGAACTGTGATGGCTTTGTAATGGGTCACTTGCCTAAGTCGAAAACTACGTTACCCAGAATCCCCTTTTGTAGGTTTCCAATTAGGTGAGCCACAAGAAGATTCTCACAAGATTTGGAAGAACTAGAAAAATGAAGCAGCTATTCTGTCACTGACCCACATTGCTGCTGATTGGCTGACTCATCTCAAAGGCAGGAAGCAGGATTTTAACCTGCAATTCTCTACCTTTTCTGGATTCACCTTCAGTTTTTTTCTGCTTCCTTGGCAAGGTGTGTGTTTAGCTCTGCAATAATGACTTCTACTGTATACCCTTTTCACCAAGGTCAGAGGTGACAAGAATGGACATGAGTTTCAGTTCATCTTCCTGGGGTTTCAGCACATGCTCATGGGGTTCCAGCTCATGCTTGTGATTTTCCCTTCCTAACTGCCTGACTATGAACTTCAAGCTCCAGTATCAGATGTGGAGACAGATACAGCTTTAAAAAGACTGCTTAACCAGCCTTTGTGATTGCGTAAGCCAGGTACCTGCAATAAATATGTGTATGTATATATAGGTATGTATGCGTATATATATTTATCTAACTGGTTCTGCTTCTTGAGTTGAAGCCCGAATTCCTAACCAAGCACTGACCCTAGTTGATGAACACTGAATGGACTTTATATTTGCTGTGGGAGGTGTGATATTTTTGTGCTGGAAGAAGGAAGATGGCTGTACCCTACAAGGAAAAAAGAAGGGACGAGACTATGGGATTGTGGACGATAAAAAGTATGTGAAATCAGTACAGCATACCTCGTTTTATTGCACTTTGCAGATACTATGTTTTTTTACAAACCCAAGGTTTGTGGCAACCCTGCACTGAGCAAGTCTATCAGCACCATTTTTCCAATAGCGTTTGCTCACTTCATGTCTCTGTGTCACATTTTGGCAATTCTCACAATATTTCAAACTTTCCCACTATTACTACATTTGTTATGGTGATCTGTGATCAGTGATCTTTGATATTGCTACTATGACTCGCTGAAGCTGAAGGCTCAGATGATGATTAGCATTTTTTAGCAATATTTTAAAATTAAGGTATGTATATATTTTTTAGACATAATGCTATTGCACACTTAACAGAATACAGCATAGTGTAAACATAACTTTCATATGCACTGGAAAACCAAAAAATTCATGTGACTTGTTTTACTGTGATATTTGCTTTATTACGGTGGTCTGGAACTGAACCCAAAATATCTCCAAGGTATACCTGCGTATAATATCCTCCTGTTTTCATTTTTCTACATTGTTTGTCTCTCTTCTCTTGCAGCTCTGAAGGAAGATAATTTTGAATCTAGAATTCTATACAAAGCCAAACTTTTAATCAAGTTAAAGGGAAATATGAAATGATTTTCAGGCATGGAAGAACGTAGTTTTCCTCCCATGCACTCTTCCTGAGGAAATTTATTGAGAACATTCTATAAAAACAAAAGAAATCCAAGATAGAAGGTACATAAAATCCAAGAAATAGGGCAACTAAACCACAAGAGCAAATGGAAGAAATGTGAGGAAAGACAGCTGGGCAGTAAGCCTGAAAAATAACTAATCCAAAATGGATGAGGGAAGTCTAAAATTTTAAGAATACCTTTAGGAAGAAAGCAGACTTACTGCAACAAATAAGATGAAGGTGGTGAACAATCTTAGGGATAAATTAATTCTTATCCTCTTCTCATCAAGAAAAAAGAAAAATCTCTACAAATTCCAGGGGTGCAGAATGAGGAAAGATGTACAAGAAAAGTCATGATGAAAACATATTACTTTGAATAATTAATTTTGTGCTAGAAAATGGTACATACAGGAGACAAATATTATGCTTTTTGGATGCCTTAAACCTTTTGCACATCCCTTTTATGCTTGGAGAGTTTTTGTCTCTGAATCTGTATCCCCAAAGGAGAAATCCCCAACTCACTTCTCCAGCTTTCAGTCATGTACGTGTTGCAGGCTCTGCCATTCAGATACACCCGTGAGACCTTGATTCAAAAGTAGATAATAGGAGGAAGCAATCACCACTTTCTAACAAGGGATTGACAGAGATGTCTAGTCTTCAGTGAGAGAAGAGGCAGAACTTTAAACATCAAGAGTCCAGAATACAGAGATGTACTCTGGTGACTGTGTTCTTAGGTGGTAGCAGTGGGGCTTCAATGGATTGCTTCCGTGAAATAATTTGTCAGTGTTGCTCCTTACAATGCCTCCAAACTTGACTGTCTAGTCCTGACATACAGTCTGATCTGAAAATGACTTTATTTTGTGTTTTAACTACCTATAACAGGTTGTGCCACTTGAAATAAAGAAAATTCACTAATGTAGTAATTGTTACCAACAGTTTTAGCAGAAAGCAGAATTTGAAGGAAATGAGAATTAGCAAATGGTTATCTGGCCTTAGCGAAAATCTCACTAATATTTGGTCATGCAACTCTGGCAACCCATAATTGGCAGAGATAAAATAGTTAATTAAATTATCAAGTATAATTCCCTAGAATAAAGTATAGACTGAAGGCAAGACTTCTGAGATCTTGTAACTGCTGCCTATGTACAATAAAAAAGACATAAGGCTCTTCCTCTGTATACTGGAGAGATTAAAGTAACAGACTGACAAATTTGGTGCTCTACATTACTCAAATCATGGATGAAGAACCAGGGACTTTCTATGACTTTACTAAAAAACTTTCTCATCTCTTGATTTCACAGTGCTGAAATAACTAAAAAAAAATCAATCATAATTTTTTTTTTGCTAAATTATATCAATTTAATTTGAAATATCATCTGGGCTCTTATGGGGCAATCAGAACAATGGTTGGAAGAGAGTGGCACCCTGGGTATTAAAATGGAGACATGTAGTTGTATCAGATTACTCAGAGAACCCCAAACTTCAAGCTCCTTCTGCCATCCTGACAAAACAGCAATTCCTTTTCTGCCTGAGGAGGTTGTTCCTGCCTGACACAATTGTCCACTGCTTCTTTCCTTCTTTTTTCGTTGTTCTTTCTGGAACCTTAGGTTATGGTTAACAAACCTACCTTGTCAGGAGCTCACTCAATCAATCTTTTATGAAAGACTCTTAACTTTCATAAAATATGATATAGGCTCTGTTTCCGCATGTAGTGAGTTTGGAAGTTGCCACTCCATTATAACAAGTAAAAAGCTGAACAAGCTGAAAATTCAACTCTTCTCAGAGCCATAAAAGAAGTGAGGTCACAAGGCAAACTGCTGCTCCCAAAACTAGAGAGACAAACAGGCAAATACAGAGAATCACAACTCACCTGAACAGAAACTCATGAGCTGAAATCTCTCTAGGAACCAGATTCTGGTAGGAAAAAAGAACTGTGGTTGATGAATTGCTAGAGGCTCAGAGTGGACAAGTCTGCAAGTTAAAATCTCCAGGGGGCTCAGTACCGGGGGATGTCCACATTTTTGTGAGTTTTACCTCCAGGACCTTAACCAGGTTCTCACAGCAAATATCAAAGAAAAATCCCCTCATGCTTCTGGCAGAGGGGAAAAGAAACTGTTTTATAATATGCCAGAGCACTCTTGTTCTTAAGGCCTGACATCCAAAGAAACAAGGTAACCAGATCCTAACCCACTGGGGTAATATCAGAGCCTAACTGGCCTGGGAGAAGGGAAATACTGAACTCCAGCCCCCCTATAGTCATTCTCTCCTACCTATGGAGGAAGAAAAAAAAAGAGAAACACCTGTGAAATTCACAGTCCAGAGGCATAGGCTCACCAAAAGACTGAAACCAGCATAGGACTACAGAACACTTCCCCTCCCCTCACACCTCACCACTACATTTCTAAAGGCCTATTTACAGCAGTTTCTTTTATCCAGTATATCACGTCCAACAATTAAAAAAATATATATATAAGGTATACCAAAAGGCAAAAAACATCAGAACCAAGCAGGGATTTTGGAATTATCAGATCAGAAATATAAAATGACGATTAATATACTAAGAACTCTAATGAATTAAGTAGACAACATGCAAGAAAAGAACAGTTGGGTGATGTAAGCAGAGAGATGTAAATCCCAAGAAAGAACCAAAAAGAAATGCTAGACATTTAAAAAAAAGTGCCACGGAAATGAAGAATGTTTTTGATGGGTTTATTAGTAGACTAGGCACAGCAAAGGAAAGAATCTCTGAGCTTGAGTATATCTCAATACAAATCTCTAAACCTGAAGACAAAAGAGAACAAAGGTTGAAAAAAACAGAACAGAATATCCAAGGAGTGTGGGACAACAAGAAAAGGTACAATATATGTGTAATGGGATTACGAAAAAAGAGAAGAAAGGAACAGAAGAAATATTTGAAACAATAATGACTGATAATTTCCCTAAATTAATGTGAGACACCAAACCACAGATTCAGGAAGCTTGGAGAATACCAAGCAGAATAAATATCAAAAAAATTACACCTAGGCATACTGTTTTCAAACTACAGAAAATCAAAGATAAAGAAAAATTCTGAAAGAATCCAGAGGAAAAAACACTTTACCTATAGAGGAACAAAGAATTACGTCTGACCTCTCCTCAAAAACCACGCAAGCAGGGGCTTCCCTGGTGGCGCAGTGGTTGAGAATCTGCCTGCCAATGCAGGGGACACGGGTTCAAGCCCTGGTCTGGGAAGATCCCACATGCTGCGGAGCAACTGGGCCCGTGAGCCACAACTGCTGAGCCTGCGCGTCTGGAGCCTGTGCTCCACAACAAGAGAGGCCATGACAGTGAGAGGCCCGCGCACCCCGATGAAGAGTGACCCCCGCTTGCCGCAACTAGAGAAAGCCCTCGCACAGAAATGAAGACCCAACACAGCCAAAAATAAATAAATTAATTAATTAATTAAAAAAAAAAAAACCACGCAAGCAAGCGAGTGCAGTGAAAAAGAAATCACTAACAAAATATTTTCTACCCTGCAAAATTATCCTTCAAAAGTGAAGGAGAAATAAAGACTTTCTCAGACAAAGAAAAATTGAGGGAATTTGTTGCCTGTAAACCCACCCTTCAAGAAACATGAAAAGAAATTCTTTGGAGAGAAGGAAAATAATATATACCAGAAACTCAAATCTACATACCAAAAAGAAGAACATTGAAGAATAAATAAATTAAGGTAAAATAAAAACTTTTATTTCTTCTTATTCTTAAATGACCTAACAGATAAATTGTTCAAAATAATAATAGCTATAATGTATTCTACTATGTATACTTATGCATATATGTTTACTGCAAACTCTAGGGCAACCACTAAAAAAAGTGAAAATAGAAATGTAACTGATATGCTAAGAAATATAACTAATATGCAGCATCCCTAGCAAACTAATAGGAATGTAAAGAATTTGATTATTATATATTAAATAATAGATGCCCCATGTAGAATGCATAAAGGTTTTATATTCATCATACATAATGTCTACACTTCAGTAAGCCAAAAGTAAATTAATCAATTAAAAATGGATAAACACTAAAGTAACAACTCTACCTCACTAGAAATAAGGAAAATATGTCTTCAAATGGCAATATATTTCATCCTTCAGATTCATTAAAATTAAAACAGCTACTGGGATGGTATGTGAGAGTTAGGCATAGGAATTTAACAAAATTATTAATAGCAGTATACACTGGTGCAATCTTTTTTGGAGTTATGTATTAAAACAAACATGGGATTTATAAACTGTTTGGACACAAAAAGTCCAATTTTGGAATCTGCTTCACAAGAATATCTACAAATATCTATCTATATAAAATATCTTTTAAAATATCTACACATATGTATAAAGATAGTCATTACAGCATTGCTTAATAATATTAGTAAAAAATTATCAATACTAAAACTTAGATGTTAACCATTTTGGGGTAATGGTTAAATGAATTAAGTCATCTCCACATAAATTCATGTAGTAGTTCAATGAGATATACGGTCTGAAATAGATATACTGCCATGTCATACCCATAAGAGTAAAAAGAAATTTTAGAAGCATATATATCATGATTCCACTTAGATGGAAATTTATATTTCTCTCTATATAAGTTATATATTTGTATAAATGCATAGAAAAAGTCTGAAAGGTGTACATTAAACTTTTTAAAGTGGTTAAGGGTCCCTGGATGAGATTTAAGAGGAATTTGGTAAAAGAAAGAGAATCCGCAATTTCACTCTAAATCCTGTGATTATATTATGCTCATATTATTACTGCATACTCACTTTTTAAAAATATATAAAAAATTCAGTTTTTGTACTATTTCACCCATGATTCTATCCCTGTACCCATAACAGTATATCACAAATAATAGATACCCATTATTTTGTATTCAATAAATGGAAGAAGGAAGGAGTTAAATGTAAATCCTGAGAGCAAATGATTTTAAATGAATGTCAAAAGCAAAATATGAAAAAAATAACAAAGAATAATATAAAGTTAGGAAAAGGCAAAACAGAATTAAACAAGATTGTATCCTAAAAATCTGTTATATTGGTGAGGGAGGAGAGATACACATTCAAAAAAATCAGGCTGGAAATAAATCCTGTTTTTCTAGCCATATAACAGATGGGGGCCAAGCAGTATGTGAGAGATATAATTAAGTAAAATTTTTACAGTTTCATTTAAGAAAATTTTTGTTCTTTCCATGTAAGTAATTTGAATTTATTAAAATTCTCTGTTTTCTGGCCAATTGATTCGTATACAAAGACTCTTTCTCTAATGGTATGTTTTTCTTCAGATATGAAATATTTTGTTATGTAAATGCATGGAACAGAAAAAAAACATGAATACAGAATCTAGATGTTGATAAAAAATAAAATCATCTTATCAAAGCAGTTCTAAAATGAAAACTGAACTCTAGCTTAAATTTCTACTTGCATTGTGGGTGGGTCAGAAGACAATGTACCTCTTAAATTAAATGAATACAGCATTTACTATTTGTAGACTTTTTGATGATGGTCATTCTGACTGGTGTGAGGTGATATCTCATTGTAGTTTTGATTTGCATTTCTCTAATAATTGGCTAGAGAGGGTGTGTAGAAAAAGGAACCCTCCTATACTGTTGGTGGGAATGTAAACTGGTAGAGCCACTATGGAGAACAGTATTGAGGTTCCCTAATAACTAAAAATAGAGCTACCATGTGATCCTGCAATCCTACTCCTGGGCATATATCAGGAGAAAACAATAATTCGAACAGATACATGCACCCCAATGTTCACTGCAGCACTATTTACAATAGCCAAGATATGAAAGCAACCTAAATGACCACTGACAGATGAATAAAGAAGATATGGTATATTTATACAATGGAATATTACTCCGCCATAAAAAAGAATGAAATAATGACATTTGCAGCAACATGGATGGACCTAGAGATTATCATACTAAGTGAAGTAAGCCAGAAAAAGAGAAATATATGGTATCGCTTATATGTGGAATATTTAAAAAATGATACAAATGAACTTATACACAAAACAGAAATAGACCCACAGACATAGAAAACAAACTTACGGTTACCAAAGGGGGAAGAGGGGGGAGGGATAAATTAGGAGTTTGGGGTTAACATATACATACTACTATATATATACTATATATATAGATAACCAACAAGGGCCTAATGAATAGCATAGGTTATTTTGAAATAACCTATAAGGGAAAATAATCTGAAAAAAATATATATATATGTGTGTGTGTATGTATGTATAACTGAATCACTTTGCTGTACACTTGAAACTAACACAACATTGTGAACAACTATACTTCAATAAAAAAAAAAATTAAAAAACCTAAAAAACCCCCCAAAAACAAAAAAAAAATTAATGAATACAGTGAACTCTTTCTGTTCTCTACTTTTCTGATTCATATTAAAACAGACAGGTTAATCAAATCTTTGATTAGTCATATGTGGTATAAAAATCAAGCTAATATCCACAACATTTTAGTTAGTATTTAAAAAAATTTTTGTTATAAGATTTAATGTTCTTTTCCTTTGAGAAACATCTGACATCCTAAAACTAATATTTGACTGTTCTTTTATGTATTGCTTTAAAAAGTATGTTAATAGAAACTTTAGTATGCAACCTAAATGATAACCTCACCAATCTTATCAACATTTTTACATGAATAAGAAAACAATAAATTATAAACATACCATTTAATGAGAACTTGTTATTACATCTACTAGATCTCTTATAAAAACTCCTGAAGCAGGGTAGGGAAAGACTCCTGAGAACAATGTGATCTAACTTTTTAGCTTAAAAATTTCTGGTCTGGAAAATGTTTTAACTAGATAAAATATATCTTGGGATTTCTAACCTTTAATTCTATATTCTTTCTCTCTTTTTCAGGGCAGTGTAAAGTGGAAGATTTCAAATCACCCTATATAGCCAAACAGCTGCTTCATCTTCAAGTAAGTTCAGCTTTCCTAAACTTATTTATAAGGTCAAGTGTCTTCACTTTACAGCACCCAGTCTTTTCCTAAACATCAAAGAGTATAAATATTCCTCATATTCATAGGACATATGGAAACAGTTGCTACATGATTAAATTATTCCAATTTAGATCCATTTTAGAACACTTAAATGAATTTTACCACTGGTTTGATATGGTGTGATATTGTCTGCATCTTGAAATAAGTTTCTTTACTTCACATCTCCCAGGCAATACTTACACCTTATGTATGAAATTAATGGATTATTATTTTCCCATTGTCATATGTGACATAGAATCCAAATTCCTACAAGTCAACATCTTCCCAATAGTACAGGTTAATCTAATGTCACTCATGAAATATAACCTAACAATGCCATCCTCTATCATTTAGAGTTCACTGCAGGGAACAGATACCACTCAAGGTATTTAAGAAGGAAGGGGTTTAATGTAAAGAATTAAAATATCATTCAAAGAACTGAAGGAGTTGGCTCTAAGTTAGACCTCCAAGAACGACTCTGAAAATAATAAAAATAACAATTAAGAAAGCAATTCTATTTACAACAGCATCAGAAAGAATAAAAGACATAGGAATAAATTTAACAAAAGAAGTGTAGAATTTAAATTTGGCCAAGAAATCCTTGAACTGAACTGAATTTCCTGAAATCATCTAGAATGAGTTGCCTGCAGTAAGGCAGTCTAGAGCTTAACTATAAAATATGAAAATTCCATTTTTAGACATTTGATCTTGTAGGCCATTGGAACTGCGTAATTACATTAGTTTATATACTTTGAATTTCTGTAGACACAAAAAATGTGCCTTCATATTCAGAACACACTAACTTTATTGAATTCAATCCACTGACTTAAAAAAAAAAGTATTGCTGAAAAAACTAACATATAGTGAATAATCAACTTGACTCAGTATTTTACTTCCAAATAAGTTGGGTATTTTTCCTGCAGGATATATGGCAAATACTTACAAAATATAGATGTTAGCAAGTTTTATTTTAAAAAATAGATTTTATTCATTGTTTCTAGCTCGTTTCTTTCTGCCCTTGTTTAATTGCTTTTAAGCCCACAGGATATTATAATACAGATAATAGTCCCATAAAAATGTTTTTGTTATGTAAATCATAGTATAAGTGCAATAAAAGATATTATATTAGATCCTAGCCCCAAATTCCTCTAACTGCATGAGACAACTACACTGGCTTTTAGCACCTAACAATTTTGTACCACGTTCAAATCTTTCTCTCATATTATTCGGAAAATAAATTACAGGAAAAGCCACTAAAATAAAACCTATTCCCTTAACCTAATTATGAAAAGTGTCTTACCATGGTACACTTAGTTGTATCTAAAATGAACAAGAGACCATGGAGCACAGAAAAGGAAGGTAACAAGAAGCAGAGAAGAGCTATAATAGCTGGTATTACATTGTATCAAGGGAAATCATTAGAAAATGATTCATAAAGCTTTCAAAATAGACAAATGGTCCCATATATACCATTACCCATAAGGGCAACTATTTCCACTTCTGACAGCTTGGAGGTACAGGAAGGAGCTGAGAGGGGCCATTAGCAATTATTTGTTTGATTCTGTTGTACCTGCATCACTAAACCAATAAAAGAGAAACCCAAGGTAGTTGCAGCTAGAAATCAATTTTTTTGCTGCTTCGTTTTTTGGGGTTTTTTTTAGATTTATTTAATTAATTTGTTTATTTATTTTTTGGCTGTGTTGGGTCTTTGTTGCTGTGTGCGGGCTTTCTCTAGTTGCGGCGAGCGGGGCTGCTCTTGGTTGTGGTGCGAAGGCTTCTCATTGCAGTGGCTTCTCTTGTTGCGGAGCACAAGCTCTAGGCACGCAGGCTTCAGTAGTTGTGGAACGTGGGCTTCAGTAGTTGTGGCTCGCGGGCTCTAGAGCACAGGCTCAATAGTTGTGGTGTACGGGCTTAGTTGCTCCGCGGCATGCGGGATCTTCCCAGACAGGGCTTGAACGCGTGTCCCCTGCACTGGCAGGTGGATTCTTAACCACTGCACCACCAGGGAAGCCCTGTTGCTTCATTTTAAATGTGTCATTGACTAAGGTGTCAGTATTGAATTACATTGCAGCTAGATTTTTCATTGCATTTAGCAGATTCTTGAATTAAAATTCTGCTTCTAAAGGCTCTACAATTAGATAATTTAATTTACTTGTGTATTCTGAAATGTTAGGATTTGTTAGGAATCTGTCCCCCCATTCTGGGAATTTCTTCAGACCTCACATTTTGCAATTGGGGAAGTGACTTTTCTCTCCCATAATTTAGCTATTTGGTAGTAATGAAAGCTAAACAGAGAAGTAGAGCTTATAGGTGATTTATATCCAGGACATAATTATTTGTCCATGAGAGAATTATTTTCTATAATGCTTATTTAACATGTACCATACTCCCTTGTGTGTTTAAATATTCTTTTGGTTATCATGTTATGTCTTTCCAAATCTGTGCTTAGGGACCATTGGTCCTACTTTCCTGTGTCCCACCAGAGCAACTAACATCACGCGTAGTCACAGACTACTGGGGCTGACAGGATCATCTCATTCAATGCCCTCACATCATAGATGGACAAACTGAGATCTAGAAGTTTGGATGACTTTCTCAACGTCACAGAGTTGACTAATTACAAATTTAGAGTGCAAACACAGATTTCTAGTATTCTCTCTACTGTGTTGCACAACCTCTGAAGCCAGGACATCATCCTCACAAATTCAGTGGCAATGGCCCTTGTGTAGAGGAAATTCTTCCTGATAGGGCACACATGATCATGATGATTCTGACATTTTGCTACTGACTCCTTTCGTAAAGACACTGCTATTAACTCAATGCAAGAAGAGCTTGCAATTCAGCCTCATTTTTGGTAGGGGCAATAGATTATTGATAATCCAAACATATTCCTAACTTACTCCTAGGGTTTATGCTCAAGGACTTAAGTAGAAACTTGCCTACTTTAGCATTATTCTCTCAATGAAACTCTTTGCAAGAACCAACCACAAAAATATAGGAAGAGAAGTCAATCTCAGCAAGAGTTTTAGGACATGCACGGAAAGGTCTGTTTTGGCTGCAATTTGCACACCTCTTACCAGCCAGTATACCAGCACTGAAAGAAAGCATGTATGTGTCGGTTCCATTAAGTTGATGAGGCAGAAATTCAAATAATATGAGCATCCCCAGGACATATGCTGAATGATTGACAACAAATTCAATTTAATTTTTTTTAAGCCAAAAGAGAATTCTTATTTCATCTGAGGGTCAAGCATCGTTTATTCAAACAACTCTACAGAACTATAGCCATGAACACTGAACACCAGAGTTAAAGAGTTTAAAACTGCATATAGGAGACTGACTGTCTACATGACAGCTGAGAAGTGTGCTGACCTGCTCCCCATTGAAACTGGTGAAAACTATACTTAAAAAAAACCCATATTTTAAAAAACCCAAACTCTGGAAATGGTCCTAAGGAGAAACAGTAAATGAAGAAACATCGATTAAGGGAAATTTTGAAAATTTGGTTTAAATAAAAGGACAAGAGTCTGTGGTATTTGAAGAAAGAGTATTCTCTCACTACCCCTCCCAAATCAGCAAGGTGGGGACTCCATTCCAAGCTGCTGCAGCCGAGAACACAGGGCTCTTTCTACCCTTAGCTCCCCTTCACAAAGCATTTTTCCCTTGGGGAAGAGTAGGATGTCAGCACTTCTCACCCCGCCCCCAGCTACCTGTTGCTGAGGCTAGATCCTGGATGAATGTAATTGAGGGGCTGCTGCTCAGCCCCCACTCATGGAATAGAGACTTTACTACATAGGACACCGTGAGCCTGAGAGGACAGGCTCTTATCATCTTTGCCCTGGTTCATGAGGCAATAGTTCCATGCCAGGTAAGGCAAGAACCTGAGGACTTCTGGCTCCCCTACCCCCACTCCTAGAGCATTCCAATCCTAGAGGGAGAAGGGTCACTGTAAAACAGCTCTTAATCTCTTCCCAGGGAACTGATTTCACTGGAGAAAGTCAAGCCTAAGGGCATTCCCAAAAACAGTGGAAGTTGCAGTGAAAGGCAATTTGGAGGAGATTTAAGACAAGCTTAACAGTAGGCTGGCTGGTTTATAAGAGAGAACAACTATAGACAACTAGATAAAAACAACTAGACAGAAGATCATCAAGGAAATAGAAGACTTCAGCAACTATAAGCCAGCTAGAACTAATAGATACCTATTGAATACTCCACGTAACAGCAAGAGAATATATACAGACAGAACATTCTCCAGGATAATCTACATGCTAGGCCATAAATCAAGGCTCAATAAACTTAAAAGGCTAGAAATAATACAAAGTATGTTCTCCTACCACAATGGAATGGAATTAGAAACCAGTAGTAAGAGAAAATTTGGAAAACTCATAAATATGTTTAAATTAAACAATACACTCCTAAATAACCAATGAGTTAAAAAAGAACTCAAAAGGGAAGTCAGAAAATACATTCAGCTAAATGAAAACAAGACACAACATATAAAAACTTACGGATGTAGTGAACGCAGTGCTTAGAAAGAAATATAGAGCTATATACCTATGTTAAGAAAGATCCAAATCAGTAACCTAAACTTCCACATAAGATACTAAAAAACCGGAGACTAAAGTAAGCAGAAGGAAGGAAACAATAAAGATTAGAGGAGAAATTAATGAATAGAATCTGTATGTTAACATCGCCAAAGGAACAACAGCCTTCTTTCTCCAGGAATAATAGCACTATTGGAAGGCTGCTGCTAATGAATTCAGCAGCTTACTTTGCTTTTGTTACTTAGTATCCCACTGGACCACATGCTGTCATTCAGTTACACTTCAGAGAGAATTTCTTATCTGAATAAATGGCACCACCATCTACGTAGATGCGCAAGTTAGAGAATATCCCCAGCCCTGGTCAAAATTGCATGTACACTTGGATATTTAATAGGTATCTTAAGAAACATGGATGATCAAAAATTCTTTATTCTCCCTTCTATCCTTGGAAAACCTATTCCTCCCCAGGTCTAGTCCTCCCATCTAAGACTATGACTATCATCTACGCAGTTGTTCACCTAAAAACTTAAGAGAGGGATCTCTTTCTTGAATATCGACATCTAATCCAACAATAAATCCTTCCTTATTTACCTCAAAAATAACCTTGAGTATATTTATTTTCCCCATCTTCACCAGTGGCATACTAGTCTAAGTCACCACCATCATCTCTCATCTGCAAATGGATTCTGATCACCTTGCTTTTTAAAACAATTCTATGCCTTTTCATAGGAATTGAATAAAATTGAAACTGTTTAACTTGGCACACCAGGCCCTACACAATCTAGCCATGCCTGCCTCTCCAACTTGGTTCCTTCTACTACCCTCTTGCTCACCAGTTTCCAGACAAAGCAGCCTTTTTTTTACTTGAAGATATTAGGTTTGTTTGTTTGTTTGTTGCATTAGAGCATCTGCATTGGCTTTTCACTGTGGTCTGGAATATTCCAACTCTATTTCTTCTTGTGATTGGGTCATTTTTGTCATTAAGATGTCAACTTAACTCTTACCTACTCTTGGAGATGTTCACTAGACATTTCTAAGTAAAAAATTTCTTCAACCACTCTCTATCACATCACTGAATTTTATTTTCCTCAAAGTAAATAACAATTTTTATTCATTTCTTATTTATTTATCTATTTGTTTGTCTCCTCCACTGAATTGTAAGCTTCACAAGAGAACAGATCTTGTCCATCGTGTTCAAAGGTATATCCTCAGCTACTAAAGGATGCTCAGCAGATGGTAGTGACTCCATAAATATTCACTAAATGAATAGATTCCTGACATTTCCTTCTATTCCAAACGTGTATTCAACCTTTCACTAAGTCCTGTTGATATTAATTTATAAATATCTTTTGAATATATCTACTTCTCCATCTCCTGTATCACTTTGCCAGACTAAATTACCATTAATCTCTTAATTGAGATTAAAAGTATCTGAGTCTGAGATAGACTCCTATCCGAATTTCTGTATCATCTTTTGTCCCTCTCTAATCTCTTTACCACCTTTCAGATAGGATAATCCTTTCAAAACTATAATCGGATCATGTCGCCCTCCTACTTGGTACTGTTCAGTGGCTTCCCACTGCTCTTAGACAAATATAAAAATTATTAGTAAGAGCTACAAGGCCATAGGTTGTCTTATTCCTGTATACTTCTCCAGTCTTATCTCACTATTTTTTTCCTTCATGTTCCAAGTTCTGGCCACGCTGGCTTTCATTTAATTACTTATCCTATTCTGCTTTTTGCATCACAGAATCTTAGCACATGCTGTTCCATCAGTCTGGAACATCCTTCCTACTCCTCTTTACGTACTTATGTTTCAGATCTCAATCAAGTGTGTTAAGTGCTTTAGGAAAGTCTTGTTTGATCCATAGTTAAGATGAGATGCTCAATGCTGGGTTATCAGCAGGAACTCTTTTAAAAAAAAGAAGAAAAGTAAAGAAATCAAAAAGAAAATCCAGGTGAGATGCCTGGGTTCATCCCAAGCTTCTTGGATCAGAATATCAAGGAGTGGGTTCCAGTCATTCATATTTTCTAAACAACCTCCCTTTTTGTTTCTTATCTTAGATTATGAAACTGACTCTACAGGATCTCTAGCTACTGCTTAAAATACTCCAAGGATTGAGACTAACCTGTTTCTCAAGGCTCAGCATCCCCCTTTAAATAGCTCCAATTGATCATTATTAGAAAGATCAACTTTAGTGACTGTGCAAAAATTAGTTTTCTCTCACCCTCTTCCAACTGATGCTTATTCTGTACCTCTAACATATGTAACAAATTAGAATTTAATGAAGTACAGGGCTGCTTTGTTTTACTGAAAAGTCATCTGACACTTTTGACTCATAATAAGCTTTCTTTTCAACTGGTATCTAAGCCTTCTCTCACTATTATTGATGCTGAGTAATGCCTCCCTGCCTAATAATGCACATGGACAGTTTTCTTTGTGTGTTTATTTCACTTGAGCATACCATTCTTCAATCTACCTATCATATTTGATTTCATTCTATTCAGCCTGTTCTAGAATGACAAAATCCCTGGGGTCCTGATTTGCTAACTTTGTTTTACTTCATCTAGTAATGAATAACTGTGACTTCAAAAAGTCATTAATGAAAATGTTGAATAAAAAAGGTCTAGATCACAGACCTTTATTATGCCACTGAAAACATTTCTTTACGCTAAATTCTTCCAATATCATCACCCAGTTACAAATTCATCTAATTACAATATAATCTGTCCCAATCTGTCCCATTTAATCATTTTAGACAATATTGAGAACTTTCCAAATTCTTTGATGAATACCCAGTGTCTTGGTCTGTTTGGGCAACTATAACAAGAATACCATAAACTGGGTAACTTATAAACAACAGAAATTTATTTCTCACAGTGGTGGAGGTTGGGAAGTCCAAGATCAGGGAGCTGGCAGATTTTGTGCCTGGGGAAAGCCCCCTTGAAGTTTGCAGACTGCCAACTTTTCCCTCTGTCCTCACATGGTGTAACAGGCAAGGGAGCTCATTTTATAAATGCATTCATTTCTTTCATGAGGGATCTGCCCTCATGACTTAATCACCTCTCAAAGGCCCCACCCCCTAATACTGTAACATTGGGCATTAGGATTTCAATGTAGGAATTCTGGGGGCACAAGAATATTCAGCCTATAGCACCCAGTATACTTTATCTAAAGTTTCTTTTAAAACAATGGCAGCAACAGCCATAAAAATAACTTATATTTTTTTCAGCTGTTATTATGTATCAGGCAGCGTGCCAATAGCTTAAATCTATTAATTCATGTATAATAAGAGCTCAACAGAGGAAAGTGAACATTGCCATTTTTGTTTTCCTTACAATTATTTCTATTATTATTGTCCTTTGCATTTCTATAACCAATACCATAACCTTGTCAGAAATAAACTAGTTATTCTGACATAACGTATTTTAATGAGGTCATGCCGGCTTTAATGGTCACTGCTTCCTTTCCCAGTTGCTGACATATCAACCTTCTAATAATATATTTTAAATTTTTAAATATATTTTAAAGGCCAAGTTTTCTGGTTTGCAGAGTGTACATATCAGAACTGCTGTTTCTTTTGTTTCTGCATAGTATCTTAGAGTTACTTAGCATTACCAATAGGAGAAATGTACAATTCTTGGAATTCTGGGGTCAAATTATTAATCAAGGTCTATTTATTTGAAAGGCAGAAATGATTAATACTTCAATGTTATACAGACCACCAAAGTGCTGATTAATTTGTCTAAATAATTCATTTTTTATACTCTGAGGATGATTATGTCACTATATAGGCATATGTGAGAGCCACAGATTTTTAACCATTAAGTTAAAACTATCTTGATTATAGTACATGGCAACATTTAGACATACTATTAGTCTGTAAAGAGGTCTTGTGAAATGACTAACGTGCAATATTAGGGAGGAACCTCCATTCCTCTGGGTTTGTTTTTCCATGCAGAATGACAATGACCCCTGGAATACCCAGCCTTGTTTCCTCATCCCTTCTTTATTCCACCCCATATAGAAGGAGTGATGTGTCTATTATTGATTGGCAAGGGTCTGACAGGCATTGATCCATGTGTTTTAATTAGCAAAGCTCATCTATTAAACATCTGTAGGGCCTGGGGATTAATTTTCTTTTTTTCCATTCAGGGCAGTTATCCCAGGACAGTATATCTGCTTAGCCAACCCAAAGTTTCCCTTGGGTGAGTTTTAGCAAATCTTTTGGTCTGCAAATCAAAGCCATATTCTCCAATTAGCTTTATTAATATTAAAGCCAGTATTTGACCTCTATCACTCTCTCTTCCATGTCTTATTTCTCAGTTGGTTCTAAATTCAAGATGGAACAAAAAAAAAGGTGTGATTTATTGGTTTCCCCACACCTCAGCTCCTTTACTTCCTGCCTCTCCTCTTGTTCTGTTGATAAGATTTCCAAGCATCTGCCATCCTGCAGCCATGCACCAAGAGGAGCCTACTTCATGACATTACACTGTGAGCAACAGACACTGAATTTTCCAAATGGTTGTTCTGGGCTTCATGAGAAGGGTCTACATATATACTAATATCTAATTCTTACACTGGCCATCCTTATAAATGAACATGTCAAGATAGGTTCACATAATTTATCACCTTCAAATCATAACAGAAGTAGCTCAAGGGTTACATACCAATAGACAGTCTCGTCTACAAACAGGAATTAAAAGTACTGTGTTTTCTCTCTCCCTCTCTCTCTTTCTCATACACACACGCAAACACACACACAAATGCCCACACAGAATAAACTGGCAAGGATTATTTTTCCTAGCTGGGGAAAAAAAAAGCCACAACTACTGACCCCTTGTAGTTACTAGTGAGGTAACTTCTGGGAACCTGATAATAATCTATTTCTTAATCTGGGTGGTAGTTATATTGGCACTGATTACAGAGAAGATTCACCAAGCTATACAACTTACGACATATTCATTCTTCAGTATATTTGTCATACAACAAAGAAGCTTACTTTAAAAAGCCATACAAGAACCAAAAAAATTAAACAATGAGAGCTCAACTAGTGTTTGAAATTTAAATTTTAAGATTAATTGCACATTGGAATATCCTGACTTGTAAAAAGAAAGGAGCTTCTATTTTTATTGGATATATTTATATTCTCCACTGGAATGGATGGTGGCAAATTATTTGATATTTTCTAAAAATATTTGTCAAAAACGGTAGGCTGCATGAAGACAGAAAGACTGTACCTGTGACAATACTTCTGTTAAAATATTTACACATTTCATTATGAAAAAATGGTAATTAACTATTTTCCATTTAATAGAATTTGCTGAGAGCTTATCAGGGATTGATTAGTTACAAAAATGCAACTTTAATAAGACTAGAGGAATTGTTATGAGGAAAGAGGAAAAAAATAAAGCCATCCAAAAAACGTATACATTCTTCAGAAGAACTCCACTGTCCTGATACTAGAGATATGGCTAAGAAAGGTCAAAACTGCAAACATGTACCAAAAAGAATTATTCTACCAATGTCATTTTTTATGATCAGGTAATCAATAAAAAGAAGTTTTTGTTTTAACGTACATAGATATGTATTATCCTTACTTTTCAAAAGAATTTTTAAGAATAGTTTTGAATAGAAGTATTGATATATCATAGGTCCATCAGTACATTAAAAGCAATGTGTAAATACTCAAAAAATGTAACACTACCACCCATACGTACCCCAGGGAGCTGAAAGATCTCTGCTTTAACCTATTTCCATTCTTGTTCCAAAACACCTGATGTCTTGTCAAAGATGTTTATCAGTTACACCTCAAAGGAAACGTGACAGTCAACCAACCTGAACCAGTACCAGCCTAACTGCAAGAGCAGCACCTGAAAAGAGGAAACCTACAAGTACTCAAAAGTTGCCTTTGCTTCCTTATCGTGCTAAGATCTCCACCCAAAGGGGGGGGACTTATACCTTGCTAGGCACAATTAGTGTCCTGTGCAAGGGAGCCTGAGGGACTATATTTGATCCTGGAAATCTTTGCCCTTTTCCCCAGTTTCTGATGACACACCTGCCTCTTACCCCTTAAATATCCCCCACTTTCCTCTTTTTGAGGAGACGGTGTCCTTAGAGCATGAGCTCTCCCTTCTCCACTCTTTAATCAACAAATAAAGTTTTGCTCTGTTTTGCCAAACCTGGTCTCATTCAATTAGTGCAAGTGGTAATGGCCAAGGGAAGGACCCAGCTGGGGTCCACCCGATCCAAGAGGGTCAGTAACAATGCTAGGCATGATAGTTAATTTTATGAGTCAATTTAGCTAGTCCATGGTATCTAGATATTTGACAATCCTGCGATCTACAGCAGTATGTGAGAGCAGAGTAATCTGTCAAGAGAGCTTCCCCAGGACTCAGATCCCCAGGGCTGGGCTCTGGTGGCTTGGTTGTTAACAGAAGGGAAACAGGATACATCAAACCATTATCACAATCTCTACTGACATCAAACCATTATCACAATCTCTACTGATAGAATCTTATATACTTCACTTAATCTTGTATTTCATACCTTTTAATTTATTAGCCTGTCATTTTTTTTTAAATTATTTATTTATTTATTTATTTATGGCTGTGTTGGGTCTTCGTTTCTGTGCGAGGGCTTTCTCCAGTTGCGGCAAGCGGGAGCCACTCTTCATCGCGGTGTGCGGGCCTCTCACTATCGCGGCCTCTCTTGTTTCGGAGCACAGGCTCCAGACGCGCAGGCTCAGTAATTGTGGCTCACGGGCCCTGTTGCTCCGCGGCATGTGGGATCTTCCCAGACCAGGGCTCGAACCCGTGTGCCCTGCATTGGCAGGCAGACTCTCAACCACTGTGCCACCAGGGAAGCCCTAGTCTGTCATTTTAATTCTATATGGTTCAGATCTGTAGCCTCACCGACAGAATATAGAAATGAAAACCTTGTTCTTGTTTAATCATGCAGACATTTCTAAAATCAAATTTCCAAAGCGTCATTCCTTTCCCAGTCTACCCTTTCACTCCCATGAGATTAAAACCATGCCCCATACTTGGTTAGCAACTCACTTTTTGAAGAGAAGCAGGAGGTTATACAGTAATGTGCTGTTTTTATGTTTTTAAGCAAAACAGACAATAGAACAAAAAATGTCCTTGTGGGAAAATAAGAATTTGTTCAGTTGCAAGTGATACAAACCCAATTTCAACTAGTTTAAGCAAAACAAAACAAACAAAAAAGGAACTAAAAGGCTCTATAAACTGGGAAAAGAAGAAGAGATGTTGTGCTACAGTAATGGCAGGCATCCACCACATTCCACTAACTGGCCTGCTTGTACGCACACACAAACCCCCATATACATACTTCTTTCCAGATACACAATTCATTTAAGTGTTTGTTCAGTATTATCTACACAATTATACAAGGAATGTAGAATGCATTCTCAGTGTTAAAAAGTGAAATATTACACATGAAGGTAAAAACCTACTTTGACTACCACAGGTAATCCCTGTTTTTATCCTAGATTATCAGATTAATGAGTATATTTCCAGGCTCTTTTTCTGCTTTAAATATACATACACATATACACTCAAGTATTTAGAGAAATATACAGTGTTGATGTATGAATGTGTATCTTTGTGTTTTTCACAGAAAAGTCATACTACACATATTCTAAAAATTGCTTCCATCCCTCTCCCTCTCGCCCACCACAGTAAGTCCCTTGGAGAGTTTTCCATGTCATTTTCAAGCCTGATGTATAGTATGTCATGATGTGTATATACCATGATTTATTGTAGTTTAATTATTTTTCCACTAATAGAAATACAGGCTGTTTCCAATTTTACAATAATAAACAATACTGCAATGAAAATCTTTGTTTATTCCTTATTTTTATTAAGTGCAGTATTAAACCTGTGTATATAACAAGAAAATGTATAAATAGTGTTTATATTTTCTTCCATGTTTTCCATTAGTATGTGACTTTCATTATTTGGTAAGTCCTTTACATATTTTAATATTAATCCAATGTCTGCTATATGTATACTGTTTTCCATCTGTCACTAGCTTTCTAATAATGCTTATGGCAAAGTTTATTGGTTGCAGAGACTTTAAAAATTTTATATATTCAAATTTATCAATTTAGTTTTACAGCTTCTAATTTTGGTTTACAGAGAGCTTCCATAACCCACAGTCCCCAAATTATTCTAATTTATTTTCTTTAAAAACGTTAATTATTTTATTATGTTTTAGATCTTTAACCCAACTAGAATTTATCTGTTATGATTGAAGTGAAGAAGATATGTAAGTAGTTTTGCCAATAATTTGTCAATATTTCCAGCACTATCTTTAAGTAAAGTCTCTCTGCCAATTCAAAAAAAGTTATAATTATTGGGTACTAACTTTCCATATACACAGGTCATTTTATGCCCAAGTGATCAGTTAATTCTGTACCAATTAACCAGTGTTTTAATTATTTGATATTAGAGCAAATTCTCTCAAACTTTTGCTCTAAATTTTCTTGGTTGCTTTCTATACTTTCACCTGAGATAGAACAACAGGGACCAGATTTCCCCTCCCAGAAGGAACAACTAAAACACTGGACAAAATATATGAAACAATAGTTTTCAAGACATTGAACGTCAGGCAAAAAAGGAAAGTGATCACTGAGAGGAAACAAACAAACTTAGCCCAATTGCCACAGCTTTACGGTCTTGAATATTCCAGGCAACAGAGTAGGGAGGGGAAACCCAGGCAGAGCCTGGTAGACTTCCTGGCTTGAGATGATGGAACTGGAAATCCAAGAAAGCCAACTGAGTGGTTATAGTTAGCCCAAAAGCTGCTGTTACTATCCAACAAATCTCAAAAGTGGGAACTGTTCCCAAGTAACTTAATTGCATCTCAGAACAACGTAAGGCAAAATTCACAATGTCTGACATTCTATAAAAAAGGCAAGGAAAGCCCAGGAAAAGAGAACCCCGAATTAGGAGAAAAATTAACCAATGAAGAGCATACCAGAACTGGGACTTCTCTGGTGGTCCTGTGGTAAAGAATCCGCCTAACAATGCAGGGGACACGGGTTTGATCCCTGCTCAGAGAACTAAGATCCCACATGCAACTAAGCCCACGCGACACAACTACTGAGCTCGCGCGCCTCAACTAGAGCCCGCGTGCTGCAAACTACAGAGCCCACACGCTCTGGAACCCGCGTGCCACAACTACAGAGCCCACACACCCTGGAGTCTGCATGCCACAACTACAGAAGAGAAAAAACCCGCAGGCCACAACTAGAGAGAAGCCCGCGCACCCCAATGAAGAGCCCGTGCACCACAATGAAAGATCCCGCATGCCTCAACAAAGATCCTGCATGCTGCAACTAAGACCCGATGCAGCCAAAAATTAATAAAATAAAGAAATAAATAACAAATCTTTTAAAACAAAGAGAGCATACCAGAACTAACACAGATATTAATTATTAACAATGATATTAAATTGGTTATAACTATATTCCACATGGTTGATAAGTTAAAGAAAATACTGAGCATGTTGAATAGAGACATGGAAAATATAGAAAAGATCCAAAAAATCCATATCATAATCCCACAGCTTAAAATTATTATGTCAGAAATGAAAAATCCTCTTGATGGGATTGACGGCTGATTGGATGTTGCAGCAGAAATAATTGATGTATTAGAAGACTTAGAAAGAGAGACTATGGAATATGAAAAAGCAGAAAGACTAAAATAATAATGAAGAGAGAATTAGTGAGGTAAGTAACAACTTCAAGCAACCTAATATATGTGCAATTAAAGTCCCACAGGAGAGAAACAGGGGGTACAGAAAAAACATATGAAGAATAATGGCTAAAATTTTACAAATTTGATGAAAACTATAGTGCACACTGTAAAGTTTCACAAAGTCAAAAGGCAAAAGAAACATATTTTTAAAACTGCACCAAAGTGTATCATTATCAAACTGGTCAAAACCAGTGATAAAGACAAAAATCTTGAAAGCAACCAAAGAAAAAAGACACATTACATATAAAGGAATAAAGATAAGGATGACAAAAGACTTCTTATCAGAAACAATATGAACCTGGTCATAGAGGAGCAACATCTGTAAAGTACTAAAAAAAAAAAAAAAAAAATCAACTTAGAAATCTATACCTAGCAAGGGGCAGGGAGCGTCAGAAGGGAGAGATTACTACAGAAAGGAGGAAATTTTGGGGGATGATGAATGTGTTCACGGTCTTGATGGTGGTGATTTCACAGGTATATATCTATGTCAAAATGTATCAAACTATGCACATAAATATGTGCAGCTTATTGTATGTCAATGTATTTAAATGAAGCTATTAACTTTTTGATGGAGAAAAAATTGTTTTGGAATTCTTATACAGTACTATTTTCTTGAAAGTTTTAGAATCAGTTGGTCAAGTTTCATTTGTAACCCCTACTGAAATTTAAATTTGAATTCCACTGATATATGATATGAGAAAGAACTGATATATTTGTGACTTTGATTCTATGATCTTAATTTGTGTGTGTATTCTATTTGTTTCTGAAAATGTTGTTGAACTAAGACTGTGGCTTTTCAATTTTCTCTACTTCATCCTTGAACTGTATAGCCATTACTATAATTGCAAAAATGTCCCAATTAACTTCAAAGTATAAATGAAAGTGCCATTATTCCTTCACCAGAGGGTAGTATCCAGTTTCTCTCTCCAATAAAATCTAGCTATTATCCAATAACAGATGTTCCTCTATACAATTCCAAATTCAGGATCTGTAGTTACACAGACTCAGAAATGGTTTCTCCGAATCATTTAAAGTACAGTTAATTTATCCAAAACACAATGGGAGGCAAGATTGAGTAGTTATCATTTAGAAATGGAGGAATAGGTACTGGTAGTAGTGATGACTGGTCCAGGACTTATATCATATCCAGATGGGCCAGAGAAGCAAAGTCTTCCCCCTCTGGATGTAGTGGATGTTTCTTGTTCTGCCTATCTGACTGCCCCTCGCTCTGCTCACAGTAAATATCTCTTCCTCACACTTGAAAGGTGTACTAGGAAGACTACCACTGCTGGTGACTATACCAGTTCAGCAGTTCAGATGCTGTTGGTGTCAGTTTAATGGCCTAAAAATTAACAGCGGTATTGAGCCATCAGAGGGCCCTGGATGCCTAGCTCCGATTTCTCTGACAATTCCACTCTCCTAAAACTCTAATTGGCTATCAATTTTGCTCTTATAGATTTCGCTATGTAACAACCAAGACAAGAATTTTTACTTGTCAGTGCTTTGAATCCAGGCAGCATCTGAGTATTTTCTGTTCCTTAGCAATTGGCATGTGGGCGTTATCCTTGTCCCTAATTACCAACTTAAAAGGTAGTGTTGGCTACTACATAACAGCAATATAAAATTATTAACTGGGAGGTTGAAAGAGAGCTAATCTGCCCCAAGTGTCATCCTAGTGAAAAGCACATTTTAATGTAGAAAATTATTAATGTGTAGCACAGTCCAGGGGACTGCACAGCATCAGGTGGTTGTGAATAATAATGCTGCAATGAACATGAGAGCACAGGCATCTGTTTGATACCCTGTTTTCATTTCTTTTTGACACATACCCAGAAGTGGAATTGCTGTACCATATGGTAGTTCTACTTTTAGTTTTTGAGGACTCTACATACTCTTTTCCATGGTGGCTGCACCAATTTACATTCCCACCAAGAGTGCACAAGAGTTGGTTCCTTTTCCACCACATCCTCCCCAGCACTTCTTATTTCTTGTCTTTGTGGTGATGGCCATTCTGACAAGTATGAGGTGATATCTCATTGTGGATTTGATTTGCATTTCCTTGATGATTAGTAATGCTGAGCACATTTTCATGTACCTATTGGCCTACCGTACTTCTTCTTTGGAAAAATGTCTATTCAGTTCTTCTGCCCTTTTAAAATCAGATTGTTTGGGTTTTTTGTGTGTTCTTGTGTTAGTCTGTTTGCTATTGAGCTGTGTGACATAGTTGTAGACAGCCCCAGGCTTACCTGATCCCAGCTTCCTGATCTCAGAGTAAAGTGCACCTTTGTCATCCAGTATTTATATATTCACTCTCACATAAAAAATCACTTAGCCTTTTACTTTTTTTAAACATTCAGCCAATACACTGGCTTCCTGGCCAGTCCCAAATCATATTACCCTTGCCAGGTTTCGTGGATGATGACTGGCATCCTTGTCAGGGAGGGGCAATTTCAAAGGAAATGGTGTTAACTTACAAGAAGAAGGTGGAAATGATCTTTGGCAGATAAAACAGTAAATGTTCTTGATGGGAAAAAAAGGAAAAAGAAAAGCCCTGAAAGTGAGGGCATCAAGGACTGACATCACGTGATAAAGACCAGTTATTTCCTTTGAGCCTAAATTTCATTAGGTAAAACAGAGATGATTAATCTAAAATCTTAATTCCCTATCCTCTTACGTTTGAAGGAAATTCCAATGGGTAAAGTCAAGTATATACCTGCTTAGAAAATCAAGGATTCTCTGCTTTGCTCTTGTATTCCTGGATTGTGGAAAATTTGTGAATTAATAACAAACTATTAATAATAGTTAACATTTATATTGTGTTCATCACATGCCAGATTCTGTTCAAAGTTCTTTACATACATTGATTTATTAATCCTCACAACAACCATTATGATGCAACTATTATTCGCATTCCTATTTAAGAGGTTAATAAATGGCAGACCTGGAACTTAGACTCAGGCAACCTGTCTGCTGCTGAGTGTATATCCTCACCTCTCCACCTGCTGTCTTTCTTTTAGTACATAGTAGATTCTCAGTATGACTTTTCAGAATGGAATGTACACCAAGGACTATGGGAATGATAAAAGAAGGGCCTTGTAATATTTTCTTAATCTTGAAACACTAGACAGTATAATATCTGTAAATTTGAGGAATTTTAATACCCTTAAAATTTTTTTCTACTAGCACATTTGGTTTCATAAAAGCTGTGTTTCTCATCTTCTAGGTATTCTTAAGATATTGCTTACTTCCCTTTGTAAATTTCACGTGCCATAGCTACTCTGACATAATGGATCTTTTCAAAGTACATAAACTGCCACTTAAGAGCTGCTTAAACACCGGAAGAATCTAAGTTCTATACCCATTCACTAGAGATGAGTTTTTGTGGAGGTAACAGTTTCTTTGCTGCTGTTTTACAGGAATGATAGTTTGGGTGCCCATCCTATGCCAGGCACTGAGGTAAATACTTTCTTACCTCTCATTTCCTTCAGTCAGACTCAGTTTTCCATAAGCAAAGACTGTTCCATGTGTCTGTGTAGTCATCAAAGGGATTCTAGGCCTTCCTTCACCATCATCACAAACTTAATTCTTTTAATTGTACCCAAGTCATCTATGTGGGTCTCTGAAACAGGCAGAGCTATTTTCTGTTGAATTAAGCAAGGCTGTAAACTCAAATAGGATAGCTTGCTATAAAGGCTTATTGGATTGCAAATCCATGTAAACAATTTACTTCAAAGGTCTCTGCCTGGATCAACATTTAAGGTTGAAATGTGCTTCAACAGTGCCTGAAAGCTTAAATAAAACTGTCATTTAGATATTCCATATTTTCACATAATAATCTGACAGATTTTGAGAGTCACCATTTGTTTTAATTTAATGTGTAAAGACAAAACCAGTAGGAATTCCCATTACTTAAAAGAACTAACACAGCCTGTGATAGAGTCCTTTATATTGTAGAAGAACAAGTAGTTGAGCTGAAAGTTTCACAGAAGTTTCCTATGATTCTGGCATTTTTAAAAGGTGAGGGGAAATTTTGTTTTTGCCATGATGTCCACATTTTCACTGTGAAACAGTATTAAAGCAGAACACCTCTAAGAATGAATTTTTATCATTATTTTCTTTGTGCCTAGGGTGGGAATGTATTCCATCAAATGATTATCTAAATCAGAAAGAATGAATACAATAAGAGAGTAGATTTAGGCAATAAGATTATTAGAAAGTCACTCTCCCTTTCCCTCTAACCCAGGAAACCACAATTCACATGGGAAAAGAGTTAAAACAGAGGGTACTGAGTAAATTTACTCTAATTTTCTTTTTACTACTAACTTAATTCAAATATTGTCCTAAAGGGCATGCATGAACTTTTCATATTCTAAAGGACAGATACTAAAGAACTGTTTCTACAAATAAAAAGTTCAAATTTCATTATATGGTGTTTTGTATCCTTTGATATACATATTTTATTCTTTAAAATTACTTTCCAAATTAAACAAGATAAAAATACTTGAAGTAGCCGATTTCTCAATAAAATTTAGTGATGGTACCTATATTATAGGTTAAAATAAAATTATACATGCAAAATTATACAAGTCTCTTCATTTAAATACTTTCAGATAGGGGGAAATTTGTGTGTGATCTTTAGAGTGTTACTGACCACAACAGAAGTTAAATTAATGACCCTTTGATCACTTGCATGCACCAACACCCATTCGCAAGAGTAATATACAGAGACTATAAATAAAGGTTTGGCTAACCCATAGGTTAGTCTTTGACCCTATCACTTAATAATTCCACAAAAGGAGTTTTTCTTACCTAAAATTGTACAATAAAACTTGCCATTTTGAGGACACATTTGAAAAATAATAATGGAAACAACCAAATAAAAGTACTTCATACTACTACTAAACCAATATGAAGCCTGGAAAGAACATGTCAGAAAGACAAAGAATGCAGTTTTTCCCATATACTTCAACCCAAAATCTACAAATGTGTGTTCATTATTGGTTGAATAATACATGCTAATATGCTGGCACTTTGTAGTGTTATGTTTATAACCACGTGATACTGACCCTATAGTTTCGTTCTTGTTTTGTTTTTTTTTTAATTTTTATTTATTTATTTATGGCTGTGTTGGGTCTTCGTTTCTGTGCGAGGGCTTTCTCTAGTTGTGGCAAGTGGGGGCCACCCTTCATCGCGGTGCGCGGGCCTCTCACTATCGTGGCCTCTCGTTGAGGAGCACAGGCTCCAGACACGCAGGCTCAGTAATTGTGGCTCACGGGCCCAGTTGCTCCGCGGCATGTGGGATCTTCCCAGACCAGGGCTCGAACCCGTGTCCCCTGGATTGGCAGGCAGATTCTCAACCACTGTGCCACCAGGGAAGCCACCCTATAGTTTAAAATCCACAATGTTACCTAATTTGGAACCAACAAAACCACAGTTTGTCCTGATGGTGTCTGAAACACCATGCAAAGCTGAGAGCTATGTTGGTCATGACCTCGGCCCTAAAGAATTGTCATTTTGTCTTAACATATGAACTACAATACTTGTGCAAATACTCTCCTTAAAATCCATAACTATATTTTAAAATATTCATTCTATTTCCAAAACTGCATTCCTTAAATTTCCACGAAGAATTTGAATATCCAACCTCAGGACTGTGAAAATTGCACTTCTATAAATGGCAGGTGTGAATTTCTTATTCAATATGTGTGAAAAAAGAGAACTCAGGTTCAATTGCTTTGCCAAAGACCTGTTTTTCCTCATTCTGTTTTCTTACTAAAAAATGATCAGCCATTTGTATTTTAGAATTTTCTACGAGTTATTCTATTGATCAATTGTTACTTTTGACTACATTGAGAAGAATTTTCATAGTCCAAGTTTCATGAAATTTTACCCTCAAGCAGACTGGAATAACCAGGACACAAATTCTCATATAAGTATGTTTCTAAATTTCCTTTAAAAAACTGTTCATACAATTCTAATAACATATTTTCTTTAAATTTTGGACTTCTGTACAGAAGTTTGTACCTGAAACAAAAATGTAAAGAAACTTCTATTTTAATTGTTTACCACCCTTTTCTCGTAAATGTCATTCCAAACCAAACCTCCCAACCAAGCAAGCATTCTATACCATTGAGTGTTGTGTTTTTCTTGTTCAGTATGTGTTTATAAAACATGTATTCTTGTTGTAAGTCGATGTACTTTTAATTTACACAAAATATATTAGGCTATATAAATTATTCTGGTGTGTTTTCTAACTTTTCTCACATAAGCACATAGTTTTGGGTTTTTGTTTTTTTTGGTTTTTTTTTTTTTTGGTTGAATTTTTTTATCATGGTAAAATTTGCATGCAGGGAAATGCACAGATCTTAAGTGCCCATTGATGAGTTTTGATAAAAGCATTCATTTCTATAATGATTATCCCAATGAGATACAGAATAATTACATACATTTTCCTTTGACTCCTTTACTCAACACTCAACCATTATTTTGATTTCTATCAACACTTAAAAACAAATTTTTAAATCAGAAGATAACAAAAATTATTTATACAAGAATAAGGAATGAACAAATTGATGAAAGTTCACACAGTTTATAAGATTTAATTCTGAAATTCTTGTAACTATACTTTGTGATATCTTGACTTGTTGTAAGAATCTTTTAACAGAACTTCTATTTTTAATTGGAAGAATTTACATGAGAAGGCCTATGCTTTGCATATGCATTTGGTGAAAGATTCAGAAGGATTATAAATAGAATTTATGAGTTTGGGGTTGAAAAAAATTTTACCAAAGAAAGATGTTCTAAAGGAGGCAAAAAAGGCAGTACTGGGGAAAATACATAGGTTAAAACACATGTAAATTTTAATATGGAAATAATAACTGAGAATACCAGCCATTTAGAAAAAAAATACTGCTTGGATATTAACAGGTACCTCCCCATGTATACAGAGAATCTTTTCTCCATTAAAAATAGTATGGTATTCAAAGAAGAGCTGATTAAAAGTGTCAAATGTTTCAAAATTACTAACAATAAAATTAAACTTTTAAAAGTATTTGAATTATTTTGAAAAAAAAATAAGACCAGTTGAAAAAAAGTAATTGAATAAAAGTAAGTCCTTCAGAAAAATACCAGTGACATAGTATTAGAGACTAATAAAGTTTTGAAACTGATTAAAGTAGGTGAATACGTACCAAGAATAAATATTTAAATTATGCTATTTTTAATGTTGGATAATCAATGATTTAATTTTTTTTTGCTTTAATGTACATAGATGCATGTTATTTTCATTTTAAGAAAATTATATTTAAAAATAATTGTTGCAAAAAAGTATTTTATACATCCACACATATAATAAAACTAATCTCTTACTCAATAAATAAATATTTAAAAATTAAAATACTCCCCTTCTCAAACAATTCCAAAAAACTGAAGAGAAAGGAACACTCCCAAATTCATTCTATGAGGCCACCATTACTCTGATACAAAAAACAAAGAAACTACAGAAAAAGAAAATTACTTACCAATATCTCTATTGAATATCTATACCAAAATCCTCATCAAAATATTAGCAAACCAAACTCAACAATATAGAAAAAGGATCATACACCATGATCGAGTGAAATGCATTCCAGGGATGCAAGGATGGTTCAATATCTGCAAATCAACCAATGTGATACACCACACCAACAAAACGAAGGATAAAAATCACATGATTATCTCAACAGACACAGAAAAAGTATTTGACAAAATTCAACATCCATTCCTGATAAAACTCTCATCAAAGTTGGTAGAAGGGCAACATATCTCAACATAATAAAGGCCATTTATGGCCACAGCTAATATCATAGTCAGTGATGAAAAGCTAAAAGATTTTCCTCTAAAATCAGGAACAAGACAAGGATGCACACTCTCACCACATCTGACATAATATTGGAAGTGTCAGCCACAGCAATCAGACAAGTAAAAGAAGTAAAAGGCACCCAATTTGGAAAAAAAGAAGTAAAACTGTCACTGTTTGTTGATGACATGATACGGTAAATAGAAAACACTAAAATCTCCACCAAAAAACTATTAGAATAAATAAATTCAGTAAAGCTTCAGGATACAAGATTAATATACAGAAATATGTTGCTTTTTTATATGCAAATAATGATCAGAAAGAGAAAGCAAGAAAACAATCCCAATTAAAATCACATCAAAAAGAATAAAATAATTAAGAATAGACTTAACCAAGGAAGTGAGGGACCTATACTCCAAAAACTATAAAACACTGATGAAGGAAATTGAAGATGACACAAAGAAATGAAAAGATATCCCACGTTCACGGACTGGAGGAATTTATAGCGCTGAAATCTCCATAATACCAAAAGAAATCTACAGATTTAATGCAATCTCTATCAAAATACCCATGACATTTTCACAGAACTAGAACAAATATTCCTAAAATTTATATGGAACGACAAAAGACCCAGAATAGCCAAAGAACAAAACTGGAGGTATCATGCTCCCTGACTTCAGACTATGATACAAAACCACAATAATCAGAACAGTATGGTACTGACACAAAGGCAGACATACAGATCAATGGAACAGGATAGCCCAGAAATAAACCCACGCACCTATGGCTAATTAATCTATGATAAAGAGGCAAGAATATATAATGGAGAAAAGACAGTCACTTCAATAAATGTTGCTGTAAAAACTGAACAACTACATGTAAAAGAATGATATTAGAACATTTTCTTATACTATATAAAAAAACAAACTCAGAATGGATTAAAGACCTTAATGTAAGACCAGAAACCATAAAACTCCTAGAAGAAAACTTAGGCAGAGCACTCTTTGACATAAACCACAGCAATATTTTTTGGATCTGTCTCCTAAGGCAAAGAAAACACAAGCAAAATTAAACAAATGGGACCTAATTGAACTTAAAAGCTTTCTGCACAGCAAAGGAAGCCACTCCCATACAAAAAGACAATCTACTATATGGGAGAAAATATTTGCAAATGATGTGACCAATAAGAAGTTAACATCCAAAATATATCAACAGCTCATACAAATCAATATCAAAAAAAACAAACAACCTGGTAAAAAAATGGTCAGAAGACCTGAACAGACATTTCTCCAAAGAAGACATAGAGATGGCCAACAGACACATGAAAAGATGGTCAGCATCACTAATCATAAGAGAAATGCTAATCAAGACAACAAGGAGATATCACCTCACACCTGTCAGAATGGCTATTATCACAAAGTCTACAAATATCAAATATTGGTCAGGATGTGGAGAAAAGAGACCCCTAGTACACTGTTGGTGGGAATGTAAATTGGTGCAGCCACTATGGAAAATTTTATGTTCCTCAAAAAACTAAAAATAGAACTACCACATAATCCACCAATTCCACTCCTTCATTATCTGAAGAAAATGAAAACACTATTTTGAAAAGATACATGCATCCTAATGTTCATAATAGCATTATTTATAATAGCCAAGATATGGAAGCCACCTAAGTGTCCATCAACAGATGAATGGATAAGAAGATGTGGTGTATAGATATACAATGGAATATTACTCAGCCATAAAAAGAATGAAATTTTGCCATTTGCAACAGCACAGATGGACATAGTGGGTATTATGCTTAGTGAAATAAGTCAGACAGAGAAAGGCAAGTACTACATATTATCGCTTGTATGTGGAATCTAAAAAATAAAATGAATGAATATAACAAATCATAAACAGCCACATAGATAGAGAGAACAAACTAGTGGTTACCACCAGGGAAAGGGAAATGGGGAGGGCAAGATAGGGGTAAAGAATTAAGAGGTACAAACCTCTAAGAATAAAATAAATAAGCTACAGGGCTATACTGTACAGCACAGAGGATACAGCCAATATTTTATAATAACTTTAAGTGGAATATAATCTATAAAAATGTTGAATCACTATGTTGTACTCCAGGAACTAATATAATATTGTAAATCAACTATATTTCAATAAATAAACTTTAATCAAATCAATCATTTTAGCACCCCTTTTTACTCTCTAAAGTGTCCTGATTTAGAAAATAAATTACATAGTCACTATTATAAACAATGTCCCTGAGACTTCTTATATATGACATTCACTCTCTAAGAAAGGAAAAGTATAATTCCTAACAATGGGTTATTCTTTTTGTTTCTTGTTTGGATATTTCTTCCTTGCTGGAATGATAGCTCCCGATGGAAGCACATTCTCTTTCTTTCTTGTTCACTGCTTTAGGGTGAGCATTTAGAATAGTGCCAAAATGTAGTAGAGGCTGACTAACAAAGTCTCACAAAACAATCTTTTGTTATGGGACAGATGCATTTTCTTCCATAACTAATGGCAATTTGTATTCCCACTACATTCATATGAAATTATTTACATGAAATTTATATGAAATTATTAATGAAATTATTTTTGTTTGGTCATGGCAGTAAAACGATTTTCACCATATACTGTTACAATACTTTAGAAGGCTACTTTTGTATGTATACCATAGAAGAAATATTTAAACTTGAGAATTTTAAAAATTCAGTATTAAAAGATTCTTTTTTAAAAAATACAGCCAGAATCTCCCCTGAACAATGGTGCTACAATTTTAAGTCTTCAGAATTTATTTTGTTATGGGATCAGTGCATTTTCATCATAACTAATAGCTTAATCATATGCATCATAACTTGCATTCCTACTACATCAATAATATTTTCTTCATGTCTCTACCTTGAACTAGAATTTATAGTGGTTTCCTAATTCTGGGTCAAATAAAATTTACTTATTTCAGAAAGTATTTAATTATAAATTTATTTTTATGAAAGGGACACATGTACTTATAAAAGGTGAGAATGAGAATGGAACTTCCTTTTCCAATAATCACAAGCAACGTAATTCAGACAAACAATTCCAGTGAGAACAGTTAGTAGCTGGACAAAATATTAAAAATATCTGCTTGAAGATACTGGAGAGCTAATAAGGCAGTACAGAATTATGAGGCCAAGATCCAGAAGGCAGAACCCCAATGAGGTAAGTCCAATATTTGGAGCATTTCTCCAAATGGTGTTTGTTGTATTGAAACGAGGAGGATGAGAAGCTAAAGAGTTGAATTGTGACTTTCATAAACTCATGCTAGTGGAAAAATATTAGAGTCAGAAGATACCAAAAGAAGGCACCTGGCATCTCTCCATTCTCTCTGCTGGCATCCCAAAAGATAACATCTTAGGAACAAGAATTAGTGTGGAAACACACTGCCTCTCTAATTCTGACTTGCTGGTACCCTTAGCCATTTGACAGAAGCAAATAAATTCCTCTCTGAAGGAAGAACATCATTCAAGGCTTAAAATTATTTCTACACTTTCTTTTCAAATTTGATGTCTGACTACCATTCAACACTAAAGTGGCATATGACGAATAGAACAGCATAAATATAAACCAAGAGAAATAACACACAATAAAAGTGAACGATCAGGGAATACAAATAATGAAGGTACAAGACACATAATTAAAATAAATGTATCTACTATGTTTAAGGAGATGAAACGAAAACAAAATAAGATATGAGAGAAAACAGGAAAAAAATTCTAAATTCTAGAACTGCAAAACACAAACTCAAAAGTAAGAACCGTAAATATGGGTTTAACAGCATATTAGAAAAATAATTACTCACTGGAAGGTATGTAAGGAGAAATTTTCCAGAAGTAAGTATGGAGAGATATTTTTGAAAAGAAAAAGGAAAAAGAAATGAAAAATACAGAAGGAAGAGTAAAACAGCTACAGGACCCAAAGAAAAAGTACAATATATGTATATGTGTAACTGGAGTAGCAGAAGGAGAGGAGATAAAAGATGAGTAGGAAAAAGACTGGAAAAGAAATGGTGGAGAATTAAAATGGATGAAAAAAATATCAAGCCACGGTTGCAGAGCAATATGTACTAAACAGGCTAAATCAAAAGAAAAACACACTGGACTTCCTTATCTAGACAGATTCACCAAATAGTGTGAAACAAGTTAAAAATCAGACACAATAAATGAAAGAATTGTTTTCAATATATTAAACATTAGGAAATGAAAGACAATGATTCCTGAGAGGCAGGAAATAAATGAGCTGAGACCCATGACTCACAGAGTTTACTTCCTGGAGAGGATTTTCCAGGCCATGCACAAGGACTGGGAATTTAGTTGGATCTTGGTTCGCCAAGGTGAGGAGACAGAGCTGTGTGAGTCCAGGGAGTCCTAGACAACTGTACATGTAGGGTAGTATCCCAGAGATAAGAGGACTACAATAACAGAAACTCTGGAGACTTGCAGAGGTTCCCCCTCAAGTCTTGAGCTGAGGACTGATCAACACATTTGTGTGAAGAAACTATCTGAAGACAGAGAAAGAATCACCAGAAAAAAAGTAGAGGGAATAAGCACTGGGCTTACTCCAGCCAAAGTGATAAACCTTAAATACAAAAATATGCAGCACTAAACAAGATAAAATTTACATCTAGAATCCAATGAGAAATTGCCAGAGAGGCAAAGAAGAAGGAAAATATGGCCCATGAAAAGGATAAAAACTAATCAAAAGAAAATGACAGAAGAATAATACAGATGATGGAACGAGTAAACAAGGACATTAAAATAGTTTTATAACTGTAATCCATACCTTCAAAAAACTAGGAAATACTGACATTAAAAAGAGATAAGAAGGATATAGAAAAAAAGACGCAAATTGTTCTTTTAGGAAGAAAATAATGTGAAAAATAAATACACTGTGATTAATGGCAGATTGGACACAAGCCAAAAAGATTAGTGAATTTGAAAACCAATCGAGGGGGATGGGGTCAAGATGGCAGACTACGAGGATGCAGAATTCACGTCTCCACACAACTAGGGCACCAACCAGGCATGAGTGGGGGACCACGGACACCTAAGGGGACGAGAGGAACCCTCAGTGACTGGGTAGGACATGGGTCATGAGGGGGAGTGAGGGGGGACGAGAAGTGGAGGTGGGATGGAACCGGCACCCCTGAGGGGTGGCTGGGAGGGGAAGGGATCCCACGCCCTAAGGGGGAAATTGGGGGACCATTGGGAGGGCAGAGGATCAAAAGGGAGTTTGGCCAGGTTTCCCCTGCCCACATGGGCCCCCAGGAGCCAGCTGGGATCCCAGGCCTGATCCTCTGCCCACCGAGGCCCCTTCCAGCTGCGTGGGTCCTGAAGGAGTGGGAGGGAAGGGAGAGCAAAAGTAAAGGCCAGACCTCCAGGACCAGCACCCCTGAGGGGTGGCTGGGGGAGGGAAGGAGTTCCTACACCCAGCAGGACACACCCACAGTTAGGGGTCCAGTGGGGACAGGGGAGACCCTGGGGGAGATCCTGGGAGGGGCACGGAGGAATGGAAGGGAACGCGGCCAGTGCTTTCCCTGTCCACTTAGGCACTGGGGAGCCTGTTGGGCTCATAGGCCTAATCCTCTGCCCTCGGAGCCTCCCTCCTACCATGCAGAGCCCAAGACCTGCCCCTGCACCCCCACCTAGGACCCTACCTCTACACTCAGAGACCCCCTCTGAGACCTCCTCCAACCGTGCTAGGCCTAAACCTGACCCACACACCCTCACCCAGGGCCTTACCTCCAAACTCCGGAACTCCACACTCCGGAGGCCCCCCTTTCCACGTGCTGCCTCTCCCCTTCTGCACAGGTCCTAAGCAGAGGCCCACTCCATGCTTGAACTTCACCCCGCCTAGGCCCCGCCCCCAGGGCTTTTCCAGCTGCGAGGGTCCTGAGCCTAGGCCCTGCCATATACTCAAACATCACCCCCCACCTAGGCCCTGCCCCACCCTAAACCTCGCCCCTGCCTAAGTTCCAACCCCCGCTTAAACTCCACCCCCCATAGCCAAGGCTTTTTCTTTATTCCTTTTTTCCTCTTAGATTGGGGTTCTGTTTTACCTTGTTGTTGATTCATTTATATTTTTATTTTTTCTAATAAATCTTTTATTATTCTAATTTTATTCTATTCTGTATACTTTATTATTGTTCTGCGACTTTTGGCTTGTTCCCTTTTCTTTTTTCTCTTTTTTCTGTTGATGTTTTGTTTTACCTTGTTGCAGTTGTTTCAATTATATTTTTACTTTTCCTAACATATTTTTTATCTTTCTAACTTTATTTTATTTTTTATTCTTTGTCATTGTACTGCTTTTTTTTTTTTTTTTTTTTTTTTTGCCACACCACACAGCTTGCAGTGTCTTGGCTCCCAGGCCGGATGTTGGGCCCGAGCTCCTGTGGTGGGAGTGTGAAGTCCAAGCCACTGGACTAACAGACAACCTCAGACCACAGGGACTATTAATCAGAGTGAAGCCTCCCAGAGGTCCTTATCTCGGCACCAAGACATGGCTCTACCCAATAGCCTGCAAACTCCAGTGCTGGACACCTCAGGCCAAACAACCAGTAAGACAGGAATACAGCCCCACCCATCAAAAAAAGAAAATGAAACGACAAAAAAATATGTTACACACGAAGGAGCAAGGTAAAAACCTACAAGACCAAATAAATGAAGATGAAATACGCAACCTCCCTGAAAAATAATTCAGAGTAATAATAGTAAAGATGATCCAAAATCTCGGAAATAGAATGGAGAAAATAAATGTTTAACAAGGATCTAGAAGAACTAAAGAGCAAACAAACAGTGATGAACAAGACAATAACTGAAATAAGAAATACTCTAGAAGGAATCAATAGCAGAATAACTGAGGCAGAAGGACGGATAAGTGAGCTGGAAGACAAAATGGAGGAAATAACTGCCAGGGAGCAGAATAAAGAAAAAAGAATGAAAAGAATTTAGGACCGTCTCAGAGACCTCTGGGACACATTCAACACACAAACATTAGAATTATAGGAGTCCCAGAAAAAGAAGAGAAAAAGAAAGGGTCTGAGAAAATATGTGAAAAGATTATAGTCGAAAACTTCCCTAACATGGGAAAGGGAATAGTCAATCAAGTCCAGGAAGTGCAGAGAGTCCCATACAGGATAAATCCAAGCAGAAACACGCCAAGACTCAAATTAATCAAACTATCAAAAATTAAATACAAAGAAAAATTAAAAGCAGCAAGGGAAAAGCATCTTTTCATGTGTTTGTTGGCCATCTGTATGTATTCTTTGGAGAAATGTCTATTTAGTTCTTCTGCCCATTTTTGGATTGGGTTGTTTGTTTCTTTGATATTGAGCTGCATGAGCTGCTTGTATATTTTGGAGATTAATCCTTTGTCAGTTGCTTCCTTTGCAAATATTTTCTCCCATTCTGAGGGTTGTCTTTTCATCCTGTTTATGGTTTCCTTTGTTGTGCAAAAGCTTTTAAGTTTAATTAAGTCCCATTTGTTTATTTTTGTTTTTATTTTCATTCCGCTAGGAGGTGGATCAAAAGGGATCTTGTGATTTATGTCAAAAATTGTTCTATGTTTTCCTCTAAGAGTTTTATAGTGTCTGGCCATAGATTTAGGTCTTTAATCCATTCTGAATTTATTTTTGTGTATGGTGTTAGAGAGTGTTCTAATTTCATTCTTTTACATGTAGCTGTCCAGTTTTCCCAGCACCACTTATTGAAGAGACTGTCTTTTCTCCATTGTATATTCTTGCCTCCTTTGTCATAGATTAGGTGACCATAGGTGTGTGGGTTTATCTCTGGGTTTTCTATCCTGTTCCATTGATCTATATTCCTGTTTTTGTGCCAGCACCATACTGTCTTGATTACTGAAGCTTTGTAGTATAGCCTGAAGTCAGGGAGGCTGATTCCACCAGTTCTGTTTTTCTTTCTCAAGATTGCTTTGGCTATTCGGGGTCTTTTGTGTTTACATACAGACTGTAAAATTTTTTGTTCTAGTTCTATGAAGGATGCCATTGGTAATTTGATAGGAATTGCATTGAATCTGTAGATTGCTTTGGGTAGTATTGTCATTTTCACAATATTGATTCTTCCAATCCAAGAACATGGTGTATCTCTCCATCTCTTTATGTTATCTTTGATTTCTTTCATCAGTGTTTTATAGTTTTCTGAGTTCAGGTATTTTGCCTCCTTAGGTAGGTTTATTCCTAGGTATTTTATTCTTTTTGTTGCAATAGTGAATGGGATTGTTTCCTTAACTTCCCTTTCAGATCCTTCGTTGTTAGTGCATAGGAATGCAAGAGATTTCTGTGCATTAATTTTGTATCCTGCAACCTTACCAAATTCACTGATTAGTTCTAGTAGTTTTCTGGTGGTATCTTTAGGACTTTCTATGTATAGTATCATGTTGTGGGCAAACAGTTTACTTCTTCATTTCCAATTTGTATTCCTTTTATTTCTTTTTCTTCTCTCATTGCTGTGGCTAGGCTTCCAATACTATGTTAAATAATAGTGGTGAGAGTGGACATCCTTGTCTTGTTCCTGATCTTAGAGGAAATGCTTTCAGTTTTTCATCATTGAGAATGATGTTTGCTGTGGGTTTGTCGTATATGGCTTTTATTATGCTGAGGTAGGTTCCCTCTCTGCCCACTTCCTGGAGAGTTTTTATCATAAATGGGTGTTGAATTTTGTCAAAAGCTTTTTCTGCATTTATTGAGATGATTATACGGTTTTCACTCTTTAATTTGTTAATAGGGTGGGTCACATTGATTGTTTTGGGTATATTGAAGAATCCTTGTATCCCTGAGGTAAATCCCACTTGATCATGGTGTATGATCCTTTTAATGTGTTGTTGGATTCTGTTTGCTAGTATTTTGTTGAGGATTTTTGCATCTATGTTCATCAGTGATATTGGTCTACAATTTTCTTATTTTGTGATATCTTTGTCTGGTTTTGGTATCAGGGTAATGGTGGCCTCGTAGAACGAGTTTGTGAGTGTTCCTCCCTCTGCAATTTTTTGGAAGAGTTTGAGAAGGATAGGTGTTAACTCTTCTCTAAATGTTTGATAGAATTCGTCTGTGAAGCCATCTGGTCCTGGACTTTTTTTTGTTGGAAGATTTTAAATTACAGTTTCAATTTCATTATCAGTGACTGGTCTGTTTATATTTTCTAATTCTTCCTGGTTCAGTCTTGGAAGGTTGTACTTTTCCAAGAATTTGTCCATTTCTTCCAGGTTGTCCATTTTATTGGCATATATCTGCTTGTAGTAGTCTCTTATGATGTTTTGTATTTCTGCGGTGTCTGTTGTAATCTTTCATTTTTTATTTCTAATTTTATTGATTTGTGTCCTCTCCCTTTTTTTCTTGATGAGTCTGGCTAAAGGTTTATCAATTTTGTTTATCTTCTCAAATAACCAACTTTTAGTTTCACTGATCTTTCCTGTTGTTTTCTTTGTTTCTGTTTCATTTATCTTTGATCTTTATGATTCCTTTCCTTCTACTAACCTTGGGTTTTGTTTGTTCTTCTTTCTCTGGTTGCTTTAGCTGTAAGGTTAGGTTGTTTATTTGAGATTTTTCTTTTTCCTTGAGGTAGGAGTGTATTGCTATAAACTTCCCTCTTAGAACTGCTTTTGCTGCATCCCATAGGTTTTAGGTTGCCGTGTTTCTGTTGTCATTTGTTTCTAGGTATTTTTTTAATTTCCTCTTTGATTTCTTCAGAGATCTCTTGGTTATTTAGTAGCATATTGTTTGGCCTCCATGTGTTTATGTTTTTTACAGTTTTTTTTTCCTGTATTTGACTTCTAATCTCATAGTCTTGTGGTCAGAAAAGATGCTTGATATGATTTCAATTTTCTTAAATTTACCGAGGCTTGATTTGTGATCCATGATGTGATCTATCCTGGAGAATGTTCCATATGCACTTGAGAAGAAAGTGTATTCTGCTGTTTTCGAATGGAATGTCCTATAAATATCAATTAAGTCTATCTGGTCTATTGTGTCATTTAAGGCTTGTGTTTCCTTATCAATTTTCTGTCTGGATGATCTATCCATTGGTGTAAATAGAGTGTTAAAGTCCCCCATTATTATTGTGTTACTGTCAATTTCTCCTTTTATGGCTGTTAGCATTTCCCCTGTGTACTGAGGTGCTCCTATGTCGGGTGCATAGATATTTACAATTGGTATATCTTCTTCTTGGATTGATCCCTTGATCATTATGTAGTGTCCCTGTCTCCTGTAATAGTCTTTGTTTTAAAGTCTATCTTGTCTGATATGAGTATTGCTACTCCAGCTTTGTTTTGATTTCCATTTGCATGGAATATCTTTTTCCATCCCTTGCCTTTCCGTCTGTATGTGTCTCTAGGTCTGAAGTGGGTCTCTTGTAGACAGCATATATATGGGTCTTGTTTTTGTATCCATTCAGCTAGTCTGTGTCTTTTGGTTGGAGCATTTAATCCATTTCCATTTAAGATGATTATCGATATGTATGTTCCTGTTACCATTTTCTTAATTGTTCTAGGTTTGTTTTTGTGGGAGTTTTTCTTCTTTTGTGTTTTCCACCTAGAGAAGTTCTTTTAGCATTTGTTGTAAAGCCGGCTTGGTAGTGCTGAATTCTCTTAGCTTTTGCTTGTCTGTGAAGCTTTTGATTCCTTCATCGAATATGAATTAGATCCTTGCTGGATTGAATAATCTTCGTTGTAGGTTATTCCCTTTCATCACTTTAAATATGTCCTGCCACCCCCTTCTGGTCTGCAGATTTTCTGCTGAAATATCAGCTGATAACCTTATGGGGATTCCCTTTTATGATATTTGTTGCTTTTCCCTTGCTGCTTTTAATATTTTTTCTTTGTATTTAATTGTTGTTAGTTTGATTAATATGTGTCTTGGCATGTTTCTCCTGTATGGGACTCTCTGTGCTTCCTGGACTTAGGTGACTATTTCCTTTGCCATGTTTGGGAAGTTTTCATGTATAATCTCTTCAAATGTTTTCTCAGGCCCTTTCCCTTTCTCTTCATCTTCTGGGACCACTATAATTCAAATGTTGTTGCGTTTAATGTTGTTCCAGACGTCTCTGAGATTGTCCTCATTTCTTTTCTTTTTTCTTTATTCTTCTCCACAGCAGTTATTTCTACCACTCTATCTTCCCGCTCACTTATCTGTTCTTCTGCCTCAGTTATTGTGTTATTGATTCCTTCTAGTGTATTCTTCATTTCAGTTATTGTGTTGTTCATCACTGATTGTTCTTTAGTTCTTCTAGGTCCTTGTTAACCATTTCTTGTGTCACCTTGATCCGTGCCTCCACTCTATTTCCGAGGTCTTGGATCATTTTTATTATCATTACTCTGAATTCTTTTTCAGGTAGACTGCCTGTTTCCTTTTCATTTATTTGCTCTTGTGGGGTTTTACCTTGCTCCTCTGTCTGCAACATATTTCTCCTTCTTCTCATTTTGTCTAACCTACTGTGTTTATGGTCTCCTTTCCACAGGCTGCAGGGTCGTAATTTCTCTTGCTTCTGTTGTCTGTCCCCTGGTGAATGAGGTTGGTCCAGGGGCTTGTGTAGCCTTCCCGGTGGGAAGGGCTGGTGCCTGCCCTCTGGTGCATGGAGCTGAGTTTTTTCCCTCTGATGGGCAGTGCCACATCAGGTGGTGTGTTTTGGGGTGTCTGTGAGCTTAGTATGATTTTAGACAGCCTGTCTGCTGTTTGGTAGGGCTGTGTTCTTGTCTTGCTGGTTGTTTGATGTGTGGTGTCCAGCACTGCAGCCTGCAGGCTGTTGGATGGAGCCGGGTCTTGGTGTTGATACAGATACCTCCAGGAGAGCGCATACCGATTAATATTCCCTGGGCCTGGGAATTCTCTGGAGGTCCACTGTACTGGACTTAGAGCTCCCATCCCCGAGGCCCAGGCCTGACCCCTGGCTGGGGAAGCAAGAGCCTGCAAACCCCACAGTGTGGCCAGAGAAAAAAGAAAGAAAAGAAAACAGACAAAACTCAAGACAAATAGCAAAAACGAAAACCAACAGCAGTAACAAAACAATACACACACACACACACACACACACACACACACACACACAGAAGAAAAACAAAATCAAAAACACAGGAACAAACGAAAGAATTCAAAAATGAGAACAGTCAATGAGGACTAACCTAACAAAAACAAAAAAATGGAAAATAAAACAAAAAGAGAAAGCAAGAAAACAAAAATAAAGCAAAGAAAACATAAAATAGACACATAAAAACAATAAAAATAAAATAAAATAAAATAAAAACAACAAAAACAAGAAAAAACCCCACAAAACAACAGTAAAGTAAAAATAGAAAAATAAAAGAATATATATTTAAAAAATAATAAAAATGAAAGATAAATAATAAAAGCAAAAACACCAACAACTGAACAAAACGAAACAAACAAAAAAAGAATAATAGCACAAAGAATATTTTCCTGGGGCCTCCTCCATCAGTGTCCTTGTTCCCACAGTGAGCCAGAGCCAATCCCCACCTCCCCAGGAGGCCTTCCAATACCTCTAGGTAGTCTCTGGACCTGCTGTGGGCACTGTGGGGCCAGCTCAGACTCTGATCTGGCCTGACTCCCACGTGTACTTGTCCCCAAAGTCCACTGCTGCGAAGGCTAGACTGGTCTCAATTGTGGTAACTCTCATTGTCTCTTCAGATTTTCCATAGACACAGGATTTACCAAACCGATCTTGGGGATTTAATCTAAGGCTTGTGCAGTTGCACAAGCTGCACCAGATTTCTGTTCCTCTTCCTTAGTAGCACTGCCCCTGGGGCTTAACTTTGGTTTTGACCCCATCTCTGCATGTGTGCCACACTCAGGAGTCTGTTTCCCAACCAGGCCAGAAGGAGTGAAAGCAGCGGCTGATTGAGGCACACTTACTCAGGCCAGGAAGAGGTACAGCGGCCACGATTGGGGTGTGTGCGAGTTGCCTGCAGCAGTGGGGACCAACAGGCAATTGCAACAGACTGTGGTGTGCTCGCTCTGGTGGGAGCCCCTCCCAGTGCATGTGGAGGCAGGAGCTGGCATATGGGAGTTGTGTCCCTGCCCCCCACGCACCTCTCAACAATGGCACCGCGCTTTCCAAGCAGACCACGCTTCCTCTAGGGCATTCCCGGCCACACATCCCCTCACTCCTGTCCCCTCTGCTGTATCCGTGCAGCCAACAGCGCTCCTCCCTGGATCCGTTGTCCCAACCCCCACGCTTCAGCACTCAGCCCCTGCCAGCATAGGTGGACTCCCGTCCCAGACAGTGGTGCCCAGGGCTGATTCCCAAGGAGGCTTTGGGATGGATGGTGCTCAGGTCCCCAGAGCCCATGCAGGTGGAGGAGACCCTGCCCCAAGGGGCGGGCAGGCCCGCTCAGATGGGAGCCCCTCCCAGTGCCTGCGGATGCAAAGAAGCTGGAGGGTGGGGAAAGGGGTTGTAATGGTGGCCCACTCTTTGTGCACCACTCAACAATGATGCCTTGCTTCTATGGTGTCCCAGGCTTTTTCTGTAAACTTTCCTGGTTGTGGAGCTCCTTATTCCTATCCCTTCAGGCTGTCTTTTCACAGCCAACAGCTGTCCCCTCCCTGGGTCCACCCTCCTACCCCCACAACAAGTGACTCACAACTCAGTCTGGAATGCACAGAGCTGCCGTGTATACTATGTGTGCAGTTCTTACTTTGTCCTGCCTTCCACAGACTGGCTTCTGCATTCTCCTTTGATCCCCCGAAGGTCCTTTTCTATCCCAGCTGATTTCCCCACCATGAGGGAGTTTTTCTGAGTGTGGGGACCTCCCTTCACCTTCAGCTTACCGCCAGGGTTGCTGGTCCCTTTTTTGATTCCTCTTTTCTTTTCTTCTTCTTTCTTTCGTCCTACCCAGTTGTAAGGGGACTTTTCTTGTCATTTTGGATGTCTGAAGTCTTCCGCTAATGTTCAGTAGGCGTTCTATGAGAACTGTTCCATTTGTAGATGTATTCTTGATATACTTGTGAGAAGCGACGAATTTCGCATCCTCCTATTCCACCATCTTGACTCCTCCACAGCAAATATTTTTTAAAACTAAGGAAAACTAAGACATTTTCAACATGCAAAATCCGAAAGAAATATTACCAGAAGACCTGCACTTCACGAAATGTTTAAAGATGCCCTTTATGCAGACGGAAAATGATATTAGATGGAAATATGAATCTACACAGAGTAAGAATGAACACTGGAAATGGTAACTCCAAGGATATAAGTACAATTTATTTTTCTTATTATTTAAATATTTTTGAAAGATAATGGAGAATTTAAGGCAAAAGGAATAACAGGGGCTTCCCTGGTGGTGCAGTGGTTGAGAATCCCCCTGCCAATGCAGGGGACACGGGTTCGAGCCCTGGTCTGGGAGGATCCCACATGCCGCGGAGCAACTGGGCCCGTGAGCCACAACTGCTGAGCCTGCACGTCTGGAGCCTGTGCTCCGCAATGGGAGAGGCCGCGATAGTGAGAGGCCCGCGCACTGCGATGAAGAGTGGCCCCCACTTGCCGCAACTAGAGAAAGCCCTCGCACAGAAACGAAGACCCAACACAGCCAAAAATAAATAAATAAATAAATTAAGAATGCAAATGACCCAAGGATCAGGTGTTTCAGTTTAAAAAAAAAAAAAAAAAAAGGAATAACAATGCACTGTGAGGTTTACAATACATGAAGAAATAAAATATATGGCAATAACGGTACAAAAGTTAGGCAAGGAGAAATGAATATATCTAGTTACAAGGTCCTTATGTTATATGTGAAGTGGCATAATACCACATGAAGGTTGATTGTGATAAATTAACTAGGTATATCATATAATGCCAAAAGAACCACTAGCATAATCCCAAAAAGTTATAGCTAGTAAGATAACAAAAGAGATTAAAATGGAATAATAAAAAAATAATTAATTCAAAAGAAGGCAGAGAAGAACAAAAAGAAATAAGAACAGAAGGAAAATAGGAAATTTATAGCATGATGATAGATTTAAACCAAAACATCAATAATCACATTAAATGAGAATTGTCTAATCACTCCAATTACAAAGCAAGGGCTGTCAGTTTGGATAGAAAGGTGACACTCAACTATATGCTGCCCAAGAAATACTCTTTAAATATAAAACTACAAAGAAGTTAAAAGAAAATGGATGGAAAAAGATATGTAATGCTAAGTTAACAGTAATCAAAGTAGACTAGAGAGGCTATTTTACCATCAAAGTCGATTTCAGAGCAAAATATTACCTGGGAAAAAGGTCATTTCATAATGATGAATTTTCAATTTCCCTATCAATTCCAAACCATCTTTTTACTATTTTCCAAAAGTCCCTCAAAGGGCAACTATTCCTGTTTTCTTTTCTTTTTTTTTGGTCATGGATTTCCACCACCCGTTCTTTTTTAGTAGCTTTTTGTTATTTCAAAAGGAATTTAGAGATAGGGAGAAATGGTAACATCATATTTTCAATGTACCATCTTGATCAGATAATCATTAAATACAATCCGAGTAATTTCTGTCATACATTTAAAGGAAATGAGCCACTGGTGATGGCTTTGGGAGAAGACCATCATATACTTATTTGCCGGAAGAACATTTGATGAAATTTAGTTTAATTTGTGATGCTCTATGGGAAGTAAAATTGAAGCTATGCAAATGAAAGGGCCTATAAATTATAGTACCAAGTTTCCAACTTAGACTAAAACTAAGTGAGATAGATATTGCCCTACATTTATACTGAACTCTTAAAGAATAGAAGCCATGACTTATTCATTTCTCTAGTCCTAATGCATGCACAGTGCCAGGATCTTTCTACATATTCAGGGAATGTTTGTAGAATGACTGAAAATAAAGGTTAACATTTCTAATATTTGTAATGAATTTTAAGCAGCTGGATACAATTTTATTTACGTTTTTGGCATTGACTCGACATTTTTATCTGTTTGGAGGTCCTACCAATTAATCCATACTTTCAAAATGTCCAAGTATAGTTCTACAGAACTTATAATTTTTTAAGTCACATTCATTTACCTTGTACTTCCCTGATAATTGTAAATGTCTGTTACAAGAAATGAATGAACATGGACACCAGGAAAATACTGTTCCTGCTAGAAGTACAAGCCTGTCATCATGTACCAATTTTTTAAAACAAATAAAAGCATGATTTTTATTGGGTAAATATATAAGGATCCAAAAAAAATTTGAAAAACACTGCTATGCTGACTAATGGTCAGCATGTTTTTGTAGAAATTCCCTAAACAAGTTTGTGAGAAAGCGTTACCCTTCTTGTCCCTTTTTTTGGCTTATGTTTGATTTCAGTTATTTTAATCAGTGTTTTTTCCAAGCCTAATGATGTTGTTTGCTAGTCTTCCCATGTTACATCAAATGAATTTGAAAACCCTCTGAGACATCTAAATAGCAAATGCAGTAAATATTCATCATGTGGAATTAATAATGGCATCTTGAAATGTTCAATTTTTTTAATGTTCTCTCTTTACCACAAAGAACCATCACCTAATATGGTATTAAAAACAAAGGAGGGCCATGGCTAGATTTTATATCACATTGACAGGAGAAAAAGCAGAACTGTGAGATCACCCTGGTGACGAGCTCTGAATAGCCCACTTCCAAAACTTAAAGTCTTATTAAGTATGTTGGGAAAATCAGAATCTGGATTTATGTTTACTCAGACAATACTTCTAATAAGAAATGAACTAAATAATTATGAATTGGCTGAATAAATGAATATCCATTCATTGCTCATTTCTGATACAGCAGAAATGCAAACAATAGCTTTCTATTGATCCCAAGACTTTATCAGACTTACAAAGTAAAAATTAGAACTTTCCAGTCAGATGTTAAATTATATAGAGCATATGAAGGAGCTTTGCAAAATGTCATTTGACTTCTGGTTTATGGAAAAAGCTTTATCTTGAGTCACATTCAATTCGCCTACCTTATTTATTTGTTATTATCAAGTATAACAGAAAAAAAGAAAGGAAAAGGGGCAAAGATTAACAAAATCAAGTAACGGAAGACTTGAGGTCACTGCGATTTTTTTAAATGTGCTTTATTGGTTGGGTGGTACTTATTTTTGGACTATTATTTTTGCCTTTCCTGTTAAAATAAACTTTAAATGCTAGAAAAATAACTAGATCTGCCAATTGTTGTGGTTACTTTTATTCCTGCCACTCTTCTCATTAACTTTCACTTGGAAAAAGAATACTCCAAGAATTGGTGACAGTAATTTTAGTTCCATGTGTTAAATTTATTTAACTGAACTGTTTGGAAATTTCAAAATTTTAGGCTAGCTTGATACCAAAATTAATATATTTAGATTTTGTCTCTAGTAACCACTAGAAGATTTTTTGAATGTATAATTTCCAAACAACTAGAATAAAGAGAAAAAGAACAAAGAAGACTCAATGAGTTAGTGAAAGGGAGGAAAGATAAAAAATAAAACAAACCAAGAAAAACCCCAAAACTCCAAAACCAAACCAAACCAAATAGGTCTTGACAAATCCAGAGTGTCTGTTAGTTAGATTAACTTTACAGACTATGTGGGACACAACTCACGTATTATCTCCTTTATAGCCTTTTCTTAGAACTCTGTTAAATATGGAGGTTAAAGCATCCACTGGTTTCATTTTCCTGGCAGACAGAAGAGTTTCCATTTTGTCAAACATTTGGAAATCAAATGTTGGTATTTTTCATACAATTATTGTCAAGAAACATTTCCTTAGGGATATCAAACTAGCTGCCAGTGGAAGGGACTAAAAAAACATGTTTGTCCATTTGTTCTGCCCCAAGAGACTGTTTCCCTTTGCCACCTCTGTACCAACTGGTGATGAAAACACATTTGAACATATTAAAACTAACTATCTCAGCAACAGACACCCACTGCCTTTCAGAACAGGCCAAAGAAATGTCACTGGTGTCACTGATACAACTTAAATTTAGATGCAATTAGACTTTGACGCCTGCTTTATTTGCCAAAATTTGAGCTGTTTGCTGCTATTTGTTGAAGATCCTTCTATGTCACCAGAATGTTTATTTCAAAAGCACCATAAACATTGTTCTTGCAAGAACACATGACTTTTCAGAGACTCTTCACAAGCAGAGAGATGCTTCTTTTCTCCTTGTCTCCTAATGTGTGTATGAGTGAATATACATATATAACGGGGCCAAACTAAAGTTTGCAAACATGGCTATTGAGAAATTAAAATTTTAAAATGAAATTTAAGTAGGAGTATATTTCTACTAGTAATTGTAGGTGGATGTTTTCCAAAGAGGGTTGAATGAAACAACACCAAGCTAAAGTGAGATGAAGATCAAAACAGATAGTTTCCCTTTTTTTTTTTTTTTCTGTCTTGATGAAAGAAAACAGGAAGATCTGACTACATACATCAGAATGTATGGAAGTTCTAGTTCATGCTAATGAAGAAGAATTTATCTGGATGGACTTTCTAGGCCTCTGGCAGAACTGAAAGCTCAATAAACTCCAAGTATTGTTATAATCTACGGGCAACTGGAAAAGAGTCTGGAAGTCAAGATTAGTCAAATTAGATAAATTCAGGTTTCCCAGGGAAAAGTCTCAGAATACAAGTGACTAGGAAGTATAAAGGTGAAAGTAAAGAGTGCTCCTCCATAGAAAAAACACAGAACAGACTATTGATGAATAATCAAATTTAACAAGATAAGAAATATATAAGGACAGAAAATGTCCCTGGTGATCTAATCATGAAATTAATCATTGATGCTTTTTTATTGTACAAATGAACAAGAATAAAAAGTCATAATATTAAATGGTACATCACTATAAGTACTTTCACTCACTAGTGATTATAGTACACATCTTACAGTGGTGTCAAGAACAAGGGTATCAAGAAAATTTGCAGCATTTACCACAGTGAATTCACCTGGTATACCTATATATCATTAGTTATCTTTGTGAAAAGAGAAAAAATCTAAAGAATAAGGGAATGACCAAATTATCCTTGTGGATATCCTCAAAGAAATACTGTGTAGGAATTAAAGATGCTTATTAAACATAGAGTAACGTGAAAATTTTATGGTGTTCTAATGATAAACCAAGAAAATTTAGCACAACAAAATTTACATGTAAAGTTTTATCAAAACTATGTAAACTACAATCTATGCATAGAAACACATCAAAACGGTTACTGAAGTTTTCTTCAGGAGCTGTTATCATCAATGATACATATTTCTCTTCTTTTTACCTTCCTGTGTCTTGTAAATTATAAATCTTACAGCACACTTTATTTTTATAAAATGTAAAGTTTTCTTTAGGCTCACTTAGGCTCTGTAGAAGTGTCCATTTAATTCCCTTTCCAGATACTATCTAACATTACGACATTTACTTAACTCTTGAGACAAAATTTTTTTATAGTCCCCTCAGCTTCTATCTCACTTGCTTCCTCTTTAGCCTGGATTTAAATGAATTAAACACAGTCAGTTGATCAACTGTGAACAACAAATAATCATTTTGCTATTTTCCCACTTCACAGATCAGAACGTTTTCTTTAATTAACTGAACTATTTGACATTGTATTGTTTCCCCCAATTGCTGCACTCCATCTTTTTTATGTACTCTTAAACCAAGATACAATTAAGCATACTACCAACAAATATGAGAGAAGCAAAAGTGTTATGCATGTGTCAGCTTACGAAAAACTCCACAACACTCAAATGTAGTTGTTTAGGCTATCAACAACAGAAACCATACCAAAACAATCTATCTCTGGAAATTAGTTTGCTCCCTTCTTTCTAAATTTCCTCAAGTATTCCATCTCACTTTAAAGGCTTTGTTAACTCTCCTCAGTTTTTACATAATTACTTTAATTGAGAGTCTTTCCTCAGGTAAGTATCAAAGGTAATCACAATACAATGATATCATCTATTTCCACTATCTTTTATGCATACAGATAGCAAGGTGTCTAGTATAGTTAACACAGCTGGAGTATACAGGTCTACTGAATTCCTTACATTTTGTACTGAGAGTCACAGATTTTATTTTCCTTAATTATGCTAATTAAGATGTATAAAGGCCAAAGTTCTAGTACATCCCTAAATCCTAATGATTTAAAAAGTGTGTCTAAATTTTCTTAGTCCTTCTACGCTTAGTTCAAATAAAAGTTCAGAAAACAAATGATTGCCTCTTATTGGTCTATTATGACAGGTGAAAATATTTCAGTGCTCATTAAAATTTATTTTTAAAATGAGGAAATTTTCTTTTCACACAAGTTCTATTCATACATCATTAAAGACCAAAACCAAAATAGTCCAACAGAAGAATGAAAAGAAAAAATTGTGACTGATTGGTGTAACTGCTCCTATTTGCTAAATCCTAGTTTTTACTTGACAATCCTAGTTTTGTTTGTACAGTTGGTATTTCAATGTATAAAAGTCTGAAGTCAACATGGAAGTCAAAAATTATAAAGTCAAATGGAAACCAAAAGTGCAAAACATATAATTTGTGTCATATGCCATAACACATTTTCTCATGGTTAGGATTTTGTATTGATGGCCTCTGATCTCTAGTTCAGCCATCCACAATTTTTGAGCAAATTATGAGATGAGAAGGGAAGAGGAAAGGTACTGCCCTCACTAAGAGCCTATGAATAGAACCAAAGGACCTATATCTGTTCTGTATACACTGTGAAGGTAGTGTGGCTCATAGTTTTATTGATTACACTTTTATACAAAATACTGTCCATTCCCTGTTTTGTTTCTTTCTGTCACTTTCTTGTCGTAGTTGTCTTCCAAGAATGAAGAAACAGACAGTGGGGTAAAAAATATAGTAAGAGCTTTGGACATGGAGCTCTACTTAGTTCTTAGGTAACCTAGACCAGTTGTTATTTTTCCGAACCTCAGAGTCTTCATCTAATAAAAGGGGTGATGTTATCTATGTGCTTCTCAGTAATTTTGAGTCTCAATAAAATGTTAGTACAGTTATACTGAAAAAGTATAGTAATATCAATTATTTTATTATATCTACTTTGCTTACAGTATTCAGCTTCAGCATGTAGAAGCTTATTAATAATTACTTCAATATTTTAACAATGCCTCTATATAGAGTGGTTATATAAATTTTTGCCCAAAATATATAATAATTACTCCAGACAGAGGGTATATGGTTAACCAACTTACAACTACTGAGCTGGATGAGTTTTCAGCATATCATTAGACACAAATGAATTCCAGCAAGCAATTTACCACTTTAAAATTGCCTACTTGCCAAATGCCATGCTATGTAAAAGAACTGAAATGGAAGATTACTGTCATTATTTGAACAATTCAAACCAAAACACCACTTTTGTCTCTTTCACAAGTAAATGGCTTTTGAACTCAATTTCACCTTTAAAAAAAAAAAAGGAAACTTGTTCTGTTTTTCACTAATTTCATTTCCTAAAAACTCTGCTTAATGCTATGCATAAATTCTCTATCATAGTAACAACCCTATGTAGTAGGTGTTATCATCTCCATTTTTCAGATAGAGAAACTGAGTTCCCAGAGGTTACAGAGGATTTCCCTGAAACACAAATAGGCTACATTCTCAAAACTATGTACTGTAACAAAGATGTACTTCTTAAAGTTGTAATGAAAAACAGGGTTTGTGTGAATTTAAAGCCAATGTACTTAAATACTACTTTATATCAACTACTAAATATAGTACCTGTCATATAGCAATTCCTCAAAAATGGTCACTAGCATTGTCATTAATAATATTTATAATGATCACAGACAAATCATAAGGAACACCGAGTCATGGTAATAGTCTATAAAGATCTCTTCATTTTAAAATATTATCAAGAATGTTCAAATGATCTTTTGGACTGAATAATAAAAAGCCAATCACAGTGGCAAATTAGAGTGCCTTTTTTCTCATAATTTTACAGGTCACTTAAATGAATACTGTAAATTAATCAAATTTCCTGGGCTCTAGGAGCATATCAGAATAAAACTGCCTAGAGTGTTCTTTCTAGAGAGACCATTACACTGCAGCACCATTAGATTAACAACTTCATTGTGAGAGAGGAAAGGGAAAGTCACTTAATTTATAACAGTGATAAATTACTTCAATTCAAAATTGAATTAGTAAGTACACATTTCAGAAATGAAGTTCAAATCTTCAATAGACTTACAGCCCCTTTTAAAAACAAGAATGTCCATTATTTTCAATTTAATAGAACATCAAGTATTATCAACAACAGAATATTTGTTAAAAGCATATTCATTTTTAAAGTAGTTTTAGAAAGCAATTAGATAGTAAAACCCCTATATATCTACATTTAGTATGCTACTAATAATAACTGTAGTACAAGACTGATTTGTTTGACTTTATATAGACAATTTGGATAGGTAAACATAATGATCAGAAATTTCCAAAAATACATTGGAAAAAAAAGTTTTCCCCTTTAACAAAATAAAAGATAGGACACTTTAATTGGAACTGTGCCAAGGTTCCATACAATGTTTACTACTTAAAGTTGCTACCGGGAGTATCTGGTTGGTTATTCTAAACACGAATTTCATCTTACTTGGATTTGGAGCAGTTAATGATGAACCCGGGGCCAGGTACTCAGCTGTGCCCCATGTTCTCTCCCATGACTTGACCAGTGACACAAAGACAACAAGCTGATGTGAACAGCTGCATGCTAAACCCAAGATTTAGAGACTAGAAATGGAGACAAGGCATCAGCAAATCTTCCTGGTAGCACTGTCAAGTTCTTGAACTTGCACAGCTTGTTAATTAGACCATATACCCAATTAGAGACAATTAATACATGCCTTTTGGTGGGGTTTTTTTTCATAGTGCCCCTAGTGGCTCCTGAGATGAAATGACTACATATGGCAACAGCCTCAAGAGAGACCTGGTTTACTGCAGGATCAGGAAATGTAGGAACTTCTTCCCAAATGAGGCACCTAAAAAGTTTTTAATGATACAGCCCTTGGCCAAATTTTGTTATGGCATCCTCCCAGGTGCCCAGCTTGCTAGCACTCCTCCCTTCCCTCTGAGTATCCTATTTCCTCAGACTCCCTCCTCACCTACTTAGTTGGCTGCCTCTGCCTATTCTTACTTTGTGCTGACTTGATAAATTTTTCTTAAGGTCTTTATTACAGTGGACTCAGTAAGGCAAAAACCTATACAGGAAGTTGTCTGATTTTTCCATCCACTGAAAAAAGCCTGCTGTTCAGGGCTGCCCAATAGGCTTGTGCCACCTCTGCTACTAGGTCAGCTTAGGCCACTTGTCTTTTTGAGAGGTGATTTTAGTACAATTGCTACCTTCCTCTTGATCACAAACGATAAAGTCTCCTTCCTCCTACTCACACGGAACAAAATAAATGAAGAATTGTATTACCGATGGGTTTTTAATGATCCCACTATCAGCCTTAGTCTGGTGTAAGGAGAAAATTTGCCACCTACTTTGGCAATCGACTGCAGTAACCCAGAGCATTCCTTAGAATGACAGTCACTGCTCTCAACAATCACTAAAACTAAATTTGGAAGTTCATTCATTTGCCTAGTTCTCCTTGGATTGCTCTAGCAACTCTGGAGCAGTGAAGACAGTGAACTGTGGTTTCAACACAATTGTGCTCTGGGGAATAACATGAGTGACCTGGACTATGTCTAACTTACAGGCTTGGTCCAACTGGGATACAGAAAGTTTGTCCACACTACCGTACACACACACATGCATATGCCCATGCACGTGTGTACATGTACAGGTGATGTAGTTGAGTTACAACTCAGTTGTCTCATAACAACTAGCATATTTTTTATTTTAAACTGTCTTTTAAAATATGTTTTTCTAGACCAAAGTCTGCTGAAGAAAGCAGAACAGTTTAGCTCACCTCTTGCTCTATGGTTATTACAGAGCATCTATTTCTATTATATAAATTATAGAACATCAATTCAGGATAAGAAAAATAATTAGATTCAGTATGAGGGATTAAAGTTGTAAATATTTTTAGTTTTTAAGATAATTATGATAACTAAACATTATTTAGTTTTTATACATGCCAGGAACTATGCTAAGTGCCACAGATGAAATATTTCATTTGTTGCTTTCAGCAACATTGTGAGTTAGATTCTAATATTATCTCTATTTCTAAAATAAAGAAACAAGCTCAAAGAAATTAATTCCCTAGCCCAAAGCACAGAGCCAAAAAGTGACAAAACAGGATTAAACCCAGGTCTGCCTTTGGGACAGCAAAGATAAGGCTTATAGGATCTAAAAATCTTACCTCTCTGGCAATACCCTGCATCATTTCTCCCCTAGTTCTCTGTGTTCCAGTCACGCTGGCCTTCATTCAATTTTTCATACTCTGCATGTGCCTACAGTTCCTACTCCTGGATTTACCCCATTATAATATTTTATAATCATGTACTTACTGTGATTATCTGATTAATTTCTTTCTCCATCACTAGTGAAGGCCAAATCCATGTCCACTTTGCTTACTATTACTTGAGAAGAAACAGTGTGGAGTGGGGCTCAAAAGCATGGGTTTTGGAGCCAAACTACCTGACTTTCCTACAGTGAGTTATTTAACTTCTGTCTCAATGCTGTTATCTATAAAATGGGGATAGCAATAATATTTACTTCGTGAGAAGTACTGAGGAGTAAATGGACTTAAAAAAACCCACAAACACTTAAACCATATCTTGGTACCAGGAGGACTTAATAAGAATCAGTTTATTATTATTTCTGTTTATTCCTAACAACTTTCACAGTGCTGGTTTGATAGTATTAGATAGTAAGCACTCCATACATATTTTTAAAATAAACGCACACCACACATGCATAAATGAATGAATGACTAAATCTTCTGGAGTTATCCCAGTATCTTCTTTGGTTTCATCACATCACACCTATTCAAGGTTTGACATTGCCTACCAAAAATTTAGCCAAGGATCAGTGCTACTTGATCCTGCATCACGGAACAGACATCATCTCTGGATGCTCTTGAAAAGTTCTGGCTTTGGAGTTCAGAGGCCAGAGATCTGACCCTACCACTCTTAAATGAATAACTTAGTGTTATGGTTTGGTACTAGCACCTTCAAAATATTATTTTTTCTTCTAAGAAAGTGAGAAAGAATACAGAAAATTCATTGACAACACCTGAGCTCAGAAAACCTTTGGGTATATTCAAAACTGCCTTACAGTTGTGAAACAAGAGCATCCCCTTCTGATAACCACACTGTACATGAAGATTTCATATCAATAATGGCATATTATTGGACACTTACCATGTTTCAAGAATTTAACATACATAATCCCCAATCATCATAACAACCCTAAGGGGGAAGTGCCGTTATTTCAATTTTATCAGGGAGAAGCTTCATAAAAGTTAAGGAACTTGAGCAAACTCACACAACAAGAAAAGGAAGGCGTGTGATTGGAATACTACAGCACCTCATTTTATTCTTGTATATGTACTCCGTATTCAGCAAATTAGCACAAATATCTTCTAAAGGAAAGATAATTGTTAAAAGGGTACATTTTTAACATATTGAAGGCAATTAGTAAAGATGTTAAAACATCAGTAAATGTGGCTTGCCTTCAAATGTCAAAGATAAATATAAGACTAAAGTATTTCTGGCATCTTTACTGGACATCCCATCTTTGAGAACAAGGTAAGGCAATGGTTTTACTCATCTTTCCTCAGGAACACAGCTAAGATTTAGTGGGTAGATTAAATTTAGTATGGAGCTACTACATGCAGCTGTCTGTTATAAAGTAGATGTTAGATCCTGTTATTGTCATATATGCAGAAAAGTACACTTTCATTGGCTTTAATGTGTGAAAAAGTAAGATCTTTCCTAATAGAGGAATCCTGGAGGCCATCTGTCCAAGGAGAAGAACCAATTCCCAAGCTGACCATAACAGCACAAAAAGTACTTATTTATTTATACTGTATCTTAAAGTCCTATGACCAGGCTTTAAATGGCCAAACAGGATTTTCTCTTGGCAGACGAGAATAAACTGCCCCAGCTAAGAAAAGCAATGAGGAGAGAATCCAGATGAATGAGTTTTCCTTGTGTTTCTTTAAGATGCAGTCAGTTATACAGTGATGCTCACAGATCCACTGAACAAGACAGCCTTAACATTCCTCTCAGTTAGACTCAACTTTAGACAAGTTTCTTCCTGCCTATAAGACTCTGAACTCCCTTTTCCTAGAGCATTTACTTTAGACAATTTGGAATTGTAAATTCTTTATCTGTTCCTTTGAGATGGAAATCTTCTCCCAGTCTCTTGTTTTACAACCCAGGAAGGTCTTTCTAAAGGCCCAGGGAGCCAATCTTCCCACTGAAATGTAATCATCAAGAAAAACAGAGCCCCAGCCCCTATCTCCCAGTCTTATGGGAGGTTAGGAGCCAAACTTCCACAAGAACCAGGTAGCAAACACAAGTGGTCTGATCACATTGATCAACTTCCCCATCTCCAAAATCCTCTAGTACTTTTCCACCAGTTTACCTCAGTGCTTAAAAACACTCCCGCCTTTTTTTTTTTTCCAGCAGAAGTTGAGTTCAATCTCTCTCCCCTCTTGCAATAGTCTTAAATAAAGTTTTCCTTGCCTGTTTAACTCTCAGGTGCAATTTTCGTTGACATCTCAGAGCCACTTCTTTCAGAAATACACTGCTGCATGGTCAACTTTCTAGCAGCTCTACATCCACTCTAGAATCAAATTGCCAAAAAAAACTTGTAATACCCACTCCAGCCACTATTCCCCATTCTCTCTCACCAGCTTTGTGTATGACTCCAGCATAGAACCAGTAACACTAAGTTATGAATTTTTTTTGTTCCACTGGACTGTGAGCTACTGGAAGAGAAAGTTTTTATTCACTTTTCTAATCCCAGGGTCTAAGCCAGTGCCTGCAGGACACACACATATCACTCTAGGGGGAGCACCCAGGCAACCTAGTACAAGGGTCCCCAACCCAGGCTGCACAGCAGGAGGTGAGGAACTGGGCTGCACAGCAGGAGATGAGCAGTGGGTGAGCAAGCGAAGCTTCATCTGTATTTACAGCCACTCCGCATCACTCACGTTACTGCCTGAGCTCCACCTCCTGTCAGATCAGCAGCGTATTAGATTCTCATAGGAGTGCGGACCCTACTGTGAACTGCGCACGTGAGGGATCTAGGTTGCGTGCTCCTTTTGAGAATCTAGTACCTGACGATCTGAGGTGGAGCTGAGGCGGTGACGCTAGCGCTGGGGAGCAGCTGCAAATACAGATTATCATTAGCAGAGAGGTTTGACTGCACAGAGACCATAATAACTCAATTGCTTGCAGACTCAGATCAAAACCCTATCAGTGAATGGCAAGTGACAATTAAGCTGCATCTGGTGGTAGGCTTTATAGTGGCAAGTGAGTTGATGTACTTCAATTGTACAGCTGCATCTGGTGGCAGGCTTTAAGTCAGAATCCGACACTTATTTTAGTCTTGCGTGGCCCACCCATTATTTTAGTTACCACTTCTGTCCTCGCCTCTTTCCCGCACTGCACACTTGTCTCAGTCACAGTTTTGGTAAGCCCACAAGCTAACCCTATCCAAAATGAGTAAAAAACAAATGTTGCTGGAGAGCTTCTTTGAAAAAGGGGGAAAGACCCAATGATGAGACAGCAGAAGACTCTAAGACTGCCACCAAATGAAAGCTGCATTTAAAAGAAAATACCAAGAGTCCTACTTAAATTACGGGTTCATTGCAACATGTGATTCACATTCTCCAAGCCTACTTTGTATAATATGTGGCAACTGGCTATCCAACAAAGCCATGAAACCTTCAAAACTGCTTCACCACATGGAGACCAAGCACCCTGCATTAAAAGACAAGCCTTTGGAGTTTCTAAAAGAAAAAAACGTGAACATGAAGAACAGAAGCAAGGCCACCACTTCATCAAATGTGTCTGCACTGAGATCATCATTCTTAGTGGCTAACCGCATTGCCAAAGCTAACAAGCCCTTTACTATCGGTGAAGAGTTGATCCTGCCTGCTGCTAAGGACATTTGTCGTGAACTTTTAGGAGAGGCTGCAGTTCAAAAGGTGGCATGTGTTCCTCTTTTGGCTAGTACCATAACTAGATGAGTTGATGAAACAGCAGAGGATACTGAGGCACAATTGTTAGAGAGGATTAATGAGTCACCATGGTATACAATCCAGGTTGACGCGTCTACCAATGTTGACAACAAAGCAACAATGCTTATTTTTGTGCGATATATTTTTCTGGAGGATGTGCATGAGGATATGTTATGTGCACTTTTGTTGCCAACCAACACCACAGCTGCAGAACTATTCAGGTCTTTGAATGATTACATATCAGGAAAACTGAACTGGTCATTTTGTGTCAGTATATGCATGGACAGAGAGGCTGCCATGACTGTATGGCTTTCCGGTTTCACTACTCGGGTCAAAGAGGTCGCTTCTGAATGTGGGTCTACACACTGTGTCATCCATAGAGAAATGCTGGCTAGCCAAAAACTGTCACCTAAGCTTAACAATGATTTGCAGGATGTGATTAAAATTATCAACCATGTTAAAGTACATGCCCTTAACCCACGTCTGTTCACGCAACTCTGTGAGGAGACGGATGCAGAGCACACACGTCTTCTCTTGTACAAAGAAGTGAGATGGCTTTCTAAAGGTAGATCACTGGCCAGAGTTTCTGAGTTACGAAAGCCGCTCCAGAGATTTCTTTTAGAAAACCAGTCACCACTGGCAGCACACTTCAGTGACACAGATGGGTCACAAAACTTGCTTACTTGTGTGACATATTCAACCTGATCAATGAACTCAATCTGTCACTTCAGGGGAGAATGACAATTGTGTTCAAGTCAGCAGATAAAGTGGCTGCATTCAAAGCCAAACTGGAATTATGGGGGCAACGAGTGAACATTGGGATTTTTGACATGTTTCAAACATCAGCAGAGATTTTGAAAGAGACTGAGCCAGGGCCTTCTTTCTCCCAGCTGGTGCATGATCACCTATCTCAGCTTTCAAAAGAGTTTGAGCATTACTTCCCAACCACGAAAGACCCCCTAACTGGGAAGGAATGGATCCGTGACCCATTTGTGAATAAGCCAGGTGAATCAATTTTGTCCACGCTACAAGAGGATCAACTGCTTGAGATCGCAAATGATGGTGCCCTTAAAAGTATGTCTGAGACCACTTCAAATCTCCACACGTTCTGGATTAAAGTCAAGGCAGAATACCCTGAGATTGCCACAAAAGCACTGAAAAGCCTGCTTCCATTTCCAACATCCAATCTTTGTGAAGCAGGGTTTTCTGCAGTGACAGCAACCAAAACAAGATTACGGAGTAGGCTGGACATCAGCAACACACTTCAGGTGTCACTGTCTCCCATCACCCCCAGATGGGACCATCTAGTTGCAGGAAAACAAGCTCAGGGCTCCCACCGATTCTGCATTATGGTGAGTTGTATAATTATTTCATTATATATTGCAATGTAATAATAATAGAAATAAAGTGCACAATAAATGCAATGCGCTTGAATCATCCCAAAACCATCCCCCTTCCCCAGTACGTGGAAAAATTGTCTTCCACGAAACTGGTCCCTGGTGCCAAAAAGGTTAGGGACCGTTGTTCTAGTACCTTATATATGGGGTGACCACATAATTTCTCATCTACATCAGGACAGTTTTAGGAGTGAAAATAATTTTATATAATTTCTGAAATATTTTGTTGCCACATAAATTAGTTCTATAAAATTATGGTTAAGAAAAAATTTCCCTAAAATATATTTTTGTGTGTTAACAAATTTAGATGCTAAAGAATCACAGACTTTCTAAATTTCAACACATTCCAAAACAGAATATCAATTTACACAGCTACAAATAGAAGTTCAATCAAATATTCTTCTCAAAAGATATTCCAAAACACAGTTATAGAATTTCAAAGTCCATCCTATACTTCATGTGAATTCTCATCATCTAATTTCTTTAGTTCCTCTCTTGCTGTTGCAGGGATAAATTTCAATGTCTCTGTTTGAAAGCTCTGTCTTCAAAAATTTAATTTGATAAAGCTTAAATTTTTTGGTACGCCATTTGTTGAGTACTTTTATTAAAGATATTTAACTGACTTTTAAAAATCAAACCACAGTTTATTTTGCAGTAATGGTCTACACTATTGTAGAGCATTTAGATTGAAATATTCTCCAAAGGCTCAGCATTTCTAAAATCTACCTGATGATGGGTAGCAGAGAGAAACAAAGTCATGCTGAAGTATTTATTTTTATTTATTTATTTATTTATTTTTTGGCTGCATTGGGTCTTCGTTGCTGTGTGCGCGTTTCCTCTGGTTGCGGCAAGCAGGAGCTACTCTTTATTGCGGTGCATGGGCTTCTCATTGCAGTGGCTTCTCTTGTTGCAGAGCACAGGCTCTAGGTGCATGGGCTTCAGTAGTTGTGGCTCGTGGGCTCTAGAATACAGGCTCAGTAGTTGTGGCACACGGGCTTAGTTGCTCCGCAGCATGTGGGATCTTCCCGGACCAGGGATCGAACCTGTGTACCCTGCATTGGCCGGCGGATTCTTAACCACTGCGCCACCAGGGAAGCCCTGAAGTATTTACTTTTATACAACATGTCTTCCTACAACAATCTGAAGTCCAAGTACTATATATAATGTGACTTGCATATTCTAAATTTTTGCTTCTTTGTAGATTGGTAGTGTATTTCAGCTCATTTGGATGCATAATGCACCTTAACAATTTCAAGTTCATTTCTGCTCCATAAATGCTTTAATTTATTAAGAACACTGTTTTTTTACTATGATGTTCAGAGTTACCAAAATCTGTATTCATATTATCAGCACAAAAGAAACTCTTTTAACTTCATTTTAGCTACTGAATAAATTCATAACCCTTTCAATAATGTCATTTTTGACAGAATTAACTTCTGAAAACTTTAGTTTCTTCCATGAATTGGATTTTTAAAAATGGAATCACTGGGGAGACCTTCAAGATGGCGGAAGAATAAGATGTGGAGATCACCTTCCTCTCCACAAATACATCAGAAATACATCTACATGTGGAACAACTCCTACAGAACACTTACTGAACACTGGCAGAAGACCTCAGATTTCCCAAAAGGCAAGAAACTCCCCACATACCTGGGTAGGGCAAAAGAAAAAAAAAAAAAAACACAGACAAAAGAATAGGGGCAGGACCTGCACCTTTGGGAGGGAGCTGTGAAGGAGGAAAAGTTTCCACACACTAGGAAGCCCCTTCACTGGCGGAGCAGGGGGGGTGGGCCGGGGGGAACCTTCGGAGCCATGGAGGAGAGCGCAGCAACAGGGGTGCAGAGGGAAAAACAGAGAGATTCCTGCACAGAAGATAGGTGCCAACCAGCACTCACCAGCCAGAGAGGTTTGTATGCTCACCCACTGGGGTAGGTGGGGTCTGGGAACTGAGGCTCGGGCTTCGGAGGTCAGATCCCAGGGAAGGACTGGGCTTGGCTGCAGGAACACAGCCTGAATGGGGCTAGTGCGCCACAGCTAGCCGGGAGGGAGTCCGGGAAAAAGTCTGGAACGGCCTAAGAGTCAAGAGTCCAGGGGGCTTCCCTGGTGGTGCAGTGGTTAGGAATCCACCTGCCAATGCAGGGGACATGGGGTCGAGCCCTGGTCTGGGAAGATCCCACATGCCGCGGACCGGCTAGGCCCGTGAGCCACAACTACTGAGCCTGCGCATCTGGAGCCTGTGCTCCGCAATGGGAGAGGCCGCGACAGTGAGAGGCCCGCGCACCACGATGAAGAGTGGCCCCCGCTCGCCGCAACTGGAGAAAGCCCTTGCACAGAAACGAAGACCCAACACAGCCAAAAATAAATAAATTAATTAATTAATTTAAAAAAAAAAAAGAGTCCATTGTTCCAGGGTGCGTGAGGAGACGGGATTTAGAACACCGCCTAAACGAGCTCCAGAGATGGGCGCAAGCCACAGCTATCAGCGCAGACCCCAGAGACGGGCATGAAACGGTAAGGCTGCTGCTGCAGCCACCAACAATCCTGTGTGCAAGCACAGGTCACTACCCACACCTCCCCTCACAGGAGCCTGTGCAGCCCACCATGGCCAGGGTCCCGTGATCCAGGGACAACTTCCCCGGGAGAACGAACGGCGTGCCTCAGGCTGCTGCAACGTCATGCTGGCTTCTGCCGCCACAGGCTTGCCCCGCATTCCGTACCCCTCCCTCCCCTCCGCCCAAGTGAGCCAGAGCCCCGTGATCAGCTGCTCCTTTAACCCTGTCCTGAGTGAAGAACAGATGCCCTCAGGCAACCTACACGCAGAGGCAGGTCCAAATCCAAAGCTAAACCCCAGGAGCTGTGCGAACAAAGAAGAGAAAGGGAAATCTCTCCCAGCAGCCTCAGGAGCAGCAAATAAATCTCCACAATCAACCTGATGTACCCTGAATCTGGGGAATACCTGAATAGACAATGTATAGTCCCAAAATCTAGCTGGTGTACTTTGGGAGCAACAATATACATATACTTTTCCTTTTACTCTTTTTGTGAGTGCGTATGTGTATGTGTCTTTGTGTGATTTTGTCTAAACAGCTTTGTTTTTATCATTTGTGCTAGGGTTCTGTCTGTCCATTTTTGGGGGGGTTTTTTATTTTTAATAATTATTTTTTATTTTTTAATAACTTTATTTTATTTTACTTTATTTTTACTTATTTCTTTTTTTCTCCCTTTTCTTCTGAGCCGTGTGGCTGACAGGGTCTTGGTGCTCCAGCCAGGTGTCAGGCCTGTGCCTCTCAGGTGGGAGGGCCAAGTTCAGGATATTGGTCCACCAGAGACCTCCTGGGTCAACGTAATATAAAGGAGCAAAAGGTCTTCCACAGATCCCCATCTCAATGCTAAGACCCAGCTCCACTCAACGACCAGCAAACTAGTGCTGGACACTGTATGCCAAACAACTAGCAAGACAGGAACACAACCCCACCCAGTAGCAGAGACGCTGACTAAAATCATAATAAGGTCACAGACACGCCAAAACACATGACCAGACGCGGGCCTGCCCATCAGAAAGACAAGATCCAGCCTCATCCACCAGAACACAGGCACTAGTCCCCTCCACCAGGAAGCCTACACAACCCACTGAACCAAGCTTACCAATGGGGGCAGACACCAAAAACAACAGGAAATACGAACTTGAAGCCTGCGAAAAGGAGACCTCAAACACAGAAAGTTAAGCAAAATGAGAAGACAGAGAAACACACAGCACATGAAGGAGCAAGGTAAAAATCCACCAGACCAAACAAATAAAGAGGAAATAGGCAGTCTACCTGAAAAACAATTCAGAGTAATGATTATAAAGATGATCCAAAATCTTGGAAATAGAATGGAGAAAATACAAGAAACGTTTAACAAGGACCTAGAAGAACTAAAGAGCAAACAAAACAATGATGAACAACACAATAAATGGAATTAAAAATTCTCTACAAGGACTCAATAGCAGAGTAACTGAGGCAGAAGAACAGATAAGTGACCTGGAAGATAAAATACTGGAAATAAGTACTCCAGAGCAGAATAAAGAAAAAAGAATGAAAAGAATTGAGGACAGTCTCAGAGACCTCTGGGACAACATTAAACACACCAATATTCGAATTATAGAGGTTCCAGAAGCAAAAGAGAAAAAGAAAGGGACGGAGAAAATATTTGAAGAGATTATAGTTGAAAACTTCTCTAATATGGGAAAGGAAATAGTTAATCAAGTCCAGGAAGTGCAAAGAGTCCCATAAAGGATAAATCCAAGGAGAAACATGCCAAGACACATATTAATCAAACTATCAAAAACTAAATACAAAGAAAAAATATTAAAAGCAGCAAGGAAAAAACAACAAATAACATACAAAGGAATCCCCATAAGGGTAACAGCTGCTCTTTCAGCAGAAACTCTGCAAGCCAGAAGGGAGTGGCAGGACATATTGAAAGTGATGAAAGGGAAAAATCTACAACCAAGATTACTCTACTCAGCAAGGATCCCATTCAGATTTGATTGAGAAATTAAAACCTTTACAGACAAGCAAAAGCTAAGAGAATTCAGCACCACAAAACCAGCTTTTTAACAAATGCTAAAGGAACTTCTCTAGGCAGGAAACACAAGAGAAGGAAAAGACCTACAATAACAAACCCAGAACAGTTAAGAAAATGGTAATAGGAACATACATATCGATAACTACCTTAAATGTAAATGGATTAAATGCTCCATCCAAAAGACATAGACTGGCTGAATGGATACAAAAACAAGACCCATATATATGCTGTCTACAAAAGACTCACTTCAGACCTGGGGACACATACAGACTGAAAGTGAGGGGATGGAAAAAGATATTCCATACAAATGGAAATCAGAAGAAAGCTGGAGTAGCAATTCTCATATCAGACAAAATACATTTTAAAATAAAGACTATTACAAGAGACAAAGAAGGACACTACATAATGATCAAGGGATCAATCCAAGAAGAAGATATAACAATTGTAAATATTTATGCACCCAACATAGGAGCACCTCAATACATAAGGCAAATGCTTACAGCCATAAAAGGGGAAATCGACAGTAAGACAATCATAGCAGGGGACTTTAACACCCCACTTTCACCAATGGACAGATTTCATCCAAAATGAAAATAAATAAGAAAACACAAGCTTTAAATGATACATTAAACAAGATGGACTTAATAGATATTTATAGGACATTCCACCCAAAAACAACAGAATACACTTTCTTGTCAAGTGCTCATGGAACATTCTCCAGGATAGATCATATCTTGGGTCACAAATCAAGCCTTGGTAACTTTAAGAAAATTGAAATCGCATCAAGTATCTTTTCCGACCACAACGCTATGAGACTAGATATCAATTACAGGAAAAAATCTGTAAAAAATACAAACACATGGAGGCTAAACAGTACACTACATAAAAACCAAGAGATCATGGAAGAAATCAAAGAGGAAATCAAAGAGGAAATAAAAAAATACCTAGAAATAAATGGCAATGAAAACATGATGACCCCAAACCTATGGGAGGCAGGAAAAGCAGTTCTAAGAGGGAAGTTTATAGCAATACAATACTACCTCAAGAAACAAGAAACATCTCAAATAAACAACCTAACCTTACACCTAATACAATTAGAAAAAGAAGAATAAAAAACCCCAAAGGTAGCAGAAGGAAAGAAATCATAAAGATCAGATCAGAAATAAATGAAAAGGAAATGAAGGAAACAATAGCAAAGATCAATAAAACTAAAAGCTGGTTCTTTGAGAATATAAACAAAATTGATAAACCATTAGCCAGACTCATCAAGAAAAAAGGAGAAGACTGAAATCAACAGAATTAGAAATGAAAAAGGAGAAGTAAAAACTGACACTGCAGAAATACAAAGGATCATGAGAGATTACTACAAGCATCTACATGCCAATAAAATGGACAACCTGGAAGAAATGAACAAATTCTCAGAAAAGCACAACCTTCCGAGACTGAACCAGAAAGAAAAAGAAAATATAAACAGATGAATCACAAGCACTGAAATTGAAAATGTGATTAAAAATCTTCCAACAAACAAGAGCTCAGGACCAGATGGCTTCACAGGCAAATTCTATCAAACATTTAGAGAAGAGCTAACATCTATCCTTCTCAAACTCTTCCAAAATATAGCAGAGGGAGGAACACTCCCCAACTCATTCTACGAGGCCACCATCACCCTGATACCAAAAGCAGACAAAGATGTCACAAAGAAAGACAACTACAGCCCAATATCACTGATGAACATAGATGCAAAAATCCTCAACAAAATACTAGCAAACAGAATCCAACAGCACATTAAAAGGATCATACCCCATTATCAAGTGGGGTTTATCCCAGGAATGCAAGGATTCTTCAATATATGCAAATCAATCAATGTGATACACCATATTAACAAACTGAAGAATAAAAACCATATGATCATCTCAATAGATGCAGAAAAAGCTTTCGACAAAATTCAACACCCATTTACGATAAAAACCTTTCAGAAAGTAGGCATACAGGGAACTTACCTCAACATAATAAAGGCCATGCATGACAAACCCACAGCCAATGTCATCCTCAATGGTGAAAAACTGAAACCATTTCCACCAAAATCAGGAACAAGACAAGGTCCCCCATTCTCACCACTATTATTCAACATAGTTTTGGAAGTTTTAGCCACAGCAATCAGAGAAGAAAAAGAAATAAAAGGAATCCAAAACGGAAAAGAAGTAAAGTTGTCACTGTTTGCAGATGACATCATACTATAAATAGAGAATCCTAAAAATGCCACCAGAAAACTACTAGAGCTAATCAATGAATTTGGTAAAGTTGCAGGATACAAAATTAATGCACAGAAATCTCTTGCTTTCCTATACACTAAAGATGAAAAATCTGAAAGAGAAATTATTGAAACACTCCCGTTTACCACTGCAACAAAAAGAATAAAATACCTAGGAATAAACCTACCTAGGGAGACAAAAGACCTGTATGCAGAAAACTATAAGACACTGATGAAAGAAATTAAAGATGATACCAACAGACGGAGAGATATACCATGTTCTTGGATTGGAAGAATCAGTATTGTGAAAATGACTGTACTACCCAAAGCAATCTACAGATTCAATGCAATCCCTATCAAACAACCAGTGTCATTTTTTACAGAACTAGAACAAAAAATCTTAAAATTTGTATGGAGACACAAAACACCCCAAACAGCCAAAGCAGTCTTGAGGGAAAAAAATGGAGCTGGAGGAATCAGACTCCCTGACTTCAGACTCTACTACAAAGCTACAGTAATCAAGACAATATGGTACTGGCACAAAAACAGAAACATAGATCAATGGAACAAGATAGAAAGCCCAGAGATAAACCCACGCACGTATGGACACCTAATTTAAAACAAAGGAGGCAAGAACATACAATGGAGAAAAGACAGCCTCTTCAATCAGTGGTGCTGGGAAAACTGGACAGCTACCTGTAAAAGAAGGAAATTAGAAGCCTCTCTAACATCATACACAAAAATAAACTCCAAATGGATTAAAGACCTAAATGTAAGGCCAGACACTATAAAACTCTTAGAGGAAAACATAGGCAGAACATTCTATGACATAAATCGCAGCAAGATCCTTTTTGACCCACCTCCTAGAGAAAGGGAAATAAAAACAAAAATAAACAAATGGGACCTAATGAAACTTAAAAGCTTTTGCACAGCAAAGGAAACCATAAACCAGACGAAAAGACATTCCTCAGAATGGGAGAAAATATTTGCAAATGAAGCAACTGACAAAGGATTAATCTCCAAGATTTACAAGCAGCTCATGCAGCTCAATAACAAAAAAACAAACAACCCAATCCAAAAATGGGCAGAAGACCTAAATAGACATTTCTCCAAAGAAGATATACAGATTGCCAACAGACACATGAAAGAATGCTCAACATCATTAATCATTAGAGAAATGCAAATCAAAACTACAATGAGGTATCATCTCACACCAGTCAGAATGGCCATCATCTAAAAATCTAGAAACAATAAATGCTGGAGAGGGTGTGGAGAAAAGGGAACACTCTTGCACTGTTGGTGGGAATGTAAATTGATACAGCCACTATGGAGAACAGTATGGAGGTTCCTTAAAAAACTACAAATAGAACTACCATATGACCCAGCAATCCCACTACTGGGCATATACCCTGAGAAAACCATAGTTCAAAAAGAGTCATGTACCACAATGTTCATTGCAGCTCTATTTACAATAGCCGGGACATGGAAGCAACCTAAGTGTCCATCGACAGATGAATGGATAAAGAAGATGTGGCACATATATACAATGGAATATTACTCGGCCATAAAAAGAAACGAAATTGAGTTATTTGTAGTGAGGTGGATGGACCTAGAGTCTATCATACACAGTGAAGTCAGAAAGAGAAAAACAAATACCATATGCTAACACATATATATGGAATCTAAAAAAATAAAATAAAAAATGGTTATGAAGAACCTAGGTGCAGGACAGGAATAAAGAGGCAGATGTTGAGAATGGACTTGAGGACATGGAGAGGGGGAAGGGTAAGCTGGGACGAAGTGAGAGAGTGTCATGGACATATATACAATACCAAATGTAAAACAGATAGTTAGTGGGAAGCAGCCGCAAAGCACAGGTAGATCAGCTCGGTGCTTTGTGACCACATAGAGGGGTGGGATAGGGAGGGTGGGAGGGAGACGCAAGAGGGAGGAGATATGGGGATATATGTATATGTATAGCTGATTCACTTTGTTATACAGCAGAAACTAACACAACTTTGTAAAGCAATTATACTCCAATAAATCCAATAAAGATGTTAAAAAAAATGGAATCGTTGTTAGAATCAACTGGTTTCTATTTCAAGCAATTGATGGTAGTGACATAAAACCGACATAATTGAGCAAGACTCCTTTTGCTAATGCATTAATAGCCATCAATTCTCTCTACATACACAAGAAAATGTGAAGTCATAATGAGCAAAAGTAATATTGATGAAGAACAATTATTTAATGTAAATGAAAAGTAATGTTTCTGGAGTGATAAGCAAACTGACATTTGTAGCTACATGTATTAAATCATTATCTTTGGTCACAGTCCTAAAATAACTAATAAGTTTTAAAACAGTGAAGCTTCTTAAGCAGATGTGTTCTCTGGTTTTTACACTGTCGATGTGATCACTATTGTGCCCTTGGTGGACGGTAAATGTCCACAAACATTTTAAGTTAATATATTATTAAAATTGACTAACAAAAATGATGCATTAATTTTTTTCCATTAAATATGTTTTTGTTTTTTAAACTATATGGCTGTCAAATGATTTAATTCAAACTTGAAAACACTGCAAAACAATAAACAGTTGTAGAATGATAGCATAGAATAAGCGGCCAAGCCGCTGCAACAAGTCGCCGTAAGACCAATGAATCTCTATTTCACATACTCCTGCCTCTAATTCTGCTGTTCACCCCTGACCCTGCCCTCGGCTGGCCTTGTAGCTTCTTACCTGTAGTAGGTTGAGACACCAAGTGGGGAGCAGGAAAAACAGTGTCAGATACTTTCCTCACCACTTCTTGGAGACGTCTTTGGGGGAAAAAAAAGACAAAAATACAAATAAAAAATTAGGCACAATTCCTTGAAGGAAGCCTGTGCATGCATGGGGCGCTAGCTCTTATGCATCATTAGCTTCACGGTCCATCAGCCTCTGGGAGATAGCCAAGCAGAGGACAGGGCTGAGGGTCCCCCAGCACAGGACACAGCAAGTACCGGCACTGTGACGCCCGACAGAGGGAGGAACAAGCGAGGAGGCTGCTGCGGAGAGCCGGAACCAGAGCACGGAAAAATTCACAGTCCACGACAAGGACTCTGAATAGGATAAAGGAAAAAATAAGTGAATGAAGTAGTGAATTACCAGGAAACTAATGTTCTTTTTTCTTTTGGAGAGGACGGGCTGAGAGGAACGGAGCTTCCGAAGCGGCTCACAGAAAGGCGGAAGCAGGCCAGAGGCCCAGCAGCTGAATCCCGATCTCACGAGATTTCCGGAGATCTCGGGGGCTGGCAGGGGCGTCCCGGGATGAGAAACACCTGGGTGCCTCTTGCGGCAGGTGTGTGCCGTTTGGCTCAGACCGCCTATCACGAAATCCCCAATGCTTGTGGACCCCTCAAACCCCGCCCCCAATCAGAGTCAGAGTGGAGTGTCACCAGGCCCCAGACGTCTGCCCAGGTGAGGGGGAACGCACTCTGAAGAACTACCCAAAGTCAGAACGGGGGATTGAACTGTGCATACTCAGGCTGAAAAAGTAAAGCCTTCCAGCAGCCCAAAGGGCCCAGGGCTGTGACCTGGGCCTCTGGCACGGAATCCTGGAGTCCCAATCCGACGTCTGCATCTTCCAAAGCCACAGCAACCCCAATGTGCTGTTCCATTTGCACACACTCGGGGCCAGTTCCTCCCAGCAGCTGAAAGTTATCTAAAATTTGTTCTGGGAGACCATCTCTGCCTGTTCCTAAGCATTTGCCTTGAAGAGCAGTCTAAGGGCATTGCTCTCTGCTTCTGAACCTGCCCATCTGTCAGCACTCTATGATCAGGGAGCTGGCTCCTTCACACAATCCCTTCCATCAGGAAACATTCTCTCTTGTTAATACCATGGTCCAGGGCCTGGTCACATGGGTGGAGTGTGGGGCTTCCCAGGAAGGACTTGGCTGTAAGCAAAAGGAGAAAGATTTCTTCTTTTGTCCAAAGGCAGTCATCTAATGGCACCCATATACAGAAATCCAAGCTGTTGGATGGGTGAGGCTCCTGCACTGCCATGACTACCCTGACTAATTAGACTAAGATTGCTTACACCTCTAAAGTTTAGTTCCAAAATTCTTTGAAAACATTCTCCTTTTCTTATACTGACTTTGATGAGGTTCCTGGGAAGAAAAGCTTTCTATAGATTCCTATAATGCCAAGGTGAATTTAAGCTTGTTTTACTGTGATATCTTTCCTAGTACTAGGATGCAGTATTATTTAATCATTTGTTTTTATGATACATTTTATGACATTTTTATCTTGACTTCCTCTTTCAACTACAACATCCATAAGGGTAGTGACAAGTACTCATCTCTGAACCCCTCAAAGTGACAAGCAGTATCTGGCACAGATCTATGGTACCCAAAAGCCTTTGCTGCATGTCAAACCACCCCAAAACTTATTGACTTAAACAACAAACTTTTATTATTTCTGACAATTCAGTGAGTTGACAGGGCATGTTTGCTAATATTGATCACAACTCGCCACATGACCATGCCAGATTCAGAGGGTGGAGAAAGACGCTACCTCATGATGAGATGAATTGCTTTCAGTCTACCCCATCCACCCAGCAACTGGTGACTTCTGAATTCGTATTTCTACATCACCCTGTAGGTGACACTGAAGCAGGAATACAAGGGTTTTCCACTATCTCTCTGTCCCTGGCATGGTTGGAACTATAGGTTTGGAGGGAAATGGAAGTGAAAAACTATAAAGAATGTGGTTCTGTTTGTAGGTTAACTGGAGAATAGGAAGAAACATTTCCTCCTTGTGAGTATCTCCAGTATTATAAAAAATACTAGCATGAAATAGAAGCTGAACGAGAAACCCTGTGATAGTTTACCTAACTGATGTTTAATAAATACCGATTTTAAAATGTTTCATTTTACACAACCAAGGTTTGTTCATGTGGAGTGATGCAAAGAATATATACATTTTGGCATTTTTTCAGATCGTGATTTGAATTCTATCTAGGCCACTTACTAGCATGAGACCTTGAAGAAAATAAATATTTACCCTCAGTTTTCTAGTCTGTTAAATGAGATAATCATACCTCAGAAGGCTACTTTGAGGGTTAAACAATGTAACATAACATATATGCTTCACACAAATTAAGCACTCAAAAGTTGGTTTCTTTCCTTCCTTTCTTATATTTATACTTACTTTCTTTGATTTATACAGTATTACATGCTTTTTGGAAGGACGTGAGTTCTTAAATCCTAACCGTTAAAAACACTTTTTGTGTTAATAGATAATACACGCAAATATGTGTGTGCATATGTATATATTGATAGTAACCCTGTTATGGCTCTTACTAGGTTCCAAGTGCTGTTCTAAATGTTCTATTAAAAGTAATTCATTTAAACCTCACAATAGATCCATGCAGTTGGTAATACTACCATGATTTGGCACAGAAGAAAACTGGAAATAGAGATGTTTCTTACACCTGGTAAGAAATGAAGCTGAAATTTTAACCCACAGCAGTGTGTCTCCTGATACGTCCTCCTAACCACTGAACTAAGCTGCCACTGTATGGCAAAGATTCACTGCAGCTATAATTACTAAAATAACTTTTAAAAATTAATCTATTATATCAATTAAACTGAAATGTGTTTCTGTTTAATTTAAAATAATTAGCAGATTTTTTTTCCCATACACTTGAACTTGTTCCCCCTAAGTTGTTACTCCCCCTAGCTGTGTTTTCAAAGAAAAAAATCTAGAAAAAGAAATACCATACACATTGAACTGCTTGTTTTCCTAAAAGTGTTTGGGGAGATAGCCTAAATTTGAGAAAAATTCCATGGTATTATAATTTTAACTGGTTACTACAGTGCCTTGAAATTCAGAACATTTTGTGTTCTAAGCTTGCCCTAACAAGAATGGGTTGAATATATAAGAATATAGTTTAACCTCAGCAAACTTATGGAATTAAAAATGGGTAGTCATTTTGAAAAGGACAAGGACATGGTAAAATATTCAAAAGGTCAAAGGCAAATTTTGTTATATCTAAAATAGTCATGCTTCATCATGCAGTTCCAAACATCACCGAGGGTACAAAATTGTACAGCTGTTTTAATTCTGTTTGCATTTGGGAAATGCTAAGAACATACTGGACAGGCATTTTGATAGAAATGCACAGTACATTTTTTTAAAGAAAGAAACTCTTTCTTACAGAGCGTTCAATTCAGCATTAACTAAAAAAGAAACTGAGTCAACTAGATATACTCATGTATTTCAATACTGAAAATACATGATAGTGGGAAAAATCCAGCACCTCTTACTTTATGGAGGACAGAAAACATTGTTTTTCTCTGGTGTTGCCTCCTACCTTCCTAAGATTTCCTTTTCTGCCATCTTTATTCACTTCATTGAATGCTTCATGCCCTTACCTGGCTTAAATGAACACTACATACTCTGCAATTTTCTGCTGAAATGGCCCCTCAGCCTTCTATACTCTGTTACCTTGAGGGTCATGTTGGGACAAGACGGGTAGTCATCTTGCTTAGCATTGCCATTTCTTTCTAGATCAATGCCCATGCCTCATGCTAAAATCCCTGCATTTCTGAGCTTCCATTACAGGTCTAAACGGCATAAAGCCCTCCTATATTTCTGTCCTGGACATACCCTATATTTTGGGCAGCTGGCTCAACACTCCCCTCTTAATCCTCTGTTACCATTCTATGTATGAGATGATTCATGCAACATCCACTCTCAAATTTATTCACTTCTTCAGTTCCAGGAATCTTCAGCTCCACTCTACTGTAGCCTCGCACACATCCTCACTTTTAACCTACTTATTATCCAGAACACCCTACAGAGTAAGCTCCTTGAGGACAGGGGCAATTCCTCTAGGGTTGATCACTGCATCATCAACAATTAGCATGGCATCTGGTACATATTAGGTGCTTAGATAAATAGTTATTAAATAAATGAATACATTAATCACATCCCATCAGGAAATCTTAAACTCCAATTCATTCTTTCATCTCTTCCTAACTTTCCTTGGGTCCTAGCTCTCTTAGGACCCAAATTCCAATATTCATTTTATATCACAATGGCCAGTATCCCCATCCTTTCTCTATTTCCTCCTGATCTCATAGCCATCCTCTATGTTTCACATATTTTACTGACCAACACCAATAAGAAGAACTTCTTCTCACCACACACTCCTCTGTATTACATGCCCATTCCTACACAGTATATAGTCATAAAGCAGTACTCTGAATCATACTGGTGTTAACAACATTGCTTTTTCCACTACTGCTGTGTAAGAACAAAGCAAATTTTAAAGATGTTGTCCTAGAGTTAGAATTGAGAGTTGGGGCAGAATTTAAAAATCCACAAAAAATGTGCACTTTTGATCTTGTGCAACTATATAAAGTGAAATGGCATAGAAATAATTCATTGTATAATTATTCTTAACGCTCTTAATGAGAACCTATTTGGGACTCAGTCGGGTTCTGAGGAAATGAAGAAGAAAATATGTGTCCTTCTGCTTTAAAGAGTTTGCTCATAATCTATTAAGGAGATAGACATTTAGACTTGGTTCTCTCATTCACACTGTCCTATAACCAACATGTTGTAAAGATGGAAATTTTGACAGGAGAGCAAATATGGTGTAAATTACAGGATATCAAATCAAGATAATGAAATTAATTTTATTTTATGTAAATAAAAGTGTTAAGAAGACAGAATAGATGACATTAAATTACCAATATGATTGATCTCTTTTATTAAGAGATAATTATAGTTTAAAACCAATAACATGAAGAATTCATATCAATTTAAAGTTAATTTAATGTGTCACTATCTAATGTGTCACTATCAAATCCTGTTTATTCACTATCACATCCTAAGAGCTGGAGCCTGTATTCACCTTGCAAAGCCCATCCTAAAATTCTGTGCCTACACTACAGCCTAGAGCAAGTTAGTAACTAAGTAACTAGGTTTCTGTCCCATTTCCTGTTTGTTACCCAGTGCTGTCACAATGTGCCTAAAGCAATGAAATCTGGGTTAGAAAGAAAAACAAATTTCAGAGTTTGAAGTTCACAAAAATTTTGAGTACTGGAAAGTTCAGAAGTTAAAAACTATGAGTTGGGCAGCTCACCAGGATCAGTGGAGTTCTTGGGTCAATAGGTGATTATTTACAAGAGGAATTACACCACTTTCATCCCCCTTACTCACCAGGAGAATTAGGTGATTTTGTTATTTAAATGTAACCTGATATCAGTATGTATCATGCTCACAGAAATTCCCTATTATTCTGTGGCTTTTTGAATCAGTGATTTTGGAGGCCACTGACACTCTCTAACCCTTTCATAGTACCCAACTTTTTTTCCAGAAAATTGAATACCTCTTGTGTTTTTATACATATATGTACATGTATATATATAAATGTATGTGTGTGTGTGTGTATCTATATATATGTATATATACAGAGAGAGAGAGAGAGAGAGAGGGAGAGGGAGATTATTAACCTAGTTATATCAAATCTGTCAGTTTAGTGAAGTTAAATATCCCTGAAAGTGAAGATGTATAACATTCCATCAGGAGGTTGGAGGAAATAGGGTTAATACCATTAGGAACTTAAACCAAAAAAAAAAGTGACCCTGCTTCAACAGAATTTAATCCAAGACTGGCTCTCAATGGGAGAGTTGCCTGAGGATGAAATCAGCATGTCCAAATGAAACAGTCTTGGAAATGCCTTCTTTAATGTAACTGAACTCTCCCTACACACCACTGGCTTAAAATTTTGACTTAACACAATTTTTTTTTCCTCAGTTTTTTATAACAGACAGAACCAAACAAAGGCCCACAAGGATGCTCCTTGCGTGACTAGGCCCACTCTTGGAAACCACAGATAGAATCGACAGACAGGTAAGGTCCAGCCAACCCAGATAGTATTCGTGATATCGTGATTTATAATAAGAAATTGTAAAAAAAAAAATAATAGTAATAATAAACAGAAACCTCAACTCCATAGATTCAGGAGGCCAGAGGAGGGAACCCTCACGCCCCGCAACAATAGCAGAGCCCAACAGGAAGAAGACGGACTCCTCTTCTTTCCCAGCAATGACTCAGCCAGTGAAAAGCCACGGACTCGTTGTTTACTCTAACCTTCCCAACTTCCTTTCCCACTCTGTAACAGTGTTCTGGTTCCCTTGCTGTGTGGAGAACTTGCACATGACTCACCATGGTTGCAGACCCTGAACTGCAGTTCTCTGCTGATCCCAAATAAATCTTTGCTGGAGAAATATCTGGCAGTCTATTTATTTTAGGTCAACAAAATATATATTTGGTTTTTGTCCTCATTTCTGGCTCAGAGCTGCTAAAACCATTAGAATGTCCAAAGGGAGGAGACTCATAAAGGTGTCTTCTGTTAGGTTAATGAGGTGACTTTTGGAAAGCACCTAGGTAACCTAAGGATGGGGGCCGGTTGTTAGGGAACCCAACCCTGTGATTAGACGGTTGGGACTTTCAGTCCATCCCCCCATCCCCCACTCCCACTTCTAGAGAGGGGAGAAGGGTAGAGCTTAAATCAACTGCCAATGGTTTAACCAATTTTGAGTGTGCAATGAAGCACTTCCCCAAACTGAAAAGGACGGGGCTTGGAGAGCTTCCAGGCTGATGAACACATGGGCATTTTTGGAGAGTGATGAACTTTGAGAGGGCATGGAAGCTTCATACCCTTCATACCCTTTCCTTATGTATCACTTCCATCTGGCTATTCCTTTAATAATAAACCAGTAACTAGTAAGTTAAATGTTTCTGTAAGTTCTGTGAGCTGCTGTGGCAAATAAATCAAACCCAAGGACGTATCTTTGGAACCTCCAATCTATAGATGGATGGTGAGAAGCACAGGCGATAACCTGGACTTGCAACTGGTCTCTGCAGGCGGGGGTAGATGTGAGTCAGTTTTGTAGGACAAAACCCTTAACATGTTGGATCTGAAACTATCTGCAGGTAGACAGTGTCAGAATTGAGTTGAATTGTAGAACATCCACCTGGTGTTGGAGAATTTCTTGATGGCGTGGGAACCCACTCCCACAGCGTGCACGTGCGCACACATACACAAAAAAGAAATTGGTGATCATTAGTATTTAAAACAAAATTTGCAATGACTCATTGATTTAGGACTCTGTGAAGGCTTAATTAGATGGACCAACCCCATTTTATGTAAGAAGAGCTATATACATTTTATCATACATACTAATGAACTCAAGTTACAAAGAATACCTAATGGATTCTGCTATCAGCATCTAGGCATTCTACACCAAGGCATCGATGACAACTTTAAATTGAAATGGCTAGGTGAAGAGTCTCTGGATTCTCTACCGGGGAGGTAAAGGGGATTCCACAATGACCTTGATTTATACAGACTCCAGACTTCCTGAAATAGATACTTCATTCTTCATGACCTTTATTACTACATCACATAATTCTTAGGATTTGTTTAAGAACAGGTTTATAGAACTAAAGCTTTACTTGTTCACTCCAGAAATGACTACAACATGTTTCAGCTCTGGCTCCCTGACCTCAGTGTTTAATTATGAGCAACCTTTGTTGCAATGAATGTATTTTCTCCGTACAGTTACAATGGAAGATATGCTTTTGGGGGGAAAGATCTTTTCTTACTTGTACTCTGAAATGAAAATAGATTCCTCATTTTTACAGTATCATGACATTGCATATACAACATCATTAAGCATCCTCTAATAATGGCCAAAACAGATTAATCATTTCGTTAACACTTAATGATCACAGCATTGTTAGAAGGTACCCAGGCAAATGTCTGACTCAATGTAAAACATTCCAGGATGGGTGCATGAAGCCCCTTCTGAAAGACTCCTGAAGAGGAAAAATCTGGAGAGCATTAGGAAGCCTTTCTCATTTTTTAATTACTGAATTTTTCTGAAAATTTTTTGTCTATTTTTATATTACATTAAGCCTGAATTTCTCTATTTCTCTAACCAGGACTTTTGTCTCGTTTCAATTTTTTTTTTTTTCAAATTTGGGCCTTTTAACCATTAGAGTACAATTATCACATTCTCTCCCCTCGTCCTGTACTTTGATTTATATACCTTCCATTGTTTGGGGAGTAAATGATTTGGTCCATTTTTCTCTAGGCAGTGATTTTTTAGTAGCACAGATTAGAACAAAATCTATTTAGTTTAAACAAAAAAGGATACTTTTTAAGAAAGTTATAGGGATATATCAGAGACTTCAAGGGAAGGGCAAGCAAGTTCCTCAACAGATTGTAAAAGGGAGTAAAAGCCACTAGGAATAGAGGCATCTGTGCTCTCTGTATGTGTTATTGTCACTACTGGGATTTTTTTCACCTCTGTTTCTCTGAGTGGATTGGAATCAGTCTCCTTTCTCTTTAAAGAGTTAATTTCTCTGGTCCTCTTGCTCATGGACCAGCATGGTTAACTCAGATGCCACTTTACATCACTTACTTGTTGAGCTGATCAACAAACTAGTCTTTGTGTCCTAATACCAAATTCCCAGAGAAAACATATAATTATCTTAGCCTAGACTGTGGAATGACGTCTATTGACTCAATTAGCTTGATAGCAGGAATTCATCTAGGGTTTAAAGGTGGGGCTGACTTTTTTCAGAAAAAGAAGAGCTGTAAACTGAACAGAAGTTTGACAGTCACTTCATCTTTTCCTTCTCATAATGATCTAAAACCATAACATGATATTTTAGATGTGATCTGAATAAAGCAGAGTATCTTGACAGGCTATGACTTCTCCTTTCTAGCACACATTATAGTTCACTTAATGAAGCACTAGATTGTGTTATAGCAATATTTTTAAAGTAATATCTTAATCATCAAAGAGACTAATGATCACAAAGCTTCTGGAAGCTTTCTCTTTAATATTTCTTTTAGCACTTGATTAAGGAATGGTATTGATGTATATTTGAACAGTAGCAATTCAGTGCTATGAACAAGCATTATTTGTAGAACTATAGAAATGAATGAGATCTATCATTGGTCACATGTATTCTTACTGAGACCAATTGGGTCATAATATTTCTTTTATCATGTTACTAGAATCCTAAGTCAAGAAATCTTACAGATCATTAATACATCTTACCTAATTCTATTAACCAATTATTTCCATCACAGATTTAATTTAAATTGACAAAGTTTTCATAAAAAGATCATGAAAATGGGATACAATATCAAATTATTAAACTAATGAAATATCCTTAGTCCATGCTATCTAATAAATCATCCATTGGATGATTTATGATTGAAATATACTTGTGATAATTTCTATAAAGTTTTAGTAATTTTTTTACCATATTCTCAGAAATTTGCTGAAAATATTGAGGAGGCAAACTTAGCCATAAAACATGTGCACAGGCCATTCATACTTATAAATACAATGCTTTTTATTTTGGAAACATCTGGTCTAATAAACATATATGTATTACTTTACAGTACAGAATGCCCTTCTATTTTTTTCCGTTTCCTCCCCAGATAGATTTATTTACTGCACTATTTGCATCACAGGCCTAGTAGTGCCCTGAGTGAAACAATGAATGATAAAATTACTCATTATTTAGTTCACTATGTGACAGACACTCTGTCGTATATGGATGCTGAGTGTTCAGTCCTAAAACTCTTAGTTTCTGAGTTATTGGTAAACTCATTAGAAGTGTAGCAAAAAACCTGAGATATTAACAATGACAAAGAAGTCATACACTTAAAATTCTAGTCCTTCCTTGCTTGTGTAAAACATCTTAACTTTCAAGGATCACGGATGTGTCTTTGCTCTCCTTTTCCATTTGAAGATGGTAGTGAATACACTGAACCTGTTCAACAGTAGTGACGCTCTTTAAATATTCAATATGCTCATATTTAAAATATGTTTTAGGGGCCTCCCTGGTGGTCCAGCGGTTAAGACCCTGCGCTCCTAATGCAGGGGGCCTGGGTTCAATCCCTGGTCAGGGTGCTAGATCCCGCATGCCGCAACTAAAGATCCCGCATGCCTCAACTAAGACCCAGCGCAGCCAAATAAATAATTAAATAATTATTTTTTAAAGATGGTAAAAAGACTTAAAAAATTAAATAAAATATATTTTGTAAGAAACTTATTTATTTATTTTCAGCAGCTTTGGGTCTTTGTTGCTGCACATGGGCTTTCTCTAGTTGCGGCGAGCGGGGGCTACTCTTTGTTGTGGTGCACAGGCTTCTCAGTGCAGTGGCTTCGCCTGTTGCCGAGCATGGGCTACAGGTGCATGGGCTTCAGTAGTTGTGGCACACGGGCCCAGCTGCTCCGTGGCATGTGGGATCTTCCCGAAACAGGGATCGAACCCGTGTCCCCTGCATTGGCAGGCGGACTCCTAACCACTGCGCCACCAGGGAAGTTCCCTAAAATATGTTTTATAGGTTGGAATTGGTGACTTAGTATGAGAAGGGAAAACAGTAACTTCACAGTAGAGAAAACTAGCAGTAGAAAACTTCACAGTAGAGAAAACACCTTGATCAAGTGGCCAAGTGTAAGATCACCAGTGATGTCATGTATCCCCTAATATGATGTGAGAAGAATATTTCATCTCTGTGGTATTCTTCCCCAAAACTCATAAACCCAGTTTAATTGTGAGAAAGACACCAGAAATTCCAAATTGAGGCACATTCTAGAAACTTGACTCCTCGTTCTGTCAAGCTCATAAAACAAGGAAACTTGCTTGACTCTTTAAAACTGTTAACATCATGAAAAACAAGGACAAACTGAGAAACTGTCACTAATCAGAGAAGACAAGGGAAACATGACAACTAAGTGCAATGTGGTACCCTGGATTAGATCCTGGAACAGAGAAGGGATGTTGGTGGAAAAACTGTTGGAATCCAAATAACGTCCTCAGTTTAGTTAATAGTGATGTACCAATATTAATATCTTAATCTAGACAAATGTACCATGGTTATATAAGATGGTAACGTGAGGGGAAACTACTTGAAGAGTATGCAGGACCTCTCTGTACTATCTTTGCAACTTTTGTGTAAATCTAAAATTATTCTAAAATAGTTTATTTTGAAATATATGTTTTAAATAACTATGGTCTTGCACACGAGTTACTACTCAACTCTCCATTTTTCAATTATGCCATTTTATACTTCTTTCTCATTTCTCCATTTTGTTTTACTTTTGAGGGAAATAAATGCATGGATGTTTGATAAAGCTTGAAAGCTTTTCAGCCCTCAATTTGTATATGGATAGCAGGATAAAAGAATAAATAGCTATATAAAAGTCTGTTGTGCAATCCTTTACAAGCTTGCAGCAATAACTAATATGCTAATGATATTTTACGATAGTTTTAAGTGTATTTGGTAATATACATTATAAAAAGGCCTATAATTGTTCAGTGTTTTTGAAAGCCTTTTAGACACATAGTACAAAGCCTCTTTGGACACCCTGTCATTATTTTTCCTTACTAAATTTATTTCAAATGTCACACTCTGTGATGTCGCTGAAGGCAGAGTATTGACAGTTCCCATTCATAGAGGGCTTGCCCCTGCCAGTGCACTGACAGACTGTTTTCCCCACAGAATGCATTTCAATGTTATTTCAAATATAAACATTTTGGGAGTAATCTTCCAATTGTTTCTTCTTTGTACAAAGGTTAAGTGGCTAAATCTTCCTGCACTGAACTGAAATGAGGGAGAAGAGTCGGTACCTTTGGTGTTTATTAATTTTGAATGTAAATTATCATGTTTTGCTTTTAAGAACTTTTTGCTGTATTTTCCAAGTTCTCTGTCTGGCTTCTGTGCATAGCAAGTATCATAGGAAGTCGGCAGAAGGAATAAACAAGTTTGACGGGCACACATAATGTATTAGGTATTTCTCTAAAAACAGCCTGTTACCAAAGGATATCCAAAACTGAGCCTGTGTTTCAACAGAAATTCCAGTGCACCAAGCTATAGCTGAGTTTTTATTCACTTACACATATCTTTATATATATATAAATATATATATACAATATATAATGCCCATATATTATATATATATTCTTAATCATTGATAAAACTCACTTTGGATGCTTTATACTCGTTAGCCCTCTTTGCCCTCCCAGCTAGAGATAAGCTCTCCACTGGAGTCTTATAACATTTTACATGCATCTTGATAACTATAGTGTCAGTTTCTATATTTTCATAAATGTATGCATATTAAGTAGAATGTAAGTCTACTTAATTTTGTATCCTCCATGGACCTAGTACAGTGATTCTAGATATCACATAGAAAATAATTAATAAATATTCATTAAATGAAGGAATCAATGCTGTTTGAAGGTTTTCCTTTATATTCCTTGAATTAGCTCCCCCAGGGACAGTTTTTCCCACTGAGATTAAAAGAGAACAAAAGCAAAACAAAATCCAAAATTAAGAATCATAAAACAATAATGTTAGTCTTGCATAATCTGCAAACTTTCAGTGGACATCAAGCAACTTTCAAAATATGACCATAGAGTAATGAAAATTAAACCAAAAGCCATATATGACACATGCCTCTGTTCTTATCTTCTTTCTGGATATTTATCCATTTATGGATTTGAGATAACAATACCAATCCTATTCCAAACTATTGTCCTTCATCATTTCGTTAATTCCTTTATGAAGCATTTGCTGATTGCTTACATAGTAAATCACTTAAAATGAGATATGCAAATGACAATATAAGAATTAATATTAATGACAGTTATCACTAATAATCAAATGTGATCACATAAGACCACAGTTCATTTTTTTCCTTTATTAAGCTTTGAAAGCTTTGGATGAGGTAAAAATATTCCACTGCAGAAAAATAAAACTGACTTTCTTAACAGATATATTATTTAAAATCTCAGATCTGTCCTATAGCATTCAGACAGATTAAGATTGACAATAAAATAAAATTTTAAGAATGATAGAAAGAAATATGTTCTTTTGTATTCCTATTCCCATGCTTTAACTTTCACATTACACATACAAGATTTCTCATGAAGAATATACCCAGATGACTCATGTGTTTCACAACTTAAAGAAAAATACTCAAATGATAATAATCACCATCACCATCAGCATTATCTGGAATCACTGAAACAAAGAGGGGTTCTTGAAATAAGAAAACATGAATATGTCAATTATTAACATAAAATACACATTTCTCCCCACTGAAGCTAAAGCCAAAACTATCTGCAGACTTTGAAAGGATTTTAAAAATATATTCTGGGCTTCCCTGGTGGCACAGTGGTTGAGAATCTGCCTGCTAATGCAGGGGACACAGGTTCGAGCCCTGGTCTGGGAAGATCCCACATGCCGCGGAGCAACTAGGCCCATGAGCCACAACTACTGAGCCTGCGCGTCTGGAGCCTGTGCTCCGCAACAAGAGAGGCCACGATAGTGAGAGGCCCGCGCACCGCGATGAAGAGTGGCCCCCGCTTGCTGCAACTAGAGAAAGCCCTCACAGAAACGAAGACCCAACACAGCCAAAAATAAATAAATAAATTAATTAATTAAAAAAAATATATATATATATATATATTCAATGAAGTGGAAATGTTTCCGCTTTCCTTGACTTTGGTGTCAAAAAACAGGAGAGTTCAACCTGAACATTAGCCATAGACACCCTGTGATTATCTGAATGATTTTGTATGTATTGGCATATGTATGTTTTCCTGAGATCAGAGTCAATCACTGGTTTTCTTTAGACGCTCCGAGAGTTCCATTACCAAAGGAGATAAAAATACACGGTTATAAAGGATTTTCTATAAAACATATATTAAAATCACTTCCTAAACCTAAATAATGGTTTTTAAATAACTGATCTTATCCAAAGTAATATATGTTTATATATCAATTTTTCATATTTCTAAAAACTATCTATACCACATTCTTAACATAGTTTATAGTACAAATTGTTAGCAATTCCAACTTGAAAACTCTCCTCTTTGAAAAATACTGTTCAAAGAATGAATAAACAAGTCACAGAATCTGAGAAAATATTTGCAAAACACACATATTTGAAAAAAAAAAGCACATCTATATCCAGAATATATAAAGAATTTGTAAAATTTCTTAATGAGAAAACAATAAATGGATGAGATGTGAATAGACAAAAAGATACACGAATGGAAAATAAGCACTAGAAAAGAAGCTGCTCAGAGTTAAACATTAAGAAAATATAAATTAAAATCAAAGAGACACAACTACCCACAATTTAGAATGACTATAATAAAATTAGTAAAATAAAAACCTGACAATATCAAGTGCTAATGAGGCTGCTATGCAACTAGAATCTTCCAACTGAACAACCAGAATTCTCAAACATTGCTGATGGGAAAGCAAAATGGAAAACTGCTTGGCGTTTCTTATAAAAATAAATATCCACTTACATAACCCATCAATCCTACTACTAGGAATTTATTCAAGTGAAAAGAAACTTATGTTCACAGAAAAACCTGTGTGTGGATGCTTATAACAACCTGATTCATAATCAGCAAAAATTGGAAATAATTCAAATTTTCTTTGGCTGGTAAATTAATAAACTAACCATTGTATAGTCATACAACAAAATGCTACTCAACAATAGAAAGATACAAACTACTGATATAGGAAACAAGATGGATGAATTTCAAGTGTATTAGGCTAAAAAATAAGCCAGACTCAAAGGGCCAAATCCTGTGTAATTCCAATTACACATCATTCTGGAATAGGTAAAACTATAAGAAGAGAAAATTAATCAATAATTACCAGGGCTTGTGGATCAAAGGAGGGTTTAGTTCTAAAAAGGCACCAACATTTTCATTTAAAGGCCATCAGAACAGGCATAGATAATATAGTTAAGATGTGGTAGCATTTTAAGCAATAAGTAACATTAGTTCAATATTTGTCATTTGACCATATAACAGAATTACTAAACCAAAATTATGGAGACCATGTAACCAGTATGCTAATTTAGGCTGATGACTTCATATCTAAAATAACGTTTTCAATCCCTGTGTCATATTTCAAAAGGGTTATGTGAAAAAAGACACAGAGCATTTGTCCAGAGTTAAGTGTTTGATAACCATGACATATTTGGAATATTTGAAATAAGTAAGGAAGATTGAACTTAAAATAACTGTTTTTTGAAAAGGATAAGAGAAAACACAACTGCCATGAAAAAGCACTGGTCTGTACACTATTTCTCCAGAAAGGAGGACTCAGACACATTGCTAAAGTTACACTGATGCACACCTGAGTCCTAAATAATGACATTAACAACTGAGAGAATAGTCAAAGAACTGGTAGCAGAACTATCCCTGAATATCTTTGGGCAAAAATTGGGTAACATATGTGAGAATGCTTTGAAAGAGATTCTTTTTATTGATAAGCAATTTAACTAGATTACTGTAGACGGTGTGCTAGTAGCCATGACCACCCACGCAGCCAATATTAACCTACTGAACATCAATATTAAGATAGGCATGATGCAAAATATTGCAGATAGGAACATGTGTTATTCAATCTCCCTCATAGATATTTTCTGAATCTAACGGAAGAGACTGTGATATTGTGATTTCTAATAAGAAATAGGTATTTGGTCTTCCTCCTCAGTTCCTGACTCAGAGCTCCCAAACCATTGGCCTTTCTTAAGTGACGAGAGACATAAAGGTGTCTTTTGTTACATTAATGAGATGGCATTTGGATAGGGCTGGTTGCTAGAGGAGCCAACCTTGTGATTAGGGGTTTGGAACTTTTAGTCCCACTGCCCACCCTGGGGAGGGGAGAGGGGCTGGAGGATGAATCTACTGCCAATGGCAAATGATGTAGTCATGTCTATGTAATGAAGCCTCAAAAAAACCCAAAAGGACTGGGTTCATGCTTCTGGATTGGTGAACACATGGAAATGCGGGGACACTGGCGAGCTCAGAGAGGGCATGGCAGCTCTGCACCCTTTCCACGTACCTTGCCCTACACATGTCTTCGATCTGGATGTTCCTCTTTTATATTCTTCTATGATAAACCAGTGTTACCGAGCAGGGCTCTTGGCCTCCTCAATCAATAGAAATTGATCAGAGGCCAGACAAGAAATTCAGGCAAGGCTTTATTGGGGCCCCTGCTGCAGCAGAGGGGAGGGAGAACAAACAACAGGATCCCTTGCTGGCTCACTAGCTGAGCGGGGTGGAACCGGCGAGCTTGTTCTTTATATGCGGTGAGAGTAGGGGTGTGTCCAGGGGGGTCGGGCTGGAGGGCCAGCTTACGTGGTTTGCCCACCCCTTCGGTGGTGTTGTGTGCAGAGGGCATGCGCAGTACCCTGCTTTTGCTCCTGACCCCCTGCTTTTGCTCCAGGCTCTTCAAAAGCGGCAGTTGGGTTTTTCGGTCTCTTTGTATCTTTTGTCTGGATTTGCCCCAACTGCGCATGCACGCAGTTATTTTTAGTCCCATACAGTTTCTTTGTATTCTGTTGCTGGAGGAGTGTCCAGGTGCAAGCACTGCAGCGCTGCAGCAAAGGGGCCCAGGTCCCGGCCTGCCTCGGAGTAATCTAGTAAGTAAAATGTTTCTCTGAATTCTGTAAGCTGCTCTAGCAAATTAAACCCAAGGAAGGGGGTCTTTGGAAACTCTAATACATACCCAATTGGTCAGAAACACAGGTGATAACCTGGACTTGCAGTTGGCATCTGAAGTGGGAGGGGGGCATTTGCATGGGAATGAGCCCTCAACCTGTGGCATCTGATGCTATCTCCAAGTAAAATTGAAATGAATTGTAGGACACCCAGCTGCTATCCGGAAAACTGCTTGGTGGTATACGGGGAACCACTCCCTCCCATTGCAACTGGGTCTAGAAACTAATTTAGAGACATAAACACAAATTATTATTATTAATAGTACAGTAATGATAATGTTGGGCAAGCTTCCCCGAAAGATGCCTCAATGGCATATTGATTATTCTGAATTAAAGTTACTTAAGAAATAGCTGATTCAAGAGAGACACTTTGACCTTCCTCTCTGTCTCTCTGAAAGCAGGAAATAAATCTCCCATATGAAAGGTGCCCTCCCTGTACCAGGAGGTAGAAAGACGTCCTTATCATCAGAGATGGGAATTCAGGGCCAAGAAGCCTGTATAAACAAACTTCGCTACTTCTTTAGTAATTTATTATCCAAGCCCAGACTTTGCTTGAATTCCTTATTAATTAAGCACCCAAACCTAAGTTTCTTTATCCTGTCAATTCCTTTCAATTTTATTGTTTCTTTGTCTAAAAAGTATAAAAGCGGCCTGCTTTGGCCACTTCTTAGGTTCCATTTCTATGAGACCGCCATACATGCATGAATTAAAATTTGTTTCTTTTCTCCTGTTAATCTGTCATGTGTCAATTTTATTATTAGTCCAGCCATAAGAACTCAAGAGGGATAGAGGAGGAAATGCCCCCCCAAACAGTAACCACATAAAAATTTACGTGCAAAGAATATTGGTAACAGTGAATAAGATGAAACTGACTAACACTCCCACTCCTCTTGTTCCAGGGTGAGACACTATTTCCACACAAAGAAGAAATTTGAGCTAAAAGGGTGAAGTGATTGTTTTTCAAAGCAGAGAACAGCTTGTGCTTTTATATAGCCATGGGAAAGAGATGGCCGTGTTCATAAACCACAAGTAGTGTGCTATAGCTAGAACAGTGGTCTGCAAACCTGATGAGGGTATTGCTGGCAGAGTATTTAGACTTTGAAAGCATATGAACACATGGTAAATATTAAGGGATTTAATATCCTCAATTCTCTAAAGTTGTTTTCAGAAAACAGATGTGCCTGAGAAAGCACCTTTTTTTAAGGCCCCATAATGGATGGAGAATTGGGGCATTATGGCCTGTGTTGGGATGCTCTAAATTTCAATATATAGTGGGACAGAGGAAATAATGACAATTTTCATAAAAAGACCTTGCTGCTTCTCTTATTAGACTGTCTAAAAATGTATCACGACTGAGGGAGAGAATTAGTAAGAAATAGGGAAGCAAGCAGGACCTTAATTTCTCCTTATGACAAACCCATGGCAAGGTTCTGTGCCTTGCCCATCTATCTTAGACTTGTATAAAGCGGGGAGTAAATAATCTCAATACTGAATTCTGAATAAGAAAAAGCTTGGGGAGAACTGTCAAACATCAGTGTCTTACATGTTTTGCATAATGTATATCATGAAAAGGTTAAAAAACCTAATTTTATTTCTCAAAGATCAATGTTACCTTTTTAAATAAAAGAAAACTTATAAAAGAGGCTAGTTAATATCATCTAGCTCAGAAGTTCAAATAACTGAGTGACTTTGGGCCAATAAAATTTCTTCCATTCCCTGTACTTACCCATGAGAATGAAGCTTCTCAGCTTATATATCTATGGAAAGAAAAGCAAATTCATATATTTATGGGATGTGTTTCCAATAAATTATTTTAAGTTGGATATTTACTACCAAAATGAATTATTATATGTTGTTTTGATTGAATATTTACTACTAATAGCTATGATGCTAGTTCAATTCAGAATAAATACTTTCACTCTTAAAATCTTTGGTCACTGGAAACTCAAAAATCCGTTTCAGTGTTTCAATATATTTTTGTTGGAGAGCCTCAAAAATAGATGAAGTCATCTGGCCATGTGGGAAAGGAGAGAAGAAGAAAGTTTTAAGAATATCAATACTGAGAGAAGGCCAAGAAGGAAAAGAGCCATAAAACTTAATGGTGACAGAAGCTAGAAAGGTAGTAGGCAAATTACATGTGAGAGCTCAGGATCTGAGTATTTTAAGAAGAAAAAATATATATATTCAAATACTTCTGTGAGCAAAGTAAGGTAAGAACTAAACTATACCTATAGGATTTAGTAACAAGGAGGTCACTGGTGATTTTTTTACGACTTTGTAAGGCTATCTTAAATTGCTAAGAAGTTTAAAATATATTATCTTGAGGTAAGGAAAAAATGATACTTTAGCATTAGTGCCCCAAAATACAAAGAATCTTATCCAATATGAGAATATGGATTTATTTTTACATGAGACATACATAATTATTTCTGTGTATCCCCTGCAGCTCCTGTAATAGGAAATATTGTTTTAGCTCAAAAGAATCTAGCCAATGAATTTTCTTATTTTCTGAATATTTTTGTAGTATTAAGCCATGGTTGAGAGTCTTAATTTGCTACTCTTTCACAATAATGGTTTACATTTAGCTTATACATTGTCCTTAACTAATTTTAATAATAGAACTTATATTAGAGAAAAATAATTGTTGTGTACTTATACAATAATTCATTATTTTTGGAATTTATTATTTTTAAGACTTTCTGGTAAAAGACTGTCAGTATATTATTCGAGGACATAGGCTCAAAGAGCTCTAAACTAAAAAAAAAAAAAAAAAAATTGACTTTCCAATAATATGAAGGTGAAAATATCCTAAATTTTACTAACGATTTTTTAAGAATATATGCTGTAGAGATAGACTTTCACAAAGATAGTAGAAAGTGGTTTCTTTTTCCAGTTGGTATAAAAATGTACATTACTTATCAACACATTGAACAAACTATTTTTAAAATGGAGAAATTTCACTAGTATGTATTAAAATCTCTGAGGATCTACATTTCTATATAGACTATTAACAAAATAAATCATAATTTCACTCAAGGCTGTCAAAGGAATTCCTTTGGAATTTAATGAACAATTTAAAGCAGAGGTTCCTATAAATACCAAACGTTGGCAACGATGTGGAGAAAGGGGAACCCTCCTACACTGTTGGTGGGAATGTAAATTGGTACAGCCACTGTGGAAAACAGTATGGGGGTTTCTCAAAAAACTAAAAATAGAACTACCATATGACCCAGCAATTCTACTCCTGGGTATATATCCAGAAAAAAACAAAAACACTAATTCAAAAAGATACATGCACCCCAATGTTCAGAGCAACAATTATTTACAATTGCCAAGGTATGGAACCAACCTAAATGTTCATAAACAGATGAATGGATAAAGAAACTATGATACACACACACACACATACACACACACAAAATGGAATATTACTCAGCCATAAAAAAGAATGAAATTTTGCCATTTGCAACAACATGGATGAACTTGGAGGGCATTCTGTTAAGTGAAATAAGTCAGAAAGAGAAAGACAAACACTGTATGATATCACTTATGTGTGTAATCTAAAAAGGAAAACAAACAAGTGAATAAACACAAAAAGAAGTAGACCCACAGATAGAACAAACTAGCGGCTACCAATGGAGAGAGGGAAGAGGGGAGGGGCAATATAGGGGTAGAGGAAAAAAAAGGTTATTATATGAAATCATGTGTGAGAAACTTTTGAAAATTGTAAAGCACTATAGAATTTAATTAAAAAAAAAAAAAAAAAGAAATTCCTGCCAAAACAGAGACAAATTTTGCTTGGCCTAAAAAGTCATTTTAATAAGTATCCGACTTGAATGCTTTGAGGTTGGGATGTGCTCTCTAGTCTGATGGATGGCTCTACCAGGCCCTACTGTCTTTCACCATGGTCAATCAACTCATTTACCAGCGTAACCCTGAAGGTTTTGAGTCTGCACCCCAACTTTAGAACCCTAATCTAGCTATATGAGTAAAATATAGGTCAAAGGCAGGAAATTTTAACCTATACATTCAAACATATGTATTAAAAAATCTGTTTCTATTTGCCATCCTGGGTTTACATATTCCAGATCAATAGTGATTTGACAAGAATTCAAACTATGTGATGTGGATGTGTAATTTGTTTAATAAAAATTATTAATTAGTGCCTGGTTTACAAAGTTTCCTTTTTTGTCCTCCCAGCATGACATACTTGAGGGATAAGCCAGTGGCCTATCAACAAAATGACTTGACGTCTGCCCAGAGTTATTAAGCTCTGGGCACCACATAGAACTTCAGCAAGTGATATCTAGGGCAGAACCTCGAACAGTAACCTAGGCAGATCAGTTGTGTGTTAGTAAATGTTTCTATTTTTAAATAAACATCTTAGAATAATTTTCAATTTACAGAAAAATTGTGAAGATAATAGAAAGTTTTTATAGACCCCATACTCAATTTCTCCTACTAATAACATCTTACATTAGTATGGTGTGTTTGTTGAAATGAATGAATAGTGATACATTATTAACTAAAATTCATACTTTACCTGGATTTTCTTAGTTTTTACCTAATATGCTTTTCCTGCTCCAAGATCCCATCCAGGACACTATTTTACATTTAGTCACTGTGTCTCATAAGGCTCCTCTTAGTTGTGACAGTTTATCAGACTTTCCTTGTTTTCGATGACCGTGATGGGTTACGAGGAATACTGGTCAGATATTTTGTGAAATGTCCTTCAACTGGGCTTTGTCTGATGTTTTTCTCATGATTAGACTGGGGTTAGTGGATTTGGGGGGAAGATCAAAAGAAGTAAATGACCATTTTCACCACCTCAATCAAGGGCACACACTGTCAACATGACTTATCACTGTTGATTTTGACTTGATTACCTGGCTGAGGTAGTGTGTGTCAGTTTTCTCTACTTTACTCTTTTTCTACCCCTTTTTATACTGCACTCTTTGGAAGGAAGTCACCATGTGTAGCCCATAGTTAAGTAGCAGGAAATTCTCTTGCACCTCCTTAGGGTGGAGTGTCTACATAAGTTATTTGGAATTCTTCTGCAGTTGAGATTTGTCTGTTCTCTCCCAGTGATTTATTCATTCAATTATTTGTTTATATCAGTATGGATGCATGAATATTTATTTTATACTTTGTGTTATAATACAATACTACTTTATTTTGTTGCTCAATTTGTTCCAGCTTTGGCCGTTGAGAGCTCTTTCGGTTGGGGTCTGTGTCACTCTGATATACCTCCATCACTATGGAATGGATGCATGGATGGATGGATTGAGTCTGGCACTATAAGATGTTCTACGAGTATCTTGTATACGTATTTCCTGCCCCAGGTAAATTTTTTAAATGACTCTCTAGTGGGGAAAAAAGCCTCAATTTGTGGCATTTGCTGATTACTGTGCTGTAAATACTCCACTATTGTCAGTTTCAAGCTACCAACATGATGTCACTGAATAGAGAGTTGGGGAGGGATAGGCAGTAGCACACCATTATATTGTATTTCTACCATACAGCTGCAATGGACCTCAATAACCTCAAGAGCATAGGCAATATAAAATGTAATAACAGTAACTAGAAAAAGAAATCTTTTTAGTACTTAATACATTTGTATAATTTAATCTTAAGTTTATAAAGTTTAACTTTTAATAATGGCTATTTTAATAACAGGCTCACGAAATCCCTGGAAATTTAACAACTGGATCTTGCAAGTCAGCTGTGGTGCACCACTGAACTGGATATTACGCAGAATTCATTATAATTATGATGACAATTATGAAGAAAAAGCAGAAAGAGGAGGAGGAGAAAGAAGATAAACCAGCTTGAGACATGTTTATGTTATCAGCAATGTGCAAGTACTTCATGTGCATTGTTTTGTTTAATTTCACAAAAAAGCCCATGGGACAAACAGAAGTAAGGAAAAGTTGAGGAATCCACAGCCAGAGAATGTGTCATAAACAGTAATCTTCATAAATTAGATGCATTTTTACTTTTTAAAAAATTCCCTTTCATATTCTCTCCTTACATCATAAATTTATAATACATGAAAGTAGGGAAAATATACCTTCATTTTAACAGTTTGACAATTCATTAGCTCCACTTATGTACTTTTATTGATGCCAGACAGGGACAAATAACTGATTACTGACTTTTACAGATTAAGGGGAAAGTGAGGGGTATGGAAAACACACACGCTGTCATAGAAAATAAACATGATATAGTAATTATATTCAAAGTAATTCAGTTTTAATTAATGACAGCCAATAATAGAGCATAATAATAAACGCCATTTAGGACACTTTGTAAAATTAAGGTGATCTTTAATCATTTAAAAATATAAAATTTCGAAAGAAATCACATTAGGATTCTCTTTTTAACCTGTTCCTTAAAACACTAGTGCTGAGAGCACCAGAATCACAACTGGCTGCTGGACAATCATCGACAGGAAGACACTGGAACTCACCAAGGAGGATACCCCATGTCCAAGGACAGAGGAGAAGCCACAGTGAGACGGTAGGAGGGGCGCAATCAGAGAAAAATCAAATCCCATAACTGCTGGGTGGGTGACTCACAGACTGGCGAACACTTATACCACAGAAGTCCACCCACTGGAGTGAGGCTTCTGAGCCCCACGTCAGGCTTCCCAACCTGGGGGTCCGGCAACGGGAGGAGGAATTCCTAGAGAATCAGACTTTGAAGCCTAGTGGGAATTGATTGCAGGACTTTGACAGGACTGGGGGAAACAGAGACCCCACTCTTGGAGGGCACACACAAAGTAGTGTGCGCATCGGGACCCAGGGGAAGGAGCAGTGACCCTGGGGGAGACTGAACCAGACCTACCTGCTGGTGTTGGGGGGTCTCCTGCAGAGGCGGGAGGTGGCTCTGTTTCACCGAGGGGACAAGGACACTGGCAGCGGAGGTTCTCGGAAGTGCTCCTTGGCATGAGCCCTCCCAGAGTCTGCCATTAACCCCATCAAAGAGCCCAGGTAGGCTCCAGTGTTGAGTTGCCTCAGGCAAAACAACCAACAGGGAGGGAACCCAGCCCCACCCATCAACAGTCAAGTGGATTAAAGTGTTATGGAGCTCTGTCCGACACAGCAACAGTCAGCTCTACCCACCACCAGAGCCTCCCATCAAGCCTCTTAGATAGCCTCAACCACCAGAGGGCAGACAGCAGAAGCAAGAAAAACTACAATCCTGCAGCCTGTGGACCAAAACCCACAGTTACAGAAAGATAGACAAGATGAAAACGCAGAGGGCTATATATCAGATGAAGGAACAAGAAAAAACCCCAGAAAAACAACTAAATGAAGTGGAGATAGGCAACCTTCCAGAAAAAGAATTCAGAATAATGATAGTGAAGATGATCCAGGACCTCGGAATAAGAATGGAGGCAAAGATTGAGAAGATGCAAGAAATGATTAACAAAGACCTAGAAGAATTAAAGAACAAACAAACAGAGATGACCAATACAATAACTGAAATGAAAACTACACTAGAAGGAATCAATAGCAGAATAACTGAGGCAGAAGAACGGATAAGTGACCTGGAAGACAGAATGGTGGAATTCACTGCTGCGGAACAGACTAAAGAAAAAAGAATGAAAAGAAATGAAGACAGCCTAAGAGACCTCTGGGACAACATTAAACGCAACAACATTCGCATTATAGGGGTCCCAGAAGGAGAAGAGAGAGAGAAAGGGCCAGAGAAAATATTTGAAGAGATTATAGTCGAAAACTTCCCTAACATGGGAAAGGAAATAGCCACCCAAGTCCAGGAAGCGCAGAGAGTCCCATACAGGATAAACCCAAGGAGAAACACGCCGAGACACATAGTAATGAAAATGGCAAAAATTAAAGACAAAGAAAAATTATTGAAAGCAGCAAGGGAAAAACGACAAATAACATACAAGGGAACTCCCATAAGGTTAACAGCTGATTTCTCAGCAGAAACTCTACAAGCCAGAAGGGAGTGGCATGATATACTTAAAGTGATGAAAGGGAAGAACCTACAACCAAGATTACTCTACCCGGCAAGGATCTCATTTAGATTTGATGGAGAAATCAAAAGCTTTACAGACAAGCAAAAGCTAAGAGAATTCAGCACCACCAAACCAGCTCTACAACAAATGCTAAAGGAACTTCTCTAAGTGGGAAACACAAGAGAAGAAAAGGACCTACAAAAACAAACCCCCAAAAATTAAGAAAATGGTCATAGGAACATACATATCGATAATTACCTTAAACGTGAATGGATTAAATGCTCCAACCAAAAGACACAGGCTTGCTGAATGGATACAAAAACAAGACCCATATATATGCTGTCTACAAGAGACCCACTTCAGACCTAGGGACATATACAGACTGAAAGTGAGGGGATGGAAAAAGATATTCCATGCAAATGGAAATCAAAAGAAAGCTGGAGTAGCTATACTCATATCAGATAAAATAGACTTTAGAGTAAAGAATGTTACAAGAGACAAAGAAGGACACTACATAATGATCAAGGGATCAATCCAAGAAGAAGATATAACAATTATAAATATATATGCACCCAACATAGGAGCACCTCAATACATAAGGCAACTGCTAACAGCCATAAAAGAGGAAACTGACAGTAACACAATAATAGTGGGGGACTTTAACACCTCACTTACACCAATGGACAGATCATCCAAAATGAAAATAAATAAGGAAACAGAAGCTTTAAATGACACAATAGACCAGATAGATTTAATTGATATTTATAGGACATTCCATCCAAAAACAGCAGATTACACGTTCTTCTCAAGTGCACACGGAACATTCTCCAGGATAGATCACATTTTGGGTCACAAATCAAGCCTCGGTAAATTTAAGAAAATTGAAATCATATCAAGCATCTTTTCTGACCACAACACTATGAGATTAGAAATCAATTATGGGGAAAAAAACGTAAAAAACACAAAAATATGGAGACTAGACAATACATTACTAAATAACCAAGAGATCACTGAAGAAATCAAAGAAGAAATCAAAAAATACCTAGAGACAAATGACAATGAAAACACGACAACCCAAAACCTATGGGATGCAGCAAAAGCAGTTCTAAGAGGGAAGTTTATAGCTATACAAGCCTACCTAAAGAAACAAGAAAAATCTCAAGTAAACAATCTAACCTTACACCTAAAGAAACTAGAGAAAGAAGAACAAACAAAACCCAAAGTTAGCAGAAGGAAAGAAATCATAAAGATCAGAGCAGAAATAAATGAAACAGAAACAAAGAAAACAATAGCAAAGATCAATAAAACTAAAAGTTGGTTCTTTGAGAAGATAAACAAAAATGATAAGCCATTAGCCAGACTCATCAAGAAAAAGAGGGAGAGGACTCAAATCAATAAAATCAGAAATGAAAAAGGAGAAGTTACAACAGACACTGCAGAAATACAAAGCATCCTAAGAGACTACTACAAGCAACTTTATGCCAATAAAATGGACAACCTGGAAGAAATGGACAAATTCTTAGAAAGGTATAACCTTCCAAGACTGAACCAGGAAGAAACAGAAAATATGAACAGACCAATCACAAGCAATGAAATTGAAACTGTGATTAAAAATCTTCCAACAAACAAAAGTCCAGGACCAGATGGCTTCACAGGTGAATTCTATCAAACATTTAGAAAAGAGCTAACACCTATCCTTCTCAAACTCTTCCAAAAAATTGCAGAGGAAGGAACACTCCCAAACTCATTCTATGAGGCCACCATCACCCTGATACCAAAACCAGACAAAGACACTACAAAGAAAGAAAATTACAGACCGATATCACTGATGAATATAGATGCAAAAATCCTCAACAAAATACTAGCAAACAGAATCCAACAACACATTAAAAGGATCATACACCACGATCAAGTGGGATTTATCCCAGGGATGCAAGGATTCTTCAATATACGCAAATCAATCAATGTGATACACCATATTAACAAACTGAAGAAGAAAAACCATATGATCATCTCAATAGATGCAGAAAAAGCTTTTGACAAAATTCAACACCCATTTATGATAAAAACTCTCCAGAAAGTCGGCAGAGAGGGAACCTACCTCAACATAATAAAGGCCATATATGACAAACCCACAGCAAACATCATTCTCAATGGTGAAAAACTGAAAGCATTTCCTCTAAGATCAGGAACAAGACAAGGATGTCCACTCTCACCACTATTATTCAACATAGTTCTGGAAGTCTTAGCCACGGCAATCAGAGAAGAAAAAGAAATAAAAAGAATACAAATTGGAAAAGAAGAAGTAAAACTGTCACTGTTTGCGGATGACATGATATTATACATAGAGAATCCTAAAACTGCCACCAGAAAACTGCTAGAGCTAATTAATGAATATGGTAAAGTTGCAGGATACAAAATTAATGCACAGAAATCTCTTGCATTCCTATACACTAATGATGAAAAATCTGAAAGAGAAATTATGGAAACACTCCCATTTACCATTGCAACAAAAAGAATCAAATACCTAGGAATAAACCTACCTAGGGAGACAAAAGACCTGTATGCAGAAAACTATAAGACACTGATGAAAGAAATTAAAGATGATACCAACAGATGGAGAGATATACCACGTTCTTGGATTGGAAGAATCAACATTGTGAAAATGAGTATACTACCGAAAGCAATCTACAGATTCAATGCAATCCCTATCAAATTACCAATGGCATTTTTTACAGAACTAGAACAAATCATCTTAAAATTTGTATGGAGACACAAAACACCCCGAATAGCCAAAGCAGTCTTGAGGGAAAAAAACGGAGCTGGAGGAATCAGACTCCCTGACTTCAGACTATACTACAAAGCTACAGTAATCAAGACAATATGGTACTGGCACAAAAACAGAAACATAGATCAATGGAACGAGATAGAAAGCCCAGAGATAAACCCACGCACCTATGGTCAACTAATCTATGACAAAGGAGGCAAAGATATACAATGAAGAAAAGACAGTCTCTTCAATAAGTGGTGCTGGGAAAACTGGACAGCTACATGTAAAAGAATGAAATTAGAACACTCCCTAACACCATACACAAAAATAAACTCAAAATGGATTCGAGACCTAAATGTAAGACTGGACACTATAAAACTCTTAGAGGAAAACATAGGAAGAACACTCTTTGACATAAATCACAGCAAGATCTTTTTTGATCCACCTCCTAGAGTAATGGAAATAAAAACAAAAATAAACAAATGGGACCTAATGAAACTTCAAAGCTTTTGCACAGCAAAGGAAACCATAAACAAGACGAAAAGACAACCCTCAGAATGGGAGAAAATATTTGCAAACGAATCAACGGACAAAGGATTAATCTCCAAAATATATAAACAGCTCATTCAGCTCAATATTAAAGAAACAAACAACCCAATCCAAAAATGGGCAGAAGACTTAAATAGACATTTCTCCGAAGAACACATACAGACGGCCACGAAGCACATGAAAAGATGCTCAACATCACTAATCATTAGAGAAATGCAAATCAAAACTACAATGAGGTATCACCTCACTCCTGTTAGAATGGGGATCATCAGAAAATCTACAAACAACAAATGCTGGAGAGGGTGTGGAGAAAAGGGAACCCTCTTGCACTGTTGGTGGGAATGTAAATTGATACAGCCACTATGGAGAACAATATGGAGGTTCCTTAAAAAACTAAAAATAGAATTACCATATGACCCAGCAATCCCACTACTGGGCATATACCCAGAGAAAACCGTAATTCAAAAAGACACATGCACCCGAATGTTCATTGCAGCACTATTTACAATAGCCAGGTCATGGAAGCAACCTAAATGCCCATCAACAGACGAATGGATAAAGAAGTTGTGGTACATATATACAATGGAATATTACTCAGCCATAAAAAGGAACGAAATTGAGTCATTTGTTGAGACGTGGATGGATCTAGAGACTGTCATACAGAGTGAAGTAAGTCAGAAAGAGAAAAACAAATATCGTATATTAACGCATGTATGTGGAACCTAGAAAAATGGTACAGATGAGCCGGTTTGCAGGGCAGAGGTTGAGACACAGATGTAGAGAACGGACATATGGACACCAAGGGGGGAAAACTGCGATGGGGTGGGTATGGTGTTGTGCTGAATTGGGCAATTGGGATTGACATGTATACACTGATGTGTATAAAATTGATGCCTAATAAGAACCTGCAGTATAAAAAAACAAACAAACAAAACAACTAATACTAAACTTTCGTTGGGTTATTTGTATGGTAATATGTTAATATAAATGTTTCAGACATTACATGAAATTTCTAAAAATCTTATATGTTCTGGTATAATGTTATAAGTCATAATCCTAGTTATTACCTTAAAATGTATATCTCAGAAATAACTAATTTTCTTGTCAACTGCATTATTATGAAGTTTCATCAAATTTTTAACTGTGGGCATTTTTAAGTCTTTTGTCATTTACAGACAGTTCTGTGTGTACTCTGATGCTTTTGCAAATATGTTCCTATAAAAGGGTTTCATCTTTAAGAAATTCATGGAAAAGACTCTGACAAGTACAGGTTTCTGGTAACTGACTGTACTGCTGAACTGAATGAATAAGCATTTTCAGAACTCTAATGAAAAACTGATGAACTCATAAAAGTGCTAACAAAAGATCAAGATGAAAAAAAAAATTTAATTACATGGGACTGAGTGAACTGATGAGGATGAGTATAATTTTTGTGACTTTCTGTCTGAATTAAAAAAAAAAAAATCCCACAAGGACTCAGAGGCAAAGAATATACAAATCAATTTTCACTGCAAAGGAGATGTTACAGTGGAGGATTACTGGACTGAATGTCAATATTATGACATAGTATGAGTGTGTTTCATGTTTGGTAATTGCAATCATTGTTGCTTTTGTTGTGGTCATCCATGTACAATGCTTGGTGTCAGTCTATTTATCTCTTGTAAAAATAAAATACAGTGTGTGTGTGTGAAAAAATAAAAAAATAAAAAAATAAAATTTCATGAAGTATTTCACTAAAAGCTTTGGTGAAGCTTGTTGGAGCTTGCATTTTGGATGGAGTTAATAAGTGCCCACACAAGAAAGGATAAACTAAAGATGGTGAAACCATCTGCAGTTTCTTTACTTTTAAAAGTATATGTTATTGCAATATTACTAGAAAATGAATTATCACACTGCTACTTTCCACACAAATTATCTGAAAACAAACTCCCTCCTGTTAATACAGGTTGCAAATGTTACCTCTTAGAGGTGGGCTTCTTGAGAGAAGGATGCTTTCTCCACAGAGGAAACCATTTGGGTGATGGTTTAAAGAGGGAATGTGGTGTTAAGGGGTTGGGTATGAATGCTGATTTCCACTTAAGAATTGTGTGGCCCTGGACGAGTTATTGAATCTAATTCCTCACCCTGCTCTTTTGTAAAAAGATGATGATATTTTTATCCTAGGAGTGTTCTGAGGAATAAATGAAATAGCAGCTATGCAAAGCACTTAGGCTGTTGCCTTGGTACACAGTGAGCACAAAATAAATGCTAGCCATGTTGCTGGTATTCTATTATGATGATTATTGACATACAAGAACTAGACACCTACAGGGGTTAGAGAGTGATGAATGATGGTAACACCTAGGATGAAAAATATAAAACGTACAGCAAACATATTCTTTGAACACCAACTGCCACGCTCCAGGCACTGTGATAGGTACATTACCGATTTAGTAGTTTAAAAAAAACAGTGAGTATGAGCAGTTCGGTGTAGAATGAAGTATAGGAATGTTTACTCATTAAGATACGAGAAAGGTACTTGTCTTCTTTAAAAGTATGTGGTCTACAGAAGTTTAAATTATATAGACTATAACCTACAAGAAAGTAAAGATTGTTTCACTAAAAGTTGTTAAAAGTTCTTTTTACTTTAATCAACTATTTGAAGTTAGTAAACACTTAACAAGCCAAATGTTACTCATTTTTATAATTTCAATGAGTAAAATAACTAGATAGACACTCTCTGTTTTTAATAACAGGTATAAAGAATTTATTAAAGAAATCTTTATAATTTAACCAATTAGACAGGAAGAAATATAGCTATTTATTTTATTCAGTGGGAGCTCCTGTAAAATTAGTGCATTAAAACTGCAATTATTGGTATTAACAATTATATTCTAATAAACTAAAATTGTAATTTAAAGTTAATAGGACAGGTGGAAGTCTGCTAAGCACTTTGCTAACAGAACAAAAAGTATAAATCTTATCATTATTTTAAGGTTAATTGAAAAATATCAGATCCCCTTCAACAGTCAGGGAGGTTTGCCCTTTGAGAAGGGAATATAATTTTCTTATAAATGGAGAAATGCCATTTCAGATTTTCTTGCAGACCACTAACATCACATTACTGGACAATTTTGCTTTCAGTGTGGCTAAAAAGTGAAAGGAGAAAAACAGATCTTGGAAACGGCAAGAGGGTCATTCCAGTTTCTAAAGTTGCAAGCAGGAAGTAATCAGTTCTCTCAAGATGGAATGGAGATAAACGGCTTTTAATAAACCTGTTTTTTGTTGTTTATTTACTATAGAACTATCAACACAGTTAAAGACTTCAAGAAGATACTAGAGTGAAGGCAGAGGATTTTCTCATGGCTACCTTGATTCAGTGACTCCTAAGAGTCCTAAGATTAAAAATTATTGGGGCTTGTGTTAGTATTTTTTTTAAAAAAAGATGCAACTATCACAATCTTTTCAAAAAAATTGTTTTAAAATTTCGAAACCCAGTAGTCCCTTCTCTTTCAAATAATTTTTAAAACTCACGCATCTTGAAGGTTAACATAAGCACTTACGATGAGGCAAACACTCTGCTAGGTCAATACAACCCTAGGAAGTAGGTGCTATTGTTATATGTAATTCTACAGTGAGAAAGTTGGGAACTAAAGAGGTGCAGTAACAAATATGAGTCCAGGGACTAGGGCTGGCAGATGTAGCCTGTAACCCCAAAACAGGCTAACTCCAGAGTTCAACCTGAACAATTAGAAACGTTACTGTAAATTAGCTTAACGGATTCCCAGGCTCCTCCCCAAGAAAGTCAATTCAGGAGGTCTGGAGAGGGGCCCAGTAACCTGCCTTTTTTTTTTTTTTTTAACAGGTATAATACAGTGTTGCTTTGGTTTTGTTTTCCCAATGCTATCTTGACCCAGTTTTGAGGTCCTGACTAGAGGCCAGTCAGTTCCTTTTCCTGAGCAGCTCATTAAGTCTACATCCCAATCACTCTCCTTACTGGAGCTCACACTCTGGGCAACTAAACACCCACCCCAGTTGCCCCAGGGCCAGGGAACAGATAACTAGACAGAGCACCAAAGCCCTGGAGCCCCCCAAATTATTCAAATTAGCCAATCCACAGGGGCCCCACAAACCTAGCTAACACCATCCCACTTGCCACAGAAGAGCTGCCCTCTACTGCTGCAACTTGCTGTTACCCTGTCCCAGTGTGGAACCCACTGTGGGCCCTGCCTGGCAGCTCTCTCTCCTTGGAGCTGTAAGTGACAAGAGTTCTGCCTTTCATCTATCCAACTATCAATGCGCTATGTCTCACCATCAAAAGAATCTTTCTTATGAGAGAATTGGCAGTATGAGCAGTCATGGCCACGGACTCTTGAATAACTTCCTGGGGTTCTGCTCTTGGTTTACTAATTGGTTCTAAAGCACCCTGAGAGTGGGTTGGACCCAAATTTGAGCTTCCACTTGAGTAGCCTTGTTGCCTACTGCTGTGTCTGCCTGAGGTGGCTGCCAAGTCTCTCTGTGGGAATATTCAAAACAAGGTGTGCTAACTGGCTAAACTCCAGGGACCCCAGGGACTTAAGACTAGTCCAAGTGGGGCCCACATTAGGGCAACAGAAGGATATGCCTCTTGAGCCTCACTTTCCTGGGTCGGGACATTTTATTTAGGACCTAATTAATGAACAGCTCATTAACGCCACTCCTTGCGCATTTGACAGCTGATTTTACCTGCTCTTAAATGTGAAAAAGTAAGTGGTGCCTCTTGGTGGATCACTACAACCTTAATGCTGTGGTCCCACCCATTAAGGCCCCAAATCCAATACCAGTTATTATTAAAGTTACTAATCTCATCTAATTAATAACTGGGAAATAACATTGCTATTACAGATTTGGCTAATCTGTTCTGTTCAGTGCCTATTTCAACAATTTGTTAGTCACAGTTCACCTTCATGTCTGAAGGGATACAATGCACCTTTACGAGGCTGCCATGGAGGACCTCAGCAGCTCTGTCACCTCACAGACTTCACAGACAAGATCTACCTGCATCTGTCTTTCCCCAGAAGCACAGGTAATAACATTGTACTGATGACATCCTTCTCCAAGGAGTTTCGATTCACACACTCATTAAGGACATACAAGTGTACCACCTTTTAGTTCTTTTGGGGTTCTGGAGGCAACATATTCCTCACTTGCAAATTTTACTTAATCTCACTGTTACTGCTACTAATGAATCAGCCACTTTAAAATGGGGCCCACTTCAGCAAAAGGCTCTAGAATCTGCCTAGATTAAAATCAACAGGCACTCCCATTAATGCCCTCAGAGAGTCCTTCACCTGAGAGGCTGTAGCAGCCCTTTCTCATGCCTCCTGGAGTCTCTGGAACTAAGATCAAATGTTTGATTGGCCATGGTCCCTAGGACCCTTGGAGACAGAAGTGCACCATATTCCTGACCCATATTTATACAGATGAGATCAAAGGAAAGTCTTAACAGGGCAATTGATGCTTGAAGTATGGGGCAAAAGGGGGAGGAACAGTCCAATTTACTCTGTTAATAATAGAATTGGGGGGAGGGGGCAGATAAGGACAGACTCCAAGTTTTATTTTTTATGTATAACTCTGTGTAAAGAGGGGACTTCCCTGGCGGTCCAGTGGTTAAGACTTCACCTTCCAATGCAGGGGGTGCAGGTTCAATTCCTGGTTGGGGAGCTAAGATCCCACATGCCTCGGGGCCAAAAAACCAAAACGTAAAACAGAAGCAATATGGTAACAAATTCAATAAAGACTTTTTAAATGGTCCACATCAAAAAAATCTTAAAAAAAAAACAAAAAACTGTGTGAAGAGAGAATAAAGGTCAGAGAAAATAGGTACAATTATACTATTGGAAGGACTTTGAAATAGTAAGAGATGATAAGGGCCTAAATTAAGAAAATGACAGTGGGGCTAGAAAGTTAACAGTTTCGAGATAGACTAACCAACTGAATGTGAGAATTGAAGAAGAAATATCTGTGAAATATTAGATATCTAGCATGAGAAATGGTCTAGATGGTGACGTGTTGATCATAGTGGAAGACCAAAGGCCCTTTTCTAAGTTTCTTGAATTGCTTAGGCTCCAGGATTCTGTCTTGTCCAAAAAGAGGGGGGAAGAGTTCCTTAAATAATTATTAAGAAGGGCTATTCTTCTAAACTTGACCATCTGGAGGCCAAACAACATTTGATATACTTAGAAAAGAAAAAAAGGTGATGATTCACATACCTCATTTTATTACTTATTTGAGAAGAACTTACATTAAGCCACTAGACTTATCAATTATGAGGCCTCTGCTAACATGGTAAAGTTAGTTGCAACGGAATGTACTTCTCTGGTGGCAACTGGGGAGTGTTTATGCTAGGCATTTGTAATGTAGAGTAGACCGCCTTCTAATGAAGGTTGATGGTGCAGGGAATTTAAGGGTAAAGTGTAGGATAACAAAAATGTTATTTCTGTTTGTTTGCTTAGGACTTATTTTAAAATGGAGAGAAAGAAGCCATAGAGAGGTAAGCATATTAAACATAGAGGAAAATTGGTGTATCCCAGGAAAAGCATCTGCTACAGATGATCCTTAATTCATTTATCAAATTTTAACCTTCAGCACAGAATCCTATTGCAACCACATGTAATAATTTTAGAGAAAAGGCCAGACAGTTTTGTCTGGCTCTTAAGTTTCAAAAAATTGTAATGCAGATAGTATAATATATAAAAGCAGACATAAATATTTTGATTAATAATCATTTTGATTGCTCTTGAGGTAATCCAGTTTACCAATAAAAGACTGCACTGATGTACATACGAATCACTAGCAAAAAAAAAAAAATCATTGAGTACTTTTTAAAAAGCAAGCATAATGGTAGAAACTGAGTCATTGGTCTGAATTATTAACTAAAGAAACATTTATTGAAATTGGTGAAGCAAAATGAACTATTTTAAAATACATTAGTTCATTGCTGATGGTGAAAGAACTGCATTCATAAGTAAGGGCCATAAAATATTTTTATGATATCAGTGCTACTATTTAAGCAGAAGAAAGTGAAAGATGAATAGCATTTACACATATGTGCAAGTAAGAGAAGAGAACTTTCCAAGATGGAGAAAGGAACCATCTGAACCAAGTTTGCAATGAGCATAGCATATTAATAGAAAAGCAAAGAGACTAACCAGTGAGAAATTGAGTTTAACAGATAGGATAGGGTTAAATCAGTGGCTCTCAACGAGGGGCAATTTTGCCCCGCCCCACAAGGGACATCTGGTAATGTTTGGAGACATTTTTTGGAGTTTAGTGGTAGAGGTCAGGTTTGCTGCTAAACATCCTGCAATACACAAGACAGCCTTCCACAACCAAGAATTATCCAGACCAAAATGTCAATAATGCCAAGGTTGAGAAGCCACGGTCTAGATAAATTCAAGGAGTTTAGTTCGTTGTAGAAGGAAGCAAAGAACCACTAGAGATGTTTGATCAGCTGGTGACACAATGAAATCATGCTAAGAATGACTAGACTAGAAGCGAGATGTAGATAATGAATGAGGACATGGAAGCAGGGACCAGGGAATACAGGTGTGAGGAAACACGGGTGAAAACTGCAGTGGTCCCCTGGGAAATGAAGAGGAAGAGCTCAACAAGAGTGATACTATGAGGAAAAAAACCTCAAAGGACTTGAACTTTTCTGAAACCTGCGTCCATATATGATTGATTCACCTCTGATGTTATCCTTTATCAACTGTTAAGACTCTAAACTTCCTCAATATTCCTAATCTAGTTCCTTTATTATGTCATTTAAGAGCTTGGACAACAAAAGTATTTTAAACTATTGCATTTCTTGGCTTCTCTTTTTAATTTTTAAATATGTAATATTTTCACATAGTTCTTAATATAAAAATATACAGAAAATTATATAGCAAAAAAAAAAGTTTCTCTCAGCTTTGTTCTCCATCTGATGGTTCCCACCCACCTACCTTCTCTTAAGTCTCTTACGTATCCTTGCAGGCTTTTTACCTCCTTACTGATTCAACTGAGAGATTCTTATGGTTTTAAATCAGTAATAATATATCAATTCTGAGATTGTGCTTAAAAAAATAAATGGAGAAAAACATTTACAAGAAAAACAGCACATTTCAACAGTTTGAGTGAAAGTAAAGACAACAAAACTATAAAATAAGGACGGGTCTTACATAAATACTATTCTCACCCCTGTTTCTACGTGCAAAGAAATGGAGGTAAAGGGAAAAGCAGTGTTGGATTTGCAGAGTGAAATTGAAGTTTCTTTTGATAAGAATTCTAAATCAACAAAAATATTTCCAGCACAATTGAACTGCTGAAAAACTGGCTTACAAAAAGTTGTCAGAAAAGACGTGACAAAACAAGTAGCCAAAATAAATTAATATCTGAGCTAGAAGTCAAACTGACAATCCTGAGAACTTTGACCAAGACTCTCCACATAGCCGGCTCCAAGGCTGGAAGGCTCCAAGCTAACTGAGGAAAATCTATGAATTGTTCAGCAATCAAATAAGTGTTGCTGTGAATTCATTTGGGAGGTTACTAATATCTTTTAGGGTTATTTACTATAATTAATAAAGTCAAAGTATGTTCCTAAATAAGACAGAAAAGACTCACATGTAAGGATTATGTATGGAACTATTAGAAACAGCAGTACAAAGTTTCAAGATTTCTTCTCAGAAAATAGGAAATTTTATTGTAAAATTTCTCTGATATAGATATAAAAATTTTAAAGCATGACAAAAATGCTACTAAAAGAGGTTCGTTCCTTCACCAACTATTCTTTGAGCTCCTACTGGTGTTTGGACTGATCCAGGTGCTAAGCATACAGCAAGTGGTGGAGCAAAGTTCCTGCACACATGATGTTTATATTGAAAGAGGGAGAATGGAGTGGGGAGGTGAGCAAAGTGGACTATAAAGAACACATGTGTGAAAGATAATTTGCTACATTAGAACTTGGATAGATGAACAAGGAGGAGTACTACTCAGTTCCTATTTTGTTTCCTTCTTTGCCTACAAAGAGAATCATATTCAAATTGCAAAGCACAGAAAACACATTATAAAGAGCAAATTATAGGTCAGAAGACATGAAGTTAGAAATTAGACGTGAACTTCCCCACAAAATCATAGTCGAGAGTAGTGGAAAGATTTGCATATGGAATTACAAATCATTAGCTACTTTTTGAATTTTTATAAAGATAAAGGAAGTTTGAGAAAACTGGTGAAAAGTTTCTAAACTGGGGTGAAAAGTGGCTTCATGAAGCTTTACACCAATGTGTTAATTGTTGATCCTGACTAGAACTCTAGAAATGAATATCAAATAGAATAGTTCTAAATCTTTTTGAAAAGGATGCACTGATTACTGAACACCAGCACAGATTAACTGTGGCTAGAATGTCTAAATCAGAGAAAATTTTTTGAAATACTTCATCTTGATTTATCAAAGCATTTGTAAAAATTTCTCCCGAGTCTTCTGGACAAAATAGAGAAATGTGGCTTATTGATGTACACAAAGTTTCAATGGACTATAGTGACAAAACAGAACTAAGAAAACGTAGTCTGCATGCATTAAAATAACGTGATACTCTACATAGAAAATCCTTAAGATGCCACCAAAAAACTACTAGAGCTCATTAATGAATTTGGTAAAGTTGCAGGATACAAAATTAACATACATAAATCTGCTGCATTTCTATACACTAACAATGAACTATCAGAAAGAGAAATTAAGGAAACAGTCTCATTTACAACTGAATCAAAAAGAATAAAATACCTAGGAATAAACCTACCCTAAGGAGGTAAAAGATCTGTACTCAGAAAACTTTAAGACATTAGTGAAAGAAATTGAAGACGACACAAACAGATGGAAAGATATACCATATTCACCAATTGTAAGAATGAATATTGATAAAATGACCACACTACCCAAGGCAATCTACAGATTCAATGCAATCCCTATCAAAATAGCATGAGCATTTTTCACAGAACTAGAACAAATAATTTTTAAATTTGTATGGAAACACAAAAGCCCCCAAATAGCCAAAACAATCTTGAGAAAGAAGAACGGAGCTGGAGGTATCACACTCCCCGACTTCAGAACTACAGTAATCAAAACAGTATGGTATTGGCACATAAACAGACACATAGATCAGTAAAACAGAGAGTCCAGAAATAAACCCATGCACTTACGGTCAATTAATCTATGACAAAGGATGCAAGAATATACAATGGAGAAAAGCCAGTCTCTTCGATAAGTGGTGCTGGGAAAACTGAACAGTTACATGTAAAAGAATGAAATTAGGAAATTCTCTAACACCATATACAAAAATAAACTCAAAATGGATTAAAGACCTAAATGTGAGACCTGAAACCATAAAACTCCCAGAAGTAAATATAGGCAGAACACTCTTTGACATAAATCATAGCAATATTTTTTGGATCTGTCTCCTAAAGCAAAGGAAACAAAAGCAAAAATAACAAATGGGACCTAATTAAACTTAAAATCTTTTGCACAGCAAAGGAAACCGATGATGAAATGAAAAGACAACCTACTGAAGGGCAGAAAATATTTTCAAATGATATGACCAATAAGGGGTTAATATCCAAAAATATATAATCACCTCATAAAACTCAACATCTAAAAAACAAACCTCACTTAAAAAAATGGTCAAAAGACCTGAATAGACATTTTTCTAAAGAAGATGGCCAACAGGTTCATGAAAAGATGCTCAACATAGCTAATCATCAGAGAAATGCAAGTCAAAACAACAATGAGGTATCACCTCACACCTGTAATAACAGCTATCATCAAAAAGAACACAAAAAATGTTGGCAAGGATATGGAGAAAGGGAAACCCTCGTACACCGTTGGTGGGAATTTAAATTTGTACAGCTACTGTGGAAAACAGTACCGAGGTTTCTCAAAAAAGTAAAAATAGAACTACCATATGGCCCAGCAATTCCACTCCTGGGTATATATCCTGAAAAAACCCCCACTAATTCAAAAAGATACATGCACCCCAATGTTCATAGCAGCATTATTTATATTTGCCAAGATATGGAAGCAACCTAAGTGTCCATCAACAGATGAATGGATAAAGAAGCTGTGGTGTACACAATGCAATACTACTCAGCCATAATGGAATACTACTCAGCCACACAATGGAAGACTACTCAGCCATAAAAAAAGAATGAAATTTTGCCACTTGCAACAACATGGATGGACTTGGAGGGTATTATGCTAAGTGAAAGAGTCAGACAAAGACAAACACTGTATAATATCACTTATATGTGCAATCTAAAAAATACAACAAACTAGGGAATATAACAAAAAAGAAACAGACTTACAGATACAGAGAGTAATAAACTAGTGGTACCAGTGGGGAGAGGGAAAGGAAGAGGGGCAGAGAAGGGGTAGGGGATTAAGAGATACAAACTAGTATATAAATTAAATAAGCTACAAGGATTTATAATACAACACAGGGAATATAGCCAATATTTTATAATAACCATAAATGGAATATAACCTTTAAAAACTGTGAATCACTATGTTGTGGACCTGAATAAAATATTGTACATAAAGTATACCTCAATTTAAAAAATTAAAAAATAAAATAAAGTTAGGCATTAAAATAAAACTGTTGGATACCTCCAAATCATGGAAATAAAATACAATGACAACTCAAATATAACATTTTTCTGCTGCAATTAGGAGGAAAGAAATAACCAGATAACATATACCTCCTGAAGAAAGTACATAGCACTACCTATGAAGTAATCTTGGCAAAAAAAGGGGGGAAACAAAAACTGAACTGAATCTAATTTTCTAGTTTTTATGAAAACTTGTGTAAAATATTTTTGGAACATATTGTGTTTCAGCTAGTTTTTATGAAAACTAATATTTATAACTAGTCAGCAAAGAACAGATAAAGAAGCTGAGTGGACACCATTTAGGAAATTGCTCCTGGGTACGTGCCCATCAGCCATCTGGAAAGCTTCAAAAACAGCTGGTGAGACAATTTGAAAGGAGTTAACTTGTGGAAATGAAACTGGTGGGTATGTGTTTCAATAATAATTTGGATTGCAATAGTGATTGTAATAAGGGTTGTCTTCATTCACAATTTTACCTCAGCTCACACTTTCTCTTGAAATTCCACAGACTGTTGCCACCTCACCAATGACCTCCAATGGTCAATTCTCTGTCCTTATGTTACCTGACCTAACAGTAGCATTTACCCATTTGACCACATCCTCCTTTTAAATACACCTTTTTTATTTGCCTTTTGGACCTCACTCTTGGTTTCATTTTGCTTCATAGGCCACTCCTTCTCAATATCCTCCAAAGAGTCCTCTTTTTCTTCGAAACCTCTAAGTACTAGAGGTTTATTTAATACTCATCTTTTTCCCTCACTTACTCTTGAATCCATCAGCAAATCCTGAAGGCCTATGTCTTCAAACACATCCCAAATCTGACCTCTTTATCGCCACTATGGCTATCACGTTAGTCCATGTTACCATTATCTCTCACCTGCACTACTGTAAATGGCTCCAAAGTAGATGTCAGCTTTCTCCACTGTTCTATAACAGCCTACTCTCAATACAGCACCTGGAATCACCCTTTAAAGTACCTTATATCATGTGACTCAGATGCTTAAAAGCCTTCAACTAAATTCGCATCTAGGACAAAAGTCCACAATCCTGCCTCCTAGGCTGTGATTACCTTTCTGTCCTCCTTTCATGTCACTCCTTCATGTCCTCCAGCCACAGCCACCCTGGCCTCCCTGCTGCACCTTCAATTCCCCATAGACACCACACTCCCACCTGAGAGCCTTTTTACTTGCTTTCTCAAAGACATTCCTTTCTCAGATAACACTCCCATCCCTTCTTTTCAATTACCCTGCTCATAGCACTTAGAGGTAATTGGAATTCTAGCGTAAGTCTATGTGCCGATTGTCTATCATCCCTAATTAGAACATACACTCCACGAAGATAGCAGCTTTGTCTCTTTACCACTCTGGTATATCCTCAGCACAAGCAAGATGTGAGACATGGAATAGAAGCTCAATGAATATTTGTAGGATTAATGAAATAATGAAGGGAATGGCAGAATAGAGTAATAATTCCACTATTTTCTGCTCTGACCAAAACTTATTCAGAGTATTTTGTTTCATATTTAGCACCACATTTTAAGGATGCTGGCAATGATGGTGTTAGGTACACACACACACACACACACACACACACACATGGAGAAGGCCATGTGATGATGAAGGCAGAGATTGGAGCTATGGAGCTATAAGCCAAAGAGCACCAATGATTTCTGGCAAGCCACCAGGAGCTACCAAGAGGCAAGGAAGGATTCCTCTAAGGTTTCAGAGGGAGAATGGCCCTGCCAACGCCTTGATTTTGGACTTGCAGCCTCTAGAACTCTGAGACAATAAATTTCTCTTGTTTTAAGCCACCCAGTTTGCAGCACTTTGTTATGCAACTCTAGGAAGTTAATATAGATGGTAAGTCTAGAAAATCATATTTGAGGAATAGATCTTCCACCTAGAAAAAAAAGGATGCTTGGTGGGAAGTATGATTATAAGCAAACATTAAAAACCAACTTTCAACTCCTTGGTGGGGCAATACATAAGAGAGAATATGTACTTATCTGAGTAGCTTTGGAGGACATATCCTAGGTTATTTATTAATTGGGGTTGCATTTCAAAGAGTTGTAAAATATTAGGTAGTCTGGGGTTAGGTTACAGCTTGAGAAAGAGAAAGCCAGATATGTCTGGTCACATCTGTTGAACAGTCAGAAAGAATCTGCCAGATGCTTATGTAAATGGAAGCTAAAAATTCTTCTGGCAAAGAACTCAAGCAATATATGCTGCTGAAGTTCAAATGCGTCTGTACATTTCTGGCAAGGTATCAGGGTGGAACCAAAAAATTCTGTGTTAAGGGAGTACTGAGGAATCTTTAAGGGGAAAAGAAAAAATCTAAAGAAAAAGCACCTAGGCACTCCGAGGGTACATTGGTTAGGGTTGAAGCAGAGGAGGAGAACTGCTATGAGGGATACGGAATAAAGGGTTTACTACAGAGATTAGGTCTTACACAACTGCGGCATCTGGTGAAGAAATCTACAAAAAGCTCTTGCTTCTATGTCTGGTGGCCCGCCTGAATTTACTGTCAGTCAGCAGGACCAGAAGTAGGGCTGAAAAGCATAACATGAAGCAGAGGAGAATGAGGATAAATAGAACCTGGAACCCATACTAACAAACTGAAATCACATGGTCAAAATTTAACCCTTTTCTATCTCTCACCACCTCCAACCTCAACCATGTGGGAGATCTTCAGGAGAAACGGGTACCCTTCATTACAGAACTGCCCATGTGTCTGTCCCAGAATCAGAGAAGCTGGAAGAGATCTGGAAAGAGCTGGATACAAGACTGGGAACTGAGTGAGGCACTAATCCCTGTTACAAAATTTTATGAAGTGCCCAAAAGCTTAATAATCAAGATAAATGATATTTTAATGAACTATTTTAAAAATCAAATTAGTGCAAAACTCTCTGATGAATAAAATATCAAAATTTTATATAAAGATAGTATCCAACAGGGATTAGTGTAAGACTAAGTTGTGCAAGGTCAGAGTCACATCCTGTCTTCATTTTATCAGTATAATTGCTAACAGTGCACATTCTTGGCAATACAGCACGGTCCTTCTTCAAGGAAAGCCAGCCTCTCTTTTATTCAAAGGTCTCAGTGTAGTTGAATTGGCCTAAGTTTGGGGATTGGTTGAAGGGATTAAATTCAGACTTTTGCTTACCAAACTAGAAACGGTCTGGTTATTCAAATCAAGTAATACTTCATTGGTTGCTTCACATATTTCAGTTCTGGAACAGTCAAATCAATTAGCCAGTACCAGCAATCTCTGAGGATCAAACCACTCTACTTACTCCCTCTCTACTGCCTGTTAACAGTAACCACGTCCAACTTGTTTCTGGCATTTTCGTGCCACCACTTGACTTCCAGCGCTCCGGGGTCCTATCATCTCTACTGAAATCATGCCTTGAGTCTGATGACAGCAGTTTCTGCTGTCATTTATCACCTACCAACAATAGCTACAACAGAGACCTTCAAGGATACTGATGCTTATTTCTCACAACCCTGATGAAGGGACTGTTCTCTGGACCCTTCTGGAAGAAACGGTTAGGAGTTGGGTACATGATTTTTATGATAAATCCACTTTAGAATTCTGATATCCTTACACCTTTTGATACCTGCCTGTATGTTTTACAAAAGGTTTGGCAATTCAACTTTTTTTTCAGTGTGGGCCAACTTTGGGTCCAAGTTTCAGTCAACCAAGCAAGGAAATTGTGAGAGCTACTCCAAGCTGCCCAGGTTAACACAATGAATCTAGAATTTCTGCTTAGTGCATCCATATTAACAAATTCAGCCAAGTCCAACTTTATAGTTCTTCTACCCTGATGCACTATTCCTTGGTATCCACTCCCATATATGTCCCTTAGATTTTTATCAATATAAATTAGCATAATCTTGGTAGTTTTGGTGTGGTTTGAGACTCCTCACAGGTTATGCTTTTTACCTTATCCTTTGGGGCACTTTGGGACTTGTACCTGGGTTATAGCTCTAAAAAGAATGAGAAGTGTTGGAGTTAAGTCTTTAAGAAGATCCGCAGTCCCTTCTAAAGAAACAACTACCAGGGAAGGAGGTAAAGGGACCCTAACCTCCTCTCATAGGAAGGAAGGAATATGTCTACTGGCAAAGGAAGTTGGGCCAAATTTAGTGGTCAAGGTTATCAGCTTCACTGGTTGCTGCCTCATCCCAACAAGATGGGCCAGCAGACCAATAGCGACATGTGCTAGCTACATGTGGCACCTGGTACCCTACAATGACTGTAGAAGCTAATGGCAGCTGATCCATTTCTGCCCTCTAAATCTCACTATATCTCCTGTGGCCAACCCTCATTCAAAACTATAGGTGGAAGGGAATTCTTGGAAAAGTAGTTTTAGCTTGGCTAATTGATTTTTTGTTTCTGTTTTTATAATTTTGTACATCAAATCAGAATATACTAGATTTGATACTTATGTTTACTGCTTTCTTGTGAAATAGAAACATGGTTTTACATTATGCTTGTGTGAGGGGTGTGTGGGGTTAAAATGAAATAAAAATATTTACGTCATTTATTTTAGTTTTATATTAAGGCTCAAAATGTTTGGTCATTTTTACATTAACCTAAACCTTGCAGATAGTTTAATTTAGACTCTTTATAACTGACTTTAAATTTCATTAATCATTGAGTAGTGGAAATTGGTAGTGTTTCTATCCTCACCATCTCCTGGAAACCACATAATAAAGGAATAAGAAAAGAAAATTACCGAGGCAATTCAATTTCACATGCTCCACTCTAGGCTCTTGTCAAAGGTGTTTCCTAATATATCAATCACTGTTTCCTGAGACAAGACAATAACTGGCAAGAACATCTGCATACCATGTAAAAATGAGGATAGGAGCAATGCTTGCTTTTAGAAAAATGTATCAGTTTCTACCTGTTTAAATAAAATAGGTAGCATTTGCCAAAAATTACATGGTTCTTCAGGCTGCAGAGTCTAAATAAAGGTCATTCTTAGAACTGTTGCAGGACAAGTAAAGGAATATAACTAAATGCTTAAGTTTAAATTAAGAAAGACTATCTTAGTAAATCATTATGGATTATAAAGGATCAGATCAGAAATCTGGGAAAGTTTCTAGGGACAGTCGTTATCAATATTTATAGCATGTTTTTCCTGTGAGAAGCCATCTGATCTTCCAGCTCTTTTCGACATGAGCTCTGCACTGATTGCCCCCACTAAATGTTTCCTTTGACACAGGAAGTCATATTATATTCTTTTTGGATCATAGGCATGACTGATATTCAGCCAATACACACCAATACAACATATCTACTCTTACTTGGTCTGATTTGTTAGATCTTTATTCTGATTGGTCAGAAGTCTGATTGCTTAGTATCAGCATCACACGAATTGTTAAAACATTTAATATGTCATCCCAGCCTGAACCAATATATATCATCTTAATTATTATAATTTGTGTTGTGATAACTCATAGGGCAAGTTCTCACATTATTCTCTTCCCACAGGGGGTCTTTGCCAATCTTTGGGTTTTGTATGTCCATATAAACTGTAGAAGAGATTTTTTTTTTTTTTTTTTTTTTTTTTTTTTTTTTTAAAGCACTTTTCTTTTTTTTTTTTATAGCTACTTTATTTATTTATTTTATTTTATTTTTGGTTGTGTTGGGTCTTCGGTTCATGCGAGGGCTTTCTCCAGTTGAGGCAAGCGGGGGCCACTCTTCATCGCGGTGCAGGGACCGCTCTTCATCGCGGTGCGGGGACCGCTCTTCATCGCGGTGCGGGGACCGCTCTTCATCGCGGTGCGGGGACCGCTCTTCATCGCGGTGCGCGGGCCTTTCACTATCGCGGCCCCTCCCGCTGCGGGGCACAGGCTCCAGACGCGCAGGCTCAGCAGTTGTGGCTCACGGGCCCAGCCGCTCCGCGGCACGTGGGATCTTCCCAGACCAGGGCTCGAACCCGCGTCCCCTGCATTAGCAGGCAGATTGTAGAAGAGATTTTTAAGTTCCATATAAAACCTGCTGGAATTCTGATAGAATTGCCATGAATTTAAAAATTGGGGAGGAGAATTTAATTATTTATGATTTTGTGTTTTTCTTTCCATAAATATAGATAGAATACATATCTATTTACTTAGAGCTTCTTTAATATCTTTCAAAAATATATATTTCTTACTCATCTGGGTACTAACGGCTTTGTTTTATTATTATTATCCCTGTTAACTGAAAGAAAAACGCACAACACGAGAGTTGTGAGTTTAAGTTGTATTCGGGGTCTTGCTGAGGACTATATCCTGGGAGAGAGCAGCTCAGTTAGCTCTAAGGAAACTGCTCCAAAGAGGTAGGGGAGAAGCCGGTTTATATATGAGTTTTAGCTAGGAAATACGTGCAGTCAAGCATACATCTTGGTAAAAGATTACTGCTATTTACAAAGAACAGATATCTCAAGTTAATGATTTTCGTGCTTTTGTATGTATTGAAAGATGCAAGAATCTGGGTTCATTAAAATTCTTCCTGAGATACACATATAACCAAGGGCCTGCTTGTCCAAAGCACAGTGTGCCCATCCTGTTAATGTCTTAGTTTCTTCTCAAGAGTGCCGTCGGTCAGGGACTGTGGTGGATTACAACTTAACCCTAATAGAACTGTGGGGTAAGCAACACTGTAAGTTATTCTTTTTTCACATGCCTATTGTAAATGGTGTTTTTCCAAATTACATGTCTAAACTCTAATTCATTTCTACTCTTCCTTTTTTTCAGATTTACATATAATTCATTTTTACTGTGGTTGCTAATCTATTCAGATTTACTTGTTACTATCTTAATGTTTTCTGTTTGTCCTATTTTTCTATACTATTGCTTTTGTTTTTTCTTCTTACTGTTTTAACAATGTGTATCCTACATTTCTTTTAGCTTTTATCTTTGAACTTTACCCCCCAAATTCTAATATTGAACAGTTTATCAACCCCTCTCCAGAATAATACACAACTCTTAAAACACTGTAAATATAATCATGCCCTACCTAACAAACATGCTATTGCTGTTCTGTATTTTCGTTCTCTTGTCTCTCTATATATACAATATTTGTTTAGGTTTATGTAGATTTTCCATTTCATTTCTCACCAGTTCCTTCACATTTCAGATGTTCCTCTTCCTTAAAAGTATATTGTTCTGTTGTGAGAATTTCCTCACAGACAACCAAGTCTGCCATTCTGGCAGAAGCAAAATATCATGTGATTAATTTTTAAAACATCCTGGTAGAATAAAGCTCATATATTTTTTCTACCCAGGATGAACACTAAATTCAAAGAGTTGAGTTTTTCCCCTAAAGTTAGAACTATTCATTTTTAAGCAAATTCCAAAATTGGCAGAAATATTCTTCCAGCTGGTATATATGACAGTACCATCAGCACATCTAATTCCAAATATTTTATAGAAGTTCATGTCTCTATTTCATAGCTTTTTCCATAAGTTCTGATTTGTTCTTGAAAACAGTGCTCCATTCTATAATCAGATGATAGATGCTTGCCCTCTATCTCACTACATCATTTATTTTATTTCTCAGAGATCTCTTGTGGACTGTAATCAAAGTCTGAAATATTATAGAAGCACGATGAAAATCTAACACTGAAATCTTAACTTTTCTCTGAAATCACAAACAAATGTGCTTGTAAAATTGTGAGACCAGCTCATTAAGAACTCATACAGTATACAAAAATTATACTCAGACAGACGTCTTAGAGATATTAAAATGGCATAGGCTTCAGAGAGATTGAATGCATTATTAGCGTGGTCCTTTCTGTCACTCAGTTTGGTCATTTACTCATCAAAGAAAACCTCAAGGTCAGCATCTGCATTCTTCACTACCTACACTGAGGTGCAAAACTTTTGCAAAGTATTTACCCAGAAAATAACTAGTTCCATTTCTAAAAGAACTTTCAGCATTCTCATTTAAAGTATTTAAAATTATTTTTATTTGCCATATAGTGCTAACCAAAAGTGTATTTTCACGCTTCTCTGCAGACCCACATTTTAAGTAAAATTACCCCAGAAATCCTGTAGATACACTATCACAGCATTTGTGCCAATAGAAATATTTCCTAAAGGATGGATAAACAAATGACTTTAAGATTTATTATTAAAAAGTCTGATTTTTAACTAAAACTCTAGACAAGTTACTAAACTGCTACACACATTACTGTGCAAAACAGAGTCTGTAATACCTGGATATTCTAACATGGAGTTCTCAGTAGGTTTCCTGCAACTGCCTCTTTCTTTTTCTCTCTCAGTCAGTGTCCCACCTGCGCCGGGTAATCCTGCTATTTTCAAACTTGGATTAAACACCACTGCAGATTATGGGACTTCATTATTTGAGTGGTTGCTGAAAGGCCAAATGATGCAATCCAGAATCCTTAGTCCCCATGGTATAAACAGTGACCACTAGGAAATGGGAAACAGGAAGGAACTAGCCAGATAAATACCCTTTTTTTTCTCTCTCCTACAGATTACTCCAAATTCAATGCCTTTTGTATTCCTTCCTTGCAAGCCCTGTACTTGGCCAAGTAAACAAGTCTCCCTAGTGACTTGCTGTATGTATCACATTACATGCCTTGCCTCATTTCCATTTTCCCTCACTCTCAATGCCTAAGGCTTGTACATTCCTCCCAAATTACTGCCAACCTAATTCTTGTCTCCAGTTCTACTTTAGAAGACCCAGGCACAGGGGTGGGGGGGAGGGATAAATTGGAAGATTGGGATTGATACATACACACTACTATATATAAAATAGATAACTAAAAGGACCTACTGTATAGCACAGGGAACTCTACTCAGTACTCTGTAATGGCCTATATGGGAAAAGAATCTAAAAAAGAATGGATATATGCATAACAGATTCACTTTGCTGTACACCTGAAACACAATATTGTAAATCAACTATACTCCAATAAAAAATTAAAAAAAAAAAAAAGACGACGACCCAGGCAAAGGCAGCAGTGCATCTTTATAGCACAAATTTTATATATATATAAATTAGGATTTGGTAGCTAGAGGAAAAAACCACAGTATGTCATTGTAGAGATATGTCTGTTTTTTGGGGTTTTTTTAAACATCTTTATTGGAGTATAATTGCTTTACAATGGTGTGTTAGTTTCTGCTTTACAACAAAGTGAATCAGTTATACATATACATATGTCCCCATATCTCTTCCCTCTTGTGTGTGTTTTCTTAATTTCTTTTCCTCAAAAATTAAAATCTTTCTTATATTATTAAACTTCAAGAGAGACCACCAATGAGTTAAATAATATTAATTATGCTAAGGAGTAATATTGAAATAGATTTTATGGTTTGACTCAGGGCACTACGACAAGCCAGATTTCTTCAGAGTTTACAGGCAGATAGTGACAATTATAAAGTGCTGTGATCTTAGTCAGATTAAGATAGCAGTTCCCAGAACAAAGCATGAATAGCAACAATCTTCTGATAAGGTTTCCTCTACCTTACTTCTTCCTCTATGTTTCCTTCATATGGAAATAGGTGGTTATAGTGTTGTTTGAGAGGATGAAGTAATAAGCAAAAGGAGAATTAAAGAACTATTAGGTAGTGAAAAAAAAACTTCTGAGTCAGACTTGGTCTTAGACACTTCCTTGCTTCCATGGATTTGGCAATACCAAATGAAGAAATGAAAACATCCCAAGTTGTCTACGATCTACTGCCTCTGCTATGCAGATTTATATTTTTAGTAAGGGCTCCAAATAAAAGAGGTTTTGTATGGTAGTAAGGAGTATGTTTCACTTGACAGATAATAAATTGAAGTCCAAAGAATTTATTTCCCTGTTATATCTAACTCTGAAAGCTCTGTTTATTTCGTTACTCCAAATATAGTAAATGATGAGTGTAAAGTAAGGGGAACTAGCGAAAATTTTCTAATATCTAACTTAATTCTATTGGAGAAGTCACAATGTTGGTGGGAAATCAGTTTTGATAATTTTCTTTAAAGATATGACAGTTATGCTATAAGTATAGTATGATTTTCTAATAAGACCTCACCCTCACTGTTTTTCTAAGCTGTCATTAGGCGGCAATAGATGGTTCTGAAAGATATGGTCTCATTTAAGGTAACTTTTGTGTTGAAATGTCAAGGTGCAAATCTGTAGACCAAGGCTACAGACAGTGAGCCTTAATATATTGTCAAAGTTTAGGGGTGAGTCAAATGTTTATAAGAATGCAATCCTCAAACACCTTACCATTCGAACAATGGTTCTGGGATCAGCAGCATTGGTATCAGCTGAAAGCTTGCTAGAAATGCAGAAATTAATGCCTTACTCCAGACTTCTTATACTAGAACTGCATCTTAACAAGGTCCCAAGTTTGAGAAGTAATGCTTTAATAGACTATACAGAAATGTTGGGTCCAGCTAAAGTCAAGAGAAGAAGCATGAAACCAATCCTTGCCTAATGTAATTTTTGCTGGAAGCAAGAGGACAAGAAAAAAATGCTTTCCAGTGTATTAGTCAGGGTTCTCCAGAGAAACAGAATCAATAGGATGTTTATTTATCTTTATTTATCCATGTATCTATCTTCAAACTGAAACATTGGCTCTTTCTGGGTCTTGAGTCTGCTGACTTTCATGGTGGACTACACCATTGGCTCTCTTGATTCTCAGGCCTTCAGACTTGGACGTGAACTAAACTATCGACTCTCTTGGGTCTCCAGCTTGCCAAAGGCAGATCTTGGGACTTGTAGCCTCTATAACTACATGAGCCAATTCCTTCTAATAAACCTCTTTATATATATACCTCTCTCACTCTCTCCATATCTATGTAGATATCTATCTATATATAGAAACATATATTTTTTGATAGAAAGAGAGAAATTTATTAGAAGGTATTGGCTCATGCAATTAAGGAGGCTGACAAGTCCCAAGATCTGCATTTGGCAAGCTGGAGACCCAGGAGAGCTGACGGTTTCGTTCCACTCCAAGTCTGAAGACCTGAGAACCAGGAGAGCCAACAGTGCAGTCCAGCCTGAAAGCCAGCAGGCTCAAGACCTAGGAAGATGTTTCAGCTCAAGACTGAAGGCAGGAAAAAAAACCAATGTCCCTGGTCAAGGCAGTCAGATAGGAGAAAATACCCTCTTACTCAGCCTTTCTGTTCTATTCAGGCCTTCAACAGACTGAATGAGGCACACCCACTTTAGGGAGAGCAATCTGTTTTACTCAGTCTACCAATTCAAATGTTAATTTCATCCAGAAAACACCCTCACAGACACATCCAGAATAATGTTTGACCAAGTACCTGGGCACTCCATGGCCAGACAAATAAAACTGACACATAAAAGTCACCATTACATACAATAAGATCTAGAACTAAATGAAGATAGCACCATCAGAAAATATAACTATAAATCACTAAAGAAACAGCCTCAACACAACCCTGGGATTAAGAAAGCAATCTTCATAGGGTCAAGGCAGAATCTTTTCCCAGTCCTACATACAATTTTCAACGAGTTTTAAGACAAAATTACTCATTCAGACCTAAAACATAGCAAATTAAATATCTATGGGCAGTAATTGAAACACAAAAAGCAGAACATGTGTTAAAAAAAAAATCCAACTACTAGAGAAATATAATCTCAGTGTAAGCATTCAGCAAAATAAAACATGAATAATACCGGATATTACAGTTTTAATTATAGTAATATTTAACTCTTAAAACTTTTCTTTAATGACATGTTACTGCTTTGATTTGCAATCTGAAACCTGACATACTTCTGTGGTACCATAATATAAAAATCACGTATTATTTTAGTTTTGATCTTTTAGGAGCAGTTCTTATTTTTAAGCAGTTTCCTAGTTGAAAAGAATGGTACACAAATATAGTTACTCATGAACATGGATAAAATCTTGCAGCATGATTTGTATTTTTAGGTAACCAACTCCTAGGATATTTACAGAATTTTGGTTTCTAATATTATTCTATTTAGTTTTAGTACTATGTGGTCTTATAATTCAATAACATCCATTAGCACTTTTTCATTCACACTTTCAAACTGAGGAGAGAAAAGAAAACTGGAAAATAATAGTTTATTTTCATAAAGTTTGAAACCAAAGAATTTTTTTTTTGAAATTGGTTTGCAATCCCTAAAATTTTAGAATGCAACTCGTACCATTACTTTCATTTTGAAAACCAACTTCTGCTCAGCAAAGCAGGCCAGTTTGTGCCCTGCCTAATGAAGTTCCCAGAGTCATAATTTCCCTAGAAAAGAGCAAATTAAAGCATACCTTGGTATACTGCTATGAATTCTTTTGAAGACCTTGCCGAGAAACAGTCAAAGGATTTCAATCGGTTAAAATGTTCATCCAAAAATGTTTGATCTAGTCTTCACTGGTTAGCTGATTTTCACTGCTTTAAAATTTCCGTAAAATGATTCAGCACCACTTCATAAGAAAACCACCTAACCTCAGTTTAACAGAGCCAACCACCACATTGTGTTTGCAGTTCATCAATCAAGACTGAACTGTCTCCAGTTTTAAGTCAGGAGAACACAACTAAGATAACAGTATCTGTCCTTACCGAATATCTCTATCCCTTTTCTTTTGTCCCAATAGAATCCTGATTATTTTTTCTAGAAAATCAACCTCTTCTAACTGTTCATGTATTTCAGGGGAAAGTGACCCAACTTCCAGCTTCAAGGGTAGGCTTTACTGGTCTTAATATAATTCTTCTTTCCAGTGATTGGTTTTAGGAAAGATCTCTCATCTTCCACTGGATATTAAAGTTTTTAAAAAATGTGTCCAGCACCTCATCAATCAGGCATCATGCTAAAGCCTGAATATAAAACTGACATGGAGGAAGCATATGGTCTTTAATGACACATCAAGATACTGAATCCATCAACCCTAAAACCTTCCCTTTATCTGAACTTTCTACATATAAAATTATTAATTTTCATATTTTTAACCCAACTTGAGTTGGAATTTTCTATTCCTTACAGTTGATAGGATTCTATATGATATATGAAGGCTTTCACTTTGAACTTCTGAACACAATTCTATCCCGATGAATGATGCAATGAACTTATGTTCATTCAACATTGCAAAATGTTTTCTCCTTGAATTTATGTTCTATAACAGATCCAGCGTTTGAAGAATCATTCCTTAGCTGCACCATCTGTAGGCACTCTTATCAATTTTGACCAGTCTATGTTAAAATTTACAAGATGCTTTTCAAAACAAAGATTAAATCAGTTCCGAATGCTGTGCTTGTCATGGACACCTTGCCCAAAATTTTTTGATCATACAAGAATCTGTCAGAATAAATACTGTTGTCTAGGTAGAGTTATTTATATTTTTATTCTCAACACCCACAGTAGAAAAATGCCACAAACAATTTAACTTTTTCATGCAGTTATTCTGGAAATTCTTAGCTAACTCTTCAACATGCTAAGTAGTATTTCTGTAAGAATTAAGTTAGAAATTATTATCTGTAGTCTCAGATTCACCATCTCTGCTGCATTCAATAGATACTCTCATCTGTCAGAGGCTTTAAATACCTAGAGAATAATTTTACTTAAGACATAACTGCATTCCACAGTAGTACTCCCTTTTTTCACACATAGAAAAAAAATTGTGAAAATTATAAGTCTTTTATATCTTGGGCATTAAGGATTTTTTGAATTATGAATATTTTCAAATATTTATCATAATTCTGACCAAAATAATAGTGTTTCATAATAATGTCTTACTCTGTGTTTTTCTAACACATACACATTTGGTTTGCACACTGAACAACCAGCATCCTCTTCAATCGGAGTAAGAAATATGTACTCTCAATATATTGCCCTCTCACTTTGATTTTCCAATTTTGAGAGAGAAATATTTCTCTGAACTCCACGGTAAGAAAGCAGGAGCACAAGTACAGTGATAAATGGCAAATGACAGATTGTTTCACTGTCAAATAAACAGCAGGAATGGGAGGGACTGTGGAGAACTAGAGAGCACGTGACCCAGGTGCAATGGGCATGGCTACTCATGTTCAGCCAATATGTGCCACCCTGGAAGCTGTTGCCAGTCTCTGAATTTTCAGCAGAAACTGGAAGTCATGTTTTTATGTGAAACTCCCAATTTTAGATTATGACAACCAATTCAAACTTGTAAAACCCTCTTTGGACCAACATTGTACAAACCATAAAAAACTTGTCTGCAGCTCGTGTATAAACTTTGAGCTATGAGTGTGACACCAACCACTGGTCTAAACATGAATAAATGAAGATAAAAACGCATCAGGGAGGTGTCACCAGGGAATCACTAACAGGCTGTGAGCTGAGAAGCTTCAAGACCAGGGCCTATTTTTAAAATGTAAATGTATCATTTACTTTTATAAAAGATATACACGCAAGCACTTTGAAAAAGGGTAAAATAACAAAAGGTTTACTGTGAAAAACAGCAGTCCTCTCTCCCATCCCACTCCCATTTCTTGCTGTTATAGGAAACTACTTTCAGCTACTTTAGTCACTTCTTTTGTTATTTACCTTTTGAACTATGTAACATGGTACATGGTTGTTAATGTTATTTCTTGAATTTTCAGTTTTAGGCATTATCTATTGACTTTCTGCTATGGAAGTCACTACCCCCTACACCCACCACATTCTTGCAAACATACACTTGTACACACACAATTTTTTCCTCCCATCCTTCCATTATATTTAGAATTATATTTAGAATATTAAGAATATGTAAATGCTATTAATAGCTGAGCCCTTTAGTATAATTACTTTTCCCATCCTATATAACTTTTCATTTTCCCTTGAATTTATGTATTTTTTTATTTTTTCACTTTGCTTCTTTTTGGTTTACTTATCACCAACTCATCCTCAAAGCATTTTAAGTCATCTATTAATTTCACATTCTTGGAAGCACCTTTCCCAGAGTTTTCTGACCTTCCTCAACTTGAATGAGTTTCTCACTAGTCTATCACCGTGGAATTACCCTTTCCCATCCTCCTGGGAATGCACTTTGTTTCTAGAGTGGAGGTCCCTGCAATCTCATGCCTTCCTTGTCCTCCGATTACACCCTTATTTTGTTGAGCACCTCTTTTAGCAGCTTCCTAAGAATGAGTGGGAGATAATTTTTGAGACTTTATGTGTATGAAAATGTCTTAAGAATATGCTTCCACTTGTTGATAACTTGGGTGAGTATGGAAATTTTTGAATGAAATTAATTTTTCCTCAGAGAGGATACTGCTTCATTCTGTTACCTTTCAGGATTCAGAATTCTGAAGTTATTTGATTTCTTAGTGCTTTGTAACATTTTTTTTCCTGTCTGGAAGCTTATAGAATCATCTAATTTCCTTTATTTTAAAAATCCTCTCCCCCCCTCAATCTTTATCTTTCAACCCTTCTATTGAGTTATTTTAGGTCTTCTATGATGTTTTAAATTTCCAAGAGCTTGTTTTAATTTTTGAGTGTTCCTTTTCATGGTAACTTGTTCTTCTTTCATTTTGGGAATTTTGGTTTTGTTGTTATAGCTTTCTTTGGTTTTGTTTTATGTGGCTTTCTTCTCCTTGTATTTTCTGTTTCCTCCAAGTCTCTCCTTTTCTGATTATTTTTTCTGCCTTCTCTCTCTTTCAGATTAGAGGCTTTCCTCAGATGTTTGGTGTTATCTGCTGGTATTTATGTGGAGTGGTCTAAAATTAGATTGGAAGCTCTGAGGACATGAATGCAACTGAACAAAGTGATCTGACCGAACTGGTTAATTTTAGAAAACCTCTGCTGTATTTTTTAAATTTCTTCTGGATTTCCCAGAGGAAATTCTTCTAAACAACCTAGAAGGTAAAGACCTGAATTCCAGCTGAAGAAGGCAAGAAGTTTTATGGTCTCTGTATGTGGTATGCACACATCAAGTTAATCCCCCTGTTTGCAGTACAGTACCCTCAACCTCAGTGGTGCCTGGTGGTATCTCCCAAGTAAATTACTCTCACAAGTAAAAAGTCTTGTGGTGAGGAGTGGGGAGAGGTGTACGGGATGGGGGCAAATGTTTGCCTATGTGGTATGGAGCAGGGAATTTATAAATCTGGCTTCTTAAAAAGACTGTTATCCAAATTTCTTTACCTCATTCCCACCCTCCCATACCCTCTTCTGCAAGTTCCTAGCCCAAGAATTCCCAAATCATTGGGGAATTTTCTATTCTCCTGAAATGTTTATGACTTATTCAAGTACTTTCCAGCTTCCAAAATTTTGATATATTGTCTCCTCTCCCGTTCTCCATGTCCCTGTGAGTTTACGCCTATTAAAGGTGGATAGGTTTAATCTCTACCTTTACCTAGGTGCAGATCAACCCTGTTAAATATATTAGAAATTACCATGGTTTTGGTTGGGTCTTTAAACTTGCAGGCTCAGGGAGAAAATGCTGACAATGATGGTGGTGATGATAAGTAATTAAGTGCTTATTCTGTGTAAGACACTCTACTAAATGCTTTACAGGAAAAAGTATCTTCAAGTATACTTTAAAATGGTGTAAAGTTGGTATTAATATCCATATTTTCATATTTTTCCTTTGGGGGAAATGTGGATTAGATACTAACAAAAAAGTTTCAGCAGTGAAGTACTTTCTCTTGTCTAGCCGCAGGGGCTGCAACGCAGTAGGATGTCATACAGTAGTAATCATTGCTTATACCTAGATTTGAGAGGAATGTTTCTAATGTTTTACTCTAATTTTCTCTAATTACAATGTTTGTTGTAGATTTCTGATAGAACACCATTTGTAAATGCAGTTTCCCTCTATTTTTAGATTGCTAAGTGTTTTATTCATTTATCAAATTATGACTTATTGTATTTTATCAGTTTTTATTAATCTATCCAGATAATCAAATTGTATGTTGATAATGTACGATGTAAAAATCTAATTTTACATTGATAATACACTCAATTACATTAGCAAATTTCAGAATGCTGAGCCATCTTTGGGTTTCTATAATAAAACTTACTTGTTCTAATAGGTAATGATTTTACTTGCTTGAACTTAGGGTATTTGCAATTGTTTTCATACCTGAAATTTAAGAACAGTTTTTAGTTTGTGTTATATCGTCGCCTGATTTTGGTCAGCCTCGTAAAATGAGTTGGCAATATTTCAGTTGTTTTCTTTATCAGAACTGCTTGAATCAAGGATTATCTGTTCTTTAGAGATTGAGTAAACCTCACCCCTCTGGGTCTAATTAAAAGTTGGGAAATAGACTTTTCACTAGCTTTCCAAATTCTCATACCCTATTTATGAATCCAGAAAACAGATATTTTAATGTTGATTTTGGTAGAAAATCACCTACTTCTATATTTCCAAATTTATTGACACACAAAATTGACAATAGTGTTGTTAAGAGGTTTAAATAATAAAAAATATATAAAGCACTTAGAATAACTCTGTCATGGAGTAAGTACTCAATAAAAATTTTAATATAACTATTAAGTTGATGTGCTACACGTTTATTTTTATAATTGTTATCTATTCTATATAATTACACACACATGTGTGTATGTTCAAGCAAATTCTTTTAAAATTATGCAAACCAAGATGCCTTTTTCCCCTTTAAAGCAATTTTGCTCTTTTTTTTCACTTGAAAGCTTATTTCTTAGTGGAAAAACTTGGTTCTCTCATTCAAAATTTTGAGGGAAATAAAACCTACAAACCCTCCATAATGACAACAGTGAACAGCCAATGTGGAGTTTTTTTTAATCCAGTTAAGGGTGGATAACTAGTTTTAGGGGTGATTTTTTTAAAAATAAGAGCTAGTAGGAAAAAGCTATATTTACTTGCTTGTTAGTAGAAATATATAACCATTTATTTAGTAGTAAACCCTACATGCCAAATGCTGCACTAGTGAGATACAAAGATAAGACATGGTTCCAAGTATCTAACTTGCTCAAAATTTAGCGAAGACTGACATATCAATAAATATCTGTAATCCAACGTGTCAACATATGTAGAATACCATAAAAGAGAGATGTAGAAATGTTGTCAAAATGCAAATATGGAACAAAATTATTCCACAAGTTTTATATGGTGTGGGGATGTTGGAGAAAGTTACAGAGAAGAGATGTCCCCAGCCTGACATTGGTTGAAAATTTTAATAGGATAAGACTCACATATTTTCCTGGGTCTCATCAGCCACAGGTAATCATCTCACTAACATCTGGCCCCAAGTCCTACCTAATTTTGTTTCTGAAATAGTCTTCCATCTGCTCAAGCATGTTGGTGAGTGACTGTCTCTTTCTTGGAAGAATTAGGAAGAACTTCCTGATTACCCCCTCTGGGGATTGCATGCTAGAGCTGCCTATAATACATCACCACAAGCTCCAATTCTGCAGGTCTGATTTTTAGCCCTAGAACCAGGACTTTGGTTGCTGCCCCCGTTTTTCATTCTTCCTCATTAGTTCCATCCAAAAGCTATTGACCCCACATTATTTCCACTAAAGCCACTACTTTAATTGTCCACTGTAGATGTCTCTATACATTGTGACAGCATTCAGGCAAATATGATGTATCTGTCCATCCTCTCGCATATTTGAGCTTTTGTGAAGTCTTTTACAACCTAAGTCAGATCACATCACTTCTCTCCTTACAATCTCCACAAGGCTCCCATCACACTAAGTTAAAGCCAAAGTCATTACAATATCTTGCAATGCCCTCTATGACAATGGCTCCTAACTACCTCTGAGGTCTCATCTCTCACAATTTCAACTCCCACTACTGCTTTATAATTACATATGCCTCTTTGCTGTTCCTCCAACCTCAAGTACAGTCCCACCTTAAGACACAGTACTTGCTATTCCCTTTGCCAAGGAAACTCTTATCTCAGGTATCAGTCTGTTCTTACTTAATTCAAATCTCTGCTCAATTGTCACCTTATTACAGAGGCCTTCCCAGCCTACCGTGTATAAAATAGCAACCTCTGCTCACTCTGGAACTATCTTCCCTACCTTGTTTTACTTTTCTTCACAGCACATAATAAACTCTGACATATTTACCTGTTTTGTTTGTTTTCTGTTTCCTCCAGTGGAATGTAGGCATGGTACTTTGTTTGGTCCATTGTTTTATCTCCAGTACCTGGAATGGTACGTGACACTTAGTAGGTCTTCATTAAATACTGCTGAAAGATTGAATTCCTAAGGCATTTGATACTTTTCCTGTGCTGCTCATTACACTCAGATTTGCAGAGCAATTCACATTCACACCACATCTGTTTTGTATATTACATTGCCACATCTTTGAGTAATGAGATTATGCAGAACCCCAATATAAGAATGAAGAATTAAATGGATAAACAAATGCATACTGTTCCATAGAAATAAGATGCATTTCTAGGTAAGAGCGTATACTTAGAGGAATAAAGGATATGCATTTTGTGCAAAACCAAACATACACAGAGACATCTCTGTCCAGTTAGTTCATCCAGAATGTTGAGAGTGATCAATAACTTTCTAAATATGTTGAAATTTGGGGGACCTAAGTAGACTCTTTCTTTTATGTGATTCACCTTAGTAGCTGGGATGCTCCACCTTTATAATTGAATACTAGTTAATTTAGTCTGGGATATTATGAGACTTGGTTTATAATGAATAAAATAATTTAAAAGCAAAATAAGATGAAGTAATAATTTTTCCAAGTATCCTTCCCCAGGGAAAGTTCTGCTGGTTAATACTAGCCTGAGTTGTGAGTTGATCTGAAGGCTTATTAAGAGAAAATGAAAGATTTGTAAATGGTTCTGTTTGTTTTAAGTAAGAGAAGGAATGCATTATTTTTATTCCCTAGGGGGAAAATATGCAACTACTTGATTCTACTCTTTCCACTGCAGAAACTAGAAGCAATTGCCTTATAAGCATTTCCATTATTTTTCTCCAAGTCCCCTATTAAGTATTTTAACAGCAAAATGTTCCCTAAAAGAAACAGGGGAGTTAGATTAATATGAAACAAAAGAGAATATTTAGGTTATCAATATGATCTACATGATTTCTACCTTTTTGAATTTACTGAGGTTTTTTTGGCGGTATAATATATAATCAGTTGTTTTAAGAGTCCCATGGGAATACACAAGGAAAAAGTATGCTGTATTGTCAGGGTACTGTGTCTGGGACACATTGATTAGGTCAACCATATGACTGATTATATTACATGAACTCTTACATATTTTGGTCTACCTCATCAATCATGAACTGACAGTGTTTATTTAAATTCACCTACAACTACCGTGAATTTCTACTAGCACTTTCGCTTTGTGTATTTTTGTGGTGTGACAGTAGGTGAATAAAGATGTTTAAAAGTTATATACCCTGGATTGCATGTTTCATCATTTAAAAGGGCACTCTTTTTCTTATTTAACATTTTACCTTGAATAAAACTCATCCACCAAGTCCACTACTTTGTTAAATACCCAAACACATCCTTCATTCCATTAGCAAACCATTTCCGTATCTAGATTTTATTCTCCTCCTAAATTGAGTCATAGTGCTACTCTATTATACTGAAAACTCAGGTTAAATTATAAATTTAACCACTACCAACACACTTTGGATGAAATAGGACGGGAAAGGAACAAAAGTGGGAAATTGACTTAAATACATAAATATAGCATTTACAACAACAAAAACAAGCAAGCAAACAAAGATACCATAGGTGGTTGTTACAGTCGTTTCTTCAGCTAGTCTTGAAGTCATAGTATTTATAACTTCCGTTTTCCTCAGCTCGTAGGGGTGAGTGATAACAAACCTTTCTCCCTGTGGGGGCTGAGCCTTGGTAGTTTTTATTATTATTATTATTGGTTTTTTTGAAACTCCATGAACCTGGTTTCAGATATACTCCTCCCTTCTACTGTGTAATATCAATCATAGTCACTCTCTGGTCAGTCACCACAGACAGTCTATCAACTCCCTTCTTTCCTCACTACTTTGAGGGCAGGAAGAACCCCAAAAGCCAACTGGCAGGACTCCCAGGTGTCTCTCATTCTACGACGGGCCAGTCTTACCTCTCAAGGTTTCAGTCCTCCAGATAATATGTGGCTTCAGAATGAATGAGAGTCTCTGTGCAAGTGCGAGCTCGGACACTGGCAGATACCTGGTTTCTCCCAAGAGCCCCGGAGAGTAATGAGATCCCCTCCGAACTGGCTGCCGGCTGCATCTCTTTTCCCTCTGCTCCAGGGAGCTGCAGAAGGTACGCGTGCGCACTTGCTCTCTCTCTCATGCCTCCCCCAGCCACGACCAGCCCAGCAACCAGGATTCCCAGGTGTCTCTCATTGGAAGATCGCTCAGCCAGTGTCTCCCAACCCCGCCCTGGCAAGACTTCTGAGTTGCCCCCACCCCCTTCCCCCAGCTCTGCCTTCATGGGGAATAGGCAACATTCGGTAGGATAGGGATTGGAATTAGGTAGACGCCTTGGGTCCCCCATGAACCAGCTCCAATTATCCGGCCCCTCACGACCCTTGAACCCTTCGAGACCTCTTGTTTCCCTGAACTTCAAGTCACATGCATACGCAGTACACGCCCCTTCAGTAGGCCTTGGGTGGGTCCAAACGCCCTGGAGAGTGCTGGTCTGGGTGGAGGGGTGCCCTTTGCCCCACTACACAATACATTGGAATTTAGAACATTCCCACACAGCTCGTAATACCTCAAAACTGCATCCACCTTGAAGACTTAAAGGAAGGTACTTTCTCAGGCACATCAAATTTAGAGAACTTGAGGGTCTTGAAATAAATCCCTTAATATTTACTATGTTATCATAGTCTTTTAAAGTCTTAATATGATGCCAGTAGTTCACAAATCCAGTTTAATACTGCTTTCTAGCTACAGTAAATTACTTGTGGTTTACAAACATACTCATTTCTTTCCTACAACTATATAAAAGAGCATAGCTGCTCTCTCTTTAAAAACCATTCGCTTCACTCTACTTAGAGATGATAATTTCCTCTTGTTTCATCACCTCAGGTGGGATTCCTCAACATCGCCCATACCTAGAGAATATCTAGTCCTTTAAATTTTCTTCATTCTTGTATTTTGAGTATGCCATCTCTTTCCTGACAGAAACCTGACCAATAGAGGTAATATATTTAAGTTTTATAAACTGTGTTCTCATGTTTCTTTGCACTGTTAACCTACCGCACTCTTCCGGTAGCAGAATAGCTTTGTATTAATCATTGATTAATGTGAATGGCAAATATAGGTAGGAAAAAAATTAAGCTCTTAACAGAAATAATCTTAAAAACAACAACTCTTAATTTCTAGAGCTAGAGAAAAGAGTTTCTTGAATTCCAAATGGTTGACTCCTCATATCAAGAGCCAAAGCAAATTACATATGGGTTAGTAACATAAACCATAAAACAGGAAAAGATTCCAGATTATAATTTGAGAACAGCTTTTCTGCCAGTGTGGAAGGGGGAGACTTTTGTTGACTTACAGGAGAAGGAGTTGGTATTTTGGAGAGAAATATATGAAAGAAATAGAAAAGAGCATAGATGCAAATATGAAATCATGTCTTCTGCTCTCCATTGGGCTGAGATCCCCAGGGTCAGGTTGAAAGGAATTTCCACATAGGCTTGGGTGAACAGACAGACTTGTTCTTCACTTTGTGTAGTCTGAGAAGGTTCTTGTGCCTTAGAGGCATGTCTGTCTAAACAGTACTCAGGCAATGACTGACTGACTGATCTAGGCAGATGGTCCAGAGAACAGATTCCTAGAGTTCTTGATACTCTATAGAAGGAAAGCATTAGCTTAGAGCCCCAAGAGGGAAAGAGCTTTGACTAAGAGAGAGTAAGGAGGGCAAAGAAGATACAAATTACAAGGATCTGATATCTGTAAATCATTAGAGTTATCTGGTAGCTTAGAATGACAGGGATCAGGTAAGATGCTTCTCCTTAATAGAAGCAGAACCAAGACCAGAGTGGTATGATGATGTAACTATCTCCCAGTGCCAGGATGATAACTGGCACATTAGATAACTAGGTCCGTAACCAGCAAGATGAGAATGAGAAGGAGGAGGGTGGGCACCTAAATTGGCTTGGGTATTTACCCAACGTGACTGAATTCTAAACCATATTTAAGTTTTCTATCATTAGCAGAAATAGTAGTGCATGATCTTTATCATTGATTTGTACAGAAGTAAAGTTCATCTTCATACTTCTAAATACTGTGGATTATTATAATTAAAGGAAGTAGTATTGGACTAAATTCCAGAGTAAAGCAAGCTTTTAATAGGCAAGCAGGGCCATATCAGCTTTTATACTTGGAGAAAGGTGCCTGGTATGGATACAGGTGGGAATGCAAAGGACTTTGGAGAAATTTGCATTCAGAAAGTGAAATCATCTGGGCTTTTGACAACAGCATGGGCCAGGAGGATGGATTGCATCTGGAAGAGAGTCAAACATAAGGACAAACAACTGGTCATTAATTCTCCTCCATCATCCTTTAGTTTTGCTCAGAAGACAACATTAGAGGAGGGGCTGCTGAGCAGAAAGAAACCACATGGTGCATTATCAAGGTAATTGGATTCAGCAACACATCTAGAGTTGAATCTAAAGGTGAATTTAAAATATCCAAAATTTCTGCCAATCCTGTCCCTACACAAATAGTGAATATATCAAAGAGGTGGCACCTCAGGAAACTGGGGCTTGAGATAATCACAGGTGAACTCAATCTATTTACATATTCAACCTACTTCCAGCTCAACATGTCCTCCTGGGAGAAATCTGAATGCACAGCCCTCAACCAAGCTGGGAGACATAGAAAACAGCTTGCCCTCTCTGAGAAATGAACAAAACATATATATTCAGTCTCCAATATTCCTTTATACACAATTCTCAGAATATAACAAAATACATTACAAACATGAAGAAGGAGGAAAATGTGATTCAGAACAAAGAGAAACAGTCAATAGAAGCAGACTTGCAGATAGGCAAGTTTTTGAAATTAGCAGGCAAGGACTTTAATACAGTTATTAACAGTATGTCTAATTTAAAGGAAAAGATGGATATAATTTGTGAAGAGAGGGGACACTTCAAGAAAAATATAGAAATTCTAAAATAGAACTAAGTAGAAATTTTAGATCTTAAGAATTCAATAACTGAAATCAAAATTCCAAAGGATTGGTTTTTTTCTTGCAATACTCATTCTGTTCTTTTATCATGATCCAGTGATAGCTGAGTGAAATGGAAGTTAAAACCAAAATGAAATATCAGAAAAACTAAAATTAGAAAGACTTATATGTACTGGAGACATTGTAAAGAAAAATAATTCTCATACATTGCTGTTAGGAGTGTAAGTAAAATAGTAAATCACTCTGAAAAACCCTTTGCACATACTAATAAAATTAAACATACATCTCTTCTACATTCTAGCAATTCTGCTCCTTGGAAAGGAACAAGGGCATGTACACAAAAAAGAATGCATAAGACTTATTCATGATAGCCCAAGCTGAAAACATTTCAAACATCTACCCATAGTATAATTTATTTTAAAATTTTGATATATTCAGACAATAGGATACTATATAGCAGAGAAAAAGTGCTGCTACATATAACTACATGTAAATCACACAAACATTATGCTGAGTGAAAGAAACAGAACTCAAAAATGTACCTACTGTATGATTCTGTTTATATGAAATTCAGGAAGAGAATGAAACTAATTTATGGCGCTAGAGTTTAGGACGGTGGTTACCTCTGGGTACATAGCTGGATATTTACTAGGAAGCATCACAGGGAAGCTACTGGGGAAAAGGAATATGTCTTGATCTGGGTGGCGTTAATATGTGTGCACATATATAAAAATTCATCAGTGAGTACACTCAGATTTGTGTATTTTACTGAATTCAAATTATATTGCAATAAATAAAAGGAGGACACATTTAGCATGGGCTACTAGAGCAAAATAAGATGTTTTGGAATTTTCAGGATAATACAGCTAAATAAAAAATAAAACTAATAAGAAAATAGTAAATATGATGTGCTTAGCAATTATCAGAATATAGGATAATATCTATTAAGTGGCTCTTGGTACCATAGTTTTGGGGTCTCTTACTTGAAATGGTTTATGCATTCTAGAATCCTGGTTAGAATCCTTGATGCCCCACCTCCAGCTGTGGGATCTGGGTCCAGTAATTTAATCTTTGTGTTTCTGTGTTCTCATGTGTAAAACAGAGAAAATAATAATACTTACCTTATAGGATTATTGTAGAACAAAATGAGAAAAATATCTATGATTAGTAGAGTGCCTGGAAAATGAGTAGATATCAACAAATGTTTATTATCATTATTATTTGTACTATTATCCAAACCTGTATCTTTTTCAGATATAAATATTTGTTAAAAATAGCCCATGTGTCTGTTGTAAGGAAGGCCATAAATAACAATTATTTCATAGTAAAATATTTCTGAGGGTTTATTCTAAAAAGTAAGAAAAGATATTTAGGGAGGTAAATTCATTTAGATTTCTTACCTGGAAAGATGTGGAGAAGGGAGGGCACTTTATACACATTTATACATGCATGGATAGATAGACAATTTTATAAACAATATGTTAAAATTTATCACAAAATTGAAGATAAAGGTCATAGACTTTAACATTTGATTATGAAAAAAAAGCTCTAAATGCATATTTGTCTTTGTCATTTGCCGTCTAGCCTTTGTTTACAGAATAAATTCCAAAGTCCTTAGTATGACAGTAGCGGTCTTTATTTGGCCTTTTTTTGGAGGTGATCCCAGCCTGCTCTCTTTGGTCCACAAGAAAAATTTGCACTGACTCCACTGAATTTCTAATGCATTCCTATACCATGGCATATTATGTGTTTTGTAATGGTGCTTTGCTCTTCTTCCTCTTTTCCTAAACGATGTGTTCCTTAAGGGCACCAGCCCTATTTTAATCAACTTTGACCAGAAATTGGTGTCATGATGGGAGGAACTCAGTAGGCACTCAAAAACCATTTACAGAATGAATAACTACTTAAAAGTCTAGAATTAAGAGAAGAAAGGGCGGGGGCTGGGAAGTCAGAGAACATACACAGCTGTCTAAAATTATCAGAAACATTCACTCTGTAATGCATAATATGAAGAGCAGGAGAGTGAGCATGTGCTTAAGGGAAGGATACTGAGAAATAAAGATAAAGCAATGGCTGTTCATTTATCGTTTTCAGAGCAACAGGCAGCTATTCAGAGCCACTCATCAAAGATTACTTAAGAAAAAAAAGATGATGATGATGAAGTGTGATGAGCTTAAGGTTAAAAAAAGATTATTGCTATATTATTATTACGTACTACAATGGAAGGAGAAAAGAAAAATAATTCTAAAATTCCATCCTTGAAAATCAAAACTGTTGGACACCAGGAATACTGAAATGCATATATATCAGAACTGTTCTAAATTATAAAAAACAAACAAAAACCAAAAAACAGGGAAGAGAAGAGGGTGACACAAATAACAAGGAAACGATGACAAGGAGAAAAATTGCTAGATTTATTTAAGAAAAACATGTCTATATTGTCTGTTGGAGTACCAATCATTTTGTTTGGTTATAGGAAAATTTAAAAATGTATTATATCTATCATTCTCTTATATAAAAAGATTTTATTTTTTAGGTTATTTAATGAACTAGTGGTAAACAAAAATGCTGGGTTTGCCTGTGTGAAAGTGCTAAGTTCTTCAGAGCATTTGAAAATCACTGGAGAGGTAAAGCAACCAATTAAACATACTCTTTTGAGATTTCAGTTTCCTGTGTCAATTTAACACTTTGGTCTAATCAAAATTCTTGATTGACACATCCTCATATCATGGCTTTTCCAACCCGCTAGAAATGCTTTGTCTCTGTGAGAGACTGACAGATAGGTGACTTTATATAAAGTGTTCTGTGAAGTGCCTTTTAAATCTACTTTCCATGCATACACCTGCCTTCTTCTTGAGGAAAAAATAGTAACAGTTCAACTCCTGGTCCTTTTCTTTATGTTAAGCACATCACTTTGTTTGTTTCAATTTGTCTAATATTGAGATTGAAGTTTCAAGCTTTGAAGAGAGTCAGTGTTTCTTTCCCGAGTTTTTAATTCCCAGTTTTCAGGAGAGAAAGAGAGCAAGCAATTTTCTAAGCATATTGAATGTGTGATAGATTTTAAAAGCTCACAAATTCTTTGCAATTTTTCCCATTGAGAGGCAAAGTGGAAATCCCCCTCCTTTATGACTTGCTTGATGAATAGAACGTGGCAGACTTCTGAAGCTAGGTTATAACAAGCCTCCAGACTCCGCCTTGGGCTCTTAGAACTCTTGTTGTTGGAGCTCTTAGCTGCACTGTAAGAAGCTCAACTACCCTGGGGCAATCATGCTTTGAGAAGCCCTAGCCACAAGAAGAAGGTTCTGGAGGATGACAAATCATGCATTGAGAGAGAGAGAATAGGAGAGAGAGAACCAAGAGCACCACAGCTCTAGACATGTGAGTGAAGACACCATCTTGGAAGTGGATCCTCCAGCCCCAGCCATCCCAGCAGATGCCATGGGAACCAGCTGAGCCCTTCCTGTATTCCTGGCCCACACAAACATGAAGAATAAAAAATGTTTGCTTTAAGCCACCAAATTTTGGGAGTAGTTGGTTATGTAGCAATAGTTAACCAGAACAACTGGGAATCTGCTGAAAGCTTCTTAAGATGTATTTGTAAAATCAACCTTGCTTTCTACTTCAGCTTCAGTAGAGCATCTGGATAAATAATAAAACAATTATTAAATTATAAAGGCAAGAAAAGTTATCCAATTTGCATGTAATAAGTCACTCAAAGAATGTTCAACTAAAACATACCTTTTGATTATGGAAATAATAGTAATAACAAAAAATTGATATTCTTTACCCCCTTCCTTAATTTTTCCCCAAACAATGATAAAGTGTCAGCATTTCTAACTACCTAAAAATTTCTGCAGCACAGGTTGTGCCTTTTTGACCTGGTTGGGAATTGATGAGCGAAGAGGATGTCAAGTTCATAAAAATGACAAATGCTTCTGTCATTAGCAGATGCATTAATCTCTGTCAGGAGAAAACCTTTCATTTGAGGGGTAAGTTAGATAAAATTCTAATGCTGAAATTCCATTCCAATTGAAAATAAGCCTTTAATACTAAACTTTCATTTGGGATGAAGTAGTTTTGTTATTGTTGGGGTTTTTTTCTTTAACTTATAAGTGAGGCCACTTAACATATAAAATGTCCCATTTCTGCTTAAACAATAAAATTCTAATGAATGGTTGAGGATTGTAAAGTGAAGCAAGAAAGAAGCAGTATCCATTATATACAAGTGAGCATTATTTTTTTCAGGAGAAAATTTCTAAGAGTTTTCTAGGCAAAAGCACTGAGTCATACTTGATTTTTAGCCCTTTTTAAAAAGCATTATGTTGCTTCTTTTAGTTTTCTGAATCAATATAAAAGTAGGCCTTCAAAAAACCTAATTTCATGAGTTATTGGCAAGTAAGAGAATTGTGAGAAAAAGAGAAGCCCAGTCACCCTGATAACCAGAGAGTAAAAGAAAATAAAACATTTTGAAACAGGGACTAAGAGAAAGTATGGTTAATCCCCAATGTTGATAGGAAACCAGTTTCATGCTCCAGACACTGCCAAGGATGTCATATACTGTCAAATCACTAAGAGGTGATCTGCAGAGGGAGTACGCTGGAGTCCCAGGGGTCAATGTTCCACGAGTATTTTCCTATCTCTTCACCGTCAAGAGTTTACCGAGCCAAGAGTGCTAGCAACCTGGGTTAAAAGTACATAATTGGCAAGCACACTTTGGAAGTTCAGGTCGGATGCCTCAGAGATTTACAGATTTATCTTCCCCAGCATCATTCATTTAGATTACAAGGGTAATGGTTCTAGAGTCCTCACCCTCCTTTCCTCAGAGAGTATTTGTTCAGAGAAAGATAAGTTCTCTCCTGCTCCTGAGGGGAGGATGGGCAACTATACCAGGCATCCTATGAAAGCTCTGAGATTCACAATTTTGGAGTTCCTCTCCTGTGATACTGACCCCCACTCTGTATGCACCAGGTACATCTGGCTTTTATTGCCTTGCCTTGTAGGAGGTTGGCGTATGGGAAATCAATGCAAGATGTTCTCTAAGTAAATAATCAGTGTGTTCTCTATTCTCATGTCTGCTGTCAGGACAAAGCAAATGCATAGCTATAAAAATTTAACAGGCCTGGGGTCTATGGGGTAAAATCTCCCATCTTTGTGGTCAGAGCTATGTTGTTTAGGTTTTGGGAATCCCTGAGTCCGCTTAATCAAGTTTCTATCCTATTTTTTCTCCATAATCGCTGAAAAATAAAATATTTTAATACAGGCTGCACTAGTGTTAGAAATATTACTAAAGATTAAAAACAAGCATTTATTTTTAAAAAATGGAATTGCATAAAAAATTTAGCTAGACCCCAGATTCTGTGCATCACCAGAATTTGAGTGCAAGGGCAGAAATGGCCACCAGGACCATGAAAGTGGAGAATTATTTCTCCTACATGAAATGGGTGAGATTGTTGGGGATGGGGTGCAGGTTTTGCCACGTTTGCAATCTTGGCACAGTGCCTTGTATTCGCTAGTAATCAGTACACCTTAATGGAGGTAAATCATAGAAGTAGTTCGTCCTAAGACAGTTGGTATGTGACTAGAGACCTATCCCAAATCTCGTAGATTCAATGTAATGATGAAACTAATGTATCTACTTTCCTGCTAGATAAAGGCTCCTCTGGCTTTCAGGCCCTCAGAGCTTGATGGCAATATGGCTTAAACTCATCATCTGTTTTCATTAACTCCAAAACCCGTGCTTACCAGACAAACTTTTCCCCCTAAATTTTGCTTCTAAGAAGGCTTTGGATATTGTAAAGATAACAATATGAGGACAAACAATATGCCCTTGTGAATTTATCAGCAGCTGTTATCTCTGTATTGGGGAGCCAATTGGAATTCTGTGCCCTGTACAGTTTGCTAATACAGATGAATAAATCTCAAAATCTGCTCAAAACCTCTCAATAAGGTAGAGCCCTGAGGCCACAAGGGTCACTGATATACCCCAGAGCTACTCAGATTCCACCAAAGTGTAGACCCTCTTAAGTCACAATCTTTGATCTGAAACTTCAAACATTGCAGAGATGTGAGAGAGCATGGATTAGGTGGTGGTACAATGACACCCAGAGACAAGGTTTATTTTCACATTGTGGAAGAAAAAAAGGAAACCCCTGCCACAATTGTGCAGAGCAGGAAGAAGAAAGAAATGAGCAATAGTATCCTTGCTGATATCCTGAAGGACACTTTTAATTTAGGGTTTGTTTTTTTTTGTGTTTTGTTATCATTATAAGGAGGGGGTTATTTTTTCCCTGCAGTGCTTAGTATTTAACAAATATTCAGGTTATACTAAAAGATGGAAAACTTGCTGATGAATGGGCAGAAGGGTAAAAGGACTAAAAGAAGTAAAACGATGCATGACACTGAATATGCCAAAGCTAGAAGTCCACAAAACTAAAATAAGTGAAAAGGGTGGATTAAGGAAGGGGAGAGATTACAGAGGGGAGCGGGTAGAGAAGGCAAAAAAGGAGAGGGGGAGAACAGAGCTGAGCCTGAGCAGGAGATAGAAGTGATGCCCTGGGTCGAGTTCACGCTTCTGGCATTGAGACCCCGGAGCCAGTACATGAATCCAGCTCCTTCCTTTTTCAGAGCCTGAGGGCCCAGCACCCAGCAAGACAGCTATTGTCCCTGTTCTCATGGAGTGGATTATTTTAGAGAGGAAGGAGACATACATGGTATATGAAAAAGTAAACAATGGAAATACCAGATTTATTGTGAACAGAGTATGGCAGATAAAGGTATATGAGCTGCTCTATCAGAGGGATGATAATTATCTGCTGGTAATAAACAGGTCAAGGAACATAACTTGGAGGGGGTGGCAGAGCTAGCTGTTTCAGATTGGGTGGTTAGAAAAGCCTCTCTCACCGAGTGACCTTTGTGGTGGGACCTGAATTACAAAAAAGGAGCCAGCCAGGAGAAGATCTCCAGGACCAGCTTTCCAAGTTCAGAGAACAAGTGGGACAGAGGCCTAAAGGTGGGAGCAAGCTTGGCATGCTTCACAGCCCGAGTGGAGGCCAGAGTAACAGCAGCAGGATGAAGCCGGGTGTGAGCGAGGGCAGAAGGGGACCGGGGAGAGGCAGGGGCAGATCACACTGGGCAGGTGGCACGTGCCAGGGTAAGGAGTTTAGGTTTTATTCTAAGTAGATGTGGAAAACTTTAGAGAGTTTTAAGAAGAGAAGTAACAGTGAAACTCTACATAATCAAATTCCTGCTTGTTTTTGGAGTTGTATAACATGTTAATTCGAACAACCTGGGTCTTCTAAAGTCAGCGTAGATTCTTATGGAAATAGAAACTATCCTTAGGTATTCTCTTAAAACAAAAATGAATCTATGATATCACTTATGTGGAATCTAAAAACAAATGATACAAATGAATTTATTTGCAAACAGAAACAGACTCACAGATTTCTAAAACAAAGGGGAAAGAGGTTGGGGAAGGGATAAATTAGGAGCTTGGGATTAACAGATACACACTGCTTTATATAAAACAGATAAATAACAAGGTCCTACTATACAGCACAGGGAACTATATATTCAGTATCTTGTAACAATCTATAATGGAAAAGAATCTGAAAAATATATATATGTATTCTTTTTCTTTTCACACACATATAACTGAGTCACTTTGCTGTACACCAGAAACTCATACAACATTGTAAATCAACTATACTTCTGTAAAAACAAAAACAAAGAAAAAAACCCAAAGATGAATCTGGTAATTTCTAAAGTAATTACAGTGTTTTAAGCTACTTTTAAAAAAACTGCATTTGGCTTCAATGGAAAGCAAAAAGAGGTTAGTATTATGCATCTTTGATCAATTTTGAGATAAAATATAATTTTTCAAAAAGTACCTAATGTTTAATAAAACATTTTATTAAATATCTATTGAAGGGGGCTTCCCTGGTGGCGCAGTGGTTGAGAATCTGCCTGCCAATGCAGGGGACACGGGTTCAAGCCCTGGTCTGGGAAGATCCCACATGCCGCGGAGCGACTAGTCCCGTGAGCCACAATTGCTGAGCCTGCGCGTCTGGAGCCTGTGCTCCGCAACAAGTAGAGGCCGCGATAGTGAGAGGCCCGCGCACCGCGATGAAGAGCGGCCCCCACTTGCTGCAACTAGAGAAAGCCCTCGCACAGAAACGAAGACCCAACACAGCCATAAATAAATAAATAAATAAAATTAAAATATCCATTGAAGGAATTTTTAAATGTGCTATATAATATTACAGTTTCTGAAGATACTGAAGAAATCAATTAGAATGAGAAATGAATTCAGCTGTTCTGCCCATGTGAGAGAGAGACTGCCACCGAGAACAGGAGAAATAATGAGCCGCAGGTTAGAGTTCCTGATTTAGGAACAAGTTCCCATCTAAAGAAAAAAGTGCTAGTATCAAAAAGGTCAAAGAGCAAAGAAAATACAAAAATATACACAAATGCACAGGAGAAACAGACTCATTTCCGTGCACTTTTCTCTAAAAGGCCTTCAATTTCCTTGCAGCTAATTTTTTGTAAAGAAATTTAAACTCAAATTTCTTTTCTGAGAATGCCCAGAGAAATTATACCTGCAACTAACTCACAACGGGAATTTTTTAACTAAAAATGTTCTGTTATGAAATCTCCCAGAATATCTATCATTTCATAAATGTCTTTGACATTTTCCCATATGAGTCAGTCAAAAGTTATTTCATGAAATAATAATAATAAAATTAAATGAATATCTAGGGGCTAGTAGAGTAGAAACAATGAAGCATGCATCTTAGAAGCAAAAACTAGTATGTTTGATACATTTATTTAAGAAGTAAGAACAGTGAATTATGCTTTTTAAAAGCATATTTAAAAGTATGTGATTTCATTGCAAAAACTATGTATTCTGTGCAGTTTTAAAGTCTTTCTTTTAGATATTTGTCCCACTATCTGTGAACCTCTTTTTCATATTATACTAATTCTCTCCTTTAAGATGTTTTGAAAACCTGAATTTTAGTATTATGGTCAACCCAGTCATTTGGTGGAGACTGATGCTATCAAGGCAGCAGTTTGAACAAAATGAGATGTTATTTTGGTATATTGTCCCAAATAAGGCATCAGTGTATGTTTGTTAAGTGAAAGAACTATGGAAGGGAAGAGGGAGGGAAATTCATTTTGCTCACCTGTAAAATGAAGATGTGACACCTACTTTAGAGTTGATGGAGCTCAGAGGAGATGCCGTTTCCCGAATAACAGTGCAAAGTAAGCAAGCACCTAATGAACGGTAGCTGTTTTACTGTTATAATAAGTCAAATAACAAAAAAATCACGTTGCCTTTTCCCCTTCCTTATTAAAATGGCTTCCTGTATGAAGTAACAAAGGGGAGAAGTGGAGACAGAGGGAACTTTCCTTAAGTAAACTGCATGTTGGCTGAGGGGCAGGTGTAACAGAAAAGACGAATGATTGAGAACAATAATGGTTCCTTTTCCTTCTGAGCCCTTTCTGAGCTCTGAGCCTTTTTCAAAGAATTCTGCCTGTCTTAGGTAGAATATGAAAACATAAGCATTATTGATATTGGGAAAACATAGTGTGATAAATGTATCAATCATATAATTATTTGATATTCTTAACCTCCATATAATAATGTCTTACCAGAAAATATATTATAAAATGTATGCAAAAACAAAATGATTTCTAAAAATGCACATTAAGTTTTAGTCATGAAATCTCCTTTTCTTTACATGACTGAATAATTAATTCAATAAATATTTTGATGCAATGCTTTGCCCATTAAAGTACAAACCTGAATTTAATGTTGAACAGATTAATTGAGAAGTTGGAAGCACTTGGAGGGGATCAAAGAGTTTCAAACTTCTCTCCCTTCAGTTTCTAGTCTAAATGCTCAAGAGGCAGTGTAAGATCCATGCCCTTGGGATTCCAGTTGGCTAATGAGGAGAAATGATTCCAGCACTAAATAGACCAGGGTTGCTACTGAAAAGAGTTGAAAAACTTATGTTCACTTCAGCCTTCAAACTCATGATTTATACAGTAGTAACTTCTCAAAAGCAACACTAGAAACTTGTAGTCTAAACAATATATATCTTGTATCAAGTAGTTCTTAAGTGTGGGAGACAGGGAAGAAGCCACTAGCAGAAAAAAGGAAGGAAACTATTAAAAGGAAAAGTAGGTCATCAGCATGTTAGAATGGCATGAAAACTAGAAGGCAAGTGACAAAGAATAATGCAAAGGTATACAATGCACTGCCTCCCCTCTCCCCGCCATTTTCTTAGTATTATGCTTTTAATTAAAATTTTATGTATCACCTATGAAAGGTCTTCCTTTTAGAAATAGGTATTGGAGCCACTTTGGTGGCTATGGGAGGAAAACATTAATGAACTTGTGGCTGATTGTGGTGACAGAATATTTAATAGATTAGATACAGAAAGTTTTTAATCCTAAAGTTGTGCTATTTATTTTCATTTTTATATGAACTTTTGGACTGAGTTACTTTTGACTCACGTCAAGTTGAACACTTGACGACAGACTCAAGACACAAGAATCAAGGCAGATTCATATGTCTGTATTTGAAAATCACCTACAGATCTTAGATTCTGTTTGGCATATATACATACTTGTCCCTACTTGGGTAGAATGAGAAAGTGTGATGTTTGTGGGAATTTAGGGGATAGGAGTTGGGGAAGAACTGAGAATGAGTTGGAGAACAGCCCTGCAGAAGGAGGCCTGATAGTAGTGAGAGGTTTGCTTTCAGGTAATGCATATTTTCACCGTCTCAGAGTTTTTACTTGAGAGTATTGTTCCCAAGCAAGGTCTCAATAAACATTTGCTAATCGGTTAACATTACAGATTAAGAGCAAGTATTCCAGAAAAAAAAAAAAAAAAAGCTTCTTTCTTTTCCTGTTGAAGTCTTTCTTTTTACAGTAGATCCAATTTAAATAAAAGTTTATCCTTCTAAATTTTATACTTACCAACTCCTTCAGAACTGATTCTATAAATACTGAGGTTGGGTGGTGACAGCATAGCAAGAATGCATACCAGTGTGCATGAGGGATAATCAAAACTCAGCAGTCTCAGCTTTTACACCAACCTATGGACTAATCAACAAGGGTTGAATTCGATTGAAATAAAATCCTGTATGGAGAAGAATTCCAAATATAGTGCAGATGTTGGCAGCTTCTGACGAGAGAAAGAAACAGGGAAACAGACAATTGGATGTCAAATTGAAGGCAATACTAGAATATCCTGGCATCTTTGTGCCAACACCAGGTGGTTTGCTGCCTGCTGCAGATGTGACTGTATCGCCACCTGGGGGCACGAATTACTGCTGATGTCTCATCATCCCACCACCTGTCGAGTCAACCCCGGCGGCGTGGCTGGTGCCTGAGCAAGGCTGTGGGGCGCAGAGGCAGAGCCCACTGGCATATTCTGGGACTCTGTCCTGCCTCTGCTGTTGCTACTACTCCTCCAGACCTAGGAGGCTTCTGGTCTCAGCACAGCTAGCCTACCTATACTGTACGCTTGACAATGATTAGGGTGCTAATAAAAGTGCAGATGGGGAAGGTAGGCAAGTCAGCAGCACTAAGAACTGATAACAGATCCCTTTATTATCCTTCCGGACCCTACTGTGCCCTGTAATAGCCATAATCACAGACTACTTCCGAAGAGATATGCCATCAATATTTAAGCACAAATGAGAGTTTAAGTGGCCAATCTCCTGGATTACTTGCAGTCCCCTCTTAGAGGTATCCCTTTGGTAAGGCACACTAAGTTCGCGTGACTGGCAGGACCACAGATGTAGTGACTCAGAAAGCATCAGGAGGTAGGGAAGGAAATGTAGATGGCCACAAAATGTAAAGTGTGTTGATGCCCTCATTCCCCCATGCAAATCTCATCATCGTGGCCAAGAAGAAGCCACAAATATTGATACTTTACTGGCTATTTGAGACTCATCTTGATATATCTTACCTGATTAAACATATTTTCTTTTGGGTGAAGAGAGGAAAAGAGGGGAGCCACCAAGTCTCTTTCTAGGTACAAGTCTACCTTAGGTTACACCCTCCAGGACAAGGCAGTCCTAGGTGAGGGCTCAACAGGCCTGGCAGCACTACCGCCTCTCATCTGGGCAATCCAAATGTTAGAAAGGGGCCTCATCTTCTGGGCCCTCCTCCTGGAAGAAGGAATTGCCCAGGGCTAATCTGAATGTAAAACCAGAGTGGCCCAGCTATGGGGCTGCTGACCAGAGATGGGCTTCAGTTTTCTTATACTAAAAACAGAGGGATGGTCTTCCCTGGTGGTGCAGTGGTTAAGAAACTGCCTGCCAATGCAGGGGACATGGGGTCGAGCCTTTGTCTGGGAAGATCCCACATGCCGCGGAGCAACTAGGCCCGTGAGCCACAACTACTGAGCCTGCGCGTCTGGAGCCTGTGTTCCGCAAAAAGAGAGGCCACGATAGTGAGAGGCCCGCGCACCGCGATGAAGGGTGGCCCACGCTTGCCGCAACTAGAGAAAGCCCTTGCACAGAAATGAAGACCCAACACAGCCAAAAATAAATAAATAAAAAATAAAAATGAAGGAATTCCTTTAAAAAACAAAAAACAAAAAAAACAGAGGGATGTTATAACTTACCTTTCCAGTGAGCATTTACTCTCTTGGTTGGACTATCAGTCCGCATACTGGGCTATTTCATTCCAGTAGTTCCCATCTATTAACTAGGCACAAAGGGCTCAACTCTTAGATTCAGAAATATCTCAGCTGTGTCATGCTAAGTCTGTTAGGGTAAAGTGACAAATAGTCAAGCAATTATGTGGTGGTGTTCATTGTGGACAGCTTTTGCACTCAGTTGGCTGAGCCCGTGTAGAAGGGCTACTACTGACATTAGGAATTCTGAGCATTTTTTTCCTGCTAGCTGAGGTCCAATGACTTGTGAACAATTAAATAGAAAAAAAACCCTTCCCCAAGGGAGTGCTACTCCAAGGAAGCTGGCAAGGTGGGGGAAGACTGAGATTAAAAGCCTAAAAAGCCTCTGACTGAGCAAAAGATCAGCAAACTTATCTCTGTCCAGAATGAGCAAAGAGCAAAGCAAGCTGAATGGCGGATCAAACATGGCCATGGGGTCAGCTGGACCTTTGCTCCCCCGTTGTCCCCTATATGCCCCCAACAACTGAGAAGCCATGGGTTAGAGTGGAAAGACAGGTGCTTTCGATTCAGACAGCAATTAGCATAAATCTTAACTCTACAGCAAGCCAACTGTGTGAACTCAGGACAAGTTACTTAATCACTCATGGCCTCAGTTTCCATATCTGTTGAATGAAGAAAAGAGAATCAGTATTCTGAGAGCTATTGAGAGGATTACATTTAAAAGGATAATATAAGTAAAACATACAGTGTTGTGTTGAGCGAACAAAAGATGATCAATAAGATGATGTTGAAGGTTAATGAAATTGCTGTTGAGGTGGTATTTAAATACAACATCTGTAGCTGTCCAAATAAGGTGATGCCAAAAACGTACACATACGGTGCTTCAGGCTGCGTTCACATTGTGTTGCCCTTCAACCTTAAGCAATAGACACTACATGGACAGAAAAACACTCTTAATTTTACTAGTATCATTTCGATAAATTTTCAGTCAAGAAATATTGCAGTACCTGAAAAAAATCATAGGAAAGCTTAATGCAAAATTGTAAAATAGAATTTAAGTGCACTTACATTAATTACAGTATAGCGTGCATGTGTGTAATTAAGTTCAAATGAGATCTCTGCATTCCCTTGTTTCATCAGCAAAATTTCATCAGTATAATGGAGAATGCCACTTCGTCCCTGGGCAGGTGCCTCATGACTCTCTAACACTTGGGGGGTTTTAAATTAGGCCTTTGCATTTATTCCTCAGGAAAACTCTCTGCTATTTCAGTTGTCTAAGTTAAAGAAAAGAACAGACCCTGATTTCTTTTCTACATTAATAAAATCATTAATAATTATTATTTAGTAATAGATCTTCCCAAATGACTATCTTTACTGAATATTAATATATTTACTGTAAGGGAAATAAAAGAGCTAAGAACATAATGTAGGAAAATAGCTCTAAGAAGGGGTTTGTGAAGGCCAGAGACAACACTGGAGCAGAGATCAACTCTGAAATGTTGGCCCTGTCAAGATTTTTAACATATAAAAGTGCCATGAATTCCTTTCTCATGAACCTTACGTTATTAAGATTACACGTTTTAGTCAAGGAAAGTGCCATATTCGTCACAATATTAAGCAATGTTATTTTTTCTGAAGCCCCTAAAATGTCTTCACTAAAAGGGAGTGTTACCATGTAAGAAACCCCATTACTAAGGCAAAGGCTATATATGGCCTCTTGGCAATCAGTTCTAAATAATGGTAACAATTTACAATTGCTTTCAAATCAATTTTGATGGAAATTTTAGTGTTCTTGCGTGAAAAAAGAAAATCAAAGGGTAGAACAGTATGTACAAAGTGCTACATTTTGTGTATAAAGAGTGAAAAAATAAATACATGTCTTTTCTGCTTATGAAACTTTAGCCAAGCATGCACACAAACATACATACACCTAAAATGGTGGTCACGTGCGGCTGAGGGCCGATCTGGGTGAATAGAGAGTGAGACTGATAGCTGTAGGCATTTAAAATTTTTCTTTGATTTTGGAACTATGCAAATATAGTACCTATTTACAAAATGAAATTTTAAAAATATGCCTTCATAAGAGCTTCTTGTACAGAGTTTCATTTTTTCTTACATTTCTTGAATGAGATTATGTTTTTCTACAAACTGGGCACCATTGATTCAGTTTTGAGAAAGAATGATATATGAAATTAAATGACATTTTCCTAGGTGTTTTATAAACTGCAGTATTATTTTTGTAAAATTAATTTTATATTTATAATTTCCGCATTTATTTTTGTATCTTTGAGCCGTCTACCAATCCAAATTAAAAGCCGTTTCTGACCTGTTCTTGGTTCAGTTTGATCACAAAGCTAATGAGATCGAAGAGGAATACTTCCCATGGATTGTAAATTACTGACTAAAAAACTGCTCATTTTAATCACTTAATGAAGGCTAGGACTTAAAGCATACTGATACAAATATCATGCCCATAATTCCATATTAACTTTTCCAGCCTGTGTAGCAAGCATGTTTTGGTGAGTATGACCATTAAGAAATACATCAAATATGACTAAAAGGAAACAACACAAATTTTTCAATGTTTTTGAAAAAGAATATTGTTATACCTGTGTTTTATTATAAATAACCAGGTTCTGTCATATTTTATCTTCTTGCCAGCAAATGAAGGACATTGTTTCATAAAGCTTCTAAAATGTACATGAATATTTAATTAAATCATATTTCCTTGAGAAAATAAAATTCATTCGCATTTATAGCAGACAGTTGTGAGGAGCAGATAACTGTCATAAGACCAGGGTAGCCAGTACCGGTTGCTTGTGGAACAAACTGCTCAATTTTTAAAACTTTTTTTTAAAAAATAAACATACAATCATAAGTGTTCATTTACTTTAAAAATTCTAAAGATGAAGAAAATTACTGTCTATATATTTAAGTCCTTGTATAAATTACAAAACTCAAGTTTATGTTACAGAGTCCCTTCCCCATAGGAAGCATAAAGCACTTTTGTGGTACCTTTCACCAGTAAATATTCGTATCACATTGAATTTGACAAATGAAAGAAAAGTCGATATTGCATCTTTAAGCCCCAAGAGAACATTCTTCTAAGCTGTCTCTCATGATGAATGAGCTTCAAAAGTCATTTGATTGCCACAATTTAACTCAATCTCTATCTCAAAGATATATAAAAGTAATATACCTATTGACTTCAGTAGAAATCTGAAATATCAGTGAACCGCAGACTCTTCTTGTTTGAGGTCAACAAACACCCTTTGGAAGACAACCAAGAGTAGTTTAAGACCAGGACAACAAAATAAAATTATAACAATAATAATTATAATAATAAAAATAACAATAATAAAATAAAAATAACAACAACCAACAATGAGGTAAACTCCCCTTTAAAAAGGCAATATGTGTTGCCTGGACTGTCAGGAGAGAGTTCGATTGTACCTGACACCCAAATGTTTTTCCAACCACAGTTCAGCCAGTTGCACAGTTGAGGCAAAAGTACTTGCCTTGGATCCTAAGCACATCTTATACTGCTTAGGGTCCAAGTTAGGGTCACAATGAACTGGATGGAAAATATGCACTACTCCTACTTCTTGACTTCTGAAGGGCCTTAAGCCAGATCGAATAACTTTATTGTAGAGATCTACATCTTCCAGTCCCCAGCCTTGTATTGAGGTATCAAATCCACCTGCACCCAGAAGATCACTTTTATAAATACAGGTAATTCCATATCCATAGTCTCTCCAAAATCCAGTCTTCTTTGAGAAGACAAAGTCATTATCAGTGGGAGGACTTCCCCCATTGGTTACCTTTGGGTCATACTGGCTAAAGATGATGGGATAGTACACCTGTTGTCCCTGAATTGTATTGTCTCTACATCGTTGGAGAAAGTCTCCTCTGAAGATCAAGTCAACATCACAAAATAGCAGCAAAGTATCATTGTCAAACTGGGAAGATCCCATTTCAAGACCAAGACCTCTGGAAAACTCTCCCTTCATGGGGATCAGGGTCATTTCTGCTTTAGGGTACTTGTTTTGATACTCTTGTATCAGCTCAATATGCTTGCTGGAATCTTGGCCAGAATCCCTACTGAAAAGGATGATGATCAGCTTTACATTCTGCTTTGGGATAAGACAAGTGTTTTCAAAGTTCTCCATGAATCTCAAGAAAATGTCATACCTTCCAATGAGAGGGACAAGAACATGTATTTTCTTTTCATTGTGCCCTACCATTTCTTTGGCACCTTGAAAAGAAGATAATATCTTTAAAGAATTAGATATAAAGGAGAATGACTGAGTGTCACGGTTAATACTCTCTACAAGACTGTTGACATCTAGCTCTTCAGTTTCTCTGAAGAAAGGCTTGCTGAACAACTGCTGAAGATAGGCATGACGTCTTACCGGCACAGTCAGTTTCCTCCCCTTGTGTCTTTTGTATAAGAGGAGTAAATCCAAAATGTACTCCACCCCATGCAGGGGATCAACCCTGCGGTAGCCATACTGAATTTCCTTGAAGTCAATGAGCCGTCCTCTACTCTTGGCATTCTCATTGATCATCTCCATCACCTGTAGGACGGTGTCATCCAGCGCTGTTCTCAGGATGCTGCTGATGCTCTGTCGGGGAGGCTGGTTCTCAGATGCTGAGTAAAGGAGCTTCCCTGTCAGGAACTCCCATTCTATCACTTCATCTCTCTCCCGAGGCTGGAAGTGGTTGAAAGAAGGCATCACTCCCAGCTGCTGGTCCTCTTTGCTCACTTCGCTGTTACTGAGCTTGCTCATCAGAGCGCTCTCCCGGTGGAGCTGGATGGTGCGGTAGCGAAGTTCAGAAATTTTGCGGCTAAGCATGTAATTATGAAGCCTGTATTGGTAGGCAGGCCTTTTGTTTGGATGAAGTGTTATGGCTGCATGGATTTTGCTGTTGTGAAGGTCTTGGATATAACCCTTCCGATTGTGTTCATAATTTTCATGGAACAGCTGCTGCATCTGAAAAGTAGAAGGAAATCAAGATGTTAGAATAAGTTTAAAATATCAAAGAAAACAAGAATCGACTACACCCATAACCCCATAATGAATCATTGTTGAGGGTGAGACAGGTGGGTAGAGCATGGATTTTCCAAAATAGGGGTTCACTCTGAGGAGTAAACCAATGCCCTGTTTCTTGGAATGGTAATATCAGCCCTAGAGGAGACCTACATTTTATTTAGCATCCTAATATACCATCTTTACAGAGTAAGTTCTTGGTAAGGTAATGTGGAACAGAAACTATATTGATCTGCACTGCCTATTTAAAGGATCATACTCAAAATGCGTGACATCCTTATAAGCCAGAAAATCTCTCTGCTAATCTAGAAAAAGCTCACAACCTCAGGCAGGAACAAAAATGAGATCACACTTCAAACTTCCAGCTGTCTCCTCTGCCAGTCAATAAAGAAACCTCCATCACACCCATTCAAGATAAGTACCAATGGAGGAGGAGAGGCGGTAGAGGAAGAGGAGGGGGAGGAGAGCCAGCAGCGGCAGCAGCATGAGATATCTGCAAATACATTGATTAAAAGGAGGAAAGGAATAGTGCAAACTTAAGAATACATATCCAAAGCAGGAAAACCACAGACAAAACAAAAAAATTAAGGACAATAAACTCCTCCCTCCCCTCTCAAAAAGAACTCAAGGAATAGATAAATAAGCTAAGTGAGATAAATAAAACCACTGATTCTCACATTATAAGAAGCATAAAAAGAGATTTGTGGAAAACATAGAAAGAAGGGATTTGAGAAAATATAGCAAAATAATAGAAGTTTAAAATATAGGTTAAAAGTATGGGCGTATATGTCTATATACATACACACATATAAATGTATATATTTGATATATATTTAAAAGTTTGTATAAAAGTTTGGATATATATACATACAATAAATAAAATTTTGTTAAAATTTGGGTATACAATACATCTGGATATATAGTAAAGGAATACAAATATGTACATAAAATATGTCTGAGGGACATATTTCCCTTAAAATAAAGGAAGGTGTATATCTATGTGCAATTAGGCCAAGCGGAAAAAAAAAGCAAAATAAACAAACAAAACCCAATTTGGCTGTAAAGTCGGAAAAGAATGAATCTTGCCACAACATTCTCTATAGCAACATTCAATGACGAAAACAATAGAGCACAGCCCAGGAAGAACCCAAGGAAGCAAATTAATGATTCATATTATACTCAGCCAACCTAGAGCTCAAGTTTTATTGTGAAAAACAAACAGCTCCTAACATGTATGAATGTGTGCCATATCTGTGGTGATAAATTCTCTGACACTCCTCCAATCTAGAGGTGGGGGCTATGTCCCTTTCTTTTGTTACGACTTTAATAAACTACAGTAGAAGTGACACTCTGCCACTTTTCAGACTGGCAGCTGCCAATTGTCTTGTTGAACTCCCACTCTACAGAAGCCACTAAGTAAAAAGTCTGAGTTAGTTAGTTAGATTCCTTGTTGCTGTCCAGAACCTCCAGTAAAATGTGGTATAGCAGATATGCTCTTGTTCCAGTCTCAGCATCAGGAAAGAAGATGTCAACATGGCTCTTTAACACATTAAGGAAGTTCATTTCTATTTCTAGTTTGCTAAGATTTTTACCATGAGTGAATTTTGAAGCTGATCAAATATTTTTTTCTGCACTCATTGAGAAGATTATGTGATGCTTTTTTTTTCTGTTAACATGGTGAATTGCACTGATTCATTTTCTAATATTAAACAACCTTTGTATTCCTTGAATAAACCCAACATGATCTTGATATTCATCCTCTTTATATATCGCTGGAATATATTTGCAAATATTTTGTTTAGGATTTAGTGTGAGAATCCAGTTCTGCCCAATTTGATATCCCCAAATTGATATATACATTCAAGGCAATTCCAGTACAAACCCCACCGTTTTAAAAAATAATACGTTGCTGCTGATATTAACAGGTTGATTCTAAAATTTATGTAGAAATGAAGTCAAGGATAGTCAAGATAATCTTAAAAAAAGATACACTACAGATCAAAAGTTACAGAAATTTAGATAGTACGATATTGGTACAAGGATAAACAAATAGAAAAAAGGACCAAAATAGTCCATAAGCAAACCTACACATGACATATGATTTATGACTTACGACAAATATGATAGTGGAGAGTGGAGGAAAGGTGGTCTTTTCAGTAATATATATTCATATGGAAAAATGTGAAAGCTGACCCCTACATCCCACAATAAAAAAATGCATCCCAGATGCACTGGTGATATAAAAATGAAAGGTTAAATTTTTTTCTAAAAGTTAACACTAGAAAATATCTGCTTGTGTTTTGGTTAGGTGAATTTTCTTAAATAGGACATAAGGTACTAATCATAAAAATAGATTGGTAAACTGGACTACATTAAAATTAAGAACTCTATTTCTCATAAACACCATTAAGAGATTATAAAAGGTAAACTACAGAGTGAGAGAATATAGTTTTAATAGATCTTACCAAAAAGGACTAATACCCAGAATATATAATGAACTTGTAAAAATTAATAGGGAAGGACAAACCCAGTTTAAAAATGGAAAAAGAGGGCTTCCCTGGTGGCGCAGTGGTTGGGAATCTGCCTGCCAATGCAGGGGACACGGGTTCGAGCCCTGGTCTGGGAGGATCCCACATGCCGCGGAGCAACTAAGCCCGTGAGCCACAACTACTGAGCCTGCGCGTCTGGAGCTTGTGCTCCGCAACAGGAGAGGCCGCGACGGTGAGAGGCCCGCGCACCGCGATGAAGAGTGGCCCCCGCTCGCCGCAACTGGAGAAAGCCCTCGCACAGAAACGAAGACCCAACACAGCCAAAAATAAATAAATTAATTAATTAATTAAAAAAAAAAAATGGAAAAAGAATCTTGAATGGGCACTTCACAAAAGAGAATATGTAAAAGCCTGATAAACATACACAAAAACCTTCTCTAGTTCATTCATCATCAGGGTAATGCAATTTAAAGTCACAATGTGATTTTAATCTACAAAAATGGTTAATGACTGATAATGCATTGTGAAAGTAGCAGATTTGGAACTCTCATACACAGCTGGTGAGAATGTAACTTGGTTCAACCACTGTGGAAACTTGTATTGACTAAAATGACCATATACGTTCCCTGTGACTCAGTAATTCTACTCTTAGCTACATGCCCAATACACATACATACATATACCTTAAAATACATACATGTATATATACATATATTTTCATAGCAACATTATTCATAATACCCCCCAAACCGAAAGCAACCCTAATGTACATTGAGAGTAGAATAGATAAATAAACATAATGGAAAACAATACGTCAATTAAAATAAATGAAATACTACTACTCACAACAACATGAACAAATCTCACAAATCACAAACAAGTGAAAGAAACCATATACAAAAGAATACATTTTGTATGATTCTATTCATATGAAATTCAGAAACAGGTAAAGTTAACGTATGCTGTTAGCTGTAAGAACAGTGAGCAAAAATCAAGAAAGTGGGCAGGGAGCTCTGGAGGGCTGGTAATATTCTATTTGTTGACCTAGGTTGTGGTTACACATATACATTTAATTTGTGAACATTCACTGAACTGTTACTTAAGATATGTTTGTTATACTACAATTAATAAATGACTTTTTAAAATATGCATATACATGCATGTGGAGTTAGGTAGGTTTTTCTGATATGTATGTATATAAATGTGTGTGGATATGTGAGGAGAGAGAGAGAATATGAATATCAGAGAAGTTTTCATAGAGAAGATGACCTAAAAGGTATAAGACCAATACCATGGCAGATTCTTTATCTCCAGTATTTCACCTGGTTCTTATTCTATACTCAGAGAGATTTTCAAATCAACATCATCTGACCTTGAAGAATATAACCCTAGATATTTTGAGACGGATTTTGGACTTGATTCAAGACACAGTAGTTTAGTTACATCCAGTATTTTTTTTCCGAAAAACACAAGCCAATTTTTATTTGAAACTTTGATGTTAAATTAAATCCATATAAGTGGGCTGTTATATCTCCATTTTTGTATTATTTTTTTAAAAAATTTTATTGGCGTATGGTCACTTTACAATGTTGTATTAGCCTCCACTGAACAACAAAATGAATCAGCCATGCTTTATTGTTTTTTACCTGAATTTGCTTCAATATTTTACTTTATGTAATTTTTCCATGGATTTTTTTTGGTATGCAACAAGATTAAAAAAAATCTAATGGCATATAGAATACTAATTATACCACCTCTAAAAAGTATTGGCTCTCTGAAACTATTCTTTCTTGAGGCCTGCTTTATATTACTAAGAAAAGGGAACATGCTAAATTAAATAGGAAACATTGCTCAGAAGCAGACTGTTAAATTGTAGATTTACCTAGCTCCTTTAGTGATACTGAAGTGATTAATACTGCACAACTTGATAAAGGTGACATTTGTTATAGAAGAAAAAATATCTTAGTATTAAAATGTTTAACTAACTTGCACCACTCACATCATTACAACCCAAGTTGCCTATATAGTGCTTATTTTTCTAGTGTATTCCTTTGCAGAAATATTACAAGCAGACAAAGTCGGGGAGGGTGGCAATCCTTAAAAATAGCACATTCACACATACTCTAGGTAGTGAGGTAATGACTAGAACATCGTGAATTTATGCCATATTTTCCATTAAGAAGCATAGAGGATATCCGTATTTTCTGTCTGTATGTAGGGAGGACCAAACTACGCAGGATGGAGAGGAGAATGAAATTAGCCAGATCTGAACTTGAGTACTGGCTCCACCATTTCTTTTTTGAATTTTGAATTTTCTTTTATTTATTTTTTTAAACAGCAGGTTCTTATTAGTTTTCTATTTTATACATATTAGTGTATATATGTCAATCCCAATCTCCCAATTCATCAGACCACCATAACCCCCCGCCACCACTTTCCCCCCTTGGTGTCCATACGTTTGTTCTGTACATCTGTGTCTCAATTTCTACCCTGCAAACCAGTTCATCTGTACCATTTTTCTAGGTTCCACATATATGTGTTAATATACGATATTGGTTTTTCTCTTTGACTTACTTCACTCTGTATGACAGTCTCTAGATCCATCCACATCTCTGCAAATGACCGAACTTCATTCCTTTTTATGCCTGAGTAATATTCCATTGTATACATGTACCACATCTTCTTCATCCAGTCATCTGTTGATGAGCATTTAGGTTGCTTCCATGACCTGGCTATTGTAAATAGTGCGGCAATGAACATTGGGGTGCATGTGTTTTTTGAATTATGGTTTTCTCTGGGTATATGCCCAGTAGTGGGATTTCTGGGTCATATGGTAGTTCTATTTTTAGATTTTTAAGGAACCTCCATACTGTTCTCCATAGTGGCTGTATCAATTTTCATTCCCACCAACAGTGCAAGAAGGTTTCCTTTTCTCCACACCCTCTCCAGCATTTGTTGTTTGTAGATTTTCTGATGATGCCCATTCTAACTGGTGCGAGGTGATAACTCATTGTAGTTTTAATTTGCATTTCTCTAATGATTAGTGATGTTGAGCATCCTTTCATGTGTTTGTTGGCAGTCTGTATATCTTCTTTGGAGAAATGTCTATTTAGGTCTTCTGCCTATTTTTGGTTGGGTTTGTTTTTTTAATATTGAGCTGCATGAACTGTTTATATATTTTGGAGATTAATCCTTTGTCCATTGATTCGTTTGCAAATATTTTCTCCCATTCTGAGGGTTGTCTTTTCGTCTTGTTTGTAGCTTCCTTTGCTTTGCAAAAGCTTTTAAGATTCATTAGGTCCCATGTGTTTTTGTTTTTATTTCCATTACTCTAGGAGGTGGGTCAAAAAAGATCTTGCTGTATTTATGTGATTTCTTCTTACGTTTTATAGTGTCCGGTCTTACATTTAGGTCTCTAATCCATTTTGAGTTTATTTTTGTGTATGGTGTTAGGGAGTGTTCTAATTTCATTCTTTTAAATGTACCTGTCCAGTTTTCCCAGCACCACTTATTGAAGAGACTGTCTTTTCTCCATTGTATATCTTTGCCTCCTTTGCCATAGATTAATTGACCATAGGTGCATGGGTTTAATCTCTGGGCTTACTATCCTGTTCCATTGATCTACATTTCTGTTTCTGTGCCAGTACCATATTGCCTTGATTACTGTACCTTTGTAGTATAGTCTGAAGTCAGGGAGCCTGATTCCTCCAGCTCAGTTTTTTCCCCTCAAGACTGCTTTGGCTATTTGGGGTCTTCTGTGTCTCCATAAAAATTTTAAGTTTTTTTGTTCTAGTTCTGTAAAAAATGCCACTGGTAATTTGATAGGGATTGTGTTGCATCTGTAGATTGCTTTGGGTAGTGTACTCATTTTCACAATATTGATTCTTCCAATCCAAGAATATGGTATATCTCTCCATCCATTTGTGTCATCTTTGATTTCTTTCATCAGTGTCTTATAGTTTTCTGAGTACAGGTCTTTTACCTCCTTAGGTAGGTTTATTCCTAGGTATTTTATTCTTTTTGTTGCAATGGTAAATGGGATTGTTTCCTTATTTCTCTTTCTGATATTTCCTTGTTAGTGTATAGGAATGCAAGAGATTTTTGTGAATTAATTTTGTATCCTGCAACTTTACCAAATTCATTGACTAGCTCTAGTAGTTTTCTGGTGGTATCTTTAGGATTCTCTATGTATAGCATCATGTCATCTGCAAACAGTGACAGTTTTACTTCTTCTTTTCCAACTTGTATTCCTTTTATTTCTTTTTCTTCTCTGATTGCCGGGGCTAGGACTTCCAAAACTATGTTGAATAATAGTGGCAAGAGTGGACATCCTTGTCTTGCTCCTGACCTTAGAGGAAATGCTTTCAGTTTTTCACCATTGAGAATGATGTTTGCTGTGGGTTTGTTGTATATGGCCTTTATTACGTTAAGGTAAGTTCCCTCTATGCCCACTTTCTGGAGAGTTTTTATCATAAATGGGTGTTGAATTTTGTCAAAAGCTTTTTCTGCATCTATTGAGATGATCATATGGTTTTTCTTCTTCAATTTATTAATATGGTGTATCACATTGACTGATTTGCGTATACTGAAGAATCCTTGCATCCCTGGGATAAATCCCCCTTGATCATGGGGTATGAGCCTTTTAATGTGTTGTTGGATTCTGTTTGCTAGTATTTTGTTAAGGATTTTTGCATCTATATTCATCAGTGATATTGGCCTGTAGTTTTCTTTGTTTGTGACATCTTTGTTTGGTTTTGGTATCAGGGTGATGGTGGCCTTATAGAATGAGTTTGGGAGTGTTCCTTCCTCTGCAATTTTTTGGAAGAGTTTGAGAAGGATGGGTGTTAGCTCTTCTCTAAATGTTTGATAGAATTCACCTATGGAGCCATCTGGTCCTGGACTTTTGTTTGTTGGAAGATTTTTAATCACAGTTTCCATTTCATTACTTGTGATTGGTCTGTTCATATTTTCTATTTTTTCCTCGTTCAGTCTTGGAAGGTTATATCTTTCTAAGAATTTGTCCATTTCTTCCAGGTTGTCCATTTTATTGGCATAGAGTTGCTTGTAGTAGTCTCTTAGGATGCTTTGTATTTCTGCAGTGTCTGTTGTAACTTCTCCTTTTTCATCTCTAATTTTATTGATTTGAGTCCTCTCCCTCTTTTTCTTGGTGAGTCTGGCTAAAGGTTTATCAATTTTGTTTATCTTCTCAAAGAACAAGTTTTTAGTTTTATTGATCTTTGCTATTATTTTCTTTGTTTCTATTTCATTTATTTCTGCTCTGATCTTTATGATTTCTTTCCTTCTACTAACTGTGGGTTTTATTTGTTCTTCTTTCTCTAGTTCCTTTAGCTGTAAGGTTAGATTGTTTATTTGAGATGTTTGTTGTTTCTTGAGGTAGGCTTGTATTGCTATAAACTTCCCTCTTAGAACTGCTTTTGCTGCATCCCATAGGTTTTGGATTGTCGTGATTTGTTGTAAATTGTCTCTAGGTATTTTTTGATATCCTCTTTGATTTCTTCAGTGATCTCTTGGTTATTTAGTAATGTATTGTTTAGTCTCCATATTTTTGTGTTTTTTACGTTTTTTCCCCCATAATTGATTTCTAATCTCATAGCGTTGTGGTCAGAAAAGATGCTTGATATGATTTCAATTTTCTTAAATTTACCGAGGCTTGATTTGTGACCCAAAATGTGATCTATCCTGGAGAATGTTCCGTGTACACTTGAGAAGAAACTGTAATCTGCTGTTTCTGGATTGAACGTCCTATAAATATCAATTAAATCTATCTGGTCTATTGTGTCATTTAAAGCTTGTGTTTCCTTATTAATTTTCTGTGTGGATGATCTGTCCATTGGTGTAAGTGAGGTGTTAAAGTCCCCCACTATTACTGTGTTACTGTCGATTTCCTCTTTTATAGTTGTTAGCAATTGCCTTATGTATTGAGGTGCTCCTATGTTGGGTGCATATATATATATATATATAACTGTTATATCTTCTTCTTGATTTGATCCCTTGATCATTATGTAGTGTCCTTGGCTCCACCATTTCTAAGCCATTTCCTAGCCAATCTGTGTACATCTCAGTCTCCTAATCTATAAAAGGGAAAATGCCAACCACCTCAATGTATATTAAAATGTTGCTCAATAGGACAAAAAATATATATATATACACATATATACATATATATATGTTTATACACATACAGTGCTTAACATCGTGTCTGGTATATAGAAAACAGTCAAAAAAAGGGTTTGCCAGCCTCCTCCTGAGATTGCTCTTTTTAGCTAGGAGTTTTCAGAGGATGAGAGTAGCACCCTCTAGGCTTGCTCCATCTTTGCTCACTTCTGGAAATGCTTGGGAACAGTTATAATTTGGCCACATACACTCACTGCTTCAATGTATCTAACATGCCATTAGGCACCTTCTCCTAACAAAAGTCCTCAACATTTTACTACCAGAAAGATAAATTATTGTGGGGGTTTCAGGAAACAAGGTTCAAGAGCGTTAAGTGATTTAACCAAGGGTCGACTGAGAGTAATGAGGTTATGACTAAAACTAGAATAAGCAGTCAGTTTTGCTACTTATCACACTAAATTTTTAATGTAGCAAAATTGCTTTAAGAAAAAGTATAAAATACACATTTTAAATTATATTAGCTTGTTTGAAATAATTCAGGGCTTCATTTCCTTTACAGAATTTTCAATTGACTTCATGGTACTTCTAGAGCCTTATACTGAAAGGGAAAATCATTTCACACTAACAAAATCACAATGGCAAGTGACATCAATATGTCCTGACTGACCCCAGTGTTTTAAGTGTATCACCCAAAATCTCATCCTCTGAGAAGGAAATTATCTGAGAAGTTACAGAAAAATCTATTATAAAAATCAGAGAGTGGAAGAGTAAATGCCAAGATACAGCTGTATGTTATTATTAATCTGCTACATTAAATTTCCATTTCTTTTAGATTTATTAATGATAACATAGCATATGGGAAAACTGGACAGCTACATGTAAAAGAATGAAATTAGAACACTCCCTAACACCATACACACAAATAAAGTCAAAATGCATTAAAGACCTAAATGTAAGGCCAGGCACTATAAAACTCTTAGAGGAAAACATAGGCAGAACAATCTATGACATAAATTACAGCAAGAGCCTTTTTGACCCACGTCCTAGAGAAATGGAAATAAAAACAAAAATAAATGGGACCTAGTGAAACTTAAAAGCTTTTGCACAGCAAAGGAAACCAAAAACAAGATGAAAAGAAAACCCTCAGAATGGGAGAAAATATTTGCAAATGAAGCAACTGACAAAGGATTAATTTCCAAAATACACAAGCAGCTCATGCAGCTCAATGTCAAAAAAACAAACAACCCAATCCAAAAATGGGCAGAAGACCTAAATAGACATTTCTCCAAAGAAGATATACAGATTGCCAACAAACACGTGAAATGATGCTCAATATCACTAATCATTAGAGAAATGCCAATCAAAACTACAATGAGGTATCACTTCACACCAGTCAGAATGGCCATCATCAAATAATCTACAAACAATAAATGCTGGAGAGGGTGTGGAGAAAAGGGAACCATCTTGCACTGTTGGTGGGAATGTAAATTGATACAGCCACTATGGAGAACAGTATGGAGATTCCTTAAAAAGCTAAAAATAGAACTACCATATGACACAGCAATCCCACTACTGGACATATACCCTGAGAAGACCATAATTCAAAAAGAGTCATGTACCACAATGTTCATTGCAGCTCTATTTACAATAACCAGGACATGGAAGCAACCTAAGTGTCCATGGACAGATGAATGGATAAAGAAGATGTGGCACTTGTATACAATGGAATATTACTCAGCCATAAAAAGAAATGAAATTGAGTTTTTTTGTAGTGAGGTGGATGGACCTAGAGACTCTCCTACAGTGTGAAGTTAGTCAGAAAGAGGAAAACAAATACCGTATGCTAACACATATATATGGAATCTAAAAAAAAAAAAAAAAAAAGGTTCTGAAGAACCTAGGTGCAGGACAGGAATAAAGACGCAGATGTAGAGAATAGACTTGAGGACACGGGGAGGGGAAGGGTAAGCTGGGACGAAGTGAGAGAGTGGCATGGACATATATACACTACCAAATGTAAAACAGATAGCTAGTGGGAAGCAGCCGCATAGCACAGGGAGATCAGCTCGGTGCTTTGTGACCACCTAGAGGGGTGGGATAGGGAGGGTGGGAGGGAGACGCAAGAGGGAAGAGATATGGGGATATATGTATATGTATAGCTGATTCACTTTGTTATAGAGCAGAAACTAACACATCATTGTAAAGCAATTATACTCCAATAAAGATGTTAAAAAAAATAATGATAACATAGCATAGATAATTCCCTGAATGATCATAGCTATGTAAATAAAGGACTTCATTTCAACAATTAAAATCTTGAAAGAAATACTAAGAAGTTGACAGCAAACAGGGACAAGGTAACTTCTGGAGCATTGCAAAGCTTGTAAAAGTAGCAAAAGGCCAAGCAGAGCTCTGTCAGTGGCAAAAGGGTTCAAGGACAGTAGACCTAAAAAATAACCAAGAAAAATATACTGCCTGACAGTGCAGGCCATAAAACCTATTCTATATATACAGCTGTGGGTGCAGAAACTGAGGTGACCTGTGCTGGCAGAACAAGCCCCTCCTGGAAGTATTTTGTTTCAGAGAAGTAGAAGAAAAGTAGAAGAGACAGAGCTACAGAAAGTAAAGAATTGAACAGTTAAACCATGTCTTCATGAAGCAGCTTTAACCTGAGGCAGCAGAGAACCCAATGCCTTTTCTCTGTGGAAATCAGAAACCTTAGAATGGTAATAAACATCTCTGCCAAAATATATCTATGGTGAAGGGCTTGTCCAGGGAAGAGTATTGATAATTTTTCCAGAGATAAGTATGTTTTCTAAAAAAGGGATATAGTACAGAACTAACACAAAGTTTCTGTAAGAAAAAAAGACTAGATGAAAATCAGCCCCACACCCCCCCCAGAAAAGAAGCCATGAAACTGAGGAAAACATTAAACGACTGTTCTAAAAAACATAAGAAGCATTTTCCTCTCTCTTGGAAAACAACGAAGTAGAAATATAAGATCTCAGGAATGTGATGGTACAGATGAAATGGCAGTTCACAGAACTAAGAAATAAAGAACACAAAATAAACTATCATAGACGTGAAAACAAAGTCATAAGGAAAATAAAGAATAAACACTGTGGAAGGCTCAGTTAGGATGGAAGAGATAGAAATTAAGAAAGCTAAAATAAAGAGTTATGACGGTTTAGAGAGAAACAATTCAGGACTTAGAAAAGTACTTGGTATAGACTAGAGTGCTATTAATACGAGTTATAATAAGAGTAAGCTATTATTACTATCATAGTTGTTACTTGTTTTTACTACTATTATTATTAGTGTAAGTATTGAATAAATGAGTAAACGAGAATGGCCTTGATTAAGTTTTCCCTAGAAAATAATTCAAATAGGCTCAGTACAGCCATCATTTAACTTCAGATCATCATCTAAAAACTAAAGGACTGAATTGTCTTCATAAGGTCTCTGCTGAAATGAAGGGGAAATAAGAGGCCATGTAATTATTGGAAAGCTTTGTGTTCTTAATTAAGAAAATAATCGCATTAATTTTTTTTTTATGAAGGAGAAAATGTCCTTAATTTATTTATATAAAGAAGCTATTTCAATTTATTGCAATGTCTTTTGTTCCTATTATGTCACTTCATTTTTCCTAAAAAGGATTTTCTATTCAATAACTTAGAAAATTCTCTTTGAGTCTCTTCCTATATATGATTAAGAAGGGTTTAGGAAAAGAAGGTATTCTTGTTCGAGGAAGTACAGACTCTATAAATTAGAATAATTTATGAAGGTGAACAAGGAAATAATAAATCATTAAAGATGTATAAAATATAATGGTGACTACGTACCTAAGGGTTGGGTAATTTGCCTTGCAAATATTTGAACTCATTTTACTCTCTATGATTTAGTTATAGTTCTACATAACTAAATGGAGAGTCTTGCTGCCCTTAATGCAAATGCCTAATGATCTGTCTTTTATAAGACCAGTAAATAGAAACGTTCTGAGCAAAATAGTAAACTTTTAAATTAACACTATTATTTCCCCTCAATTATTATCTTCAAATATTAACAGTGAAGTTCTTAAACTATGTCTACTTCTCTGGTAATAATGACACAATGAAAACAGTACCTAATTCTAAATATTAAGGAGAAGAAAGGTTTGGGAAAAATAAATATTCATATATCATTCTATAATTATAGACAGAACGAAAAAATGTTAAAGGGTATATAGTTTGAGTAAGTTTTGAAATTTGAAAGCAAAGATCTAGTTTAAGTATAAGATATACCCTTCTTCATGTTTGTCACATAAAATTAACAGCATTATATATTTTGCTACTAAGATTTATAAAAATAATAGCACCTTGGAAATAGCCACATGTAATCTACAAACTCTACTTTAAAAATTCATTGTACACAAGTAATAAAATTGCATGAAATTACACGTGTGTATGCACACACAAATAAATATAAGAAAAACTGGGGAAATTTAAATTAGATCAGTGGAATATATTAATGTCAATATACTGGTTGGGAAACTTCACTACAGTTTTGCAAGACTTTGCCATTGGGGGAAACTGCTTAATGGATCCATGGGATTTCTTTGCATAATTTTTTAACAGCTGTATGTGAATCAATAATTATCTCAAAATAAAAGGTTTAATTAAAAATTATATGCAAAAATAAAAAATAAAATATTGTCTCATTTTTTTTTTTAAGAAATCATCCCCAAAGCCTACTTAAAAGAAGATGTTAAAACTTTTAGTCCAAAGGCTACAGATGTGATTTTGCCTTTCTTTAACTGGTAAACCCAGTGTTTTGAATGAATTTGAAAAATGTTAAGTGAACAGTGCATTTTCCAGTTATTTTCAGTCCCATAAGGTTTCTTTATGTTTGTTTTATGAATTTAAGTTGCCTGAGGGCATTTGTGTTCTTGGATATCCCTTTAACATAAAAAAAAAATTGTGAAATGTCTTTTCCTTTTGAAATCCTGTCACATGCCACAACATAGATGAACCTTGAGGACATTATACTAAGTGAAATAAGCCAGTCACAAAAAGACAAATACTGTATGATTCTACTTATATGAGATATCTAAAGTAGTCAAACTCATAGAAACAGAAAGTAGAATGGTAGTTTCCAGAGGCTGGGGGAGGGGGAAATGAATTGTTCAGTGGGTATAGAGTTTCAGTTTTGCAAGATGAAAAAGTTCTAGAGATTTGTTGCACAACAATGTGAATATAGTTGACATCACTGAACTGTACCCTTAGAAATGATTAAGATGGTTAAAAAAATCTTTCTTTCCCTTTTATTCCACATGAACCTCACCTTTCCTAAAGGGGAACAAATCACAGTATGGCCAATTAGTATACTTTGTTATAAATGGCTTACTCCAGATTAGTTTCATTCATGGGCATGAGCAAAAAAATCATTCTCTTTGGCTACAGGCTCACATTTTGCACATTATAATTCCTCAGAAAGAAAAGCAAGTCAAGGGCAGACAAGGGCAGAGAAGCAATACAAGAAAGACCGAGCGCTGTTGAGGGCACTGAACACAGCATTGAGCTGCGCCTAAGAACAGATCACCCTCAGACTTCCTAGTTTCCTAGGACAGTAGTTTCTTCTCTCATTCAAGTAGTTTAGTTGTGATTTTGTCACTTGCAACCAAAGGAATCCTGCCAAAAACAATCTGGTAAATGGATACGTTTTAATTTCAGCTCTGTATGATTTGCCTCTGTTTAATTAGCTAGTTTAATCTTGGTTGAAATCCAAACAACAATCTCATATGCGCAATCTGTACCATTAAAACTGGTATTTTTCTTCCTGTTACATTTAATTTTGTTAGCTATCGTAGTTTAAAAAAAAAAAACAAACCTGTCAGACAACACAGAAAATAGCTTCCAGACACTGTTACATGTGATGAAGTTTTCTCAGCAGCATATATTCTCTACAGTTTAAAAATACTTTCAAAGGAGACCACAGTGTTCCCTGCCACCGTCCAGAGGTTGTCAATGGAATATCGTGGTACAAAATAGACCCACTTTGTCATTGATTACTGTACCAGTTTGGTAGCAAGTGATTGTTCTTTGGTTTTGGGAGATGGCAGGGAAATCCCATATAAGAACTATTGAAAAAAAAAAAAAAAAAAAAGAACTATTGACAGGCAGGAAGGGAATATGCCAGGTGGAGTCGGTCACTTCAGATCAAAGCTACAAGAAAAATATCACAAAAGATTTATAGATACAGGTGAAATTCCTGATGCATGGAACAAAAATCACAAAACAGGATGTGCTTGATGACTTGAAAAAAAATTAATACTCAGTGACCACAAAAGAGCCACAGTATCTGAACAAAGGAGGCGCATGACCTGAACAAGCCTAAAACACCACCCACTCAAAATGAAAACCTTCCTTATATGGACTTTTTCAAATAAAACATCTAAAACTAAATCAATGAATAAATAGCAAGAGTTGAAGATTTCCTGAAAAAGAACTTCATTTTTCTTTGCCTCAATTCCTTCTCAAAAACAGATAACTAAAATATATGAGTACATGATAAAATCAAATAAATCCATTTAAAATAAAAAAATAAAATAAAAATAAAAATACTTTCAGACAACATAGAAAATCATCACGTGATATAGATTTCACAGCAGAGAGAGTATATTCTGGACACATGCTATCTCAGGCAAACATCAAAGAGATTTAAAATGAGAAAAAAAATCACTAAGTTCATCAGATTTCAGTTTATAATGATATTATGGCATATAATCAATTGTTACTTTAAATAAACCCATATACCTTTATTTTTTTTAAAGATATTTTTGATGTGGACCATTTTGAAAGTCTTTATTGAATTTGTCACAATATTGCTTCTGTTTTATGTTTTGGTTTTTTGTCTGAGAGGCACGTGGATCTTAGTTCCCTGACCAGGGATCAAACCTGCACTCCCTGCATTGGAAGGCGAAGTCTTAACCACTGGACCACCAGGGAAGTCCCCCATATACCTTAACTAAAATTACCCTGTTAGAAATAAAGTAATTGATAAAAAAAATAGAAAACTAATGATAATTGACTTGATTGCGTATCAATTTGCCAGATTTAGCCTGACATACCTACATTCAGGCAGTGATCACATAGATGCTTCCTGATATATAGTTAAGATAACAGCAGATGATTGTTGAAACCTATACAATTCACTTCCCCTGTACATATTTTAAAATCTTTGGTAAATAGTCAAGTAAATTTTTTGCATTCAATATTTCCTTAAACCTTTTATTCTACTCACAATTTATTACAGCAAATAGGCAAAGAAGAATCTGAAGAAATTTTCAAGTTGCCACTTTGCAAACCTGCACACATCCTTTATTCATGTAATACCAATATAATTTAACAATGCCCTTCACTGGTGATTTAATTATCACACCATAACTTATATTAGACAATGGGAAAGAGAGAGGTTATCACTTCCAAACTAGGTTTTCAAGACCTTTCAAAAACAAAATGTAAAGATAGTAGTTGCCACACAATTTTGAAAGACACTGACACAATTAATGAATGTATCTTTTCCATTGGAGGAAATGTATAGACTATAGGATGGAATTGATCATGCATAAAATTACACCTCGCTTTCCAAATAAAGAAAGAAAATAATCTGCTTTCTAGTTCATGGGTTTTATTCCAGTTATGAAAGCTTTCAAAGCCCAAGCTGATTCCTCTTTAACTATAAAGGTGCTAAAGCTACAGTTAAAGATTTTCTTTGTTGCTGTTGCTGCTGATTTGTTATTTCCATTCTCCCCAAATTCAAGCAACCAATCATTTAACCTCACGAAAGACTGATCATAAGCTTATTAGTTTGAATGAACATCATATTATCCACTAAGGTAGAAGGTATAAGAATGGAGGAGACATGATATTTTGTTAAAAGAATGACATGTACTTGTGTAATTATGAATTTGGGCTACATGACCATTTTTAGTGATCATCATTAATGTTCCTCTAGTGACCTTCAGGGTAATTTGGAGTGCCATTTGCAAGAAGCTAAAATTTGATGACCTCCCAACACATAGAAGGAGGGCCATCATGCAGTGTTCAGTGTTAACTGGTTTATGTGTAGTTTCTTATATCAGTAGGTCTGTGTTTAAATATACTCTGAAATAAAAATAAGACATTATATTCTCAAGACTTAAGAGTGAAAATTTCATATTCATTATGTAGAAAATTGACTTTGGCTGTCAGTACATTACAGAGTACAGTCTTATTGGATAAGTTGGGTAGGAGAACATAGTGCAGTGTCATCTGCATAGCAGATGCTTAGGAAAGCTAGAGGAATCCAATTAATATAAACTTTGAAAACGTGAGGAAGATAACAGATCTATGACAGTATGACAATTTCAGTAACTTTCCCTGACCAAACCTGTCCTGATCTAGTCCTCTCCAGCCTTTTGGCTGCCTCTCTTAATTGCAGAATGAATGACTCATTCACTCATTTAAAAATATCGAGTTTCGAAAATGTATCAGTTGCTATGGTACAGTGACAAAAGAAACATGGTCCTTGCCCTCATGGAGTTAACTGCTTAATGGGGGAGACAAGCATTAAATATATAAATTTATGAACAGCTGTATAATTTTGACAAGTGCTCATTGCATTAATTATGCCATTTGGTACCCGTTGCTTTACTTGACTGTATGCCTTTCTAGGTAACCTGCTCCCAGAGGGTAGCCTGGGCACAGTACTTAATAAAATATTTATGATTAATTTTTAATAAATTCACATATTCACCCCCAAACTAGTTGGTAACCAAAACAGGGATCAAAACATTTACTGTAAGAACTTTGATTCTCTAATGACAAATTTTCAGCATTCTGCGTTATTTCCCGGCTTATGAATGTTTCTTTTTTTTTTTTTTTAGTGTATTTTTTTTAAGTCTTAATTCAATTTGTTACAATATTGCTTCTGTTTTACATTTTGGTTTTTTTTGGCTGTGAGGCATGTGGATCTTAGTTCCCTGACCAGGGATCAAACCCGCACCCCCAGCATTGGAAGGCAAAGTCTTAACCACTGGACTGCCAGGGAAGTCTCTGAATATTTCTTTAAGTTGGAAAGTGAAATGTAACAAAAGTCTTCGCATATCTGTGTTGTACAAGAATTGGCACACATCTTAAAGCTTTTATATCGCACTTAAGTAGTCACTCGCAGGCCAGTGCTATCAGACCATGACTGATGGTGGTCATACATCTTTTTACTATTTTCGTAATTGATGTCATCACCCAAGCAGAAAGAAAGGTCGAGGACACCCATCTTCATTCCTGCTTTGTGCCACTGGAATGTGAAATGATCGTAGGAGTCCAAACTGATTCTAAATTGGCTGACCTCTGTCACATTAATAATTTCTGCATAGCTAAATGAAGTGCTGCTGAGAGACCACAGTAAACAAGAATGAAAGCAAAGCTGGAAGAAGGCCTTTGACACCTGCAGAGAGACAAGACTGTCTTCCATTCAAGAAGCAGGACAAAACTAAGGCTTAGGTAGGAAGTGTTAAAGTGGGTGGAGTTAGGACTGGCTTTGGAGGACATTTCAGTTATTTAAAGGAAAGAAAAAAGAAATATGAACCTCTTCTGCACGTGCCTCTGTCACTCTTTCAGCTTGTGCTCATGCATGTCTCTTTTGGGCCCAGACCCTGGCTCTGGAGTCACAGCCTTGGTTTTGAGATCTGCTCTTCCATTCCCAGTCTGACCCTGGACAAGTTACAACTTCTGGGAAAAGAAGAGCTCTTGGACTGTTGTGTACATTATATAAAACATGCTTAAAACAGTGTCTGGCATCAATGGGTGTCTCTATTATTATTATTTGGTAAACTTCAGATAGTGAAATTTCTGGCACTCTAAAGCAGATTGCAAAGACTTCACCGCTATATGCTAACATCTAATTTAGTAAGTTACTCGTGAGCAGCCTTTAGTTATCCATAAAATGTAAAGATTTTAAGATTGTATATCCTTTACCTGTAAAAAAGACTTGTACTATTTGATCAGTTCCCAGATCATCAGGTAAAATCTAGTAGTTCATCAATGGGTGACCAAGATGGCCTTGGCATTCCCTTCAGCTTGACTAAATTGTGGACAGGTTTCTTCCTGACTTAAGGTCCCTTACCTCTCTTCTCTTCGAACATTTACTTTAGAAAACTTGTAATTGTAAATGCCTCCTCTGATCCTTTGAGATGTAATCTTCTTCCAGCCTCCTGCCGGTTTTGTAACCCAGAACTCTTTCTCAAGGAGCTGGGAACCATCCCTCTGAAATGTAATCATCCAGAAAGACAGATCCTGTCTCCCCTGTCTTTGGGGGAGGGTGGGAGGCTTACTTTCATAAGCACTGATTAGCAAACACAGATGGCCTGATAACACTGACCAATGTCCCTGCTAAAGTCCTCCAGTACTTTTTCATTACCTCACCCCAGCACTTAAAAACTCTCCTGGCCTTGTGTTTCAGAGGTAGTTGAATTCAATCTCTCTCCCCTATTGCAACAGTTTTGAACAAAATCTTCCTGCCCTGTTTAACTCTGTCCTGTGTAATTTTTCTTTCAAACAGGTCATAAGCAATACTTGGTGATGTATTGTGTTGATCCACTTAAAACTCTTTGCTCTCATTAGCTTAAAAAAAAGAAAAGAAAGGCTCAAATTAAGATCCTACTCCTTATGGTGTAATCAAGGAGATAAGTAGTGCTTCCTTGCAGCTGATTTTACTAACATTAAAGTTTTATGAAAAATTATGAAGATCCCTAGAGCTAAACACCCAATTAAAATAAAATAAGCATGGCAGGATGTCTATTATAATGTTTTTCTTAGAAGAAAATTCCTAATTATAGTGCTGTCGACTTCTGCATGGGCTCAGTACTGCTGTGGGAATGGAAGGGAATCACAGTTCTAATTAACAGCTAGGTGTTTCCAAGATGGTGCTAAACTAAAAATAAGTAAAGCCTCATCTTTTAAAAGGCAAGTTTTTTGGAAATGAAAACACAATGACTTGAGTCATTTTGACCTTTCTAATTACACTGATATTTCCTTACTGGAGACTGGGTATACCACATCTTTGTTTCACATACATCAAGCTGACACAACAGAAAAACATAATTTATATTACAGACTGATAAAATCATTTCATGAGACCCAGTTAGTGTCACAGTGCACTCATTAGCTTTAGTAAAAGAGAAAAGGGTAATTTGGGTTTCAAGTCTGCACAGTTATCTTTCAAAAGAGGTTAGAAGGAGCTTTTAAAAAAATTTTTTTTCTGTCTGAGCAGATAGAATAAAATAAATGACTTAGTTTTAGTCCTAAGAGGCAAAGGTAGAATTCCAAGAAGAAAACAGATGAAGAGTTGAGGAATATAAAACTATAATTAGTACAATCAATGACTTAAAAAGATGTATTTTGTAAATAAGCAAAACTATATACACTCGAAATCACACAAGCTTTTGGGTTTGTTTTCAGGACTCTGTTTTCAACACTATTCCTCCCAATACTGCAGGGCATTTAAAATACTTTCTACATAATATTTACAGGGTTATTTTTTAAGAAAACAGATCACTTAAAGTATTCACATGAATATTTATAATTTTTTTATACTTTGTAGGGCTAATCTCAGTGGCACACTTATTGTCAAAATACTTCATAAAAAGGTAAATGGGGCTTCCCTGGTGGCGCAGTGGTTGAGAGTCTGCCTGCCAATGCAGGGGACATGGGTTCGAGCCCTGGTCTGGGAAGATCCCACATGCCGCGGAGCAACTAGGCCCATGAGCCACAACTACTGAGCCTGCGCGTCTGGAGCCTGTGCTCCACAACAAGAGAGGCCGCGATAGTGAGAGGCCCGCGCACCGCGATGAAGAGTGGCCCCTGCTTGCCACAACTAGAGAAAGCCCTCGCACAGAAACGAAGACCCAACACAGCCATAAATAAATAAATAAAAATAAAAATAAAAAAATAAAAATTAAAAAAAGGTAAATGACTCGGAATCACAATATAATACATGGGTTATAGGACAATTAGTTATTTACAAGGAAAAAATAAATTTAGATCCTTACCTACCTCACATTTATACTGAATACATTATATACATGTATGCATGTACATATGTGTGTATCTCAGATGTATTAAAGACCTAAATCCTACTAGCTTCACCCCTTACACCAAGAAAAAAAATACTGTAAAAGAAGGGGAAAAATGTAGGTAAGTAATTTACATTTTCTAAGCATGTGGAGAACTCCTTTTTAAGCAAAAACAAACGTATAAACAAAAAATATAAATAAAAATTAGATTTTAATGTTACATTAACTGTAAAATATTCCCATATCAAAAACACCAGAAATAAAATTTAAAAGCAAACATTAAATTGGGAAAATGATTCTTGCAATAATGATGCCATGTCAAGACTCCATATATCATTAATATATCATTGCTCTCCTTTAACCCTCATCACCAGTTTCAATCTCTTTTATCTCCCAACTATCATTTGAATCTTAATTCTCTTCTTTGTATCTTCAGGACAGCCACTCTGGCCCAAGATACCGAGAACTTTGTCTGCATATCTGCAACAGTCACCTATCTGACCGTGTCTCATCTGGCCACTCTATAAACAGTTCTCCATGATGCAACATGAGTCATCTTTCCAAGACCCATATATGATCATGTGACTCTCCTTTTCCCCATCAACGACATCCAGTGCTCTTAGAATAATCCACTCCTCTCCAGCTTTCTCTCTTACATCTCACCCTCTATGCTCCAGCCATACTGGCTTCCTCTCTCCCTTTAGTGCCTTTGCACATGCCTTTCCCTCTACCTGGAATCATCTCCCATCTCTCACTCCCATTTCTTCTATATAATTATTACTCAGCTTAAATACCACTGCCTCATGGATACCTTCTCTGACTAGATCAGGCCTGGTATACGTTCTCCTGGCACTAGGTACCATTCTTCCCCACTATTTAACCCAGTTTTAATTTTACATTAGTTTATTCATCTAAATACACATCTCCACAACAAATTTGGGAGTTTTCTGAAGGCTAAAACTGTGTCGTCTTTTCACTCTATTGCCAGTACCTGGTATGCTGTAAATGATGCAGGGCCAGGGCTGTCTGAAGATGGGAGGCATAATGTACATCACATGCCTCTCAGTAGATTCCAGATTTTCAGAAAAGACAGAGACTTAAAGATCCTACCAGAATAAATCTGGTCTTTAAATCCCTGCTTTAAAGCCCATCTCAGCACAGTGATATGTTGAACGGGGGAAAAAAATGAATAAAACATATACATGCTAAAAGAAACAAATACAGTTTCTTCTCCTGACTTTCTAGTTCTCTACCTAGTACCACTGATTTTCTTCCTGATATATAGACTCATTACTTCGGCAACATTTCAGATTCTTTTCTTCCTCTTCCCAGCATCCCTTTAACACATTGTATTTATTTTTTACAACAGCTTCCTAATTACCCTTTTGTTTCCTCCCCTTTTACTGCTTGGACCCTGGTTCAAGTCTGGATTTTTGCAAATGTCTCCATTATGGGACTTAGATATTAGCATTCAAAGATGCCACAGAAGATACAGATACAGATGAAATATAAATGGATAATTTTGAACATGCTAAATCAGAACTCCAGGAGAAACCAGGAGGCCAAATTCACAGGACTGTGAAGCCCATTTCCCTCCTCACTTCAATCAAAGCAGCTCTGCTTTGAGCTGTTATATCTTAGGTTTTAAAGTAACAGTTTACTTCAAAAAATTTTCTGCAAATGGGAAAAAACGTTTGAAAATCACTGTTCTCAATCACCCAAAGTTGCCCTTTCTGCACAGCCCTGCCAAGTCAAATGCTACGCATCCTTTTAAATCCAGCTAAATTTCTACCACACAGATGCATCTTCTATCAATTCCAGGAGAGCCTGACTCTTTTTTGCAAGGTATTACAGAGCTCACTATATCACATAGTTCGGTGTTTACTATAGTGCTTGGCTTTCTAATTTATTCTTTGGTCAATCAGAGATTCATTCATTCATTCATTTATTCATTCATTTAGCTAATTAGTTATTTAGTTATTTTCACTCATTTCTTATCCACAGTTAGATTGTAAGCTTATTTTGGCAAAGAAACTACCTAGCAGATTTTTTATTTAACTCACTATGACTAATGTTGGGATAATTAAGGATGACAAAATCTGATTAAATGATCATGTTTTTAATGAGGAAGAAAAATAAATATGTTATCTTAGAAAAAATAAATAGATTTTTCTTCCAGCAGAATTTAGAACAAATGGGAGCAGCTCTTTGGGACCTTAAGTTGAGAAAGATCCGGAAGTTGAAGGGAAAAGTGCTATGACAAGTTGGGAATGAATCCCATGGGCCTGACATTTGTCATTTGTGTAAGGACATGAAATGTGAGGCACACTGTTTCTGCTTAAATGTCCTCTTTGTCCAAACACATAGTTCCTATGTATGTTTATGTAAGTTATCTAAAAAGAAGAAAAAATTAACCAAGCATAAAATACACTTTATGTTCATTTTGACAAATATTGTTTCTCTATTAAATAAAATCACGTATGTCACTAAAAGCTTTATTCTACCCTTCTCACATTTAAACTTTGTTTTTGAGAATGAGAACCAACTGTGATATTACCTTTGTCCTCCATGTTTGTTTTCTGTGTAATCCTTCCTCAAACTTCTGGATCTTTTTTTTGGGGGGAGGTGGGGGGGCTGGGCATTAAGAAGTGCATGATAAATGAATTAAATAATTCATATACCAGAGTGCTGATCTTCAGAAGCTGCACTGATTGAAAAATTGCTTGTTTGATGACAAAATAAACTTGAAAGCAATTGCGATTACACAGAGAAGGCATAATATTGCTACATCCACATCACCTGAGTTTAGATCTAAGTTGATTGTGGCTTTGTAATTTATTCCTTCTGTATTATTGTGAGATCCACACTACAATTGCTATGTGGCTTTTCTATCGCCCCTCAAGTTTCCCTTCGTAGGGTGTCCTCATAGCTCTGCTCCAAAACTGGCACTTGTAGAAAATGTAATGAGATACAACATACAAACTAAAAACAAACAAAAAAAACCCCAAAAAACAAAGACAGGAATCTTGAGAGGTGGTTTCATGGCTTTTTTTTTTTTTTTTTTTTTTCTTTTTTTTGGCCGCATTGGGTCTTTGCTGCTGCGTGCGGGCTTCCTCTAGATGCAGTGAGCAGGGGCTACTCTTTGTAGCGGTACATGTGCTTCTCATTGCAGTGCCTTCTCTTGCTGCAGAGCACGGGCTCTAGGTGCGTGGGCTTCAGTAGTTGTGGCTTACGGGCTCTTGAACACAGGCTCAGTAGTTGTGGCACATGGGCTTAGTTGCTCTGCAGCATGTGGGATCTTCCCAGACCAGGATCGAACCCGTGTCCCCTGCATTGGCAGGTGGATTCTTAACCACTGTGCCACCAGGGAAGTCCCATCATGGCTTTTTAAAAAGGAATGTTAGGAAGGAGTTGATTTTTTTTTTTTTTTTTTTTTACAAATTCACGTTCTTTTATTTATTTATTTATTTATTTATGACTGTGTTGAGTCTTCGTTTCTGTGCGAGGGCTTTCTCTAGTTGCGGCAAGTGGGGACCACTCTTCATCGCGGTGCGCGGGCCTCTCACCATCGCGGCCTCTCTTGTTGCGGAGCACAGGCTCCAGACGCGCAGGCTCAGTAATTGTGGCTCACGGGCCCAGTTGCTCCGTGGCATGTGGGATCTTCCCAGACCAGGGCTGGAACCCGTGTCCCCTGCATTGGCAGGCAGATTCTCAACCACTGCGCCACCAGGGAAGCCCAGGAGTTGATTTTAAAAGGAGGACCACTGGACTGGGAATCTGTTGATCAGCTATGTGACAGTGAGCAAACCACATTATTGTGTCAACATTCTTACCCATTAAATGGTGAGAATAAATCATTGCTTTTTCAAATATACAATATTGGTGTGAAGGTCAAAGAAGAACAGTTATGTGAAAACATTAAATATATTTTTATAATGATACATTATTTAAATGAACAGTTTAAAAGAAGAGGTGTAGAAAAATATATCTCTGATTAAATGTTGATTTTTTATAAATGTCCCAATGAACCAAGGAATGACATTTACTATACATAGAACCATCTAGAGATAAAAGACCTATTGAGAGGGCTTCCCTGGTGGTGCAGGGGTTAAGAATCCACCTGCCAATGCAGGGGAAACGGGTTTGAGCCCTGGTCCGGGAAGATCCCACATGCCATGGAGCAACTAAGCCCGTGAGCCACAGCTACTGAGCCTGTGCTCTAGAGCCCGGGAGCCACAACTACTGAGCCCGTGTGCCACAACTACTGAAGCCCACATGCCTAGAGCCCGTGCTCCGTAACAAGAGAAGCCACTGCAGTGAGAAGCCTGCACACTGCAACAAAACGGTAGCCCCCGCTCACTGCAACTAGAGAAAGCCCGCATGCAGCAACGGAAATCCAGTGCAGCCAAAAATAAATAAATAAATTAATTAAAAAAAAAAAAAAAGAAAAAAAGACCTATTGAGGAGTATAGTCAACTGACAAAATAATAATTAAAGTCCTTTTTGGTATAAATTTGAAACATTATTCAAAGATACTTTTAAGCTTTCAACTAGTATTTTTCAAGTAAAAGATCAAATGTTCAATTGAAATCAGTAATTCTCAATGGAATGATGGTGCACCAAAATCTTGGGTAAGAGATATAGATACTATGGTTTGAGTAAAACATAATCTAAACTTATCACTGCTTTCATTTATTTTTACCAAATTTTCTCAATCTAATTTAAAGTTTTAAATAACAGCAAAGAAGGACATGAGATCAGTAAGTTAGTTAAAAGAAACCAGGAAACTCAGTTTTCAGTAATTTACTTTAGAACTTAGGACTTCTTATAACTCCTTTATCAGGAAAATTAAGAATGGTTTCAAATTAGATCTTTTCTTCTTTCTGAGTTCCTGAAATAATTTGTTTGGGTCTTTTTGTAAGACAAAATAATCAAACTACATTTTACGGAATTAAAATCACTCAATTCCAAATCAGAAACATTATGCTAAGTTCAAAGTGGTGAGAAAATGCAATAAATATTCTTTTAGTGCAACAAGTTTGTAATGGTTGTATAATTGACTGATACCCTTTGCAAAATAACCATGCCAACTTTGTGATAAATATTATAATGTACCTTTAAAAATCCTGATAAAAAATGTATACAATTACTATAGAGAATTTAAGAACATAAGAGCAAACTCTGAATAAACTGCACAACTTACTATAATCCTGAATAAGAAAGCAATTCTTTAAAAATTAATTTCTAAATTAGGTAGAAACTAATTATAATTATAACTAATAAAATGCCTTTTAAAATACAATGCAATTCCAGAAAATATATCAACTTAAAAAAAATGGATATTGATAGATTTATCCTAAAATATCCATGGTGGTTGAATAAAACTACAAAAAAGTCTTGAAAAGGAAGACATCAAATTTCTTTGAGTAAGTTAAATAGTGTGGTTATAGTACAAGAATAGACAAATATATCAACAGAATAGAATGAACAATCCACAAAGAGTCCTACATATAAAGAAATTTACTAAATTAAAAGGTAGTAATCTTAATAGGTGGGTAAAGGAAAAATTATTCAACAAATGCTGTTAGGACAATTGTCTATAATTTAGGAAAAATAAATTTGACTCTAATTTAGAACACACTCATGAATATAAATTTTAGATGATTAATAATCTGTATGTAAAAAGAAGTATTAGAAGATTACTCTTTTTCCTCCCTATCTTTTAAAAAAATGGTTAACTTTAGAGCCTACTTTGAATAATGAAAGAAAAGATGTTCAGAAAGGAAAAGACTGCACATGTTATGGGTATATGCGGGGAAAAAGCCCCAAATGGAACCCAAGAATTCTGTGTTTCTGCCACTTTGGGACTTTACTTTCACAAGAAAAGACTCAGATTAATAAATTCTATCCTTTGTTCTTATAAGTAAGTTGTATCAAAGTCATTGAGCACTTCTGCCTGAGGGAACACAGGAAACTTTTTGTTTAGAGTTTTTGATACTGTCTTCCTAAGTAGACTATGGAGAATCTTGCAGCAGGGGTGAGAGGACTGGCTCTGGTGTCAGACTACCTGGGTTTGAATCCTGCTCTACCTAATGTGATCTAGCATAAATCATTTAATATTTCTTTATCACAGTTTTCTTACCTGTAAAATGTAGAAAATATTATGGTGATCATGAAAATTAAATTAATTAGTATACACATTTGGAAGAATGTCTGGCACACAGTAATCACTCAGTAAACAAGTATTTCACCATGAATAGAAATAGTGATAAAGAGACCTTCAAGATGTCGGAAGAGTAAGACGTGGAGATCACCTTCCTCCCCACAAATACATCAGAAATACATCTACATGTGGAACAACTCCTACAGAACACCTACTGAACGCTGGCAGAAGACCTCAGACTTCCCAGAAGGCAAGAAACTCCCCACATACCTGGGTAGGGCAAAAGAAAAAAGAAAAAACAGAGACAAAACAATAGGGACAGGACCTGCACCTCTGGGAGGGAGCTATGAAGGAGGAAAAGTTTCCACACACTAGGAAGCCCCTTCACTGGCGGAGCCAGAGGGGTGGGCCGGGGGTGAAGCTTCGGAGGCACAGAGGAGAGCGCAGCAAAAGGGGTGCAGAGGGCAAAACAGAGGTTCCCGCACAGAAGATAGATGCCGACCAGCACTCACCAGCCCCAGAGGTTTGTCTGCTCACCTGCTGGGGTGGGTGGGGGCTGGGAGCTGAGGCTCGGGCTTCGGAGGTGAGATCCCAGGGAGAGGACTGGGGTTGGCAGCGTGAACACAGCCTGAGGGGGGCTAGTGCGCCACAGCTAGCTGGGAGGGAGTCTGGGAAAAAGTCTAGAACTGCCTAAGAGGCAAAAGACCATTGTTTTGGGGTGCGCAAGGAGAGGGGATTCGGAGCACCACCTAAATGAGCTTCAGAGACGGGCGTCAGCCGCGGCTATCAGCGTGGACACCAGAGACGGGCATGAGATGCTAAGGCTGCTGCTGCATCCACCAAGAAGCCTGTGTGCAAGCACAGGTCACTAACCACACACCCCTGGGAGACTTGCAGCCCACCACAGCCAGGGTTCCGTGATCCAGGGAAAACTTCCCCGGGAGAACACATGGCGCGCCTCAGGCGGGTGCAATGCCATGCCAGCCTCTGCTGCTGCAGGCTCCTCCGCATTCCATACCCCTCCTTCCCCCTGGCCTGAGTGAGTCAGAGCCCCCTAATCAGCTGCTACTTTAACCCCGTTCTGTCTGAGTGAAGAACAGATGCCCTAAGGCGACCTACAGGCAGAGGCGGGTCCAAATCCAAAGCTAAACCCCAGGAGCTGTGTGAACAAAGAAGAGAAAGGCAAATTTCTCCCAGCAGCCTCAGGAGCAGCGGATTAAATCTCCACAATCAACTTGATGTCCCTTCCATCTGTGGAATACCTGAATAGACAAGGAATCATCCCAAAATTGAGGCGGTGGACTTTGGGAGCAACTGTAGACTTGGGGTTTGCTTTCTGCATCTAATTTGTTTCTGGTTTCACGTTCATCGTAGTTTGGTATTGAGAGCTTATTATCATTGGTAGATTTGTTTATTGATTTGGTTGTTCTCTTTTTTCTTTTTTTATATCTATATATATATTTTCTTTTTCTCTTTCTGTGAGTGTGTATGTGTGTGCTTCTTTGTGTGATTTTGTCTGTATAGCTTTGCTTTTATCATTTGTCCTAGGGTTCTGTGTGGTTCTTTTGTTTGTTTTTTCTTTTTTTTTTTTAGTATAGTTTTTAGCACTTGTTATCGTTGCTGGATTTGTTTATTGGTATGGTTGCTCTCTTCTTTTTTTCTTTCTTTTTATATGGCTTTTTCAATTTAAAATTTTTTAATTATTATTATTTTTTTCTCCCTTCTCCTCTGAGCTGTGTGGCTGACAGGTGCTCTGGCTGGGTGTCACACCTGTGCCTCTGAGGAGGAAGAGTCGAGTTCAGGGCATTGGTCCAACAGAGACTTCCCGGCTTCACGTAATATCAAACGGCGAAAGCTCTCCCAGAGATCTCCATCTCAATGCTAAAACCCAGCTCCACTCAATGACCAGCAAGCTACAGTGCTGGACACCCTATGCCAAACAACTAGCAAGACAGGAACAACCCCCCCCCCCCCATTAGCAGAGAGGCTGCCTAAAATGATAATAAGGTCACAGACACCCTAAAACACACGACTGGACACGATCCTGCCCACCGGAAAAACAAGATCCAGCCTCATTCACCAGAACACAGGCACCAGTCCCCTCCACCAGGAAGCCTATACACAACCCACTGAACCAACCTTAGCCACTGGGGGCAGACACCAAAAAAAATGGGAACTACGAACCTGCAGCCTGCGAAAAGGAGACCCCAAACACAGTAAGTTAAGCATAATGAGAAGACAGAGAAACACACAGAAGATGAAGGAGCAAGGTAAGAACCCACCAGACCAAACAAATGAAGAGGAAATAAGCAGTCTACCTGAAAAAGAATTCAGAGTAATGATAGTACAGATGATCCAAAATCTTGGAAACAGAATGGAGAAAACACAAGAAACGTTTAACAAGGACCTAGAAGAACTAAAGAGCAAATAAACAATGATGAACAACACAATACATGAAATTAAAAATTCACTAGAAGGAATCAAGAGCAGAATAACTGAGACAGAAGAACGGATAAGTGACCTGGAAGATAAAATAGTGGAAATGACTACCACAGAGCAGAATAAAGAAAAAAGAATGAAAAGGATTGAGGACAGTCTTAGAGACTTCTGGGACAACATTAAATGCACCAACATTCGAATTATAGGGGTCCCAGAAGGAAAGAAAAAGAAAGGGACTGAGAAAATATTTGAAGAGATTGTAGTTGAAAACTTCCAAATATGGGAAAGGAAATAGCCAAGTCCAGGAAGCACAGAGAGTCTCGTACAGGATAAATCCAAGGAGAAACATGCCAAGACACATATATCAAAAATTAAAAACAAAGAAAAAATATTAAAAGCAGCAAGGGAAAACCAACAAATAACATACAAGGGAATCCCCATAAGGTTAACAGCTGCTCTTTCAGCAGAAACTCTGCAAGCCAGAAGGGAGTGGCAGGACATATTTAAAGTGATGAAAGGGAAAAACCTACAACAAAGATTACTCTACCCAGCAAGGATCTCATTCAGATTTGATGGAGAAATTAAAACCTTTACAGACAAGCAAAAGCTAAGAGAATTCAGCACCACCAAACCAGCTTTACAACAAATGGTAAAGGAACTTCTCAAGGCAGGAAACACAAGAGAAGGAAAACACCTACAATAACAAACCCAAAACAATTGAGAAAATGGTAATAGGAACATACATATGGATAACTACCTTAAATATAAATGGATTAAATGCTCCCACCAAAAGACATAGACTGGCTGAATGGATACAAAAACAAGACCCATATATATGTTGTCTACAAGAGACCCACTTCAGACCTAGGGACACATACAGACTGAAGGCGAGGGGATGGAAAAAGATATTCCATGCAAATAGAAATCAAAAGAAAGCTGGAGTAGCAATTCTCATATAAGATAAAATAGACTTTAAAATAAAGACTATTACAAGAGACAAGGACACTACATAATAATCAAGGGATCAATCCGAGAAGAAGATAGAACAACTGTAAGTATTTATGCACCCAACATAGGGACGCCACAATACAAAAGGCAAATGCTAACAGCCATAAAAGGGGAAATCGACAGTAACATAATTATAGTAGGGGACTTTAACACCCCACTTTTACCAATGTACACTTCATCCAAAATGAAAAGAAATAAGGAAACACAAGCTTTAAATGATACATTAAACAAGACGGACTTAATTGATATTTACAGGACATTCCATCCAAAAAAACCAGAATATACTTTCTTCTCAAGTGCTCTTGGAACATTCTCCAGGATACATCATATCTTGGGTCACAAATCAAGCCTTGGCAAATTTAAGAAAACTGGAATCGTATCAAGTATCTTTTCCAATCACAACGCTATGAGACTAGATATGGTCTCAAAGCTATCTTTTCCAATCTCAACGCTATGAGGCCATGATCAAGTGGGGTTCATCCCAGGAATGCAAGGATTCTTCAACATACGCAAATCAATCAATGTGATAAACCATATTAACAAATTGAAGGAGAAAACCATATGATCATCTCAATAGATGCAGAAAAAGCTTTCGACAAAATTCAACACCCATTTATGATAAAAACCCTCCAGAAAGTAGGCATAGAGGGAACTTACCTCATCATAATAAAGGCCATATATGACAAACCCACAGCCAACATCGTTCTCAATGATGAAAAACTGAAAGCATTTCTTCTAAGATCAGGAACAAGACAAGGTTGTCCACACTCACCACTATTATTCAACATAGTTTTGGAAGTTTTAGCCACAGCAATCAGAGAAGAAAAAGAAATAAAAGTAATCCAAATCCGAAAAGAAGACATAAAACTGTCACTATTTGCAGATGACATGATGCTATACTTAGAGAATCCTAAAGATGCTACCAGAAAACTCCTAGAGCTAATCTATGAATTTGGTAAAGTAGCAGGGTACAAAATTAATGCACAGAAATCTCTTGCATTCCTATATACACTAATGATGAAAAATCTGAAAGAGAAATGAAGGAAACACTCCCATTTACCATTGCAAGGAAAAGAATAAAATACCTAGGAATAAACCTACCTAAGGAGAAAAAAGACCTGTATGCAGAAAACTATAAGACACTGATGAAAGAAATTAAAGATGATACAAACAGATGGAGAGATATACCATGTTCTTGGATTGGAAGAATTAACATTGTGAAAATGACTGTACTACCCAAAGCAATCTACAGATTCAATGCAATCCCCATCAAACTACCAATGGCATTTTTCACAGAACTAGAACCAAAAAGTTCACATTTTGTATGGAAACACAAAAGACTCCAAATAGCCAAAGCAATCTTCAGAAAGAAAAACGGAGCTGGAAGAATCTGGCTCCTTGACTTCAGACTGTACTACAAAGCTACCATAATCAAGACAGTATGGTACTGGCACAAAAACAGAAATATAGATCAATGGAACAGGATAAAAAGCCCAGAGATAAGCCCTCACACACATGGTTACCTTATTTTTGATAAAGGAGGTAAGAATATACAAGGGAGAAAAGACAGCCTCTTCAATAAGTGGTGCTGGGAAAACTGGACAGCTACCTGTAAAAGAATGAAATTAGAACCCTCTCTAACATCATACACAAAAATAAACTCAAAATGGATTAAAGACCTAAATGTAAGGCCAGACACTATAAAACTCTTAGAATAAAACATAGGCAGAACACTCTGTTACATAAATCACAGCAAGATCCTTTTTGACCCATCTCCTAGAGAAATGGAAATAAAAACAAAAATAAACAAATGGGGCCTAATGAAACTTAAAAGCTTTTGCACAGCAAAGGAAACCATAAACAAGACGAAAAGACAAGCCTCAGAATGGGAGAAAATATTTGCAAATGACAAAGGATTAATCTCCAGAATTTACAAGCAGCTTATGCAGGTCAATATCAAAAAAAAAAAAAAAAAAAAGAACAACCCAATCCAAAAATGGGCAGAACACCTAAATAGACATTTCTCCAAAGAAGATACACAGATTGCCAAAAAACACATGAAAGGATGCTCAACATCACTAATCATTAGAGAAATGCAAATCAAAACTACAATGAGGTACCACCTCACACCAGTCAGAATGGCCATCATCAAAAATTCTACAAACAATAAATGCTAGAGAGGATGTGGAGAAAAGGGAACCCTCCTGCACTGTTGGTGGGAATGTAAATTGATAGAGCCACTATGGAGAACAGTATGGAGGTTCCTTAAAAAACTAAAAACAGAAGTACCATACGACCCAGCAATCCCACTACTGGGCACATACCCTGAGAAAACCATAATTCAAAAAGAGTCATGTACCAAAATGTTCATTGCAGCTCTATTTACAATAGCCAGCATATGGATGCAACCTAAGTGTCCATCGATAGATGAATGGATAAAGAAGACGTGGCACATATATACAATGGAATATTACTCAGCCATAAAAAGAAATGAAATTGAGTTTTTTGTAGTGAGGTGGATGGACGTAGAGACTCTCCTACAGTGTGAAGTTAGTCAGAAAGAGGAAAACAAATACCATATGCTAACACATATATATGGAATCTTAAAAAAAAAAAAAATGGTCATGAAGAACCTAGGGGCAGGACGGGAATAAAGACGCAGGCCTACTAGCGAATGGACTTGAGGACACGGGAGGGGGAAGGGTAATCTGGGACAAAGTGAGAGAGTGGCATGCATGTATATACACTACCAAATGTAAAACCGATAGCTAGTGGGAAGCAGCCGCACAGCACAGGGAGATGAGCTCGGTGCTTTGTGACCACTTAGAGTGGTGGGATAGGGAGGGTGGGAGGGAGACGCAAGAGGGAGGAGATATGGGGATATATGTATATGTATAGCTGATTCACTTTGTTATAAAGCAGAAACTAACACACCGTTGTAAAGCAATTATACTCCAATAAATATGTGAAAAAAAAAAAAGAAATAGTGATTGAATATCACAGAGAGCCCATAGTTTATGCTCCCTGGAAAGTAATAATAAAAACAACCAGGACTTTGTTCCTCTTTCTGGAGCTGTCCCTGGTATTCCCTCCAAAGGTTTAACTGTAGCTGTGGTGAAACCTCTCTATTGGCCACACCCCTCACCCTGTAGCCCTGCCCTCGTTTGCCAAGTTAGCAACACCATCTAGATGAGCACCTTCCTTGCAACTGAAGATTGCATCCTTTCTGGATGCACAGAGTTGAAGCCAGTGTAGGTTTCTTCTAGCCACTGTTAGGGGTGCGTTTAATGAGAGAGACAGAAAGGAGGTTTCCATGAATCTTGCCCCCTGTGAGAATAAAAGAATCAAAACTCTCTCTAGCTCAGAGACAAGAAGCATCTCCAAATGCAGTAGACACCAGAAGAGCATGGAGTAGGTGCTCGCCAAACTGTTTAATGGATTTTGAAAGAATAAAGCAAGAGGCAAAGGGAGGAACTTAGAAGGGGAAGGAGACAGGCATCTGAGAAAGAAATGAGGCCCAAAGTGCCCAGAGATGCATGGGCCTTTGATAGGAGAAAAGACATTTCCTGTGTTAAAATAAGAGGGAATGAGGAGAAAGGGGGTGCAGATGCAGGCAGGACTGAGGATCGGGTGGCGGCAAGATAAGGCACTGCCCGTAGTAAAACTTCTAAGCAACTACTTGTAAGTAAGGGGAGTATTGGGAGATGGTCAGAGAACTCGCTTGTTCACAATTTAACTCTGCTTGGTTGAAATGAGTAAATCTGTCGTTCTAATTTTCATAATCTTTCCTGGAATAAAAATAGGATGCAAAAACTCAATCTGTTCCCGATTTAGAACCAAACTGGAATGAAAGATTTGACAGAAATCATCTTCTAAGATGAAGTTGGTGCTAAACGGTGCTAACAAATCTCAAAATAAAGTATCTCCAAAAACATATGCCTCCTTTTTCTGAAAGCAGGGTGACACCTTCAAACTCTTTTCAAACCACTGTGCTGCCTATGATTTTGGGGGGAAAAAACTCAAGCCTACTCATAGGGAGTTTTTAGTTGGAAATGTTCCATGTCACATTAGACAGGCACTTCTGCCAAGAAGCTGTCCCATGGTAATGTCGCCAGTAACAGATTACGTTGGATGCATTTCTTGGCTGATTTATAGCAATCACTGATGCCCATCCCTGCTCTTCCTTGCCCTTTCAATCACTACCAGTATCCTAAGTCTCACCACTCACATGTCTAGTCATGTGTACAAAATTGCTGTAATAAGTATAACTGACATATGCTAATTCAGTTGTTTAAAGTTATTAGATTTGCCATCTTACAGAGAAAATTCATATTACATAGTTAAGACACTGCATTCAAGCATTTATTTCTTTTATTTATTATGCTTCAAGTGAAAGGGTTGAAAAGGATAAAGGAGAGGAAATACAATATGTAAAAGAAAAGTGCTTATAACTTAAAGTCATCTTAATAGCAACTTCTGTGTGAAACATGCTTTAAAACATCTTAATAGAGAATTAAGGAATAATGTTTTGTAATATACTGAAAATCTGACCACAATTTTCTCTTTCTCTCTTTACACTTAAGTAATACTTTCCAGGTACATGTTGCAAAAGCTTCAGGACAAACTTTGAACTCACCTGTGCTTTCCTTTATGAAATATCACCAATTAGAAAATTCATTCCCCTGATTAATGGCTGCCCTGATTTGGACATCAAAGGTCATTCAGCTCTTTTGAGCACATCTTGTCTAAGTCCCCATCCCTCTAAACTGAGACACTGACATTAAAATTTACTAGGTGCTCTTGTTGGCCATGAAGAACTCTAGGAAATTTAACATAGGATAGGTCCTATTATTGTGTGATTCTTTAAGACTAAGACAGCATCAGAGCAAATGGTAGAGCTGAGATTCAAACTCTGGTAAGTCAGACTCCAAAGGCATGCTCCTGCCACCACTCTACCAGTCAAACGACTTTAGTGATTAGGATTTGGTACCTTCCCGGTTAACTGACTTATTGCTTGAACAGATCTGACTCAGAAAAATTTTCTCTACTGAAGTCTTCGGCCCTTTAAGTCTTAACTGCTGGTGTTAATTCTAACATCTACTGTTCTAGTGCCAAACGCAGATGAGATTCCTTCTTCCACACGACATCCCTTCACGTGAAAGACGGCTATGATTGATTGCTGCAATACAGCCTAAATAGATCCCATTGACACAATAGTTACTCACCTCTAAACATGGTTCTGCTGGATTTTAGTCCTCTTAAAGTATAAGAACCAAAACTAAACACTCAACCGCACTCCCAGGGTGGTCTGATCAGCACAGAATTCCATGTGACTCATTGTCTTGGCCTCTTAACTAACACTTATGCTCTTAATCTTCACAGGGTTCTCAAACATGATGTGCTTGCTGTCCATACCTCCACCCGAGCCACTGATAAGGACCAGAGAGAAAGAAGTCAACCCTGGGTAGCTTACCAACAAAGCTCTCTCTTTCCATTGACACTTAACGTCATCATTTGCATGTCTGGGGACCACAAGTCAACATCATTCATGGACTTGTGTTTGAATCTAAGCCTCCCTTTGAATCAGCCAAGTGATCTGGACAAGGAATTTAACCCATACATTGCAGTTTTCTAAATTCTCAATTTGGGAATGGCAGTACCTCCTCATAGGCATCTTAGCAATGACTTTGTAGATTCTAAGATCATTTTCATGCAGAGTAGATGCTCAATAAAAAGTACTTCCTTGCTGTTAAGAATTTTTTTTTTCTATGATATCGTCACAGAGATGAGTGTCAGAAAAGCCTGTTGCTCCAGTTTCAGTCAAGAGTTCTCCATGCAATGTCACCTGCTTGCACATGGCAGACCTAGTTCATGTAGTAATCAACGAAACTCTCTAATGATTTGTCCCTTCACTACTTTAGCAAAACTGTCTTTGCATTTACTAACATTAAGCGTCCTCTGAGCACTGCGTGCAGGGGCACTGATGCTCAGAGTGCGATACGTGTGATCTCCCAGGCTGGCGCTAGGAATCCACTCCAGGATGACTGTGACTTGTTATATTTCCGCAATCAAATAACTCAGCTTCTGCCATCTCACTTTTCTGCTCTGTAAAATAGTGATAATGGTATTGACCCATCTCACAGGCATGCTGTGAAGAAATGCTAATTAATGTTCACAAAACCCTTTGAAAACGTAAATTGCTATTTAAAGACTAAATATATGTATTCAGCAGAGGACAAGTGTAATTTGGGATTAACATGTCCTAGATGCTGAAATGGCCTCCCCTTGCTCAAAGTGGAAAACCTTAATAACAACCTGACACCTGCTCAAAATCCATACTTTTTCTCTCACTCTATTTTGAAGCAACACAATTTTTATGGATTTTGTGACTGAAAGCTAGAAATAAGCAGTAACTTGAATGTCTCTCTTTTTAAAAGGTGGAAGATATACTTTCAAGGACTGTCAGAAAGAGAAGTTACTAAATTGCTCGGGGGGGAAAATGACTCCAGGTAGAATATGATATGCTAAGAAATCTGACAGTTAAGACTTTTCCGTAAAAACTCAATAGTACTGATAAGGTTTAACTGCACTCTTCTCATGCAATAAGATCCACTGATTTGGATTAACGGATACAGCTTGCTCTCACATTCTAAACTGTCAGGGTAAGGAAACATTTTGAGACTGCAAAATAGATTAGGAGTGTAAAATGATTCAAAAACAAGAGACCGCACAAGCCGTCTGAGCCTTCTGCTAAGGCAGCTCTTACCGGAGCTGAACAGCTGCCTAGCAGAATCTCACGAATGCACTGGTACCCCAGGAATTAGAAGGCAGGCTTCACAGGCCTCTGAAAAGGAAGTTGCTAAATATTCCTCCAAATGACTTTTTACCAACTCGTCCACCTCAGGATCCCTCCCTTGCTTTGAGGACAGATGTGACAGGGTGAGAGAGTGGCATGGACATATATACACTACCAAATGTAAAATAGATAGCTAGTGGGAAGCAGCCGCATAGCACAGGGAGATCAGCTCTGTGCTTTGTGACCACCTAGAGGGGTGGGATAGGGAGGGTGGGAGGGAGGAAGATGCAAGAGGGAAGAGATATGGGGATATATGTATATGTATAGCTCATTCACTTTGTTATAAAGCAGAAACTAACACACCATTGTAAAGCAACTATACTCCAATAAAGATGTTAAAAAAAAAAAAAAGAACATAATGCCGAAACCATCTGGAAACGTTTTAGAGTTGTCTTTTCACCCCAACAGGGGCCTGTGGCAGGATTTGCATTTTTAAGGTTTTTCGGTTTTAAACAGTTAATCATCTTAGAGGATAGGGATGTGCAAAGCTGGCAGCGTTTCTTAGAAGACTTGATAGAAACTCAGTAGAGGAAAAGAAATGTTTTCAGTTTGAAGTGGAAGGTTGCATTAAACATGAAATAAACACTCTTTCCTGTGCTGCCAGAGTCTAAAAATAGGCACTTGAACAGATTTTGAAGTGCCATTTTATGCTTTCTCCAATGAAGCCATTGGCACTATTAGCCTGATTACTATGCAAGGAGAGGGCCAGATGGCTTGCCCTTGAACTGAAATCAAAGGGCCTTCTTCATGTGAGCATTTTTTCAGAGTGAGGGCTTCCTAAATACTTAGAGGTCTTATGTTCAGTATACAAAGGGAATCCGCTGGCCCATCACAAACTTACTCTCCAGAGTCCAGTAGGCGGTTTTCTCGGCACACTGAATAATTACAAGCAAAGTTAAGTAAACTCATGGAAATGCCTCCTTCAGCCCTTATCTTCAGATTACAAGGTGTCCCAGAGTGGCAGTTTCCCACTTAACCAACATCAAATTCTCTGTTAAAGGATCAAATATGTTGGACTTGCACTAAAGTTTTCGCCTTGGAGCTTGCTAGAGATAAAGACTCTTAGGCCTCACCTTGGACCTACAGAGTCAGAAGCTGCAGTTTCACAAGATTCCCAAGTGACCTGGATGCAAAGTAAAGTTTTAGGTGCACAGGGTTAGTCACTTTCTATCTAATTCTCTGTCTCCCCAGGAAGATCTCCAACTCCCTCAGTAGTCCTATTGTATTATCTCGCAGTCCCTCCTGCAACAATATAATATTGAATAAAAAAGAATTTAATCTGAGAGTCACAAAGCCATACCACACTAACACCTCATGTCAAAGTTAAAGAATATGCTGTTATTTATTGAACATCTACAATGCGCATTTCATTCAGAAATGAAACAGACACGCTCTCAACCCAAAGAGCTCACAATGTCTAGACACATATGAACAACCACAAGGCTCAGTGAAAAGACGCAGAGAAATATGGCATTTAAGAAAGTTCTGAGACTTTCTGAACAGCAAGACTAAGAGCATATGAGGGTTCATGGAGATTCAGAGTAAAATAATCTTGGGTTAGATAAGATGTTTTTTGCACTCCATTCTAAGGCATCTGGAATTTAAATCAGGGGGTGGGGCACAAATTTTAATACCTACAAGAGTCAGGAGCGAATGACAGAAGGGGATTAAGGGAAAAGGTATTTGTCCTATGTTAAAGGACTATTCCTTAAACGTAATCTGTTAGGCCCAGTGTTGTCATACCTCTTGATTTTTAAAAAGAGCCAGAAATCCAAACATGTATGGTGTGTGCAATCTCCTAATGTTTAAATGCTGGCTACAACAACAACAACAAAACCAGGAATGAATGGGCCAAAGAAAACACCTTTGTAGGCTGAAGTCTGCAACCTCTACTTGAAAATCTAGGGTATTTTGTCCCACCAGAGGCTTGACAGCCGCCACACAGGTGGGGTTCCACGATGAATAAGACCGTGTTACTTCCAGAGGCAAACAGCAGGAGGAAGCACAGTGCGATGCGTGCTGAAGTAGAATCCTGCCTGCAGGTGCAAGGAGCTGTGATTGAAAAGGGGACTAATTTCCCGGGGCAAGAGGAAAGGCTTCCCAGATTGGGGATTATGAGTGGAAGTTTCAAGAATCAAAAGGGGGCTTCCCCGGTGGCGCAGTGGTTAAGAAGCTGCCTGCCAATGCAGGGGACAGGGGTTCGAGCCCTGGTCCGGGAAGATCCCACATGCCACGGAGCAACTAAGCCCGTGAGCCACAACTACTGAAGCCCGCACACCTAGAGCCCATGCTCTGCAACAAGAGAAGCCGCCACAATGATGAAGCCTGCGCACCGCAACGAAGAGCAGCCCCCGCTCGCTGCAACTAGAGAAAGCCTGTGCACAGCAACGAAGACCCAACGCAGCCAAAAAAAAAAAAAAAAAAAAAAAAAAAAAAAGTATCAAAAGGTGTGAAGAAAAAGGGAAGAGAGATAAGGGGAGAAAATAATCCAGGTGAGAAAACTGAACTTGCAAAACTTAAAGGCTGCAGAGAGGATGATGAAACATCCTGCATGTTTCAATGAAACATGAAGGTTCAGAAGAGCGAGGAGGAGAGTATACAAAAGTCAACAAATTTGCTTAATTTTCAGTAGTTGATGAATAATTTCATGTGATTTCCTCTCAACAATGACCATTCTCCATGCTGAGGCAAGAAAATTAGGGAACTTTCTGTTATCAGTAGTTGCTTTTATGTGATGTGTCTTTGATTTGACTGGGGCTATAGAGAAAATGCACATAGAAGTAAGAATGTTATAATATACTATTGCACCAGATATCAACTCATATGGCTTAGGCTAAGAAGAAGTTTATAACAATTCCTTCAGTTTTCAGAAATTACTGGAGGGGAGCAGAATTTGCCTCTCCAAAATCTGCCCCTTTGACACAGGATTAACCTAGAGCTGGTTATTTTTAAGAAACAGCAGATATAGGAAAACTTCTGAAAACCAAGTAGAAGTTACCCTTTTGTAAGAGACATTTACATTTACAAGGGAAATCTCCATTTGCAAGGGTGTCTCTCTCTCTGTACCTCTGAAGAGGAGGATGACTAAATGTCTAGAAACCCTTAGCAATGGAAAAAGCAGAACTTAAATCTGTATAACAACCTTGCCCTTGTTTTCTGTACTTTTCCTGGTAACCTCCCATAATTGGCCTCCTCTCGAGACATCTTCCTTTGTCTTTAGCTGGAGATGGTATTTAAGGTGGTGGCTTGGGCCATTTTGGGGAGTTACTTAGTTTTCCTGGATCTCTCCCATGTATACAAGAGGTATGCCTGCTTTTAAACTTCTATTTGTTATTCTCCTGTTAATCTGTCTTTTATTATGGGGGGGTGAAGGTGAGTGTGGGAGTGGGTCTCAGCCAAGAATGTAAAAGGGTAGAGGGAAAATTATTTTGCCTCCCCTAACTTACCAAAAAATGAAAGAAAGGCTTTTAACAGATGTTCAGTGGGCATTAAATATTATCAATCAAGCTGACTTCATATTTCTTCCTAAACAGCTTTTAACAACAGCTGTGATTCTTTTATTTGCTGCTTTTTAAGGGAAACTTTTATGTCTATTGCTATATCTGTAATTTTAATTGTAAGGATTCCATCTGTGATTTTAAATTATTTATTTAACCTCCAATGTTAGCAAAAGAGCATTGATTAGGAACTTAAATAACTCTCCCCCTCTTACTCACCATCATGGAACTGACAGGAAAAATTTTAAATGCTCTTTGGTGAAGAAAAAAACTCAACACAAAAATATCTACAAAAAATTACAGGAAGAAGAGAAATGATGAAATTTATTAGCGTAGTAAAACATGCTGTTAAGCTTATTTTATTTAATTTTTCAATGGGTGTTCTGTAAATCATTAATGTAGTCAGTCTGCAGCTGCTTCTTTTTGAATACAGTGTTAGAATGGGAAGACCACAGCTTTCATGGCAAGTCAACGATTTTGGTTATGTCACAAGGTTTGCAAATTACTCTGGCCTCAGATATTTTGCAATTATTTCTTCATAATAAATATTAGAAATAAATGCCTGCTAGTGAGAACCTACTATATAGCACAGGGAACTCTACTTGATGCTCTGTGGTGACCTAAATGGGAAGGAAATCCAAAAAAAGAGGGGATATATGTATACGTATAGATGATTCACTTTGCTGTTCAGCAGAAACTAACATAACATTGTAAAGCAACTATACTTCAATAAAAATTAAAAAAAAAGAACATCAAAATATTTTAGAATTGTCTTTATAAGGAAAATCTTATTAAAAAACACTATTGGCAAAAGGAAGAATATGAGAACAATAGGAATATACATGACAACTAGTCACCTCCCAAAGGTTTCTCCCATCCCTGCTGTTATTGTTATACTATTATTATTATTACTATTATTAGCCTGTGTGTGTGTAGTGTGTAATGTATATTAAGGGCACTTAACATAAGAACTACCCTCTGGGACCAGTAGTTTTTAAACTTCAGTGTGAAGATGCTGCTGGGAGTAGGGTGCTTGTTAAAACATGCAGATTTCCAGGCCTTGTCTGAAGACAGTATGATTCTGATTTTTCAAAAGAGTCCTAAGTGATTCTGATGCAAATGGTCCCAGAATTACATTTTAAATGATGCTAGGGTGATGATGCATCATCACTGATGGTTGCATTGATGGTTTCTCTAGCACACTACTTCTATTTTTCATTTTAAAATAATAAATACTTATTTTACAAAATTTGGGAAATATAAAAAAAGTTGTCAAAAAATACCCATATTTCCAAAATCACATGAGAATCACCATTAATATTTTATATACATACTTTCAATATTTTTCTATATATTTGTATATAGTTGTATATAAGGCATATGCAACTTCATAGTCTACTTTTAAAGCTAGCTATTTCAAATAGTTCATAAATGTCATCTTAATAGCTGCATACAAATTTCAACCATAATTTATATTTAAAAATTACTGTAACGTCCCACTTCCTTAAAGGAACTTGGACATAGATACTGATAGTTTTTAGCAATAAATGCACAGCAGCAACTCTGTGCAACTCCAATTCTGGGAAATAGATCTGACCCTTATCACACCAGGCTTTTTGACCATAATGCAGTTCTCATTCTTTATACACTCAATCAGTCCTATTTAACATAATAATCCGTCATAATGAGGAGCCATTACATGTGCAGCTAAAATGCTGGATGCTTTAGAAGTTAAAGACATTTTAACTGGAACTTCAGAAATGGAATATCACCTTCTAGTAACATTAAGCAAAGCACTTAATCCTTCTATGACTTGATTTCTAATTTCTTTTAAAAAAGGAAAATAATGTATAAATGAAGATAAAGCTGTCATGCAAATTAACAGTGGTACTGACTACTGGAAATAAATAAAGCTCAGCTATTAAAATCACAATTCAAATATACTTCAAAGACTGGCTCACAGACCTATGTTTGTATCTGAGAAAAATAGGATCTCAGCCCATATCATGAAAACGTCAATCACAGGCCAAGATTTGATGTGGAAAGATGCTCTCTAAACGAAGGTTTTCACCTTTTAGCATCTCTGGATCTCAGCTGCATTATGTGAAAATGGAGCAAACAGCACTATCATTAGATAACATTGTGTGAAATCTTTTGAGGTTTTAGGAAGATTTTTCTGTGTTCTAAAGTACCATTACTTATATTAAAAGTCATTAAAAGTGCCATTAGCGAATATGGAAGTGCTTCTGTATATTTTTCAGCTTGGAAAAAATATCTTCATAGAAGAAACACCTTACAAATCTCTTAAGCAAGTGACCTAAGGTCACCTACGAATCATTCCCACCAGTGTCTAGATATCCTTAGACTGACTTAAAAAAAAGAAGATATAGCAATGTAAAGGTGTCCTTCTGATGTTTATTTTGTGACATTACTTTTCCCTGAATATAAAGGTAATACTTAATTTCCTACATTATTCGTGGGAGTGCAAAATTGGTTCAATGACTGTGGAAAAGTGTTTGGTAGTATCCAATATAGATAAGTATATGTATATCCCATGACCACTGATTCTACTCCTTGGTATATGAAACAATTATAATACATATCTTCACCAAAAGGCATGTATAACATTTTCAATAAGCGCAATGGTATGTATTATAATAGCTGCCACCAGTAGCAATAGCCCCAAATTGGAAACAGTCCAAATATTTATCAACCAGTAGCATGAATGAATGTATTGGGTTGGCCAGAAAGTTCGTTCAGGTTTTTCCACAACATCTTATGGAAAAACCTGAATGAACTTTTTGGCCAACCCTATATCATGTGAATGAACAAACCATAACTCTATGTAACATCATAGGTTACTCTCACAAACGTAATGCTGAATGACAGAAGCCAGATACAAAAAAGCATATACTGGGCTTCCCTGGTGGCGCAGTGGTTGAGAATCTGCCTGCCAATGCAGGGGACACAGGTTCGAGCCCTGGTCTGGGAAAATCCCACATGCCGTGGAGCAGCTGGGCCCGTGAGCCACAATTGCTGAGCCTGCGCGTCTGGAGCCTGTGCTCCGCAACAAGAGAGGCCGTGGTAGTGAGAGGCCCGCGCACCGCGATGAAGAGTGGCCCCCGCTCGCCGCAACTAGAGAAAGCCCTCGCACAGAAACGAAGACCCAACACAGCCAAAAATAAATAAATAAATAAATAATAAAATTTAAAAAAAAAAAAAAAAAAAAAAGCATATACTATATGAATTCATGCATTTAAAATTCAAATGGCTGAGATTAATTTGGCCTGTCTTAGAACTCTTGTTACCTTAGTGGGTCTTTTAAGGTTCTTTTGTTTTATGTTTGGCTTATTTTTCCTAGTAAATTCAGTATTATGCCTTGCAACTACAATTTTCTCACACTTACCTAACTCTGGAGGATTATTCCCTTTCTGTTTCAGCTGATGAATTCAAACTAGTGTCATCAGACCAGCTGTGACAATGATCAAAGGAAAGAAATAGTCTGAAGGAAGAACTAGCTAGCTCTTTATGCTTAGCTGTCACAGTACTTTTATCTACAAAAATTTTCTCTCTGTTGTAAAGATTTTTTTTTTTTAGTAGACACACAGAAATCATAGCAATGCCTATTAGTGAGAAAACAGCATTAACAAGTGATAGATTGTGTGTTGAGGCTCAACACATTTCCAAATATTTACAGAAGACAGAATACAGGGCCAGTTTCTGGTACACTATTTCTGTTTCTTTCACGGTGGCTCCCTTTCCTCTTTCTGTCCACCCCGCTTCCTGCCATCTCCTGTGCTCTGACTGATGAGAAAGCCTAAATTCCACTCACATAGCATCATTTGATTCTGCCCTATCTCCTGGAGCACGGCCCCTCTAGTACAACTGAAAACTCATGAAAGCAGCTATTAAGGGGGAGACCACTGATTTTCTACCCTTGGAAAGTGGAGATTTGAGACTTTCAACCAGATGGTCTAGAAGATCTTCACACATTTAACAGCAGCAGCAACTGCCAGGATAATTTTTGCTCAGAAACAGCTTTCAGAGTAAGATTTTGATGATCTTGAGTTTATGCTTTCATTTGTCTGTTGATGTTATGTAATTAATTCCTACAACAACAACAACAAAACCCTTTAAAACCAGATGGATTTTGATGGCTTAGTTCAAAATAAGTTCCTCAAATTTAATCACATTGAAATATTTTATTTCCTATTTAGCTAAAAGTAACATCTCAGAAAAGAGAGGTTTCAATTTTTCAATTGGAAAAGAAAAATTATAAACAAAAGGCCAAGATTCTCACATCAGATATTAAATGTTTGAGAGCCAGCAAATAAAATCATAGCTACCAAATGAAGTCATGATTTATTTTAAATAAATGAAATCATCGCATATACATATTTGTGAGTTTCAAAGTACTCTAAGATCCCTATCTCCTCAGTCTGTGGCTTGGCCATATGAGCCAGTGTCTAAATAAGAATCAGGAAATACTGATTGCTAGTCTAGTGATGTGAAAACAATACTACTATTGGAATGTTTTAAAAAAGGCTTCAAAACCCTGTCACCGCACCTGACTTCATAACTAAATGTTGTGAAAAGCAGTTACACTTTTCAGGTGAGGTCTATTATAAACACAATCATTGGTTAAAAATTTGTGTTAAAGTCATACTCAAATGGATCAAAGATCTAAATGTAAGGCCAGACACTATAAAACTCTTAGAGGAAAGCATAGGCAGAACACTCTTTTACATAAACTGCAGCAATACCTTTTTTGATCCACCTCCTACAGTAATAAAAATAAAACCAAAAATAATCAAATGGGACCTAATTAAACTTAAAAGCCTTTGCATAGCAAAGGAAACCATAAACAAAATGAAAAGACAACCCACAGAATGGGGGAAAATATTTGCAAATGAAGCGACCAACTAGGAATTAATCTCCAAAATATACAAACATCTCATGCAGCTCTACATCAAAAAAAAATAAACAACCCAATCAACAAATGGGCAGAAGATCTAAATAGACATTTCTCCAAAGAAGACATACAGATGGCCAGAAAGCACATGAAAAGATGCTCAACATCACTAGTTATCAGAGAAATGCAAATCAAAACTTACAATGAGGTGTCACCTCACACCAGTCAGAATGGCCATCATCAAAAACAATAAGTGCTGGAGAGGGTGTAGAGAAAAGGGAATCCTCCTACATTGTTGGTGGGAATGTAAATTGATATAGTCACTATGCAGAACAGTATTCCTTAAATACTGTTCAGAACAGAACCTGGAGAACAGGTTCCTTAAAAAACTAAAATAGAACTAACATATCATCCAGCAATCCCACTCCTGGGCACATATCCAGAGAAAACCATAATTCGAAAAGATACATGCACCACAATGTTCATTGCAGCACTATTTACAATAGCCAAGACATGGAAGCAACCTAAATGTTCATTGACAGAGGAATGGATAAAGAAGATGTACATATATACAGTGGAATATTACTCAGCCATAAAAAAGAACAAAATAATGCCATTTGTAGCAACATGGATGGACCTAGAGATTATCATACTGAGTGAAGTAAGTTAGAAAAAGACAAATATCATATGATATCACTAATATGTGGAATCTAATTTTAAAATGATACAAATGAACTTATTTACAAAAACAGACTCACAGATTTTGAAAACAAACCTATGGTTACCAAAGGAGAAATGTGGGGTAGGGGAGGAATAAAATAGGAATTTGGGATTAACATACACACTACTATATATAAAATAGATAATGAACAAAGACCTACTGTATAGCACAGGGAACTCTACTCAATATTCTGTAATAACCTATATGGGTAAAGAATCTGAAAAAGAATGAATATATGTATATGTATAACTGAATCACTTTGCTGTACATCTGAAACTAACACAACATTGTAAATCAACTATACTCCAATAAATTAAAAAATAAAATCACAGTATTAAGCATTCTAGTAATATAGAATCTTTAAAATATTATCTTTTGCTTCCAGTTGCTCCACAATAGTCAGCATCTATTATGATGACACCCCTAATGATTATTGTGAGTATTCTTTGCTGTATTTCAAACGTATAATACTCAAGTAGAACTGCATGGTTTTGATATTCTGCTGTAAAAAATCAGAAGGCAGCCACATGTTCCCATTAGCAGAACAGAAGAAAACCTCTTAAACTCAAAATAAAGAGGATCCTATTCTAAAAAACTGTTTTTGTGTAGATTTTCTAACAAAGTGTTGCTCTTATCTATTACGGTTGACAGCTTTTTGCCTGACCAACTTTTTAGGCTTCAGTTCAAGATGTAAGGCTGTCACATTCATTCTGACCTCACACAAAGACTTCAGCGTCCTGCCAAAGAATGACAGAACCCACACAGCTCACTCTGAGCTTCTGAACTTCAGAAAGTGGAAAAAATCATCACCTGTTGTTATCTCTGCTTCTCTCTTCAAGGTTGGTTTCCATGTGTCTTGCCCAAGGCACCTTCTTGAGCCAACTGATGACTAGCCTTGGCGGAATCACTGTTTTGGATAGATTTCTTTTGATAGTCTCATTACTGCTCTACTTGAACGAAAGAGATTCAGTTCCAACAGGAACTGTATGAGCTCTTGAGTTAATATATCCTCATCTCATACTTCATGACTATTTTAGCAATATCTTGCTGACTGCTAAATTAGATTAAGGGTTTATTCTCTATGTGGTCTCTATTATCTCTGTTACATTATCTTGGCCAGCGATTATGAAATGGAGCCAAATTGGAACATATCTATTACATATGATTACTCCTCAAAAGATAGTTTTTAAAAAGGGTGCTGATTTAGAACTATGATTTAACAGGTAATATTTTAATATGGATTAGTCTACCCATTTTGGATCTGCAAGTAAAAATAACATAAATGCTAACCTTGGAAAGTTTTTCACCATAAAACAAAATCTCAACCTGTTATTTATCATCATTCTTAACAAAAATGCATCTTTCACAAGCACAAATTAAGAGGGAACTTTCATTTATCCCTCTCTTAGAAGACTGTAAACCACTTTCCATACTGTGAAAATTCACTCATTTGACAAATATTAATTAAGCACCAATACACACCGTGCACCATACCAGACTAGGTATATAGAGGCAAACTCAGTGATGTGATATGGCCCTTCAGACTTTCTACTAGGCTATTTTCCTTTTCTTTTCATATAGTTGATTTCAGAATCTTAGGAAGATTATCAATGTTGTAATTATAAAATCAGTTAACTCTTTCAGTTATCATATTTTAGTTCAAATCCATGTGGGTAGATGAAAGTGATTATTAAACATAAAAGTTCTCAAGACCCCTTTCTGTCTATCTCTGGAGAACAGATAATTGCACATAATTAACCCTATAGAGTTTTTGAAGCATATTCCATTCAAAAATAGCTACAGTGACAACCCTGCTGACTTGACTTCCTAAGGAAAAGATTAATGGCTGTTTGAGAAAAATTTTGGCATTATAGCTACAATAGAGGTCTTTGATCCAAGATTCCTTTCCAAATGCCCATCCCTCTCCAGGATCTCTGTTTTCCTTATGAAGTTCTCATTTTAATTAAAAAAAAAAAAAGATTAGTCAAGAGAGAAAGAATAAGAAGGTGTTCTGGAAATATTGCATACAAAGATTTCTCTTCAAGAAATTCTGCTTTAGGAATATTTTATGTATATAGGCTATTTTAAAGGAAAACATATAGGCTAGGGAGATTATACATATTATCTATACTATACATTATGTATCTCTCTAATATATATATACACGCACACATATGAGCAGGCAGCAAGGCTGACTTGATGCTGGACTAATAGCATATATATATATATGTATACAGAGAGAGAGTGAGTCTTGGCTGAATCAATATTTTGGATGTTTTCCTTTGATAGTTTCATCATTTCTCTAATTGAACAAAAGGGAAGATCAACAAAATTGAACAAAAGGGAAGATATCTATATATCTATATAGATATCTATATTGATATCTGTATCTATATCTGTATCATCTATTTGTGCATTTCAACTAATCTCTAGTCCTTAGGGTTTTTAGGTAAAGAATAAATTACCTGTGTGATAATGTACCTATTTTTTTTTTAAATTTTACCACATTCCTGCTTTTCCCCCCTCCCACTCCATCACTCTCACACCATCCCTCATCTCCTATCCATCATGGGTTCAGCCTCATTCTCAGCTCTGGACAAATCCTATTTCTGGGCATAAAGAATGTAAGAGACTCTAGGCTAATAGTTCATCATCAAGTCAGCCTTGCTGCCTTCTCTTCTTCCAGTATCTGCTCTCTGTCTTGCCTTCTTCCCTATATCCCACCTTCTGCCATGTAAATGGGTTCCCATTTCAGGATCTCTGCCTGGCTGGCTGCCTCTGAATTCCCTACCTCTAAGCTATGCCCACTACCAGTGCCCCTGTGTGCACAGGGTCCTCCCTTGCTTGTTCTACCAGCTTTTGAGGTAAAGCCTGCCTACCTTTAGGTAGGTGAGAGACTTCCTGGCTGCTGCTGACAGCCTATATCTACCTCTGGCCACAGCCTGCCACTAGACTCCTAAGGAGATGCTGCCCTTGGCTCATCTAGATATGCCCTGGCACCTGGGGCTGGCTCAGCCCTCACACAGCCTTCTCAGCCCAGCTGTGCCTCTTTGGCTCCACACTTCGGCCAAATGAGCTTCAATTCTGAAAAACAACATCTGCAGCAGTGACTGGTAAGCAGGAGTAACAAACCTGCCATGTCTGGCCTACAGATGTATTTACGTATTTTGTTTGGCCAGCACAGTGCTGATGCACAGAGACTTTTCTTTCTCTTTTTAAAAAATTCACTACTAACATTTAAAAATTAGAAAATTTCACATTAAAAAAAAAAACAACCCCAAACAAACAAAAAACAAACATTGGATTTCCAGGCTGGCCTGAAGGTGGAAGCTATAACATATGCTGGGTCCATGTGGTCACATGGCAATCCTCTACCAGAGATGAGCAGCCCTCGATTCTTCAGGTTGTGTGTAATTTCTCTCTCCAGATGTTACCACTGCTGCATAATCTATTGTCTCCCTCAACTGCAGCCAAATGTCAATGACCATGGTCATCCTGTTTGTACTGTTGCTTTTTTCCATATGGAAGATTTAAGTGGAAAGTTCGTATATTCTTCTACCTCTGTCTCTACTAAAAGTGGGAAAACAAATGATTGATTTAGCTACATGCTAGAGAGAGAGACAGACAGACAGACAGACAGACAGACACAGAAAGAATATATCTCTTAAGGGAAGAGAAGACCATTCCTAAATGTTTAATGTGCAACATTTCTGATATATCTTCAGTCAAATTCACACATTCACCTTAACTGCCTGATTCCTGTTGGCATTTAAGTTTTTGACCCATATAATAAAGTGCTTTAAGGAAAAGGGTCAGGGTGGTGAAAGGATTCAAAACCAAGCAGAAATACTGAGAATACGGGGTGGGATATTTAGTTGGAAAAGAGAAAACTTAGAAATTAGAGACTTAGATCTTTGCATATCTGAAGAACTGTTAGAAGAAGAATTTACTTTGTCTATGTGGTCCCAGAGGGCCGATAACAGGGAAGAGTTGTAGGGAGACATATTTGGGGTATCTTAAATAATAAGAAACCACAAGATACAATTTTTCCATCCCTGGATGTGTGCCATCAGGGTCTATAGGAACAACTAGATTCTAATTTTCCTTTCAGCCCTAAATGTCTATGATTTTTAAATAGTAGGATATACTATATTAAGAACAATGGTTTTCCCCTGTTTTCTCTTAAGAGTAGAGGCTGGATAAAGGACGTGTATAAGGAAAAATGCAGAAAGAATGAAGGTTAGGTAACAGTTTTATTTTATTTTTTTAATTAATTAATTTTTTGTCTGCATTGGGTCTTCATAGCTGCATGCAGGCTTTCTCTAGTTGCGGCGAGCGGGGACTACTCTTTGTTGCGGTGCACGGGCTTCTCATTGCGGTGGCTTCTCTTGTTGTGAAGCACAGGCTCTAGGCCTGTGGGCTTCAGTAGTTGTGGCACTCAGGCTCGGTAGTTGTGGCTTGCGGGCTCTAGAGCACAGGCTCAGTAGTTGTGGCGCATGGGCTTAGTTGTTTGGTGGCATGTGGGATCTTCCCGGACCAGGGCTCGAACCCGTGTCCCCTGCATTGGCAGGCGGATTCTTAACCACTGTGCCACCAGGGAAGTCCTAGATAACAGTTTTAAATATTGAGTATTGTTTGGAGGCAGTGGAATATTAAAAACCCTGAGTTTGAAGGCATACTAGGCTTCTTGAGGCTTATTATGCTTTGGGCACTGAAATAAAGTTTTTAATTCAGAGACAATACATTTTCATCTCCCCATTATAAGGTACAAGTACCCCAGTGGGGGAAAAATATCCCTGGAACAAACTCTTAGGTGATTAATCATAAAGATACCTACCACTTATGTATCAGTTAAGTGTCAAACCAGGGCTATATCAAGCTTCCTTTAGGCATATGCTAGGATCACCAAAAATAATAAATCTTCTTTTAATCAGAGTGGCTTTTTAAATAGAAATATATTCTTGTCTTTGAAAATAATCCCTATGAAAATACTCTGTGAATATCAATTATAACTTTTACTCTGGAATACTTTTTGTTCAGTGAAAGAAACAGAAAATTCAAAATGCAATAAATAGTTTCCATTTTATTTTTTCTCTTCATATATAAGTTAAGCTTTATGGGCTAAAGTGTATGTCTCCTTTGTGTCTATAGCAGATACCCCAAAGTCATATTGACAGGGTAGCTTAATAAGTATTGCTGAAGACTGACCAGATTTTATTAAAGAAATCTATATTAACTACCCTGACAACATTTTTACATGTTGCTCCAGGTAATTTCAGTTGTTTGGCCTAGTTTTGCCTCAAAATTCACATATACTTATGGATTACTTTAAAATCTCAAAGCTTATTTCCCTCACACAGAATACTATATGTTATACAGATCATCAGTTATTAAGATGAAGCTTGAATGTAAGCATTTAATATATTTTCTAAATGTGGAGAAGCAGAGTTTCAAGAAAAACAAATGTACCTTAACAAAATATGTAGCTATGCAAATCTAATTCTCTCCAGCACAATATGAAAATGTTTTACCGCGTCTGGAATGCATCTGCTCTTTGTGATTGGTGCTTTATCACAGCCCATCACATGGAACCTCTCTCCCAGGAAAAGACCAAACCTGTGCCCAGTGTGATGAGTGAGACTCTTCAAAAGGATGCCCATATTAAAAGAGTTTCTAATAAACAATTTTAATGATATTCTGTTGCTGCTGTCTTTCAGAGACCATACTTCACATTCTATGTGTTTGTTTGTTTTTCTGTTCTAACGTCTTGTCTTTGAAGGAGGAAATGTTGGGAAAGTTTAGAAAGAAAAAAACATTTTGTCAATTGGAAAGGAAAATTTTCATCAAAGATAAAGGAGAGACTGGGATTGACATATATACACTAATATGTATAAAATGGGTAACTAATAAGAACCTGCTGTATAAAAAAATAAATACAATAAAATTAAAAAATTCAACAACAAAAAAAGATAAAGGGGAGGGCTTCCCTGGTGGTGCAGTGGTTGAGAATCTGCCTGCCAATGCAGGGGACACGGGTTCGAGCCCTGGTCTGGGAAGATCCCACATGCCGCGGAGCAACTGGGCCTGTGAGCCACAACTACTGAGCCTGCGCGTCTGGAGCCTGTGCTCCACAACAAGAGAGGCCGCGATAGTGAGAGGCCCACGCACTGCGATGAAGAGTGGCCCCCGCTTGCCGCAACTAGAGAAAGCCCTCGCACAGAAACAAAGACACAACACAGCCAAAAATAAATAAATAAATAAATAAATTTATAAAAAAAAAAAAAAAGATAAAGGGGAAAAAAAAACCCACTTTATTACTGGTCCTACAGCCTTCTCTCATACCTTCTTTTCATATCTAAGTCTTGAAGACTGATGTCTCCATGGGAATTCCAACACTTTGTTTACTGGTTATACAATGTATTAGCCAGTCCTTACCTAAGATTTTGTGGTGTATCTGCACACTATTACCTGAGACAGTAGGATTATCTATTTCCCAGATATTTTGAATTGTGCAACTGAACAAAGGAATTAATAGGAATTTATCTATCTATCTATCTAATCTATCTGTCTATCTCAAAGATTAGTTGAGTTCTGTCTTCTTTCTGTCTCTGAGCCCACACTTCCTCATTTGTTAAACAGAAAAAAATACTATTGTGCTTACCTGAATATTTTAAAAATATGCCTGAAATTTCCATCACATAGCTACAATATCATCTATATCTTACGTTTTCTCACAGAAAGTGAGGACTTGCTGAAAGTATGATAATGAGTGTCTTTTGATGCAGTAAAACTTGCCTTTAAAAGTGAAAAGGCGGGGCTTCCCTGGTAGCGCAGTGGTTGAGAATCTGCCTGCTAATGCAGGGGACACGGGTTCGAGCCCTGGTCTGGGAGGATCCCACATGCCGCGGAGCAACTGGGCCCGTGAGCCACAACTGCTGAGCCTGTGTGTCTGGAGCCTGTGCCCCGCAACGGGAGGGGCCGCGATAGTGAGAGGCCCGTGCACCGCGATGAAGAGTGGCCCCCGCTTGCCGCAACTAGAGAAAGCCCTCGCACGAAACGAAGACCCAACACAGCTAAAAAAATAAAATAAATAAATAAATAAATAAATAATGTAGCTATTAAAAAAAAAAGTGAAAAGGCGGACTTCCCTCGTGGCGCAGTGGTTAAGAATCCACCTGCCAATGCAGGAGACACGGGTTCGAGACCTGTCCTGGAAGATCCCACATGCCGCGGAGCAACTAAGCCTGTGTGCCACAACTACTGAGCCTGTGCTCTAGACCCCCGCGAGCCACAACTACTGAGTCCATGCGCCACAACTACTGAAGCCCGCACACTCTAGGGCCTGCAACAAGAGAAGCCACCACAATAAGAAGCCTGCACACCGCAATGAAGAGCAGCCTCCCTCGCTGCAACTAGAGAAAGCCTGTGTGCAGCAACAAAGACCCAATGCAGCCAAAAATAAATAAATTAATTAAAAAAAAAAAGTGAAAAGGCAAGCCACAAACTGGGAGAAGATAACTGCAATACATACAGTTGACACAAGTTTAGCACACAGTATACACAAAAAGTATAACCCAAATAACAGAATAATAAGCAAAAGACACAGACATTTCACATAAGAGGACCATGAATGGCTGATAAATTTTGAAAAGATGCCTAACCTCATAAATAATCAGGGAAATACAGTTTAACATTAATGAAAAAACCTTTATCCAACAGGCAAATAGTAAAAAGCCAGAAGGTAAGTGTTAGTGTTGATTTGGACTATGGAGGGGCCTGTACACTGTTGCTAGGAGTGTAAACTGAGACAATCACTTTGAAACACTTTGGCATCACTTGGTAATTTATAACCCTAGGGCAACTCTACTTCTAAGATTATACCCTAGGGTAGTGCTTCTCAAAGTGTGGTCCTCAAACACTTTGTTACTGTCTGCAACAAGGTAGGCACAGAAGTTGCAACTTTAATAATTTGACAGAGTAAATTTACATCTGATAATCCTAATTCAAAAATTAGGCTTGGGTTTTTTTGTTTTGTTTTTTTTTTTATAATTAATTCTAGGGCTTTCTTTCTTTCTTTCTTTCTTTTTTAATGCTATTCTTGTCTGCTTACATTCTTTTTTTTAATGTATGTATGTATGTATGTATGTATGTATGGCTGTGTTGGGTCTTCGTTTCTGTGCGAGGGCTTTCTCTAGTTGTGGCAAGCGGGGGCCACTCTTCATAGCGGTGCGGGGGCCACTCTTCATCGCGGTGCGCGGGCCTCTCATTGCCAAGCACAGGCTCCAGACACGCAGGCTCCGTAATTGTGGCTCACGGGCCGAGTTGCTCCGCGGCATGTGGGATCTTCCCAGACCAGGGCTCGAACCCGCATCCCCTGCATTGGCAGGCAGATTCTCAACCACTGCGCCACCAGGGAAACCCTAGGCTTGGGTTTTTTTATGTCTTTTTCATTTTCTTAAAAATTAATTTAATCCTCTCTGTTACAAAAGAATATTTTTAATCTTTGAAGTACTGAAAATAAAACAACAAAAAGAAAGAAAAATGAAACTGATCATTCAACAAAGACAGTTTGACTCTAGACAACTCTTGCACTAGGGAGGCTATCAAGAACATCCATGTCAATACTGTTGTGATAGCAAAACAGTAATAGTAAAAACCTTAAAACCAAAACTGAAACCAAAAAAAAAAAAAAAAAAAAAGTCCATTAACAGAAGTCTAGATAAGTAACTTATGTATACTAACACAGTGGAATGTTATATAGCAGTAAAAATGAATGAACTATAATAATGCAAAATAACATGAATGAATCTTAGAAAAGTAACGTTAATCAATAAAAGCAAGCCAGAGAGAGCTCTATACAGTGTAGCACCACTTTTATAAAGCTCAATAGATATAACTGATTCAATAACTACTTAATGAATAAATTAATTAATACAGTTTTTAGGCATGCATACATACTCACATGAAAGAATTTTGTTTTTAAAGCAGGAAAATGATGAGCTCCAACCCAGTATGGTAGATACTATGCTGAGGCAGGGGGTTTAGGATAGGGGAGAAATAGAAAGATTCATTTATTGATGATGATCTGGTTCTTGAGTTGGATGATGAGTCCAAAAATGTTTGTGTTATTATTATACCTTATATTTTAAATAAGTGTTTTTTAAAAAAATTTTTGGTACACAAAATAACACAAAAATAGAAAACATACTCCAAATAAAATTTAATCACTTTTGGAAAAGAACTGTCAAAAGTTTTGTGGTTCATTTGTTGCAAATAATGAGATTCTGACTCGAGTCTAAAGACAATTAAAATCTCCACTTAGATTATAAAATCTAACTATAAAAACATTTGAAGTTAGATACTGTAGTAATATATGTTGTTAAGACAAAAACATATACAAGATATAGGAACTTAAAAAAAAGTCATGGTCTTTCTGCAAATGCACATTTAGTCAAAATAGGAATAAAGCTGACAGTTACATATCTTACATATATAAATAAAACCATATCTGGTGTAAGGAATTTGGCATTCTTACATAGTTCAAATATTTCTCAAGCTATCACATCTCAGGCACAAATCTGTGGCTGGAAGTACATGGCAAAATCTATAGGCAAGATCCTATTTCATGGTGATTTAAGGTGGAGAGAATTAAGAGAGGCAATAGGATACTAAATAAGTGATCAGTCAATATCATGAAGATAATAAACTAGGGGGAAGGTGACAGAGATGACAGAGATGTGAATGGGGGCGGGTAATACAGGGTGGTCAGAGATGTCTTCTCTGAGGAAGGAGCCATTAAGCAAAACATTTTCTGGAGAAAAAAAAAATCTGTTAGTTCAATGGCCCTGAGTGGGAACAAGGTTGGAGCATCAAAAACAGAAAAAGATCTACAAGGCTAAAGCCATGAAGTTGGAGGGGTTTTCGGGGGAGGTTGAGTGGCCTTGCCCATCATGGGGAAGTTTCTTCGAAGTTTGTTCACCAACTTCTTGTGGCCTCAATCTACACACTCTTCCTGCACTGTGATCCATCTTTATAGCTACAACGGCCAACTACAATAATTCACAATAATTCTCAGATCTTTTTTGTATCTTTCACCAGACAACACTGCTGACCGTCAGTCCCATATATTCAGCCACCAACTAGACTTCTCCACTTGATGTTTGCACAGGTTCCTAAAACTCAACAGAACCAAAATCTCACATATCGTATTTCCCAGGAATGCAGCCCCTTTTGTGGGGCTCCTGCCTCTGTTCACCGAGTTGATCACTGCACAGTTTGGGAGTCATCCTCAATTCTGTTGTTCCACTCACCCCTCTAATTCATGACTATTACGGATTCTAACTCATAACAACTGTCTTATCTGTGTCCTGCCCTCCATTCCTGCCATTACTTTAGTAATTCTCACCTCTCCCATAATATTAAACTGGCCTTTTTGCTGTTCTTCCTGCCTCAGGTCTTGCCCACCTCCAATTTGTCTTCCACACGATTCTTACAATAAACTTTTTAAAGGGCATGTCTGGCTTAAAACTCATCAATTGCTTTCTTTGCCTAGTGGATAAAGTCCAAACTCTTAATGAGGCATATAAGGCCTCTGGGATCTGTTCCCTGACTCCTTTCCATGCCGTTCACATGCAAGGCTCCAGCAGAGTTGAGACTGGCAGTTCCCCAGAGAGAAATCATTACTCTCTCTTTCTGTCCTCATTGCACTAGTATAAACTTCCAAATGCAGCATGGAAAATATTAGTGCTCTTATTTGATAATTTGCCTCTTTTCTTCATACCTTCCATCGATCCTCAGTATTTAGGACAGAACCTACTAGCCCGTAGGTCTAGTACGTTCTTACTGAATGACGCAGGAGTGAATTAAGATCTGTCTAATTTCTAGATAAATCTCAAACGTTTTTTTTCCCCCATCATCGCTGCCAATGCTTAGGTCTGTGTCTCATCAGCTCTGGCCTGGACTATTTCAGTAGCTTCTGAAATGGCCCACTCTCATCTTTCTCAAGTCCATCTGCCATACAGCTGCCAGAGTTAAAAATCTGTTCATGTTGCTCCCTGCCTGAAAACTTAAGCTGCTCAAAGCTCCTCGGCATGAGGATCCATGACTGTCCCTGGAGGGCGGGGGGTTCTTTGTAGTCATCACATGCGCAGTACACTTCAGTTCTACCAAACTTAGAGCTTCCCAAATGTATTATCCGATTTCTTGCTTTGGACTGAATTAATTCCTTCTGCCTGAATCTTTCGTTTCCTCTCTACCTCTTGCATCACTCCTTCCCCAATCCTTTCTCTATCTGGCTTAAACTGCTCAGCCATTAAGATTCAGATCAAGTATTGCCTAGTTAGTGAAGCCTTCCTCTGACCCCTACCTGGCTACATACCTCTTCAGATTCCCACAGTATTCAACACACACCTCAATTACACAAAACCATGTCCTAGTATTTTTCACCCACTTTCTTGCCTCCTTCATTAGCTTTATGGAAGGCAGGGGTCTAGAACTTTTCTTAGTGAATCCTTAACACACGGCATAATGCTTAGGAAATGGAGGGCCTTCAATAAATGTTTCTCAGAACAAGAGAAAAATTAATGTTCTTAATTTTGATCTATTGGTAATATATGGCCTCTAAACAATTACATAAGCAAAATAAAAATGGATTTTTCTGAGTTCTTCTGAGTCTGAAGATTAATGAGGGCAGCAGCATAATCTTCTGTCTCTTTTACTTTTATTAGGAAATATATAATCAAGACATGGTCTCTCTCATGAAACACTATTTCCAGAGAAATGAGTGATGAGTTCAAAACTACTTGCAAAGCCTGCGAGCTTTCAAAACAGCATTTCAGTGACAGTTTTGACATGCAGGGAAACCAATTCATTGTGACGTGAGGAGGTGGAGAAAAATCATGGCAACAAACAACAAATAAAATCAAATTTGGAAGTGTGAAGAGTCGTGAAAGAACATGACTGGCAAGAACTCCAAAGTTAAACAAATGAAAATACATGAAAAAGGAATTTAAAGTTGATTCTAGACAGCTAAAATGCTCCTTAGTCTGCTTTTCCGAAGACATATCTCAGCATCTATTCAGCAATTCACTTTGCAGCCCTTAGAAGGGATGAAATGCCTCTGTATTTGTCAGTGTGCAATGTTTTAAGAGATATTACTGAGTGAAAGAAAACTGAAGTACAGGAGAGTGTTTATATAATATATTCACATTTACAGCCTAAGAGACCACATATATACAAGTGTATGTACATACACGTATATAAATGTAAAAGTGTGTGTATCTATGACTATATCTATACCTATCTACATCTATATGCAAAGAATATTTCTGGAAAGATTAGATTCAGAAATGGGTGACTCCAGGGAATGGACTTTAGGGTCTGATGATAGAGAGAAACATACTTTTCGTTGCTTACTCTTTTGTAGCTTGTGAATATTTAGCTACATGCCACATCTCATCAGGGGAAAGAAAAAACCACAAAATGTGAAAGAGCACTTAAGTAAATAAAACCAGAGATGATTGTGCAATTTAATTATTCACTTTGTTTTAAAGAAACTCTGTACTACAGTTATCCTTACCATTAAAACACTGACATATAACACTTTAACTGTGTGAAGACAAATGTTGCAAGCAAAATATGGAATTATACGGGTTTTTTTTTAAGTTAAAACCATCAATAAAAGATCTTAAAAAAATCAGTAGAGGAGTATTAATAGCAATTAATGATTTCAAAATGAGTAATATTCCATTGTATATATGTGCCACATCTTCTTTATCCATTCATCTGTCGATGGACACTTAGGTTGCTTCCCTGTCTTGGCTCTTGTAGGAGTGCTGCAATGAACATCGTGGTACATGACTCTTTTGTTTTTAAATGTATGTATGTATGTATGTATGTATGTATGTATTTGTTTATTTATTTATTTGTTTATTTATTTATTTGGGGCTGCATTGGGTCTTTGTTGCTGCGCGTGTGCTTTCTCTAGTTACGGCCAGCAGAGGCTACTCTTCGTTACGTTGTGTAGGCTTCTCGTTGCGGTGGCTTCTCTTGTTGAAAGGCACAGGCTCTAGGCACCCAGGCTTCAATTGTTGTGGCACGCAGGCTCAGTAGTTGTGGCTTGTGGGCTCTAGAGCACAGGCTCAGTAGTTGTGGTGCACGGGTTTAGTTGCTCCACGGCATATGGGATCTTCCCGGACCAGGGCTCGAACCTGTGTCCCCTGCATTGGCAGGCAGATTCTTAACCACTGCGCCACCAGGGAAGTCCCCATGACTCTTTGAATTACGCGTTTCTCAGGATATATGCCCAGTAGTGGGATTGCTGGGTCATATGGTAGTTCAACTTTCCGTTTTTTAAGGAACCTCCATACTGTTCTCCATAGTGGCTGTATCAATTTAGATTCCCAACAACAGTGCAAGAGGGTTCCCTTTTCTCCACACCCTCTCCAGCATTTACTGTTTGTAGAGATTTTTTGATGATGGCCATTCTGACCGGTGTGAGGTGATACCGCATTGTGGTTTTGAGTTGCATTTCTCTAATGATTAGCGATGTTGAGCACCCTTTCATGGGTTTGTTGGCAATCTGTATATCTTCTTTGGAGAAATGTCTATTTAAGTCTTCTGCCCATTTTTGGATTGGGTAGTTTGTTTTTTGATATTGAGCTGCATAAGCTGCTTATAAATTTTGGAGATTAATCTTTTGTCATTTGCTTCATTTGCAAATACTTTCCCCCATTCTCAGGGCTACATTTTCATCTTGTTTATGGTTTCCTTTGCTGTGCAAAAGATTTTAAGTTTCATTGGGTCCCATTTGTTTATTTTTGTTTTATTTCCATTTCTCTAGGAGGTGGGTCAAAAAGGATCTTGCTGTGATTTATGTCATAGCGTGTTCTGCCTAAGTTTTCCTCTAAAAGTTTGATAGTGTCTGGCCTTACATTTAGGTCTTTAATCCATTTTGAGTTTTATTTTTGTGTATGGTGTTAGGAAGTGTTCTAATTTCATTCTTTTACATGTAGCTCTCCAGTATTCCCAGCACCACTTATTGAAGAAGCTGTCTTTTCACCATTGTATATTCTTGACTACTTTATCAAAAAAAAGGTGACCACATGTGTGTGGGTTTATCTCTGGGCTTTCTATCCTGTTCCATTTATCTATATTTCTGTTTTTGTGCCAGTACCATATTGTCTTGATTACTGTAGCTTTGTAGTATTGTCTGAAGTCCAGGAGCCTGATTCCTCCAGCTCCATTTTTCTTTCTCAAGATTGCTTTAGCTATTTGGGGTCTTTTGTGTTTCCATACAAATTGTGAAATTCTTTGTTCTAGTTCTGTGAAAACTGCCATTGGTAGTTTGATAGGGATTGCATTGAATCTGTAGATTGCTTTGGGTAGTATAGTCATTTTCACAATGTTGATTCTTCCAATCCAAGAACATGGTGTATCTCTCCATCTGTTTGTATCATCTTTAATTTCTTTCATCAGTGTATTATAGTTTTCTGCATACAGGTCTTTTTTCTCCTTAGGTAGGTTTATTCCTAGGTATTTTATTCTTTTTCTTGCAATGGTAAATGGGAGTGTTTCCTTCATTTCTCTTTCAGATTTTTCATCATTACTGTATAGGAATGCAAGTGATTTCTGTGCATTCATTTTCTATCCTGCTACTTTGCCAAATTCATTGATTAGCTCTAGTAGTTTTCTGGTAGCATCTTCAGGATTCTCTATGTATAGCATCATGTCATCTGCAAACAGTGACAATTTTACTTCTTCTTTTCCGATTTTATTTCCTTTTATTTCTTTTTCTCTGATTGCTGTGGCTAAAACTTCCAAAACTATGTTGAATAATAGTGGTGAGAGTGGACAGCCTTGTCTTGTTCCTGATCTTAGAGGAAATGGTTTCAGTGTTTCACCATTGAGAACGATGTTGGCTGTAGGTTTGTCATATAAGGCCTTTATTATGTTGAGGTAAGTTCCCTCTATGCCTACTTTCTGGAGGGTTTTTATCATAAATCGGAGTTGAATTTTGTCAAAAGCTTTTTTTACATCTGTTGAGATGATCATATGGTTTTGCTCCTTCAATTTGTTAATATGGCGGATCACATTGATTGACTTACATATATTGAAGAATTCTTGCATTCCTGGGATAAACCTCACTTGATCATGGGGTATGATCCTTTTAATGTGCTGTTGGATTCTGTTTCCTAGTATTTTGTTGAGGATTATGCATCTATGTTCACCAGTGATATTGGCCTGTAGTTTTGTTTTTTTGTGACACCTTTGTCTGGCTTTGGTATCAGGGTGATGGTGGCCTTGTAGAATGAGTTTGGGAGTGTTCCTCCCTCTGCTATATTTTGGAAGAGTTTGAGAAGGATAGGTGTTAGCTCTTCTCTAAATGTTTGATAGAATTCGCCTGTGAATCCATCTAGTCCTGGGCTTTTGTTTGTTGGAAGATTTTAAATCACAGTCTGAATTTCAGTGCTTGTGATTGGTCTGTTTATATTTTCTATTTCTTCCTGGTTCAGTCTCGGAAGGTTGTGCTTTTCTACGAATTTGTCCATTTCTCCAGGTTGTCCATTTTATTGGCATGTAGTTGCTTGGAGTAATCTCTCATGATCCTTTGTATTTCTGCAGTGTCAGTTGTTACTTCTCCTTTTTCATTTCTAATTCTATTGATTTGAGTCTTCTCCCTTTTTCTCTTGATGAGTCTGGCTAATGGTTTATCAATTTTATTTATCTTCTCAAAGAACCAGTGTTTAGTTTTATTGATCTTTGGTATTGTTTCCTTCATTTCTTTTTCATTTATTTTTGATCTGATATTTATGATTTCTTTCCTTCTGCTAACTTTGGGGCTTTTTTGTTCTTCTTTCTCTAATTGCTTTAGGTGTAAGATTAGGTTGTTTATTTGAGATGTTTCTTGTTTCTTGAGGTAGGATTGTATTGCTATAAACTTCCCTCTTAAAACTGCTTTTGCTGTATCCCATAGGTTTTGGGTCGTCATGTGTTCATTGTCATTTGTTTCTAGGTATTTTTTGATTTCCTCTTTGAATTCTTCAGTGATCTCTTGGTTATTTAGTTGTGTATTGTTTAGCTCTATGTGTTTGTATATTTTACAGACTTTTTCCTGTAATTGATATCTAGTCTCATAGCATCGTGGTCGGAGAAGATACTTGATACAATTTCAATTTTCTTAAATTTACCGAGGCTTGATTTGTGACCCAAGATACGATCTATCCTGGGGAATGTTCCATGAGCACTTGAGAAGAAAGTGTATTCTGTTGTTTTTGGATGGAATGTCCTATAAATATCAATTAAGTCCATCTTGTTTAATGTCTCACTTAAAGCTTGTGTTTCCTTAGTTATTTTCATTTTGGATGATCTGTCCATTGGTGAAAGTGGGGTGTTAAAGTCCCCTCCTGTAACTGTGCTACTGTCGATTTCCCCTTTTATGGCTGTTAGCATTTGCTTTATGTATTGAGGTGCTCCCTTATTAGGTGCATACATATTTACAATTGTTATACCTTCCTCTTGGATCGATCCCTTGATCATTATATAGTGTCCTTCTTTGTCTCTTGTAATAGTCTTTATTTTAAAGTCTATTTTGTGTGATATGAGAATCGCTACTCCAGCTTTCTTTTGATTTCCATTTGCATGGAACATGTTTTTCCATCCCCTCACTTTCAGCCTGTATGTGTCCCTAGGTCTGAAGTGGGTCTCTTGTAGACAGCATATATACGGGTCTTGTTTTTGTATCCATTCAGCCAGTCTGTGTCTTTTGGTTGTAGCATTTAATCCATGTATATTTAAGGTAGTTATCGATATGTATGTTCCTATCACCATTTTCTTGTTTTGGGTTTGTTATTGTAAGTCTTTTCCTTCTCTTGTGTTTCCTGCCTAGAGAAGTTCCTTTAATATTTGTCGTAAAGCTGGTTTGGTGGTGCTGAATTCTCTTAGCTTTTGCTTGTCTGTAAAGGTTTTAATTTCTCCATCAAATCTGAATGAGATTCTTGCTGGGTAGAGTAATCTTGGCTATAGGTTCTTCCTTTTCATCTCTTTCAATACGTCTTGCCACTCCTTTCTGGCTTGCAGAGTTTCTGCTGAAAGAGCAGCTGTTAACCTTATGGGGATTCCCTTGTATGTTATTTGTTGTTTTTCCCTTGCTGCTTTTAATATTTTTTCTTTGTATTTAATTTTTGATAGTTTGATTAATATGTGTCTTGGCATGTTTCTCCTTGGACTTATCCTGTATGAGACTCTTTGTGCTTCTTGGACTTGACTATTTCCTTTCCCATATTAGGGAAGTTTTCAACTATAATCTCTTCAAATATTTTCTCAGTCCCTTTCTTTTTCTCTTCTTCTGGGACCCCTATAATTCGAATATTGGTGTGGTTAATGTTGTCCCAGAGGTCTCTAAGACTGTCCTCAATTCTTTTCATTCTTTTTTCTTTATTCTGCTCTGCGGTAGTTATTTCCAGTATTTTACCTTCCAGGTCACTTATCCGTTCTTCTGCCTCAGTTATTCTGCTATTCATTCCTTCTAGAGAATTTTTAATTTCATTTATTGTGTTGTTCATCATTGTTTGTTTGCTCTTTAGTTCTTCTAGGTCCTTGTTATACGTTTTTTGTATTTTCTCCATTGTATTTCCAAGATTTTCGACCATCTTTACTATTACTACTCTGAAATCTTTTTCAGGTAGACTGCCTATTTCCTGTTCATTTGTTTGGTCTGTTGGGTTTTTACCTTGTTCCTTCATCTGCTGTATGTTTCTCTGTCTTCTCATTTTGCTTAACTTACTGTGTTTGGGGTCTCCTTTTCGCAGGCTGCAGGTTCGTAGGTCCTGCTGTTTTTGGTGTCTGACCCCAGTGGCTAAGGTTGGTTCAGTGGGTTGTGTAGGCTTCCTGGTTGAAGGGACTGGTGCCTATGTTCTGGTGGATGAGGCTGGATCTTGTCTTTCTGGTGGGCAGGAACACATCCGGTGGTGTGTTTTGGGATGTCTGACCTTATTATGATTTTAGGCAGCCTCTCTGCTAATGGGTGGGGTTGTGTTCCTGTCTTGCTAGTTGTTTGGCATAGGATGTCCAGCACTGTAGCTTGCTGGTCGTTGAGTGGAGCTGGTTCTTAGCGTTGAGATGGATATCTCTGGGAGAGCTTTTGCTGTTTGATATTATGTGGAGCCTGGAGGTCTCTGGTGGACGAATGTCCTGAACTCGGCTCTCCCACCTCAGTGGTACAGGCCTGACACCCGCCAGAACACCATGACCCTGTCAGCCACACGGTCAGGTACGTGGGGAGTTTCATGAGTTTTGGGAAGTCTGAGGTCTTCTGCCAGCGTTCAGTAGTTGTTCTGGTGGAGTTGTTCCACATGTAGATGTATTTCTGATGTATCTGTGGGGACCAAGGTGATCTCCACGTCTTACTCCTCCACCATCTTGAAGGTCTCAGTCAGTGATTTCAAGATGATTCAATGATCTTTAGGAACAGCATTTTAAAACTCAGCTAAGTTTCTCCTCCAAGCAGGTGAAGGTCCTCTTCAAGAGAGTAAATGTCTCCAGCATATGTAACTGGGATGTCACATAAAATCATAATTATAGATTACAATTGGTGAATGTTAATACGATTCAGAAAATGTTACATGTTCTTGACTGTTACCTGCCAATGTCAAAATAATGATCCTAAACCTTTTTGTACCTTACCAAAATATGTAACTGGTATATAATATTTTGATTCCTAAGCCTCCCCTTCTAAAGTTCACATGAAACTTATGACTTACCTAATGGAAACAAAAAATAAAACAAATTAAATTGTTTAAATGTTAAAGTAAATCACCATGAACACTACTATAGTAATAATTTGGAGATTAGGCCCATTGCCTGTGTACAGAATTGGACAAACCTGAGTTTGAATGAAAATGTGCCACTTACAAGTTCTGTAACCCCAGGAAAGCAAGACAGCTTCTATAAGCTTCATTGTCCCTTTCAAACACAAAGGGAACATGTCTCATCAGGTTGTTTAAAAGTATAGTGGGAAAATATAAATAAAATATTTGAGTAGATGCTCAAATGTTATTAATATGGTAACACTAATACTTATAATAGTTATTAATCTTACTATAGTATTGTTTATATGAAACAACTGGAAATCAAGAACTGGAATTAAGCTTTGGGGGTGAGTAAGTAACTGAAGTAAAGGGAGTACAGTTTGGGAGCAAACCTAAGCCATCTTTCTTTACTGCTGCTCTCCGTCAGGTTGGCAGCTCATTATAAGAGACCCTTTCACTGTTTCCTTACCTTATAATCTTATCTCTATGCTTAACCTCTTCTGAAACCTACTTTTTGAGATACAGTAAAAATCATAACATTCCATTAATTCCAAATTCCTGACAACTGAAAGTATAAATTATGTGTCCCAGATGGTGCCCAAGGCCACCCAATAATCATGCATGTCTATACACAGCAAGGGGTCAATTCCAAGAATGATTAGGAGAAGAAAAAATATATTACAAGTAATCTGCACAATTATCTCACAGACGACTGAGAATTTAATGGAAGCAAAAGTATTAAAACTTTCTGACTCTTGCCCATAGTCTCTAGTGCTGCGACTATGAGTCCTTCTTAGGTCTACCAAGAGGAACTTTTGGTAAATTGGTAAATGACTACATAATCTTTTACATAAAAATCCCAGGACTCAGTGCTAATAACATCTCTCCAACATGTCCAACCATACTACAGAAGGAGTCAAGAAGGGGCATATCTTACACTCCCACAGTCATTTCTAATAAAGATTTTCTGAGTGAATTATACCCAGTAAGGGGGCTTAGAAAATATTAACTGTAATTTTTATGATGTCTTTAGGGAAAGACTACAGAGTCAGATTCTGAGGACTGTATTAGGCTCTCTCAGGGTTTCCCAATCTTGGTGCTACTGTTGTTTGGGGCTAGAAAATTATTTGGGGTGTGTGTTTATGTGTGTGTGTATTTGTGTAGATGTGTGAAGGGGGTCAATCTATACACTGTAGGATGGTTGGCAGCATCCTGGCTTCTACTGATTAGATGCAACCCTTAGTTGTTAAAATCATAAATGTCTCCAGACGTTGCTAAATGTCTCCTGGAATGGAAGGTAAAAATGCCACCAGCTGAGAACCATTGTACTATTTGTGTTAACCAAGTCAATTCTTGATACTCTAAGCCTATTCACTTTCTAAAGGAGTGCACATAATACATGTCTAATTCACTTCAAGGGTGCGAGGGGAGGTCCAATCCTTTAAAACTCTTTGATAAGTCACAGCATTACTCCTTCATCAATTTATCCATTCTTTTTCTAAAGAAATGATCAGTAGCTATAAATACATTTTAGAAGCACTGTTTTCATGAACCTACACTGCCACCTGTTATGCTAGAAGGATGAAAACTTCGACTAACAGAACTTTTGTTTGCTTGTTTGCTTTTGTTTTGCTTTAATTTCCTATTGACTCTGATGTAAACAACTAGGACAATGTATTCGTCATCATCGTAATAATTATTCCCTTTCTTGTTTATTTTCTCATTGTGGACTTAAGCCCACTGTAAACCTTATCTACTGTGTTGGCTATTTCAGTATTTGCATGGGGAGATACACGTGTTTACATACCCCCTGCACACACATGCATGCACCCGTGTGGAAGCACGTGCTGCAGAGTGGAGGGAGACTGGACGTGGCATTAGTTCCTGCAAAAGGATCTTGTATGACTGATATCTGCATAGATCCCTCACATTTGGTGCTTAATTTTTAAGATAGATTATTGAAGAATTCAACAAAAGAGGGTAAAGATAAGAAAAGTTAATTATAGTGGGATTATGAGATCCTGCAGAGGGTGAAACCAGATCTTTGGAGAATTAGGGACCAATGTTGCACGAACAAAATAACATTAGATACAGAGTTACAAGAAACCTTGTGAACAAGGCTGGGGAACAGCAGAAATGGGAGAACGGGTGCCTTCTTGAAAAGTTCAGTTGTGAGGTCACTTTTGCTGAGGCAGAAGCCAGCATTTGAGAAAAAGCTCACAACAGCAGGAATCAGTAAGCAATACTATGAGCAAGCAAGTTGCTACTTGTCCTGTGAGGAAGGTCAAAATCAAACTAAAGGGCATCTTCCTGTTGAAGGACGTAGGGGAGACTATAGTTTAGCCCCAACAAAGTCAGTTAACAGGAGACCTGCCTTTTGGAAGTGTATATATATGGCTCATTGGAAAATAAAACGGTCTAAGCACTGTATATCACTTGGATTTTGGTACTGTGGCTTAAATTGTAAGAAATTAATGGGTTATTTCTACAATCACATCATAACCATATACATTATAATCATGTATTATTGTGAAGCAAGTTAAAAATGGTCCTGAACTTGGAGAGCTCACAGTCCCTAGAACAAAGAGAAATGTTCTGTGTGGCATCTCCAGTTCCCAGCATAGAATTAGCTTATGATATTGATTTTATTTATTGTATTATTATGGCTGCGTTGGGTCTTTGTTGCTGAGCGCGGGCTTTCTCTAGTGTGTGGCCAGTGGGGGGCTACTCTTCGTTGGCGGTGTGCGGGCTTCTCATTTGGTGGCTTCTCTTGTTGGTGAGCATGGGGCTCTAGGCACACGGGCTCAGTTCTTGTGGCTTGTGGGCTCTAGAGGCGCAGGCTCAGTAGTTGTGGCACAGGGGCTAGTTGCTCCGCGGCATTTGGGATCTTCCGGACCAGGGCTCGAACCCTTGTCCCCTGTATTGGCAGGCGGAGTTCTACCATTGTGCCACTTGGGAAGTCCCATATGATAAATTATTTAATGTCTACTGAATTTATGACTACACCAGGAATAGCTATGCATGTTTGAGGTTGTCTCTGAGCTTAAAGAGAGCTTAAAGTTGAAAATGGAAAGTTGATTCATTCAACAAATATTTTTTGAATGGCTGCTGTGGGGGATACTGGGTTTACAATAGTACAAATGTCTATGCCCTTGTGGAGTTTACATTCTGGCAGATAAGTCACAAGGGAGAAGAATACACTAATTAACAAGAAGTTTGAACTGAGATACATTACTTGAAGGAAATTAACTGAATGATGAGGTAAGAACAGTCAGACAGGATTTGCTATAGGGTGGCTAGGGAGGGCCTCTTTTGGGGGTTTAGGAGTAGGGATCACAGTTAAGACCTTAAAGACAGGAAGGAAGTGTCCATGGTAAAGACAAGATGGAAGTGTCCATGGTAAAGACAAGAAGGAAGTGTCCATGGTAAAATTTGGAAGTCTGTCCAGGTAAAGGGACCAACATGTGCAAAGTCCACAGGTGGACAAGAGCTTTGTCTCCCAGGTACACACACTGTTCCAGGTTCTGGGGGAACCGAGCAGACTAACACCTCTGTCCTTGTGGAGCTTACGTTCTCGTGGATTCAGTCAGGCTGAATGGGTAGACAATGGCCAGCTCTGCAGGGCTTTTGAGTAACGACCTGCACTGATTCACGATACAGACTCTGGAGGCAACTGCCTGGGTTTTAATCCTGGATTCACCAGTTATTACCTGTAGGAATGTGAACAGGTTTCCCATCTTCTCTGTGCCTCAGACTCCTTGTCTATTTAACTAGGATAGTAATAGTACTTACTTCATAGGGTGATTATGGTAGTAAATAAAAAGATACATTTAAATATTGGTTATTATGCACACGTAAATCAATTCAGTTAGAACACACCCTCACACCATGCACAAAAATAAACTCAAAATGGCTTAAAGACTTAAATATAAGACCTGACACCATAAAACTCCTAGAAGAGAACATAGGCAAATGATGCGACTGACAAGAGCTTAATTTCCAAATTATACAAAGAGTTCATATAACTCAATAACAACAACAAAAAACCCCACAAACAACCCAATCAAAAAATGGGTAGAATATCTGAATAGATATTTCTCCAAAGCAGACATACAGGTGGACAACAGGCACATGAAAAGATGCTCAACATCACTAATTATTAGAGAAATGCAAATCAAAACTGCAATGAGGTACCACCTCACACTGGTCAGAGTGGCCATCATTAAAAAGTCTACAAATAACAAATGCTGGAGAGGGTGTTGAAAGAAGGGAACCCTCCTACACTGTTTGTGGGAATGTAAACTGGTGCAGCCACTATGGAAAACAGTATGGAGGTTCCTCAAAAAACTAGAGCTGCCATATGATCCAGCAATCCCACTCCTGGGCATATATCTGGACAAAACTCTAATTCAGAAAGATACATGCACCCCTATGTTCATAGCATCACAACTTACAACAGCCAAGACATGGAAACAACCTAATTGTCCACTGACAGATGAATGGATAAAGAAGATGTGGCATATGTGTATATATATATATATATATATATATATATATATATATATATATATATATACACATACATACATACACACACACACACAATAGACTACTACTCAGCCATAGAAAGAATGAAATAATGCCATTTGCAGTAACATAGATGGACCTAGAGATTATCATACTAAGTGAAGTAAGTCAGAAAGAGAAAGACAAATACCATATCATATCACTTATATGTGGAATTTAAAATATGACACAAATACTTATCAACGAAACAGAAACAGACTCACAGACATAAAGAACAGACTTGTGGTTGCCAAGGGGGAGGAGAAGTTGGGTAGGCGTGGACAGGGAGTTTGGGGTTAGCAGATACAAACTATTACATACAGAACGGATAAACAACATGGTCCTACTGTATAGCACAGATAAGTATATTCAATATCCTTTAATAAACCATAATGGGAAAGAAAAAAAAATATTGGCTATTATGTTTGGGCTTGGGAAAGATATTGGATTTTATTTTAAGTGCAAATTTAAGCGACTCCAGGGTTTTAAGTAGGCAAGTGGCATGGTGTGATATACAATTTTAGAGGTGCTTTCTTGCTGCTGTATGGAGAGCTAAGTGGAAACAGCAGAGACAGGGTAGGAGGCTATTGCTGAAGGCCCAACTAAGAGGCAATAGTGGCAGGAAGACAAAAAAAGTGCACCAAACGAGGATGTGTCAAGGGACAGGGAGTGAGGAAGGTGAGAGAAAGGGAGGAATCCAACAACACTCAGGGATTTGCAACTTGATGCATTCAGTGATTTCCTAAGGTGGAGGAGACTGTGAGGAAACAGATCTGGGGGAGAGATTCCAGAATGTAATCTTCAATGTGTTAGTTCGGTCCTGCCTAAGGATATCTGAGGAGATGATGAGTGTGCAGTGGGCTATACAAGTAGTGAGAGTAAATGACATTCCTTAGGGATGCAGGTTAAGAAAAAGAAAGGGGGGCGAAGAGCAATCTCTGAGAAACCCTCAGCGAGCAGTCGGGAAATAATGAGGGTAAGGAGAATGATGAAAACAGAACCCGTCTGTGACACTGGCATAGGGAGGACAAGGAACACGACACAAAATATGCATCATTTCTTAGATATACATTCTGGTAGAAGTGGGTCAGAGAAGTACTTCTTAAAGGAAGAGAAACACCTGTGTGGAGGTTTCTAGACTTGAAGGAGTAGAGGGACTGGGGAACATGCAACTAAAGACAGAGAGAAAGGGAACAGGATAACGTCTGCTGCAGCAAGAAGCTACAATTGTCTGGGCCACCTGGAGAAAAGCGTGATGCACGTGTGACATCTCTCACCAAGTGAAGCACAGGAAGTAGTGCTGAGTTGGGGCATCTTTGACAGTTGGGGCATCTTCTGTTAATCTCTGTCAAAGACTAAATGGACGCTTGGCGTCCCAAGAGGCAATGGGACTGGAGGATGGGCTCCTGTAAATCTGATTCTGGCTAATGAGGAGGAATGGGTGAGTGAAATAACAAGAACCAAGATAAAGTGAACGTAGCATCTCAGAGACTGGGAAAGCTAGGGACATAATGTTCGAGCGGAATTTCAGGTATACATCACAGATTTAGGAATATGGATTTCTAAATAGTTACATGGCATGGAATTCTGGGAGAGGATGGTTCAGGAGAATTGAGAAGTCAGAAATGCATAAACTGGGCAAGGCTGTGAAGAGCATAAAAGCAAGGTGGCCAGGTGGACATTGTCGAGGTATGTAAGCTCCTGGTCATTGGGGTTAGCAAAAGTCATACAGTCATAGTGACCCAACTGTATTTGGGTCTGATGTCAGGAAAGCAAAATAAGAGATGGAGTGGGCGGGGTGGGGTGGGGGTGCGGGGTGGAGAGAGAAGAAGGAGGAAGAGGGGGGAAAGGGGAGATGGAGGAGGAGGTGGCAGAGGTCAACAACAGCAACAGTAAGAAGGTGACGGAGAAGAAGAAGGATGAAGGAAAAGAAAAGGAAAGGAAAGAAAAAGAAAAGAAAGAACGATAGGAAGAAGGAAGTAGCTAAGGAGGGAGGGAGGAAGTAAAGAAAGAATAACAAAAATAAAAGAAAGGGAGCGAGAGAGAAAGAAAACTTAAGGAGAGATATATATTGAAAGTAGGAAACTTGAAAACTAAAATCAAGTAGGTGACAATATATTAGACTGTTTGTCTATAAAGTCAACCTGATAGAAAAAAAAACATTTTATAAAAGTTAGATTATAGTTAAGATAACCAGATTCCTCTCTAGTTGGTTATAAAATTATCTTGGGGCAGAAATTTGTGAAATTTAATTTTCACATCATTGTGACAGTATTTTTTCCACCAAAAGCCAACTTTGTTTTACTTAAGAGTCAGAAGAAAAGTATGTTAAATGTAATATTTTTAGTAATACCAGCTTATATGTGTATAGCACTTTATACTTTCGGAAGGACTTTCAGGCTTTTTCTTTCATTTGGTCCTCTCGGACACCGAGATTAGGCAATGTGGCAGCATCTGCACTTCACTAATAAGGAAAATGAGGCTTCATGTCTACAGCTTTCCCGCAAGCATACACAACTAGCAAGATACAGGGACAGCTCCAGAGTTAGAGCTTCTGACAGCTTGTACATGCTCTTTCTATTACAATATGCTTTTATGACAAAATTTTAAATTAATTATTTAAATATTCATTTTTCTAAACTTCTATGTGTATTTACATCATTGCATCTCTAAAGGATAAAGTCCTAAACATTTTTTTAGTGTTGTAAACAGCACACGTATAACCACATAAGGGAAAAGGGAAGGTTATCATTCTCTTTTGAGACTTACAGAGATAAACAGGGCAATGAAATTCTTGTATGTTACAAATTAATTGGTGCCGTATAAACAAGGGAGTATTGCCAACAAAGCCAGCAATTCCGTTGCTCACCTAAAAGCTCCGGATCCTTAACTATGCGCAGCTAGCAGCACACGGTGAGTACAGAGCTTGGAAGCCCTGTTTAAGCAATCCTTTGGAGAGATCCCACATTTCAGGTTGGTCAAACCTTGATCCAACCAACCTTACATGGCCCTTCAGTCAAGGGAAGGTTCGAGCTAAAGTGATGTTATCTTTTATTAATGTTATATTTTAGGCATTCATTGGTAGAGAACAATATAACAAACAATTACGGACTGTCCACATAATTGGCCCTGAATATCTTAAGGAAACTTGGTACAGGGGACTTCCGGTGTCCACCCCAGTTAAGATGGGCATCACTAGAAGTGAGCAGATAAGTGTTTGCCTGTGTGCATTTCCCTAGAGAACTGACCAACTAGAATAGCCATAACTTTGCTTGAGCATTCTCTAGGCAGAGGTGTTGAAAAAGGGAAAAAAAGATGATCTCACAGTTTCATCAACACACACATGCCTGTGACCTACCTTTAATGAGAAATAAAGGTTGTTAGGGAAATATATTTTAATCTTGCTCACCTCTGAGAGCAGAATTGTTGAAAGAGACTTGTTTTTTTGTTTTGTTTTGTTTTGTTTTACTCTGGGATTTTGCTATGCTCATTCCTCAGTATGTGTTCATTGTTAGAACTGGAAACATTTCCTAGGAACAAGGTAAAAACATTTCTTTTCGTATTAAATTCTCCATAAAGATAAAGTTGGGATAGACTTCTTTCAAACTTTGTGAATAATTTAAAGTTGCAAATTGTCAGTGTGGTGATGATAATTGAGGTACCTGCTTCCTTTCTTGGTTGGTAAGGTGGTGAAATTGTACCTCATTGCTATATTTCAAAGCACATATTTATAGAATTCAGAACACTAATAGTGTATAATCATAATAAAGCATCCTATGCTCTGAAATAATCTATAGAAGAGAACAAAACCTTGTTTGTTAGTTCATCTTTGTGGATAAAAAGCACAAGAAACAGGTTAACCCTTAAGCAATTGCTGCTATGTTAATAATTTCAGGATCAGTGATTTTTCAATTATTTACCTAAACTTATTGCATGTACTTATTAATTTTGTGACTGTCTAGTCTAATTTATGACTCAACAATGGTCATAAGTAACATGAAAATAAAACAAAATACGTTTATTCATAGATTTATAGAAAATGACTTCTATGAGGTAATAACTAAGAATGAGATGTTATTATATTCTGTTGATGGTAATTATTAATTAAAGAGATATCAGGGTTTAGCAGAAAGAACATGGGCTTAGAGGCAGACAGATCTAAGATGGAACCCAGAATCTACAGTTTATTGAGAAGGCAAGTTTCTTAATCTCTCTGCTCTTCTTTTTCTTCAGATTTCACATGGGGAGACGACACTTAACTTATAGGGTTTTTTTTTTTTTTTTTATCCAGACCCTCTTAATTTTATCTGCACTATTTCTGCAAACCCACAGCAGTTGTCCCTCTCATGTTGATTCCTTGCAAATTCAAGTCTTTTCGATATTCTATTGAAGAATTCTTTTTTTTTCAATTAATTAATTAATTATTTTTGGCTGTGTTAGGTCTTCGTTTCTGTGTGAGGGCTTTCCCTAGTTGTGGCGAGCGGGAGCCACTCTTCATCGCGGTGTGTGGGCCTCTCACTATCGTGGCCTCTCTTGTTGCGGAGCACAGGCTCCAGACGTGCAGGCTCAGTAGTTGTGGCTCACGGGCCCAGTTGCTCTGCGGCATGTGGGATCTTCCCAGACCAGGGCTCGAACCCGTGTCCCCTGCATTGGCAGGCAGATTCTCAACCACTGCACCACCAGGGAAGCCCTATAGGGTTGTTTTAATGATTAGATATAATGTAGGAAAGTGGCAGAGTTTACGGCATAAAATAGGGGCTGACTTTGGAAACATTATTAGTGTAATTACCCACAGGTTGAGATTTTTAAAAAGGCTAAGTTCATGAGGATTGGCTAGAGAGAAGCATGTGGCGTGACTTTCTCTGATTGATGCTACAGCATTTATGTCTATCACAGTATGGCGATAATATATACTTGGAGAACAAAGTTGCTGCTTGATTCAGATTAGATTCCCTGATAGTGTCTGCATTTGTATCACAGAAAAATAGATACAGCCTTTGCTGGGAGATGCCAACATCTTTCTTGTCTCTTGGAGAGATGCTGCACTGATGCGAAGCCAGAAAGCATTAGCAGAGCCACACAGGCCACAAGCAACAGAACCACACCAAAGCCCTTTATTGCCTCTTTTGGAAGTCAGACAGGGGTGGCTCGCAAGTGAAGTCAGAGCTTAAAGGAAAAAGACAATAATGACAAGGTGACTCTACAGTTCCCGACGGCACTTTTCATTCCTAGACAATTATAGAAGTGCCCCTTTTGTTCTCAAAACGTCCTGGTTCATACGATCTATCATTAGGCCACGCTTCTATTAAATCATATGACAAAAAAAGCTAAGAAATGAAATGTGAATGACCTGACCATTCAAGTTCTGGCTAACCAGGGCAAAAACATAAGACCATAAATTCATAAGATCAACATGCACTCAGTTTACTGACAGAGCAGAGTCTCTCTCTTCCTCTCTCTCTCTCCTGCTCCCTCGTTCTCTCACTCTCTCCTCCGTAACAAAATTACAGGCCAATCTTATCACTACAGGAAAAAAATGAAAATGAAAAAAATGGACACTATTCTTACTAGGAAATTCTACTTTATGCCACAAGCACAATTACGTCTTCACTGACTCAGAGTTGGTAACTTAATGACTATAAACACAAGCCCAACATGTTTTATAAGCATCTGGAAACAGAGCAGCAAGATTATCTAATGTTACAGTCTAAGACACAGCGTTTGTTACTAAACCTATACAACCAGTAACCATTGGTCTTTCTTCCTCAGGTAAGGTTAATGAGCCCAGCAGAGATCACTCAGCAGGAAATCAATACTCACATACTTATCAACTATCTGTAATGTGTTAGGGACTCTGTATTGATAAGAAAACTATATGGGGAGCAGACATGCAATCAGTTCTCATGCAACCTCAAAATGTGATTATTAATTAGAATAGCATTTGCCAAAGAACAATGAGAAAACAAGTATATAAAAAGGCATTTGCAAAAGCTAAATCCAAGGTATTATCATAATGGCCAATATGAAGTATATCAGAAAAGTATGTGAGGGAGGCACCTTGAGAGCTGGGAGCATATAGTCAGCTTAAGTGCTCTAATTAATTGTGCCCATTTTATTAACTATAGAGTGAGAGGGATGACATTCCTGGGACCAGTTTCCACAATCATAAGAGACAGATTCATAAAATATAAAATTCAGGCTTGCTACCCAAGGAAACCTAAGTACCACCCTTACAAGAGCAGCTCTCTGGGATCACTTATCTCTTTTGCTTTTGGTTTTGCCACCATCGATTCAACAGAAGATTCAAAGGCAAACAAACCTGTTCCCAAGTGACCACCACAGTCATGTACAGCTTTGGGATCAAAATGGCGACCAAGAGGCAAAATTTTGATCCCGTTATTCTTTTCTTAAATTAGGTATTTATTGGAGTTCATCACTATCTCTATATGGAAATTTTATTATTTGCAGCTCAGCATTTCATTTCTAACCTTTATTCCCTTTTGTTCTCTAGGGATGAAGTGAAAAAGAAGAAAAATGCAACACCACTGATACTCAATCCGTTTATCTTTTAACAAGCATTTTCTCTGCTAGAATTTTTACTGACATTGAGGGGGAAATGTGAGAGGTGACTTAAGAATAAGGAGACAGGGACTTCCCTGGTGGCGCAGTGGATAAGACTCTGCGCTCCCAATGCAGGGGGCCTGGGTTCGAGCCCTCGTCAGGGAACTGGATCCCACATGCATGCTGCAGCTGGGAGTTCACGTGCTGCAACTGAGAATTCGCATGCCACAACTAAGGAGCCCACGTGCCGCAACTAAGGAGCCCACATGCTGCAGCTAAGGAGCCGGCAAGCCGCAACTAAAGGAGCCCTGGAGCCGCAACTAAGGAGCCTGCCTGCCGCAACTTAGACCTGGTGCAACCAAATAAATAAATAAAAATAAATAAATATTTAAAAAAAAAAGAATAAGGAGACAGAAATCACACTTAGAGCCAAATATAAATAGCTGCATTTTTGAAGAGGAAAAGTTCAACATGCATGTTTTTGATATTCTCGCAGAAATAACTTTCTAGCTAACTGAAGCACTGACAGATTTGCAAGACACAAACACTGTTTCCCCTATTTTACACACACAATTATGAGGATTATTACTGTTTGTTCATTCTTAGTAGGGTGTTCTCAGGAAGAAGATTCAGGGGCAAAGAATATGGAAGAAAGATATGAGATGTAAGTTGAACTGTGTAGGATGAGGTTGGCTTAGAGTAGCTATTTCAGCCCTCTGAGACACTGTCTTGCCACCAGGGCACATCACTTATAAGCCATCCAGCAAATGCTGTCTTTTATTTTGTCATGTGACTTTACTCAGTCTTTATCGTTTAATCCATTCTATGCTTTTCTTCCAGTGCTCTTAGAACTATTTATCTTAGATTTCTTTATATTAATTTTTGTCATCACTGTGTTACAAACTATTTCCGAGCGCTGATTATGTCTGTGTATGAATTTTTATGTGTGAATATGTGCGTGTTGGCACTTGATAACTTGATAAAAAGAAAGAGAGCAGTAGTTAACGTGCCCTAATAGATTTATTTGAAAAAAATCAGCATATTCATTAGATTGAAAATGGTGAATTTAAAACCTACTCTTTTTCTAAAACAGTCTCCCTATTCGGGGCTCAATAGAAATACTTTCAAATTACTGTAATTTTATTTTTAACACAGTAGCAACTCTATAAAATTAATCTTTTATCGTTATAAATATCTGACGGAAATGTTTTTAGTTAACGGCTCTCTTTGCTATTGAGCCTTTAACTAACCTTTTTTTTTCTGCATGTAATGGGGATGAGGGGGTCACACCTACCAATTCAAGAAAAGGCCAATAGGACAGATCCAGAATACTTATTTGTTCCAAGTACGTGAAATCTAAAGATGGGAGAGCATCAAACACCACAGAAATATTGCCATGGGGTCAGTCAACATCACCTTTCTTGACCTCTGAAGTGAGAGCAAACAGACACCAGAAATGCACTCCCTACCTGGTAATTTGCTCACGTTCTATATTGCTTCTAATATGTGTTGGTATGAAAGCACATTTATATAGGACATGAAGGGAAAGCACACGATACTTTAAAAACTTACACCTGGCTGGCAATGATCTCTTTTCCTTTTATTGTTAAGTATGTAGGTAGGCCAAAATATTTATCAGTTTCCCCGGAAAACACTCTTCAGTTTTGGAAGTAGCATAAGCAGCACCAACCTAGGAGCAAACACTGACTATTGTGTATCCACCACCATGCAACTGTCTGAACGCCTCCCTTTGAAAACGGACACAAGTACATTCTTCAAGACAATGTTGTCAGAAAGCTGAGCGCTGCTTTTGTGCTACTTGCCACTGGCTGCTAGAGAACAAAAATGTATACTACTTCTTCTTTTCTTTTTTCTTTTCAGAAAGGCTTCCAAAAAAAGCCCATGTGTGGAACGACATTCACCATGAAGAACTAAAGAGCCACACAAAGCAATAGTTCTGCTTAGATTAGACCCATCTTTCGTTTTGCACAAATCTTAAAATCTGAAAAAAAGATCTATTGCAACTTCAAGAAAAAATATGGTCTATTAATTATATAGAGAGGGGGAAACAACAAAAATAGCAACAAATCGAAGGACCTTGGAGTCACCTAATTTGACATACTCATACCGTCTCGGGTAGAGGGCCTTAACACACAGCAAGCACACAATAAATACACGCTGGATCTACAGAGTGTGCAGTGAAGGGCACTGAGGCCTAGAGAGACTTATCCAGGGTCACTCAGCCACGAAGTGTCAGGGCCAGTCTCTTGCTTTCAGCCCATTGCTGGCTCCATTACGTAAGCCCAGCCTCATCCTTCTCAGCAGCTTTCCCCAGTTCTAAAATGCGATAAGCAATTTGGAGACGTATGTGGCCCAACGAAACAAAGTGTGATTACCCTTATTGCTTGTCCCTCACCAATGACAAAGTAGGTACTTTCTGTTATTTTTTTGAGGAAAACAAAAATAAACATTGGAATGAATGGTTTCAAGTCTATTCAACAAGATTACTACCGTAAATTCCTCAAAAATTACATAAATGTCACGGCACACAAATATTTCACAGTAGTTATTTAACAAGGGATGTACCCCCTGTATCTATATATGTCTATGTCCAAGCTTTACGATTAGAGCTACAGGCAAGCCCGCAGAGAAATTACAGAGGACCCCTCTGATGAATTTATAGTCTGGTCTTCAATTGTGAAAAACTACCTAAGAAAAAGAAATTCACCATTCTCCGCTACCGTTTTACCTTGACTTGCCATCTTCTAAATACATTAGAAACATGGCTCTTTAGGTTTCTGGTGAGTGTGAAATATGGCTTCATCCCTCCATCCCTCTCCCCCCTCTCCTTCCATTTACCCACCTGGTCAGTGTTTATTTATGGAGCCCCTACTGCCATGCTACGAACACGACTAGGTTTTAGGACCCCGCTATTCAAAGTGTGCATCAGCAGCGTCAGCGCCCAGAACCAATGAAGCAGAACCTGCCTTTCAACAAGACCCCCAGCTGATCCGCACTCGCATTAAAGCTGGGGAAGCACCACGAAGACACAGTCCCCACCCTTGAGATGTACAGTCTGTCAGGAAACAGCCAGGGTCACAGCCTGCCTACACAGAGCAGCTGGACACATTTTTAAAAGATGCTGATCCCAGATGGCTAAAGCCCGGTGGGCATGTGACTGGGCAAATAGAGGACTTTTCACGCAAATTAGAAAAAGGAGCCTCTGCTTCCAAGCAGTCTCAACAACATGCTTGGACTCAGGGCTATAGGAAGCAGCGTGCAGGCCAGATGCAAGCAACTAGGTGACTTTTACAACAAGCAAGTGTTGTATAGTGTGTCCCTGAGACAGTCATATTTTTTTTTCTTCCTCCCTCCCTCTTTTCTCTCTCTCTCTGTCTTGCTCTCTTTTTCTCTTTCAAGAGAGATTGAAACCCCCCTCCCCTGCAAGGAAGAGATTGTATATTATTCTGGGAAGAATGAATGTTATCTATAAACAACAGAGGGTACCATAGGAACTGCCCAAGTCATGCTATGATTAGGTTTTCAGGTTTGTTTTGCAGGAAGATGACCCTGGTAGCAATGTAAGAAGGAAAAAACATAGCAGAGATATTTAAAGGAAGTCCCTCAAGGTATCTAGGCAAAAGGTAATGAGGCCCTGGAAGAGGTGAAGGTCACCAAGGAGCAAGGCTGGAAGACTCTCCGTGTAAATGGGCAGGTTGGGGTGGGAAGGGGCAGAGTGGAGGTTTCTAATTCAGGAAACCACATGGATGATGAGTCAAGAATAAAAGCAATGAACTTCCCCCAGGGGCAGATAATCCCTTCTGCTGGGAGTATCAGCAGGGGCCCGTGCTGCTCCCCAAGGCAGAGGGCATATGAGCGTCCATGAGGGGGTTCCTGTCTGAGGTCCTCCAAAGGCATTTCACACACTGAACACCCACGTGGTGAATCAACGGCACAAAGAAATAGCTAGAGTTCCATTTTCCTCAAGCATTCAACTCTTACTCCTGCAATCACGGCCACAAAACGGCACGTTTGTGTAAATAATCTGGGAATTGCTGAACCTCAGGGAAAGAAAGCACAGATGAAACCGCAACTGCTCTGGACTCACACAGTCCCGAGTTGGATTCCTGGAAGTTTCATTTTCAAAATACGACCTTGGGCAAATTACTTCTCCTCTCTAAACCTGTTTACCTACCTGTACAATGGGAGGGTCTGATGCTCTTGTCTGAGGCTCAAAGATAGGATGAACACATTTCCTGGTGTTCCCAGGATAGTCTTTTTTTATACCTGTTGCTCCTGAGTAATTATTAACAGTATCCCCTTTCATTCTAAGATGTGTGAGTTTGAAAGAAAACTGTATGCTCTCTCTTAGTCAGAGACAGTAAAGGACAGGATGTGTGGAAAGCCAGACTTGGGTTTCTAGTCATCACTTTCCCTCCTCCTATCTGTGCATGAAAGAAAGGAGATTGGCAGGCTCTTCATTACTGCAGACCCACCTAATGACACACCTGAAACACAAAAGCACCAGGGCACTCCTACTTCATGGGCATTTAACTAAAGAATCACTTTAGCAAAGTGCTTTACCCAGGGTAATCTAGCGAATAAAATTTCACTTCCATTAAAAGAAAAGGCACAATTCTTCATTTTAAGGTTACATGTGGGAAAAGGAAATTGATGGTAATCTGCAAAAATACTGCTGGAAAGTATCATACTCTGCAACACATGCTCACCTGCTCCAATTTACCTTCTCCATATACAGTGAAAGAGCTGAAAGTCAATGTGGATCACTATTATTAATATATGTTGTAATCCTAGGTGTGCTATCAATTGTCTACTTAGAATAACCTGGTTTATTGATAAAACATCTTGGCAAATTCTGATTGCTTTGTAAGTCTATTTGCATTTAAAACACTATGAATGCCCTAATTCATAAATGTTGAAAACAAAGCTAAAATATTAGTTATTAATGCCGAGAATTTCAAGGAAATGTAGCAGTGTTACTCTGACCACCAAGAAAAAGGATCTGGCAACATCAGTATTCCACAGATGTATAGTATGTTTGACGCTAGATGAGTTGTTTATTCCTAGCTTTGTCACTCTCTAGCCATGAGATCTCAAGGGGATTTCTTTGGGCTTCAGTTTCATTGGCTGTAGACTAAATAGTTTGGAAGCCTCTGTTTCCAACATTCCTTCCATCACCAAAGTTCCATGATTGCAGAGTTCCTTAGTGAAGAGGTTACTAACATATGGCACGCCTTCCGGGCTCCTCTGCGTCAACACCATCACTCTCCCACTCCCACCAAGTCCTTATGCTCCACTGGGAGGGTGTCCATACTGGCATCTCTCTGCTTCCTTATCACACCACTGTGGTGGGTTTCTGCATTCTCCTTGACTTGCTCCCCTCTGGTTCCACTTGAGAAACAAGGGGTTGCTAGGTAGGGGAGGGACACACTACAAGAATTAGGATGCTCTCCTCTCCCACCTCAATCCCCTCCTCTGTCCTCCAAAAGGTAGCCTGTCTCCCCATGCCAAATTGTCCATATAAACTGCAAAAATATAACACTAGTCAGTCAACACTTCTGTTTTTACTGCAATAAATTCTTTAGTCAAACGATTGAAGCTAAAGCTGAAAGACGATTTCCACTTGGGGCAGGTTAGTCAAGTCTCTTATTATAGTGCTGAATGAGTTTTCAGGAGAACCACTCCCTTTCTTCCTTCCTTCCTTCCTCCCTTCCTTCCTTCCTTCCTTCTTTCCTTCCTCCCTCCCTCCCTCCCTCCCTCCCTCCCTCCCTCCCTTCCTTCCTTCCTTCCTTCCTTCCTTCCTTCCTTCCTTCCTTCCTTCCTTCCTTCCTTCCCTCCTTCCTCCCTCCCTCCCTCCCTCCCTCCCTTCATTTTTGGCTGTGTTGGGTCTTCGTTGCTGCGCGCGGGCTTTCTCTAGTTGCGGCGAGCGGGGGCTACTCTTCATTGCGGTGCGCGGGCTTCTCATTGCGGTGGCTTCTCTTGCTGCGGAGCACAGGCTCTAGGCGTGCGGGCTTCAGTAGTTATGGCTCAGGGGCTCCAGAGTGCACATGGCCTTAGATGCTCTGCGGCATGTGGGAGCTTCCTGGACCAGGGCTCGAACCCGTGTCCCTGCATTGGCAGGCGGATTCTTAATGACTGCACCACCAGGGAAGTCCCAGGAGAACCAATTCTGAATAAGCTTGGCTTGAAGAGCCACAGTGGATCATCTGACCTTTACCTGCTGGTGCTGCCCTCAGGCTGACATTCCCACCAGCGGCACACAGATGGGCTTTGTGCGACCTTAGGCAACCCATGCAGGTGGCAAACTCTCCACTTTGGGAAAAGTGATGGACTAACGAAATCAGGCAGCCTCACTCCACTTGGCACCAGCCAACTGCCCACAGAGGTGGAATAATTCGTCACGGCCAATGACAGTGACCTTACATCAGGATAAAGAAAAGCATGTGTCAACTAAGCTCCTAGCCCAGACTGTTAAAGAAACAGGATTAACACTGTCCACGAATCTTCCTACTTTTCGATTCCTATGAATTCTTGTTCAGTCCACAGGAACAAACATTCTAGAAGAATTAAACATTGGGTATAAAAAGTGACGAACTTATTTCAAGAAACTATTTAAAAGAATGGTGCTTCCTCTGATTTAGAAGACAGTATTTATAGCCGGATTGTATCAGAGAATGAACATTACAATTACCATTCTGTCCTTGCCACATTTTGAGGACTCCTCTAAGATAATTAGTATGATTGCTTAAGGCTGTGGGAGTATACCTCTCCTTTTTTTTTTTTTTTAATTTTTATGCTGGAAGTGTTGTTGTTGTTGCTATTTGGGTCAAAAGCTTAAAATTTCTCAGAAAGATTTTTCAAAAATAATTCCGGGAGGCAAATGAAGGAATTGCCAGGGAGATCTCGAAAAGGAAGGGGCACCGAGGCACTCAGGCTGAGTCACTTTGGGACAGATAATGAACTGAAGATTTAAAGTCCCCCTAGACAAGAAATGAGAACCTCTGGCGTGATCAGTGAGGGAGACACTGGTTAAAGGAGGAAAGGAGTATTTGCGCCATGGTACTAAGAAGTTGACATGGGGCTTGGACGGACTCCACAGATGGTGGGCCACTCTGGGCTTCCCTAGGCTGCAAGTCTGGAAGAAGAATCCAGGCTGCTGCCATTCCAAAGAGCAGCTCTGCCCTGAGTGTCCCTGTATCATTATGTAGCCTGACTGAGCTCAGATCAAATGTTATTGAGGACTAACGACTGCATGCACTTTGTTCTTGGTTGTTGGAAATTCACTTATACACCTGGGCACAGACAGGAAGTCAGCAAAGACCATGCTACAATCACCCATATGAGAAATTGATAATTGGGCTCTAAATTAATAAAGTGTTGACAGTGATCTAAAGATCAGGACAGAAGATCATGTGGAAGTGAAAGATACTACAGGAACACAGAAAACCCCTGAATCATTGGTTTAAGACATATGAGGCGAAAAGGACAGAAAAGTGTCAGATTCTGGCTTGGGCAGAACCATCAGGGCTTTTACCTTCAAGGAGCATCAGAAGTAGGAAAGAATTTGGTGTTCTAAGCTGTGGGAACCTAAAGATATAAAACATAAGCAAAAATGTTAGAAAATGTTAACATGGAAAAACACTTTATGGAAGTTGGGAAAATGAAATTCATGCATTGCTTTGATTTTTTCAGATCTGATATTGCCATTTAGAAATACAAACACATTATCATCAAAACATTAAACTTGATTATTTGCTTATAAAATGATTCTGTTCTCTGTATTTATGGAAGTAAAGACATGGAAGAAAAAAAAAACACACACCTAAAACTTTTCTCTTGGAAGTGGGGCGGGGGGGGGGGGCAGGAGATGAGATTTGAAAAAAAAGAATCCTCTCTGCAGTCATTCATATTACAATCTTTCGATCTCATTGTAGAAGATTTATAAAAAGTCGAGAACAGAAATAAAATGACCTAAAATCCAATAAACCACTATTTAATATTTGCTGAATTTTTTCTGCATATGAATATATACACATACTATTTTTTCATAGCTGTGATCATATTCTACACACAATACAATATTGTTGTCTTTATTTGGATTTTAACATGTCAACTGCACATTCCACAGTGACAGCTACAGACACCATTGATAGTTGAAAGATCTAGGTCTAATTTAGGGAGAACTATTCCATGAGTGTGGCACCTTCAGGAGCCAGCTAAGGACAGATATTCCCGGGGGCAAGAGGCAGGAAGAGAAGCAGATACAAGGTAAGGGGGCAGGAGGATCACATCACTCAGCCTGGGGTGGCTAGATGATACCCTAAAGAACAGCTAGAAAGAGACATAAGCTGAAGAGTCCTTGCAGATATTTTGAAAATGTCAAGGACAATATAAGGATAAAGCTTTTTGCTTCAGGAACGTCACATGAAGAAGCTCTCAAGGAATCTGTTTCTGGTTAATTCACTATTGTATTTATCAAACTCTTCCATGGCACTACTATGTATTCATGACACCTCCATGAGGTGGATTCTATTATTATTCTCAGTATGTAAACTAAAAAGTAATACATGTTTTTGCATTTCTAATTTCACTTAGGGGCTTTGGGATTTTAAGAATTCAGAAGAACAGTAATGCCCAATAGGACTTTACTATATTATGCATTTGTTATACATACTTCCCATGCTTTCCCTTCTATATCAACCACCATCACATGAACAACTTTATTCATAATTCTCTAGTTGGAAAACGATCCAGCCTTCTAGCCGTTTTGCTGTCCTTATAAGCCAACATTAAGAACCACAATTAAAACAACATAAAAAGGTTCAATCATAACTATATTTGGGATAAACCAGCATCTGAGATTTTCAAACCTACAATGATGTTTTCTTAGACTGCTTCATACAAATGATTTATGGCAGCAAGGAAGAAAAAGATTCTGAACAAAATTGAGTCTCACAAAATGATACAAATGACATAAAACAGTAGGGGTAGTATCATATCCCCACAACCAAAAACGTAATGCAGTTCTCATGTTGGCAGTGAAAAAAGGAGAGTATAATTACAGGAATTGTAAATTTATTGACTCCATTAAGAGAGAGAATTTTTAACACTTTAGTGCTTTGTAATAGTATTTTTGGATGGAGCATATTTTAATAAAAAGTAGTTGATTTTTATGTACCTGTGAAAAAAAGCACTACAAAAATGACTCCATTTGGTGATGGAAATGGTTGGTGAAACAGTTCCTGATGGTGCAGTCTCTCCTGTAGATCTGTCTCTCCTGCATCTCCTAGGCTGCATCAGACTGAAGATTACAAACAGAGACACTGAGCTGGTATGCCAGACAAAGGAATCATGCAGTAGGAGCAGAACTCATCAGACATCGATGTGTACTCTCTAAGTCATGGAATAAAAGTGTATCCATGTTTCCTAACTGCTAGGTCTGGTTTTTGTTTGTTTGTTTGTTTGTTTAACTGTGGATTACTAGTTTTAATAGAAAACAAGATTTTGTTTAATGAATTAAAAATGTTCTTTTAATAGCTCTATTTTGCTTCTGGGTTTAAATATATATTGTGACATTTATTGATTGAGGGATAATGAAGTACATAAAACTGTACTGAAGGGCTTCCCTGGTGGCGCAGTGGTTGAGAATCCGCTTGCCAATGCAGGGGACACGGGTTTGATCCCTGGTCCGGGAAGATCCCACATGCTGCAGAGCAACTAAGCCCCATGCGCTAAAACTACTGAGCCTGAGTGCTGCAACTACTGAAGCCCACGTGCCTAGAGCCCATGCTCTGCAACAAGAGAAGCAATTGCAATAAGAAGCCCGTGCACCGCAACGAAGAGTAGCCCCCACTCGCCGCAACTAGAGAAAAGCCCGTGCACAGCAACAAAGACCCAACACAGCCAAAAATAAATAAATAAAATAAATACATTTATGAAAGAAAAATTGTACTGAAAATACATTCTTATAGAAATCAAAACTCACACTTGTATTGGACAAGGGTATCCTAAAGATCTAAGCTCTGACAAAAATATATTGGGACATTATTATTGATTTACACAAACATTTATGTTTTGGAGCTGAAATATTACCAGAAAGATAATCTATGAATTCATCATTTGTCATCTTCCCTGCTATGAACATTAGCTGATATTCTGTCTCATATTCTTAACATTCTCTCTCTCTCCCCCCATATATATATATATATATATATATATATATATATATATATATATATAAAACAAATATATACATATATTTTATTGTATCATTTACAGCATGATTCATGATTATAGAATTCTAATATAACATATCTCTCATCCCAACAGAACAAAAGATTAATACAACTAGCTTAAAATGTGACTTGCAATTGTCTCTAAATATCAGCTACAAATGAGTCCATAACAGAAATTTTCTGCATTGTATTGCTAACCACTGAATTACTTAGCCAAAGGAAAACGGAGTAAGGATGGTATGAAACAAAGTACCTAAAAGGGGAAAGAGCTGGATCGTGGTTAAAAAGAAGAGCAAAATGAGGATACTCTCTATCTACAGTCTTTCTCTTTCATTGCCTTTTTGTTCAGTCTCACTTTCTCCATCTCTAATCAAGAACTCAGTGGCAGCTTGTGCAATGAACACACAGATTTATCACCTCCAAATAATGCCAGCCCATGTTTCTCCAAAAAAAAAAAAGGTGACTCTGAGTAACAAAAATATTTTATGTTTATAGTGAGGCTTGAACTTTTACATTTACATTATTCTTACGGAGCAACGCTGGACGACGTAGAGAGGCAGTGTAGGACAGTCCAGTGATTCTCAGTGGTTCTCCAGGTGATTACCAGTCCAGCAGCAGCATCACCTTGAAACTCAGAAATGCAAATTCTCAGGCTCCACCCCAGGCTTACTGAATAAGAAACTCCAGGGAGGGGCTTCCCTGGTGGCGCAGTGGTTGAGAATCCGCCTGCCAATGCAGGGCACACGGGTTCGAGCCCTGGTCTGGGAAGATCCCACATGCCGCGGAGCAACTAGGCCACAACTACTGAGCCTGCGCGTCTGGAGCCTGTGCTCCGCAATGGGAGAGGCCGCGATGGTGAGAGGCCCGTGCACCGCGATGAAGAGTGGCCCCCGCTCGCCGCAACTAGAGAGGGCCCTCGCGCAGAAGCAAAGACCCAACACAGCCAAAAATGAATGGATAAATAAATAAATAAATTAATTAATTAAAAAAAAAGAAACTCCAAGGAGGAGGTCTGAGAACTTGTATTTCTAACAAGTTTCCAGCTGAGATATAGCTGACTCAGGAACCACACTTTGGAGCTGATAGATTGGAACAAAGATTCGGAAGCTAGGCTCAGCCCTTCACCAGCTGTGAGTAAGCTTGAGGAAGTTTAACTCAGTTTTCTCATCTGTAAATGGGGCTGAGGTACTGAATACCTCATAGAATTTCGTCAAGGGTTAAATGAATCAACCACTTAAAACTCTGCCTGACATCTAGTAAGTCCTGTATATGTGTTTTTAAAATAAAATATGTGAAATCCAATGCATCTGTTATATTTTACCCACACAGTCAACTCAGTTTACCTGCTTATACTCTGTCAGCATTTTATTTCCAGATGGCTGAAAGAAATCAGTTAAACCCAGTGGTCCCCAGTCACTGCTTACTGTTAGAAATACCTGTGGAGCTTTTTAAAATTTACTGATATCATGATTTTGATTTATTTGATCTAGGCTGAAGCTCAGGTATTAGAATATTTTAATTAATTAATTAATTTATTAATTAATTAATGGCTGTGCTGGGTCTTCGTTTCTGTGCGAGGGCTTTCTCTAGTTGTGGCAAGTGGGGGCCACTCCTCATCGCGGTGCGCGAGCCTCTCACTGTCACGGCCTCTCTTGTTGCGGAGCACAGGCTCCAGATGCGCAGGCTCAGTAGTTCTGGCTCACGGGCCTAGTTGCTCCATGGCATGTGGGATCTTCCCAGACCAGGGCTCGAACCTGTGTCCTCTGCATTGGCAGGCAGATTCTCAACCACTGCGCCACCAGGGAAGCCCTAGAATATTTTAAATGCTCCACAGGAAATTCTAATGTTCAGCCAGGATTGGAAACTTTTACCTTGACTCATAAATAAATGGTATGTTTCTAGAATACAATGGTCATATTTGGGATCTTTTGTGAATCAAAATAAAGATCCTTATACCGAATAGAGCAAAGCTCTAGTGCCATATACAGAGCTGTTTAAAAACTTAGGCTGATTGCATAATATGCTTGCAAACTCAGTAACATCTGGATCTTGACATATCTCAGGCCTTAGGTGTAAAATAAACCATATATATTCAGGGTGGTAAAATGTATACTTTCAGGCAAGTCACTTTGGTGTGTACAGAATTTTAAACACCTGACAGACTGAAGAGTTGATCCTTCAATCCTGGCAGTACTAGGGAAAACACAATATAGCGAATTCTTGGCATTTAAGGGTTTAACATTATCAGTTTTTCATCCTGAAGGTCCATAGGTAGGGGGATTTGTACTTTACAGAAACACAGATTTGAAGGAGTCATGCCTTGGGGCTGGCAAATTGGATTCGAGCTGCTGTGCTAGTGATTGAGCCTAGCCCACTGCACAGCATTCTTCCCCATCATCACACATCACATTTCCAATGATGAAAATATGGAGGTTTGTGCACAGATAACAGGCAACATACCAGAAATAAAATGTCCGTGAAAGTTGAAATGGTAGCTATAAAAAGCTACTCACAGCAAAAATCAGTATTTCACAGGAGCAGAAGCCTGTCCAAACGTTTTCATGTTCCCAAGCCTGGAGATTTCTAAAGATCTTACAAGTATTCCTTTTGAAGATATCAAGGATACATTGTACACAGAGTTTAAGGCTCTCTTATAATGCTACGTATTTCACTTAGATTTAATAAATCCTCAAGTTAATGAAATGTAAAGAAGCAATGCTTCTTATATGAATCAGAAGTTAGATGCATTTTTCATCTAAGTTAGGAAAAAAATTGCATGTAAGTGTCCATCCACTATAAAGATTATATCTCCCTAAGCCTCAATACAGATCTTATGAAGTCTGAGCTTCACAAACCGTCAGTATAAAACCCTCTGGGCAGAATGAAAACCACAGATTAGATTGTGGTTTTACCTGGGTTTTCCCTTGAGAAATTTTAGAACATATTTCTAATGAACTGTAAAAGCTAAAGAAGCAACAGCTCTCAATAGCTGTTCCCCCTCGGTGTGCTATTGTTAGCATGCAGGCAGGATGAAGAAAATCAGGTGGAGATATATACATTTTTTTCTTAATCCTAGACTGAGGTATCCATTGCACTGGAAACACAACTCTTTATGGTGGAAGTTTTGACTAACGGAAAAAATAGTCAATTTTTTGTCAGGAAGTTAAATGAGAAACAATGGTGACTAAATCAAACCCACGTTCTCTAGAAGCCACGGCTAGTTTTCGAAGTCACTACAAAAATAAGGTTCTAGAGCATTTCTTTTAGACAAATCCAAGGAAAACAATTCAGAAGCAGCTAGGTTTGCTATCGATACCCATGATCTCTCAATGTTTCTCTTTATCAGAGCAGTTTTGCGGGTTTTTAAGGTAACTCCAACTCCAGTAGTTAAAAGCCTTTTTTCTGTGGGAAATTATAAGCGATGGTTTCCCGAGCAATTTTGAACTTCCCATTCTCTACCCCACCTCCTTCAACTTCCTAATACCCAGTCTTTAGCCCACATCCTCTTCTGAGACTCTGCAAAGTTTTCAAGCCATTTATGGGTCAAACAAGAAGACTGTGAAGACTAAATGAGAGGATGTATGAAACCTGTGTACCACAATGTCTAGCTCTAAGTAAGTTCTAGATAATTATCAGAGTCCAATCTCTTGTCAATTTCCCACCCAGTATTTTCATCTGCACATTGCTTTACAAAGTATTACATATGCAAAATTTTGTTTTTGAAAATTACTTTCTCCAGAATAGGAAACTTTGTTCTTTAGAGAAGAAGCAAAGATAAAGTCTTCTTTGATAGAAATGTTCCTTATACATTCCCATGAATGTTCCCATCAGTAATGATGGGAAGAAAAAAAAAAGAAAAACTTGAACTCCTGAAATTTGGAAATAGAGGGAAAAAAATGCTTGACCAACATACTTACCTTTAAGTCTCAATATTGTGTGTTTTGTATATGTTTAATAAAGATTTTAGAGCTCTTCTTGCTGGACCCAACTTCAAACATATTAATTTGTCTCTTACTTTTACTGAAAACATTTTATTGGAGAGTTTTCTACCAAGAATTTCCATTTTGCAATGGTAGGGTCACAGTGTTTTCAAACCTTCTCTTCTTACTGCTTTCAATAGCAGATCACCCCCTAGTGGAGATGCAGTATAGAATATCAACACATTTCTGTGCTTCACTGGTGAAAATTTAAAGAAACTCCGTGACACTTAAAATGATATTTATACTCCTAAGCAAAGACTAAAGAAGACTATTTGTAATCAACATAGATTTCCAAATTATACAGTGAGTCTGCATTTGTGTAAGAATAGATGAATAGTTTTAAAGTTTCTTAGACATCCATCCCAATTCACAAATTAATACCTATTTTCATTAGAACTTTTATCTTCTCATTTTATTTTCAAAGAATGGTATAACTATTAAGGTTACTTACAAACTGTAACTATAGTAGATTGCAATCTTCTTTCTGCCCAAGAAACTTGGGCTAAGACATACTCAAATGAGTAATACCCATGCTTTAGATTATTTGGACCCATTTGTAGAAGAAAGTGTCCACAAAATATGAAATTAATATTTACCTTTTACTGATTGGAGGCTATATGTCAGGACTATGCTGAGTGCTGGACAGACATTATTTCATTAATAAACCTTTAAAAATACTTCTAGATAAAAATGCGAAATTATTGTCTCTGTGTGTGAATCCACTTTTGGATTATGAACTTTTGAGTTCATAATACAGCATGTGAATGTTCTAATAAAAAGCATAAGTACCAATGCAGTTATTCTTTTAAATGGCGTATAATCTTATCACATTTACAAAGCAAGTCCAACAAGTTCAATCTCACCATTGGCCAAACCTCACATTAATGCCTCACAGTCTCATGTACATATGATTTTGTTTTTATGATAATATGACGACAATGCATTACAACTTAGATTAATTGTTAAAACTCCAATCTGACGTAACTGGAAAATTACCACTTACAATAAATTAGCCAAAGGAAAAGTTATTTGTATTAAGATACTTTGCATAGACTCTGGATTGCCCTATAAAATGTATAATATACACACAAATATAAAGCTATAATATAAAACGTTAATGCAGGAGGACAATTTTTTAAAAGGATTCTCCGGAATTACGCATAGAAATTCCAACAGGAGCATGATGTTTACAGGTAACTTCAAACATATCATTAACACATTTAAATATATATCTGGGTGCATTTTCATTATGTAAAAAGTTTTTACAAGCACTTTAAAATTAAATGTCCAGTAACTAGAGTGTATAAACTCTAGGGATATTAATTCTTGCCCCATCTAGCTTTCAAGACTTTTGGGAGTACCAAAATTTCTTTTAAAAATGTATCAAAGTCTTTTATAATTATAAAGAATTATAAAATTGCCAGGTGTTATTATGCTTGTAGTCAGATGAATTGTTTTGATAATAAAAAATATTTCTCACTGTAAGTACTGAAGGACTCTACCAGCCTTATGTAAGAGTGTGCTAAACAATGAAACAAACATAACCTCTTGCACTTCTGCTTTGGGGGAAAGGAAGTCAGGGAGACTGAGAGAAGAGTAAACTAGTCAACTGATTAATTGTGGGTAGAGGTGGAGAGGCTAGAGGCTGCTTTGCATGTAGGATACAAATAATTAGACCTACTTATTAAACCGAACTGACTTGACTGATCAAATATCACTAAGTTTTACACTGTATCTATTCCAGTCTAATTTCTGACTTCTGAGTCCTGCCAGCGTCTGTTGTATAAATTGGCAAAACATATGTTGACAATACATATTTGTAAGAGTGAAGTTACAGCTACCTAACAGCGCATTTTCAAAAGTGATATATGTGTGTATAAAGCAGAAGGAAATCAACTTATTTTCAAATTTATTTTAATGTCAGTACCATTCCCCTTATGTAGATATATAATAGCCCTCTAAGGAATGCTTAATTATTCAGTAAAAGGGACTCAGCAAGTCACCTTCATTTTAAAATATATACTACTCACTTTGCTGAGCTAGTGGGAACTCTATATTACTATTATTAACATTAGCTATCGTAACATTGTGAAGAAGGTCAGGAGAATTTACCCTTTACATAATGCTTGGATGGCAAAACTGCAACTCAGATCAGTTTTATCTCTGTTTTTACAGATGAAGAGTAAAGAGTTAAGGCTCTGATACAGATAATACAAGTTATACAAATAGAAATCATTTTTCTTTGAAAAAGCACAACATGAACTGAAGCAACCATTACCAATATTATGCTTTATTAAGCATTTTAGTAACCTTAATTACTCATGTTTTAGTAAAAGACCTAAGATCCTTCAATGGCAAAGCCAGAAATGGACCGTTATGGGGACAAAATGACAATAATTAACTGTCATTCAATCTCAACTCTTTAAAGCATAGTCAAAGCATAAACAAAAAAGGTCACTGAGATTCTAGAGCATATGCCACATAAAAGCTGCTTCAATTAAAATTATCAACCTTCCTGAGTATTCATCCAGAGCTGGATTGATTCCGACTGTAATTTTTCTAACCAGGTTAATTTCCAGGCTTTCTTGCCCATGCAGCTAATAACTATAGTAAGTGGTGCGGTTTGAGGAAGGTATCATGACCGCCAGAACATGACAGCCGAGAATAAAAATCTGTCTCTAGAGACAGGCAAACATAACCATACCGATGTGTCATACAATTATGAATATTTATAGCAGATGATGCCAAGTCACGTCAAGGACAGGTTAAACTGTGTTCAATACCTTCCTGCCAACAATCCCTTCTCCCACCTATTCCACTTTATTTTTCTTTATATACCTTTATCACCACATTTATTTATTTGGTTATGGGTTTACTGTCTGTATCCCTGCAGTAGAATGAAAGCTGCTTGAAGGCAGGGACTTGATCTACTTTATTCCCTGCTGTATCCCCAGTTCTTCGAACAGTGTCTGGCACATACAAGTGTTCTAAGTAATTGGTGGTCCTGTGGGGTGTGGTTTGTCCTCCTGTACTGCCAGGGGCAATATGCCCTAAACACAAAGAAAAGAATTTTGTGATCATTTACAGTATTCAAAAGCACTAAAACTACGGGAATTAATTAAAATGCATAAGCGCATGACAGTGTGATACACCCACTTAAGTTATCAAGAAGCTAAGCAATGTCTCTTCATACTATTAATAAAATAAAATTCTCTTTCAATTAGTATGGCTGATTAAATGCATCATGTGGTACAGTAAAATAATATAATTGGTAGCTATTTTTCTAAAAGGAGCCTGAGACACTTATTCTCATATCTAAATCCACTTGGGCTTGTTTGCTTTGAGAAGCTAAATAAGAATCTCAATCAGAGTGAAACACTTTCACATATTCAAAACAAAAAATATCTAAAACCAAAAATAAAACCCTAAAACTCTGTTCAATAGAAACAAAAGACCAACATCCTAGTTTTAGGGGCAATTCTAGGAAAAGATATTTTGACAGAATTACAACTGTACATACGCAGACCAATTATTGGGTCTTTGAGAACAGAATACTTGAATTGCTACATACCACCTTTTCAAGAATAATATGACATTTGCCTGTGTTTTAATAACCTTGTTTTAAATTTGATGTCTCCATAAAATAATCTGGAGATAATCCAATGCTCAAGAAAATGGCATGAATGTAACTGAAAAATGACTGAGGATAGATACTTCAGTGAACTGTTAGAATTTCAACCAGGGTCAAGAGGCTGTACCTGTAAATATAATTTTAAAATAGTTAGTAGCTACTATATAGGAATATGCATAATATAATATGACGGCATAACCACAAACTATTTTCAGAATGAAACAGTGCATATGATTAAAAATTATGTTTAATTCCATGTCACTTTGTCCTGAGAGTGTGTTAATTCATGCAGGCCTTTCTTGAGGTTAGTAATACATCTCTCTGTCTGTCATCTTTGTAGATAGTTGGATCTGGATTGACTCAGAAAATTATGAACTATGCCACGTGCAAATATCAACATGAAGCATTAAATGAATGGCAAACTCTACTTAGCGAGGGACAATTTCTATCTCAATGAACCACTCTGGTAGTGAGACTGAATCATTTTGTTTAAACATTAGATATTTGATATAAAACAGTACCATGCAGTTCTGAAATTATTGTGTTCAAATTATTTTTAAGAGAAGAGTGAAAAGGGAGCAAAAAACTAAAAAACGAAACAAAGAAGTGGGAGGGAGGGTGTGCATAGGGCTGTATTGCTGAAAGAGCTCACACTTTGTTTTCCTCAATCTCAAACTCATACTTTCCACTTCAATTGATCACCACATTGTTGTCACATTAATCATCCCTAAAAACTACTAAGGCCACCTGCTCAAAGAGTAAGAATGGTTGTTTGGACTTGATGAATCTAACCCAAACTTCCATATCAACTGAGGCCTTTGATAACCTGGCCTTATCATATCAGTCTCACACTAGGATTTATGATAGCACCTTAAAAAAGAGGTCCTAGAAAATCTGGTGTCCTAATCACCCCACCCCATGCCTTTGTTCAGGGCAAGGCTCTTCCTTCTCTCTGGTTACTGACATCTCACACTATGAGACCAGGAGCCCTGGGCCACTGCTAGGGCTTTTGTTGTGAAGTCTCTCCTGAAACAAAGGTAATCTCTTCCTCCATCTCCCAAGCCCCCAATTTTTCTTTTTGAGTCTCATTATGTTTCACCAGCAAAGCACATTGCCATGATGGAAGGTGGTATTTGAAAACACGTTTAGTTAATTTGATCAAGAGTGTTCCTTCATTCCGGAAGCCACATATGTATGTGTGAGAGCGCTCTTCGGTGAGAAAGAATTCCCGTAAGAAAACATCACAGCTGAGATGTGCTGAAATATGTGTTTAACCAACAGCTTCAATTTTAATCTGCTGGCAAATATTATAGAAGTATATTTTTACTAATGTGAATAATCAAGGTATGCATGCCTCTGTGGAATTTTATGGACTGGTGATATAAACAGTAAAAGGTAAGCCTCCTAAAGCAAACCCCCCCCAAAGTTAATATAAAAATGTGATTTCAGGTTTAACTACCAAAATAGCAGATGCATTTGGCCATTTATGAAAAAGGAATGCTTCAATAAGTCCATCAACACATACTTATTCTCTGCCTAGTAGGAGCTGCTGTGCTTAAAATATAAGACACTCTGAGGAAAGAGAATCCTGGCAACCCCATTAGCAACAAATTATCACAGAGCAAACAATGTATCTTCACCCACTCAGAAATGTGCATCCTGGCAGGTACAAAGCAAAGGAGAGCCAGAATAAGGAAGGTATTTTACAAACAGAGTGAAGTGCAAATACTAAAAGTAAGGTTTGCCTATATATTAGAAGCTAATGTCCTCAGGCAAACTTATGCATAACATTAAGAATTCCCTATTTGTAGTAGTAAATGCGTATGCACTTTAAAACTGTTCACACAGAAAAATATTTCATTTTTCAGTAAAACAATTTTTATATACCCATATACATATATCTTTTTTTTCTTCTACCACTGAGATTTTCCTCTCTTATCTGATAACACAATGCTACCTAATTTTCTAAGTCTCAAGAATGCTCAGCAAAAAGGTGGAACATGAATGGACCAAAATATAAAAAGAAGATAATTATAATAATAATGAAAGTACAGCTCAAAAAGGGAACATTTAAGAATGCCTTATAAGACACACTTGGCCTTCACACATTTACCTTACTTTCTGCTCTCACTGTGGTACAATGCCATAGAAGCACAAGACTCATTGGAGTGACTTTAATATAATCTTCCTAATATATTAATCTCAGAATTCCACAGATGCCTTCACTTCCAGATTGCGTACAACCCATCTCCTGCATACGTAGGTGTGTCACACAACTTGTTGCAAATATGGCCAGAAGGCTAAACGAGACCATAGAGTATGCTGTTGCTAGAAATTTTCAACATTCTAGAAATGGCTCTGCAAGTGCATGGCTTATTCCCAGTAGGAGTCTATTAGTTTCTGCCATATGTTCATCTGGCTACATCCATAGTTGCATCTAGGCATAAGGAGGCTGAGCAGTCCTATTTTTCTAGGAGGGCATGTGATTCATTTTTTTGTTAGGCAAATAAATAACTCTTCTGTTGCCCTTTGAGTTACTTGGTAAATACTTTCCTTTTCAACTGGAACACTCTGCTAGAGCCATTATAATAACTTTTCTCAGAGAACAAGCTGCTAGGAAAACATGTAGGTAAAAAGGTCCACAAAAAAATGGAGAATAAAGTTCTGAAATAACAGGGGCCAGAAGATATCTGGCACCCCATTTCCATATTCCTTCTCCATAACCGGGCCCATATGCAGAAGCTTAAATACTAATTAAACCATGTTCATAACTCATGCTTTGGCTTTAGATTCAAGAATTATTCGTGGTCACCAACATTACCTCATCCTATGAATCATGTTCTTATATCTAGCAGATAAAATATCAGGCACGGGCTTAAACACCAGCAAGGTAAGTAGCCCCAACTCAAGGTGAAACCACCACCTTGCTCCTACTCTAGAACAAGCAAACACGGTCACTGATACAATGACTGAAGATCACTATTGCTCACTAAGTTGAATTTCTGTTTGTAGGAGGAGAGTGGTTAAAATACAAAGAGAGAATCTTTCTCAATAGTTAACGCCCAGTAAGTTTTTTGAATTATATTAAAAGATTTTAAATTACACTGATTTATTAAAAGTAAACATTTTACTGTTGTTTAATTACTACAGTATTCAAGATTGATGACAAAAGATAATTTTTGAAACATTTTAAAATCCCATATTGATAAGATACAATGAAAATATATCGGAATTCACACTTGTGATAGATATTGAGCTCAGTTCTTTGTGTGCATGTGTGTGTGTGCCTGTGTTTCTTCTTTTCAGCTTTACTGAGATATAATTGACATACAATACTGTGTAAGTTTAAGGTATACAACATGATGATTTGATAGAACTATATACTGTGAAATGATTACCATAAATAGGGTTAGTTAATACTTCCACTGCCTCACATAATTACCTTTGTGTGTGTGTGTGGTGTGAGAACATTTAAGATCTACCCTCTTAGTAAATTTCAAGTATACAACACAGTGTTGTTGACTACAGTCACCATGTTCTACAGTAGATCCACAGGACTTATTCATGTTATAACTGGAAGTTTGTACCCTTTGACCAACATCTTGGTGGAAAAAAATGTAAATGACATCTTCAAGGTAATAATGAAGCACTTCAATGTGATAATACCATGAACAATGCTGTTTTTCTTGGTACAGTCTTTTTTTCAACATCATTACCAGCTGCAAAATGCAAAAGTAAAACAGTGCTTGGAAATAGTCTGATCATTTAAAACAAGTTCAGAGGGAGCAACCGAATTTTGAGAAGGCTCATTAAAAATTAAAGAATGATATAGAGTTAGAGTTAATATGGCTTAATTTTCAACCAATGGCAGATTCCAAATACTTCCTAAATCAAAATACTGAAAATAATTGCAATTAAGTGATTTCCCAACATTCTTTTATTATACAATGACAGAACTATGTACCTATATGTGAAATTTCTAAATATATGGATTACTTGATCTACTTACCCAGTATTCTCCTTGAAGAATGATACACTATGAAAAATATCTTGTAGGCTTGATTGATATGGCAAGGGTTTTTGGTGACATTTTTTTCCCAGGAAAAACTTTTGGGCTGTGTAGTGTTTCTCAGAAGCTTGTAATAATTGCTGAATTGTTGGAAACGATGAGAAATACATGCTATATTATTCTATGGGGGAAGTGATAAAGTAAAAGATGACATTTATTTGGTCTTTAATCTGGCTGGAATTATTCTTTGACAATGTTAAATTGACAAACAAAACAAAACAAAATCATGGAGCGTATTGCAAGATTTCGCAGCAGTGTGATCACTAGTGAGAAAACGGGACTATAAAGAAATAGTCCACTGAACGCCAGCTCTTCAGAGATACTCCAGCTGCCAGATAATTGCTAGCAGTCTTAGTTTTCAATTTAAGAGCACTTTACGGGGTGTTTATTATATTTAGATTCAAAGAGATAGTTCATACCTCTGGGGCAACTCAACTGGAGAAATTTAGACCAGATAAGTGAAAATTTTGTATTTCAAGGCAAAGTTGAGGTGAACTTTTTCATGGCTGGTACAGTTGATGTTTGAATGAATTGGGAGCTTGGGATTAGCAGATGCAAACTATTACATATAAAATGGATAAACAACAAGGTCCTACTGTATAGCACAGGGAACTATATTCAATACCCTTTGATAAACCATAATGGATGGACTTCCCTGGTGGCACAGTGGTTAAGAATCCACCTGCCAATGCAGGGGACACAGGTCGAGCCCTGGTCCGGGAAGATCCCACATGCCGCGAAGCAACTAAGCCCGCGAGCCACAACTACTGAGCCTGCGTGCCACAACTACTGAAGCCTGAGTGCCTACAGCCCATGTTCTGCAACAAGAGAAGCCACTGCAATTAGAAGCCTGTGCACCGCAAGGAAGACTAGCCCCTGCTTTCCACAACTAGAGAAAGCCCGCACGCAAGCTATGAAGACCCAATGCAGCCAAAAATAAATAAATAAATACATACACACATACATACCATAATGGAAAAGAATATGAAAATGAATGTATATATATATGTATAACTGAATCACTTTGTTGTACAGCAGAAATTAACACAATATTGCAAATCAATTATACTTCAATAAAATATACTTATAATGAAATACCAGCTTCATAAGGTTAGTTTGAGAATTAAATGACACAATACACGCAAAGCACTTAACCCAGTGCTTGGAGAATAATAATAAGCACCCAATAGCAGCTACTTTTTTTAACTACTATCACTAAGGGGCCTAATTTGACTCTTTTATTCAAGCTTTAGGTGGAATCTAGAGAAAAATCAATAATCAACTAACAGATACTTTGATAAATATGTGTATATAACCGTAAAACATATATGTGAGTTATATGTCTAAATCTTTGAATTATGTTGAAAGAATACACTGAAAGCCCTTTTTGTCTCTGTCCTTCTGTGAAATTTTCTCATCCCTTCTCCCTGTGCTCATAAAAACATTCTCCTGCCAACCCTCAATATTTTCCCAAATACAGTATATATATTTCTAAGTTTCTCCTGCACAGCTTTCTCTATTTCTTGTGATCATATTTCAAATAAAGTAAATAAACGGCAGATGACTAATGAGTCCAGGGACTCATTAGAGGTCTGGGCAGAGTCTATGACTGAGCGTGCTTTAGCCTGTACCAGCGTTTCTGCTATATTTGCCAGTCAGCTCTGAAAGGTTGGCAGACTCTGGTTTCAAGAGATTGACATAGTTCTTATGTGCCATAGATTAACTCACAATTTTAACCTGAGAATCTGTGCTAGGACAATCCTCTGGAAATGTTTCGTCATTTGCCTCTGACCCAACTCTAGGCTCACAAATGGAATTGATAATAAGAGACATCTCCTCACATGGGTATAAAAGAAATGAAGAGATGGAATGCTTAACATCACTTTTATAGGTAATTACTTGCATATAAAGAGAATAAATTACATTCTAAATAGAATCATTCTCACACATTCATGTGTGAGCCAATGGGTTCATTCACTTATAAAGGTAGGGGAAATTTGTAGTTCATTGTCACTGCTAAACCATGTAATTTTTGAGAACTATATAAGACTTTATACAACCACTACATCCCTGGCATCTGTGGTAAAACGTGGTCCAGTTTTAGTTAAAGAAAGTATTACTAACAATGAACACATCTACTTGCCTCCATATTGCTACCAGCATGCCAAAGGAGGTGTGGAGAAATGGAAAGCATTGCCTTTCAAATACTTTCTCACAGAGACCTGTTTGGAAAGGAGCACTGGAAATGCCAGTAAGAAAAACAAATTCAATACAATTATTCCGTTTTTATCAACTGCCAAACAAACATCATCAGTCTTCAAACCAGTTTGTAGGAGGTAGAATCAAGGTTTATTTTAGATCTATACAGCTGCATGACTCACTGGGGGGAAAATAAATGTGTTGATTTACCAATATGTATGTCATTCACAGGCACTGCTCTGCACAACTGCTCTTGAGCTCTGCATGCTTAGTAGAGAATGAATTTAAATCTGTCCAGGTTCACATTTAGGGTTGTGCTGCAAAGTCAAGTCAAGCCCATACTATAAAATAAAGGCATGTCTTAAGGGAAAATTCTAAAACAGTTAAAAAATTTCAGAGACATTAATAGATAGTTTCTGACTGCAGAAAATGAAAAGCAAATGTCACTACTCACTGTTATTCCAAGTTAAAATACTGACCAAGTGTTCTTTCTAACTTTAATTCTAATTTTATGCTTTCTAAATATCTCGATGATTTCTTTCAGTTGATAAACTTGTATAAATTTGATGTTTTTTTCGCCTGGGCCTGAGAAAACAGAGTCAGGAATTAGGGTTTTCAGATGTCACTTGCCTTACCCTCACTTTCTGAACTCTGCCAGAGCCACTTCCGTTGGGTAATAGTTCCAGAAGAATCAGAAGGATTAGTATGTACAAGTTGCTATGTTGAGTAATTTACTTAAATCATCTCACGTAGTTCTCTCCCCAGGAGCTTGAGGTAAGTATCATTATTGTCCTCTTGTCCCCCCCACCCCCTGCCACCCGTGAGAAAATTTTGTTTCAGAGAAGTCTCCCAATTTGTCCAAGGTCACATAGCCAGTAAGAGGCAAAGAAATCATTTGATTCTCGGTAGTTGGGTACTGACCCCTGTGAATTCACCACCAAACGATGAGTGCACAACTCTCACAAACACCCCACTTGACAGATTAAGGTTCTCAGATAGGCTATAAATGTGGCAGTATCTACCCACCCCCAGGTTATAGGAGAAAGACTGCCTTTCATTGGGAAGCAGGCAAATCAATTACTCTTTATGAATTATTATTTTTTTAAGTGCTTACAGAAATAGAGAACTGATTGATGGCTGTTGGGGATTAAGGAGGAAGTGGGGCAGAAGGGGAGCCAATGTGGCTGTGAAAGGACAACAGGAGGGATCCTTCAGGGGGTGGAAAGGCTCTGTATCTTGACTGTGCCAAAACCCTGTGCAATAGATTGAAGGTTTGTGTCCCCACCCCCCAAATCCATATGTTGGAATCTAATCCCCATTGGATAATATCTGGAGGTGGGTCTTTTGGGAAGGTGATTAGGTCGTGAGGATGGAGCCCTCATGAATGGGATTAATGCCCTTACAAAAGAGACCCCAGAGAGCTCCCTTGCCCCTTTCTTTACGTGAGAACACAGCAAGAAAGCCTCTCATGAACCAGGAAACAGGTCTTCACCAAACACCAAATCTGCCAGTGCCTTGATCTTGGTCTCCCCAGTGCCCAGAACAGTTTGTTATTTAAGCCACCCAGTCTATGGTATTTTTGTTATAGCAGCCTGAATGGACTAAGACATCCTGATAGTGATACTGCCTTCTAGTTTTGTAAGATATTTCCACTGAGGGAAAACTGAATAATGGACACACAAGATCTCTCTATGCTATTTCTTATAACTACACGTGAATCAACTATTATCTCAAAATAAAACATTTAATGAAAAATGGTGCAGGCATTTTAACACATAGTTACATGAAATTAATTTGAGACACAAATTAAACAAAGCTAAAAAGCCAGGCCAGTATCTTGAAAATCCAAACGCAGGAGAGAAGCCCATAAGGCAGCCAGGGGCAGGTAGTAAAATCCTGCAGAAGCACTTTCTCAATTCAGTCATTCTCACAGGTAGCAAGAGATTCCTAGTCTCTCCTGGAGGCTCCTCTGTGACAGTCTAAGAGGAGAAAATAAGCAACGGCAGCCAATCTTTGCACAGTTCCTTCCCGGGGCTGCTCACAGAGGGAGACAAGAAGAGAGATGGAGTCTTTCTCAAATGCTTGTCTGGCCATATTGGTTGACTGGTTGCTCTGGACAGCCTCATATTGGATATACTTAATAGCTGGTGTCAGGGTTACTAAAAGGAACAACTCAGAAAATGACAGTAGAGTTGGTGACCTAGGGGCTCTGAAGGGACCACTCTGCCAGCAGAGGAGAATGCAGTGCCTACTATTCTACAACTGACATACTAGCTAGCAGTTTAGGGCTCCATGGACAATCAACAATGCCAAGTTTCTTAGAAAATTTATAGCTAAGCCACAAAGTTATCAAAGAAAACTACTTTATGTGTGTGTGTGCACGCGTGTGCACATGCCCAAAAGGGGAGAAAAAAACCCAAATTGGGCCCTTGAAAGCAGTACACTGAAATATTGTATTTAAATATCAAAATATTACAGACTACAGATCATAACAGGAGAAAGAGAAAAAGCAATAAAAATGTTAATACTGTAAGGAGAAAAGAATGACTTGTGGATAACCCAGGGTCTTAGTCAAGGTGCTTCTTCTAGGTATTTCTCCCCATTAAGAGCACTTGGGGGATTTCCCTGGTGGTCCAGTGGTTAACACACCATGATTCCATTGCAGGGGGCACGTGTTCAATCCCTGGTTGGGGAACTAAGGTCCTGCAAGCTGCACAGTGCAACCAAAGGACAAAAAAAAAGAGCATTTGGAAGTTACTGGCTCTATACTTGAGATGAAGAGGTTGAATTTTACAGCAAACAAAAGATGGCACAACTGCTTCTGACTGCAGGTGGTGGTCACTCATATAAAAAGATACTAAAAAAGATGTTTGGCAAAAGTTTTGTATTATATTATGGAAAGAAGAGTTGGTAGAAAAAAATCAAAGCAAATTAAAAAAAAACCTTTTTATTCTCAGGTAACTTTAGATTCACAGAAGAGTTGCAAAAATAGTACAGAGAATTCCCATATACCCTTTGCCCAGCTTCTCCTCTGTTGATGTCTTACATAACCACAGAAGACTTATAAAAACTAAGAGCTTTGATACAATCCTATTAACTAAATTACAGAACAGAACTTATTTACATTTCTCCAGTTTTTCAGGGAAAGTAATTTTTCTGTTCCTGGATCCAATTCAGGATCCTATATTGCATTTAGTTGCCACGCCTCCATAAGTCATCTCAAGTCTAGAGCAGTTCCTCAACCTCCTTCGCCTTTTGTGACCTTGAGGCTTTTTGAGTACTGGTTAGTTATTTTGTAGATTGCTCCTCAATTTCGCTTTGTCTGATGTTTTCTCACCATAACATTGAGACTACGCATTATCTGGCACACAGGTGTGTTCGTGTATCGTATTAGAGGGTTCATTATGACCGTTTGTTATTGGTGGTGATGTTAACCTTGGCTAAGATCATGCTGCCAAGATTGTCCACTGTAAAAATACTATTTTTCCATTTGTAATTACTAAATATTGGGTTAGCCAAAAAGTTTGTTTGGGTTTTTCCACAAGAAGTTAGGAAAAACCCGAACGAACTTTTTGGCCAGCCCAATATTTTGGAGGAGATATTTTGAGTCTATGCAGATCTGTTTTCCTTAAACCTTTGCCCACTAATTTTAGCATCTATTTATGGGTCTTGCCTGCAGCAATTATTGCTGTGGTGTCCTACTAGTGATTTTCTGTTCATGGTTTTGTATTTCTAATAAAGTCTTTCCTTCCACATTTATGACTGCAAGGAAGAATTGCTGTTTAACCACTTTATGTATTTACTCCGTTATTTATTTATATCAGTACAGGCTCATGGATATTTATTCATTTACTTGGATTATAATCCAATACTATCATTGTTGCTCAAGTTCTTTCTGACTGGTTCCTGTGCCACTTTCAATGTGCCCCACCTCTCCTTATTTTTAGCACACTTCAAGCTCTGCAACACAGAAGTCACAAGATGCTGTATATTCATCTTGTATTTTCCCTGCCCCAACCCTGGAATCAATCAGTTCTCCAAGGACCCCCCTCATTCTTTTTACTGCAGAATGTATTTAGAGAGGAAGATATGGACACTAAATGTGCTCCTTGCTACTGAGGAAATGACTGATTCTAGCCCCTTCAGTGAAGAGAACTAGGAAATATATGTATGTACATTAACTCATGTATATACAAGCCTCTACATTTCTGTATCCATTTCTGTGTGTGTGTGTGTGTATAGATATATATATTTTATGCATCCACATTGGTACTTCTGCCTCTAATCTGGTACCACCGGGCTCATTTTCCCTTCTTCTTTCCCTTTTGTAACTCCTTATTCTGATAGTGGGAAACCTGGCCTTTACCATCTTTATCTACTTATTTCTTCAACTCTAGTATACAAATAAATTAGTTTCAGAATTCCTTACTAACATGCCTATGAGAAACAAATTTACAAATGAGATGACAGTGCTCGTGTACAGTTCTGTTGGCTGTTAGCAAACAGCATCCAGTCAAAGCACTATTTTCCAAATTTACGCAGGTCAGCTCCTTTCTTCCCAGTCCCCCTTCAGTGTGGGTATGTGGTTCACGTGTAATACAGTTAGATTCATTTGTCACGGTCTGCATTCTATTTTTTTCTCCATCTCTTAATTTTTTTCTTTTTAATTACAAAGCAATATCTGCTTTTTGTAGTACACAGTTCTTTGGATTTTAACAAAAGCATGAAACTGTATATCCACCTCCACCATTCCATACATAACAGTTTCATCACCCCCCCCCAATTTCACCATACTAACTCTGTATGGACAACCCTTCCCCCCAAACCTCGATCAAAGCAAGCTTATGCTTCAGTTATCCTGGTATATGGTTTGGAATTAATTAGAGTTAAGTAGAGCAGTTTAAGCATGTTATAATAATAATGCATCTAATGTCAGTACAGTGAAAAGGCCTAATCTGTAAAACTATAAGCTGCTGTTGTTCTAAACTACATCAGTGCTTAGATTTGGCCTTTAATTGGATCTAAATAGCTCAAAAAATTACACCATGGATTTTTTGTTGTTGTTAATTTTTCCTTCTTTGAATGTTTACATGTGGAATCTCCTAAGACATCCAGAGTCCAACATCACTATTTACAGAAAAGCAGTGGAAAAACCTGCCTGCTGTTTTACTTCTCCACATGGTGGAAGACCGCACTTCAGGGAAGCAGTCGGGTACTTGCTGAAGATCACTAGAAGGACTGCCATATCTGTCTCCACCGGGCCCTTTCAGAGAGTGTGCTGACGCCAAATGGCTCATGCAGAGAGTACCAGTGCTTTTTAAAAATGTGTCATATTATTTTGTTATTACTGCAGGTCATTGTGGATAACAGTGAAATGGGATGGGAGACGAGACTGGCAGGGTGTTAAGAGAAGGAATAAAAGAGATATGTAGTCATATCTTTTAGTCAGCAGAAAAAAAATTAAAAACCACTTTTGATTACATTATGTGGACTTTTTCTATGCCTAAGTAGCAATTCTCAAAGTGTGTTTCTTGGTGGTTACTATCTGTGGTTACAAATATATACAGGAATGAAAATAAACCCATCCTCGGAGAGGATACTGTCTCCTTGAGGCATAATCAAGAAGAGGAGGTAGGGCTTCCCTGGTGGTGCAGTGGTTGGGAGTCTGCCTGCCAGTGCAGGGGACATGGGTTCGAGCCCTGGTCCGGGAGGATCCCACATGCCGCGGAGCAACTAGGCCCGTATGCCACAACTACTGAGTCTGCACTCTAGAGCCCGCGAGCCACAACTACTGAGCCCGCGTGCCACAGCTACTGAAGCCTGTGTGCCTAGAGCCCATGCTCCATAACAAGAGAAGCCATCGCAGTGAGAAGCCTGCGCACCACAATGAAGAGTTGCCCGCTGCTCGCTGCAACTAGAGAAAAGCCCGCGTGCAGTAACTAAGACCCAAGGCAGCCAAAAAAAAATAACTTAATTAGTTAAAAAAAAAAAAAAAAAGAGGAGGTAATGCCCAGAGCACAGACTTTATAGCCACCCTGGGCCAGATGCCGTGTGATTCTGTGCAACCTAAAACATCTTTCATGAATTCCCTTCTATGTAAAATAAGCCACACAATACACAACTATCAAGGTTACTGTAATAATTAAGCAAGTTAAAGCATGTGAAGCACTTAGTACAAGTAAGCATGCAATAATAATAATAGCTATTAGTAGTAGTAGTATCTGTGCATATTTTCTTAGGTGATAAGGAAATGTAATTATATAGAAGGAGTCATGTTTAATATTTACCACTAAACATGTATATTTTAAAAAATAACCATGATTCCAAAGAACCTCAGTGTGGCTAGTCAAATAAACTAAATGGTACTTATGTTTCAAAAATGTCAAGAGGACATGCACTGAACATGTCTAAATTTTTCTCTTTAGCTGACTATTACGGACTATAGAAGCTCTTGGAAGAATGACCCATGCCTTTTTCATGTTTGTATCTCTAGGGCTTTCTAACAGTAGGCATAAGAAAACACCCTAAGTTCAGCTGAATAATGTTCAGATCAGAGTAAAAGCCAATAAACAAAGTGAGAAATGGTCAGGAAATGTCCTGGGCACATTAAAAATATCCACACTTTAGTACTTGGGGGAATCAGAAAAACACTCTGTCTTAGGAACAGAGTAAGTAGTTCCCCTGAGTCAACACTTTACAGTAAACAAAGATCTAGTATTTTGTATAGAGGTGAAAACCTAAACATCATCACAGTAGAGGTCCCAGCTCAAGACTGTGCCAAAGTCACAGTGGGTTTTGGCCGATTTACACCAGTCTGGCTTAATCGTAGAGTAGGCCTGCCAGTACTTTCTGTATTAGGGCGTTTGTAACTCAGATTTCTCCCCAAACTAACCTCTTCTCCACAGTGTGATAAAATGCAGCAGGATAGGGAGAAAAGCCTTTTCCCATATCATATGCAAGGAACCAAGGTGGATTCAGTGTTTTGAGGGTTTCAAAGATGATAGGCCCCTCTACCTTCTTGACGGTGTGAGGCAGTGTGGTCCAGTAGTGGAGGGGCGCGAGGGAGGATCAGAAACATGGTGGGGCTTTCACACACACGGCTCAGCAACAGACCTCACTCAAAGCCACGGGAACAGAGAGCAAGAAAATGACAGACTCCAAACAGTCACTGACTGGGTTTGTTCCTGAGAACAAATGAGAGCAGATTCCCTCTGGGGATTCCCAAATATAATTGTTGGGGACCTGACATGGGCAGGGGTCAGAAAATAGGGACCTTCACCATTAATGGGATCCCTTTTACACCCCAGGCTAGTTAACCTTATGAAGCATGGGGGACCTAGAAATATCTATTAACTGTGCAAAAAACCAAAAAATACCCATGAACAACAAACAAAACCAGTAAAATTGGCATTTGGGGAAATTTTCCAGAGGTACCCTTTCTTCAAGTGCAGTTTTTTTTTTTTTAAGATTACTTTAATTAATTAATTAATTAATTTATTTATTTATGGCTGTGTTGGGTCTTAGTTTCTGTGCGAGGGCTTTCTCTAGTTGTAGCAAGTGGGGGCCACTCTTCATCGCGGTGCACGGGCCTCTCACTATCACGGCCTCTCTTGTTGCAGAGCACAGGCTCCAGACGTGCAGTCTCAGTAATTGTGGCTCACGGGCCTAGTTGCTCCGCGGCACGTGGGATCTTCCCAGACCAGGGCTCGAACCCGTGTCCCCTGCATTGGCAGGCAGATTCTCAACCCCTGCGCCACCAGGGAAGCCCCAAGTGCAGTTTTAAAAGTACTATTTTAAAAAAATCTCAATATAATGAATTACTAGAGAAAACAAGTATTTATTTCAGGTCTTGTCTTAGGCACTGTTATATCATACAATGTTCCTATACTAAGTATAGTTACCTTAATCTCTCAGATAAAGAACATGAAAATTAAAGAAGTGAAAAAAAAATTCTTTTTAGCAGTTCAGATCTTTAGAAAGATCTTCAAAAGAGCATTTGGCCTAGTCCTGCCATCCAACATTTAAGCTATTCACAGCTGTTTGGCAGATAAGGCAATGGACGCTTAGAATTTTCCTTTTTTTTTTTTTTTTTTTTTGTTAATTTATTTCAAGATTAATTCTCTTTACCAAGTAGGAATTCAAATTCATGTGTTTACATTTAGGATCACAAAGGCACAATTGAAAACAAAATGCTGCAAAAGATTTCCAAAGCTGAACAACACTCTGCTTTCTGACAAAAATATAGAGATCCTCACTTTAGCAAATCGAGGACACTTGGGATAATTACACATTAAAAGGACTGAATCATGGTCCTGATAACAGGAAAGCAAAAGCCTACATAATTAAACAGAACAAAAGCAAAGAATTTTTTTCTTTAAAGTTCAGAAACAGCAGACCTGGTGCTTTTGGCAATGGTCCAAATTCATTCTGGTAAACAGGAATGATAAATGCTTCATAAACAGAACATCCCAAATGAAAGGAAAAAAAAAAAAAGATTTGAAAGAGAAGAAAGCACCCACGTGTCAGACAACATGCTTCACATAGTATTTTCATTCACTTGTTTCATAGGCAAAAGCCAAGTAAGGCCCCTTTTATCCTCAAAAAAGATTTATAAAGGCCACATATTGGGAAATGCCAATCTGAGAAGGGGTACTTCTCATTAAGTCCTTGCTTCCTTCTCTCCTATTTGTGATATCACAAGCACAGCACTCTTAAACGCGAACAACTCCATGTTATCTGTATGTATCCTGAGTAAAGAAATTATGTGCATTAAGATTCATGGGCACTGAATGTAACCACTGGAGAGAGAGATGGGTGGGTACTGCCATGTGATACATGTTCTACAGAGTTTGGAGGATGCAGGGATTCGTACAAGCTCACAGCTGAAAAAGTTTAAAAGCTCAGCAGACCTTCTAGAGCCTGCAGAGTGAGGAGAGAGCAACAGCGGTGAGAGGAGAGAGAGACCAGAGGTGGACCCTTGAGGAAGGGAGCCAACACTGCATTTTCCTGAAGTGATTGCACCCAAGTGGACACATGGGCAGGAGAAGTGACCAGAAAGGAAGCACTGACAGCCAGTCACTATGGGGGCTAATTGGAGGGGCTTCAGCATTCCAGGGAATCAGGTGACCCTAGTGAAGGGCTCTTGGAGGAACCCACGAAAGCACCTCACAAGAAAAAGAATCTGCATTTGGATACCCAACTCTCTCGAAAGGCACCAACACCATCCCAGCCTTTTCTGCCCCCTTATCTCACCTTCTCTCCTCCTCACCCAATTCTCCAAAGCAGAGGCAGCCTGGTGAGTCTAAGAGGAGGGCAAATAGTGAAGAAGCTAAGGCAGGCCTGAGCAAGGGAAGACAAGCACTTCCAAGCTAGTAAAAGATTTGATACTATGCTGGAGTGGACATTTTATTGCCTGAAAGACAAAACCACTTCTTCGTATTTGAAGTAAATGCAAAAGCCATGGGAACTGTAAGGGTCTTTAGCCAGGAGCATGAAGGAAAGATGGTGGCAGGAAAGAATAAAGCCGTGTCCCACCTACTGTGTTCAGCTAGTTCAATAAACCAGTTACAACTGCATGTTCACATTGAAGTGTAAATATTGGACGAACAACCTTATTAGCCCACAGTGGTTATCTTGACACATGCTGACAAAAATCAGCTTCCATTTCCCTTATCATCAGGACTTCATGGATGCCAATTTACAGAGCTCTGCCTTTCCTTTACCCATCTGCTACATATACCCACACAGGGAGAAATGTATATAATTAGGCACACACAAATAAATAACAGGAATCTAGTTTTCTAAATAGATGAGAAGAAATCGAATAGCCATAGTCAAGTCCGGCGGTATCTATTCTTTTAAAATCAGTTCAGCAAATATTTTTCAACCAAAACTTGCATCTTCACTATTACAAACTGATCAGATACTGGAAACTCAAGTAAAAGTTATACAACTAAACACATTTGTACCATCTGCAAATTGAAATTACTGATAAGCAAAAGTTTAATACCCATTTGAAGGCAGCATTTTTTCTTTTGGTCACTATCTGATGCTTAATTAACTATTAAAAATGAGCTTTCTGTTGTTAAATAAAATAACTATCATCTAAGAAAGAAAATGCTCTGATTTAAAAATCATCATAAGTATAGACAAAATTTCTGACACTGAGCTGACTCATTTTATCTTGTCTGTGATGTTTCCAAGGCTGCTTTACCTATCAACACATCCTTATCACGATTCGATTCACAATAGGTATTTACACTTTCCTATTTAAAAATCTGATATAAAAATTTCCCACTGTTGAAGAGAGTAAGTTTTCAGCAATTCCAGATATCTGCAACCCAGAAGTAAGTGGAGAAAGGGCCTCTTTAAGGCTATCATATAGAGCTAACATAAATCTTGTTAAGGAGACTATAAAAATCCTTAGACTGTAGTAAACTTCAGTTGTGACTAAATTACATCAATTGGTTTAACATGATTAATTATTTGGTTAGATTAAAGAGCATAGAAGTAAACATGAGGGGTGGGCAGTAGGGCTATTTGATTGATAAAAATGCACATTTCATATTCAGAGGGAGGAAAACAGTGGAATATAACCCCCAACTTAAAAAATAAAAAACTAAAAAGAAAACAGAAAGACCAGCACAAATCTTTTTATAAAAATGCCAAAAAAATGTGTACTCCTTAAAGGCTCCTGAGGTATTTTAATACAGATAAAAACAAATGAAAAGAACAATATTTTTATGATAATGATCTTGAATCATCATAAAAATGTTTGCTGGGAATTAGAAAAATTTATTTTAAGAATTCATACAAATATAACTGTATTTTAGAAAGATGCATTGGAGAAAACCTGCTAAAATGGAAAAGCACAGAAGGAAATAACCCTTTATTATCTAAAATATTCATTTATATTTATCATCTAATTCCTTAATAATGCTACATAAATCAGATGTTACCACAAATTGATTGTAATTTTTTTTGTCATATTTATGGCTAAGTAATAATACATGCTTATAACATAGAATTGTTAGTCTTAGGGCAGTGGAAATGAGTTTTGAGAAAAGATAGGATGTATTTTCCTATGCATACATTTCCATAAAATGCTAACATAACAGAGACATTTTTAAAATAATAGAACAGGATCCAGTGAAAAAAAGATGCCTTGCCAGCTCAATACTTTCCCTGTTCTAACATAAGTACATACGTGGGAAGATGAAGAACTGAGAAATGAATTAGCTTTACTGATGATCAAATGTACAACCCCCAAACACAAAATAATTGAAATGAGACCAAACTGCTTTTGAACACAGTAATCACTTGTTATAATAGAAAGAGAGAGACAAATATTCACGTCTTGGGCAAGTCAGATTTCTGCAATGTATTCAATGGGAACTTGCAACACTGAAAATAACTGAAGCTCCTATTTCTGTCACCTCTGTTTCTATGACTAACATAATTCCTACTTAAAAAAAATGGTTCTCAAAGATCACTGGTTGCCAGGGTTTGGTGGGGGGGATGAATAGGTAGAACATACAGAATCTTTAGGGCAGTGAAAATACTTTGTGATATTATAACGATGAATAAATGTCATTATACATTTGTCCAAAGTCATAGCATATACAACACCAAGAGTGAACTGTAATGTAAACTATGGACTTTGAGTGATAATGATGTGTTCATGTAAGTTCATCAGTTATAACTAACATACCACTCTGATGGGGGATGTTGATAATGGGGGAGGCCATGCATGTGTGGGGGCAGAAGGTATATAAGAAGTCTCTGTAGCTCCCTCTTAATTTTGCAGTGACCCCAAAACTTCTCTAAAAAGTAAAGTCTTAAATAACGTTCTCCAGCCTCTCAGGAGATATGTGAGAGTAATTAAATACACTCCATTTCCGTACTTAGGAAACCAGTGTTTATCATACGTGTTTGTTGAAGACTTTTTGTAAGCACAGCCAAAAACATATAAACATGCTGTCTCACCCCTGCTCCCTAATCAACCATTCATGATATTTGGGGATAAGACACAATATGCTCAATAGGGAAATAGTCATTTTAAAAAAATCAGACAGAGAATTTGGTCAGATTCTTTAATTAGGGATCAGCATTAGTGAGATTTATTGAGATAATCTCTCAACAATAGAAGAGGAAAGATTCCCTTCACAGCATTCAGTACCAAAGATAAAGCATTATGAGAAAATGTCTTATTAGATCAAACGCATGATTTGAAACAAACTTTATTGTGATTTGGATTTCTTATCTCTGAATAAAATATATAGTAACTGCTTCCCAAATCTGTCATATCCAGAATCCCGGGTATTAATTTTTCTACAAAGAAGTCATGTTTTAAAAAATGTAATGAATCATTTTGCAATTGTCAATAATTTGTTACTTTTTAAAATCAAAGCCCTTTTTCATATAACACATAAGTCAAAATTCAGCAATCTACTCTAAATGTAATTTCTGCTGGACTTTTGAAATAGTGACCATCGTCATCAAAATTCCATGAACCTCCAAATGGAGATGACTAATGCTTACACTTAGGTTTGCATTATCCTGGACTCAGGTGAAAAATACAATTTTCCATTGTATTCCTATAATATGCACACCAGTCTGTGGGTATTTCTAAAAGAAAGATTATGTTCAGTGCAGAATGTCTTTAGGATTTACTTCTGATTAAAGACACATAGGTAGAGAGAATCTCTAGTTTAAGCAATAACTTGGGATTGTTTTCCTTAATTCCCCTGTTAAATTTTTGTGGCAACTATTTCAAAAGGGAGGAAAAGAATATAGGTTGGGTGCAAAGTGTTGTTGTGAGATATTACACAACATATCTAATTTAATCCTCACACCATGCCTGTGGGATATATAATCTTTAATTCAGAAAAAGGGGTTTAGAGACTCTAAAAGACTCACCGAGATCACACAGTAAATGAAGCATCTTGGACCCACTAAGTTCTTTTCTACTTGGGTACTACCCATAATTTTCAGGCATTAACAGAATGAAACAATACAGATGGTCATTTTTAACGAGAAGCCAATCTATTCAGCTCAGCACACACTGACTTTTGGTTTTGATTATTTTCCAAGGATTACATTAAAAAATTGTTAAAATTTTGTTTACATTCCCAGATTTTACCTAATATCCTAAGAATACGGCCACACATTATAAACAAAATAATAAGCTCATTACAAAGTGCCCTGCTTACAGAAATAAACTGTGAGAAGGAAGATTCAAGTGGGCTTCAATTAGCAATGCAAAGAAATCAGCCCAGCTATAAAACAGTCCTACAATCAATATGGACAGAGTGCCTACTATGTTCAGGCACTTCTGGTGATGGGCAGAATAGATATTACAAAAATAACAGACTTTCCATAAAAGACCCCAAATTACCAAAGTAATCTGGAGAAAAAAGAACAAAGCTGGAGGTATAATGCTCTCTGGCTTCAGACTATACTACAAAGCTACAGTAATCAAAACAGCATGGTATTGGCACAAAAACAGACACATTAGATGAATAAGACAGGATAGAGAGCCCAGAAATAAACTCACACACCCACAGTCAATTAATGTACTACAAAGGAGGCAAGAATATATGATGGAGAAAAGACAGTCTGTTCAATAAGTGGTGCTGGGAAAACTGGATAGCTGCATGTAAAAGAATGAAATTAGAACATTCTCTAACACCAAACACAAAAATAAACTAAAAATAGATTAAAGATCTAAATGTAGGATCAGAAACTGTAAAACTCCTAGAAGGGAATGTAGGAAGAACACTCTTTGATATAAATTGCAGCAATATTTTTTGGGATCTGTCTCCTAAGGCAAAAGAAATAAAAGCAAAAATAAACAAATGGGACCTGATTAAACTTAAAAGTTTTTCAACAGCAAAGGAAACCAATGACAAAATGAAAAGACAACATATGTCATGAGAGAAAATACTTGCAAATGATATGAACGATAAGGGGTTAATATCAAAATAAATATATAGCTCATACAACTCAATATCAAATAAACAACCAAATTAAAAAATGGGCAGAAGACCTGAATAGACATTTTTACAAAGAAGACATACAGGTGGCTAACGGGCACATGAAAAGATGTTCAACATTGCTAATTATTAGAGAAATGCAAATCAAAGCCACAATAAGAGATCACCTTACACCTGTCAGAATGGCTATCATCAAAAAGTCCACAAATAACCAATGTTGGCGAGGAGATGGAGAAAAGGGAACCCTTGAGTACTGTTGGTGGGAATGTAAATTGGTGCAGCCACTATGGAAAACAGCATGGAGGTGCCTCAGAAAACTAAAAATAGAACTACTATATGATCCAGCAATTCTACTCTTGGGTATATATCTGGACAAAATGAAAACACAAATTTGAAATGATACATGAACCCCAATGTTCACAGGAGCATTATTTACAATAGCTAAGATACAGAAGCAACCGAAATGTCCATCAACAGATGAATGGATAAAGAAGATCTGGTATATATAATACAATGGAATATTCCCCAGCCATAAAAAAAAGAATGAAATTGTGCCATTTGCAACAACATGAATGGACATAGAATGTATTATGCTTTGTGAAATAAGTCAGTCAGAGGAAGATAAACACCATATGTTATCACTAATATGTGGAACCTGAAAAATAAAACAAATGAATGTATATAACAAAACAGAAACAGACTCACAGATATAGAAAACAAACTAGTGGATACTGGTAGGGAGAGGAAAGGGGAAGGGGCAACATAGGGGCATGGGATTAAGAGATACAAACTATTATGTATAAAATATATAAAATAGATAAACAACAAGGATATATTGTATAGAACAGGGTTAATATAGCCATTATTTTAAAATAACTAAACAGTATAATCTATAAAAATACTGAATCACTATGCTGTACACCTAAAACTAATATAATACTATAAATCAACTACATTTCAATAAAAATGTTTTTTAAATAAGAGACGCTATTAAAAAATTGGTAATAAATATTATGTTCTATCCAAAAAATAAAAATTACAGAGTTTGGTCACACAGAGGGATGGGTACACAGTGCAATGGAAGTGTATAATGGAGGTTTGACCTAGTTAGAGGGTAAAGAAAGTCTTCCTTGGTGAAGTGACTTATATAACTATATTATATTATATTATATATAACTATAGTTGAAGATAAAAAGAAAGGATAAATTAAAAACTTTTAAAGTAGGGAATTCATCCACTTAAAACATTCCATTTATAGATGAATAAACTGAGGGCCAATCGACTCACCTTGGCCACAGAGCCATTAAATAGATTGACTTCTTTGTGGCTTATAGAACCAGTCTCATGATTGATTGATAGGTAGGTAGATAGATAGACAGATAGATGTATATATAGAAATTTTATGTATATGCTTAAGTACATGTGTATGTATAAAAATGTGCAGGTGTATTTCTTTAGAGCTAAAAATATTTCCCTGAGTATGGCCAACTATGAGCTTGTCAGAAAACGAACAACAGAAAAATTTAATGGCTTCATAATACCACTTGGATCATTAGAAGAAAGCGAGAGAGAGAAATGTTAGCCTTCCAATTCTCATACTGGTGTTGTATGCACAAACTTTGCTTCCAATATAAAAAGCACATAAGCATCATCAGTAGTGACTGTTCATTTAAAACTTATACCAAGTATTTCATATGAATATATGGTTTCTTCATAACATCTCTGTGTAACAAGTATGATTATTATTCTACTTTCATAGAAAAAAGAACAAAGATATAAAAAGATTGAGCTGTTTGCCTGAGTCAGGCCGCTAGTGTCAGATGCAGTATTTGAACCCAAGTCTGTAAGATTTGTATCTGTGTTCTTAACTGTGATCTTCTTTCTCTCTCAAAACCATTTTCTTTAAACCTAGAGAAGGACTTCATTCTACACATGACAACAATCATTGAAATCATAAATGTATGTAGCAAAAATATTTGTTTTTAAACCTAACATGACAACATTCTGTTTTCCATATACATACAGCCTGAAATGCATCCCAATGTCAAAAAAAATTACCACAGCCAGAAAAAGTCTTCCTTGTGAGATCTGGCTTCAAATCTTTTTAAAAAGAAACTTCCATTTATTTAAGTACATCTACAGGTGCATAAAATATAATTGAAAGGAAATGCTCTTCTTAGAAGAGATGACAGCAGTACAAGTCAGACTTAAATGTCTATGGAAAGCAGCTCTGGCTTCAGCTTTGCAATTTGTCCTCTCTACAATCTATATCCAGGCTGGGAAAATGGAAGGATGAATATCATCATGGGTCTCAGAGGCAGAGAAGAGAAAAAAGCAGAAAAGAATGTTGTTTTGCTTCAAATACAGCGGCCCTTGATATGCAGGCAGTGCTTTTCATTTGATGTTTGCTGGAATCTTTCACAAATGCAATCTCATCAATCCTCAGAATAACCTTTGGAGGAAAAGGAATCTCGGTACTTAACGTCTTGCTTTGATGTCTATAGCACATTGCACAAGTAAGCCCAGAGGGGTGGGTGATTAGAAGGAGGCTGGGCATGAGAGACAGGGCTGGGGTCAGGTACCGGAAGCTCCGTCTTATCCTCCACTGCTCTACACAGCCTCCCCAAGTCTTCCCAGGAGGGCAGGGCTCTTTTCCAGACAGCTACCTGTCTTCCTCCATCTCCTCTAGATCCCACCAGGGCCCAGGCAAAGGTTCAAGCACTGAACAAAAACAATCAGGATGCTCTGATGAAGTCAACAGGAATTTACTCTGGGGTTTTGTATTTTGTGTTTTTAAGAACCAGCTTTGTATCCTATATCCAAGTCCATTTTTAATATCATTCCTATAATAGTAACTGGGAGAGCAGTCTTAGCGATGACTGGTTAGAGCAATAAGTGCAATAACATCTATGGTTTTTGAACATCAGATAAAAAGTTGAAGTGTCAACTCCCACTGGTGACAAGACTGATGTGTGAACTAAATTTAAAAACCTCAAAAAATGATCTCAGAACGAATGCCTTTGTAATCCCAGTGATCACATCATTTAGGTGGGGCAGCTTTGCATGGCCCACATCTGTTTCTTTATGTGGCAGCTCTATAGGCAAGTGCTCACTCTCATCTTCCTGAAACAATGTGTAGGCCCACAAAGTAAGAGCAACATGGCATCATGAGCATGTGAAATGATATTTGGTGTTTCTGAAGCTGGCAAGGAGGCATTTATGACCCAGGCGACACAGATACAGCAGGTAATGTTCTATGGATGGGCCCCAACGTGGTGTATTTGGGATCCAGAGTCAGCCTGATTTAAAATCCTATTGCAACCACTTATAAGTTGTTTCACCTTGGATGAGTTATTTAAGCTCTTTAAATCTCAGTTTCCTCATCTATACAATGGAAATAATACTTCACAGTGCTGTCATGCAGTTAAACAGAGAAAAGGCACATACATTACTTAGTACGGTGACTGGCAAATATTCAGTGCTCAAGAGATATTAGCTGTTATGACTACACATTTATTTTTAATGCTTCTTAGAAATAGTCTTACTAGGAGGTTTCTATTTGGTGTATACAATAAAACATAAAATTTTTCTTCAATATAAATTCTAGGTAAAAAAGGAGATATATATATACATACATACATACATGCATATGCCATATGTATGTTAAAACTAGTAGTAGGTTAATTTAAAAGTTAGACAATAATTAGACATCATGTATTTAAGGGCTACAGGATCTGTTACTGGGTAATATAGGTACTTCTGAATTATCCCTGTTGATATTCAGATTTCTCTAATAATCTCAAATTTCCATTTATCAGTATAGAATACCTACTTGTTTGCAAAGTATAATATGCAGTAAGAATTTTCCAACTCCTCCTCTTGCCTACCTCTCTGAACTAAACATACGGTACTGAATAGTGGAGATTATTAATTCTGCTTTATATATCTTTGAATATGGCATATACAGATGTTGCTGGACCAACATCTCCACAATGAGAATGTCCCATGTTTATTCGACTGACCTTTTTAAAAATTCCTATCTTGGCTTGTGCCACACTCTAGCCACGTTATGGTATCTAGCTCCTTCAAATTAGGAGGAGGGGGAGTTGTTGCCAGTATACTTTTCTACTGTATATTTGGCTGAAATTAAAACAAATTCCAGAATCAATGAGGATGTGGCAGTGGAATTTTGAATATTTTGTGAAGCAGGCCATAAGTTTCTTCCATTCGCATGTGGGCACTATATGTGTGTCTCTTCCAACTATTTTTGTCACTATTTTCCTAGTCTAAAATCTTTGACTACAAGGAAAGACCATTGACTCCCCCACCCTAAATGTTACTCCTAGTAGGAGTAACACGTAGTATCCTTAGCAAGAAGATGTGCTTATTTTCATACTGAGAGTAAATTTCAAGAAAAGTAAACTCTATATGTATTTAAATATATATATTTTTTTCTTTTACAGAACTTGGAAAATGTGTATGTAGGAATATTTCCAAAAATATTAATCTCAAGAAATGTTATTATATCATTTAAGTCTGAAATTATGTACAGTTATGAGTTCATGTATTCATTCATTCATTCATGCACAAATATTTATTACTATCCTACTCCTCAGGACTCAGGATACCAAAGTGAAAAGAAACAGTCCTTCTCCTTTAGGCCCTCATAAACTAGTTAAGGAATAAAGAATGTTCTCAAATAATTACAATGTGATGTAGCATGGGATGGAGCCACAAAAGAGGGAGAAACTGAGGTCCATCACCTTTTGAAAAATGAGATTCACTTTTAGGTGGGAGGGCAGGATATCCTGAAACCAGGTGCAAAGTACATGGTAAGAAAAGAAGACAGGAAAGGTTCATGGAAAAGGTTGCATCTGAGTCAGCTGTTTATAGCCTTTAGTAAATAACTGTAGAGGAAGGGCATTCCAAGTGGAGGAAAACAGATACGCAAGGGTGCCGAAGAGCAACGGCATAGGGTGTGTTCACAAAGTGGGGATGGTTGGTTCAAAGCAAGGCTGGAACCGGGAAGGCAATAAGCAGAAAAAGCATAGTTTCAAAGGACATGGATCCTGTCTTACAGAGCCTGGATGAATGGGGAAGGGTTAAAGATTACAAAGACTTCAAGCCTCCGTAGCTGAATGAGGGTTACACCCTCGAACAACTAGGAAAATCAGGTTAAACAAAAACAGTATTTTCGGAAACCATGATAAATTCAGATTGTATATTATTGAATTTGAGGTACTAGGATAGCAACAGAAATTATTACAAATAATATGAATAAATTTTACGGGCCTAGATGAAAAGGACCTCAGGTGGCACATGCATAATTTAATCTTATGCTACTGACACTAACCTTTCCTCCTCAGACATGACACAGCAAGCACTGTTCTATTTCCTCCAAGGCACTGTTGTCTTCTTTGATTTGTATTTTAATATATATCTTCAAGTGATTTACTTTACCCTACTAGATGCTCAGCAATTTGAGGTCAAGATTTATACATGTTTTGTCACTGTATTCTTCATGCTGCTTAGCAAAATGTCTTCTCTATATAACAGCCACTTGAATAATAAAAGCTTGAATGAATGGGGAAAGGAAACAAGTCTGCCTGGAGAACCTAGATAAAATCAAGAGAAAAAGAACAGAGAGGCACTTTGGTATATTCAAAAAGACCCAGCTGCACCCAACGGCCAGCAAGCTCCATTGGTGAATGCCAAACAACTAGCAAGACAGTAAAACAAAACCATCCATTACCAGAGAGGCTGCCTAAAATCATAAGTTCACAAACACCCCAAAACACACCACCAGACACGGTGCTGCCCACCAGAAAGACAAGATCCAGCCTCATTCACCAGAACACAGGCACCAGTCCACTCCACCAGGAAGCTTACACAAGCCACTGAACCAATCTTACCCACTGGAGGCAGACACCAAAAACAATGGGAACTACGAACCTGCAGCCAGAGAAAAGGAGACCCCAAACACAGTACGTCAAGCAAAATGGGAAGACAGAGAAATATGCAGCAGATAAAGAAGCAAGGTAAAAACCAACCAGACCAGACAAATGAAGAGGAAAGAGGCAGTCTACTTGAAAAAGAATTCAGAGTAATGATAGTAAAGATGATCCAAAATCCTGGAAACAGAAAGGAGAAAATACAAGAAACACTTAACAAGGACCTAGAAGAACTAAAGAGCAAATAAACAATGATGAACAACACAATACATGAAATTAAAAATTCTCTAGAAGGAATCAATAGCAGAATAACTGAGGCAGAAGAATGGATAAGTGACCTGGAAGATAAAATAGTGGACATAACTACCGCAGAGCAGAATAAACAAAAAAGAATGAAAAGAATGGAGGACAGTCTTAGAGACCTCTGGGACAACATTAACCACACCAATATTCGAATTATAGGGGTCCCAGAAGAAGAAGAGAGAATGAAAGGGACTGAGAAAATATTTGAAGAGATTATAGTTGAAAACTTCACAAATATGGGAAAGGAAATAGTCAAGTCCAGGAAGTGCAGAGAGTCCCATACAGGATAAATCCAAGGAGAAACACGCCAAGACACATATTAATCAAACTATCAAAAATTAAATACAAAGAAAAAATATTAAAAGCAGCAAAGGAAAAACAATAAATAATATACAAGGGAATCCCCATAAGGTTAACAGCTGCTCTTTCAGCAGAAACTCTGTAAGCCAGAAGGGAGGGGCAGGACATATTTAAAGTAATGACAGGGAAAACCTACAACCAAGATTACTCTACCCAACAAGAATCTCATTCAGATTTGATGGAGAAATTAAAACCTTTACAGACAGCAAAGCTAAGAGAATTCAGCACCACCAAAGCAGCTTTACAACAAATGCTAAAGGAACTTCTCAAGGCAGGAAACACAAGAGAAGGAAAACACCTACAATAACAAACCCAAAACAATTGAGAAAATGGTAATAGGAACATACATATGGATAACTACCTTAAATATAAATGGATTAAATGCTCCCACCAAAAGACATAGACTGGCTGAATGGATAAAAAAACAAGACCCATATATATGCTGTCTACAAGAGACCCACTTCAGACCTAGGGACACATACAGACTGAAAGGGAGGGGATGGAAAAAGATGTTCCATGCAAATGGAAATCAAAAGAAAGCTGGAGTAGCAATTCTCATAACAGACAAAATAGACTTTAAACAAAGACTATTACAAGAGACAAAGAAGGACACTACATAATGATCAAGGGATCAATCCAAGAAGAAGATATAACAATTGTAAATATTAATGCACCCAACATAGGAGCACCTCAATACATAAGGCAAATGCTAACAGCCATAAAAGGGGAAATCGACAGTAACACATCATAGTAGGGGACTTTAACACCCACTTTCACCAATGGACAGATCATCCAAAATGAAAATAAATAAGGAAACACAAGCTTTAAATGATACATTAAACAAGATGAACTTCATTGATATTTACAGGACAGTCCATCCAAAAACAACAGAATACACTTTCTTCTCAAGTGCTCATGGAACGTTTTCCAGGATAGATCATATCTTGGGTCACAGATCAAGCCTTGGTAAATTTAAGAAAATTGAAATCGTATCAAGTATCTTTTCTGATCACAACGCTATGATACTAGATACCAATTACAGGAAAAATTCTGTAAAAAATACAAACACATGGAGGCTAAACATATACTACTAAATAACTAAGAGATCACTGAAGAAATCAAACAGGAAATCAAAAATACTTAGAAACAAATGACGATGAAAACACAACAGCCTAAAACCTACGGGGTGCAGCAAAAGCAGTTCTAACACGGAAGTTTATAGCAATACAATCTTACCTCAGGAAACAGGAAAAATCTCAATAAACAACCTAACCTCACACCTAAATCAATTAGAGAAAGAAGAACAAAAAAACCCAAAGTTAGCAGAAGAAAGAAATAAAGATCAGATGAGAAATAAATGAAAAAGAAATGAAGTAAACGATACCAAAGATCAATAAAACTAAACGCTGGTTCTTTGAGAAGATAAAGAAAATTGATAAACCATTAGCCAGACTCATCAAGAAAAAAAGGGAAAAGATTCAAATCAATAGAATTAGAAATGAAGACGGAGAAATAACAACTGACACTGCAGAAATACAAAGGATCGTGAGAGATTACTACAAGCAACTATATGCCAATAAAATGGACAACCTGGAAGAAATGGACAAATTCTTAGAAATGCACAACCTTCCAAGACTGAACCAGGAAGAAATAGAAATATAAACAGACCAATCACAAACACTGAAATTCAGACTGTGATTAAAAATCTTCCAACAAACAAAAGACCAGGACCAGATGGCTTCACAGGCGAATTCTATCAAACATTTAGAGAAGAGCTAACACCTATCTTTCTCAAACTCTTCCAAATATAGCAGAGGGGGGGAACACTCCCCAACTCATTCTACGAGCCACCATCACCCTGATACCAAAACCAGACAAAGATGTCACAAAGAAAGAAAACTACAGGCCAATATCACTGATGAACATAGATGCAAAAATCCCCAACAAAATACTAGCAAACAGAATCCCAACAGCACATTAAAAGGATCATACACTATGATCAAGTGGGGTTTATCTCAGGAATGAAAGGATTCTTCAATATACGCAAATCAATCAATGTGGTAAACCATATTAACAAACTGAAGGAGAAAAAACATCATCATCTCAATAGATGCAGAAAAAGCTGTTGACAAAATTCAACACCGATTTATGATAAAATCTCTGCAGAAAGTAGGCACAGAGGGAACTTACCTCAACATAATAAAGGCCATATATGACAAACCCACATCAAACATCGTTCTCAGTGGTGAAAAGCTGAAACCATTTCCTCTAAGATCAGGAACAAGACAATGTTGTCACTCCCACCACTATTACTCAACATAGTTTTGGAAGTTTAGTGACAGCAATCAGAGAGGAAAAAGAAATAAAAGGAATCCAAATCGGAAAAGTAGAAGTAAAACTGTCACTGTTTGCAGATGACACGACACTATACATAGAGAATCCTAAAGATGCTACCAGAAAACTACTAGAGATAATCTATGAATTTGGTAAAGTAGCAGGATACAAAATTAATGCACAGAAATCTCTTGCATTCCTATACACTATCGATGAAAAATCTGAAAGAGAAATTAATGAAACACTCCCATTTACCATTGCAACAAAAAGAATAAATACCTAGGAATAAACCTGCCAAAGGAGACAAAAGACCTGTATGCAGAAAACTATAAGACACTGATGAAAGAAATTAAAGATGATACAAATAGATGGAGAGATATACCATGTTCTTGGATTGGAAGAATCAACATTGTGAAAACGACTATACTACCCAAGCAATCTACAGAATCAATGCAATCCCTATCAAACTACCAATGGCAGTTTTCACAGAACTAGAACAAAAAATTTCACAATTTGCATAGAAACACAAAAGACCCTGAATATCCAAATCCATCTTGAGAAAGAAAAATGGAGCTGGAGGAATCAGGCTCCCTGATTTCAGATTATACTACATTGTACAGTAATCAAGACAGTATGGTACTGGCACAAAACAGAAATATAGATGAATGGAACAGGATAGAAAGCCCAGAGATAAACCCACGCACATATGGTCACCTTATCTTGATAAAGGATGCAAGAATATACAATGGAGAAAAGACAGCCTCTTCAATAAGTGGTGCTGGGAAAATTGGACAGCTACCTGTAAAAGAATGAAATTAGAACACTCCCTAATACCATACACAAAAATAAACTCAAATGGATTAGAGACCTAAATGTAAGGCCAGACACTATCAAACTCTTAGAGGAAAACATAGGCAGAACACTCTATGACAAAATCACAGCAAGATCCTTTTTGACCCACCTCCCAGAGAAATGGAAATAAAAACAAAAATAAACAAATGGGACCTAATGAAACTTCAAAGCTTTTGCACAGCAAAGGAAACTATAAACAAGACCAAAAGACAACCCTTAGAACGGGAGAAATATTTGCCAATGAAGTAACTGACATAGTATTAATCTCCAAAATTTACAAGCAGCTCATGCATCTGAATAACAAAAAAACAAACAACCCAATCCGAAAATGGGCAGAAGACCTAAATAGACATTTCTCCAAAGAAGATATACAGATTGCCAACAAACACATGAAAGGATGCTCAACATCACTAATCATTAGAGAAATGCAAATCAAAACTACAATGAGGTATCACCTCAGAATGGCCATCATCAAAAAATCTAGAAACAATAAATGCTGGAGAGGGTGTGGAGAAAAGGGAACCCTCTTGCACTGTTGGTGGGATGTAAATTGATACAGCCACTATGGAGAACAGTATGGAGGTTCCTTAAAAAACTAAAAACAGAACTACCATATGACCCAGCAATCCCACTATTGGGCACATACCCTAAGAAAACCATAATTCAAAAAGAGTCATGTACCACAATGTTCATTGCAGCACTATTTACAATAGCCAGGACATGGAAGCAACCTTAGTGTCCTTTGACAGATGAATGGATAAAGAAGATGTGGCACATATATACAATGGAATATTACTCAGCCATAAAAAGAAATGAAATTGAGTTATTTGTAGTGAGGTGGATGGACCTAGAGTCTGTCATACAGAGTGAAGTAAGTCAGAAAGAGAAAAATAAATACCGTATGCTAACACATATATATGGAATCTAGAAAAAAAAATGGTTCTGAAGAACTAGGGGCAGGACAGGAATAAAGATGCAGACGTGGAGAATGGACTTGACGACACGGGGAGGGGGAAGGGTAAGCTTGGACGAAGTGAGAGAATGGCATGGACATATATACACTACCAACTGTAAAATAGATAGCTAGTGGGAAGCAGCCGCATAGCACAGGGAGATCAGCTCGGTGGCTTTGTGACCACCTAGAGGGGTGGGATAAGGAGGGTGGGAGGGAGATGCAAGAGGGAGGAGATATGGGGATATATGTATACGTATAGCTGATTCACTTTGTTATACAGCAGCAACTAACGCAACAGTGTAAAGCAATTATACCTCAATAAAGATGTTAAAAATGAATATTTTCCATAGAGGGAAGACTACTACATAGTAGTAGTAATTTTAGGTTTTAATTGTTTTACAAAAAAATTTTTGTAATTTTTGGGTAATTTTAATTATACCAAAAAGGAAAGGGTTTGAATATTTCCTGTAAAGCAAGGAGAGTATATGAGTTGGATGTATCACTGGGCCTGCATTATTTTATGCCCATTTAAGGTATGTGTACCATAATATCATTTGCTGTTGTTGAAAAACAGCAGCAGTTGTTTTAAAACAAACGGTATAGCACTTCAATGTATGTGAGAGTTAATGGTCTCATAGCCCTTTTTCTATTTCATTCTGACCACATTCCAGTGAGAAAGGAATTCTTTTCTCATTTACAAATGCTGAAATTGAAGCTCAGGGTAACCTGTCCTAAGTTATGTGACTATTAAGTCAAAAAGCTTGATAAGCGATTCCCACCTTCTGACTTCTCTTTATTATTATTATTATGTATTTGTTTATTTAACTCCATTGGTTGCTCTCAGAAATCCAGCTTTTATCTAGTATAAAAGCAAAGCTTCCAATTGCATTAAAAACTATTAAATTCTAATGTAGTAATGATATTTTTGTGTAGCAGTACTCACATTTATGACACTACTAGCTTAACGTAAAAATCACCAGAACGAAGTCTCATAATCTTTAATAAACTATTTATTCTCCCAAGAGCATTTACTAGGGCAAACTGTTTTCCTATTTTTAGGACCAATAAACAGGAGTATTCCAAATATTTCTCATACATATGCAGTTGGATCTTTTATATACATTATTGGGGGGAGTATGTAGCAATTCCATATTATATCGAGATTTTATTTTCAGCAATTCCTAGATTTTAAGAGAGCTACTTTATATCCAGATGAATTATATCCAAGTCTATCCTCTTATTTCCCTGTGTTGTTACAGCTTTATTCAACTGTGTTGCTATGTCTTTTAGAAATGTGTACCATAGCTTCCAGTAGGCACAACACTAGAGCTAAACCTTATACCATCGATAGCTGCATAGCAGCCGTAAGTGAGCTGTTAGATTGTCCATGTGATATCATTTTACTGGAACACAGACAAGGCAACAAAAAGTCAGGTGAACTAAATAAGTCTAATCTCCATTTGGAGAATATGGCTCTTTACGTAGTAGTTCTGCGAACTTGGGTTTGTCACTTTCAAATCTCAGTATCTCATTTCTTCCTATTTGCGAAGTCTGCTATGGGAATAACATGAGAAATAAAGTGAATGTGCTTTGAAAACTATATACAATATATTCTCTATCATGAAAATTGTGGGGAACACTATTACAGTTGATTTCAATACAATTTTGCCAATAGTGCTATTTTTCTACTCAGCTATATTTTGTCCTGTGCTATGAGGTGAAATAAAACTGCTTAGTTTTCTCACACAGACTGGTGGATGTTTTCACTCATTTATTTATACTGTTCAAACTGTACAGAGGATGGGCACAATTCCTCTTCTGACAATATGAAAATATCAGGTTGGAAAATTAATTTTGAATGGAAACCTTCATTCATTTCCATGCAGACATCTAAATTTAAAAGACTACGCCACAAAGAATTAGTTAATATTTTACTTAAAAGTGCTACTTCTGGTATAGTAATAAAAATGGGCCTTTACTGATTCTCCAACTAGTTTAAAAACAATAATGTGCTTATGAGGCCCTCTGTATTTCAACAGTGCTATTACCAAGAGAACACTGCATAATTTATTGTCAGTGTTGGGCATCAGATTGGATTCCACATGGTTAAGCTGGTATCATCTTGAAAAAATATATATATATAGATAGATAGATAGTTACAAGGTACAGACATATAGATATATGAACATATTAACATTTAACACGTCTATGAAACCTCCAAAACCCTTCCCACTGCAAATAAAACAGAATCATATAAAAGTGATTTCCAATCTTTACCAAGCACAAATAAAACAGATCTGAGTTTGAAAGGAGTCAACATCTGAACTGTTCTTATTCCTACCCAGTTTTATTTTGGTTGCTAAAGGCAGCTTAAACACCACTGAGTTTTATCTTACTTTTATTAATACTTCAAGAGTATTGAAGATCTATATTTCACCAAAGTAGCAAGAGTTGAATTTATTTTTATAAAACTGTAATAAGTAAGTCAGGAGTAGAGCCTTTCACCAAATAACTGAGTACTGACCTTAAAATTATCCAGTTTCAACTTTCGATAAAATCAACTTCATTTAATACTTCAAAACTGCACGATGACTTCTGTAGTTAACTGCACATTGTACTTGGAAGATTTTTTAATTGATGATTTTTAAGACAGCAAAATCAATGGAAAACTTACTGTGATGAACCAGGGAAAATCTGGATTTGGAGAATTCATTCATCCAAGTCTTTGCTTTTCAATCATTGTGCCCTTATCTTGACTAATTTTTGGCTGAAAATCAGATATCTCAGCCTTCACTAGCAAGTACCTTTATAATCCAATCAAATATAATCAATTCTAGGGGCAACTCAAATTGCTTGATTAGTTTAATAGCTGTCCTTCTTTTAACATTAAATGATGAGTGCATAATAATAATCCAAATGAATAATAAAAGCAAATATTAATATATATATGTTCTTCATCTATATATATGATTCTAATGAAGAGAAACATCTGCACTGAGAGCATACCCAGGTTAAATGGAAAGGAAAGATGTTTCTCAAGTTCTGACAATTACCTTTTGAAGAACCTGGCTGTTCACAAAGTATGAAAATGTTAACAGGACTGAGAGCACTAATATGAAATAGAAGCAAGGTACCAAGTGTCTTTGCTTTTCTAAAAACTTAACAAAAAATAAAGTAATTCTTAGTCTACTTTACTTATAACCTTAAGGTTAAAAAAAAGTCAATTTAGAGAATTTTTTTCATTTATGAATATTTTAGACTTAAAAGTTTAGACTATGACATCAAATAATCATCTAACATTCCTATACAAAATCCCTGTATAAATTTTACTTAAATAGTATTTAAGTATTTAAAAAGGATCTTTCTCGTAAATTTAAGCCACATTTTGAGCCTTTTCGACTAGCAACAGACTGTAATAGAGAAAAATAGATGGTAAATGTAAACCAAGGTATACATAACTGTAGAAAAACAATACTGTGAAGATGGCAGAAGGGAGGTTTGGGAGGAAAAAGGGAAAATATCTCTTTATGAATGAGGGAATAAGTTCCAGGGTTTTACACTGTCAAATCTTTGACACAACTTCTTCCGACTACCATCATTTGTGGGGAAAGATAGTAGAATTAGGTTGGTTGTGAAAATGCTAACTTGGACAGTTTGTCATGCTGTAGAGACTATGTGTGTTTGAGAGAAATAAGTGTCTAAATGACCTGCAGAAAATAAGGAGCTCTGGAGTCTTTGATACTGAGTAAGAAGAAAATTTAGAACAAATCACAGAAAAAAAAAAAAATTTACATCCAAGGTAGAATTCATAGTAAGGCCCCCAAATTAAGAAACTCAGTTTTGTTCAGATATGTATCAAGCTGTACCTGATTTTTTAAAAGCCTGCTTTAAAATAAGTATGTATTTGCTGTTCTGTTCAGTATTTACGGAAATGTAGATGCCTTAAGAATATGTGCATTTTTTAATTGAAGTACAGTTGATTTACAATGTTGTGTTCGTTTCTGGTGTACAGCAAAGTGATTCAGTTAAACATATATATTCAAATTCTTCTTAAGAATATGTGCATTTTGTAGGCACCATTCTTTTTCATGTATACAGACAATTCAAGAAGCCACTTCTTTAAAGTGTATCTGTTCTAACCTTTGTTAGAGAACACCAGAAACCAGATTATTCATTTTTCCATTTTTGTACCAAAGATTTCTTGGAGGCCTTGTCTTAGAGTTACACTGCACTGGTTTCAGTTCCGGTTTTGCTAGTAACTAGTTTTATGCATTTGTGCATTTTCATTAACCTAAAATATCTCAATTACATTCATTTATCATGTATTTTTAATGAATTCCTACTGGAAACGAGACTCTAAGTTGCAATGTGCATTCCTTTGATAAATCTATGTAACAAGATTTCTACCCACTTTCCTGATATAAAACTCTTGGTGGAGGATTCACTTAACATCCCTGAGTGTGCATGAAGAGTGTAGCAGGACAGGAGGGTGCAAGGAGAGTTGGGCTACTTGATTTCCAAGGTCATTTCTGGTACTGACATAATTAGGACTCAATAAAATATTTCAGATCAGTAAACAAATCAGGGAATGAATATACGTAAGACTACCTGAAGGAGCTTTAGCAATCATTACACTGATGTAGGCCTTACTTCTGGAACAGATTGTTAATGAGGAACTACGTCTTAGGGGGCAGTTCAGCCTGGGCTCTCAAGTCAGTCTGCCTGCTCTGCTGGCTATGACACCTATTTAGCTCTGTGACCTTAGGAAAGTTACTTCTGGATTCTGGTTTCTTTAACTGTAAATTATATTTAACAACATTACCTGCCTCATAGTGTTATTGTGAAGACTCAATGAAATAATACATAGAAAGTGCTTAGCACAGCACCTGGCATTGAGAGACTGGCCAGTCAATAGTGTTAGTTAATTTTAATACGCTCTATCAGCTCACCTAAAGTGAAAGATCAGCTCTTTGAGCTAGACCCTGATAGTGGCAGACTACAAATTGACTATAAACATCACATACCACCATAACTGATGAAATTTTTTAGAAAATGTTTTTATAGAATTATACTATTCAAGACTGTGTTCTTCTTAAAGAAATGTAGTATGGTGTGATCTTTTTTCCTATTTTCCATCCAGACTTTTGTGCTTGGCATCCCTTTTGCCGGCCATATCCCTCCTAATACACACCCAGGGATGTTAAGTGAATTCCCCACACTCAGAGATTTTTATGGGAGGAAAGGGAGTAGAAATTTTGTTACACAGTCTTTCCTGCTTCGGAGGAGTAGTATTTTTCTCCCAGTGTTTTCCTGGTAACTACTAACAAACAGGAAATTGGCACAACTGAAGACAGCCCATCCTGTGAGCACCTGGACCATAATTTACAGTCAGAGGCATCAATTCAAAGCAGCAGAGAGACTCCCCAGTAATTATAAAATCTTCTGAAAGTGAAATAGGCAATTAGTGGATTTCCATCTTATTTTTTAATTTTCATGGGAAATTCAAGTGTATTCAATTCTTTCACTTGCGATTATAGGGCTAATTAACAGGAATTCGTGGTGCTCTGTGTACGATAATGACAATTAGTTGTTGGCTGGAGAACCAATAAAGAATTACAGCTCTTTCCGTGCCTCGCGCAGCCATCGCCCGTGGTCCCAAGAAGCACCTGAAGCGCGTAGCAGCTCCAAAGCATTGGATGCTGGATAAACTGACTGGTGTGTTTGCTCCTCGTCCATCTACCAGTCCCCACAAGCTGAGGGAATGCCTCCCCCTAATTATTTTCCTAAGGAACAGACTTAAATATGCCCTAACAGGAGATGAAGAAGATCTGCATGCAGCGTTTCATTAAGATTGATGGCAAGATCCGCACTGATATAACCTACCCTGCTGGTTTTATGGATGTCACCAGCATTGACAAGACTGGAGAGAATTTTCGTCTGATCTATGACATCAAGGGTCACTTTGCTGTTCATCGTATTACACCTGAGGAGGCCAAGTATAAGTTATGCAAAGTGAGAAAGATCTTTGTGGGGACAAAAGGAATCCCTCATCTGGTGACCCATGATGCTCGCACCATCCGCTACCCTGATCCCCTCATCAAGGTGAATGACACCATTCAGATTGATTTGGAGACTGGCAAGATTACTGATTTCATCAAATTTGACGCTGGTAACCTGTGCATGGTGACTGGAGGTGCTAACCTGGGAAGAACTGGTGTGATCACTAACCGGGAGAGACATCCTGGTTCTTTTGATGTAGTTCATGTGAAAGATGCCAACAGCAATAGCTTTGCCACCCGGCTCTCCAACATTTTCGTTATTGGCAAAGGCAACAAACCATGGATCTCTCTTCCTCGTGGAAAGGGTATTCACCTTACCATTGCTGAGGAGAGAGACAAGAGACTGGCAGCCAAACACAGCAGTGGATAAAATGATCTCTAAGTGACGTGATTGGGAAAGTCTTTGTACTTATGGATAATACTACATAATTAAAAGCCTCTTTAGTGTTAAAAAAAAAAAAGAATTACAAGTGAAATTAAATTCAACATGAAAACAGGCCCTATTGAAGAGGGGTGAGAAGAGGTGCTGGCAACTTAAATATTAAATAGCTACTACACACAATAAATGCCTGGACATTTATGAGCTGAGAACCCAGTTATTCACTGGGAGAGTTATTTATAGACTGACAAACATTAAACTTTCACAAACCTAAACTATGGCTGAGATTTATTCTCTAAAGAGTGCTAAATTACTTTGGGGGAACCTGTACAACATAAATCATTCAACCATGCTTTACTGTGATAGGCTCTTGGAACCCAGCGATGAATAAAATACAGTTACATCTCTGAGATCACAAACTCTAGTCAAAAAAGCAGATATGCCAACATTCATAATTCATATCTCAACTACCCTAAACATTCCATTCCTTTCGTCTTCTTGCTCTAACATTCCCCCACGAGGGCACCATTTCCTGGAACCTTCTTGAGGAGTGACTGTTTTCTCTTAAGCTTAGTACCACCAAGTATAAATGTTTGGTGGTGCCTTAACTACCACTATACATATCCCCCATCTTTCCCTACAGAAATACCCAGTTTTGCATGTCCTGTCATCAAATTATATCTGCTATCCCTCCTTGTCACGGTCAGCTACGGCAAATCTGGACCACTGGCTCAATGCGTGAAAATTTTAGCTCCTGGTTTCCTGCAAACTCTTCAATGCTGTCATAATTCTTTGTAATATCAACATCACCAAAACCAGCTTCCCAATACTCTGGCCTCTCAAATCCTTACCTCTTCACCTCTAATATATAATGATCTTATCACTACTTTATCTTAACCCTTCACTTCCAGCCATATGCTCTATATTATTACAAATAAATGCAAACCCATCCATAATTTCGTTTTCCATTATCCCATTCTATGACCATCATTCTATCATTCCAACTCACTCTTTTAGTACCACCACAATTATTCAACACCTCCAGGGCTAACAATTGATTGATCCCATTAGCATTTTACTTATGCCCTCACTTCCCTCCTACTTAACTTAAAATCCATGGTCCATTACTATAATCGTTATAATAAAATACGTCCTCAACTGTTGTCACTCTCTGATTCACTTACTCCTTTTTTGAAAACATATCTGGGAATACATCCAGGCGGCACTTACTCCGTATTGCATGGAGGAACAAGATGGGAGAAAAAATTGCTTTCCACATTGTCCTTCTCATCTCAGTGGCAACCCTATCTTTCCGTTGGTCAGGTCAAAATATCTGGAGTCATCTTTGACTCCTGCCTTTCTCCCACACACCACAGTCCAATCCATCAGCAAATCCTGTTGACTCTCTTCAAGACATATCCACCATTTACGACTTCTTACCACCAGTACTGTTGCCACTCATCCAAGCATCATCGTCTCCTCCAAGGATTAATGGATTCCCAGCTTCATGCATTGCCCCACTGTGGTATTTTAACACATCATCTCCTATATTTCTCCTTCTTGCTCAGTGCCTACTAGCCATACCCTTTTTCTATTCTCAGAATAATCCAGGCACAAGCCAGGACCTTTGCTCTGAATTTCCTGGGCCTGGAATACCTTTCCCATCTAGCCACATGGCTCAACCTCAGGATGGATGGCATTTTGTTTTTTATTTTTGGAGTAGCGCTGATTTAATGTGTGTTAGTTTCAGGTGCACAGCTAACTGAATCAGTTATACATATACATACACTCTTTTTTAGATTCTTTTCCCATATAGGTCATTACAGAGTATTGAGCAGAGTTCCCTGTGCTATACAGTAGGTCCTTATTAGTTATCTATTTATATATAGTAGTGTGATATATCTCAATCACAATCTGGCATTTAAATTTCTCATATCAAAGAAAGTGGGACCTAATAAACTGCTTAGGGAAAAGATGGCAAGAACATGAGGATGGTCAATTTAGCTAGGAGGAGAGAAAAGGTAAAGCCGCAAGAACAAAACTTGGCATGAGAAGCTATGAAAAAAAATCCAGAAGAAAATGAATGTCCTTCATACCCTATAAGATCTGTCTAATTGGCAGGTATAGCCTTAAAAACATAGATGGATCCAGGAGAGTTTCATAGTCTGATTCTGATGGTATCAAATACTTGAGTCACACAACTTACCAACTTCATATTTCATGCTCTCCATAAAAATACCTAGAGAGGGAGGAGGGGCAAGATGGCGGAAGAGTAACGACACGGAGATCACCTTCCTTCCCACAGATACAGTAGAAACACATCTACACGTGGAACTGCTCCTACAGAACACCTACTGAACGTGGCAGAGAGTCAGACCTCCCAAAAGGCAAGAAAATCCCCACATACTAGGGTAGGGCAAAAGAAAGAAAAAAGAAATAACAGAGACAAAAGAATAGGGATGGGACCTGCGCCAGTGAAGAGGGAGGTGAAGGAGGAAAGTTTCCACACACTAGGAAGCCCCTTTGTGGGCAGAGACTGCAGGTGGCAGAGGGGGGAAGCTTCGGAGCCACGGAGGAGAGCGCCAACAGGGCCACAGGGGTGCGGAGGGGCAAAGTGGAGAGATTCCCGCAGGAGGATCGGTGCTGAGTAGTACTCACCAGCCCGAGAGGCTTGTCTGCTCAGCCGCCGGGGCGGGCGGGGCTGGAGCTGAGGCTCGGGCTTCGGTGGCTAGCTGGAGGGATCCGGGAAAAGCCTGCAGCTGCTGAAGAGGCAAGAGACGTTTTCTTGCCTCTTTGTTCGCGGTGCACAAGGAGAGGGGATTCAGAGGCCGCCTTAACGAACTCCAGAGACGGGCGCGAGCCGCGGCTATCAGCGCGGATCCCATAGCAACAGGGCGCAGAGGGAAAAACGGAGAGATTCCCGCACAGAGGCTCGGCTCCAAGCAGCACTCACCAGCCTGAGAGGCTTGTCTGCTCACCCGCTGGGGCGGGCGGGGGCTGGGAGCCGAGGCTCGGCTTGGTCGGATCGCGGGGAGAACTGGGGCTTGCGGCGTGACACAGCCTGAGGGGGCTAGTGCGCCAGCTAGCCGGGAGGGAGCCCGAGAAAAAGTTGGAGAGCCGAAGAGGCAAGAGACTTTTTCTTGCCTCTTTGTTTCACGGCGGCAAGGAGAGGGGATTCAGAGCGCGCACTAAACGAACTCCAGGACGGGCGCGAGCCGCGGCTAACAGCGCGGAACCCAGAGATAGGCGCGAGCCGCGGTTATCAGCGCGGACCCCAGAGACGGGCAGGAGACGCTAGGCTGCTGCTGCCGCCACCAAGAAGCCTGTGTGCGAGCGCAGGTCACTCTCCACACCGCCCCTCCGGGAGCCGGTGCAGCTCGCCAATGCCGGGCTCCCGTGGTCCGGGGACAACTTCCCGGGAGAACGCATGGCACGCCTCAGGCTGCTGCAACGTCACGCTGGCCTCTGCTGCCGCAGGCTCGCCCCGCCTCCTCCGTACCCCTCCCTCCCCCCCGGCCTGAGTGAGCCAGAGCCCCCAAGCAGCTGCTCCTTTAACCCCTTTCTGTCTGGGCGGGGAACGGACGCCCTCAGGCGCCTCTACTTGCAGAGGCGGGTCCAAATCCAAAGCTGAACCCCGGGAGCTGTACAAACAAAGAAGAGAAAGGGAAATCTCTCCCAGCAGCCTCAGAAGCAGCGGATTAAAAGCTCTACAAAACTTGATGTGCCTGCATCTGTTGAATACCCGAATAGACAATGAATCATCCCAAATTCAAGAGTGGACTTTGGGAGCAGGATATATTAATTTTTCCCCTTTTCCTTTTTTCTAAGTGGATATGTGTATGCTTCTGGGTGAGATTTTGTCTGTATAGTTTTGCTTTCACCATTAGTCCTAGGGTTAGGTCTGTCCGTTTTTTTTTTTTTTTTTTACTTAAAAAAAATTTTTTTTTTCTAATAATATTTTCTTAATAATTTTTTCCTTATTTTCCATTTTTAGAAATTAAAAAAAATTTTTAATAAGTTTTTTCATATTTTTATTTTTAAAAAAATTAAAAATTTTTTTCTTATAAATTTTTTCTTAATAATTTTTTTCTTCTTTTTTATTATAAAAAATTAATAAATCTATCTTTAAAAATTAAAAAAATTTTTTTCTAAAAACATTTACTCTTAATAATTTTTTTCTTATTTTTTATTATAATAGCTTTATTTTATTTTATTTTATCTCTTTCTTTCTTTCTTTCTTTTCTTCTCCCTTATACTCTGAGCTGGGTGGATGAAAGGCTCTTGGTGCTCCAGCCAGGCATCAGGGCTGTGCCTCTGAGGTGGGAGAGCCAACTTCAGGACACTGGTCACAAGAGACCTCCCAGCTCCACGTAATACCAAACGGTGAAAATCTCTCAGAGATCTCCATCTCAACATCAGACCCAGCTTCACTCAACGATCAGCAAGCTACAGTGCTGGACACCCTATGCCAAACAACTAGCAAGACAGGAACATAGCCCCATCCATTAGCAGAGAGGCTGCCTAAATCATAATAAGGCCACAGACACCCCAAAACACACCACCAGACGTGGACATGCCCACCAGAAAGACAAGATCAAACCTCATCCAACAGAACACAGGCACTAGTCCCCTCCATCAGGAAGCCTACACAACCCGCTGAACCAACCTTAGCCACTGGGGACAGACACCAAAAACAACGAGAACTACGAACTTGCAGCCTGTGAAAAGGAGACCCCAAACACAGTAAGATAAGCAAAATGAGAAGACAAAGAAACACACAGCAGGTGAAGGAGCAGGGTCAAAACAACACAGACCTAACAAATGAAGAGGAAATAGGCAATCTACCTGAAAAAGAAATTCAGAATAATGATAGTAAAGACGATCCAAAATCTTGGAAATAGAAAGGAGAAAATACAAGAAACATTTAACAAGGATGTAGAAGAACTAAAGAGGAACCAAGCAACGATGAAAAACACAATAAATGAAATTAAAAATACTCTAGACGGGATCAATAGCAGAATAACTGAGGCAAAGAACGGATAAGTGACCTGGAAGATAAAATGTGCAAATAACTACTGCAAAGCAGAATAAAGAAAAAAGAATGAAAAGAACTGAGGACAGTCTCAGAGACCTCTGGGACAACATTAAACACACCAACATTTGAATTATAGGGGTCCCAGAAGAAGAATAGAAAAGAAAGGGACAGAGAAAATTTGAAGAGATTATAGTTGAAAACTTCTCTAATATGGGAAAGGAAATAGTTAATCAAGTCCTGGAAGCACAGAGAGTCCCATACAAGATAAATCCAAGAGAAGAAACACACCAAGGACACATATGTAATCAAACTATCAAAAAATTTAAAATATAAAGAAAACATTTATTAAAAGCAGCAAGGGAAAAACAACAAATAACACACAAGGGAATCCCCATAAGGTTAACAGCTGATCTTTCAGCAGAAAACTCTGCAAGCCAGAAGGGAGTGGCAGGATATACTTAAAGTTCATGAAGGAGGAAAAACCTACAACCAAGATTACTCCTACCAGCAAGGATCTCATTCAGATTTGATGGAGAAATTAAAACCTTTACAGACAAGCAAAAGCTGAGAGAGTTCAGCACCACCAAACCAGCTTTACAACAAATGCTAAAGGAACTTCTCTAGGCAAGAAAACACAAGAGAAGGAAAACACCTACAATAACAAACATAAACTATTTAAGAAAATGGGAATAGGAACATACATATCGATAATTACCTTAAATGTAAATGGATCTAAATGCTCCCACCCAAAAGACACAGACTGGCTGAATGGATACAAAAGCAAGACCCCATATATATGCTGTCTACAAGAGACCCACTTCAGACCTAGAGACACATACAGACTGAAAGTGAGGGATGGAAAAAGATATTCCATGCAAATGGAAATCAAAAGAAAGCTGGGTAGTAGCAATTCTCATATCAGACAAAATAGACTTTAAAATAAAGACTATTACAAGAGACAAAGAAGGACACTATATAATGATCAAGGGATCGATCCAAGAAGAAGATATAACAATTGTAAATATTTATGCACCCAACATAGGAGCACCTCAGTACATAAGGCAAATACTAACAGCCATAAAAGGGGAAATCGACAGTAACACAATCATAGTAGGGGACCTCTAACACCCCACTTTCACCAATGGACAGATCATCCAAAATGAAAATAAATAAGGAAACACAAGCTTTTAAATGATATATTAAACAAGATGGACTCTAATTGATATTTATAGGACATTCCACCCAAAAACAACAGAATACACATTTTTCTCAAGTGCTCATGGAACATTCTCCAGGATAGATCATATATTGGGTCACAAATCAAGCCTTGGTAAATTTAAGAAAATTGAAATGTATCAAGTATCTTTTCCGACTACAACGCTATGAGACTAGATATCAATACAGGAAAAGATCTGTAAAAAATACGAACACATGGAGGCTACACGATTTACACTACTTAATAACGAAGTGATCATTGAAGAAATCAAAGGGGAAATCAAAAAATACCTAAGAAACAAATGACAATGGAGACACGACGACCCAAAACCTATGGGATGCAGCAAAAAGCAGTTCTAAGAGGGAAGTCTATAGCAATACAAGCCTACATCAAGAAAACAGGAAACATCTCGAATAAACAACCTAACCTTGCCACCTAAAGCAATCAGAGAAAGAAGAGCAAAAAAACCCCAAAGCTAGCAGAAGGAAAGAAAATCATAAAGATCAGATCAGAAATAAATGAAAAAGAAATGAAGGAAACAATAGCCAAAAATCAATGAAACTAAAGCTGGTTCTTCGAGAAGATAAACAAAATTGACCAAACCATTAGCCAGATCATCAAGAGGAAAAAGGGGAGAAGACTCAAATCAATAGAATTAGAAATGAAAAAGGAGAAGTAACCACTGACACTGCAGAAATACAAAAGATCATGAGAGATTACTACAAGCAACTCTATGCCAATAAAATGGACAACTTGGAAGAAATGGACAGATTCTTAGAAATGCACAACCCTACCGAGACTGAACCAGGAAGAAATAGAAATATGAAGAGACCAATCACAAGCACTGAAATTGAAACTGTGATTAAAATCTTCCAACAACAAAAGCCCAGGACCAGATGGCTTCACTGGCGAATTCTATCAAACATTTAGAGAAGAGCTAACACCTATCCTTCTCAAACTCTTCCAAAATATTGCAGAGGGAGGAACACTCCCAAACTCATTCTACGAGGCCACCATCACCCTGATACCAAAACCAGACAAAGAGGTCACAAAGAAAGAAAACTACAGGCCAATATCACTGATGAACATAGATGCAAAAATCCCTCAACAAAATACTAGCAAACAGATCCAACAGCACATTAAAGGATTCATACACCATGATCAAGTGGGGTTTATTCAGGAATGCAAGGATTCTTCAATATACGCAAATCAATCAACGTGATACATCATATTAACAAATTGAAGGAGAAAAACCATATGATCATCTCAATAGATGCAGAAGAAAGCTTTTCGACAAAATTCAACACCCATTTATGATAAAAAGCCCTGTAGAAAGTAGGCATAGAGGGAACTTTCCTCAACATAATAAAGGCCATATATGACAAACCCCACAGCCAACATTGTCCTCAATGGTGAAAAACTGAAACCATTTCCACTAAGATCAGGAACAAGACAAGGTTGCCCACTCTCACCACTATTATTCAACATAGTTTTGGAAGTGTTAGCCACAGCAATCAGAGAAGAAAAAGAAATAAAGGAATGCAAATCGGAAAAGAAGAAGTAAAGCTGTCACTGTTTGCAGATGACATGATACTATACATAGAGAATCCTAAAACTGCCACTAGAAAACTACTAGAGCTAATCAATGAATTTGGTAAAGTAGCAGGATACAAAATTAATGCACAGAAATCTCTTGCATTCCTATTATACTAATGATGAAAAATCTGAAAGTGAATTAAGAAAACACTCCCGTTTACCACTGCAACAAAAAGAATAAAATATCTCGGAATAAACCTACCTAAGGAGACAAAAGACCTGTGTGCAGAAAATTATAGGAAACTGATGAAAGAAATTAAAGATGATACAAATAGATGGAGAGATATACCATGTTCTTGGATTGGAAGAATCAACATTGTGAAAATGACTCTACTACCCAAAGCAATCTACGGATTCAATGCAATCCCTATCAAACTACCAATGGCATTTTTCACAGAACTAGAACAAAAAATTTCACAATTTATATGGAGACACAAAAGACCCCGAATAGGCAAAGCAATCTTGAGAACGAAAATGGAGCTGGAGGAATCAGGCTCCCTGACTTCAGACTATACTACAAAGCTACAGTAATCAAGACAGTTTGGTACTGACACAAAAACAGAAATATAGATCAATGGAACAGGACAGAAAGCCCAGAGATAAACCCACGCACATATGGTCACCTTATCTTTGATAAAGGAGGCAAGGCATATACAGTGGAGAAAAGACAGTCTCTTCAATAAGTGGTGCTGGGAAAATTGGACAGGTACATGTAAAAGTATGAAACTAGAACACTCCCTGACACCATATACAAAAATAAACTCAAAATGGATTAAAGGCTTAAATGTTAAGCCAGACACTATCAAACTCTTAGAGGAAAACATAGGCAGAACACTCTATGACATACATCACAGCAAGATCTTTTTGACCCAGCTCCTAGAGAAATGGAAATAAAAACACACGAATAAACAAATGGGACCTAATGAAACTTAAAAGCTTTTGCACAGCAAAGGAAACCATAAACAAGACCAAAAGACAACCTCAGAATGGGAGAAAATATTGCAAATGAAGCAAATGACAAAGGATTAATCTCCAAGATTTACAAGCAGCTCATGCAGCTCAATAACAAAAAAACAAACAACCCAATCCAAAAATGGGCAGAAGACCTAAATAGACATTTCTCCAAAGAAGATATACAGATGGCCAACAGACACATGAAAGAATGCTCAACATCATTAATCATTAGAGAAATGCAAATCAAAACTACAATGAGTATTCATCTCACCACCGGTCAGAATGGCCATCATCAAAAAATCTAGAAACAATAAATGCTGGAGAGGGTGTGGAGAAAAGGGAACACTCCTTGCACTGTTGGTGGGAATTTAAATTGATACAGCCACTATGGAGAACAGTATGGAGGTTCCTTAAAAAACTACAAATAGAACTACCATACGACCCAGCAATCCCACTACTGGGCATATACCCTGAGAAAAACCATTAATTCAAAAGAGTAATGTACCAAATGTTTCATTGCAGCTCTATTTACAATAGCCAGGACATGGAAGCAACCTAAGTGTCCATCATCGGATGAATGGATAAAGAAGATGTGGCACATATATACAATGGAATATTACTCAGCCATAAAAGAAATGAAATGGAGGTATTTGTAAGAGGTGGATGGAGTTAGAGTCTGTCATACAGAGTGAAGTAAGTCAGAAAGAGAAAAACAAATACAGTATGCTAACACATGTATATGGAATCTAAGGGGAAAAAAAGGTCATGAAGAACCTAGTGGCAAGATGGGAATAAAGACACAGACCTACTAAAGAATGGACTTGAGGATATGGGGAGGGGGAGGCGTGAGATGTGACACTGTGACAGCGTGTCATGGACATATATACACTACCAAATGTAAAATAGATGGCTAGTGGGAAGCAGCCGCATAGCACAGGGAGATCAGCTCGGTGCTTTGTGACCGCCTGGGGGGGTGGGATGGGGAGGGTGGGAGGGAGGGAGATGCAGGAGGGAGGAGATATGGGAAAGTATGTATATGTGTAGCTGATTCACTTTGTTATAAAGCAGAGAAACTAACACACCATTGTGAAGCAATTATACTTCAATAAAGATGTTTAAAAAAAATATCTAGTAGCTTTCTATTTGGATACAGAATGAACTAGTCACTTCAACATCAATGCCCCTTTATTAAGTGTTCTTTTTATTCTCTGTTTCAACAAGCAACATTCTTGTTACAATTTAGCATCCCAGACAATTGCTTACAGGCAAAGAATGTAGTGATCATTGATGTAAATATGTTGGACTTAACATTGTACTTATTATATTTAATTAATAAGCTGCATTTTGGCATCAGTCTCAGTGAATTTATTTTGATCCAAGAAGATTCCCCATCAACGTACTGACTTAACGTTGACTTTAACTGGTATAATACGGCCCAGCTATGGTAACTCCCAAAGTAAAAGCCCCTTTGTAGGGTTCTTTCTGTACAGGCACCCATCAGTGTCTTCTGCCTCACCACATACCATGACATGTTTCCATTTCAAAATGACAATGAATGTGAGGAAAATCTCAAGAAGGAGTTTGAGACATCAGGCTGGCACATACTCTATTGAATTTGTAGTTTGTTCCACCAGAACATAATCATATAGCTAAATGACACTTTGAAATAATACCTTTGGTCATGCTTAGACTGCCACAGTTTTTTGCATGTAAGATAAGGACTGAGGGGGAACATAATTAATTCCAAATTTCCACCTAAGAATAACAATTACTTCATCTAGTTACTCAAGACTGGTTTCCTTCTGATCTCCCTCCTACTTATATACTAGAAACAGCTTCAAATCTTCTAAATGCACATTTCTACCACTAAAAATTCTCTTTTATATAAACACTCTCGTTTTTATTACATAGCTAATTGAGAAAGCTGGGAGAGGGAACGAAATTTTATTATCTCAAAGAGTCATTCAGTCAGAAAATATTTGAGTACCCACTGCATGCAAACCATTCTACTAAGTTTGTAAAGGATATGCCAATTTTATAAATGGTCTCTGTGCTCCAAAACCTATTATAAAACAGAACTATAGAAACATAACTAATAAAAAATGTAGAAAGTGTTAAATTCATACAAAAATTTACAAATATTCAATGATTATAATGCTGAAGAGGAAGAGAACTATTCGGCCAGTGGAATTAGAGAAGGCTTTAGGAAGGGGGGATATTTCACTGCTATTTGAAAGTCCTGCTTGTGAGTTTTGCGAAACTATCATGGGACAGCTTTAGTAAAGAACCATGTCCCATCCAAAGTCACTACAACACATGTTGTACAACATATATTTTAAAACAATAAAATGAAATGCAAGCAAGATGAGAAACAAGTGTTAATTCACAAAATTCTGAAGCACTATTATATGAAACACGTTTCTTATATTAGCAGATCACTAAAAAGGAATCTAGCACCCTGGTCTGGCTGGCAGTCATCCAGCATAGGATAAAACAGCCCCTCACTGAATTGGCCACCAGGAGCCTGTGATGACCCTGGACCCCAAATGGTGCTGAGAAGCATCAGACCTATGAGGATGCGCCTAGCCTACTGACTTGCCTGCACTTTAGGTCTTTTCCAGGACACCCAGAGCAGATGATTCCTTATTTTCTTCATAGAAAAGTTAGATTATATCATGAAATCACCTGAAAAAAGTCAAAAGTGCTTCTGCCAGTTAAATATAACTTATAAAAGCAAAGAAGTAAGCTAAATAAAGCTTTGCCTGCCTGAGGATTGGTGTTGAAACTTTTGGCGTTCTGAGGAAACCTACGTTTTGGTTTTTTCCCTCACATTCCTTTTGGGGTAGTCAAACTGCACTGTACCAAACACCCAAGTTCCATTTTGTTTTGAGAGTGGAACAGTACAGAAATAATACTGGACTTACAGTAAGGGGTCTTAAGTTCAAATTTCATCTCTGTTACTAATTAGTTGTAGATATTTGGACAAGTCACTTAACTTTGATGCCCCTTAGTTCTCTTATTTTTCAAAAGGAAGGAGGTTTGACCAAGTAACTTCTATGTCCTCATCATACTCTATCATCTTGGCAGGGGTGTGGGGGAGTGAAGGGGGGAGAAAAAGATCATACTCAAATGTTCCAAAATAACACCCAGCCATGGTTGTATGTGAAATCAAAAGGGATAGAAGACTTTGGTAGAAACTCAATAATCGCCTATGTATCTTCTAGATTATGATAAAAGAAAAGAAATATTTATAGGGATATTAAAATAGAAGTAATGATTAGCAGAAATCTCTCACAGCAGTGGTAGAAAAGGCTGATGTGAGGAAGTATGAAGAAATGAGAGCAAAGATTCGTGACTTTTGTCTTGGTGCAGCCCTCAGGACATTGTGTGTCCAATTTTGGGTTTATTTTCCATGGAAGGAGCCAGTATGCGTTTGGGACAAATGAGTTAATGCAATTCAACTAAAAGCACATTGGGGAGAACTTAATATAATATAAAGCAGAATGAATAAGGGAATTGTTTAGAATTAGGAAAATTGTGGGCCCTGAACCAATATGACAAGGGAGGGTACGCTGTGTGAACCAGACATTTCAGTTTAGGAAGTTGGACTCTCACCAAAATGGAAAAGTTGATGAATAGATGTGATTAAACAATGATATTAGACAATAAATTTAGGAGGACTATATTAACAAATTGGGTTAAATGTAAGACTAGAAGTACTTCCTTCTCTGGTCCTTTTACACTGTAGTGAAACAGTAGTGATTAGCTTACACTTAACCAGCTTTCCTGACCAGCTTTACACTTAACCAGCTTTTCTTGACTTACTATTAAGTTAATCAGTAAGATTCCCAGGGACAGTCTTTGGTAGTCTGTGATCTCCGCCAGTTTGTCAGATGCATCCAAGGACAAGAAGCTGCCCAAGAAACAAGAAAGAGGCATATAATGGATGGACCGTAGTGAACTCCACACAACCACTAACAAGCAACCTCCATTTTACATGAAGTGCCTTCAAATTGCCCATAATCAGGATTTTCTATGGAAAGGGAAGAGATGAAGGGTCACTGAACCACATGGCCTGTTTTTTTTTTTTTTTTGTCTGTTAGTTTTTATTAGCATTAGATACAGGCTAAGAGCTACTACCGATTCTTCAATAAATATTCAAACATTGTTAAGAGAGGACTTTACAAACCAGTTCTAAATGTCAAAGTTGTTATTTTGACATTTAGAACTGGTTTGTAAAGAAGAAAGAACGCAACAGCGTTCTTCCTCCAAAGTGAATTTATTCTTTCAAAACCCTGAACACTAAGTTCATATTTTAAAGGCAAACCCAAACAACATCACAAAAGACAACAGATTTTTTAATAAATTCCAGTTGTTCTGAGGCCACTTGCATCTGTTTGACTCGGTAGCAGCAAAATAATGGACTTCTTCCAGATGAATGAGTTACAGAAAACAAGTTCTGTTTCACAGCATACGCAGGAAATTATTGTGCACAGAGTAAGAAAAGAAGAAACAAGAAACTGCTTTTGCAAACTGATGTATGCGAAGTAGAAAACTATATGAGGATCTCTGATGGTCCAAAATAAAGATATTCCCCCTAGGCAGCTACCCAGAGAAGCACACTTCCTTAAACTTAACACAAAGGCAGCATCAGCAGAAGGGAAAAGAAATTGCCTTTCCTATTGCAGCATGCTTATTTGGTAACCTATCCAGCTTTGTCTCTTTTCTCACGGTAAATGACTTTGCCTTGGACTTAACTTCTAGACCCTGCGAAGTATTTGGAAGAATTCTGGAAGCAGCCCTTGCCCTTGGGAACTTTCTCAGAGTTGATTCTAGATGAAGATTCAGGCATATGTAGATTTAAACATCATATATTCATTATGTTAAATGTGAAGTCAATGAACAGCAGACAAGACTTTCATCTGTTTCCCAAATTAAGTAAAATTATTGAACTGTTTTCTAAATTCTTCACATGTGTCACACAAGTAGGTTTGCCTTCTGAAACATGCTTGGAGCAAAGTAAAGATCATTTCAAAACCACCTCCTTTATTCCAAACACAAAACGATGGGCCAATGAGAATTATTGGCAATAAACAGACTTCACCTCCCAGTCCTGGCTCAGCCATGTATAATTGTGTGCAAATTCCTTACCCTCTGTCGACCTGAATTTCTCTACGTAAGATGGACCTTATCCCTACTTGACAGACCTGCTGAGGGGACAGGAAAGAATACGCATAAAACACCTGGCACGTTTCTGACAGGCTATATGCTACCTAAAGATGATTGCTTAGTAATACTATTAAATAAGAATATCTATCAGCTTATGGGCTAATGAAAAAACTATCTCCCCAAATGCCAAGTCCGTTGTTTTCTAAGTCTTCCTTAGCATATCTCTGTGTTAATTTGCCAAGCCTCTTACATCTCTTTCTCTGGAGTTTGAAAAAGAGGTAACTTAGTAAGAGGGAGTTCTCCTAGAGTCATCCTCACGGACCTGTACTGTTAGAAACCCCTCCTGGTCAGTACTCACTTCCCTAATAACCAGGAAATGAAAATACTAATTTTATAAACAGATTGGACACTCTCATCAGATATTTAATAGCAAGAACAACGACAGGTTTTCAAGAGGAATGAAGATGGAAATTTAGGAAAGAGAGGAGATACAAAGTACTACACAAATGGTAGGTCTGAGATGTCCCAACAATAATAAGTCAGAAGAAGCATATTTTAGTACAGTGGAAATTGTGCTACTGAAAACAAGTCCAAGTTTGTGGATGAAAGCTGAGCTCCAAAGGCTATTTTAAACGTCATACAGCTTATTTCCTTTATGCTGAGAGTCCTTTCTTTTCTTCATTTTCAGCTGCTCTCTGTACCACCCCCAAATCAAATACCTGATGAGATTCAGGCCAGTGGACATATAGTCACAAAAGTACTGCTCTGATTATTTGAACATAGTGAGAAAATCTTTAAATTTATGTGTTTCAAAAGGTGAGAAAATTAAAAATCAAAAAACCAGATGTAGCCCATTTTTGTACAGAAGACCAAGTTTTATTGTTGAATCTCAAAAGAAGAGAGTTTGAATTATAAGAAAGAAAGAATACTAAAAGAAGCCACATTTCAACAAAATCCAAAAGCTATTTATTATCCACTGAATGCCAAAATTATTTTTTAAATGGAAATCTGTTTTCTATTTGGTCACTGACTCTCATCTGAAAAAATCTGTACTTTTTCAACATGCTTTTAAAAAAAAAAATTGGACAGGCAGAGGGGAATTAATACATACCTTAAAAATATGATCATATTTATTTCAGTCTGATATATAAGAGACTGAATAACTTATTCACTGGAAAAAAACTCTTCATAACCTCTGGCAAATATGCAAATTAGTAAAACAAATATAACGTGCTAACCTCTAGGCCTAATATTTAGAAATGGGTTTCTGCTTTGTAGAAGGATGGATTTTCTTGTAAATTATTTTCATTTTTTTAAATGTGGCTCAGATTCTAGATTAATTAACAAATATAGCTATATGCATGAACTTTAAAGTATAATTCATTAACCATTAATCCATCTTAAGACATTCTTCTCTGTTATAAATTCCACCTGGCCTACATATTCATTCTCTGATGTGAATAAAATTGTTTTGTGTTGATACCTGTTTTAAGAATTGTCTCATCTCTTAAAAACTTGTTAATATTCTGTGGTATCCCTCAGGTAGAATCAGGAATTCCTAATTTACAGAGTAGCTGTGGTAGGAAGAAAAACGCCCCCACAAAAGATATTCACATCAAGTCCCTGAAACTTGTGAATGTTACCTTATTTGTATAAAGGGTCTTTGCAAAGGAACTAAGTTAAGCATTTGGAGATGAGGGTCAACCTGGATTATCTGGCTGAGTCCTGTATTAGAGTTCTCCAGTGAAACAGAATCAATAGGAGATAGATAGATAGACAGATGATAGACAGGGAGACAGAGAGGAGAGAAGACAAAGACAGACAGAGACAGAGATTGACTGATTAATTTTAAAGAATTAGCTCATGTAATTTGTAGGGGCTAGCAAGTCCAAAATCCATACGGTAGGTCTAGAAATTTAACTAAGAGGTCATGCAGTCTTGAGTCTCAAATCATAGTGCAGGCCAGTAGACTAGAAATGCAGGCAAGTTTTTTATGTTAGTCTTAATGCAGAATTCCTTCTTTTCAGGAAACCTCCAGTTTTGCTCTTGAGGGCTTCAACTAATTACATGAGGGCCCACACATTATTAAGGATCATTTTCTTAAATCAACTGACTTAAAAATAAATTTTAATCACATCTACAAAATATTTGCACAGAAACACCTAAACTAGCATTTGTCCAAACACTGAGCATCATAGCCTAGCCAGGTTGACACTTAAAATGAAACCTTACAGGCCTTCAATCCAAAGACAAGTGTCCTTTCAAGAGACACAGAAAGAACAGATACAGAGGAGAAGGCCAAATGAAGATAAGCAGACAGATGTGGCCTCAGGCCAAGGAAGCTGGCAACAACCAGAAACTAGAAGAGACAAAGAACAGATTCTCTCCTAGAGCCCCAGAGGCAGTACAGCCATACTGACACCTTGATTTGGGAAGTCTGGTCTCCAGAAACTGAGAGAACAAGTTTCTGCTGTTTTAAGGCACTGCACAGGAAACTAATGCATTAGCTATAAATAGAAAATTAATATCTACCTCAATCTCAGACAACTACTTTTAGCCAATTAATCTTAACTTCTTCTAATGTTATTTTATGATACAGTGATATGATTTTTATCATTCCATGTCCATTTTTCATCTACCCACAACTAAAAGATAATTAACCCAATGCAACATTTTTAAAACAATGAGCATCTTGCACCTGGATTTGTTAATAAATGTAATTTGATCTGCAAATACAGGTTGTGGAATATAGTGTTAACATGGAAAGAAGAAAATCAGAAATTGAGGGCTCTGTCTTAAGTCATGAAAGGTGATGGAAAACAAGGGATATAAACAAGAGTCCTTCCATGGTGGTGAAATAGAAGGAATATAAACAAGAGCTATTTTAAAGGGACATTCACCAAGATTTAGTTGCCTGCTGAATGAACTAATGTAGAGAAATTATAAATCAAATAAACTAAATTATGAATCAACCTAATCTCTGGTATTGGTTGATTAGGAAAACAAAGGCACATCTGACAAGGAAGTTGAGCAGAGGTACTGTGTGTACAGGTACTGATGGAGGCAGGGCAAGAGGGGGTGCGGTATAAAGAGGGAGATAGGCATAAACGATGAGGACTTAAGTTTGGAGTATGTTGCATTTGAGAGTTGAGGTAAACACCTTGATATGGGTGTTTTCATCAACAGTTAATAAGACAGATACAAAGAGAAGGCAGTCGACGAAGAATTATAGATGATTTTACCACTAGTCTTTTTATATTTACGTTTAAAAGGCATTATCATTTAACGAATGCAAACGTTAATGTGATTTTTTTTATCAGCTCTGCAAATGAAATAACATGCTACCAATAGTAATGATATTATTGACCTATGCTATTAATGACAAATACAGGATTATTGATAATATTTTCCTTCCAAACTCAACACATCATGTTTTCTGTAGTTCTTGTACTGAGTCATCCAAAGGAAAGAAAAACATTCTAATTTCAGAAAACAATGATATCAACAAAAAACAATTATTAATACCATGCTTCCCTAGTTATAATTTGGAAGTTGTTCAGTAATAATTACTACACGTGATATCATAAATATAAAATATTTTCACAAACAGCTTCAGAAATAATTTCATTTTATATAGTCTAAGAACTTAAACTTCCCCATAATTTCAGGTGGATTCCTTTAAAGAAATACCATTAACAAACACACACATGGTGCATCCATGCAACAAGCAAAGTGTTCCATGTGCTTTGTGTATACTGACTCATGTGGTCCTCTGAACAATCCTATAATGCAGATACAATTATTATTCTTAGTTTACATATGAGGACACTGAGTCTCAGGTTAAGAGTCTTGCCCAGGACCACAGAGCTAGGAAGGGAATGAACCAGGATCTTATTCATGATCGAAATCACTAAGCTCTACTACTTTAAGCACTCTGTTTCCCTTTAGGAGAATGTGATAGGTGTGTAACAACTTAGTTTCTTTTTTAATTAAAGTGGAAACAAGCTGTAAAACAAAAAGAAAGTCAAGCTTCCCTTTATCCTTTGCACTTCTACTGAGGTCAGGGAAGAGTCGTCTTTGGTTCCTTTGGAATTCCTTTTCTTTCTCTCAAAGGAAAATTTTGAAATTTCCTTTTTTCTCACACAGTGCTATTACCCAACTCAGCCAAAGCTCTTTAAGCAAAAGGAAAAAAAGACTAAAGATGGGAATCACAGTAAATGAAATGCTATCATTTTAACAAAAGGGCAGCATATTTTAAATCGAACTGAACACTGAGCTGTCAAATGAATTACTCACTTTTTAAATTTTTTTTTTATTTTTTAAACTTTTATTTCTGATGAACCAGAACTTTCTTTAACCAGCTGGGTCAGAGAGTTTGTTTAAGTGCCAAATTGATGCCATCAGATACTTTCTGGCTCAATGAATTACATCTAACTCAGAGAAGTTAGATGTGCAGAGGAAAGAAATTACAGTACGAGGTTTTCAAGGCATGTCACACAAACCTCAATCCTTAGATAGGGCATTACAGGCATTCCCCTCTCTACTCTACCAAGGAGAGTTTTAATGAGCACTAAATTCCAGGCAACAGGAATATTTAAGAGCTCAAAAGGGAAAGAGAATCAACATCAATTCTCATCACCCTTCCAGATCTTTCTACCAGCATCATTTTTATCATATGTCATTCCTAGGTGTTGGTGATCAGTTGCCAAAATGAAAGCTCTGCAGGGAAGGGGTGAAAGCACCACTGCCATCACCCTGCATGAGCTCAGACACTGAACACATCATCTCGTCAAAATGCCTGAGCCTCACTGGCACCCTGCTTGGAAAACTGAGTGCTCTCCCAACACAGTGCTTCTAGCGGCAGCTGCTGCAGCTGTGCAACCAATCTCCTATTCAAAATATTCTTTGGGATGTGGAGAGAACACAATGATGCTATTAGGGTACCTGTATCTTCTCATTTTCTCATTCTCATTTTCTGCCCTTCAGGACACTATTTGATACCATGAAAATAATTAAGAAAGCTCATCTAAGTAATAGGTGAAGGCACTCTTATGTCTCTTCTAGAGTTTCATCAAAAAGCCAAGGACTTAGGATGTTTTCCAGTTGTTCCCAAATCTTCTTTCTAAATATATTAATGAAAACCTCAGCTCATGAGGAAAAATCTATACTCTGTGGTATTAACAGATCTATTTAGACATTATAGCCATGTATCCTAAACTACAGAATAGAAACAAGGATCTTATCTTTATAACACTTTTGTAGATTGCCATATATCCATAGCTAAAAATGACCATTTTGACAAGGGGCAAATATTGATACTAGGACTGAGTGGAAGAGAAAAGGTTATGTCAATATTACACAATCGTGATTCACTGAAGCTGGGCTCTGAAGGGGAAGAGATGCTAGTTAGATGACAAAGAGTGAGGGGAGAGAATATCAGACAAAAGAACACCAAGTGCAAAATCCCTGAGGAGAGGAGTAGGGTGCATAAAAGGTACTTAGAGAAGACTAGGAAAGAGAGACAACACCATGCTGTGGGAATAGGGCACTCCCTCTTGCAAGAGCACTGGAATCACAACTAACTGCTGAACAATCATCGACAGGAAGACACTGGAACTCACCAAAAAAGATACCCCCCAACCAAAGACAAAGGAGAAGCCACAATGAGACAGTAGGAGGGGTGCAACCACAATAATATCAAATCCCATAACTGCTGGGTGGGTGACTCACAGACTGGAGAACACTTATACCACAGAAGTCCACCCACTGGAGTGAAGATTCTGAGCCCCACGTCAGGCTTCCCAACCTGGAGGTCAGGCAATGGGAGGAGGAATTCCTAGAGAATCAGACTTTGAAGGCTAGTAGGATTTAATTGCAGGACTTCGACAGGACTGGGGGAAACAGAGATTCTACTCTCGGAGGGCACACACAAAGTAGTGTGTGCATCAGGACCCAGGGGAAGGAGCAGTGACCCCAGGGGAGACTGAACCAACCTACCTGCTAGTGTTGGAGGGTCTCCTGCAGAGGGGGCGGTGGCTGTGGCTCACCGTGAGGACAAGGACACTGGCACCGGAAGTTCTGGGAAGTACTCCTTGGTGTGAGCCATTCCAGAGTCCACTATTAGCCCCATCAAAGAGCCCAGGTAGGCTCCAGTGTTGGGTCGCCCCAAGCGGAACAACCAACAGGGAGGGAACCCAGCCCCACCCATCAGCAGACAAGCAGATTAAAGGTTTACTGAGCTAGCAACAGCCAGCTCGACCCACCACCAGTCCCTCCCATCGGGAAACTTGCACAAGCCTCTTAGATAGCCTCATCCACCAGAGGGCAGACAGCAGAAGCAAGAACTACAGTTCTGCAGCCTGTGGAACGAAGACCACGTTCACAGAAAGATAGACAAGATGAAAAGGCACAGGGCTATGTACCAGATGAAGGAACAAGACAAAACCCCAGAAAAATAACTAAATGAAGTGGAGATAGGCAACTTTCCAGAAATAGAATTAAGAATAATGATAGTGAAGATGAGCCAGGACCTCAGAAAAGAATGGAGGCAAGATCGAGAAGATGCAAGAAATGTTTAACAAAAACCTAGAAGAATTAAAGAACAAACAGACAGAGATGAACATTACAATAACTGAAATGAAAAATACACTAGAAGGAATCAATAGCAGAATAACTGAGGCAGAAGAACAGAGAAGTGACCTGGAAGACAGAAAGGTGGAATTCACTGCTAAGGAACAGAATAAAGAAAACAGAATGAAAAGAAATGAAGACATCCTAAGAGACCTCTGGGACAACATTAAATGCAACAACATTCACATTATAGGGGTCCCAGAAAGAGAAGAGAGAGAGAAAGGACCAGAGAAAATATTTGAAGAGATTATAGTTGAAAACTTCCTTAACATGGGAAAGGAAATAGCCACCCAAGTCCAGTAAGTGCAGAGAGTTCCATACAGGATAAACCCAAGGAGAAGCACGCAAAGACACATAGTAATCAAATTGGTAAAAATTAAAGACAAAGAAAAATTATTGAAAGCAGCAAGGGAAAAACGACAAATAACATACAAGGGAACTCCCATAAGGTTAACAGCTGATTTCTCAGCAGAAACTCTACAAGCCAGAAGGGAGTGGCATGATATACTTAAAGTGATGAAAGGGAAGACCCTACAACCAAGATTACTCTACCCAGCAAGGATCTCATTCAGAGTCGATGGAGAAATCAAAAGCTTTACAGACAGGCAAAAGCTAAGAGAATTCAGCACCAGCAAACCAGCTCTACAACAAATGCTAAAGGAACTTCTCTAAGTGGGAAACACAAGAGAAGAAAAGGACCTACAAACACAAACCCAAAACAATTAAGAAAATGGTAATAGGAACATACATATTGATAATTACCTTAAATGTGAATGGATTAAATGCTCCAAGCAAAAGACACAGGCTCACTGAATGGATACAAAAACAATACCCATATGTATGCTGTCTACAAGAGACCCACTTCAGACCTAGGGACACATACAGATTGAAAGTGAGGGGATGGAAAAAGATATTCCATGCAAATGGAAATCAAAAGGAAGCTGGAGTAGCAATACTCATATCAAATAAAAGAGACTTTAAAATAAACAATGTTACAAGAGATAAGGAAGGACACTACATAATGATCAAGGAATCAACCCAAGAAGACGATGTAACAATTATAAATATATATGCACCCAACATAGGAGCACCTCAATACATAAGGCAACTAACAGCTATAAAAGAGGAAATCGACAGTAACACAATAATAGTGGGGGACTTTAACACCTCACTTACACCAATCGACAGATCATCCAAACAGAAAATTAATAAGGAAACACAAGCTTTATATGACACAATAGACCAGATAGATTTAATTGATATTTATAGGACATTCCATCCAAAACAGTAGATTACACTTTCTTCTCTAGTGTGCATGGAACATTCCCCAGGATAGATCACATCTTGGGTCACAAATCAAGCCTCAGTAAATTTAAGAATGAAATCATATCTAGTATCTTTTCTGACCACAACGCTATGAGGTTAGAAATCAATTACAGGGAAAACAACGTAAAAAACACAAACACATGGAGGCTAAACAATACGTTACTAAATAACCAAGAGATCACTGAAGAAATCGAAGAGGAAATCAAAAACTACCTAGAAACAAATGACAATGAAAACACGACAATCCAAAACCTATGGGATGCAGCAAAAGCAGTTCTAAGAGGGAAGCTTATAGCAGTAAAATCCTACCTCAAGAAACAACAAACATCTCAAATAAACAACCTAACTTTACACCTAAAGGAACTCGAGAAAGAAGAACAAACAAAACCCAAAGTTAGCAGAAGGAAAGAAATCATAAAGATCAGAGCAGAAATAAATGAAATAGAAACAAAGAAGACAATAGCAAAAATCAGTAAAACTAAAAGCTGGTTCTTTGAGAAGATAAACAAAATTGATAAACCATTAGCCAGACTCATCAAGAAAAAGAGGGAGAGAAATCAATAAAATTAGATATGAAAAAGGAGAAGTTACAACAGACACCACAGAAATACAAAGCATCCTAAAAGACTACTACAAGCAACTCTATGCCAATAAAATGGACTACTTGGAAGAAATGGACAAATTCTTAGAAAGGTATAACCTTCCAAGACTGAACCAGGAAGAAATAGAAAATATGAACACACCAATCACAAGTAATGAAATTGAAACAGTGATTTAAAATCTTCCAACAAACAAAAGTCCAGGACCAGATGGCTTCACAGGTGAATTCTATCAAACATTTAGAGAAGAGCTAACACCCATCCTTCTCAAACTCTTCCAAAAAATTGCAGAGGAAGGAACACTTAGAGCATTTCCTCTAAGATCAGGAACAAGACAAGGATGTCCACTCTCACCACTATTATGCAACAGTTTTGGAACTCCTAGCCACAGCAATCAGAGAAGAAAAAGAAATAACAGGAATACAAATTGGACAAGAACAAGTAAAACTGTCACTGTTTGCAGATGACATCATACTATACATAGAGAATCCTAAAGATGCCACCAGAAAACTACTAGAGCTAATCAATGAATTTGGTAAAGTTGCAGGATACAAAATTAATGCACAGAAATCTCTTGCATTCCTATACACTAATGATGAAAAATCCGAAAGTGAAATTAAGGAACCACTCCCATTTACCACTGTAACAAAAAGAATAAAATACCTAGGAATAAACCTACCTAGGGAGACAAAATACATGTATGCAGAAAACTATAAGACACTGATGAAAGAAATTAAAGATGATACCAACAGATGGAGAGATACACCCTGTTCTTGGATTGGAAGAATCAACATTGTGAAAATGACTATACTACCCAAAGCAATCTACAGATTCAATGCAATCCCTATCAAATTACCAATGGCATTTTTTACAGAACTAGAACAAAAAACCTGAAAATTTGTATGGAGACACAAAAGACCCCGAATGGCCAAAGCAGTCTTGAGGGAAGAAAACGGAGCTGGAGGAATCAGATTCCCTGACTTCAGACTATACTACAAAGCTACAGTAGTCAAGACAATATGGTACTGGCACAAAAACAGAAATACAGATCACTGGAACAGGACAGAAAGCCCAGAGATAAACCCACATGCCTATGGTCAACTAATCTATGACAAAGGAGGCGAGGATATACAATGGAGAAAAGACAGTCTCTTCAATAAGTGGTGCTGGGAAAACTGGACAGTTACATGTAAAAGAATGAAATTAGCACACTCCCTAACACCATACACAAAAATAGACTCAAAATGGATTAGAGGCCTAAATGTAAGACCAGACACTATAAAACTCTTAGAGGAAAACATAGGAAGAACACTCTTTGACATAAATCACAGCAAGATCATTTTTGATCCACCTCCTAGAGTAATGGAAATAAAAACAAAAATAAACAAATGGGACCTAAGGAAACTTAAAAGCTTTTGCAAAGCAAAGGAAACTACAAGCAAGATGAAAAGACAACCCTCAGAATGGGAGAAATTATTTGCAAATGAATCAACGGAGAAAGGATTAATCTCCAAAATATATAAACAGCTCATGCAGCTCAATACTAAAAAAACAAACAACCCAATCCAAAAATGGGTAGAAGACCTAAATAGACATTTCTCCAAAGACATACACATGACCAAGAAGCACATGAGAAGCTGCTCAACATCACTAACTATTAGAGAAATGCAAATCAAAACTACAATGAGGTATCACCTCACACCAGTTAGAATGAGCATCATCGGAAAATCTACAAACAACAAGTGCTGGAGAGGGTGTGGAGAAAAGGGAACCCTCTTGCACTGTTGGTGGGAATGTAAATTGATACAGCCACTATGGAGAACAGTATGGAGGTTCCTTAAAAAACTAAAAATAGTATTACCATATGACCCAGCAATCCCACTACTGGGCATATACCCAGAGAAAACCATAATTCAAAAAGACACATGCACCCCAATGTTCACTGTAGCACAATTTACAATAGCCAGGTCATGGAAGCAACCTAAATGCCCATTGACAAACAAATGGATAAAGAAGATGTGGTACATATATACAATGGAATATTACTCAGCCATAAAAAGGAACGAAATTGAGTCGTTTGTAGAGACATGGATGGATCTAGAGACTGTCATACAGAGTGAAATAAGTCAGAAAGAGATAAACAAATATCATATATTAACACATGTATGTGGAACCTAGAAAAATGGTACAGATGAACCGGTTTGCAGGGCAGAAATTGACACACAGATATAGAGAACAAACGTATGGACACCAAGGGGGGAAAGTGGTGGGGGGGGAGGGGTATTGGTGTGATGAACTGGGAGATTGGGATTGACATATACACACTTATATGTATAAAATGGATAACTAATAAGAACCTGCTGTTTAAAAAAATAAATTAAAAAAAGAAAGAATAATTACACAATTGTTTGTCAAATAGGATTATGCAATTCACATTAGAAGCAACCACTGAGGATCTGCTCAAGAAGTGGGTCAGAGAATAGGCTGCACTTCACTTTCTCATCATAAATCCCTACAAATGACAGAATATAGAGATCCATAGGCAGACACACTCCCAGTAGGGTGAAGAGCTGTCATGTCAAATTGGAGTAGCTGGTAGCCCTCCACCTCTACACACACTTGGAGAGAGAAAGAGTTACCATGCTCACCCAGCCACATCTCCAGACCCCATCCATCCCCTTGGAGAAGTAAGTGCCCCAGGTGACTGACTACATTCACTAGGAACAGAAAGCCCCCAGGCCCAGAAGACAAACTGGTATACTCCCCCAGCAACACAGCCTAGCCTCTCACAATCGCTGGGTTCTGGCTGCAGTAAAACACTTCAGCATTCACATAATATTAACAGCTAGTATTTATTAATAACCAAACACTTCATTTATTCCTCAAACGTTAAAAAACTAATACTTATTGAGTGCTAGGGATGGTTAATATGGTAGGCTACATTCCAAAAACTTGGCATACATTAGCCATTTACTGCTCACAAAACCCTGTGAGGTCAGGGCTATAACTGCCTTCATTTTAGTTTATTTTATGTATTTTTATAAAAAATATTTTTTTTACTTATTTATTTATTATTTATTTGGCTGTTTGCCGAGGTCTTAGTTGCAGCACGCAGGATCTTCACTGCTGCACGCGGGCTCTTTTAGTTGCAATGCAGGCTCTTAGTTGCAGCATGCGGGATATAGTTCCCTGACCAGGATCGAATCCGGGTCCCCTGCCTGGGAGCACGGAGTCTTTTTTTTTTTTTTTAATTAATGTTATTTATTTTTTTTTTTATTTTGGCTGGTGTTGGGTCTTTGCTCTTGTGCACGGGCTTTCTCCAGCTGCAGCGAGTGGGTGCGCGGGCTTCTCACTGTCGTGGCCTCTCCCTGTTGCAGAGCAACGGGCTCTAGAACGCAGCTCAGTAGTCATGGCACACGGGCCCAGTTGCTCCGCGCAATGTGGGAATCGTCCCGGGCCAGGGATCGAACCCCGTGTCATCTGTATTGGCAGGCAGATTCCTACCCACTGCGCACCAGGGAAGCCCGGAGCATGGAGTCTTAACCACTGGACCACCAGGGAAGTCCCACGCCTTCATTTTATAGGTGAGGAAAATGAGGCATATAAATGTTGAAGTCATTAATCACATCCCAGGCCCAGGGCTCTGGATTTCATACTCTTAACCACTTCACTAGACTTTTTCTTGAGCTAACAAGGAATCCTCAATTACAAAGGTGAGGCAGAGACATTTGAGGAAAACCAATGCCATGAAAACAGGTAATATATATTAATATACATGGAAACAAAGTTAACAGAAGAAACACTGCTCAAGAATTTAGATTAAGTATAATTAATGGCATCAGGGAAATAAGAGCCTATAACATTCACAACAAAGAGTCAATTAGTTTTCAGAGAAATGACAAAAATGATCATTGACTTTTTTTTTCCATTGAGAATAGTGGTTTTTATTTATTTTTTTATTTAAAAAAATTTTTTTAACATCTTTATTGGAGTATAATTGCTTTACAGTGGTGTGTTAGTTTCTGCTGTATTAACAAAGTGAATCTAAATAGCAACAGATGAGGGAATTCCCTGGTGGTCCAGTGGTTAGGACACTGTGCTTCCATTGCAGGGGGCATGGTTTGGGATCCCTGGTCGGGGAACTAAGATCCTACAAACCACGCAGCATGGCAAATAAATAAGTAAATAAGTGGCAATGGATGAGCTAAATAAGAGTAATCGTACAGCTAAAGAACAAATTACAATAGACAAGGGAATTCTCACTTAAGCAGTTAAAAAAACAAAGATGTAGAAAGAATGAAAGAAAAGCCAAACAATTGTGGAGGACTGATTCTAATATTTGATAACAGGTCTTCCAGAAGAGAGAATAAAAGAATAAGCAATGTAAAGCAAAAAATAGAACAAAATGTCCTAAAACTAAGGAAAGTTTTAGGTTCTCAGATTTAGAAGTCCTAATGAATGCTTGGTAAAATAAGTAAAACAACATATCTTGACACATCATGAATAAACTTTCCAGATTTACTAAGCATTTATATTTCATTCACTGCTTTTGGTCAACTCGAAGTTAACATAACTAAAACTTAAATCTAAAATTGGGTTCACCCTAATCTAAACAGGTTCATTATTTTACTTTCATCATATTTATTATTACCAATATGAAATATTCCTTCCAGTCACCCAGGCTTCGAATGAAATGCCTTCTTTACCTTTTTTCTGACTTCTATAAACTGAATTATGTCCCCCCGCAAATTTACATGTTGAAGCTCTAACTACACAATAGGGTTAGACCAAGTCATGACGGTTAGGCCTTCATGATGGGTTAGTGCCCTTATCAGATGAAATACCGAGTTTGCTCTCTCTCCACCATGTCAGGACACAGTGAGAAGGTCCTCTGCAAGCCAACAAGAGAGTTCTCACCAGAAACCTGACTGTGCTGGTATCCCTGATCTCAGACTTCCAGCATCCAGGAGCTGTGAAAAATAAATTTCTGTTGTTTACACACCAAGTCTATGTATTTTGTTGCGCAGCCCAATCCAAGAAACTGACTTGTATTTATTTATTATTCTACTTTGGCCCTTCCGTTATAAAGAACAGAGACTCAAGCCAGGCGAGGACAAGAGTCATTGTAAAGACACATGGTGATGTTATAAATGTGAGGGGGAATCATATTGGAAGTTCACAATCAAGGAGATATCACAAGCCTGGTCTCCACAATTAGAAACTGGAAGGAACAGTTCTGGAAACAAGTGAGTATCTATGGATATCTGGACCAATCATAAACACAAGGAATGATCTTCCTTTTTTAACATATTCAGTTCCATTCTATGGATTCCTTCTATCAATCTGCCTACTTGGGCTTTCCCACCTCAAATTCACTAATTTTTTACCTTTCATTGTGTGCAGTTCTGCTTAATTCTAGTTCTTGCTTCCTTATAACTTTGAGATGCTGGTGACCCATTTTGGTCCTTTACTTTGCCTTTTGCCCTCACTGTCTATACCATTCAGTGTTTACTTCAAAATCAATTACATCCTAGTTTTGATTTTATTTACTTAGTCTTCTGTAATTCCATTCTCCCTTTACGAGACTGTCTATAAATAGTATTTTCCTTTTTACAAGAAATTCTGCCTTAATTGCTCATTTAAGGAGAATATCCCTACATGGGAATGCAATAAATGGTTGAACACCTCCAGTCCCGCTGGATATCACCTTCCTCTGAACTTATAATATTTATCATTATACAAGTGAGGTCGCCAGTTTAATCGTAGGGTTGCTGTCCAATTCACCCATTCATTAGCTGTCTTTCACAATTATTAAACTTTTTATATTGTTTACTTATGGTTTATAGCTTCTTGTCTCTCCTAGACATTCTTTCTAGTATCAGAGCCTTTTCTAGTACTTAAACTATGTGCTTATTGATTCGAGTCCATTTTTCTCAGTCTCACGTAGCTTTGAGACAATTTAAGTGCTTCTGTTTTCCATTTGTAAAATAGGGGCAGCAAAGAGCAATCAATGCCTGTAGATATTAGCTGATTACAACATTTAAGTAGATTAAGATGCAGAAAGCAATGGCTAAAGACATAGGCTCCATTAGAAAACTGGAAAAAAAAAAAACCCTCCCAAGATTGGGTTTCAATGTCTTGGTTAGACAGAAGTCTCTCTGTTTTCCTTCTGACTAAAATCCCTGTTTATTTTCTCTCAGACCAAAAGAGTCCATAAAATAAAAATTGTTATTACTGATAATGAACTGGTGTGAGCAGTGGCATGGGACCAATGCTTTGTCACAAAATATTTCTTAGCAATACTTGTATTAATCATTGTTCCAAAAGGGAAATATCTACAATGGCTATATATAGTTAATAGTTATATAGTTAATAGATGGAAGAAAGTATCTGGTTCACAACTCAACCCCCCACTTTCTCTGAGAACTGCATTGCCGCATTGGGGTTAAGGCACAGGAGTCATGATTGCACAATGCAGCTGCTCACTACTCCTCACTGGAGGATTATTGGATGGGTTCCAGAAGCAAGCTTCGCTAATCAGATTTATCCCTCTCTGTGATGAGAGATTTGGGTGAGAGGGAGTCCAGTACTTCTGTGTATGGGACTACACCATGCAGAGTGGGAGCTGGGGGAGTGATAATCTACGGCAGTGTGAACTGAGAATCCCTGTAAGCTCATCTGCAGAGAGAAAGGAAACAATGACACAAGATACACCCAGAAAGTCAAGAGGGGGCAGAGTATATAGTTTCTTGGTTTGCTCAGCTCTAATCCTTCCAGTATATTACACTTTCATTTTCAAAAACCTAATGCATACAGTTGTCATTCTCTATTCTAACCCCAAACTTGCTCTGTCACTTCAGTGTACTGCATCTATTTTTTTGCCACTTGTCAGCTCCTTTGGCATTTCTAATTCTACATTTGGTTTACAAGCCCATTCACAGTTCTCTACAACTTGCTTTTTTTCCCCCTTAGCATCTCCAAAATGCTTCATCAATTTTGCATTTCATCTGTCTTGATCTCTGCCCCCTGAATATGCCTTAAATGCTACCTCTGTCTTTGCCCATAAGAATGTGTCTTTCTTCAAATGCCTGATTCTGGCTTCTCACTCTAGGTAGTCAAGCTTGCCTTCCTCACAGAAGATGTCCCTGCCCCACTCCTCCAGGTATTTATGACATCCTATGATAGTTTTCTAAATCATTCTTTTGGGTCCTATTACACACATCCATGTGGTGTCAGTTTCTGGTAGGTAATAACTTGATTGCATTTTGAGTAATTCAGGCTCACTGTGGGCTCCCAATCAGTGGACTGAGTAAGAAATGTTCCTTTTCTTCTCAAAAATATGTCTTTCTGGGATTAGGAAAGTAAAGTAGGCTAGAAAGAAGCAAAATTTTGTAGGATTCTGTAGGTAGATGTATACAGTATCTCAAGAACTTTAGTTTCTTTTTAAAAAATTCTACAATGATTTAATAAACTTACTGGTTTTGGTGATTTAAAATTATATTCCTTATATTTCACTTCCAGAAGCAACATATGAATATATCTTTACCTTAAAAACAAATTCAACATATACATACTACTATATATAAAATAGGTAACTAATAAGAACCTACTGTATAGCATTGGGAACTCTATTCAATACTCTGTAATGACCTATATGGGAATAGAATATAAAAAAGAGCGGATATATGTATACATATAACTGACTCACTTTGCTGTACAGCAGAAACTAACACAACAGTGTAAATCAACTCTACTCCAATGAAAAAATTAATTAAAAAGAAAAAAAAGAATAACGAACACTAGCACTCCCATTTCCGCTTACATGAGTTTATATTAAGAATCTCTGTTCCTTGACACTAAACTACGACATGGGAGGCATCGACTTTGATTTCTGTTTTGCTTCCTGTATTGCAACTAAAATAAAGACTTGCATAAAGTAAACAAACAAAAAACAAAAACAAATCTCAATAATATAGAATTGTACAGAATATAACAGGAGGGCTCCCTTCATGCAGCACCCCACCACAATCCCCTTCCCCATCCACTGCCCTCCACAGAAGAGACCACTGTAAGAGCTCCATATGCTCTGCTCCAGATTTTTTATTGAGGATTTACTTGTAAATATGGATATGTTTGTATTTTGTTAACAAAAAATACGATCATACTTTATAGTATTCTAAAATTTATTTTCTTCTGTTTAAGAATATATTATGTTTCTCTTTCTACGATAATACATGTAAATATACCATATTCTTCACTATAACTGCATTAATAGTCCAAAGATAGATGTATAACAAATAATGCAACCATGTTGCTATTGCAACAATGCTACAGTGAAAAAAGATAAATTGTAGTGATTTCATTTGTCAGCTGAGTTTGGTGACACTGTTACCAGCTGGTTTTCCTCAAGCCTTGATGAGTCTTGCTTGCCTATCTGTATCTACAGATGAGTGTCAATATTGGAAATGAGTCTATTTACATAAGCTAAGTTACACTTCTCATTCCCTTGTCAGTGAAGACAGGTTCTTATCTAGAATTTGAACCCAACTATGTGTGATTCCAGTGCCCATGTTTCATTTTTATCAGGCTTCCAGTTTATAAACATATATTTTTTTTGTTCCTAAATGTTAGTGCTTATAAAATCTTCTATAATGGGGGCTTCCCTGGTGGCACGGTGGTTAAGAATCCACCTGCCAATGCAGGGGACACGGGTTCGAACCCTGGTCCGGGAAGATCCCACGTGCCGTAGAGCAACTAAGCCCGTGCGCCACACCTACTGAACCTGTGCTCTAGAGCCCACGAGCCGCAACTACTGAAGCCTGCGCACTTAGAGCCCGTGCTCTGCAACAAGAGAAGCCACCACAATGAGAAGCCAGCGCACCGCAACGAAGAGTAATCCCTGCTCATCGCAACTAGAGGAAGCCTGCAAGCAGCAATGAAGACCCAACGCAGCCAAAAATAAAATAAAATAAATAAATTTTAAAAATTCTTCTGTAATGGGTAAAATTGTATCTATAACTAGCTATTGTGTACTATTCATTAAAATTATTATTTCTTTAGAAATTGTTGGTGTTTCAAAAAACCAGTTGGTTAAATCAAGATTTCACAACATAACAATAAATTGGTATTCTTTGTGTAGACATAGCACTATGCTTTCCTCTAGCTGGCATTTACAAATGCCCCCTTTTAACAATAATATATTGTTTGGAGATATCACAAATGAAATTTAAATTATTTTTAAACAAGAAAGCATAACAATGGAAGCTAATTTGAATTATTCTCAGGAAAGCTTTAAAAAGAAATAATAGAAGATAGCTGACATACAACTGGCAGCACTTGTACAACACTGGAAGCGAATGTACTGGCCAAAAGAGCCATACTTAATACAATCCTGCTACAGCTGCATGTATATTCATCTCCTTGGAATAGCTAAACAAAGTTATAGACACCAGGTGGCTTAGTAGTAATACTTTGGTTCTTAGTGTTCAAATATTAAGGAGAAATACTTCTGCAACATACCGACAAAAGATTCTCCTAGGTGCCTTTAAAGGGTTGAAAAAAACACTCTTAAGATGTATCTTAAGAGTATCTTAAGGGTCGACTTTAAAGTCCCTTGGCAAGGCATTCACACGAATACAAACTACAGAGGAATTTTACTACCCAACGAAGAGAGCAAAAGGTTGACAAGCTTATTCCCTCATTGTACTGACTTTATGGAGCCGGTGAACTTTATTTCCTCCTATCTGTGAATTGATATGGAAGGGACACAGTTATTGACAGTCTTGATTAAGGACATGGGAAGATGTGTAGAAAATGTTATATCACTGACTGACTGTTGGCCATGGAAGAGAACCACCCAAGTATGCATTAATTAATGAGTGCACCAAACAGCATTTTATCAGGATGTTTACAAAGCACATCCTAGTGGACAGTTTATCCTCATACTTAATCAGTTAAGCAAGCTTCTCTTGTTATGACTTTGACAGCTCCTCTTTCAGTTAAAATATATATATATATTTATATATATTCAGTGTCATATATATATATATATATATATTCAGTGTCAAATAAAACACCTTGAAAGGTTTTTCTCAGAAGTCTACTTAGACTTCGTAGTTTAGAGGAGCTGCTACATGGTGGCCTTTGGCTTTTTAGACACCATGCAAGTGAACATCTGAGAATGATTTCTTGTTCTTTTCCAGCTATCAGTAGGCAAAGTGTAAGGGGACACAGCTTTAACAAATTATTTTATTTCATAAGAGAAGCCTTGTACTACGCAAGCATGTACTCAGCTGACATAAAGAGAAGCTCCAGTCCGTCAATAAGAGAATCTTAAAAGATATCTTCTTGGAGTGAAAATTTCTGGCCAACCATGAAAACCAAAATTCTCAACTCTGGCCAAATAAATGTCATACTTTATCTTTTATTAAGAAACTCTACATCACGTTCTAAAGTGACAGTCTGGAAATGTATTAATATATCTCATGACTTAGGGCCAAATTATAAATGTTGTCAGTTATGTAACCACTATCTTATCTCTCCTCCTGCACTTTGGTGGAGGGGAAAATAAGGGCTTGAAAAGTGGGTTTCACTCACAATCCAAATCCTAATATCTATCCTCATCATCTCACACATTGGAAGAGGATTGAGAAAGAGAAGAACCTGGAAAAAGAGTAAATAACAGGAAAGGAGAAGGAGAGGGAGAGTGAGGAGGAGGAGAGGGAGAGTGAGGAGGAGAAGAGGGAGGAGGGGGAGGAGGGGAGGGGGAGGGAGGGGGAGAGGGTGGGAGGAGGAGGAGGAGGAGGAGAAAAAGGAGAAGGAGAAGAAGGAGAAAAATCGAGGAGAAGGAAGCGAAAGAAAGAAAGAAAAAGGAGAAATGTGCCAGGGTAATTTGCCCCGATCCGCAACTGGTATGTTTATGTTTGTTCCCTGATTGAAGGTGGGAGTTCACCTAGAGAGCTACAAAGACATGGCTCTGTCCACCCAACTCTGCCTCTCACCCAAGCTGTGCTCCATACGTTTGAGGGGACGCAAAAAGAAAAGAATTGCATCTGCTGAAATAGTTACATACAGGGCGATCAGTTTTCAGAGAAACATTGAAAATCATAAATGGAAAAATAAAATAGGACAAGAAATTACAAAGTACACAGAAATATTCACCAAGGAGTAGGAATATATTTCAAGGAGTAGGTATATATTTCACTTTATAGTTTAAAAAATACTTGACATTGTTTTTCACTTTTTCTCCTTCTTTGTTTTTTACTTTGCTTTCTCCTATTTTAAAGCCACATATAGGCAAAGCAGATAAGGTTATACTTTATTTTTACTTAAAAAAGAAAGAAAAAGAATTGGACACTCCTGAGATTTGCAAGTTAAACAAAAACCTGAAAATAAACTCTGTTCAGTAATTACAAAAAATGAAATGTTATATTAAAAACTGAATTTATAAAAGTAGTTAAAACATATATACATATATAATACAATGATAGCATTCTATTTGATTTGATTAGATAATGACAAATGGGAAAAGTGATAAAACATAAAGTATTGGTCTTTATTTCCTGTTTTCTAAAGTTCAAATGGAATTAGACATTATTGTTGCTTTGGCATTAGTGAGGGTTAGCACGTTGCTACTGAGGTTTTTTAAAATTTTTATGTAAAAGTATGTTTACTTTAAGCTTTATTCATATCAGCTAGTGAATTGCACCCAACAGGAATTTTCCTGTTACATACACGTGGGATCTGGTCCAAATAAAACCTGGATGATGAACAAAAGATCATGATGGTCTCCAGGTGGCCAATAAATTGCTTATCTCAAATATTTTGGAAAACACTTTTTTTCCTGTAATGTAGTCTATCCAGCCCTACGTATCCTTGGGTTGTGCATCCTTGGATTTAAGAACTGCGGATTGAAAATATTTTTTTTTAAATCTAGAAAGTTCCCAAAAGCAAAACTTGAATTTGCTAGCAACTATTTAAATATCATTTACATTGTATTTCAGGTAGTTATCAATACATAGCTTTTTAAAATAAATAAATAAATTAATTAATTAATTAATTAATTTTTGGCTGCATTGGGTCTTCATTGCTGTGCGTGGGCTTTCTCTAGTTGCAGCAAGCTAGGGCTACTCTTTGTTGCGATGCGTGGGTTTCTCATTGCAGTGGCTTCTCTTGTTGCAGAGCACAGGCTCTAGGTGCGTGGGCTTCAGTAGCTGTGGCTCGTGGGCTCTAGAGCGCAGGCTCAGTAGTTGTGGCGCATGGGCTTAGTTGCTCCACGGCATGTGGGATCTTCCCGGACCAGGGTTCAAACCCGTGTCCCTTGCATTAGCAGGAGGATTCTTAAACACTGCGCCAGCAGGAACTCCCCAATACATAGCTTTTATATTGTACTAGGTATTATAAGTAATCCAGAGATGATTTAGAGTATGTGGGAGGATTGCATAGGTTATGGGCAAACACTACATCATTTTATGTGAGGAACTTGAGCATCTATGGATTTTGCTACCCTGGGGTGGTGTGGGGTGTCCTGGAACCAACCCCCCTTGTGGATACTGAGGGATGACCGTATTTAACTTGTAATCAGTCAGGGTGTATTTGTAAGATGCTATGGTTGGAGGCTCCTGTCTGGTTTATCTTGACATCAAAGTCAGAGTTCATATGGTACTTTATACACAGTAGGGGGAAAAATAAATATTTGTTGGATGAATGAGTCATTACTATTCCTAAAAGTAGTTAAATCTTAAAGAAGAAATACCAAATAAAAGGTGAGGTGAGTTAAAGTCATTTGAATACATTCTGGAATATGAACACAGTTTACAATGGTCAAAGACAAAGTTAAAAGTATTTTCTCTTTTATTTTTATTATTCTGAGGTTTTTGCAGAATCAGATCTTGCAACTTCTCAGATATACTTTTAAATCTGACTTATTTATTTTTCTTATATTTACAGAAGATATGGGAAAAACATGTACCCACTGAAACAAGATAGGAGAAACAGTGCCATGTTTAAAATTTTTATTTTAGTAAATTTTATAATTAATTTAATAATTAAATAATTAAAATCTAATCTCTTCCATAGAGATAACAACTGAATACACTGAACTTATTTATAGCTAACTTGCTGCCAATTAAGATGTCACCAAAAGTCTGATTTTCTAGACAACCATTTTCATAATAAATTTAAAAATTGAAATTCTGATTTCATGCAGAGGTCTCTGTGAAAATTATTTATTGATGCTTAGATCTCCATTCATCTGAGAGGTCTGCCCTGCCAAGTTTAGGTTCCCTGCTCTTCCAATGTAGATGGTTAGGGTGTTGTTAATGCCACTTGATTGCATCTTTTACTAGATGGTAAGCTCATTCAAGTCAGGAGGTGTGTCATATTTAATACTGTATCTGCAGGTACAGCTTCTGTCAAATTAGTTGTTCAACAGTTCTTTGGGATAATCACAAGACCAAATCTATTAGTCTACAAGTTTAAGGTCATGGTGAAAATGTCACATTTTGAAGTACCTTAATAACTAGACAGATGTTTTTTTTTCATGATGACATGCCTCATATCTCCTCAAACTGCAACCATTTACTGTAGCAAATACTAAAAGAATAGCATAGCACACATGGCATTTAATTATTAGCCAGTTTAATTTTTGTCATGGATAATGTAGTTCACCTTCACTGTATGCTCTACTGTTTCTCAACCTTCAAAAAGATTAGGACACAAGAAATCTAAGTTCTAAATGCAGTATCATTTCCACTTAAATGTAATGGGATAATAATAAAGTAGCCTCCCTTGGCCAGTACTTTTTTTCCTCAAATGAGGTAGTTTTAAAGACGCTAGTATAATGACATGAGTTATAATAGTTGTTTCCCACTCTCTAGCCTTACTGATCATAGTAGAATTGGAACTGTTGCTTACAAAATGGGCAGAAAAATGCACTGAAGTCATAATAAATGAGACAAGGTTGTCAAGAACCGGCACAGATAGATACTCAACGAAAGTTCATTCCCTTCACTCCTTGCCCTGCCACTGAGCACAGGGAATTTCCCACAGCAATCAGGTTTGAAGCACACTTTGGCAGGGGTGGGAACTCTGACCCACTCTGAGCATGCACACGGTGTTCATATGTGCTGGCATAAGAGTGACACATTTTCTATCTCAGAAGACTCACCAGACTTAGCAGGACCCAGACTGAGGCAAACTAAGGGAGGTATGCAGGACGCTCCCGTGCCCTTAGCCGGTAACAGCACCTGCAGAGCCTCGGCATCACCATCTAGTCCCGTGGGGAGTACCACATCTTCTACATCAGGGAAATTTTCAGGCACCCGGTCAGAACTGACTGGTCCTCCTTTCGCTCTGATGCTCTCAGGACTAATTTCATCCTGCCACACTCCTGGCCACCAGCAGAAAGCAAACCTCCCAGATCATATCACTCATTACCACTCAGACTTTCATCTCCAGGAGGCTCTTTGCAAATTTCCTAATTTTCCTCTAAACTCCTCTACTCTCCTCTAAGCATTTAAAAAATTTTTTATTTATTTATTTGTTATACAGCAGGTTCTTATTAGTTATCTGTTTTACACATATTAGTGTATATATGTCAATCCCCATCTCCCAATTCATCCCATTCTCTAAACATTTTAATGTGTCCTCTAAAATCCTGTATCTACAATCACCAAACTTTCCTCAACTCTGAATCTCTTCTTAAATATTTCTTTTACCTTGCTATACCCAGATTGGAACACATTGTTTTTTTTTTCTTTAAACCAGCCTTCCCTAGTGAAGGCTTTTTAATTTTCTTTTACACTCTGTGTGCCCTGGGGCCAGGAGGTGGGAATGAGCGTTCCTGACCTTTTTTCACATTTGTAATGCAGTTAGTCCCATTATAAACCCTAACTCCTTATGCCACCCAAATATGTGGCATACATCAAACCTTCTCACTAGTCTTGTTTATCAAACTTGGGTGATTCATTGACAACATTGGTATCTTCTCTGTCATCCTTCTGGGTGACATCAACATCCTATGAATGAGCCATCTAATACTCTGATATCTTAATTCCTTGACTTCATCACCTCTAACAACCTTTCCCTATTCTCCTTCTCAGGCTGCCCCTAATATCCTAGTCCTAGTTTTCAACTGGAACCACTCTACCTCCTTCATCTTGGACACAAGTATCTTACTCTGACTACATCCTCTTACCTTTTCATTTCCTCAGACACACGACTCACAAATTCTACTACCTCACAGTCACTGTCACTCATCCTTCTACTTTTTCACTGCTCATCACCATCCTTGTAGCTTTTACTTACTTCCTTACCTTTTATTCCATGATAAATCATTACAGTTGCTGCCTTATTCTGACTTCATAGCCACCCCAGAAAAACTCTGACCCAGTTTTAACAGTTTTCTGCCATTATCTATATCTGTATCTGAGCATCTAATGTTGCTGGAAGAAATCACACAGTGGGCTGACTGGCTGCACGCCAGAGTCACATCAGCTAATATCACATGGCACTCAAAATTGCCAGGAAATTCTTTTATGTTTCCTCACAAAGTCAATTTCCTACTCTCTATAATGATTATTTAACACATTTTCTTCTCCCTTAAACTGTCTCAATTCCTTCCCTTACTCATTCTTGGCTAATGATTATACCTTTTACTTTACTGAGAAAACAGAAGCTATTAGATGAGGATTCCTCATCTTCCTATCACTGAATCTACAAACCTGCCTACATCTATATGCATCCTCTCTGCCTTCCCTCCTGTCATAAAGGAGGAGGAGTTCTTCCTCTTACTAAAGGCCAACTTCTCCACTTGTGTTCTGTATCCCACCTTCCCTTGTCTCCTCTGGGATTTTGCTCTTGCAAGATATTATCTTTGTCTTATAACATGAATTTCTCCTTTCTACTAGGTCACTCTAATGAGTATTCAAAAACATGGTTAAGAGTTTTATATCTTTAAGAAATATACATTTCCTTTGACCTCATGTTCTCTCCAGCCACCATTTTTCTTCTCCCCATTTCAAAGCAAAAGCCCTTAAAAGATTTGGCTTAACTTTCTTTCTGTCTTCTTTTTCTCCTACCAATCACGCTTCAGTACAATTCAGTCTGATGTCTGTCTACCATGCTTCTGAAACTCCTCATCAAGGTCACCTACAAAACCCTGTGTTGCTAAATTCAATGACAACGTCTGTAGATTCACTTTTTAGCCACAGCTGACCTCCTCTCTCCTTCTCAAAACATTCTGTTCTGTTGGTCTCCAGGTTACTACACTCTGCTGGTTCTTATCCTACTTTCTCAGTGACTCCTTGGTCTTATTTCCTTGTTCTTTCACCTCTACTTGACCTCCAACCAATGAAGTTCCCTGATAATCATTCCTGGACTGTCCAGATTTTTTCAATCTATGCTGTCTTCTTGAAGCAAACTTATCTCATCCCTGGCCTTTAACTGTCACTGAAAATTTCAGCATAGGTATTTTCAACTCTGATCTATTATCTATGCTATAGACTCAATTCAGCTGTGTACCTGACATCTCCATACCTGATGTCTGACATGAATTTTAACCTCAGCACAGCCGAATATAAGTCTTGATTCCTACCTTGATACTACCTCCTCAGGCTAGTCTCCACCATCTCAATAAATGACAATGTCTCTCACCTAGTTTGCTCAAATTAAAAAAAAACAATGAAGATATCCTTAATTCTTCTTCTTCTTCTGTCTTTTAAAATCAGCAGGTTCTACTGGTTCTATCTCCAAAAATTATCCATAAGCTATCAGTTGTTACTTATTTCCACCGTTACCACCTTCACCTGCATGCATCTCAGCAGCCTAACTGATCTCTCAGCTTCCAGCCTTGTTCCCCTATTCTAATTCTCCAGAGAAATCCAGAGGGATCTCTTAAAAACATTAATCAGATCATATTGCTTCCCTGTCTAGAAAACTATGAATGATTTTTCCACTTCTCTTACAATAAAACCCTCCCATTTGTCTATAATACCTCACGAGATGTGGGCCCTGCCTACCTTTCTGGCCTTGTGCTCCTGTGCTCGCGGTACTTCTCAGTGTGCGCCAGTGAGCATGGCCTTCCGGCCCTTCCTCAGAAACACCGACCACCACCCATGGCAGGTTCCTTACTAAACAACTTACTTAAAGTTGCCTCTGCCTATTCCTTTCTATCACATCACCTCCTTAGCTCCCTTCACTGCATTTTCAAGATTTATACTTATCTTGTTTATTTTCCTGTTTATTTGTCTCCCCTAATAGGCCTTAAGTTTTATTAGGGGCGGGATCTGCTCTCCTTTTCACCTCAGCGTTCCCAGAATTGAGCACAGTGAGGAGCAGTGAGTAGGCGCTCAACAAATATTTGCTTAATGAAAAAATGAATAAAGGAATGTATGAGATCACCAAATTCCTGTTCACAATTCTCATTTATAGCACACACATTTGTTACACAACCACAAAGCCGACATAAGAAGCCTTACATGGTGAAATGGTGGTTTATCACCATAAAAATACACTGTTCTTGAATCTAGAACTAAATTGTAATTGAATCCAGAAGCCAATATTTGTCTCCAAAGACGTTTTAAACACTGCTCTTTTCCCATGATCTTTAGCACAGCCATAAACATCATAAAACGTGTGCATACTTCAGTTACTTTTCCAATGATTTCTTCAACTGATTCTGCTACATGATATCAAATGCAACAAATGAATAATCTGTGTTATATGTGACTTACTTCCAACTTAGAAGGCAAAACATTGTGCAGTAGTACTGCAAAAGATAACTGCATGGTCAATGCCCTTCATTTAGGATTGCAGATGGCTAAGGCTCTTAGAGGAAGTATATGCATTATTCCTGTCTGACAAAACAGATAATGCAAACAAACCTATGTAGGCAAGACTGTGAAATAGGGGAAATATCTCAAATAACTTGCTACTTATCTCTAATTACTAGTCCTCCCCATTCCACACAACCAAATCCATGCAAAACCTCCTTTTGATCCCTTATCCCTTTATTAAAATCTACCCTCAGGACAAGATCTGGTGAATCATTCACCTGATATTATAAATTATAGGACAGCCAAATAGGTGACTTCTCCCTATTTGAACATTTAACATTATCTGGACATTTAACAAAGTTCCAATTTAGCAAAGCAAACAAAACAAAACAAAAAACAAACTAACTAGAAAAAACAAAAATAAAAAGTAATCTCTAACATGGAAGATTTTTGCCTTTCTGACCCAGTTAGTAGAGGTAGTCTTGAAGACAAGAGGACTGCTTGCTAACATAGAATTTATATCAAGATTAAGGAAAACATTTCAGCTTGCTCACTGGGTCAGTTATAGCTCTCGACAGGTTTCAGGTTTTAGGATAACTACCTGAGGTCAGTTACTTAACTCCCTATAATCAAATTTGGTGCTGTCAGTTCTTGAGGTAGAATTTTGTAAGTTACTCTCATGAGCTTGCTGAGGAACCAGAAATTTAAACTCCTTTTCTAAACACATTTTTGTGTTTCTACTAATGAGGGTTAGATAATATGTGCCATTATAACAAGCACAAACTGCTCAAGGGTTTTCCACACAAGAAACAAAATAAGGAATTAATGTTTATTTGCTACATGAGGAGTGAGGAAAATTAAAAACAGCAGTGCACCACTTTGCCCCATAATAACTGTCCCGCTAACTGTAACCACTATATACCTCCCTACATGGGAAGAAAGTGATCGATTTCACCCCAAATGCATTGTCATTAAAAAAAATTAAAAATACAATCTTATTGAGTACCTTTATCAAACTTAAAACATAAACACAATATATCTTAACAAAAAACAAATAAATATTGAAACGCTGTCTCATGTATGCAGGATCCTGATGGAACAAAATGATGAGCTTGGCTTGATACAGCCAGTAGACAAAAAGGAATTGATATTATGACGAGCATTTAGCATTTAAAAATTGTAACAGGAGGTGCAAATAATTCAAAATTAGATGTATGAATATTTATTTTGCATTGATCTAATTAAAGATTTGCCTGAATAATTACTCTCTGGGGGGAAATGCATATTAGTTAGATGCTATGTTTCAATAAATGTATACGCAAATTAAACCCTAGAAGGTAGTAATGATATCTGGTAACAAAGGATATTCGTGAATCTTAATTCCAAGCTTCCTTAAAATTTCTTAGAAAGATTTTATCACTTCTACCAAGGTTCCCTTTTCTGCACTCCTTCCAATTTATAATTTAGAAAGACACAGGCATCCCTAAAAGATGTAAGAAATACTTTTACATTCTTTAAAACTTTGGAATACAATGACTATGCATTTAATCTCTATCTCTGCACTGCTTATCTATACCTATGTTAAAATATAGCTTTATGGCTTTCAAAATAAGCAAATGTTTTTAAATGTCAAAAAATGGAAATTTAATGACCCATACATCAGTATTTTAAAGTCACTATCTGTACATTTCTCTTTCACTGAGCCTCATCTTTACAGAATTAGGACATACTTGTCAGAAAACACTCATTATTTTTATCATTCTGTCAGTTTAGTATGATGACTAGAGCTAAGCAACAGACAGCTTCCTAGTCACTTCTGGTGTCTCTAACATTTGATACTAGCAATGTAACAGTATAGTGGATGAAATGCAGCATTCACTTTTCCCTTGGGTTGGGGTGCCCAGAGGCAGGTTCAGGTGCACAGGGCTTACTGAGGGAGCACCCTTGGGTAAAAGGGAGTGAGGGAAAGAGTTAGAGCAGAAGAGGTTAAGCTTGATGTGGTCTCAACTAGAGTCTAACTGCAGTGTGACTGCTTGAGCAAGGGGGCCTCCTTCTGTATCCTCTTATCAGTCAGTCATTGGGTGAAGAAGGGAAGCCTCCTTCAGGGGTAAGATAACTCCTGTTGTGCCAACAGCAATTCCCAGAGAAGGAGACAGTTTGAGCCGTTAGCGGTCAACCCTTATAGCAGCTTCCTGACGGGCTCACTGACAGGACAGGCGGAGATCTGAGCTGCAGCCCAACAGTTGAGACAGCTAGGTCTTCCTTAGCCATCTTATCTGTTCATCAATATGAATTTGCTTCTGTTAAAGAAACAGCTGAACATTTTTTCTGCTTGAGCTTACTAAATATTATTTTCCCTTCTGAAAATAGACTACTTAGTATATTTAACCATACAGTTGGGCTCCCAAAGGGATCTGTACGGATATACACTGGAGGAGTTTAGAAGGGGCCTTGAAAGAGCCACTTTTCCTCTTTCCTTCAGAAATACTGCCAACATAGGTTGAAAACTGTTCATTTACGTGTTTGATGTAAGAATCTGTTTCTCTGAAACCTAACCATTTGCTCATTTTGAGTGCCCATGAAGTTTCAAATTGTCTGCCTTTCTAATTTTCAGCATCATAGTTGCATGTTATAATTATAACATAAGAGCCATAGAGAATTCATCATAGACTATTGAGTAAATTCCCTGCTGGTTTGAGACTTCCCCACTTTCTCAAAACCACATATGGGCAAAGAAAGGCAGTTTGGACAGTTGGAACCTTTTCACAGTTTCAAATACATATTATGACATATCTGAATAATTTGGGGGAGCAAATTTTAGAATGAATATCTTGTCACACGATATGGAAATCGGTACTCTGGAAGTCTGATGACTATCTAAGGCTGACATCTAGACAAAGAGAGCCTCCCCTGTGACTTGATGGCACATGGTATACTCTATCTTTTTTTTTTTTTGCAATACATTTTTTTATACACCTTTATTGAAGTATAATTGCTTTACAATGTTGTGTTAGTTTCTGCTGTACAACAAAGTGAATCAGCTATATGTATACATATATCCCTATATCCCCTCCCTCTTGAGCTTCCCTCCCACCCTCCCTATCCCACCCCTCTAGGTGGTCACAAAGCACCAAGCTGATCTCCCTGTGCTATGCAGCAGCTTCCCACTAGCTATTTTACACTTGGTAGTGTCTATACGTCAGTGAGGTATACTCTAAATGCAAGACAATTACTCAATGTTTCCATGAAAATGGTCACTGATTACTGGTTGAAAATTCAATTTATTTTGAGAACAGCTTTATCTCAAATTTATTGGAAAGTCACCTAAAGGTCTCAATTAGCACTCAGGTGCCAGGGCTTCCAAGTATCTAGATGCTCAGCAATCAGTGATGTGGTCAACAGAGCACAAAATGCTGGACTGAGGTTCAAAATGTTTGCAGTCACACTCTTCACTCTCCACAGGGAAGAAACAGATTAATTTCACCTAAGCCAACCTCCTTAAAGCTATATATAGTGTCAGTGTTAAAATTTGAACTACTCAGACTAATATCCAGAATCTTTCCAAATGGAGCACTGGAAAATCAAATATCACAAAGAGAATGGGGCACCAGAAAAGTTGCCACAATTTGTGTGTAGGAAAAAAAAAAAAAGTTTATGCCACAGGGAGAAATTCTAAATCCTAGACAATGACTGCAACAAAATTAAACAGTCTTATAAAAAGATTTAGCATTCAATAAAGTAACTTGAGGAATATCATGAAATAATCACAAAGCTGTCTCCCCCCCCAACCACCACTCCCTGCCTAACACACACACACACACACACACACACGCTCTCTCTCTCTCTCTCTAATCCATCGTCTATTTTCATTCTATGAACTGTCCTATTGCTGGAACTCTATCCTGGTAGATACGTTTAAATCACTCTGATGTCCTGGAAAGGGAATCTGCCACACAACTGCCACCTTGTTCTTGGTGCATCTTTAATTAGAGGCAAATCAAAATCAGAAACATGCTGTGAAAATGTTATAATCTCCTAATTTTTCAAATTTTTTCTTCTATCTCTAATAGTTTCTTAGGAACCATTCCACTGTAGAAACGTCTGAATTTTGGCATTATTGTGATGCTGTTTCTTTTTCTTCTGAAAATTTCAAGTAAATTTAATTACGATAGGTGGACAAGGAGAAGAGACTGGGAAGTAAAGATAATCTAGTGACTATGCTTGCTTCTTCTTTCGTAATGACTTCGGTTCTAATTCTACTAAAAACCAGGCATTCACTATTAACCACAATAATTGTTCACTTATTGTACACTGTGGTGCAGATAAACATTTTCAACCCAGGCCACAGTACATTCATTGTCTTCTGTTGCAGATGTAGAGGGAACTAACCATTTGGCAAAGGGAATAAATGACAGAAATAGTCAAACAATGCACTGTGGAGAGGAAGGTAGAGAGTCCCTGCAAATGAATTAGCTGCCTCACAGTATCACTAAGGCTTTGATGTACTTCATTCTTTCCCAATCTCTGCATGCAGGGTATGAATCTCTGCATGTAGAATCCCTACATTACTTACTCTTTTTTTGGTTAATACAAATTCATGGCCATATTTAAGGGAAAGTTTATAAACCCTTTTTTAAAAAGTCATAATTATGACCAAGAATAGCACAGTCACCCTGTAAGTTAAGAAGTGTATTTTCAAGTTTAATAACAATCAGCTGTATTTTTATGAGAAGGTAATAGAGCAATACTGATTTATAACTTGCCAAGGAGATAAACATAAAGAGGGGTCTTTTTCACTCTAACTGAATCCTTTTCAGGGACAAATGATCTGGGAACAGAAAGGAAAGGATAATTACACAATATTAATACTCTGCCATTTTCCTAGGCAGAAGTATCTAAAGTCATTTCCTACAGATAGTTAAATACAAAGCAAATGTAAATTTCAACAATTCCCTCTGCTGCAGAAATTACCGTACCAAAACAGGTATCTTCTGAATTCAGTAGCACTGCATATCAAAGGGGCTAATGAAAGATCAAGTTCAGGTTAATAATATTTATCCCACTTACCATCCTCTCACAGCCATTCCTTAACAGTCAAATAGAAATAGCACCACAAATTAAGGGTCAAGAGGATAAGTGATTCTAAAAATAAGTATCTCATTACCAATACTAATGACCCTGGGATTAAAACCCAATCTGCATTCTTTGCTCTATACATGATCATATGACTGCTTTTAGGTGAAGGTAGGATTCGAACAACTTGCCTACTAACATCACAAGGGGAAGGTTATTTCTGCCAGGGGATCAGGCTCTGGGACACTGTCTGCTGCCCACTATGAACCCAGAACTGTGCTGGGCACTTTGGGGAATGTCTACTTTTGTCCTTGACTTTAAAAACTTTAAATAATAAAATAGTGAATCATACTCTTAATAAAGAACTCAAACAAAATAGGAGACTATGAAGTGAAAAGGAAAAGTCCCTTCTCCATCTCATTCTTGTAAGGTAGCCACTATTAAGTTTTTATTATATAAAATATCACAGAAGTGGAACTGCTGGGCCAAACGATGTGCAAACTGCCTTTGCTTACACCCCACCCCCAGACCGTCTTTCATCTGAAAGCACTTTTTAAGAAATTTTTAAGAAACTGATCCTTTTGGTTTGATTTCACCAGATCTAGTAGTCTCTGCCCTGTAGGCACAACACAGCTCAGTTTTCTGTATCTTCTTTGGCAAGAAGGAGGTGAAGGTGGGAGAAGTATAGGACTCCAAGGTCTGAGTTCTTCTTAACAGCCCACTCATACTGACTGCAACTTTTTCTGCAATCTTCTGGCAGTTTAACAAGGAAAATGATTTTTAATCAATGAACAAATCAACTCTATGTTTAAAATGGAGAGCATCTATTTATTTTTCCTTTTGTTGCTTGTGCTTTAGGTGTTTTCTTCTAGGAGTTTTATACTTTTAGGTCTTGCATTTAAGTCTTTAACCCATTTTGAGTTATTTTTTGTGCCTGATGTAAGATATGGGTCTAGTTTCATTCTTTTACATATGAATATCCAATTTTCCCAGCACCATTTATTGAAGAGACTGCCTTTTGTCCATTGAGTACTCTGGCTTCCTTGTCAAATATTAGTTAACCATATATGCATGGGTTTATTTCTCAGCTCTCTCTTCTGTTCCATTGACTATGTGTCTGTTTTTATGCCAGTACCATACTGTTTTGACTACTACAGCTCTGTAATATAGTTTGAAATCAGGAGGTGTGGTGCTTCCAGCTTTGTTCTTATTTCTAAGAAGTGCTGTGGCTATTTGGGGTCTTTGGTGGTTGTGAACTAATTTTAGGATTTTTTTTTCTATTTCTGTAAAAAATGTCATTGGGGTCTTGATAAGAATTGCACTGAGGGACTTCCCTGGTGGCAGAGTAGTTAAGAATCCACCTGCCAATGCAGGGGACACAGGTTCAAACCCTGGCCTGGGAAGTCCCACATGTCGTGGAGCAACTAAGCTCACGTGCCACAACTAGTAAGCCTGCACTCTAGAGCCCGTGAGCCACAACTACTGAGCCCAGGCACCTAGAGCCTGTGCTCTGCAACAAGAGAAGCCACCGCAATGAGAAGCCCACGCACCGCAACGGAGAGTGGCCCTCGCTCGCCGCAACTAGAGAAAGCCCGCGCACAGCAACAAAGACCCAACACAGCCAAATAAATAAATAAATACATTTATATTTAAAAAAAAAAAAAGAATTGCGCTGAATCTAAAGATGGCCTTAGGTAGTATGGACATATTAATAATATTAATTCTTCCAGTCCATGAACAGGGATATCTTTCTATTTATCTGTTTCTTCTTCAATTTCTTTCACCAATGTCTTGATCTAAAGTCTTTTATTTTTTGATGTTATTGTAAATAGTATTGTTTTCTTTACTTCTTTTTCAAATAATTCATTTTTAATGTATAGAAATAAACAAGTGGAACTACATCAAACTAGAAATCTTACGCTTAGAATGCTTCTGTTTAGTAAAGGAAGTCATCAACAAAATAAAAAGACTACCAACAGAATGAGAGAAAATATTTGCAAACCATCTATCTGATAAGCAGTTAATATCCAAATTACATACGGAACTCAACAACTCAATAGCAAAAAACAAATAATCCAACTAAAAATATTGAGCAAAGGACCTGAATAGACATTTTCCCAAAAAAAAGATACTCAAATGGCTAACAGGTATATGAAAAGGTGCTCAACATCACTAATCACCAAGGAAATGCAAATCAAAACTCCAATGAGATACCACCTCACACCTGTTAGAATGGTTATTATAAAAATGACAAGAGATAACAAGTGCTGGTGAGGATGCAGACAAAAGGGAACCCTTGCAGATTGTTGCTGGGAATGTAAATTGGCACAGTCACCATAGAAAACTGTATGGAGGCCTCTCAAAAAATTAAAAACGGAACTACCAAATGATCCAACAATTCCACATCTAGATATATACAGGAAGGAGATGAAATCACTGTCTTGAAGAGATACCTGCACCCTAATGTTCATCATTATTTATAATAGCCAAGAAATGGAAATAACCTGTGTCCACTGACAGATGAGTGGATGAAGAAAATGTGGTATATATACAATCAAATACTGTTCATTTGTAAAAAGAAAGGGTATTCTGCCATTGATGACAGTATGAATAAATCTAGTGGGCATTATGCTAAGTGAAATAAGTCAGAAAAAGACAAATGCTTTATGATCTCACTTACATGTGGAATCTAAAACAAACAAACAAACAAAACTCACAGGAAGAGAGAACAGATTGGTTGCCAGAGGCATGAGGTAGGGGGTGGGAGAAGTGAGTGAATGCGGTCAAAAGGTACAAACATACAGTTTTAAGATGAATAAGTTCTGTGGCTGTAATGTCCAGCATGGTGACTATAGTTAATACTGTATTGTATATTTGAAAGAGACTAAGAGAGTACATCTTAAAAATTTTCATCACAAGAAAAAAATTTACAACTATGTGAGGTGATGGATGTTATATAAACTTATTGTGGTGACCATTTCATAATATATGCATATATATTTGATACACATATATCAAATTATTATGGTGTGCACCTTAAACTTATACAATATGTCAACTATATCTCAATAAAACTGGAAAAAATATACCAAAATAGCTAATATACAAAAAAAAACCAAGAAGGTCTACAGCATACCAAACTAAAGTGATTGTAATTATTACCCACTTCAAAAGTAATCTTTGTGCATTTAAGATACTTTTTAAATGTGGTGCTCTGGATAATTAATGACATATAAACAGAGAAATGGAAGAAATATAATTAGGAAAATACCATCTAGAGAAATCTAGATCTTGAAGGCAGGCTGGGTTCCTCTTTGTTTTACTGTCAGTCCATTAGGAAATCCCACTTGGCTCAATCGTCAAAACATATCCAGGAAACTGCCTCTTCTCCCTCTTTCCTCCATTACTACGTTTGGTCCAGGTCAATCTATCATCTCTCACTTGGATTATTACCACAGCCTCCTACCTAATCTCACTGCTTCTTCCTTTGTTTTGATATAGTATATTTTCAACATATGTTGAAATGTAAGTCAGACCATTGTCATTCCTATGATCAAAATACTTCTATGCATTCCCATCTCACTCAGCATAAAAGTCCTAGTTCCTAAAACAACTTACAAGACCTTACCCACTATGTCCCTATTACTTCTCATCTTTTCTGTCCATTCCTCTGCCCACACTGTACTAGCCATACTGACTTCCCTTCTTCTTTAATATGCCATGGAAGTGCCTGTCTCAAGACCTTTGCACTTGCTCTTCTGTCTGGGATGTTCATCCTCTGTGTACTTGTCTGACTCGCTTCCTGACCTCCATTGAGTCTTTACTCAAATGTTACTTTCTTAGTGGCCACTTCCCAGTTTAAACTCACAACACACTGTCCGCTCCCACCCATCAGCACTCTCTGCCCTGACTTCTTGCTTCATTTTTTTCACCATAGCACTTATTACCATAAGGTATGCTAAATATTTTTCTTTTGTAAATTGTTTATCTCATTTTTATAAATATGATTTCTGTGAAGTGAATAGCTTTCTCTGTTTTGTTCACAGTTTATCCACAGCCCCTAGATCTGTGCCTGTACCAGAAATATCTGTGGAATGGATCCTTTCTTGCTTTTGAGAGGAAACCAATTAAATGTCAATGATGAGAATGGTGACAATGCTCATAATAAAACATTGCTAAAATTGTCAGTGCTCAGATTTCTATTTGGGGAAATGAACCATTCTTTTAAAAAATGTAAAGCTGTACCTCTTATAAATACGGAAGAGATGAATTCTGAATAACTTAGACGTTAATAATGATAGACTCTCCCATAGGAGAATCATTCAAGATTAAAAGCTAAAACTCATCAGAATACTCACTGTAAAAGAAGTAAAATGTGCTTCCATTTCATTTATCCTCTTTGTAGACAATAATATAGAAACCCCTCTCCCCACAAATCTTGACTTCCATATTATTCTAACATAAGAAAAATGGTTTATAGCCACAATAAATGTAAGCTCTATTTCAAGTGGTAAACCATAAAACAATTTGGGAACAAGCATCTGGGAGACTTTACTGTATAGACACACTTGAGTGACAGCCAACGGCAAGATTTATTTGAATTTGATCTGTTACTCTCCTCAGCAACGTCTTCCCTAAAAAATTCACTCTTTTTGCAACTTACTAAAATGTATTTTCCTAATGCCAAAAACACATTTTTACATTTAAAACTACCTTCCAAACATGCAGGGAACTGCAAGTTGAATTTCTTGAATCTGTTCTGATATGGTTCATTGTATTTCCTCACTTGATTTATACTAAGAGTAGGAGCAGTAATTGATCAATATTATCAAACTCAAGGGTTTTATTGCAATAAAAATAAATAAGGAAATATAAAGTAAAGAATGTAGAAAACAAGTCTACCCCAGCTTTGGGCAGCCTAGGAACAAGAACTCTGGTATCCTCAGCCACTCAGATTCCAGCTCCTCCATTTACCAGTGGGCTGCGTTTCTCATATATAAGAATTAATATAAGGATTAAAATCCAATACGGCTTATAAATAAAGTGCTTAGTAGAGTGTCTGCCAAATCAGTGGTAGTTATTACGATTAGTGAAAACACATCAAAAGCATCTAACGTTTTTGGGCCTTCCCTGGCAGTCCAGTGGTTAAGACACTCCCTTCCAATGCAGGGGGTGCGGGTTCGATCCCTGGCTGGGGAGCTAAGATCCCACATGCCTCGGGGGCAAAAAAAAAAACATAAAACGGAAGCAATATTGTAACGAATTCAATAAAGACTTAAAAAGTGGTCCACATCAAAAAAAATATGTTTAAAAAAGCATCTAATACTATCATCATTCAATAAAGTTCCATCTATCACATGATAGTTTCATGAACAAGAATCAGTAATTGTACATCTATGGGTCAGGGAGACCACAACAGTATCTCATCTTTCCACTAATGTCTCTCATCTCTGTGTCTAAACTGGAAAGGTGAGAAACTACCTCTGGAAAGTGGGAGAAAGAAGAGTTAAAGAGCAAAAGAAGGAAAGAGTGTAGTCCAGTATATGCTGGAGTTGGAGGGAAAAGAAAAACTTTGAAGAATATTCAGAATTCTGAACTATTACACTAGATTGAAAAAATTTAATTACTTAAATGAGACGGTTTCATGACTACAAGTACATGAAGGACTTTTATTTTATAATTATAAACAGAAATACTAGGGGATTTGTTACAAATGGAGATGCCCCACACAGATTCCCCTCCAAGAAAGCTCTGGATGCCCACGTGTGAGGAGCGTGGTTAGCTGACAGCCTCCAGCTGTCACCTTCATCTGGGTCTGTCTCAGCTTTTAAGCCAAGGGCACAGCCTTCTCAGTGTGGTTCCCACTCCATGATGGGACAAGGCTCTGGTACAAGGGACTGGCCCTTTCCACCCAACATGAGATGCTTCTAAAGTACATTCTGCTCAGAGCTCCCCCTATTGGGCTGGCAGAGACTTCGTCAGGGTTGCATGGCTGACTGATGGCTTCTCTGGGTCAATCAATCCTGCCCCTTTCCTTTTCTTTTCACACGTGTTAACTCTGCAATAAACCTTCTGCACTAATTCCACCCCACTGTCCGCTTCTTGGAGAATCCAGCCCGCGATAGGACTTGTTTGAGATTCGCCTTGGGAAATTCCAACAAACTTTGGGATTACAGATTTATCCTATAGCACCCACCTCTCTTTCATTTGTACTCAACTTTGATTTCTCAGGCATGTTTTAGACAGTAGTCTACTCTACCTCTAAACTTCAGGGGACTCATTTTATGCCCTCAGCGTAGTCTCCTTAAATCCCCTCTTAACCTGAGGTGAGGTGGGTAGGACCCCTTAGAAGGTAGAGGGTCAGCACACACAGCAGACTTGTCTTCAATAAATCTCCTTGAAGACTCTGTTACTAGGCTTGGGGTAGGAGGTGGCATCCTGCACTCTTCTCATTCTTTTTTTTTTTTTTTTTTTTTTAAGAGTAACAGAAATCCCATTGGTAATAACTTTAGTATTTTTTTTTAAATAAACATTTACATATTTAGGCCTTCTTTCTTTCTTTATTATTTTTGGCTGTGTTGGGTCTTCGTTTCTGTGCGAGGACTTTCTCTAGTTGTGGCAAGTGGGGGCCACTCTTCATCGCAGTGCGCGGGCCTCTCACTATCGCGGCCTCTCTTGTTGCAGAGCACAGGCTCCAGACGCGCAGGCTCAGTAGTTGTGGCTCACGGGCCCAGTTGCTCCGCGGCATGTGGGATCTTCCCAGACCAGGGCTCGAACCCGTGTCCCCTGCATTGGCAGGCAGATTCTCAACCGCTGCGCCACGAGGGAAGCCCTCTTCTCATTTTTGACATAGGGGGTGTTCAGTCACAGCAGGTTCTCTCTGAGGGAAGCCTAGGCAAGATTTGCCTTGATAATGTGTCTCAGTCAAAGCTTCCACTTTAACCCTCTATTACACAAATAAGCACCATCTAACAAAATATTATTACATTAATAGAAATATAATACACATAATCTGGGTACTAGGAATACTATCTTCCAAACAATGACCCTTTTACGAGGGAAATACTCTCTTATTATTTAAAGTTGCCACACATTTCTAATATGTTGGAAAAATGATTTGCAAATGGCTCTCATAAGAGACCATAACTATAGGGAACAGGGCATACTACAGGATGCAACAGACACATTCCAAACCCATGCATATGTAATTGCATAACTGAATTTATGGACAATAAGCAGTAGAGGAATAGGGATCAGTCATAAGTGAAACACAAGTTTGCTTTTATTTGGAATTTGCTAAATATTTCATTGAATGCCTACACTCTGATTTCTTTTTTTTAATAAATTTATTTATTTATTATTTATTTATTTTTGGCTGCATTGGGTCTTCATTGCTGTGCGTGGGCTTTCTCTAGTTGTGGAGAGCGGGGACTACTCTTCATTGCGGTGTACGGGCTTCTCATTGCGGTGTCTTCTCTTGTTGTGGAGCAGGGGCTCTAGGCACGCAGGGTTCAGTAGTTGTGGCATGCGGGCTTAGTAGTTGTGGCACTCAGGCTCAGTAGTTGTGGCTCACAGGCTCTAGAGCACAGGCTCTGTAGTTGTGGCACATGGGCTTAGTTGCTCCGCGGCATGTGGGATCTTCCTGGACCAGGGCTCGAACCTCTGTCCCCTGCATTGGCAGGCAGATTCTTAACCACTGCGCCACCAGGGAAGTCCCTCTGATTTCTTAAATTGCAAATTTATCAAGGTACATCTGAGCTGAAGATCATTTCTTCCTCCTACAAGTTTCTAGCCTGTTTTTGTGAAAAATAAAAATGTTTGGCTTGGGCACATTTCTGTTCAAACAAGTTTCTTCTAATAGAGATAATTTCTTTTAAAAACTGAAAACAGTAGATTGTTACATATTTACCTAAATGTCACTTCATGACATCACCTTGCATGCTTCATGAAGGAAAATATTGCACCTACTGGGTTCACTTTTGTGTTCCAGCATCTTACACAATTCAGGTACATTGCTGAATGAATAAGTTAACTTTTATCAAACCATGCATGGTATTAAATATATTATATAAAAAAACATACATGGTATTCACATTTTATGCAAAATATGTACCCCTGCAGACCTCAACCAATTCAAAACTTGTGTAATTCACATGAATCCTGATGACCACTGACAGTTTTATTGGTTTACTAGCCAAAGCAATGATGCCACATGGAAATCATAAACAAAGTATACATATAACTTAACCACCCATCTTTGGAATTTTGCAATTCTTCAACAGGTAAGGAGTTAATTTGGGGCGTCACTCTATTAAAAATTTTGTACGCACGGTGAGACAAAAATATTGTATATTACACTATTTCAAATTTACATAATGCAAATTTGCATAAAATCCATTAAAGAATGAGATAGCAGCAAACAAGTATATCTTGGATGAATAAAGACAATTAGAGTCTAATAATATCAGTCCTTGAACAGACCTTCAGTTCCCTCATGTGTCAATAAAGATGCAGAAATTAAGGACCCATCTGCACACATAGGGAGAAGCAGAATCCAGGTCTTCTTATATTATACTATCTGCCTTCTATCTTTAATAAGTAATATTCATGTTTTTCAAAGAAAAATTAAGAACTAGGATTTCATTCTCCCAGAACATGCCTATACTTATGCTATACTCTAGCTATTAAAATTAAGAAAGTAAAAACTATTCTGTTTTGCTTCTACAGTACAGTACAATTAGGCAAAAACTTTCATTTTTTGTGAAGTGAAGTGTTTTATAAGAAACTAATACGCTAATGAATCTTAACTACCATTCTTCAGACCATCTTCAAACCTTCAAAGGAACGTTCAGAAGTCAAAGAGACTGGGCTCACAAGTACTCTTCAACAGTAGCTCTAGTAGGTAAGACAGAGTCCCCAACAAATGCACAGAACTACCCTGACCTCTACCTCTGGGAAGAGCCCACCCAGAGGGCACTGTGGGATTATGCCTCAGATATGAACTTAATAGCATTTCAAAGGTGGATTTTGGAATTAAAAATGTCAAATTATTACTAATATAACACTTTGGAAAACTATTTAAAGCCACTATTGAATTAACATTTTCAGAAAATAAAATAATAATAAAGAGTAATATTAAAATTTTTCTTTTGAACAATGACCTACGCATGAGCAATTGTATCAGAGCTGTGACATAGGCTCCTTTGGGGGAATTAACCCTGAAATGGAGTTTTAACAATAAAAATAGCTTTACTCGACTTGCTGATAAAGGAAATTTAAACCCTCCTGCATCCATTGGTAGAAGAAATAAAAAACATACTAATTAAAAAACAACAACAACAACAAAAACCTCTTCTAAAAACTATGGAGAGAGTAAAAAGATCAGTGGTTGCCAGGGGTTGGGGAGGGTGGGGAGGGATGAATAGATGGAGCACGGGGGATTTGGGGGGCAGTTAAAGCACTTTGTATGATGCTATAACAGTGGATACTTGTCACTATACATTTGTCCAAACCCACAGAATGTGCAACACCAAGCGTGAACCCTAATGCAAACTATGGACCTTTGGGTGATTATGATGTGTCAATGTAGGTTCATCAATTGTAACAAATATACCACTCTAGTGGGGGGATGTGTGCATATGTGGGGCAGTGGTATATGGGAAATCTCTGTACCTTCCCCTCAGTTTTCCTAAGAACATTAAACTGCTCTAAAACAATAAAGTTAAAAAAAAATACTCTTCTAAACCTGACTGCACAAAATTGGCTAAATGTCACGCAACTGAAAAACTATGACATTTAAAGTTTCCCTTTTTAACTCATTAGAACAAAATATCAGCAATGATAGATATTTTAAGAGAGAATATGCAAATTATTGTTAAAGTATCCAAAATAATAAAATATATAGATCAACCTAGAGAATAAATTAGAGGTTCTCCGGAAAGAAAATTAAAAAATGAGAAATAAGAATCAGAAAACTAATTTAGGAAAAAAATTAAGTACAGGACAGATGCAAACATTTGTGCCTATAGTAACATTCATTTGTAATATCCAGAGGAAAGAAGGCTGATCCGCTACATTCTATGTTTTTCAGCTGTCAAACAAAGATACCATCTGGCATGTTGTTGAGAAGGAGAAGTCTTTGGACTTCAAGCCCCCATTCCTGAAGGAAAGATAGAAGTGGAGCTGGCGGTCAGGGGAACCAACACTTTCTCTGTGTGCCCAGTGACAACCAATGCAAATGTTCTCTCTGATGGCAAGAAGAGGCTATGTTACTGGGAGCTCTGGAAGATCTGAAACAATGTAGTAAATAAAACCCCAGGCATTGTTATTTAAAAAAAATGAAAGGGACCTAAGAGCTACTGGGGAGCAGCAGAACATGATTAAATACATTTACAATATACTTCAGATGAACTGCAAAATTAATATTATAAGCACTAAATAGTATAAATATCTAAATCAAACACCTCATTTTATAGATGAAGAAAGGGAGACCCAGAGAATTTAAATTCCTTGTGAGGCAGTGGCATGGGTGGAATTCAGAGCATAAGGGCTTGGGCCAAACAGTCTATTTTCTCATGCCACCTCAGTCACTTATTTGATATATATCATATATACATATATATATATATATATATATATAATTAAGATACTTAATTTTTTCTAAACCTCAATTTCCTCATTTGTTGAAGGAGTATAGTATGGTTCTAAACACTCAAAGTTGTTATGAGGATATAATAAGATAATAAATGTGTAGCACAGGGCCTGCTACAGAGTAAATACCTAATAAACTGCAGTGTTTACTACTGTCACACACAATTCATTTTGAGTCCAAGAGATCTGGGTGGAACAAAGCTCCTCGCTCCAGATCTGTGCAAAACAGGACTTCACTTACTCCTGGGGGGATCGGGATAAATGGGTTTTTGCTGGAGGTATGGAAGAAGTACTATTCTTTTTTCTATGAGACCACCAGCACTGATTTCCATACAAACTGTCAGACGCCATCCTGACACCCAAGGCTGCCAAGAATTATAACCAACAAACAGGAAAGTAGGTGGGAGGGAGACAGGATAGATGAGGTGACAAAGGGACAGACCTAGAAAGACAGAGAGAAGGAGGGAAAGAGAAGAGACACAAGGTGGAGTAGAGGCAGGGGAAAGAGGGCGAGGGGAGAGAGAAAAAAAGAGAGAGATGTAAAGAGGCAGAGAGATAGAGGCAGGAAGAAAGACAATGAAAGAAATGATAAAGGGAGACAGTTTTAAAGAGAGAGAAAAGGCAAAGAGAGAGAAACAGAGGCAGGAAGAAAGACACAATGAGAGAAATGATAAAGGGAGACAGTTTTAAAGAGAGAGAAAAGGCAAAGAGAGAGGAACAGAGACAGAAACAAAGAGGCAGAGACAAAAACAGAAAGTATCAATAACAGAAAGAGAGAGAATCACAGAAAATCATGGGGGGAGGGGGGGAGAGAGAGAGGAGGAGGGAGGGAGAGAGACGGGGAGAGAGAGAGAGAGAACTGACTGAATTTGACTGATTTTTCTCAGCACCCTTTCCAAATGAATCAGGAACTAGTACCACCCCTGGATATTTCAGTGATGTGAAACAATACGTTATCACTTTCACTATAGTGATTTAAATTGGGTTTCACTTCAACCAAAATAATTATTAAACAGTTCTTATGTACCAGGCAACATGTTGGATGCTCAAGCAAATAACAATCATCACCATCATCAACATTATCTCATAATTGCTGAAAACTGCTACACATCTGGAATTTTGCTGCATGCCGTGTTTAATTTAATCCTCACACTAATCCTGTTACCACATTTATTTTACAGATAAAATAAATACTCAGAGAGGTTTAGGGGCTCTGCTATACTATCATGCTCATTTTAATGACCAGCTAATAACCAGCAGAGCCATGGCTATTCTTCCCATTAACTATATTCTCCTTTCACAAAGTTATCTAGGGTTTAGACTTTTCTAGATACCAAATGAAAGACTAGGTCCTTTATCTGCTCTAGGTTCATTAGACTCATGTGACAAAAATTATTTGATGCAAAGCAGAGTTTCTTAGTACCAGTGTAAACCTCCTTCCTCACTTCTCCAGAAGTACCCAGTGCAACAGAATCCCAAAGGTTGAATTTACCATGGTGCCTTGGGGCATATATTTAGTCAGTTTCTTAAGGGGCTGCAAGGGTAAGTCACACAAGGTAGTGGACCCGTCAGTGATGAAGGCCATAAGTACAGGAAAAGAGAACACTAAGCATCCCACTGTCCATTACTTTAAATTAGATTGATACACACAAAGCCCTTGGGAAAAATAATATTTTCTTCTCACAAACTACAAAGAAAAAAGTAAACTAGCCAGTATTTTTTAAAATGTGCTAGCAGAATAAAAAGTTATAAGCATTTTGGTTCACTTACATGTATGTGTTATTTAACACAAATTTAAATAGACTAATCTGCCAAACTTTCAGAAGGAAGGTAATTTTTTTATTATAATTTGTTTATAATAAATTTTAAAAACACAACCTAGTATAAAATGCCAAAAAAGTTACATATAATTTTAAGGGCAGCAAAAATCCCATTTTCTGAGAATTGGTTCTGGACTATGGTTATTAAACATGATTTTCCTGTAAAAAATGCAAATTGGCAAATTAGGCTCAGAAACTAGAAGGCATAGATCCATTTACATCAATACTACTAAAATATATCACTTCTATTTATAGATCTCACCTGATAAATCCATAATATTTTTTTTGCTGATGTAAAGCAATGAATTCTACTGAAGGAAATCCTGCTCACCAGTGTTTTCAGAAGGCAGTTGATTTTAAAAATGATTATGTTCTTTTACTACAATATTTAATTATAGTGAAAGCAGTTGATATTTTAATCACTTCATTACTCACATTTTAATACTTTTGCAATAAAATGTGATGTTTTTCAAAATGGTAATTAAGAGGAGATACTATGGATAAACAGTAATTCCTATTTATAGATGCTATAGGAAACTGTTAAGGAATCCACAGTCACGCAGAAATTTCAAGGAAAGGAGAGCTGGACTGAAGGGGTCAGAGATATCAGGAAAGAAAGATAAACAGTAACCTTCCTTGGTTTGAGACAACGTAGTCCCATGAGATTTCCTGCACATCCGTTCACTTCTTCCTCACTACCCTAGTCCCGGGAGCTACCACCCCTGTCTCTCACCGAGGTGCCCTCATGGTGCTACGGGTGATAGCGAAACTGATCGTTCCTTGCTTCCTTCTCAGACCCTCAGTCCGTTCTCAACATGGCGGCCAAAATGATCTTAAATCAGAAGGTACCACTTTTCTCCCTTAAGTAATTCCTCAGCTTCTTTTGTTAAAAGACAAATCTTTTTCATAACCCAACAAGGGCCCACATGATCTGGCCCCTGTTAGCTCTCCAGCTTGTCTGAGGCCCCCTCTTCCTTGCTTCCTTCACTCTGGCTACACTGGTCACCTTTCCCTTTTAAGTAGGTTTCACTGGTAGGCTCCCTTTTGCGTGGTGCTTCTTTTGCCTGGAACACCCTTCCTGGCATTTTTCACATGGCTAACTTAACCAGGTCTCAACCTAAAGGTTACTTCTTTTTTTATATATATAAATCTATTTATTTTATTTATTTTTTGGCTGCCTCGGGTCTTCATTGCTGCACGTGGGCTTTCTCTAGTTGTGGCGAGCGGGGTGCCACTCTTTGTTGCGGTGTGCAGGCTTCTCATTGCGGTGGCTTCTCCTGTTGCGGAGCACGGGCTTCAGTAGTTGTGGCACACAGGCTCAGTAGTTGTGGCTCGTGGACTCTAGAGCGCAGGCTCAGTAGTTGTGGTGCACAGGCTTAGTTGCTCCGCAGCATGTGGTACCTTCCCGGACCAGTGCTCGAACCCGTGTCCCCTGCATTGGCAGGCGGATTCTTAACCCCTGGACCACCAGGGAAGACCCTTAAAGGTTACTTCTTTAGAAAGACTTCACTGATTGCTCCACCAAATCCAAATTAGGATCCTTCTGTTATTTTCTCTCATGCAAAGCCAATCAAGGGGCAGAACAACCAGGAGGATACTTAGAGCACCAAACCATAAAGGCCCTTAATATGACACTGGGAATGAGTATTACAGGGTGAAGAAAATATGTATTTATCACAATTTCTCTCAAGGGATAAAATCTTGGTTTTCCTTTTCACTGTAAAACCTGCTCCAGATCATAAATGAATGATTCATCAAATCCTTGCTGAGCCAATTAATGACTACAGAGTCATAACACAGAATTCAATCACAGTGCTGCTACTCTCAGTGTTGATCCTGTGCCGCTCTGAACCTCTAATAACTTATTTTTTTTAATTGGAATTAAAATAATAGCTGTCCAGCCCATTTCATGGTGTTTCCCAAAGATTAAATTAGGTGGTGAATGTGAAAAGGTGCCTTAATTCTGTAAAACACTGTTTTAGTATTTGTCAACATCATTAACTTGCCCAGTTAATTCCTGCTGAGGTCTCATACATCTCCTCTTGCATGGAGGGCTGGAGCTGGGGTTGGAGGGCTATTTCTGTGCTCAATAGTATCAGTTACCTTTTGAATTGCCCTGTCACTCAAGTCTATACATAGTAGTTGACAGACCAATGGTATAGGAACCACTCAGAATTTGCCTATTATCTCAAACTGCAGATTCTTTAATAGATACTGACTGCCTCAGTGTTTTGTCAAATTTTTTTTTCTTTCATGCTATCCACAGTTACAAAGAATGTGTAATCTCTCACCACTTTTCTAGGCATGTAAAAGAAAATTAACTCTCTGTCTTGTCAATAAGAAATCAGCAAAAGTACATTTTGTAAAACATAATGTGATTAAGATTGTCTTATATTGTCTCATAACTGAGGTTAAAACAAAAGACTCGATGCCGCCGTGAGACCGCCACACAACGCATGATGCAGGGAGCCTGCTTCAGGGTCCGCACATCACCTTCTCTCCTACAGTAAACCCTCCCCAAAGCTTGCACAGTCAAAGCACTCAAGACATTTTCCTTACATTAACCAAGTAAAGGCTTAATAAAATAGAGACCACTACCGTGGGCTTTCATATTAAAAAGATTTAGGTGAACTACTGCCATTTTGAAATGTTATCAAACTCATTTAAATTGGATTCTATCTCTGCTGGAAAAGCTGAGGGAGAAAAAACCCTTGATGATATGTTATTCCTAATACGGAAAGACCTTACGTCTCCCTGGAGGTGGGGGTTACACAGTTACACAATTACCAGACACGCAAGAGCAGTTTTCTGCATCCTGTGGCCACCTTACTACAGGGAAGGATGGAGATGGCATTAGATTAGTACAGGCGAGGTGTAAGTGGGACCCAGAGAAAGCACCTACATTGGTTGCTTATTTTATGTGGAATGAACTGTTCAAAAACTTTCCTAATATCCGATATTAGCAAACTGTGATACTATGAGGCATCACAGTCATTCATGCCATAAAACTCGCATTTCCCTTTAAATAGCTACGCTGTGTAAAAAACAACAAAAAAGCTTTGCTATGTTATGTTTAATTAACGTGCACTATAATGCTGCATATTTAGAGAACAGGTGTTTCTGCCTATGTTAGGTTAAACTGCCTGACTCATTTCCCCTCTCTGCACTCTTTTAATAACACAGGAGATCCAAAACAGGGGGAAAAAAAAGTGGACAGTGCTACGTTACAGCCTGGGTGTTAATTTCTACAACACTGTTCTCAGGATGGTCTCTAATACCTTGTGAAGATGGTTTTAGACTTCAATGTCCTGTATTCACTGCTTATATATGTTTTACTGAAAATTTGTAAATCGGAGGCATAAGGCACAACGATTAGCTCTCATTTAACCCTGGTGGGGATATTCCCCTTTGTATGTTAAACATGATGGTTTTAAACAGTTGATGAAATTCTCATCAACACTCTTTATTCATTTCCAAAATTTATTTCCCATTATATTTTGCACTTACTATTATTATTAGTGCATTATATTTAGCTTCATGATAGCTATTGTGAGACACATTGGAAAACAGACCTCTGGAGATGTTAAGTTGCAGCACTGTCAGAATCAAAGGCCAGACTGTGGTCCCTTCTGCCTTGCACGATTTCTGTGGAAGTAACGTATACCCCCAAAACCTCTTGATATTTACTAAAGTCCCTATAGTTGGGTTCACCAGCATTGGTAACACCTACAACCTCTTTTTTTTTTTTTTTTTCAAAGAGTGGGAAAATTTTAAAAATTAAAAACAAAAACTCAAAGACTATGCAGTTCATATGTAGGGATTTTCCCATTTCTAAAGGGGGTGTTGAGGGTCTCATTATCTAAGAGTATATCCCGGAGGAAATCATTCTAACCTGGAACATTCTAGGAGGTATTATGAAGTCTTTCAAGGATTTTGAGAAGTCTTCTCTAGGAATATCCAGGGACATTCTAGTCATTGTTTATGGCTCCCAGTATCTCAAGTTTATGAGTCTACCTCGACTCAAGTTTATGGTATCTCAAGTTTGAGTCCATCATTATTTGACTTCAAAACTATCCTTTCCCTCGTACACTGTTGGTGGGAATGTAAACTGTACAGCCACTGTGGAAAACAGTATGGCGTTTTCTCAAAAAACTAAATATAAAGCTACCATATGACCCAGCAATTCCACTCCCGGGTATATATCCGAAAAAAATGAAAACACCAATTCAAGAAGATATATGCAACACAATGTTCACAGCAGCATTATTTACAATTGCCAAGATATGGAAGCAACCTAAGTGTCCATCAACAGATGAATGGATAAACAAGATGTGATTGAGATATATATATCTGTATATCTATATCTATACATATAAATACACACAAACACACAGTGCAATACTACCCAGCCATAAAAAAGGATGAAATTTTGCCATTTGTAATAACATGGATGGACTTGGAGGGTATTATGCTAAGGGAAGTAAGTTAGAGAAAGACAAAAACTATGTATCACTTATTATGTGGAATCTAAAAAATACAATAACCTGGTGAATGTAACAAAAAAAGAAACAGATTCACAGATATAGATAACAAACTACTGGTTACTTTTTTTGGATTTTCCAAAGAAAACTAAAATAATGGAACAGAAAAATTCTGAAGATACCATTTAAGAAAAATTACTAGGATAAACTGAAAGAACACATCATGTTCCAAGAGGAAATGGCCCAGAATGGTCAAAACAGAGCTATTCTAGCAAACTTAATGGTCTTCTAAGTTAAAGACCCTTTTGAGCAGCCAGTCAAAAAAAAAAAAAAAAAGGGAAAAAAGGACATTTTAGAAGGGGAATGGAACCACAGCTCTTTAGTATCCATGGTAAATCCAAATCACAGACAGTAACCAGCTGGTACAGGTGGAAATAGATATTCACGAATTTCACAGGTACAGTACTAAACTATTTTCTACATTAATACTATTAATCAAATTGCCAAATCTATCCAGGCCCCATAATGAGGGGAGGTATTTCCAAAAGCAAATTTAGCCTTTTAAAGGACAGAAGAAATTTAATCTACTTTCTCAACAAATGAGCTAATTCATTCACACCTATAAAGAATAATGTAGTTAATTACCACCGAACTCCATGTGTCTCACCAGTTAGATGCACCCTTCCAAGAGATGGCACACAATTACATAAAATGCATATTGGCAAGACAGTGAGTAAACAATACTAATTTTCTAATTTTATTAAAACCCCAATAATTAGAGAAGTAAAAGTCTTCATAACTTTTATGAAGTTGTAGTATATTTTGAAAATATGACACATTTGTTCCTTTCTCATTTTCTAAATATTTATCATAACATGAATTTAGATAATGTTTATCCTTTTTTGATAAGGGAAACAGCATTGGGTAAGGCAAATTAACTGAAGCAAAAAGAAGTATTAAAATTGATTCTAGTTTTGACAAGATTTGATAGAATAAACTTTTGCAGTGTATGTTAGTTATATGTGTGTGTGCATGTGTGTATGCAGGTATTGTGTGTGTGTGTGTGTGTGTGAGAGAGAGAGAGAGAGAGAGAAGGAGAGAGAGAAAACAGGTTGTGCTAGCATTCCTTCCTGGTTAAACACAATGAAGGCTCCATTACCATGGAAACCATGAAGAAAAGCATTTTTTTTCTCGTTTATTCTCTTCTCGTATTTAGCAGGATATGAAGTAAAAATCAGGTTGCACTGATGTAGTCAGAACAGGATTTCAGTTATGACTGAAAATAATAGTGATAAAAAAGCTCCAATATTGCTAGCTAAGTATAATTACTGTTGGGGGCACATTATCCGTGGTGGTACTAAAGGCAGCATTACAGCATCTATATGCACCGAAACCAAGAATTTCTTAGAACGGCACTTAGCCATGATCCCTTAGCTAAGATTATGTAGATAATGGTAATATACGCTTATTAGATTTGTGAGTCAGGACAAGATTTGTATGACTAAACCCATCAACTTAAGCAAGTAATAAAGAAAATATGAGCGCAATACATAAATATAAATACAGGAACAAATAAATAAAGGTCTCGCCTCCAAGGCTTACCACCTTGGCAGATAAATGCGATTATACGATTTCGTTCATCTATTTGTCAGTCACTTCTATGTGGACATTTGCTGCACACCAGATTCTGGAGATACGACACTGAATGAAACAAGGCTCCTTCTATTGAGAGTCTTCAACAGAGCTGAGAAAAAAATACATGTAAATAACTGAAAATACTATGGTATGGAGGGAAGTTAGATAAAGGTCTGCACAAGGACAAATGTGGGCAAAGACATGCAGCATCTCTGAGCAGGGGTCAGGGGAAGAGGCAAAGGGCTTCCCAGGGGAATGACACAGGCACTTCACCAGCCAACACTAGTTACTGCTTCGGCAAAGGTCAGCAGATTTCTTATTTATGAGCTTAGGGTGGGGTCTAGATTCCTAGGCCTCACTCCCAGAATCTCTGATGCTGCATTATCTGGGGAACAGTCTGGGAACTAATAATTTTAATATGCATCTCAGGTGATTCAGACACACGTGGTCCTGGGTGGAAAAAGACTGCAAGAAGGGCGGTACGAAAAGTCACAGGGAGGTACAGAAGGCTTTCTTCATGTGAGAAGATTATGAACTTTGATCAACAGGATGTGGGGGAACCAGAAAAACTTAACATGGGAAGTAGGGGGTCAAATTTGTGTTGCAGTAAGATCTCTAAGACAACAGTGTGGGGAAAGTATGTGTATCTCATTCTTAACATCAATAAACCATGAAAATAAGATGCTATGATATTCTTCAGCAAAATGCTCATTGGAGCTTATTTTCCATTATTTCAAGTGGAAAGAATTATAATGCATAATAAATCAACCCAAATCCCTAACATTTTTCTGAAACATATTTAAAATATCTACAAACTATTATTTCTGGACGGAACAATATGATTGTGAAACAACAGACCTTGTGAAGAGTACCATGGCTTCTCACAGGACTGGTGATATCAAAGATGCACACACCTTTAGTTGGTACTCAACCTAATGCATCTTTACTAAATTAAAAATTTACAAAAGTTTCCAATACAGAGATCAAGTGAAAATATTCTATGATGCTTTAGTTGCAAAAACCAAAAGGAGTTCTACCAGGAAAAGATGAACCTGATTGTCATCTGTGGGGTAAGTCTGTTTAAGGACTGGCCAGCCTGGACATAGATTAATTAGGTGGAAGTTGCAATAATCTAAGTGAGAAAGGATAGGGGTTTGAACTAAGGAGAAGGGGAGCCAAGTAGGAAGAAAGAATAGAGTGGAGAAGCAATGAAATTAAGAGATATTAAAAAGATACGATCGACCAGGTAATAATCGTGGGGGATGAGTTGAGTACTGGAAGGCAAAGGATGCCCAGGTTTCTGGGCTGAGTGATGGGGTAGCTGATATTACCATTCACAGAGATAAAGAACACGTGAGGAGAGAAGGGAAAAGAAAGACAAGGGCAAAATAAGTTGTCCTAGAATATATGTTAAGGTCTAAAAATATTGCCATGTGGATGGTAACTATAAGAGCAGTTACTCTTCGACACAGATTTACAGAACAAACATATGGACATCAAGGGGGGAAAGCGGGGGGTGGGGGGGGAGATGAACTGGGAGATTGGGATTGACATGTATACACTGATGTGTATAAAATAGATAACCAAAAAGAACCTGCTGTATAAAAAATAAATAAAATTCAAAAAAAAAAAGAGCAGTTACTCTTCAAACAAACAGATGTAAAAATAGTTATTTAAATGGGAATATAACACATGTTAGAAAAAAAATATTTTCTAGGAGATATATTAGGATAGACCCACGAAAGGTCGACAAGGCTGGCTGGTAGTTAGGATATCCAATCATTATATAAATAAAAAAACTCCAAGGAATCTGTTTGACCAGATATAATCATCACAAAATCTTTCATAAGAAGAATATGTTCATTCAGAGGAACAGAGCTACAGCAGCATATGCAAAGCACAGGCTGAACCGGAAGCAGAGTACTGCAAAAGTGTTTATTATTTCAATCACTAGGACCATTTCATAGTTATTCATTAAGTATGTTAAATAGTTGGAGACAGATGGGTGTTTTAAATGTAAACAGTAACATTTCTGGATACTCATTAAAACACCAGGAGATGTCTATCTAGGCAAGAGACATAGTGATTCATTTAGCAAATAAGGACTTACTATCTTTCTACTGTTAATATGATTTATATAAGCATATCAAATCACATTCTCCCTTTAAGGAGGAAAAAAAAATAGTTTAGCTAGGAGAAGAAGTGTGTCTATTAAAAAATAACAGCACCTAAAAGATGCACCTCTGCAATCTTCAGTGGCAATTCCCACATGAGATTACCAGGCAGCAGGCACCCAGCTGTAACCCTCAGGCCACTTCACAGGAAACACGGTAGTAGCTACAAAGGAATTGTATGTCCTTCAGCCCCATTCTCTCAAGAGTAAGTTTCCTTGTTCAAAGAGGTTTGAAGGGGGTTAGGGTTAGTTTTCTCATCTTCTGGTGATACTGTCAGAGCAAGTGGAAACAAAGCTGTTTTTGTTACTTTCTGAAGTTCCTGTGTTAAATCCACTTAATGTCCTTGTTTAATACCTTATTTTGTATTTAAATGTGCTCCAAAGCTATGTTTCCGTAAGCTTTATACTCTGCAACAAAAGATTGTTTACAGACATTTAAAAAATTGACTTCAGAATGTTAGCATTCAAGATGTCTGAAGGAAACAATAAGTAAGTGTAAACATGGGCCAAGAGAGAGGAATACGAAGTGAGATTTCCTTGAAACGAGACTTTTTTAAAGCCTGCCAAACTTCCTTGTTGGAGAAAATGAAGATAATAAGGACTTCTCAGGAGATGAGTTCAGCCAAGTAAACGTTTCTCTTCCACTGCTTTCCACTGCCATCAGGATGAGAAAGTCCCCACCCCACCCTTCACCCTAGTGCCTGCAGACAGACAGTAAAAGACCTGCTGGAGAGGCAGTGGGAACGTTAATGACTCAAGAAAGCCTGCGGCAATGGAGAGACTAGCTTGTTAGGGAAACTCAGATTCCGAGTGGGGAAAAACGAGCAGCAGGAATCTAAATGTGGTGCAGCCACTAGACTCCAGAATATCTGGAGGCAGGAAGCATCCTAAACACAGTACCTTTCACACTCAGACCTCCATATCTGCACAGCTGCAACATAAAACACACAAGCAAATGAAGACATGCCAACACTATCCTTTTCCTCAAAGGACTTCAAATACCATAAAGAAACTAGTTTTAAAAAAAAGGAAAACCTACATAAATCTGGGTTATATCAGTGTCTTTCAATTTCCACGGCTATTGCCCTCATCCTGGTCCTTGTCATGCCTGGATGGTTACAGTAGTCTCCTAAAAGACACAACTATCTTCAGGCTCTTGCCAATATCACCTACTCTACACCCCATTTTGAGATTCTGATGTATCTCTTGATCACCCTCCTTCTAGCAGCACCTCCTTCCCAATCTCTTCTATTATCTCAAAAGCCTTTAATGGAGGGCCTCCATTGCCTACTAAATAAAATCCAAGCAGAAATCCGAGGTCTAACACACCATTTTAGCCTCATGTCTTATTAATCCTCAGTGTGATTTCTATATATTTCAGGCATTCTAGGGCCCTTCCTTTCCTTGAATGTTATTATTATTAACAATCATGTTCTCAAGGAGTGGATAAACAAAAACATCAGCTGTGTCGCACTGCTTTTTCTACTCGCTCCAGAAACTACCTACCAGACAATCTATGCACAGCCTTATTTCCTGATTGTGTGTCTTTATTTCCACTTTGAAATGGAAATTTCTTAAGGGTGATGATAACATCTTTTACAACTTTTTGCCCTTCACAACAGATTAGTAACTGAATAAACAATTAAAACAACATGAAAAAAAATAAGAGAATGCTGAGTCTTTCACAGTATTTAAAGGTGGTTGGACAGACTCTTAGAACAGTATTTTAAATACAAATTAGCACATAGCAACATGATGTATGCTGTTGTCCATGTACTGTACATTAAGAAACTAACTTGTTGAAAATTCCATTTCATTACTCAAAGTGTAATCCAAGGACATACATCATTGGTATCACCTGGGAGCTTGTCAGAAAGGCAGACTCCGGCTCCACTTCAGACCTACTGAGTCAGAATCTGTATTTTTAACAAGATTCCTGGATGATTAGTATGACATTAACATTTAAGAGACACTGGTCATGCAGCACTGTAGGCTAGGGGCCCCTCATTACTGATTATATCTGCACAGCATTAAATTCTTTAGAGGCCCCAAACACTAAAAATACACCCACTTTCTATATGCAATTTTAAATGACTATAATAAAATTTAAAAGTATAAAGCTCTAATTTCTCTTCCACTAATGAATACTCCAATGCCTTTCTTAAAAATATTAAATTCTTTCATAAGATATTTTTGAGGATATTTTGCTGATGTGCTACACGTGGGTTTCATCTATCTTTTGGGAAATTCAATACAGTATTTAGAAAATACAAAATTTTATTAACAGTTTAAATATTGTGAGGTCTAGCAATCAAAATCTGTAGCATAAACTGTAGTTTTCAAACACATGACCCCCAACCTAGATCCTCATAAAGCTTACCACCTTCTCATCCATCTGACACAACTGGTTCTTTAGCACTTTTTGCCCTCAACCCAGAGCTTCAGGAGCCTCAGAGAACAAATTCTTCAGCCTGACACTGCTTCATCTCTTTCACCTTGTGTCACACTACATGATCTTGTCCTCTTCCAGACACACATATTATGCACAGTCCTAACTCTACACCTTAACCCAAATTTCCACTGCTTGGAAAATGTTCCTCCTTGTTTTCTGCTTGTTTGAGCTCAGTCCTGAAGGTTATACATAAGTATAATCCAAGAACATGAAATTCACTGACTACCCTAAAACCCCAATATCCCAAATACCCACCTACTTCCTGCAGTACTTATATTTACTTTTGGCACTCACATTCCACACACACTAGTGTGTGCAACCATGTATTTTTTTTTTTTTTGTCTTTTTGTGTACAATTGGACCAGTAGACTAAGTTCCATGTATTATGCCTCTGAGATTCCCGTGACCTTTAGGAATACTCTAAAGAGGCAAGGGAGGCGATGAGTATGTGTTATTGATAACACAATGAAGATAAACTAAAAAGAAAAAAAGGCATGAATTAATGTATTCTATAGCCAAAGATAAATTATGTGGGGATTATATGAGCAATACCTCCCTCTTTCGATAGAGTTTTAGAGTTGACCACATTTCCAATTTGTAGCTGAGTGTTAGAGTGCTTAGGACAGAAGTTTTTAATGCCTGACTGCAGATCTGATCATACAAAATAAAGATTGTAAGGCTCTTCTTTAAGTACTTTAATTTGAAATCTCACCAGAAATACATGTAGATTAAAAATGCAATTAAAAAGAAATAATTTGTCATAGGTTTTTAAAGTCCCATAATATCTCCAAAATGTTAATGTAAATTTAAATTGAAACTCAGTATGGTCTTGAGTCATGTACAACAATATTTACTACAGGAGTGACTTTTTAAAAATGTTGATTAAAAATAATAATAATAGTTTTTTTTAAAAAATGAGTTTTTAAAATCTCAGCTAATTTCTTAACCTAAATAATGGTGATTTTTGCAAAAGTGGACTCTATCATCTCTTTTAAAACTTTAATATAGAGTTATAATACGTGCTGTTGAAATAGAATTCTGAAATTACATAATGTTAAATATATACACAAACCATCATCTTCAGATAATGTTCAAATAATATTCCCATAGTCCATCAATTAACTTGATATAATGGTATAAGGTTACTCATATATCATACAAAATTGCTACATACAAAATAAGATTGAGGGCAGTCAGCCTGGTTCCTGGTTGTGGGCACCAGTGGAGCTCGAAGATCACTGGGCTGGCCACTTGCCCCTGGGAGTGGGTTGGGTTGTGGTGTCCTTGCAGTGAGCTGCGGTACCAAAAAAAGCCATGTGGCTGACAGGGTCATGGTGCTCCGGCCGGGTGTCAGGCCTGTGCCTCTGAGGTGGGAGAGACGAGTTCAGGACACTGGTCTACCAGAGACCTCCTGGCTTCACGTAATATCAAACAACGAAAGCTCTCCCAGAGATCTCCATCTCAATGTTAAGACCCAGCTCCATTCAACAACCAGAAATCTACAGTGCTGGACACTCTATGCCAAACAACTAGCAAGACAGGAACACAACCCCACCCATTAGCTGACAGGCTGCCTAAAATCATAATAAGGTCACAGAAACCCCAAAACACACCACCGGAGGCGGTCCTGCCCACCAGAAAGAAAAAACCCAGCCTCATCCACCAGAACACAGGCACTAGTCCCCTCCACCAGGAAGCCTACACAACCCACTGAACGAAACTTAGCCACTGGGGGCAGACACCAAACACAACGGGAGCTACAAACCTGCAGCCTGCAAAAAAGAGACCCCAAACACAGTAAGTTAAGCAAAATGAGAAGACAGATAGACAAGCAGCAGATAAAGGAGCAAGGTAAAAACCCACCAGACCAAACAAATGAAGAGGAAATAGTCTACCTGAAAAAGAATTCAGAGTAATGATAGTAAAGATGATCCAAAATCTTAGAAATAGAATGGAGAAAATGCAAGAAAAGTTTAACAAGGACGTACAAGAACTAAAAAGCAAACAAATAATGATGAACAACACAATAAATGAAGTTAAAAATTCACTAGAAGGAATCAATAGCAGAATAACAGAGGCAGAAGAACAGATAAGTGACCTGGAATATAAAATAGTGGAAATAACTACTACAGAGCAGAATAAAGAAAAAAAAAAAAGGAAAATAATTGAGGACACTCTTAGAGACCGCTGGAACAACATTAAATACACCAACATTTGAATTATAGGGGTCCCAGAAGAAGAAGAGAAAAAGAAAGGGACTGAGAAAATATTTGAAGAGATTATAGTTGAAAACTTCCCTAATATGGGAAAGGAAATAGTCAATCAAGTCCAGAAAGTGCAGAGAGTCCCATACAGGATAAATCCAAGGAGAAACATGCCAAGACAAAGATTAATCAAACTATCAAAAATTAAATACAAAGAAAAAAATATTAAAAGCAGCAAGGGAAAAACAACAAATAACATACAAGGGAATCCCCATAAGGTTAACACCTGACCTTTCAGCAGAAACTCTACAAGCCAGAAGGGTGTGGCAAGACATATTTAAAGTGATGAAAGGGAAAAACCTACAACCAATATTACTCTACCCAGCAAGGATCTCATTCAGATTCCACAGAGGAATCAAAACCTTCACAGACAGGGAAGAGCTAAGAGAATTCACCACCACCAAACCAGCTTTACAACAAATGCTAAAGGAACTTCTCTAGGCAGGAAACACAAGAGAAGGAAAACACCTACAATAACAAACCCAAAACAATTAAGAAAATGGTAATAGGAACATACATATCAATAATTACCTTAAATATAAATGGATTAAATGCTCCCACCGAAAGACACAGACTGGTTGAATGGATACAAAAACAAGACCCGTATATATGCTGTCTAAGAGACCCACTTCAGACCTAGGGACACATACAGACTGAAAGGGAGGGGATGGAAAAAGATATTCCATGCAAATGGAAATCAGAAGAAAGCTGGAGTAGCAATTCTCATATCAGACAAAATAGACTTTAAAATAAAGACTATTACAAGAGACAAAGAAGGACACTACATAATGATAAAGGAATCAATCCAAGAAGAAGATATAACAACAGTAAATATTTATGCACCCGACAAAGGAGCACCTCAATACATAAGGCAAATGCTAACAGCCATAAAAGGGGAAATCGACAGTAACACAATCATTGTAGGGGAATTTAACACCCCACTTTCACCAACGGACAGATCATCTAAAATGAAAATAAATAAGGAAACACAAGCTTTAAATGATACATTAAACAAGATGGACTTAATTGATGTTTATAGGACATTCCATCCAAAAACAACAGAATACACTTTCTTCTCAAGTGCTCACGAAACATTCTCCAAGATAGATCATATCTTGGGTCACAAATCAAGCCTTGGCAAATTTAAGAAAACTGAAATCGTATCAAGTATCTTTTCCGACCACAATGCTATGAGACTAGATATCAACTACAGGAAAAAAAGCTGTAAAAAATACAAACACATGGAGGCTAAACAATACACTACATAAAAACCAAGAGATCACAGAAGAAATCAAAGGGGAAATCAAAAAATACCTAGAAACAAATGACAATGAAAACATAATGACCCAAAACCTGTGCGATGCAGCAAAAGCAGTTCTAAGAGGGAAGTTTAGAGCAATACAATCCTACCTCAAGGAACAAGAAACATTTCAAATAAACAACCTAACCTTACACCTAAAGCAATTAGAGAAAGAAGAACAAAAATACCCCAAAGTTAGCAGAAGGAAAGAAATCATAAAGATCAGATCAGAAAAAAATGAAAGAGAAATGAAGGAAAAAACAGCAAAGATCAATAAAACTAAAAGCTGGTTTTTTAGGAAGATAAACAAAATTGATAAACCATTAATCAGACTTATCAAGAAAAAAAGGGAGAAGATTCAAATCAATAGAATTAGAAATGAAAACAGAGAAGTAACAACTGACACTGCAGAAATACAAAGGAGCATGAGAGATTACTACAAGCAACTATATGCCAATAAAATGGACAACCTGGAAGAAATGGACACATTCTTAGAAAAGCACAACCTTCCGAGACTGAACCAGGAAGAAAAAGAAAATATAAACAGACCAATCACAAGCACTGAAGTCCAGACTCTGATTAAAAATCTTCCAATAAACAAAACCAGGACCAGATGGATTCACAGGTGAATTCTATCAAACATTTAGAGAAAAGCTAACACCTATCCTTCTCAAACTCTTCCAAAATATAGCAGAGGGAGGAAAACTCCCAAACTCATTTTACGAGGCCATCACCCTGACACCAAAACCAGACAAAGAGTCACAAAGAAAGTAAAATACAGGCCAATATCACTGATGAACATAGATGCAAAAATCCTCAACAAAATACTAGCAAACAGAATCTGACAACACATTAAAAGGATCATACAACATGATCAAGTGGGATTTATCCCAGGAATGCAAGGATTCTTCAATATACACAAATCAATCAATGTGATAAACCATATTAACAAATTGAATCAGAAAAACCATATAATCATCTCAATAGATGCAGAAAAAGCTTTTGACAAAATTCAATACCCATTTATGATAAAATCTCTCCAGAAAGTAGGCACAGAGGGAACTTACCTCAACATAATAAAGGCCATATATGACAAACCCACAGCCAACATCATTCTCAATGGTGAAAAACTGAAACCATTTCCTCTAAGATCAGTAACAAGACAAGGCTGTCCACTCTCATCACTATTATTCAACATAGTTTTGGAAGTTTTAGCCATAGCAATCAGAGAAGAAAAAGAAATAAAAGGAATCCAAATAGGAAAAGTAGAAGTAAAACTGTCACTGTTTGCAGATGACACGACACTATACATAGAGAATCCTAAAAACGCTACCAGAAAACTACTAGAGATAATCAATTAATTGGGTAAAGTAGCAGGATACAAAATTAATGCACAGAAATCTCTAGCATTCCTTTACACTAATGATGAAAAATCTGAAAGAGATATTAAGGAAACACTCCCATTTACCACTGCAACAAAAAGAATCAAATACCTAGGAATAAACCTACCTCAGGAGACAAAAGACCTGTATGCAGAAAACTATAAGACACTGATGAAAGAAATTAAAGATGACACAAACAGATGGAGAGATATACCATGCTCTTGGATTGGAAGAAACAACATTGTGAAAATGACTATACTACCCAAAGCAATCTACAGATTCAAGGCAATCCTTATCAAACTACCAATGGCATTTTTCACAGAACTAGAACAAAAAATTTCACAATTTGTATGGAAACACAAAGACCCCGAATAGCCAAAGCAATCTTCAGAAAGAAAAACGGAGCTGGAGGAATCAGGCTCCCTGACTTCAGACTATACCACAAAGCTACAGTAATGAAGACAGTATGGTACTGGCACAAAAACAGAAATATAGATCAATGGAACAGGATAGAAACCCCAGAGATAAACTCATGCACATGTGGTCACCTTATCTTTGATAAAGGAGTCAAGAATATACAATGGAGAAAAGAGAGCCTCTTCAATAAGTGGTGCTGGGAAAACTGGACACCTACATGTAAAAGAATGAAATTAGAACACTCCCTAACACCATACACAAAAATAAACTCAAAATGGATTGAAGACCTAAATGTAAGGCCTGACACTCTAAACTCTTAGAGGAAAACATAGGCAGAACACTCTATGACATAAATCACAGCAAGATCCTTTTTGACCCACCTCCTAGAGAAAGGGAAATAAAAACAAAAATAAACAAATGGGACCTAATGAAACTTAAAAGCTTTTGCACAGCAAAGGAAACCACAAACAAGACGAAAAGACAACCCTCAGAATGGTAGAAAATATTTGCAAATGAAGTAACTGATGAAGGATTGATCTTCAAAATATATAAACAGCTCATGCAGCTCAATATTTAAAAAAACGAACCCAATCCAAAAATGGGCAGAAGACCTAAATAGACATTTCTCCAAAGAAGATATACAGACTGCCAACAAACACATGAAAGGATGCTCAACAATACTAATCATTAGGGAAATATAAATCCAAACTACAATGAGTTATCACCTCACACCAGTTAGAATGGGCATCATCAGAAAATCTACAAACAACAAATGCTGGAGAGGGTGTGGAGAAAAGGGAACCCTCTTGCACTGTTGGTGGGAATGTAAATTGATACAGCCACTATAGAGAACAGTATGGAGGTTCCTTAAAAACCTAAAAACAGAAGTACCATACAACCCAGCAATCCCATTACTGGGCATATACCCTGAGAGAACCGTAATTCAAAAAGAGTCATGTACCACAATGTTCACTGCAGCTCTATTTACAATAGCCAGGACATGGAAGCAACCTAAGTGTCCATCATTGGATGAATGGATAAAGAAGATGTGGCACATATATACAATGGAATATTACTCAGCCATAAAAAGAAATGAAATTGAGTTATTTGTAGTGAGGTGAATGGACCTAGAGTCTGTCATACATAGTGAAGTAATTCAGAAAGAGAAAAATAAATACCATAAGCTAACACATATATATGGAATCTAACAACAAAAAAAAATGGTTCTGAAGAACCTAGGGGCAGGACAGGAATAAAGACGCAGACGTAGAGAATGGACTTGAGGACACAGGAGGGGGAAGGGTAAGCTGGGACGAAGTGAGAGAGTGGCATGGACATATATACACTACCAAATGTAAAATAGATAGCTAGTGGGAAGCAGCCACATAGCACAGGGAGATCAGCTTGGTGCTTTGTGACCACCTAGAGGGGTGGGATAGGGAGGGTGGGAGAGAGACGCAAGAGGGAGGAGATATGGGGATATATGTATATGTATAGCTGATTCACTTTGTTATAAAGCAGAAACTAACACACCATTGTAAAGCAATTATACTCCAATAAAGATGTTAAAAAAAAATAAGATTGAGATTATATGAGGATATTAGGTAACAGAAAATAAATTAAAACATGCATAAATATAATTTTAAAATGACAAGTCTATTCAAGCCTATCTCATTATCTTCTAGTCTTAAAATTTTTATTTCCCAGTCTCCTAAACAATATTCAAATCACTTTAAAATATTCACATTGAAAATGATTCATATTTAGAGATATGCAATTAAATAACTCAGAATTGCCTCAATCCCCAAATACCAATTTTAAAAACCGGAATATTTTTAGGTCTTCTCACTCTTACCCTAACAAAATTTCATATTTTTGTCTCATCGTATCTCTTCCTTGTTCAAGCAGATGTTATTAACAAATAAAAACAGAAGGAAAAACAGAGAAATATCTGGGTAACTATAGTTTCTATGGTTTACTTACTTTTTACTTTATCATTTAGTCATTAATAAAGATCAAGTTCCTATTTGCATGTCTACTCTAGAGGATTGAAAATTTTCAAAGTAAATAGAACTATGTCACTGACATTCAAACATAGAAAAATTTTAAATATTGCAAAATACAAGCTTATTTAATGAAACAAGTTGTACTATTCATTATGTGCCACTCAGTCAACTTTATATTGTATGGATCAGTTAAGAAAAAAATACGGTTTAAGAAAAGTGGTTGAATGGCCACTATAAGGAGAATCCAAAAAAAAAAACCCAACAAAAAACAAGAGACAAATTCCTTCCTATATTTTAGCATTTCAAGAGTTACAGTGTAAGTAAATTAAAGCAAGCTTAAAGATTGCCATATCCAGAGAATGTTCAATTCATCTGGCTTCACATGTTTCAGAACTTATTCCAGGTACAGGCCTGAAATATACAACGTTCTCAAAGGAAATACAAAAACAAAACAAAACAGCTATCACATCAAACTTTAAATGAATAAATATCCATGTCATATGAGATATTTCAGGCAATTCTAAAATTTCAATAAAAATTGTTGGAAAAACTGGACAGCCACATGCAAAGGAATGAAACTGTACCTCTATCTTACACTGCCCACAAAAATCAACTCAAAATGGATTAAAAATTTAAATTTAAATTCTATAACTGTAAAACTCCTAGCAGAAAATATAGAGAGTAAGGTCCTTGACATCAGTCTTGGCAATGATTTTTTTTGGATTTGACACCAAAAGCAGAGGTAACAACAGAAAAAATAAACAAGTGGCATTGCATCAAACTAAAAAGTTGCACAGCAAAGGAAACCATCAACACAATGAAAAGGCAACCTATGGAATGGGAGAAACTAGTTGCAAATCATATATCTGATACAGGGTTAATATCCAAAATATATAAAGAATTCACACAACACAATAGCAAAAAAACCCCCCAAACAATCTAATTTTAAAATGCTCAGAGGATTAAATAGACATTTTTCCAAAGAAGACATACACATGGCCAACAGGTACATAAAATGATGTTCCACATCACTAATCATCAGGAATGTGTAAATCAAAACCACAATGAGGTATGACCTTACACCCCTTAGAATGACAATTCTCAAAAAGACAAGAGATAACAAGTGATGGTGAGGATGTGGAGAAAAAGGAACTTTTGTGCACTGTTGATGAGAATGTAAATTGGTGCAGCCTCTACAGAAAACAGTATGAAGCTTCCTCAAAAAATTTTAAAAACTACCATATGATACGGCAATCTCAGTTCTGGCAATATATGCAATGGAAATGAAAACAGGATCTTGAAGAGACATCTGCACTCCCATGTTCATTAAAAAGCATTATTCACAATAGCCAAGACATGGAAACAACCAAAGTCTCCACTGATGAATGACTGGACAAAGAAAATGTGGTACGTATAAAATGGAATATCATTCAGCCAGGAATATTTCTGAATATTAATCAGAAAGGACATCCTGCTATTTGTCACGACATGGATGGAACTTGAGGGCACTATGCGAGGTGAAATAAGTCAGACAGTAAAACACAGATACTGCATAGTATCACTTATATGTGGAACCTAAAAAAAAAAAAAAAGTCAAATTCATAGAAACAAAGAGTAGAAAAGTGATTGCCAGGGCTGGAGGACAGGGAAATAAGGAAAGGAAAGGTTGGTAAAAGGGTACAAACTTTTAGCTATAAGATTAACAAGGTCTGAGGATTTAATGTATTATATGGTGACTCTACCTGATAACACTGTATTGTGTAATTGAAATTTGCTAAGGGAGTAGAACTTAAATGTTCTCACACACACAGAAAGATGAATATGTGAGGTGATGGACATGTGAATTATCTAGAGGAGGAAACCCTTTCACAACGTATATGTATATCAGATCATCATGATGCACTTTTTTTCTTTAATGTATTTTTTTAAGTCTTTACTGAATTTGTTACAATACTGCTTCTGTTTTATGTTTTGGTTTTTTGGCCGTGAGCCATGTGGGATCTTAGCTCCCTGACCAGGGTTTGAACCCATACCCTCTGCATTGGAAGGCAAAGTCTTAACCACTGGACCGCCAGGGAAGTCCTGATACACACTTTAAATATCTTAAAATTTCATTCATCATTTGTACCTCAACAAAGGCTAAAGAAAAAGGAAAGTGAACAGCTCTCAGTCACATAAGAAATTTTTCTCTGCAACGTGGACCAAGAATAAGATGTTTATAAAGCGTATTTTAGTTTGCTTAAAGACTTAGTGAATTTCCTATTTATCAATTTCACTAAAGGAAAGTTTTTTGAATCTCATATTTCAGCACTGAAATGACGGTAGTAGCTGTCAGCAGTAAGCATCACTCTGAACTGGCCACTTTTCAACAGTGAGCATTACAGTTATAATGACTGCTGGTAAAACTCTTGCATCCATGTTTTTTTGGGGTTAAGTACGACGTAAATACAAGATTTTATAATAAGTTATCAAAAATACTAATGCTTTAATATCTATTTTCCAACAAGGAACAAATCACCCTTAAAAAATAAAAGATATGATAAAAATTGATTCATGACATCTCAAAGGATGATATTTCAAAAAAAAAATCTGTGTAGGTCAGAATTAACCTTTGGGTGCTTTAAGGTTCATAAGCCAGCCCTGCCACAAGACATTTAATTTACCTCCTTATATAAAGTTCAGATAAAATTGTACCGCAGTGTCTCAGATTGCCTACAGAAGAACTTTAAAATTCTTCTCCTTTCATTCTTTGGGATGATTTTTCTGTTCTTCCTTATTTTTTAATAAAATATTGTTTTATCCTGTCTGGCTTATCCCTCTCTGCTTTGCGTCCTTAACACATGAGCTAAAGACAGAAGGAAATGGAATCTTCCCCCACCTAGCACTTCCCCCAGGAGGGTGACGGCCACCCACAGTCTAACCTGAGCCACCACCGTGAGGCCCCTGAGACAAGGCTTTGGGTAATTTTTTTTTTTTCAAATCAGTTCTCCATTTAGGTTGATCATCTACCAGATGCAAGTGTGAAAGGGCACTCTGACCACATTAAACCCCACAAGGAACTACAAAATATGGCTCTTTGAAAGACTCCTGTCCATCCAAAGGAAAAAGACATCACACATTCCCTTTACACACCAGCAAAGCCGATTACCACATGGCATGTTCCTCATGAAAAACTCATGACCTGAGTAATCATGCTGCTGGCCACATTACAGTTTTGAAAACAAGAACCTGGACTGACATGAACATCCTGTCTGGAGTCCTAACAATTCAGTGGGCAACAATCCTAATACAACATTGAAAAGCAGAACATGGTTTCTCACAATACACACAGCTGAGCCTCACTTGTTGCAGGACAGCTTAGAACAAATCAGTCTGAGTAGAAAGTTGTCTGAGGCACCCAGATAACACGCCTGTCTGCAAAGGGAGAAGAGGAAACTGGGACTGGACACAGGAGATTTAGAAAAAGGGAAAACAGAAAAGGTAATTCAAAAACAAAGAAATGAAAACATTTATAAAGCTATTTGGGAACACAACTGTTAGTTTGGAAAGGTGGGTATATAAATTAAAGTAAGAAGAAGGAAGGAAGGAAGGAAGACACAATACACGTCTCAGGTTCCAACTATTAAAATTTATTTATCTCTTTAGATTCTAATCTGCTCTCAGTGGCTCCTTCATTACAGTATGAGGATCAGGATTTTTTGAAAATGGCTCTGGGAATATTCTGGCTGCCTAGACAATGAGCTGGCTGGGATGGGGGGCTCCTCTGTCTCCCGACAGACAGGAGGGGCCAGGCAGGCTTAGTTTCCCATGACTTGCAACTACCTACAGAGGAAACTGTAATATCTCAGATGCTCTAAGGTCTGCAACACTGGGCAGCTGACATTTCCAGGCTTTTAAACAGCTGGCATCCTAAATTCAGGCTCTCTGGCACCCAACAGCCTGGGTGTCCCCCTCTGACAGCATGTCCCCAGAAGCACCCCAGCCTTGACACATTCCTCTATGGAATAACAGGAGGAAGAGAGGGCGCCACGTTTTCTCTTCTCTTGTTGATCCTTGGCTAGGTATATTGTCCCAATAAAGTGTATTCCTTAACTATGGAGGCTTAACAGAATTTGTCCTGAACCCTGGGCCATAAAAGGCAGAGACCCAGATGGTTCTCATAAGAGACAGCAGAGACACAGAAGGAAGCCACCTTGCCCTACCTTCATATATAGGCAACAGAAAGTCATCTTCCATTGCTAAAGTCATGGGTTAAAAAGAACAAAACAAGGGCATAGAGAGTAATTCAAATGTAAATATAAGCATTGACTTACATATCAATAACCTAAAGGAAACCAGGCAGAATTTTAACTAACTGCTTTAGCTTTTTTTTTTTTTTTTTTCCCCTGCCCTTTTTGGTTTACATGGGATTATGTTTGTGGGCTAAATCTCTGAATGTCAGTTTCAGGGATATAGACATTTGTATTCCCCTGACCTAAAAATACAGAAAGCTATTGGTGAGGGCATGTTCAGAAAGAGATGCCAATTTTTATGAGCATAGAAATAATCTTCTAAAAATAATATGCTATTCATTTTTATGAATTAACTATGGAAAATAGCTAATACACAGGTTTTTAAATTACTCTATACCTATTACCCTACCCTCCTACTAGAAGCAACAATACATCAATTCTCACAGAAGGCTCACTTAGTACTCTTCTTATGGAATAAGGGAAGGATAAAAAGATAAAGAGTAAAGGGAGGAGGGCAAGCAAGACATACTCAGTGAGGTCCTGTTTAGCTTAGTTCCCATCCCAGGCCCTTCACCTGACCCTGGTACTAATCTCTGAAACAGGCACAAAACAACAATTCCTAATGTGTTACTGTCAGCATCTCCATCAGCTGGCAATTTCTTCAGTGGCCCACTTACCAAATGCCTTCAAAAAAAGAAAAAAGGAGAATTTAAAAAAATGAATTCCAGAGAGACGCTAATTCAAAAACTTTTTGAATCATGACTATTTCTCAGATAATATTTTCTTTCTTGTGAGAATGAATTCAACCTCCAAGGAACCTGAAGGCTGAGAGGTGGAGCGCTTTGCCTAAATTTGTGAGCACACACATCAAAAAGAACCCAGGAAGTGTACCGGGCTTTTACTACAGTCTGTATAGTAACAGTCAATCTCTAGGTCACCTGGGGGGTGGGGGGGGCTGGGAGAGAAAGAGAGAGAATGAATATGAATACATAATGAATACAGTGAACACATAATTGAAAGGTAGTAGACATAATATATCTGAATAAAAATCCATGTTAGGAAGATCTTTTAAACTTACAGAAATAAAGTGAATTTTTAAAATAAAGTATAAATTTGGGTTGACTTGAAATTTAAAATCAGACATAATTCTAGTCATTAACTCTTGAATTACTGATAGTCGAATAAAGATTATGCACCCTCATTCTATCTACCTTGTTATTTGTACCTGTTAGCAAAAGTGTTATTTTTATAGTGCAGTCTTTCAAAAATTTACACCAAAATCTTAAAAGATGCTTTTAAACTAAGAGATGGAAAAACAGAGTTAGCATACCCTTATCTCTCATAAAAAGCAACAGAATGTAAAATATTTATTCTTCTTCATCATTATCTTTGAAAACTAAGTGTCTATTCCTTTACAAAGTCATGAGTTCTTTAAATACAGTGATCATCTTTATGAAAAACGTTTTTCCACCACTGTCCAAAGTTAGCTGTTACTGAGACATAATGATGAAATTCATTACAAGTTTCTTGGCAAGCAAGAGATTTTAGCTTTCTGAATGAACAAAGTGATGCTGTGTAAGAGAGAAATGACAACCAAATAAGCCACAGCCTTAGAAAAACCAGTAGTTCTTACAGCAAATATGAAATGATTTCAAATATAGTCTTCAATGATTTGTACTGACATAAAATGGACTGAGGATCATTTTTTTTCTTTTTTAAGATATATTTACATGCCACTGGGACTGCAGCCTGTGATAAATACACTCTGAACATATATATTTAAAGTTAATGAATTATGTCATATTACTTATTACTTCCCTCCCTTATTCACTCAATAAACATTTCGTTAAGAGATTCTTAATAGCAGGTAGGCGCTATGTTTTCTGTTGGGCACATCACAGGGAGCTGCAGAAAGACAGTGCCTGACCCTGTGGAATTTACAGTCCAGTGAGCAAGACAGAAATTAGATGAATAATCACACACAAAGATGGAATTATATTGTGTTAAGTGCTATTATTGGGTGCCCTGAGAGACCATTGAGAATGAGATCTCAGGGCAGAATCCTTAGAAAAAATTAATAACTACATATTTTTAAAAACTATTCATGAAGAATATGGTAAAAACTTGAAAAAAGGGCTAAACAACAAACTGCCACCTATGGCAGACAAAGCACCAATATTTGTATTGAATGAGGTGTTCCTTCAAATGAGTAAGGAAAGCCTCTTACATAATTTAAAAATGCAAGTGAAAACAGCTTAGGAAGGACCTGCCACTTCTCACTAGTCAGATTACGAAAATTCAAAAAGACTGATCATAATCAATATTGGTGGGCTTCCCCGGTGGCGCAGTGGTTGAGAATCTGCCTGCCAATGCAGGGAACACGGGTTCGAGCCCTGGTCTGGGAAGATCCCACATGCCGCAGAGCAACTAGGCCCGTGAGCCACAATTACTGAGCCTGCATGTCTGGAGCCTGTGCTCCGCAACAAGAGAGGCTGTGATAATGAGAGGCCCGCGCACCGCGATGAAGAGTGGCCCCCACTTGCCACAACTAGAGAAAGCCCTCGCACAGAAACGAAGACCCAACACAGCCATAAATAAATAAATAAATAAATAAATAAATAAATAAATAAATAAACTCAAAATTAAAAAAAAAAAAAAAATTGGTGAGTAGCTGACATGAAAGGTGCTTTCATAGACTCATGGAAGGTGTGGCAACTGACCTGGAGTAAACTTTGGCAAGATCTATTATCACTGTGAAAGCACAAGTCCTTTGACCCAACATTTTATTTCAAGAATTCACCCTATAAATATATTTAAGTGTGTATATAGAAATATTTTAGTAATATATATTGTAGCATTGTTTTAAAAACAAAGACTGAAAACTATAAATTATCTTAATGTTCATTAATAGACTGATTCAATAAATGAAATTATATCCACACAATGAAACACTGCACAGTTGTTTTTAAAAAGAATCAAATCCTCATGTACTAATATAGTAAGATCTTAAAGATACATACTTTTAAGTGGGTAAAAGTAACCAACGGTTGTAACAGTGAATGTAGTATTCATTCAGTCACAAACATTGATGCTGGCATAAGAGTTAAAATGTTTTACTGTTAAGTTACTGCAAATTAAACACCTGATCATTTCTGGGCATGAAGCCAAGGAGTCTGAGGTGGCAAAGAGACTTTCATGTCATTGTACAGTTACTTTTTGTTTGACTTTTTAACTCTATGCATGGATACAAATTTTTCAATGAAAAAAAAAAAAAAAAAAAAAAAAAACTAGCTTGAGAAAAGTCAATTTAAACAACGAGTAGCATCGCCCCTGGAACTTTATTGTCTGAGAGAAGATGACGTAGGTGTTATATGTTGGTCATATATATGGCATATGTTGTCATATAACTGATTTTATAAAATAAGTGCAGACAGTAGTCTGGTGTTCTTTTAACTTGTTAAGAAAAAAAAAAGTCATCCTCAAGAATGAAACAAAAGAGCTACAAGTTCTTAAATATGCTTTGAGTCATCTGAGAAATTTATCCATTGGTAGACTTCAATCATCAGAAGTTTATGCAAAGATGATTCAAGAAGGAGAAAGAAACTAGCAAACATTTACAGAAGGCACAGTTATGGAGCCAGACACTGGCACTTCACATGGTTTCATTCATTAGTTCAAAAAAACTCATATAAATTCAGAAGCTGTGCTGTGCACTAGGGGTACTGAAAACAAGTCATATAAGATCTCTACTTTTATTAGTCTTTGAGTATGGTAGAGAAAACACATCATAAACAAGAAAACAAATAAGGTTGTTGCAGATAGGATAAATGCTATAAAGAAAAAAAAGTAGAACCAATGATATAAAAGCGTGTGTGTGTATGTGTGAGTGTGTGTGTGTATCGGGGATAGCAGACCTTAGGATTGCTATGTGTTTGTCATTAAGATAATAAGAAATTCTTTGAAACATCCAATCTGGTTTAGAAGGCTTCTTCCTCAAAGACTTGACCACACGAAACTTACCTATGATGTTTGTCAAGACAGAACTTGGTTGTACACTTTTAAAACAAGTTCTAACAATGAACTAGGAAACCAAATAAAAAAAAAAAAATCCAGTATACTGATTGGGAGACAGAAACTGTTGCTAGCATTCAGTTCTACAACATTTTAAAATGTAGGGACTTCCCTGGTGGTCCAGTGGCTAAGAATCTGCCTTCCAGTGCAGGGGACGTGGGTTTGATCCCTGGTCGGGGAACTAGGTCCCACATGCCATGGGGCAACTAAGCCCGTGCACCACAACCAGAGAGCCGTGTGCCGCAACTAAGACCTGACACAGCCAAAAATAAATAAACATTTAAAAAAATTTTTTTAAATGTAAGAAGATGTTAAAATAAACACATCCACACATCCAAACAACTCCAGGGTTCCAAGAGTCAAAAACACCACCACGTCCAACTGGCCTTCTACAGTTTGTTAAGACATTCACAGGTGGTGTCTGAAATAACACAGCTTCTCAAAAGATCTTATAAGCAAACTATCCCATCAGCTCTAAAGAGGTGACAAAGCAACTGGGCTACACTGGCTGAGTGTATCAATGACATCAGCTTTGAAAGTGAGGCTCCAATGTGACCTAAGGTAATAATATGGACAATAATAACAAAATTTAATCATAATAACAGCAGCTACTATTGTTCAGAACTTCTCAGACACAAAACCATTTAAATGGAAATTACTCTGACAAGGGTTATTACCTTTTTTTTAGGATGGGAAAACTGAGTCTCAGGGAAGTTCAGTATCTTTCTCAAAATAAGGTGGTGAACAAAAGACAGAACCAGACCTTGAAATGAGGTCTGTTTGGTTCTAAGCCCCATGCTCTTTATCTAGAAGTTGAGAGAGGGAAGGGAAGTGAAAGCAGGGAAGGAGAGAAGAGAGTAAAGAAAAAGAAAACAAAATGTCCAAACAAATCCAGAGTTTTCCATCTTGTGAATTGAGAGGGGTTTATTGAATGCAGTGGAAATCTCTTAGTGCACATTCATTGTCTAACAGGAATAAAGGCAACCTCCATGAATGTGCACTATATTTTTTAATGTACACAGATGCTATGGAACCAGATCATTCATGAAAGATAGAGTATACTGGATAACAGGTGCTGCAGTCAATGAATGACTAAAACAAGAATCCTGATTCCACCACATATTAAGTTGCCATATAATCTTGAGCAAGTCACTTCAACTTTCTGAGCTCAATTTTCTCATATACTAGTACCCACTTCTTAGAGTTGGGATGAAAATTAAGTGGTAATATTTATAAAGCATTTAGAACAGTGTTTTGAGTGTCAAAGCACTGAAGAAAAGTTTGCTATTCAAAACACTGGAAACACTGAACTCAGAACACTCAAACACTCAAAATACTGCACAAAACTTTGTTGTTATTTTATTTCTAATAATAATAATAAAGAATATGTGTGGGACTTCCCTGGTGGCACAGTGATTAAGAATTCACCTGCCAGTGCAGGGGACATGGGTTCGAGCCCTGGTCGAAGATCCCAGGAAGATCCCACATGCCGCGGAGCAACTAAGCCCATGTGCCACAACTACTGAGCCTGTGCTCTAGAGCCTGCGAGCCACAACTACTGAACCCACGTGCCACAACTACTGAAGCCCGAACGCCTAGAGCCTGTGCTCCACAACGAGAGAAGCCACAGTAAAGAGAAGCCCGCGCACTGCAACAAAGAGTAACCCCTGGTCGCTGAAACTAGAGAAAGCCCGCGTGCAGCAACAAAGACCCAATGCAGCCATAAATAAATAAATAAACATTTTAGAAAAAGAATATGTGTAAGAATTTAAACCTAGAACTACAACTTTAGAGCACAATTTGATATAACATGGCATGACTGGTGATTTGCTAAGAAATTGCCTCAAACAGACCAACATGTTGCAATTAGAAATGGCTTGGTTCTTTTGAACAAAACGTTTAGGCAGATCAGATTTAAAAGCCAAAGCCACAAAAGGTGACAGTAACTACAAACAGTTGCTCCAGCCATAAAACACAGGCTATATTGATGGGACAGGACTCCTGGTTTCAACTCATCTCCTCTGCTTTCAATACTGCCAATAACAGACATCAAGACTGTTCTCCTGCTTTTTTGCCTGAATAACATAAAAATGCATCCCCTTTGAAAATCTAGACACTATGACATGTGTTCCAGAACTCAAGACAGCCTTTAAGTTCCAAAGAATGCCAATTCGTTCCATTCTGTATCTTAGGTTGTATTTGTCATTTACTTCATCTCCTTTTCGCAATTAAAAATAGCAATAACTTGGTGATTTCCGGTTTCTAACTGAAAAGTTTACATAAAATCAATGTTATTAAAAAAGAAATATGAGTAGGGTAGATATTCTTATTCCTTCTGAAAACCATATTGGCTTAATCAAAGAAATCATTTAGGGTGGGGCCGGGACGCCAGGCTCCGGATGCCAGGCTCGGGACTCCGAGGTGCCGGCCGGCTTCAGCGTCTCCCGGACTCGGCGCAGCCGGCGCACTCCAGCCAGCAGTGTGGATGAAAGGCTCTTGGTGCTCCAGCCAGGCATCAGGGCTGTGCCTCTGAGGTGGGAGAGCCAACTTCAGGACACTGGTCCACAAGAGACCTCCCAGCTCCACGTAATACCAAACGGTGAGTATCTCTCAGAGATCTCCATCTGAACATCAAGACCCAGCTTCACTCAATGACCAGCAAGCTACAGTGCTGGACACCCTATGCCAAACAACTAGCAAGACAGGAACACAGCCCCATCCATTAGCAGAGAGGCTGCCTAAAATCATAATAAGGTCACAGACACCCCAAAACACACCACTGGAGGCGGTCCTGCCCACCAGAAAGACAAGATCCAGCCTCATCCACCAGAACACAGGCACCAGTCCCCTCCACCAGGAAGCCTACACAAGCCACTGAAACAACCTTACCCACTCGGGGCAGACACCAAAAACAACGGGAACTAGGAACCTGCAGCCTGTGAAAAGGAGACCCCAAACACAGTAAGATAAGCAAAATGAGACGACAGAAAAACACACAGCAGGTGAAGGAGCAGGGTCAAAACACACCAGACTTAACAAATGAAGAGGAAATAGGTAGGCTACCTGAAAAAGAATTCAGAATAATGATAGTAAGGATGATCCAAAATCTTGGAAATAGAATAGACAAAATGCAAGAAACATTTAACAAGGACGTAGAAGAACTAAAGAGGAACCAAGCAATGATGAAAAACACAATAAATGAAGTTAAAAATACTCTAGATGGGATCAATAGCAGAATAACTGAGGCAGAAGAACGGATAAGTGACCTGGAAGATAAAATGGTGGAAATAACTACTGCAGAGCAGGATAAAGAAAAAAGAACGAAAAGAACTGAGGACAGTCTCAGAGACCTCTGGGACAACATTAAACGCACCAACATTTGAATTATAGGGGTCCCAGGAGAAGAAGAGAAAAAGAAAGGGACTGAGAAAATATTTGAGGAGATTATAGTTGAAAACTTCCCTAATATGGGAAAGGAAATAGTTAATCAAGTCCTGGAAGCACAGAGAGTCCCATACAGGATAAATCCAAGGAGAAACACGCCAAGACACATATTAATCAAACTGTCAAAATTAAATATAAAGAAAACATATTAAAAGCAGCAAGGGAAAAACAACAAATAACACACAAGGGAATCTCCATAAGGTTAACAGCTGATCTTTCAGCAGAAACTCTGCAAGCCAGAAGGGAGTGGCAGGATATACTTAAAGTCATGAAGGAGAAAAACCTACAACCAAGATTACTCTACCCAGCAAGGATCTCATTCAGATTTGATGGAGAAATTAAAACCTTTACAGACAAGCAAAAGCTGAGAGAGTTCAGCACCACCAAACCAGCTTTACAACAAATGCTAAAGGAACTTCTCTAGGCAAGAGACACAAGAGAAGGAAAACACCTACAATAACAAACTCAAAACATTTAAGAAAATGGGAATAGGAACATACATATCAATAATTACCTTGAATGTAAATGGATTAAATGCTCCCACCAAAAGACACAGACTGGCTGAATGGATAAAAAAAACAAGACCCATATATATGCTGTCTACAAGAGACCCACTTCAGACCTAGAGACACATACAGACTGAAAGTGAGGGGATGGAAAAAGATATTCCATGCAAATGGAAATCAAAAGAAAGCTGGAGTAGCAATTCTCATATCAGACAAAATAGACTTTAAAATAAAGACTATTACAAGAGACAAAGAAGGACACTATATAATGATCAAGGGATCGATCCAAGAGGAAGGTATAACAATTGTAAATATTTATGCACCCAGCATAGGAGCACCTCAATACATAAGGCAAATACTAACAGCCATAAAAGGGGAAATCGACAGCAACACAATCATAGTAGGGGACTTTAACACACCACTTTCACCAATGGACAGATCATCCAAAATGAAAATAAATAAGGAAACACAAGCTTTAAACGATACATTAAACAAGATGGACTTAATTGATATTTATAGGACATTCAACCCAAAAACAACAGAATACACATTTTTCTCAAGTGCTCATGGAACATTCTCCAGGATAGATCATATCTTGGGTCACAAATCAAGCCCTGGTAAATTTAAGAAAACTGAAATCGTATCAAGTATCTTTTCCGACCACAATGCTATGAGACTAGATATCAATTACAGGAAAAGATCAGTAAAAAATACAAACACATGGAGGCTACACAATACACTACTTAATAACGAAGTGATCACTGAAGAAATCAAAGGGGAAATCAAAAAATACCTAGAAACAAACGACAATGGAGACATGACGACCCAAAACCTATGGGACGCAGCAAAAGTGGTGCTAAGAGGGAAGTTTATAGCAATATAAGCCTACCTCAAGAAACAGGAAACATCTTGAATAAACAACCTAACCTTGCACCTAAAGCAATTAGAGAAAGAAGAACAAAAAAACCCCAAAGCTAGCAGAAGGAAAGAAATCATAAAGATCAGATCAGAAATAAATGAAAAAGAAATGAAGGAAACAATAGCAAAAATCAATGAAACTAAAAGCTGGTTCTTTGAGAAGATAAACAAAGTTGATAAACCATTAGCCAGACTCATCAAGAGAAAAAGGGAGAAACTCAAATCAATAGAATTAGAAATGAAAAAGGAGAAGTAACCACTGACACTGCAGAAATACAAACGATCATGAGAGATTACTACAAGCAACTCTATGCCAATAAAATGGACAACCTGGAAGAAATGGACAGATTCTTAGAAATGCACAACCTGCCGAGACTGAACCAGGAAGAAATAGAAAATATGAACAGACCAATCACAAGCACTGAAATTGAAACTGTGATTAAAAATCTTCCAGCAAACAAAAGCCCAGGACCAGATGGCTTCACAGGCGAATTCTATCAAACATTTAGAGAAGAGCTAACACCTATCCTTCTCAAACTCTTCCAAAATATTGCAGAGGGAGGAACACTCCCAAACTCATTCTACGAGGCCACCATCACCCTGATACCAAAATCAAACAAAGATGTCACAAAAAAAGAAAACTACAGGCCAATATCACTGATGAACATAGATGCAGAAATCCTCAACAAAATACTAGCAAACAGAATCCAACAGCACATTAAAAGGATCATACACCATGATCAAGTGGGGTTTATCCCAGGAATGCAAGGATTCTTCAATATATGCAAATCAATCAACGTGATACACCATATTAACAAACTGAAGGAGAAAAACCATATGATCATCTCAATAGATGCAGAGAAAGCTTTCGACAAAATTCAACACCCATTTATGATAAATGCCCTGCAGAAAGTAGGCATAGAGGGAACTTTCCTCAACATAATAAAGGCCATATATGACAAACCCACAGCCAACATTGTCCTCAATGGTGAAAAACTGAAACCATTTCCACTAATATCAGGAACAAGACAAGGTTGCCCACTCTTACCACTATTATTCAACATAGTTTTGGAAGTTTTAGCCACAGCACTCAGAGAAGAAAAAGAAATAAAAGGAATCTAAGTCAGAAACGAAGAGGTAAAGCTGTCACTGTTTGCTGATGAAATGATACTGTACACAGAGAATCCTAAAAATGCTACCTGAAATCTAGTAGGGCTAATCAATGAATTTGGTAAAGTAGCAGGATACAAAATTAATGCACAGAAATCTCTTCCATTCCTATACACTAATGATGAAAAATCTGAAAGAGAAATTAAAGAAACACTCCCGTTTACCATTGCAACAAAAAGAATAAAATATCTAGGAATAAACCTACCTAAGGAGACAAAAGACCTGTATGCAGAAAATTATAAGACACTGATGAAAGAAATTAAAGATGATACAAATAGATGGAGAGATATACCATGTTCTTGGATTGGAAGAATCAACATTGTGAAAATGACTCTACTACCCAAAGCAATCTACAGATTCAATGCAATCCCTATCAAACTACCAATGGCATTTTTCACAGAACTAGAACAAAAAATTTCACAATTTGTATGGAAACACAAAAGACGCCGAATAGCCAAAGCAATCTTGAGAACGAAAAATGGAGCTGGAGGAATCAGGCTCCCTGACTTCAGACTATATTACAAAGCTACAGTAATCAAGACAGTTTGGTACTGGCACAAAAACAGAAATATAGATCAATGGAACAGGATAGAAAGCCCAGAGATAAACCCACGCACATATGGTCACCTTACCTTTGATAAAGGAGGCAAGCATATACAGTGGAGAAAAGACAGCTTCTTCAATAAGTGTTGCTGGGAAAATTGGACAGATACATGTAAAAGTATGAAATTAGAACACTCCCTGACACCATACACAAAAATAAACTCAAAATGGATTAAAGACCTAAGTGTAAGGCCAGACACTATCAAACTCTTAGAGGAAAACATAGGCAGAACACTCTATGACATAAATTGCAGCAAGATTCTTTTTGACCCAGCTCCTAGAGAAATGGAAATAAAAACAAAAATAAACAAATAGGACCTAATGAAACTTAAAAACTTTTGCACAGCAAAGGAAACCATAAACAAGATGAAAAGACAACCCTCAGAATGGGAGCAAATATTTGCAAATGAAGCAACTGACAAAGGATTAATCTCCAAGATTTACAAGCAGCTCATGCAGCTCAATAACAAAAAAACGAACAACCCAATACAAAAATGGGCAGAAGACCTAAATAGACATTTCTCCAAAGAAGATATACAGATTGCCAACAGACACATGAAAGAATGCTCAACATCATTAATCATTAGAGAAATGCAAATCAAAACTACAATGAGATATCATCTCACACTGGTCAGAATGGCCATCATCAAAAAATCTAGAAACAATAAATGCTGGAGAGGGTGTGGAGGAAAGGGAACCCTCTTGCACTGTTGGTGGGAATGTAAATTGATACAGCCACTATGGAGAACAGTATGGAGGTTCCTTAAAAAACTACAAATAGAACTACCATACGACCCAGCAATCCCACTACTGGGCATATACCCTGAGAAAACCATAGTTCAAAAAGAGTCATGTACCAAAATGTTCATTGCAGCTCTATTTACAATAGCCAGGACATGGAAGCAACCTAAGTGTCCATCATTGGATGAATGGATAAAGAAGATGTGGCACATATGTACAATGGAATATTACTCAGCCATAAAAAGAAATGAAATGGATGTATTTGTAATGAGGTGGATGGAGTTAGTCTGTCATATAGAGTGAAGTAAGTCAGAAAGAGAAAAACAAATACAGTATGCTAACACATATATATGGAATCTAAGGAAAAAAAAAAAAAAGGCCATGAAGAACCTAGTGGCAAGATGGGAATAAAGACACAGACCTACTAGAGAATGGACTTGAGGATATGGGGAGGGGGAGGGGTGAGATGTGACAGGGTTAGAGTGTCATGGACATATATACACTACCAAATGTAAAATAGATAGCTAGTGGGAAGCAGCCGCATAGCACAGGGAGATCAGCTCGATCAGCTCGGTGCTTTGTGACCACGTAGAGGGGTGGGATGGGGAGGGTGGGAGGGAGGGAGATGCAAGAGGGAAGAGATATGGGAACATATGTATATGTATAACTGATTCACTTTGTTATAAAGCAGAAACTAACACACCATTGTAAAGCAATTATACTTCAATTAAGATGTTTAAAAAAAATAAAAATAAAAAAGAAATCATTTAGTTGGGAGGCCAAGGTAATGTACTATTGAACTCTAGTCAGATTTTAATTTGCTATTATCATTGTTGTACCTGAAAGGTAAAAAAAGTGTGTGCCTTAGCAAAAGTGTGTAACACCCTGGAAGAGAATGCTCCCAGGTCTTCAGTTTCAGCAAGCTGGCTGACACCGTCACATGGCTGGTTTGAACTGCTGAAGGAGCGCTCAGAAAAGAAAACTTCAGAGAAAGCTACAAAACAATTAATTAAATAAAAGGTTCTCACTTCATCCTTGATTGTCTATTTGCAGTGCTTCTTGGACAGAATTAAATGGAGAACAAAGAGTAGTTTGTACTATAAGATGGGTCTATCTATACACTCTAAACAGAGAGAGGGCGCTCACCACAATGCAGCTACCTGGTGAGCTGCAAGAAGCAACATCATCTCCCCTAAAAATCCCTGGGACAACACTGTTCCTTGCATTCTTTTTTTAATCTAAGGGTTAACAGTTATCTGCTTCCCTGATTCCCAGACCAGAACAAGAATCTTCCTCTTCTTCCTCTTCCCCCTCCTCCCCTTCCTTCTCTTCTTTCTCTTCTTCCTATTCCTTCATCCAGTGACAGACTGCCCATGCAAGCATGCTTTTAATGTATTACCCATGGCTGCTTCCAAGTTACATTATTTATAGAATCTGAACTTCATGGCTGTAACAATGGCAACACAATAGATTTGATTATGGTAGAAACTGGTGAAGACTTGACTTTTTAAAAAACTTAGGGAACATCCCTTGTGGTCCAGTGGCTAAGACTCCGCGCTCCCAATGCAGGATGCCCGGGTTTGATCCCTGGTCGGGGAACTAGATCCCACGTGCCGCAACTAAGAGTTCGCATGCCACAACTAACAGATTCCCACGTGCCGCAACTAAGACCCAAGGCAGCTGAATAAATAAATAAACATACTTTTTTTAAAAGGTGAATTTTCTAAAAAATATAAAATAAAAAACTCAGAAGCCTGTTGACCGGACCTCAATGCCTTATTGTTTACCTTTATTACTGTTATATTATCCAAGGAACAAAATCTCAAACATATCAGCACTATCATTATTTTGTAATAAGAAGACAAAAAGAGTAATTAATGCATGATGAAATTTCACACTTGAGATGCCAAGCATAAATTAGTATAAAAGAGAGCCAGAAATCTTGAGGTCATCCTGATTCCATCTACACTCTCACTTCCCACTTTGAATCTGTCTTCAAATCTTTTATCTCTATCTCCTAAATTTTCTTCAGCAGTCCAAGCTGGCATCATCTTTCACCTGGATTACCGCTAAAAAACTCTCTTAATTTGTTTCAACTTCCAGACACATCTTTCTTCCAATTAACTCCCCACCTGCCACTAGATGTTCTTCCTAAGGGCAAATACAATGATGTTATTCCACAACTTAAATACTTTAGTCACCATCCCTGTAATTATATAGACAGAAGACCTGCAACCTCTCAGTCCTTTCTCATGTGACTCACCCCTAATGAGTTCACTTGGTGTCCCCCTGTGATATTTAACCTTGGTGCTCCACCTGTCTGAAATGCCCTTCCCGGCATCCATAAACCTGCTAACAATAACCCCTCCACCAGGTCTTAGTTTAGGTGTCATCTCCTTGGGAAGGCTATAGTATACATTATGGCCCTTCCTCTGCACATTCACAGCCCTCTGATGTCTTGCTATGGTGCCTTTGTCAATCATGATATAGTCACCTTACTGTTTGTCTATTGACCCTATTTTACTGTAAACTTCTTGATTGCTGGGACTATGGGTTTTTTGTTATTCATTTTGTTGTTCTCATATCTTAACCTAGAGAAGGTACTCAGTTATTACTAAATGAATTCATGAATGAACAAATGAGTCCAGATATAAATGAATATAAGTGAAAACCACTACTGCATAAACAAATGGAGTTTGACTAGATTAATCCAACTTTGATATAAATGAGACTGGGATAATATCTCTAGTATTAAGTCAGTGACAACCAAACAGTGAAGTTTAAGGTCTATAAAATCGAAAGCTTGAGTTGACAATATATTACCTACTCATCTTCAAATATACACATTGCTTCATATTCAATTTCTGTTTGGCCAAGAGGTAAATATTCTGAATCCAATCATACTTTAGACTGGCTGGTAGAAAGGCCACAGAACCAGAAAGCAGTGGATGTGTGCACATGTGCACACACACACACACACACACACACACACACGCACACACCAATTCAGCCCCTATTCCTGCTGTTTCCCAGCTTCTTGACTTGAACCAAATCACTAAGTGTCCCTAAGCTAATTCCGTTTATATTTTTAAAAAAAATTTTTCTAATCATGTCCTTCAACTAATTTGAGGATTTCCTACCAGAAATTTTCAGACATTCTTTCACATTATAATCATTTTGTATTTTTGTTAAAAAATTATATCTTTAAGTATGCTCTGTTTTCTTTATACATTGGACAACTCTATGTATGTGTCTATGATATGTTAATTGATGAAAAGTCTCATAAGGTAGAGTAAAATAAACATTTTGAAAGTTGATTAAATACTAAGCAATATTTTAGACAAGGGGTCAGCAGACTATGACTCTTGGACTGCCTGTTTTGGTAAATATATTTTTACTGGAACATACCCACATTCATTCATTTATGGATAATGTATGCTGCTTGCACATCACAACAGTGGAGTTGAGGAGTTGCACAAGCCTGAAATATTTACCATCTGTTCCTTTGCAGGAAAGTTTGCTGAATCCTGCTCTAGGTACGTCACCTATGTTGAGTTATTGAATCACAAAAAAAAATACTATGAAGTTGGCACTGTGATTATTCCCATTTTATGGATGATAAAATGAGGCACCAACAGGTTAAGTAATCTGTCCAAAGTCACAAAATTAGCAAGTGGCAGAGCTAGGATAAAGGCACTTTTTAAACCACTGCCTGTCAAGCTAATTTAATTGAAAGAATCTAAGTAAAGAACTCTATTCAAAATCACTTTTTTGGTTGTTTCTTACTCCGTATGTTATTTTTCACTACAACACATCAATTTTACAAAATTTGATGTGAGAGAGAAAAAAAGTTTGTATCTGCAAACTCGCAAACCTGGCTGTCACAGTGTTTTTAATCCAAGTTAACCTGATGCACTTTAATGAATAATTTACTAGTTTTAAAATTAACAGTGGTTTTCTAAATACTGAATAGTAATGTATATATCATAAACATAAATGTTTTATTTATATATAAAACATATAGTAGTATCCTTCAGAGTCATGCTATATGTTATGAAATCCGGTAAAATCTGCTTGAAAGAACTGCTAATCTTGATGCTTTCTTCCTTCAATGGTATACTTTTTTGGGTTTGCTTCTAAAAGGTGAAGCTTTAAGGCCAAATTATTAGAAAGCATCAGGGTTACCAATTCTTTCAAGTAGATTTTGTTGGATTTCAAAATCTCTTAATGTGTACTTCCTTTCATTCTGGAGGCTTCCCTCACTGGAATGCAGCTGTGTGAAGAAGTATGCCAGATGTGAAACTGCATGGAGAAATGTTCCAGGTTGCCCTTCCAGGAGGGCTAATGGGCCCCTCATACGACAATGGTACAGAAGTTCAGTTTGTAAAGTCCTTCCCTGCTTTAAATTCTATACCATGGGTTTAAATACTTCCACATTTTCTAAAATCTTGAAGAGTATTCAAAATAATGTAAGTATTGCAAAAGATCAGAGCTCTCTCTTAAGAAGTCAGTAGCTCCAAATGGCTAAATCTTTGACTCGATTAGCCCAATGATCTCATAAAAGTTAACTGACACACAAGTGGCAATTCTAATAGAATATACATAATGTATTCATTCATTCATTAACATTGATTGAGCATCTACTATGTGCTAGCCTCTGTTCTAGATGCTGGAGATACAGCAGTGAACAAAACTAATAAAAATTCCTGCTGAGTCATCCTTAAAGTTTATCATAATTATACTCCAAATTAGCTGTAAATAAAAAACTCTGCTCTGGATTTTAAAGGAAAATGAAACATATACAGTAAATATGCATTTCTCTCTTTCAAAATCAATATACAAAGAGGAGTAGAAAAGTTTTATTATTTGTACAGTTGTTATAAGATGATAACTTCTAATAGGTATGCTTTTCGTTCTAGCTTTATATGCCTATTTGCTAGATTTTTCCTTTGGAATTTTTATAAATGTTCTTATAATGCTAATATTTAATTTTTTTCCTCTTGTCAGAAAAGGACTTTTTCATGTGAAAGTTATGATGTTGGGGAGTAAAGGGAAAGATAACATAATTTTTGCCCAACACCATGAAAGGAGAGCCAGCCACCAGCCTATTACTTATATGGTGAGGTTATAGACATACTCTGAGGATAGAGTAGACAAAGCATGAAACCTGGCGATATAGGAAATTGGACCCCATAGCAGTCTTTCCTCTTTCTAAAATACAAAATCAACCCTCCCACCCTCCGCATCTGTGGATTCCACATCCACAGATTCAACCAACCACAGACTGAAAATATTGAGGAAGAAAATTCAGAAAGTTCCAAAAAGCAACACTTGAATTTGCTGGCAACTATTTACATAGCATTTACATTGTATTTATAACTATTTATATAACATTTACATTGTATTATGTATCATAAATAATCTAGAGGTGGTTCAAAGTATATGGGAGGATCTACATAGGTTATACACAAATACTATGTACACCATTTTACATAGGGACTTGAACATCCACTGATTTTGGTATCTGCAAGGGTCCTGGAACCAACCCCCTGCACAGATACTAAGGGATGATGGTTTATGAATTCATGTGCTCTGAAATAGCAGAATCCAACAATGACTAACACCAACACAAAAAAGAATACTTCTAGATGATGCTAGGAAAGTGAATGGGTCCTCATGGCTATCCTTACCACTGCCTGATTCTCTAACAGTGTATAAAAATAGGTCTGCTTCTGAAAGGCATCTTGTAAGGAAGATAGGGGAAAATAATGATAACCTTTTGATGAATGATCAAGGTAAGCCTTTTATCAGTAATGTTTTCATCCCGTGTACTCACCTCCTGAGTGAGGGAAAAGGATTAAAAGAAACTAAGAGATCTAGACCCACCCACATGTAAAATGGCTGTGGTATTATTACTCATCCAAAATCAGGGAACAATATTCCATTATCAGGAGAGTACATTTCCCTGAACAAGAACAGTAACCTGTTTTTAAGCCCTGAGTCCAAATGTCATTTTGAAGCAAATGTCATCCTGTGTATATAAATGTTTTATAAATTAATTTTATTGCATGTCTTGGTTCACTAAAACACGTGCACACACACACACACAGATTATTTCAAGATATTTTAAAATTTTAACTGCTAATTATAAACTTCATAGCACAATATAAGTATAAAAGGAAGATTTTTGAGGATGATCTGAAACAGGCAGTCATGACATCTTCAGTTGATGTCATGAAAAAAGAAATGACTTCAGAATCACAGGTGCAGCTACTAGAGTTAGCAACTCTTTCCACATATTTAACAACTGAAAGAAATGGCCCAAATATAAGATCATTCTTCCCAAAATGTTTATTTTTCTTACTGGCCACCTATCATTTAGGTATAATTTGTGATCAAATCATACATAACACAAATATGCTATGTTGCACATATGACCAAGACACGGGGAAAAAAAGGAGTTAACATGGCAATCTTCTTTTGAGAGGAACTAAAACCAAGCCAGGAAAGCACTAAATCTCTAATACCTCTGAATGAGATAATTATTTTCCTTGAGAAGTCACTCCTTTAAACATGAGTGATTTGCTTTGCTAGAAATCCAGTATATTTCATTAAGTAATTACCCCTAAAATACTGTAAAGGAACTGATATCACTTGAGAAACATTTCCTAATCATTAATCATTAATTACATAGAATCTATACTAAGGTCCAACTAGTAAAAAAAAATAAAAATTAAAAAAGGCTATTACAGTAAAAGTATTGTATACCCACTTCATATAACAGGGACAGCACTTTGCATTCTGAACATCATTAATTGGGATGCTGTTTGACATTAGTTTTGTATTAAGAGATCCCTCCATTTTTCAAATAGCTCTACTGATAACATAATGTTGAATCCCCTGCATATGATCCAGAGAATTTTATGAACAGACTGATGAACCTAATTCCTTCCACCACAAACTGAATTCTAGTGTAATGGGGAAATCTTTATGTTTTCTGTATTCTTTATTTTAATATTTTTATTTTGTTAAACGTCAAGTTCTAATACAACCAGCAAACTTTGAAAAACATGTACGTTTAATAAAAGCAAATTTTTAGCAATTTAAATAATTATAAAATAAATGAAAAATATTGCTTCAGTTTTTATGATATCTATTTTCCAGCTTTTTCGATGTCTTTAATCAAAGAAAATTCATTAGTAAGAAAATTTTTTGAAATGCAGAAAATGGCAGTAAACCAACCATGCTGGTATTAAAAGAATCGGTAATATATTAAGAATTAAAAGATAATCTCAATCAAAGTGTGAACCCTTGATTGGTAATAATACTTTACAAATGAGGTTTCTGATGCACTTTCTAGTTAATCATCAGGCTGACAACCCTTCTTCCTTACTACACTTAATTTTTTTTTTTTTTTTTTTTTTACTAAAGTGTATTGGGATGTTTTGCTTAATATTCAGGAAATTATCATGATCATAAGTGAATCTTTGCTGATGACTGAGGGTTTAGTGATAATTCAGAAGGATAATTATGAATATAATTATCATTCTACTTTCTGAAGAGCTGTTTGGGCTGGATTCACTTCCTGGAAGCTACTAGATTAGGTGCTTTTCTGACACTCTATTCCTCTAGCATTTTATGCATAAGTTGGTCTTAACATTTCATAAGCTGCATTGAAATGAGTTTGTATGTACCTGCAATCTTAAGGCAATTTTCATGGTTTTAGTATACAGTTGGTGCTCAATAAATACATGTTGAACTCAATAATTCATAGCCTACATCAGAGAAGAATGAAAAGACTTCATCTTCCGCAGAGATCAAAGAATATTTAAGCTTAATCTAAGCATAGACAGGACAAAAAATGTTGATGTGCTTCTAAAAATTGAGCAAATAATAAACTGATTTCTTTCATAATAACTAATGTATTGCATTGCTTACATTTGTAATATTGACAAATATGGCTCTAGGAGGACGAAGAATACTAAGCAAAATATAGATTTAATCACACTGTCTCGGTGAGTATAAATTTAAAAGAATTACAATTTCCCACAGCATTAAAGGTCTCTTTAGACCTGAAGAAGACACTGAAAACCTAGAGATTTCATCTTTCCATTCAGGAGACAGAGAAGAGAGATACGGCAAAAGCACAGCTTAAAATATACAAAGGATACACACTATATTTTACTTTTTAATTCAATGGATGTATAACAGTCTTTTTCAAAATATACCTTAAAAGTTAAATTTTTTATTTAAAAAAGCATATGCTTCATTATAGTATGGAAAGTTACAAACTGGTTAATGATAAAAAAATAAAATTCAAATCCCAATCAGAAAATTACAATGAACATTAACCATTAATAAAAGCTACCATTTACTGAGCATTTATTGTTTGCCAGGTACTGTGTTAATCTCTTTATCTACATTGGTTAATGTAATTCTTAAAACTGCTTTATGAAGTAGCTATCATTTTCACTTCTGTCAGATAAGGAAGCATTAAGAAGTGAATTAAACTTCACATTTAAATCAAAAGCTAAAAGTATACACTCTTCTAATCAAATTTAACTCTGTTAGTGTTTATATAACTTCCTGAGTGCTGCTTCTGACACTTACCTTTAATTAGATTAATACAAATTTTCTAAAGCCTAGAAATGGAATGTTTCATTTACATTTGAATTTGATGAGACTACTAAAATACATTGGGAAGAGTGAATGAAAGGTACTCTATTAAATATAGTAACTGTCCCCCAACCCCTTTTCTTAAACCATAGATCTCAACTGTCCAAAAGAAAACTACACATTGGGCTAATAATACAAGATACAAATTTTGATCAAATTATATAACTGCTTTTAAGACATTATTCTACTCTCCAAAGGGGAAAAAAATGATTAAAGGAAAGTGTTCACATCTCTATGTAATAAATGGATGAAAGAAATAAATTCTTTATTTGTCCTATGTTTAAAAATATTTGTGATTACAAAGAAAACCAAGCCAACTGTTTTAGTGTAGAGTTCATTGGGAGGGGGGATGTTTTTATATCAGAAGGATATAGTTAAATACAGAAATAAATAAAAAGAAGAATCACTGAAGACTGACTTCCTATCACATAAATGAATTAAACATATAGTACATTATAAAGAACCTAAGAGAGGACTTATAAAAGAAACTAAATTATAGAAGGAGGTTACTAAAAGATAACACTTATATCAGTAAAATTTTAAATATACATGGCAGCCAAATACTATTAAAAGTCAAGAAAGACTCTCACTCTAATTGAACCATCTGTTATGAACTGAAAAGTTTAAATACCACATAATATCACCCAGTGAGTGAGTATATGATATATAAAAACACAGACCTAAACCGTAAGTCAATTTTTAAATCTTATTTATGATTTTAACTTTTTAATGTAATATTTTCCACATTACTATCTGGTTTACCTTGCTTACTACTAAACTGATAGCAATTTTTCTAATGACAGTATGACACTAATGGACATTTCTCTGACCTCTTAGGTCGATAAATATATAAATAAATAAATACAGTTGTAGTTGGGAAGTTAACCATAATTTCAAGCTTAAGAAAATAAATTAGCAAACATACTCACTGTTTTTACTTTTGTCACGTAGATTTTCATATACTTAGATAAACTAAGATAATACATAATCACTGTAGAAAATTCATAAAAGCGTTTAAAAAGACAAAACACTCAGAGCTCATTGGTAAATCCCCATCAACGTTATGGGCTTATCTTCAGGATCTGTGTATACACATAACATATTTTTTATAAATAAAATAATTCTAAACATGCTGTTTTACAATTTGCCTTTTTTCTATAACATTATCAGGAAAATCTTTCTAAGGATAATGACTATATATGATAGACATTATACTTTTTAGTGCCTGCACCATGTTATATTTCATCAGTACACCATGATTTTTTTACCTATACCCCAGTAATTGATATTTAGGCTGTTTCCAGTTTTTTCATTATTACAAACAGTACTTCGAGAAATACTTTCATTCACATTTCACCCCAAATTTGTTTAGTTTTCTCCTGAAAATAAATATCAAGGAGGAGAACTGTTGGGTTCAAGAGCGTGCATAAATAGTTTTAAAATATATTGACATCGCACCCAAGAATCTCTTACTACTTTAAACTGCTGTTTAGCACCCTGAGAGAGTACCTATCATAATCTGTAAAAATTCATCATTTGCCTCCAACTTTCCATATCCTCCTTTCCTCTGTTAATGAACAATCCTCTTTTCCTCAATTTAATTCATAATAACCAACAGTTACAATTAACACAGAGGTATAATTCTATTCCATTTCTTTCTATGTACATGTATTCTTTCATTCAAATCTATCATATTATAGTCAAAGAAGTCATATCAAAACAGTAAAGAAACTACAAAAGTTAATCCAGCCTTGTCACATATCTCAAAACTATTATTATTATTATTTTTTTTAACTCTAAATTTGGTCCCAGTGGAGAATGCACTCAGATGAAGAAGACATGAAGCTTAATTCTCCCTGCTTTTGAACGTTGTAAAAGACAGGGACTACAGTACTGAAAGCAGGCACATTAGAATACACCAAAAAAGGTGCTATCAAACCTGTTCTACTTCCTTAAACTGAATTCATACATCCTCACAAAAGAATTCATAAAGAATATTTATATATATATACACATGTACATTTTTAAAAGATATAAATATACAACTGCCTTGAATACTCTTACAATTAACGTTCAATTTAACAGACATTTGAAAGCCTGCTGCATTTTAGAAACTGTAGTAATTTCTGTGGGAATATAAGGATAAATTACCTCCTAAAGCTCAAGGAGTTTCCAATATATCTAACTTAAGAGAAAAATATGAATGAAGCTATTAAAAAACTCATATTAGCATAATTTCCATTTTATATTAGATATTACAATATGCTTTGGGATCAAAGACATACCATAAATATTACTTAAACTATTTTATTGAAAGCATAATTTTGACCATCTTTCTTCAAAAGCAAAAAACAACAATGAAATCCAACAAAATAATTAGAACCCCAAGCTTGGAATCAAGGAATATCCTAAAATAAATGACATTAATGTTCAATTCACAGCACTGTAAACTCCTGTGTAAGTAATTAACACATTTACTTTCTCGAAAGACAGAAAATTGTGTTTAAAGTGGAAAACAAGTACAACAAAAACTGACAAAGAAAAGGGACTAAGGAAATCTGGTGAAAGAAAGTTTTGATGGATTTCTTTTGGTACTGCCTTTCTATAATCCCCATTTAGAAATCTACCTCTGCTTTATTGTTTTTCCTCCTGAAATAAGTTATTTGTTTTGTTTTTTACTCATATATATAATGGTAATACTGAGCATGCCAAAATCAAGGTAATGGTGTGACATTTCCATATATGTTGTTAAAATATTTCTTTCAAATTAAAATTGTAGTACAGATCATCTTATCATTATCAATCTTTGACACTTTTATGGTCATAATAAAAATGATACTTTTCAATCTTTTATTTCCCCCCAAAGTAAAAGAATATTTAACTTACTTAAGGGGGATAATTACCATAGAAATGCAGATACCTGCTTCAATGGTATGTTCATTGCATTCTTTTTCTAGATTTTGATGAACCATATTGTATTTATTGTCTGCCTACATCGTTAAAACTGTCTTAAAGATAACTTAAACCAGCTTTGGGTGACATTAGACAAATGTACACTTAATTTACTTAATAAAGACACATTACGTACACAAAGGACTGCTTTGTCTGGAGCTGTCACAGTGGTGAGTAGCAAGGGCTCACAAGGGCAGTTAGTCCCAAGTAATCTGTGTCCAAATAAGGCACTGTCCTTAAAAGCTGGCTTATACTTTATCATTTTGCTGCTAATCAGTAGTTCAAAATATAATCTATCCTTGAAATTGCTTTTTTTGGATTCATTTTGTCCTTGGAGGTTGGTGTGGTACCATGAAAAGTGTGTGATCTTTGGGGCAAAGGGACTTGGGGTTTGGATTGCCACAATATCATTTCTTGCATGACCTTTGGAACATCACTTCACTTAAAATTAGCTGAGCTTTGGTTTTTTTGGTAAGTAAAGCAGGGTTAATAAGTCCTACCTTAAGTAGTTCCTTTGCAGATTAAAGGTGTCTTATATATATATGTGAAATACACCTAGCAAGCAGTACCTTGAATAGTAGTTACTCAAATAAATAACATAAATTAAATGAAAATGTTAGACTAACATGTGAAACAAAAAAAGCAAAACTAAAATAAACAAGAAAATGTTACTTATATAGAGTAATATATCTAACTTATCTATATCTAATAAGCAAGGAAGTTGCTTTCTCAACAAATCAAAGGAGAAATTTTTAGATATTTTTTATGAACTGCTCAAGGGAGCTATCTGCAGAGACTGTCATAAGAAAAATAAAGTGATTTATTTTGCTCTTCTTTTTAACAAATCTTTTTCTTGTTACTATAGAGAGTACTTCATCATGAGGTTAAAATCCCTAGAGTAGCCAGTTCCTAAAAATCTGCTACTGTCTTCCCTTTACAAACCATTATACACATAGCCTGAAATCCCACCATTAAAATCAAAGATCTACGTGTGAAGAGTTTTATGTACATGTAAGTCTTCCAATCAGAAAAATCTATACTAAATATTTTTAAAGGAATACAATTTCCAAAAAAGGCAAGGTCCTCAGATACTCTTCATTCAACCATCATCTTTTATAACATTTGATTCTAATGTTTCAAGAAAATTCACTGTGACTTTTAGTGGACATATGTTACAGCAAATATTTGAGTACAATCACTGGAATGTTAAATATGAAACCAGGAATGATTACAGAGCTCAAATCACTATGTATTTGCTTATTTTACTTTTTATAATTTACAGACTTTACCTTTTTTCAAAGTCCCCAATGTTCCTCAAATAGTTCAGAGGGAAACACCATGCTCCATGTTACAAAAAACGGAGCATGTCACCTTAAATATTTAGAATTTGTTTACTTTTGCATTATACTCTTACTTACTAAAAGAGAATTATGTGTTAGAATGAGTAAGACAGTCCATAAAGACTTTTAAGTATCTTTAACCCTAGTTAACCAATATCCCAGCAATATACTCATATAGAAATATATATATATGTATATATATGTCCTCTCACAGTTCTCATAGCAAGTTTAGTGATGACTACATTCCTAAAATAAGTGCAAAAGCCATGTATCCTTGAATCTCCCTCTTTCTGGCAAGGTGGCTTTTTTTTTCTGAACAAGGTTTTTATTTAGGTTCAACTTTAGGAATCCCCGGTTTCCAAGGATGTGAGGCAGTCAGCTAGAATTTGGCCTGCTTGGGCCCTGAAAGCTCTGTAGGTATTTGCTCATTGGATGGTCACCTCAGTTTTGTTTTTTTTGTTGTTGTTTTTTTAACTGGAGTATAGTTGATTTACGGTGTTGTGTTAGTTTCAGGTGTACAGCTTTAATAGTGGAAATACCTAAATTAGTAACAGAACACAGATAAGATCAACCAGCGTGCTGTCATCCAAATGTAATGTGTAAGAATCTGGCAAGTTCATTGAATATGAGATGGTTACTGAATGAAGTTGACTAGGAGAACACAATCTGAAACCAAAGGGAGGAGATAAGTTAAAAAGATGCCACATCTGTTGATGGTGGGAGGAAAAGGGTTCATTTGGCTCTTCAAACTGCTTAAGGTAGTACTCCGTGTGGCCAAGTTCCAGATTTCTTCCTCGGGAATTTTCTGCCTATCACTACAATTTCCAGTTCATAAAAGACTGATTCTAGTTCCAAACTAATCACATCTTTCTTCTTTGTGAGACCTCCAGGGCTCATTTCTAACAGCTGTGGGGTTCCAAGACAGATTTTCAAACCAACTGTTGTACCAAAAAGAGAGCAAATAAAACAGTAGGCATTCTTGAACAAGATGAAACTCCAGCCAATTGTTTCAGTCCTGACACAGGTCTCTTCAAGTGCCCTCTTGCCCAAACCAAGGAGAGCTACTGTAATGGCTTCAGGCATCTGAGCCAGTGAATTCAGTCTCTAAGAAGCCCTTAACTACTGATCAGCCTTATTAAGTGTCTAAGTCAATTCTAAAGGAGAAAGAGATGGCCCTGGTGCACATTAGGTAAATGGACAAATATTTGATAGATGTTGAATTAATAAATGCCTTGTGCCTCACACACACAAGTTGCATTAAAGTAAAACAAAATCTTAGGGCAAATCATGTAGCAGAAACAATGCTTGATTTGCAGTCATGAGGTTCTACTCCTAACTGACTACTAATATGTGACCCAGGGAAAGCACATGACAGCCACTCAGTCTGTCTCTTCAGCAGTGTCTTAATTTCCAAAACAAAGAGTTTGGACAAGTCTCTCAATTCAAATTATTGAACTGAACCTACGGATGTTGGAAGGATGCTGTGCAACTGGATCTAGGCTGTGCCCCTAATTTCAATCAGAGAAGCTCTCATTTTATCTTTTTTCATACACAGAACAAATTGGGTCAGACCAGCTGGGATGCAACTCTAATTGCAGCCACTTACTAACCTGGGCCAGTCACTTCAACTCTCCATGCTTCAGTCTCCTTACGTGTGTAAAGAGGAAACTGATGGCAACCACCTCAGAAACTATCTCATTTAATCCATGTAAGGACCCTACACAAAATACTTGGAACACTGACTTGCATAAAATATGAGTTCAAATTTCACACAATAACTATTTGTTATCATCATCATCATTATCACCAAAGAGAAATCTCATAAGGAAGATGGTTCAAAAGTAAGTTCTTCATTATACTGATGCCTCACTATGGCAGAACACATGGAAAGCTTCAAAGGAAAATATTATTTAAAAATTCACAGAATGACATATAGTCTATGCCAAAAATGGTTTATAAAATGAAAAAAATCATCAAATAATCAGATTAGAGAAAGTGCTTTCTATTTAAAATTTAGATTTGACCATCATAGATACATTTTCAAAGAAATAATTTTGTTACATATGAAGTAATTAATAATTCATTATTGCATTAAAATACTGTCTTCACATTAAAGACCTTGACAATCAGCTTATAATCAATGCTTTGCTTACACTTTTCAACTTGCTGCTTCCTTTAGAAACTCAGGGTCATGGAGAAGTTATTTTGTCATATCACAAATTATGAAGTAACCATTTTTAAGTAATAATTATATATAGCTGGAAAGCTAAAGTTCTGAGTAGATGCTATGATATGAGAAACAATGAAAGCAACAGTCTTACTAGATTTTAAATATCATCATGCCTGACATTACTTCTCTACACTCTATTTTATGCCAAAAAACACATTTTCCAGTATAAATTATAAATTTAGATCATTTCTACAAAAAGAACACAGGCCTCTCTGCAGTGGCATGAAATCTGTAAAAGCAGATGTGATTCTTTCATCGTCTGCTGTGCTGCCCACCTGGACACCCAATGAAGGAAACCTGCTCAGCTTTCTGTTCCCAGGGCCACCCCTTACAGCGGCACCAGGCAGTTTCTCTAGAATCTCTAGGCAGTGCACCAACTACCCAACTGGACAGCCCTGAAGAACCGTTAAGTACACAGGGGCCTTTGCTTTTTATTCTCAACCATGGTACTTTTATTTCACCAGAGATAACTTAAGAGAGTCTGGTGCTTCAGAATCCTAGTTTAAAGATGAGTAAAATAACTGTATCAAGAGCACTGGAGGGTAAGAGAGAGCATAAACACATCTTAAACATTTCAGTTGGAATTACTGTTCCTCTGACTGGTCAATCCTTACTAAGGGTAACTGCATCACCAAGCCAGAGTCAGTCCACATAAGGACTACTTAGTTTCCCCATTCTGTGGTAATAATCTGCACACCCAGACTGGCACATTCCATCCCTTGTACGTGATTCAGGAGATCCAGGCAGGAGTGAAACCAGATCAGTATAAAAGGCACCAACAACTCAAAGGCATCCCTTCAGATTAAGGACTACTAGAAAGAAGCTGTGTGCCAGGAAATCCCATTTGCTCCAAAATATATTTGATGAAATATATTTCTAACATTTCATATCTAGTTACTTGGGCTAATACGTTATTTTTACAACTACAAGAAGTTCAGGGGTGGTCAATCTATTAAGAATGCAGGGCAGATAGGAATTTGCCAAATAGACAAAATAAAAGCGTTCCAGACTGAGGATCCAGCGTATAAAAAGTCATAGTGTTGTGTAACAGCATATCATTCTAAGAGAAAACACAAGTGGTTTGGGTTTTACAGCAAGTAGGGTCATTTTTATTGAGAATGCAAGCAGGGGCAGATCTTGCTGTAAAGTCTGGTTTTTGTCAATAGGGAGACACTGAAGAACCCTAAGCATAAAACACCTTATCCAGAATGACACATTTTAGAAAGATTACTGTACAAGCAATCGTCTGGAGAGGGGACGGGCTGTGAGGATGCAGTTCATCATTCCTCCAGGAGAGGTAATGGGGCCTTTAATCAAAGCACTGCCAGTAAAAACAGAAGAAAGGAGATTTTACAAAATGACCATACAGACTGCTGAAAATTCCTAACAGAAATCATACCAAACAGCCATGGGTATTTGAAAGACAGACAGAGAGAGAAAAAATAGTAATTTTGAAATCCTGAAGAAACTACGTTACATTTTAAATTAACTCAAAAATTTAGCAACTATTTAAAAAGAAACATTTTATATTCATTAGAACAGGAACAAGAGTTTTAGCTTCAGAAAATAGCTAGTCATACAGGAATATAATTCAGAGACATATAAAAATCAGCAAAATTTGCTCAGTTCATTTGAATGTGCAGTTAGAGACAGCTAAGCTGGGAGTATGATAGGATTCTAGATTCTCTTTAAACTTCTTCATAAAAGGTGTAATAAAATTAGAAGAAATAAAACAGGAATGAACTCTTTTTGGAAAGCAGATGATCTTACACTGAGTAATATGATATGAATCAACAATTACGGCTGATAGGGCTGAACTCCTGATAAGGCATGATTGGTAGAGGCAGGATCATAAACACCAGAGCTGGAAAAGAACTCACAAGAGAGGCATGTAATGCAAGAGCCCGCAAAGGGGATGCAGGAGCAGGCAGTATCACGTGAGAGACTCAGAACTACAGTGTGAGAGCAACAGAAGGCATGAGACTCATCATAAGATGAGAAAGGATGGGTGACCCCTCACAAGGCCAGTCAGTGGGCTAAGGGTCATATAAGAAGGAACAGGGTAGTACATGGGACAAAAGGGCAGAGCAGGCTAGACAGGCCTACAAGACAGAGAAGATGGCCATGAGAAGACACCGGGCACACAACTAAGACAGGCAATTAGGGTACGCAGGCATCCGAGAGCACGTAAGATGGCCAAACCTAAGAACTGGACGCTGGGAGAAGAACAAAGAGGAGAGTTTCCCTACTTATTTCTTGTCTATTACAGTTCAGGCTTTGAGTGGGGTAAGTGTCCGTAAAGGGTCCAATTGTGGGGCATTTTCCCGTATTCATCAAGACACACAGATATACACACACACAACACGACTGCAGAAATAGGCCAGTAGATGCTTTCATGGTGCAGATACCCCAGGACAGAGCTCCTGAAACAGACGTGAAGAGTTTTAATGAGCTAATAAGGGCTACTACTAATCAAGAATTTTAGGTTATGAAAAAACATCAGGATAACTCCTTCTATATATATATACAGGCTGAAAGGACTAAACTGGGCTTGTTTCAGCACATCCTGGAATACTAGAAATAGAAAGTGGGAAGGGAAACATTCCAGGGACAGGGGTTAAGTGTCCTCAAGTCATCCCCTCTCTCTTGCATGATTTTTCATCCTTTTATCTTTCTAGAACCCTGAAGTCTGTTTAGACACTGGGCTTTTCTTAGTTTGTTTTGATATTGGTATGGCTAGAACTCTTAATAAATTCTGAATTTAAATGAAAAAATACATTTTGTTGTTATTTCAAAGGTGAACATGAACTAAAATACTAAACACAAATAAAACAACAAATATGCATAGGAGTATCTCTCCCTTTTAGGAAGAGGCAATGAATGGACAGTTAGAGGTCACTCCAGTTGAGAGAGAGCGATCATAGGCACATATAACACTGTTCACCTCAGGCACTGAGGAACTCCTCTCCCCATCCCCTATGCAACACTCAGCTTTAGTGGTAATTCCTAAAGCTAAGTATTGGGTTAAATAAAAGGAAGTATTACTCTATGGTATACATATTGTTACTCAGATCATAAAAAGATTGGAAAAATATGAAATATACAAATTTACAGATGGCACCCTGACAATGGATTATCATGGGAAATTAGACACATTTGAGCTTTATTATCTAGTTAAAGGCAAAAACAAACACAAAAGCATACAGCCCATGATGACACTGTCGGAGAGACAATTCGGCTGAATGGAACAATATGACAGTCCACATGTTGGCAATGATGATGTTATAAGCACATCTTATGTTCAATTAAGCTTTTAATGGATTTCAACATGAGATTTCCCATTTTTAAATGGAAACAATTACACTTTTGTGAACCTTCAAAATTAAAGTATCAAACCAAGTATAATTGCAAATTCTTTCACTGCAGATTCCTTGCAGCTGAAAAAATTTGTGCCCTGGGCCCTCTGGCTCATAGTGATTGACAATGGTAGCAAGTAAAGATTTCTGCTTAGAATTTCCCCCTTGTTCTCAAAGGTAAAATCTTTTCCTACCGAAATGCTCAGTGCTGATGAAATAGTCCTAGTCTAATTAGGTTTCATCTTGAAAGGAGTTAAGTAACTATAGCTGATCATCACTAGAAATTACAAACCCTCACCTAGTAATTGGGTTTATTAATTGAACCCACATGCATTAAATGCCAGTTGTGTCTGAAGTCCCAGCTGGGTGTTACAAAAACAAACAAAATGTATGATATGATCCCTGATCATCAGATGTTTACAACCTATTTGAAAATACAGTCACACACTGAGGATAGAGATGAATGATCATACAGAAGGTTAGGGGACGGAGAACTGTGAAACAATATGGGCTAAAAGAATTCTGGGAAGGGATGATTAATAGGGATGGGAACAGTTGAGAATGCCTTTGCCAAGGAAGTTGATTTGAGCCAGACATGAAATACGAGTAAGATTTGCCAAAGCAGCAAAAACATTCCAAGCACAGAGAACCCTACATGAAACGATTAGTGTCAATAACCGCCAGGGCAAATTTAGGGATAAGGAGGTAGATAACTGGCCTTTGGATTTGAGGCTCAGAGTGGTAATCTAGAGACAATTTGCGATGTTTTTAAATTTAGAGACTGATGATGTATTTTTAAAGTCAATCTAACTAATGGAGATTTACTCCTTAGGTAGCAGGCGACACTGAAAATCTTTTTGTTCAAATTACCTATTTTAATGCAGTCGAAATTCCAACCTGATTCATAAGGGAAAATCTGTCTCCTGCCAGAATGATTTAGTCATCGTTGGTTCAACAAGGCACATGGAGAGTTGCTCTAGGGGAAGCAGTCCTTGCACAGTTTGAATTAGCTAGAGATGAAGAAATAGTGTAGCTAAATTCCCAGTAGAGCCCAAGCATGTACAGAAATTTATAGCCACTAGCAACAATCTCACTTTACCAAAATAAGGTCCTTGGGGACAGGTTTCATGCGTAATTTTAGACTATTCCTAATTCTCAGTTCAGTGCCTGGTCACTTCTTATAAATGATTGACTAAATGGAAAATATAAACTACACTAATAATATCTCTAAATATTATTTTAAATTGCTAAATCTATTTTCTAGAAGCAATGTGATACAGCATAAAGAATTTGGGCTTTGAAAGCAGATAAACTTGACTCAGCAATTTTTTAGTAATATGGCTTTAGACCAATAACTTCTCTAAGTCACAGTTTTCTCATTTGTAAAACAGAGGTAATAATACTAACTTGAAGAGTTGCTGTATCTATATACATTAAAAAACTTGCCTAGGGGCTTCCCTGGTGGTGCAGTGGTTGAGAATCCGCCTGCCAATGCGGGGGACACGGGTTCGAGCCCTGGTCTGGGGGGGTCCCACAAGCCACGGAGCAACTGGGCCCGCGGGCCACAACTGCTGAGCCTGCGCGTCTGGAGCCTATGCTCCGCAACAAGAGAGGCCGCGATGGTGAGAGGCCCGCGCACAGCGATGAAGAGTGGCCCCCGCTTGCCGCAACTAGAAGAAGCCCTCACACAGAAACGAAGACCCAACACAGTCAAAAATAAATAAATAAATAAATAAAATTTTTAAAATAACAAACAAAAAAAACTTGCCTAGCTCACAGCCTGGTAATATAATGTAATATACAATTCAACTTACAGTACAGAGTTTTCTAATGCTAGTCTTTTATTAATCAATGGTTGAAATTTATAAAGCTAAATGAGTAGCATGTGAAAATAAAATTAAAATTAAGAACCAGCCTAATACATTTTATTATTATTTTTGGATATCTTCAAAACAGCATGTCTTAAAACAACTTATATTTTGACTAATTAAATATCTACTATCTTTCTCTGTAAAATGATGCCAAATCTAAAATGCACAGTTTCTTACCTTATTATTAAAATTAAAATACATGCAGAGTTACTTTCATCTTAGTATAAATTAGAGAAAAGAGTAATTTTGAAAACTTCTCATTTTCAATCTCTTGGACCTGTTCAGTACATTCCCTTTGAATTCCAAATATTCCATTTTCTTCTAAATGCTTTCATGTATTTTTAAGAAGAACACCAAGGAATGTGCTAAGTATACATTTTATAGGTACATACTGCAATAAACTTTAATTTTCTAGCTTCATGGAAAAGAACTGCCAAATTCTTATATTTATCTGGCATAGCAGAGGGATTTACATTGATATTTAACAATAATAATTTAGAGTTCCATACATCAATTCTCTTTTCTTCCCAATGCCACCCTATGTATCATCAAGTTTAGACATTTACCAAGTTCAAATCACAGCATGACTTCTGGCAGTGTGGCTTTACAGCCTAGGGTAGCTGGTGGCATTATTAATCATATTATACCCACAAGCTATGTCTTTTTTTTACAAAAAGGAGAAAAAGTATGTCCACCATTATACAAAGAAAATTATATCTATAGTATCAACCAAGTCACACTAATAGTGTATGTAAAGCACAGCATCTCAGGAAAAATGACACAAGCCACAAAATGCTCCAGCTCGATTAGTCCAATTCCACTCAAATAGCTTAGATAAATATGAAATTACTCTGAGGGGTTCTCTGTTTCTCACCACTGATCAAATATAAGCATTATTTCACGTTAGCATGCCATTTAAGATCTCTCTCTGTAAACATTTTCAACCCAAGAGCACTTATTATTCAGCTACTCATCCATGCATCCATCCATCCATCCATCCAACCCTGAAGTCAAACAAATATATATATTGAGTACTTCCTGTGTGTCAGTCCTTCTGCTCGGCTCAGATGATACAAATGTTTACAAGACAAGTATTTTCTCTGATCTCAAGCTGCTTACAGCCCAGTGGAAAAGACAGACAAGAAATGAGTCCACAGACAAAACAATTACAAGCTGTAATAAGTCTTAAGAAAGAAGCAAACAAAAGTTGTAACTGAAGATCTACTTTAAATACAGTGGTCAAATGAGGCCAATCTGAGAAGATGACCTCCGAGTGGGAATCTAAAGGATGAGAAGGAGGTACCTTTGCAAACTTGGGAGCCTCTTCACAGGCAGAGGCACAGTATGTGGCAAGAACTGAGGGCAGGAAATAGCTTGGAGTGTTGGAGAAACTGAAAGAAGTGCAGCATTCATTTTATTTATTCAAAAAATAAATACATGCATAATGCTTCACTAGTCATTGGTTTTAAGTTCTTTTTTCCCCCTTGATTCAACCGAAACTGCCTTAATGAATTAAAGTAGAACATTTTGTTCAAGCTTGTATCTCTGGCTGACAGTTAGCTATTGCAGAAAAAGCACTAAGAATACCTTACCAACATGATTCCACTGCTGAATAAAAGAATTTTAAATTGGGGAGGAGGATATATTTTCTACTCCAAAGAATCTTGCAAATCCACTTACATCATGCTTTGAAATTCTATGTCCTCTGTGTAAAGAAAAATGAATTAAGATAAAGTTTCTATTCAGGCCTGAGTTCATTCAGAGGTAAAGAAAAATAACTGATAGTTATTCTTACAGTATTTTAAATTAAATGTCTATAAAGAGCAAGAAAATGTGTTTAGCATGCAATCAGTATACTTAACTACAATTATCTAATGCTTAGTTGAAGAAAATATGCATCATAAAACAAGATCCATTTAATTACATTAAGTAATGTTTAAGCATTAAACATTAATGAGTAAATCATTACCTTGAAAACAGAAGTAGTATCAACTACTTTTAATATAGTGGTATTTATACTGACTCCAAAACTCCAGTCCCAAACTTGTACCAACTTATTTAACCCTCGCTATGCCACCTCTTAACTTCACGTGTGTGTTTATGTGCGTGTTTGCGTGTACATGTACAAAGGAAATTTTTTGAAGTATCATTTTATAAGAAAATAGGAAAAGACCTGCCACAATGGCATCAATTTACTTCCACTGACCCACAGATACCTCTTTTGAAAGATAGAGTAATTCTGTAAAATATATACCAATACGTAACAACACTGATTAAACTATAATGTGATATCCATTAAGTATAGACAATTTTCAGAGAAATAAATTGCTCATCACCTCAAATGCTAGAAAGATAACTTAAATCAGTGGTTAAGAATTATCCAATAAGTGGGTTAAATGCAGATTCCCAAGCTCCACTTAGAGATTCTGACTCAAGTCTGGAGAAGGGTCAAGAGATCTGCATTAACAAATATCCCATCTATTTCAGATGCAGATAGACTATTAGCGGCCTGAACTTTGGGGAACAATGCACTTTATAGCCTGGAAAATCTTAAGAAGAGTGTTTAAATACACCCTGGCCCATCTGCTCCAAGATCTTATTGTCACAGAACGTTTACCATTTAATAAAATTCTACAATCAAAATTATTGATTCCCCTTTGCTTTTGCTCAAAGTGTGAGAAATATCTGCCATTTACAGACACAGTTACATCTCAACTCTTAAGGAACCAGTGAGAAACCAAATAGTCAGATCAGATGACTAAACACTTCATCCACACCATGAGTGTTGTGGGAAAATCCTCTTCCCTACCCTGCCTTTCCAAGGTAAACGTTAATTGTTCCAAGTTTCAACCTCCCATCAACATGATTTAATATAGCACAATGCATTTTGCATGCAATATTCAATGAAAGTTTGCTGAATTACATTAAGGCCTATCATTTTAATATTAGAAATGATGTGAATTTTGCATACAAAAATTAGATGCAAGTGGTTGACTTTAGAAAGAGGTCAAACTTGAGAGCACGTGGCCAAATTTTAAAAACGTTACCTGCACAAATAAAACTGAAAACAGAAAGTTCACAGAGTTTATTGCACACGCATTTCAATCTATACTTACGATGGGTTTACAAAAATATATTACGAGAAGATGCCACTCTAAGAGAAATGAAAGCAGAAGGCAGATTTCCTGCACAGTCTATGTTTAACACGACACAATCAACTTGCTGACATCTTAACAGGTGTGAAGATTGCCTCTTCTTTTATCTTTATACTAAGCAAAAATTTTATTTTAACCTGTAGTAGATTTTAGAAGAGTACACCATCATAATTTATGAGGGGAGATGAGGGGAGATGAATTTAGTTCATAAAAACTGATCTGCATTCAAATGGCTTAAAGTTAAAAAAAAAATGATCTGCAGCTTTTCAGGATTTATTCCTATTATATCATATATGCTCCTTTCTTGCCACTTCAACCAAGCATTCATGCAAACTCAAGACAAATGACTTAGCAGTAAATTAAATTAAACGAAAAAAACTTGACATTAATGTTGCTTCTAGATGTGTCCTTTAAAAACCTTACTCTGGTTGATTCCAAACACTTAGGCAAATTAATCCCAGTCAGATGAAGTGAATAATGCTTGAGGACACAGTCAGGTTTAAGTGTGGTTTGCCTTTGAATGATCCTTTCTATTCACTCATCATCATCTGTATAATTAATAGCCACTCTCCCAAATCACATGCCAGTTAATGAGATGCAGATAAAGGCTTAAAGGTCTGTACTGCAATTCAGTCTTAATGAAAGTCAATATCCTCTTGCCAAGAAAGCCCAGATCACATTTGGCTTTCTCAGATAATTGAAGGGTTTTATGGAACCAAATAGTAGCAGTGAGTGGTAAATATTAGACCTTTCAAATAAATGCCATATCTAGCCACAAAAGGAACAGTCAGAAGTTATTTTTAATTTCTACGGAAATAAATTTGTTTTATTCTCTTCAAAGGATATTTAAAAGGAAACAAGGTACACATGTACGAGCACATCTATAACTTGTATGTCATATAAATACTTTTTGTCAGGTATTATCATTTAAAAACAGTTTTCATTCATATTACTTGATTCTTCTTGGATCAAATGTTAACTCTTCAGACTGGTATAAAAGGCCCTCCATTTACTGAATACATCTACTTTCAAGTTCCTTTTCTCAGCCTACATAAATGTGGCCTGGGAAGTTATACACTATCCTCTATAATCAGCCTCATTCTCATTCTTCTTAAACTCATACTTTCTGAACTACACCTCATGCCCTAAAGTGTTCTTCTCTTCCCTTCCACCAATATACATTAGAGGACAAGTTTCTGCTTGGAATTCTCTTGGGATTTGCTGTGTTCATTTACCTCCCTGAGCCAGATGTCTAAACACTTGACTACAGTGTTGCCCAGGAACCATTTTCCAGTTCTATCCTAAAACCAAACATTATCCTATTGATTATGTTAGAAGACTTTCAGGACCTAGAGCCACTTCTCTGTCCTCCCCAGGCCACTGGCACCTGAGTCAGGCAGCTTCTTTTCAATCAATTTTATTTTATTTAGTCAATCTCATTTAGATAAATAAAATTATCTGAAGAGACAGATAATATTTTATCATCCCTTTTTTAATGATAAAAATGAAATGAAGGGAATTCTAAGGGGGAAAATACAGATTAAAATAGCTATACCAAAATATCCTGCTTTTATGGCTCGCTCACTTATCTTTTATTAACTTTTCAATACCTAAAATGTAATCCCCAATTTCGAGAATTATTATAAGTTGCATTTTTAAAATATTGTGCTGACAAATGTGAAAGACTCTATGATGTTAAATATTTAAATTTTGAAAAATTTTAACAAAAGAGAATTGTTTTTCAATTCTGAAAAATAAAGAAAATTGAAATAGGTGAATCTAGCTATTTTAAGCTAGATTTAAGCTATTTCCTATCCCCATATACAGAAGAACCATTTTGTTACACAAATGGTGATACACCATGGGTCAGAGCAACACCCAAATAACCACAATTTCAAATAAGTTTGTTAGATTTTTGATATTTCTCCAAACCAATGTTTGAATCAAGCCAACCTCAAATAATTGGATTAAGTTTCATATTAACACATAGGGGGTACTTATCGTGTGTGAAGTACATTAAACCAGAGAATCTGTAAGAGAAGTATAATTTTTTATTCTACAGATTAGAACACTGAGGGCAGTGGAGGGCACTGAAGACTGATTTTAAACATAGGTCCTTTGAATATAAGACGAGTGTTTTTTCCATTACAACCTTGTCACTCTAAATTGGTCATATAAATAGAAGATGGTCAGAATCATTCATTACTGCCTTCTTAAATTGCTTTCCACTCAAGTAACACTAGACACGTTGAGACCCTACACAAGGAGTCCTTTGACTTTAAGTATAAAATTACTCACAGTGTGCCCAGTGTGAGACAGGCAACTGGTCACCAAGAGAGAAAATAAAGTCAGACGCAGCTTCCTTCTTATTGTTACTTCTTATTGCCTTTTTTCTTTCCCTTTTCAAGGCCAGAGCGAAACACGTTTCAAGAAAACTGATCCTCAATAGTAAGTTACAGGCTCTCCCTCGAGAAGCCACGGAATAAAACTGGACATTTTTATGGAACTGAAAAGCTTCCATTTAGTAAAGAATTTCTTCTGAATTTGCAAGCTCCATAAACTCCAAACTGATTTGATGGGTATACCTTGGGAGTCTTTCCATTTTGATTTAAAATGTAGTAAGCCCCAAATAAAAGTATCTATTTATTATTAAAATTATATTATTTTGTTAACATCTGATTACCCAATTTAATGCTTCTAACAGCCCTAAGTTATGGGTTTTATGATTGCCCTGTTTTCCGATGAACACAGAGAAGTTTAAGAGAGATAAGGGTTATTGGGCAAGCAGGTTGGGGAGCCAGGATGCAAACCTGTGCAGGGCAGCAAGTTGTACAGAATGCCCTGCCTATCTGTTGAACTACGCACTAAGAAATGAGACCTTGATTACTGTCCTTCACCATACATAGCATCCTGTTAGATACAAGGCACTGAATAATTTCCAAAGATAAATTTAGATGGATGAACAGATTAAATAGAAGAAAAATATTCCACACTAGCTTCTACCATACAAACACTCCTCAAAAAGTCTCTGCAGCTGTTATCCTCCAACCATTTGGCATTTCTAATAGTTTAAAGAGAATTTTTCTTTAACAGCCTACAATATACTTACAGAATAACATCCAGAATAAGGCATGTTGCCAGCAATGTTAGGGTGACCCCTTACATTTCTACAGGTGTGTAGAGATCTCCCCCATCAAAATATGCTTCTGATGAACAGAATCCAGAATGCATGAAACATGAGAAGACTTAGTCAACTACTCCTCACTGAATAGTTTTAAAAACAAGAATTTAAGACTCTGATCTCACTAAATGAAATATTTTTCTACCAGCGAGTTTTACAAGTGACAATGGGTGATGAACAAGTATTTTATAATATAAAACAAAGTCTCTGGTGACCCCAAAAGAGGCATCCCTACACTTCTTTTCTTATTGCTGCAACAAATATTGATAATTACTGTAGAAGAAAACGTTTGGCAAATGTGGAAAAAAATTATCCTTTATCAATTATATGTTGGAATTAGTAACCTCCCAACTACTCCAGGTTTCTTTTTGAAAACTCTCAATTATCTTGTTTCAATGAAAGAAAGTAGATTGAAAACTTTTCTTCAACTACTCTCAGAAGCAATGTATTAATATACGGTGTGTTTAAATGGAACAACAGCAAGGTGCACTGCAGCACCAAAATAGCATATGATAACTAAAATCAAGGCTTCCACAAAGCAACTACAGACAACATTTATTTAACTGTCAGTACTGACAGTTAAAGCAAACTTTAGATGAGCTGCAGGAAATTCTTCAATACAATGAAAGAACATGTGATGGTGTCACAGATTTTAAAGCTGGCTCTTATGGACTGAATGTTTGTGTCCCTCAAAATCATATGTTGAAGCCTCAATTTATTGGTATTTGGGAGGTAATTAGGTCATGAGGGTGGAACACTCATGATGGAGTTAGTGCCCTTACAGGAATAGACATAGAAAGTGGCTATCTGCACTACAGGAGTTCTCAGTTGGAACCAAAGTGGCCTGCACCTTGATCTTGGACTTCTAGCCTCCAGAACCGTGAAAAATAAATTTCTATTGTTTAAGCTACCCAGCCTAAGGTGTTTTGTTATAGCAGTCCAAGTTGACTAAGATACTGACTGTCAAAGTCCTTGGAATAGATCTAGTCAAATTCTGCTTATTTTAAGATGATAAATTTAAGTATTAAAGCAGTAACATCATTTGCCCAAAGTTAAATGGCACTGTTTATCAGAAGTTGATCTGAAAACCAGATTTCTGACACCCATTACAGAGCTTTTTCTATGATAATAACATGCATCCACACCACTGCCCAATCTCTTGCCTCTTACTCCTGAAAAGCAAACTCCTCTTAAATCCAAGTCTTTGCTAACACTCATACCCAGAGAATTCAAAGCAATGGTGAAATCTGGAATTAAAAAAATTAAAAGGAGAAACATTTTAAATAAACATGTGCTGAGGGGTTGGAGGTATGGGGAGTGTCATCTGCCTTACCTATAGATCTCTCATTGGCTAGCTCTGATTGTTAAGTATATTGTCCTGGGCAAGTACAGCAATATTGCAGACACCAAATGGATACAAGGACTGAGTGGCCTCATTAGCCAATCACCCACAGAGGTGATGGAGAAGATCTTACCCTCTCTTCTTGATGATTCCATTCACTAAGTCATTCAGCAAGCCTTCACTGGCTTCCCAGCTCACTCAAAGAAAAAGCAACATCCTTACAATGAATTCCAAGTCCACAATGGTCTGCTTACACCCCAGGATTTCACTGACTCCATACTACCATTCTTAGCCTTGCTCACTCCTCTCGTCTCACTGGCCTGCTTGTTAAGCCCCTGAGTACACCAAGCTTGTTGTCACCAAAAAGCCTCTGTACTTTCTCTGACTAGAACATTCTTTCTTTCGATATTCACAGGGATCACTACCGCACTTCCTTCAGGTCTCTCCTTTCATGTTATCTTAAAGAGAGCTTTTTAAAATTTTTCTTCATAACACTTGCACAGCACTTAACATACAACAATCTATTTGTTGGTTTGTTGCCTGTCTTTCTAAACTAAAATGTAAATTCCAAGAGGGCTGGGACTTGGTTTTCTTCATCTTGGAATCTTTAGCACCTAAAACTCTTCTTGGCATATAATAGGCACTGAAATTTTTGAACAAATAAGCTTAATATGCAAAGCTTATGTTAATGCTTGTAATATATTTATAAAAATGTCACACTGAAATTAAATTTTAGAAGACAATGACCTACATCAATTTGTGTGCTGGATGCAGTGGGATTAGTTCCAGAGAATTAGTATTTAACTTGTCACTTTAAGACCAGGTCATCCACTCATTCATTCGCTCATTTAAAAGTTACTTATTGACTGCCTACTATGTACCACACAGATACAGATATAGGCACTGGAGATACAACAGTGAACAAAGCACATTTTTTAAAATTTCTTGTTATGAACTTACATTCTATGATTGCCAAAAGAATAATCACAATCCTAGTCACCTAAATCTTCAATAAGATCAGAACTATTATTTTAACTAAAAAGACACAGTTGCAACAGAAATAGGTACAAGCAGAGATGGCTCCTGATGTGTGTGACCCAGCAGCCTGACAGTTTCTAGTACCTATCATTCTTCATCCCCTCATCACACATAAACACACACACACACATATCTACACACAGGCACACACACATGCCCCTCTTGACACTGCACAGCCACCAGCATTGACATGTATCTTTCAAACTGTAGCCAAGAAAATACTCAAAGATAGGGTCCTGATGGCAAAGTAAAAGCATATCTACAGCCCCTGATGCTGACAAGAGGGACAATCATAGTGCACTGTGTTTAGACTGGCAATAAGGTAGACACCAATACAGCATTCTCATGAGACATGTAAACCTTTTCTCAATTAAAAAAAAATCAAAAGTTTACATTGGTAGAAATGAAAGGCTCTAAATGATTCAACCTGTATTTTTTGATAGCAGACTAAACATATTACAAAAAAGAAATACATGTTTGAATGACAGAAAACATATTGGGGGAAAAAAAAGGTTAAGTTAAGAATATTTTGTGTTTTCAACCATAGCTCTAAAAGTTAAAAATATCAGAAGAAAAGAAATGTTTACACTGTGAGCAGCTTCATAGCTCAAGAGTTAGAGTTTATACAGGGAAGAGTAAAGACTCTTCATATTGATTTGAATTCTAAACACACCAGAATTACTAATAACTTGTCTTATCTCAGTAATTAAGAATATTTCTAAAGTGATTAAGATTCTGTACATACTATACACAGGGGGAAAAAAATCATACTGAATAACCCAATCCTAGACTGTTAAATAGTGGCTGTTAAAATAAGGAGAGTTGGAGACCATCTGTTTCCAGCTGGGATCCCAAACAGAAAAGAGGCACCTGATATTGTCAGGGATGGATTAGGAGCTATGGGAATCCCCCAAGCTGTATATGGATGTACACTGGGGCTACACTAGCCCCTAGCTTCAAGGAAGGTTATAACTATTTCTTTCCTGGACCACTGTCACCTTCTCTTACCTCCTTCTTCCCAGGCAAGGCAAGAGCCTGATTGATTGGACCAGACAGGTTATGGTGGCAGTACTTATTGGGAATTTCACCTTATCCAAGGACACACCTCTTCTCCTACACAAATATGCACAGAGTCAAATCAGACCTGCAGTCAGTCACTCAGGGATCACATGGCCAGCAGGCACATCAGGTTCTCTTCTCTGGAAGCAAATTCCAGCCCACATAGAAAGCCTGGCTCCTGAGAAAGAAGCTGAATGATTATCTCATTCGCATCTAGCCTAGACTTCCTTGTTGTCCATGAGGTGGGCCTGATGTGGAGATAACCTACTTTATCTATTCCTGACTGGCACATAGGTTCTGAGAGGTGAGGATGGAGAAACTAAGCTCTACCACGACTCAGAAATTTTTCATCACAAGTGAATTACAGGAGACACACACACATGCAGAATCACCTATTAGGTTTTTTTTTTAATTCTCAAAAAAATTTAGAAAATCCTAACATTCTATAGGCCTCAAGATCGGCTGAACCAATATTGTAGAAGAAAATGAAAATGTGTATTTCTTGAGTCAGATAACATCAGAGACTTTCAAATGATGACTAAGGGCAAGTAACACCAAGCAGAAGTTTATAGACTCCGCTCAGTACTGCTCTGGGCTCCATCCCAAACACAACTAAAAATAGGTCAAGTTAACTGCTGAATAGAGGGCTGCACTGTGAAAACCAGCTGAAAATTGACTCCTCAATGTCATCTGCTAGTTACTTTCCCACTACATCACACTTCACTAATATGTTAATAGTACACACTGTGATCAGAATAGTGTTGAATTTTATACCAACCCCACGAAGAGCAGCATAGGAATTAGATGTGGCTGTTCGTTCTGCCTTTGAAACTCACAGGTCATGTTGAAGTTATAACCTTTCTTTTAGCTTCCTCCTCTATACAAAAAGAATTTGAAAAACGGTTGTTGTGCCTACCTTAAGAGCTAAGATATGAACCAAGTTAGTAGATGAAAATAGTTTCATAAACAGTGAAATGCTATAGAAATGTAAGGTATTTGCAGTAGCTATAATCCACTTCCCTAGTCTGAGAAATAGAATAAGGTCATATTTTTCTTTAATAATCAATAGTATTCTAATCCGTGGCTCAGCATAGAGGTCATCTCTCTCTATCACACCATAGTTTTACTGGGCTGATTATAAGCAATGGTCAACTCTGGTCATCCTGGCCTCACCACTGAAGCTGGAACCCTGGCAACCAGCTTGAGTTCCTAGAAACCACCTTGAGATTGGCAGAATGCCAGCAACACAACATGTACCACAAACCCCACCTAAACTGGCTGCTCCAGAACGGCTACCAACACCCAAGGTAGCTATCACCTAGTTCACAATCCATGTGCTCTAACCTCTCGGAGTCAATTTACCCTTCTAGATAATTTAGATAATTCTAGAGAACTCCTCTCTTTCTACTGACGTCTTATTTTGAATGTAATCCTTGAAGCCAGAATTCTTCCACTGAGTTAATATATACAAAAAGCCAGAGTCCAGATACCTGATGTCACCATCGAAGAGGAGGAAACAGGATGCCTTTGTTGGAGCAGAGAAAGAAGGCTGGTGTAGCTGGAAAATAGGGAGCAGGGAGAGCAAGGCAGGGCTGCAAATGCAGGCAGGGGCCAGTCCATGTGGGATCTTACAGGCTACAGAAAGGAGTCTGCTTTTTATTTTGTTTGTTATTTGAAGTAACTAAAGAGTTTGAAGCAAAGGAGTGACGGGTCATAGTTATAATCAGAAAAGATAAATACAGCTTCATATTGGAGAACAGGCTTGATGAATTAGGAGGCTTTTGTAATCTCTCTGGTAGCAGGTGATGCCAGCCTAGATGAGGGTGTTTAGGGTGGGGATATGGAAAGAAATAGATATTCCGGAGACCTTTAGGAGGCAATATCAACGAGACTTGGGGACAGACTGAATTCAGGGAGTGACAGAGAAGAGCACTCATGAATGACTCCTGTTTCTATGTGCAATTGGCTTGGAGTTGTGCTATTTACTGAGATCAGAGGATCAAAGGCAGAGGATGGTGTTGAGAGTGACGCTTTCAATCATGGAGGTTTGAGTCTGAGTTTGATTACAGTGATTCCTTTGAGATGAAAAAGTTGGCATGGGAAAGAGAAGAGAGTAACTGATAATGGAAATTTTTTGAGAGAGTTGGGGATACAGGAAACAAACCCCAGATGAAGGGATTGGTATAATATGGCCAGAACCCCTCTTATGTAGCTAAGGGGAAAGCTGAAAGGATGGCTGCAGATATAGGTAGCTTCCTGATTTGGGTTGAGGGAATTGAGGGAAGCTGGGTTATTCCATGATGACTTTCATTTTTTTTGCATGGAAGAAACAGGGTCTTCTGTAGAAAATGACATGAGAAATAAGAGAAGGTTTGAAATAGCTATTGAAAGTTGTTTTTTTTTTTAAGTATGTTGATTACAGAAAATACAGTTGTTGTACAAGTTGACATCAGGTTGTGCTTTTATAAGAAAGTCTGGGCTTAGAGGGAGTTATGATAAAGCAAAGTGTTAATGAAACTGTAGACTACGGTGTGGAGATAAGTATATACATATATCATAGGTATGAAAGGATGGAAGGCAAGAAAAGGGCTAGTGGAGAGAAAAGTAGGGAAGAGCTGAATGATTATTCTGAAAGAAAAAAAGTTGTGATCAGAGAAAGGGCTTTCTGAGGTGGTGCTTAAAATTAGGAACACAGGGATGAATAAAGCCTGGAGCAGTTTAGGGCTTTTGGGTGTCAGGGAAACATCCCAGCGCTAAGTGCATATTGTGTAGAGTATGCTCAGATATTAGATGAGGAGGTGATGACAACTGACTATTGTTCCTTAAAAGGGGTAAATGATCTAAAATTTTATTCTCAATTGAAAGGGATCAACTTGGAAATTTTAGACCATTCTGAGGAATAATTTTCTCTATATTGCTATGGTTTCACATTAAAGCATTGTAAGAGATAATGGGCCAATGTGAACACATTTGTTATTCTCTCTCAGTTCAAACCCTTTTATCACTACTACATACCTCCCCTGCTCTTACTGACTTTATATGGTACAATTAGGAACGTAAGCATTTTGAGCAACTTTAGCAATGTTAGAAGTACTAAATTTAAAGAGGGAAGGAAGGAAGCAATTACCCCTTTTGGTGTATTCCATGCATTAGCTGTAATTTCCATTGCCCATTTTCTGAAAACTCACGTCTGTACCATTTATGGTGAAAAGCCAGTCAGACTTGCCGCAATCAACCAAACATTCCAATTCAAGTCACTCTGGGAAGAATTTCAGCTCACAACATGCTGCGGAAATTTTCTGCTGGTTTGAGCATATCCTCTGGTAGACACAGTATTCAGAATAGCTTAGAAAATAAATTATAATTTGATAACTCAGAACACTAGACCCCAAGTAAAATTACTACAAAGGCAGTCCTTTCCTATATTCTTCCCTATGCATGCTAACACTGGAAGTAGGGTACATGTAAAATGTTCCATAAAAATCTGCCAAATAGACTTCAGGAAAAGTAAAACCTAGTTTACTTCTTAAACAATGAAACAAATCCATTATTTAAAAAATAATTAGTATATAAAACAATGGATTTACTAAAACAATGCTGATACAAGGTCACACATTTTTCCAAATTATCACAGATGTTACATCAAGAGTTTTAAAACATTTATTAAAACAAATAAATCTAACTTAAACCAGAGCTGGAGTTAAAATTATCCTTTTTATAATTTCTATTTTCTCATGTATTCAAGTAAAATGTCCAAATCCTTGCTCATCTAATTATAGCCATCTTTTAAAATTAAAAATAAATTTACTTGAGCCATTCCATGAAAAAAAATCAATCTTTGAATTTTTTTATTAAAAAGTGAATTCAGTAATAAAATCCCAAGATCAATGGCATTTTAAAAAGTATCAGGGGCTTCCCTGGTGGCGCAGTGGTTGAGAGTCTGCCTGCCAATGCAGGGGACACGGGCTCGAGCCCTGGTCTGGGAGGATCCCACATGCCGCGGAGCAACTAAGCCCGTGAGCCGCAACTACTGAGCCTGCGTGTCTGGAGCCTGTGCTCTGCAACAAGAGAGGCCGCGATAGTGAGAGGCCCACGCACCGCGATGAAGAGTGGCCCCCACTCGCCGCAACTAGGGAAAGCCCTCACACAGAAACGAAGACCCACCACAGCCATAAAATAAAAATTTAAAAAAATTAAAAAAAATAAAAGTATCAGGAAATAAATATTTTGGAGACACATTTTTACAATGTTACTTTCGGTCAAAAACCTTCTGAGGTCCTCCAGTGTTCAGGAAATCAAGTTTCATTCATTTATTCAATAGTTTTAGTATCTCTCTGCTGGATGCCAAACCCTAACCATCCTCCTGTGGGCAAAGCCAAGTAGATAAAAAGGCCTGTAAAACCAACCAAGGCAACATAATGACCCTGTTGGAAAGATGTGCTGAGAGCTTTGGGAACAGAAGAAAGCTGGGTATTAATGGGGTCCAGGAAAAGCCATTTTAACTTTATCAAATGGTCACCTATTGTCATGAAACCAATTCTATTCAGAGTTCTCAGGATTAGGGATTTTCTAAGGTTTGTTTAAACAGTATTACCAGCACCAGAAATGCTTAACCATTCAACAAGACTGTGGCAATGAAATAATCAAAAAAAGATACCAGAGAAGTTTTAAGGTGCTGTTACGAAGTTTAAAAAAAAGATTTACATCAATTATAATAAAGGAAAAACAATACCTTAAACTGTAACAAAAAGTACATGAAAAGTAAAACTGTGATTGAAGACAATTTCCAAATTTATTATAGCTCTCAGCATCTCTCCCATGCTGGTGACATAGAAATCCTAATGCAAATAAACCTAAAAATGCTATCTATGGAAACCACTTATATTTAAAATCTTGCCTCTTTAAGCTGCACATTCAAGCTGAATAACAATGAGCTCAACTATTCCAGATCATAAATATGTTTATTGTTACTCTTCTCTAACCATATTGAAAATGATACATTTCACATTCTTTTACATGCAAATTAGGAGTTTCTTTGCTCTACTAAGTTATAATAAATATGAATGTGAGAAAAAAGAAGTAATTTTGTTCAAATTTTTTATTCATAACATCCATATTTCAAGATGTAAACCATAAGTCAAAATACAAACTATAATCCCAGAGATAAAGTTAGGAAATATGAAGGTAGAGCATCAAAAGGCAGCAATATTCTGCAGACATGGGCAATGTTTTTTGCTTAGAAAAAAGTAACAAATTATTATTGGAAAGTGATGAGCTTCAAATAGTTCCAATCACTTAACCAATATTACTTACATGTCCACTAGGCAAAAAATCTAGGAAATATACAAAGATAATTAAAAATTAAAATCTTGGGGCTTCCCTGGTGGCGCAGTGGTTGAAAATCTGCCTGCCAATGCAGGGGACACGGGTTCGACCCCTGGTCTGGGAAGATCCCACATGCTGCGGAGCAACTAAACCCATGAGCCACAACTGCTGAGCCTGTGCGTCTGGAGCCTGTGCTCCGCAACAGGAAAGGCCGCGATAGTGAGAGGCCCGCGCACCGCGATGAAGAGCGGCCCCCGCTCACCACAACTAGAGGGAGTCCTCGCACAGAAATGAAGACCCAACACAGCCAAAAATAAAAATAAAAAAAACAAGCTCCTCAGGAGCTGGAATCTCTAAAAAAAAAAAAAAAAAAAAAATTAAAATCTTGTTCACAACAAGACTGACATTCAACACTAACTATAATATTAGACACAAATCCAAATATGAAGCAAAATATGGTAAGTCTCACAAGAGAGGGAAACCAAGATGTGAGTATGTAAATGGACTAAAGAGAACACACGCAGTTGGGGTTTATCCAGGAAGACTTCATTAGAAGGGGCAAGATTCAAGCTGACCTCTGAATGATAAATTGGACTTTGCTATATTTGACAAACTAAGATAACAACTCACTTATTTAGACTAGTAGGGAAATATCAAGTTCTGTCTTTTATTCTTTCAGGGATTAATCTTTATATGTTTCTTTGGCCATTCAAAAATAATCTCTCTCTAGAGGAAATTACTTCTCTACTTTCTTAAAAAAGAAGGCATTGAAAACAATTTAACTTGGAGATTATATGACTTATTATTCAAATTCTATGGTTCCATCCTCTATTTACTTCTGGTATCCAGCAGGGCACCTACTTCTAACTATACCTCTTTTCTTTTTCTTTTTTTCTGCTTCTTTTTTTCTATGGGTAAAAAAACAAGAAAGCAATCTTGTTAGAAAAATAGGGAAACACAAAAATCAATGAAGTCCTATATGAAGGATAAGAAATAAAGTTTCTGATTTTTCTCTAAGGTTTTTGTGACAGGTATTTTGAAATCATATACCTTTGTTTTCTTTCAACTCTGCTTTGCAGGTTAAAAATAATTGACTCTTAACTTCTTAATAAGTAGGATTTCCCTGAATGTAGAACCTGCAATAAAATGAAATTTAATGGATAACAAAAGTGATTCAACGAAAGCACTTAAGTTCCAAAACTTTTGAAGTAACCTGGAGGACAGCTTTCTAATGCAGGCTTGCAGGTCATCCACTTGTCAGCTGCTTGCCTGCCCACTCCCTCTGAGCAATACTCATCAGTCAGCTCATCTCTCTCATACATACACACGTGGTTTCCAGGCAGATGCCCGACTCCAGAAAAAGGCCCAGCAGGAAAGAGACCCGGTTAGACAACATTAGAAGAAATCCACATTGCCTAATTAGAATAATCAACCAAAATTTTCACTCAAATATGGCAGACAACCAAAAATCACCTGATTTCCAAGGAAAGTCAAGAACATGAGCAAGAAAGAACAGAAAAAAGGGCTATTTCAAGCTATAAGAGAAAAACACACAAACTAATAACACCCAAATGCTCAAGAAGGATATCATACCCATGAAAATAACTGGATGCTCTGAAAAGAAGCCACATGAGAACATTAAAAACATTTAGAAAGGGCTTCCCTGGTGGCACAGTGGTCGAGAGTCCGCCTGCCAGTGCGGGCGACACGGGTTCGAGCCCTGGTCCAGGGGGATCCTCAGTGCCGCGGAGCAGCTGGGCCCGAATGCCACAGCTGCTGAGCCTGCGCTGTTGGAGTCCGTGCTCCGCAACGGGAGAGGCCACCGCGGTGAGAAGCCCCTGAACCGCAGGGAAGACCCAACGCAGCCAAAAATAAATAAATAAAATAAATTTTAAAAAAAATAAAAACATTTAGAAAGTTACACGACTGTCATTTTAAAGATCAAGAGTAGGTCTGGAACAAAAATTTGAATATATTGCCCAGGATGTAAATCTGAGAAAGAGGAAAATATAAAAGAAAGATAAAACAGAGAATTCAGCAGGCAAAAGATCTGACTAACAAACATTAACTTCAGGGAAAAGTGGGGGAAAAAAGTGGAGAGGAGGAATGCATCAAAGAAACAATAGTGGAAAAAAATCCCAAATCGGAAGGGCACAAGTATTTATCTTGAAATGAACAGGAACCTAGACACCTCGACCCATTATAATTGCATCCTGCCAGGCAGTATGAGTATATTTACATCCATATTTACCCCTTCATTGGAACCAAATAGGATTCTTCTCATGATCATGAGTTAAGGGTAGCAGAAGAGAGTCAGATTCAATACGGACATAATACATTAGCACCAAGACGAAGGTTAAAATAGCATCGGTGCACACTAGGAGAAAGGTTTTGTAGTAGTTGAGAGAGAAGAATAACATTGTTTAGCTGTTATCTGTTGAAGATTACACAAAACTACTAAATTTGGTAAAAGAAAATTGATAGGATTAAAATATATTCTCAGAACACCTGTGTTATGTGTACTAGTTTGACCATTCTTGAATGAAGGTATATTCTAAACATTATTCTCAAACTTTCCATGGTATTCTGAAATATCTGACTATTAATTAAAGCAGTATAGATTTCACTGCTTTTATTTATACCCTTCCAATTGTTTTTCCAAAATATTAATCACATTGAAAACCTTATATGTCATTTCATGCACTAACATTGCACATTTGAATTTATAGGAGATTGGACAAAAACCTGAGAATATTAATTCTCAAAATGTTGAAATGGAATTAGAAAAAACAAAATATTATATTAATTCTCATACTAACTTTTCTACCGGATCACATTTATTTATATAGACATGTATTGCTTAAATAAAATTACTCATTTTGATACCAATTATTAAATAATAAAAAGCGACTTATACCAAGATACTATGATATTTACTGTAACTCACATTAATATCAAATAGAAAATTTCATATATTTTGCTTAAATACACCTATTTAAATTAAAAGTGGATAAGTATAGATTAATACAAAATTATCTATGAACAATTACACAATTTCAACATAAAAAATTCACATAAATTTATAATTGTGTTCAGATTATTAGGTTTAAAGCATACACTTTTTCACTTTTAACCCTATAACCTTATATTTTATTTTGACCTAACTTTGGATAATAATTTCCTCAATCTGGAGAAATCCCTTCTAGAAATATGCTTACTTCCAAAATCCTCTAACCTGTCTTCAAAATCATTCTTTAGGAAGCAGCTATGAAACGAGAAATAAAAATTTCTAGAGACGTCAACTTTTCTTTTCTAAAACGAACAAATTACTTCAATCATGTTACTTAACATCAGCCAACATCCTTAAAGACAGACACGGTTAAAGACAAAAGAAATAGCTGGTGAATAATATAGGGATATTCATAAAGGTGAAGTGCTCTCATAGAACTTCACTGAGTCAAGCTGGGCTTCTCTGTTGCTATTCAAGTTACTGCTAAGTGTGGGAAGACTGTTAAAAATAACTTTTGTGGCTCCAATAATATTTTTATAGTTTCACTTCTCTCAAAGTCTTAGTCTTTTTTTTCTCAGAGAAAGTCAGAGCCTCTCAAATCCACAGGATTAAAAAAAAAGGAAAAGTAACAGCCAGTTGAAGAGTTTTAAAGAAAACCTCCTGGCAAAGTTTGGGAGCTGGTGCTCAATACCAGCATCATTGTTCCTTAATAAGAAGAGAAACTAAATTTAAAAACCCACAAGCATCTTTACATGCCCTACCATCTGCAAGGTATTTTATAACATACTGTGAGAAATCCTCAGTTTCTATCTACCCATCTCTTCTCCCATACTACCCAAAGTGAAAAATCCATGAGTCCCTTCTCTCTTTCTCTACAGCCTCATCATATAGCAGAGTTCCTCAAATTTTCCCAAACAGAAGTACCCTTAAGGGCAGAGAAGACAGGATACATACCCTCAGGGATTAATGGTGTAAGCTCAATGCTTAAAAAGAATTTCTCCTCTTTTATGCTAAAATTTTAAAATTCCTACAAATTAGGCATTTAATTTTATTCCTTAACACAACCTTATTTATTTCATTATAACTTTTTGCCCTCAAAACTTGAAGCGGAGTTGATACTTCAGGAAGCTGTGCCATATTTCTCCTGTGGCTTTTCTTGGGGTGCCCAGGCCAATTTGAAAAGAACAGACCAGTAATTTTGTTTTTTGTTTTCTCCCAGTAGGTGCATGTGCCACGTTCCACATTCCTCCTGTCTCACAGAGTCTCTGAATGCCCATCTTTACCTACTAAACCCAAGGCAGAAGCGCACAGAAGGCTTCAGAATGATTCAGGGACTTTGAACAGTGGAGTAGCATGGGTATTTAAACAGACATCTGTTTTTATTGAAGCACAAGGGGTCCAACCTATGGGTTCATTTCATGTTAATTTCCAATCCAGTTAATTTGGGTAGACAAATTTAAAGAAATTTTTACAAGCTAATAGATGTTGTACCAAGAAATATTTTAGTGTACTAAAATTATCATTTGGCATTAGCATTTTATAAGAAAATGACAAAATATCCCTGCTGTGACATTCATTTTTCAATCCAAAATCCGTTGTCTAAAATATGAATACATATGGTGAAACATACAGAGAAAGGAGACTTTTACTTCGTCCCCTTAGCTGTTAGTAATGTTACTTTATAGGAAGCATGCATTACTTTTGTAATTTAAAAAAAGAAGAACTACAGAATTTGGAATTTTCATCTATAAGCAGGATAAATTTGTGTTCATGTAACACTTTCACAAGTGTACTGATCTCAAAAATTAGATCAAAGAGTTATAAATATATGTTGTAGTCAACAGTTCAAAATACTAAATCTATTTCATTGTCCCAAATGAGTAACCTGAAGGTCCTTTAACCATAGGTGATTTGTAAGTCCATCTTCACACAGTTTATCATTCTATTTAAGCAAATTAAAATGGAGCTCTTCCTTGTTATCTTACATTACCAGCCTAGAATGACCAGTCTTCTCTCTCCTTCCCACTGCCACCAGCAAACTACCATAGGTATTCAGATGGGCCACTTATCTTAGTCCAAGAAAGGAGACCTCTAGGCTAGAGGTGCTGACTCTTCCTCAGATTAATTTCACCTGGCCCCTTTCCAAGCATCATAGGAGGGGATGCTGTAGTTGAAGCACAGGGGAAACATGATAGTTTTTTGACTACCACTTTCTAACTGGGAACTCTAAGTTTGATAAGAATCCTGGCAGAGCTATCACTAGAAAAGAGAGGAAGCACTGAATAGCAGAAAGATATCCACAGAAAGCAACTTTACTACAATTCTCATACATGTGTGTTCCCCAGCTCTGTGCAACTTGCCTAGCATTCATCTAATTCATGAGATTTCCAGTTCATGTCTTCCAAATTTTATGATGATGTTTAATAGTTAACCCCCAAAACCTTATATGCTTATTATTTAGTGTTCTATGTTCTATGTGCATGATGACCTGTGTCTCCTTAATAGTACATTATACATATATAAAAAACACAGCTTAATTCTTCACAAATTTATTGAAAGCATCTATTCTCTAGCGCTCTGAATAAGACCTGGTCCCTGTCTTCAAGGCATTTGGAGTATCCTAATCAACTCTTCATCAAATTTTATGTATAAAGCACTTTGAAAGGAAAAAAATTCTGAAGAATCATGACTGTTGACTTTAACTGTTTATTACTATAGTACTTAAACATGTACAAACATATCACTAAGTATAAAATCTATAGACTTATATCCTGCATAATAACATCCTTTAAGACTCAGTTATAAAGCATCATCCAAACCATCCAGAATCTGTTCATGTTTCACTACATATTTTTAATTATAATCAAAATAAAAACACAGAATAACTTCCGTGAAGAACTTTCAGACTCATAAGAATGCAACTCTTGATTCCCTGAGGTCCAAAAATAACACCTCAATGAAACCTTTCCATTGGAAGCAAGATAAATATAAAGATCAAACTAAACTAATCTCATAAACTGTTATCAACACAATTTGCAACATGCCATAAGTGAAGGAAGGAAGTCTTAGACATAAGTTCTACCTCCCAAATCCATCATCAAATAAAAGATACTTCTAAAAATTCAAAACAAAATGTGCATTTTCTCCCCAATCTGGTGAGGTAGAATGCTAAGAGCACAGGTCTTGAAGTCAGATAGATTTTAGTAAGATTATTTAACCTCATCTAAGCATCAGTTTTGTTCATCTGTAAAATGGAGATAAAAATACATACACTTAGGGTTACTATAAAAACTAAACAAGATAATTTAGATCATTCTCGGCATGGTGTCTAGTTAAATAAATGTGAATTCTTTTCTTTATTCTAGCTAATCAGGATGATCTCTGTTGGGGAAAAAATTTAAATAATAATTATTTGATTTTATTTTTGTACCAGAATAAAATTTACATTCAAGAATATGGAGTAAACTTATTTAATTTTATGAAAGTGATAGAAACCTGACAAATGTAATTTTGCAAATAACAATAGAAATTTTAGAGACTAACATTTATAAGAGAATAATAGATTCATTTAAATAAAATAAAGTAACAGTGTTCTTACAGTTTCAGTGAATGTTATTCTCTGGTAATATTCACATATTAGATGGGTTTTATGACCTAGTATTCACATTATTAGAATTTAAATGGGCCTTGCTGTATCAAAAGTGATGCATTCAAAAGTTTGGAAAAGTTTCACTAAGAAACATGGTATAAACATCATAATCAAGGGCTTCCCTGGTGGCGCAGTGGTTGGGAATCTGCCTGCCAATGCAGGGGACACGGGTTCGAGCCCTGGTCTGGGAAGATCCCACATGCCGCGGAGCAACTAGGCCCCCGTGAGCCACAACTACTGAGCCTGCGCGTCTGGAGCCTGTGCTCCCAATGAGAGAGGCCGCGATAGTGAGAGGCCCGCGCACCACGATGAAGAGTGGCCCCCGCTTGCCACAACTAGAGAAAGCCCTCGCACAGAAACAAAGACCCAACACAGCCAAAAATAAAATAAATAAATTTTAAAAAAGAAAAAGTCTAATTGGAAAGGGCACTGACAATATAGCTAATATTTAAAAAAAAAAAATCATAATCAAGGCACTGGTACAAATCTGTCTACTACTAAAGCTGTGTGTTTGTGTATATGTGTAGGGGGGACAAATATACAATTACAGACATATTGTATATTGATATATATATATCTATAATTACTATTTAGGTAAATGAATATATATGTAATAGATATAATGTATGTAATATACATATATATGTCATCCATACAAAAATACTCTCACATTGATCTGTACATTGTATATAATAAATATATATCGTATACATATATACATATACACATAAGGATATGTCCTGCAGCGTTTTTTTATAAAAGTGAAATTTTTAAAGCAGAGTTTATACAAAGAGAAACAAGGTCAACTTCATGTAATTCCACCCCCCAAGCATATTTTTCCATTTTTAAGAATCTACATAGAATTACTTATGTATGGATTTGTTCTCAGTGTATTTTGATAAAGGTTAACATAGTATCTAAAGATTATACTCCTAAAACTAAAATTTTTACAAAAGTCTAATGACATACTTTAGACAACTACTTCCTCTGAAAAACTTCAATTTCTGATTCACATATAAGTTATCACCAAAAGTGCTAAAAATGAGTTCAGTTAGCAAGAGTCAAAAAAAGATTCCTCACATCTTAAATAACTCAATGATCAGAAATGCATCTTACATCTGTAGTAAACAGAGTTCGTTTTCTTTTTTCAAAAGCAAGCAACATACCACTCTCACATTCCTTTAGATCTAGAAAATGGGTTTACAGCTCTCATACCTTGTCCAGAGACAATGTGTGGTGCTGTAGGTAGTGAGAATATATTCCCCCATGTCCTCAAGGACTAAAGTAACCCCAACTGGCAAAAGGAATTTAGAACATTTCTATTTAATGTTGAGCCTTTAAAGGACCCTTTCAATGGTATTATAATTTGATTAGCATAAACTATTTAGAATCTAAGATAATGTATCAAGATCATACTTTCTTTAATAGTTCTATAAATCAGATAACAGAAAAAGGTCCCCAGTGAATAAGAATAATATCTGCCACTATGATAGGAAATAGAATAAACAAAACTTCAGATATGCTTGATCTTTATGTCTTCATATCCCCAGGCTTTATCATCTCATTTTGAGACAGTACTTACAAAAAGATTTTCCATGTTAATTGATATTACGGGCTCTACATTAAAAAACTATGAGCACCTTGATTTTCAGCCTATCATTTTCAATACCAGTGAAGATTATTCATGTCTCAAATGTAAGTCCACAATCACTGTAATAATAAATCACTCAAATGTAAGTCCACTCACTACATGGAATAAGTTCAAAGCATCATTCAGATAGAGTAAGACTTTCCATATTCCAAGTCTTCATTTAGCAATATTCTAGGTTTGTGTTTTGTCTTTTATTTTTAATCTGAAAAATTCTTTATATGATAGCCTGCCAGTATCACTGAACCTACATTTAAACAAGCAGGTAGGCAGACTTGGTTTTTAATACAAAGCAACTTGTCTTAACAGTATACATTATTATTTGGAGAGAAAAATTCAAAGTATGTTAACTTCTAGGTTTGTTTTATTTTTCAAATTATATGTAGAGATAATACCTGAAGCTGTATGCAAAACAGTGTTTGGAGAAATAAGTAAAATTGTAAATTCTTATTCAAATATTACAAAATTAAGGTCTTAAAGAGTCATATTAACAACTCTTTTGACTAGAGTTAAAAGAATGTACCAGTGAATACAGCCTATTGATCAGTATGACTTGAAGCTCCACAAAATGACTGAAACGTGGCACCTCATGTGGAAGAACTTTCCACTCAAGGGAATGAGACAGAAACCAAAAAGAGAACAAAAGTGAAAGCAAGAGAGAGAACTCAAAATGAAGGATGATATTTCTTCCTAGGGAAAAAAAGGAAGATTTTGTGAAATCAAAAAATTTGATCTTTTTTTTCACAGTGTCAGAAAATTTTAAGGGATGCTGAAGAGTCTATGGCCAGAATGCAGGGTATATGGGTGAACATAAGGGTGGAACAGAGTAAGCTATGAAGCTGATAGTTGAGGACCTTGCATGCCATATACATTTTAATTTTTTTCTGGACTCTCATCATCTATATTCCATTCTTATGTTTGAGGAATCCTCCATGTTAGTCTGTCCAAGAAGCAAGAAATGGAACATAGCCACCTTCACAAGCTTCCTTAGAGCGAGGGTACAGAAATCTGCCCAGGGATTTTCCCATCAGCCCCACCTGATGCAGTAATCTAGTGACACGAAGAAGCGTAAGCAGTGCAGGTTGCTTCCCGGCAAGGGTGTTGGCTGCTAAGGCAGCTGCACTACTTTCTTGTGGCTCCAGGGGGCAGTGTCTGGAGAGTGAGGTCTGCTGTATGCTCAGCCACAGCGGCATCTGACATCACACCAGAGAGGGGCTGGAGCGTAATTCCGGGCCTGTCCCTGGCAGCCTAGCCTCAGCCTGCTTCTCAGGCTCTGCCAGAATTTTCTGAAATGCCCAAGGTCCTTTAATAAGGCCGATTCTGTATAAACTATCCAGAGGTGGTACTTCTGCCTTCAACCAAGAATCCCGACTGATATGCCATGCAAAAGTGCTTGACCAGGGCTTCCCTGGTGGCGCAGTGGTTGAGAATCTGCCTGCCAATGCAGGGGACACGGGTTCGAGCCCTGGTCTGGGAAGATCCCACATGCCGCGGAGCAACTAGACCCATGAGCCACAACTACTGAGCCTGCGCGTCTGGAGCTTGTGCTCCGCAACAAGAGAGGCCGCGATAGTGAGAGGCCCGCGCACCGTGATGAAGAGTGGCCCCCGCTCGCCGCACCTGGAGAAAGCCCTCGCACAGAAACGAAGACCCAACACAGCCCAAAATAAAAAAAAAAAAAAAAAAAAAAAGTGCTTGACCTTTTGTATGGTATGTAGAACCAAAAGTCAATCATTTCCTCCAAATGTGGGTTTGATTTAGAATTGTTATGTCTTTTTATCCTTTAAAGAATTTTATAAAGTTGATCAAGTTTTCCCAAAATTTTACATAAGGACATATGTATTATTTAATTGATGGTTAAAAAGAATATGGATATAGATTATCTTTTTTTGAATATAGATTATTTTTTAATTAATAGTACTTTACTAGAGCTTTGAAATCCTGATTTTTTTAAACCTTCAAGTTACTGTTTTCCCAAAAATTGTCTTCTGAATCAACAAATAAGAAGTTGTCTCCTATTCCCAGATCTGTGTAGTCAGAAACTTCTTTGCAGCAATCTGCTTTTAAAAAGTATTGAACAGGACACTTTCCTGCACCAAGTTTGCAGATGAATACTGTCTAAACAGCAGCCAGTGATTTATGAGCTATGTAAGTCAGTACCTGAATGTGGCCACTTCAGTTTAGAATTTGAGAGCTGCAAATGTTGTTTTATAACATTTACTTTAAAAATGCAATATTTCCACGTGATCAACTCAGAATTTAGTAAAAAAATCAATCAATCAATCAAAGAGTATCCCCATCTCATTTCTAAGCCAAATAATTTTAGGTTTTCTTTTCCATCTATTCTTCCTTTTTATTCAAGCAATTCTGCTTGTAGAGAATTTCCCTTATGCAGCTATGAATAAACTCTGAAAATGCAAACTGTGTCAAATGAATATTTTGTCCAAATGATAGGTTGGTAAGAACCAACCTTTTAATTGGATGAATGACAGAGTGGCCTCAAGAGTAATGTCTGTCCTTATTTATTTGGCACAAAATATGAGTGCTCTGAGGTAAGGCTATGCAATGAGTCTAATTTAGGGACACAGAATAAAGATACAGATTGCCAAAAATAAACAAAAATCTTCTTTGATTTTCTTACCTCATATATCACATAGATACGTGAATACAAGGAGGAAAAATGACACATAATAAGACAACATCTTTCATGGCTGTGATCAGAAACAGATTACGTAAACATTAAAGGGACTGCTCAAAATATTTTAGAAAGTCTACCTCAGAAAAATGAATATTTACATTAAAATTTTCTCACAATAAAAAAAGAAGTAACTGCACAGGAAAAAAACATGTTGCAACTAAGGAAATTTTATCTTTACTAGAAATGTACTTCTTAGCACAGTAATTAAGACAGCTCTTTTTAGTAGTTTGTCTTCTTTTTATAGCCCAGCCCAGTATGATTCACGTAATGTGAGGGTCTAATTCTTATTATGAGTAAGAATTTCTTTCTGTATTTCTAAGCACCACCTTTAAACTACATGATCCTAAGTTTGTACAATTATGTCCCCGAGTAGGTTGTTAACAGCGAAGCTCTTTCCAGTTGTCAAAGCTAAGCCTCTTAAAGCAACCTGTTTTCCCATCGCTTCTCTTCTCTCAGCTCTTATTTATATCAGACCTTTATTGGAAATAAAAAGATGTCAGTATTATTTTTTTGAAAAAAAGGTAAAATATCTAAGTTTAATTTTATGTTTCCAAGAACCAACACTGAGCCTTTTCTCACACTCGAAGTGAACAGCTCATTCTGGATGACAAACAAAAGCTTCTTATCCACCTTTTCAAATCCAGTTACTCCTCTAGAACTTTCCATATACTGCGCTTCAGTTATCTTACTAAAAGACTATTGTAATCATGGAGCTTCATTACTGAGTAACGTATGATAGTGCCTATTGTATTAAATTCAAATAAATTCGTTTATATTGACTATATGCCCATTACCTAGCAATAAACCCACCATGTTTGCTTGTTTTTTCATTTCCCCACATGAAGAAGCACTCTGAATTTCATTAAGCAGAGTATCCACAGTATTTTACATATTAATATATCCTTATGAGGAATAACAAGTGCAATGTATTGTCCCTAAAGTCCTAATTATACTGCAGTATATAATTTATGTGTTGAATTGAGGTAATGATTTATCCTCCATTTTTAGCCCATTCTTTTCACATAGAATTATGTCATAGGTATTTTACAGTTTCATGGATAGTGAACATAGAAAATCATTTTTGATGGCTGTCTATAATTGTCATAGGGTGCACAGTAGTTTAACCATTCTCTCTATCCCTTATGTTGTCTCACACATTAAATATCACTCGCAAGTCTAAAGTCATCTCTGCTTTCCTTAGGATAACTGGCTGAAAGTGAAATTACCAGGACAATGGATATACTACAAATAACCAACACTGAAAACTTGAAACCAACCTTGATGTTTTAAGTGTCCATTTCATATGAACATCAAGAAAACGTGTTAAAAGCTACTGTTTAAGAGTTTCAAAATCAATATTTTTAGAGGAATTAAACTGCTAGGTACACATTCTAAGTCTCATAAATAAGTTGATATCATATACAAACACATTCAAAATCATTCTCCCAAAGACATTTAAAATTATATGAAAGAAGTCAGAGATTAATGATAAATGTAGTTAGAGTTATAGAAATCCCATTCCATGGGTAGATTTATTATCACCTATTTTTGGAAGTTTACTTGATTTTGATATGCTTGAAATGATGGCTCACCGAATTAAGAAATCGTCAATGACTTTTAGTTGTGCCTAATTATTCTACATACAAGAAAAATTAACTTAAGTAACATCACTCAAGACTAAAGGCTGTTCTTATTAAAGACACATTAGGTAAACTCTTCTGTTACTCCCTTCTCTATTTAGTTTTTTTTTTAATATTTAGCTGTAGAATTTTGTTATTAAAATGAAATATTTCTTAAATTATATTTTTCTAGCATTAGTTGAATAATTGTTGTGCATTTCCGAAGGAGAGATTTGAAGAAGCATGGATTGAAACAGCTGTCATGCTACCAAGTCCAACATCCTGATGTTAATTTCAAAACATTCCTCATTCTGCCAGGGAATGGCCTCCTATTGCTTTCCACAGAATCAAATGTCATGGAATGGATGTTCCTTTGAGGTCCTCTAGGCTGGAGCTTAGTCTATCAGTTTGGACCCGATCATTTCTGACTCTGCATTCAGCCCTAACCTTCATTTGACAGCCCATAAGCCATGTCATCCTCCAATCACAGAGGAGGTTGTTATGAGACATTTATCTTTATATTTTAGTGTCTCTTTATATATTTTTATCACTCTATAGTTCATAAAGAACTTTTAGATCCATTATCTCATGTAACTGTCACAATCCAATAGGAAAGGTACAAAATCTATTATTAGTCCTCTTTTATAGGCGACTCAGAAAGGCAAGGTGATAAAGTAATTAATGTCAGAGATAATATAAATACCTAGGTCTCCTCATTTCCAAGCCAGTCAACATTCTACTATCCCTCCTAACATTCTCTGGTCATTTAGGTAAAAGTAATCTTACTGTTTAAAATGATATGTCATTTACCACCTTAGAACTACGTAAGAGCCTAAGAAATCTCAATAAATCTTTTTTTAAGATTCCTCTTTAAATTAATATTAGTCTTTTAAATCCATTTCAGAATTAGCATAGAATTTCCTGGAATACACAGAAAAACTATTGCATTTCATGTACACAAACTACAACACGAAAGATGTCAACCCACTGAAGCTGAGGCAGGACTTGAGTTGCAAAGGTTCTAAACCATTGGATATTATCAAATCTTAGTAAATTATGTAGATATGATGGTTAATTTTATGTGTCAACTTGGCTAGGCTATGATGCCCAGCTGTTTGGTCAAACAACAGTCTATAATATTGTTATGAAGGTATTTTTTTAGATGTGATTAACATTTAAATCAGTAAACTCTGAGTAAAGCAAATTACCCTTCACAGTGTGGGTGGGCCTCATCCAATCAGTTGAAGGCTCTCAGAGACAAGAATGAGGTCCCCCAAAGAGCCAAAGAGAAAGGAATCCTGCCTCCAGACTGCTTTCAGATTTGAGCTGCAACATCAACCCCTTCCAGAATTTCCAGCCTGCCAGTGTTCCCTGTAGATTTTGGACTTATTGGCCTCCACATCCGTGAACCAATTCCTTAAAATCTCTCTCTCTCTCTCTCTCCAGAGAGATGAATAGATAGATAGGTAGATAGACAGACATATATCCTATTGGTTCTGTTTCCCTGGAGAACCCTAATATAGGGTTAGATTCATTAACACCTATTCCCAAGCTCCTTCTCCTTTTCTTTCTTCTGGCTATGGAAGCTGGATGTACTCAATTTACCCACCTCTCCTGCAGTCATAGATGGCTATATGACATAATTCGAACCAGGGATATGTAGGCAGAGATCTATGGGGAAGACTTCCATCCTTGAAAAAAGGACTAAACTCACGTCAGTAGAAAGTCTTCCCCCTTCCTACCTGGAACTAGGATTAGCTTCTTTAAAATGCTTGAAATCTATATGCATGAGAACAGATTCAACACTCTAAGGAAAAGCAGACCAAAAAGAGAGGAAAAGCAGGGGACCATGATGCATCATTCAGTATCTACTTAGTCAGGGCTGACTCACCTACACATTCTGGAAAATAGACAAACAAAAGCCACTGTGGCCAAGTTTTCTGTCTTCTTTAGTTAAACACATTCTTATCTGACACGATAACTTGTAAACTAGCTTTTACACATCTACTCCAATATTTATAGCATTAAACTGGTAAGTGTTTCCTTAGAGAAAGGTTAGTAGAAAATAATTTTAAAAACTAAAAATATTAAGAGCCCAGGTACAATTTATTAAGCACTTAATGATTTCCTTAATTAAAATTTGAGACAACAATTAATGAGTATCTTTTTTTAAAAGGCCTCATTTACAGCTATGCTGGAAGAAATCAGCCCTGCCAATCAGTTGATACCCACAAAGCAAGACTAAGAAGTCAGTTTGCCCACAAATAGTTGTAGAACATTAATAAATAAGAATATAGCCACAATTTCAGGCTAGATATACTCCTCACAAATATACATGTTTTAAATTATTTGCAAAGCTGCACAATCAGAAGCTGTTTTCAGTGGATTAGTCAAAATGAAAAAAAAATTTTTTTTTTCAGTTAGCATGATATATGAGCCTAAAAATAGCATTACAGGCAGGTTTTAATAATATCATGGAGGCTCAGATAGAGGCATTTCAAAATGAACTGGATTGGAAAGACTGAGGCACATTGCACAGGAATTTGAATAAAGCTGTTTTCAGAGTACATTAAGTTAACCTAGTGGCATAAGGGTTTCCAGAATTCCAAGACTTTACTCTAATTGAGAGGCCAGAAGAGATCCTCTATACCCAGCGGTAAAAGAGGACGGTCATTCATACTTTTCAGGGTCCATCTGTCATCTCTTGTCTGCGTCTTTCTGGCAACAGTTCGGCTCTTAGGTAGACATCGACACAGTCAAAATCTCTGTTTCCTTCTTTTGTGCTGTGACCCCCTCTTCTACAGCTTTGACCTAGGGGAGGCCAGCCTGACCACACCATGCCCTCAGGGTATAATGCACAGCCCATCTAGGCTCAACCCTTCCCTATGCCTGGAGAACTGACCTACCTACTCTTTAAAGTTAAGGTCAACTTCTCCATGAAGCCTTCCTGCCTAGACTTTATAGCCCCCAACGATGCTCCTTTTAAACATTTACAGTGCTTGTCTACGTACAACTCATCAATTCCATGCTCACTTCCACACTATTAACATTCTCATTTCGCTCTTTCTTTTCCCACTACACTCTAAACTCTTCATGGGAAGAACAATACATGGAATCTTATACTTGGTAAGTGCTTCAGATACACTCATTCTGATATGATCTAATATCCTGATATTTCTACTGTATAACTTTACATTTTGTTTAAACTCAAGAAGTAGCTGTAGCTTTCTGAAGCTGTTATCTGAAGTACCATCTTTATTTTCATATTCTGTCTACAACTAAGCATATGGCTGGCACTCAGCGCAAGCCCACTTACTGTGATAATTCTAATAAGTATGGTAATAACCCCATTTACCTGTAGGGATTTTCAGGAGGATTTTATTAACAATGTAAGTCCATGTAAAAGTCACTCCTAGAAACTAATAACTATGAAACACTCACATTAAAAATCTCTGAAACAGTAAGGGTTTCTACAAAGTTTTAGCTCTTTTTGAAAAAATGTATTTCACTATTTTTGAGAAATTACCTCTATGTGTGTGTTTTTCTGAGAAGTAAATGAGAAATCTTCATTCTAACATAAACTAATTATCAGAACAAGAAATATTCTTAAGATAAAATGAGCTCTCAGAATACACCCCAATAATTGAAATTCTAGTGTGATATATACACCCATGTACTTCGTTTCTAAATAGTACACCTAGAAAACAATTTAGATAAAACTGACAGCCTACATTTTTAATCTTGCCCTGAGGTAGAGTAAAATATACGATATTCTGTTTCTATTGAAAACGACAACTTTAATGTTAGATATTTTTCTTGTAAACATAAATGCTAAGGACTGGAAGAACTCTAACAATTTTGGTCCCTTTAATTTACTCTTCACAGATCTCTTCCAGAAAGATTAAGAGACTCTATCACTAACAGGTAAGCCCGTCTAGTGGAGAGAATGCTAAAACTAAAGCAGCACCTCTCCATTCTGGGTCTTTACTGTCTGACCTTTGTAGCCTACCTCTTTTCTTTCCAATTTCCTTATATTGAATATATTTGAACTTGTCAATTCCAATCTGACATCACAGATTTAAAATAAAAATGAAATGTTATTCTTTGAATCCTCAGGCAGAAGGTGAATGTAACATTTCAAAAATAAACACAGTCTTTGGAATCAAATAAACCAGAGTTTGAAGCTAAACTCTGACAGCTCTCTAGCTGTGTGACCTTGGGCAAGTTACTAAACTGCTCTGAGCCTGTTGTCCACTTCTAGCATAAGACAAAGGAAATTTCATCTCACTCATTCTCCCTTACAGCCCAGTACAGTGCTTGCTACGTAACCAATGATCAATTGTTTATTTTTACAGCTATATATAAATATAAATCAATTTGATGCTTAATTTGATTATATTATATACCCAGAAAAGTTTAAAAGCTTAGATTATTTATCATAAACATCATAAAATACTAAACATTTCAGACATTCCCTAGCATATTTATTCATAACGAGATGGAGTAGAAATTAATAAAACCACACCAGGCTTCAGATCAGCATTTGATCAGGTTGTCTACACTGCTTTTTACACTATGATAAGTTCTTGTTTTGGCTTCCATTTTCTCCACAAGCTATATACCTTAACTATTAAAATGATCCAGAGACACATCCAAATTTACTTCAATAGTGAGTATAGCATTAAGAAAAAATCTGATCAAAACAGCTGTATAAAATGATGCCAGCACTACCAACCAATTTTTAAAATAAGAGAAAATCTATTCAATCCAGATCTAGATTAATTTGGCCAAGCCACATTAGTAGTTCTATTCTACAGAAAAAAAATAACATGGCAAATATGCTAACAAAAAAGGTATTCACAATTTTCTAATACTCTAAAATCTGTGACTATAAGTATATATAAATTGGCCATAAGAATCATATGCCACTAATGTCACTCTTGATTCATCTTACCCAGGAATTGTGGAGGATGGCTGTGCTTATTTCCCATCAACACATGCATATAAACTGAAATTTAAAACTAGGATGGTGAAACAGAAAACCAAAAAAGGAATTCATCACTCAAATCCCCAAAAATATTTTTTTCACATAGTGTTTTCAATCACAAATCTACCTTTGGACAAAGAATAAGATGAAAGCAGGGGCTCTTTCAAAAATAAAAGCACAAATGTTTTACATAAGCAGGAATTGTCAGTATTATTACTTACAGACTTTACACAAAACTGATATCTGCTATACAATAACACCTGGAAAGCAATGGAACAGATCTTCCAGTATTTTCAGACACATTTTACAACTGTCTTGTCAAATTTGGTAAAATCAATTACACTCATTATCAACTGTTTCAAGCAATTCTTCAAAATGATGTATTTGACAAAATGGAACTTTGGTCTAATTCAAATGAGATTTAAGTTTTTTAAGCCTTGACTATTTTGAGAGTGTTTGCTAGGTTTCTATTCGCATCTATGAACACAAAACCTACTTCATGTGACACTTTGTTAAAAGTGTCAAAACGGAAATAAGATGTCATATTTTCTCTCTTCATCTAGCAATTTAGTTTTACAAGAAAAGTGTAGCGAAGCTTCATAATGTGTCCAGAGTATTAGGTCATTGTGGTTGTATTTTGTAAGCTAAGGAATCAATCTAAAAATGGACTGAGGTGGAATGAAATCTGATAATACCATCTGAACACTATGAACTCTAGAAAGCAAAGAAATATTAGGGAAATAAAGGACAGAAAATTAAAATTTAGTTAAGATTAAGAAAATTAGAAGTTAGGTAGAAAAAAGGACGGAAAAATAAAATTTATTTAAATTATGGACTCACAGGACCTCATTGAAAATGCCTACATTTATAGAGTCTGATTCAAGAATTTTGTTTTATTATAGAACTATCATAATTATATTATAATGATTATGTGTTTCAATTAACACAATGCCATTCATTATATTGTTTAGGTTTCAAAAAATTAATTTATGGTATACTGTTAAATGCTCTTTAAATGAAAAAACAAATCAATTATAATGGACTTGAAATTATTTTTACAATTGATTGTTAGACAATCCATATGTACAACTTACTCGATTGAATATATAAATAAGGTAATGCATGTGTAACAAATGTGTATACTAGCAAAAGTAATCATCAGTTACACACTTACAACCAATGAAAATAAACATTCACAAGACCTACTGTAAAATATATTGTCAGAAGAACAAATACTGATTAACAAAGATTATTTGACTGTGGTGGGTCTCTATACAGACTTTCCAAAGTTAGGAGATATTCTTTCTGTAATTTGACCACAACTTCGTAAATCTTTAAGAATATTTAATTTAAAAAAGGGAAACCAAGACAAGATACAGGTTAAATACAAGAAATGCAGAATTTTAAACAACCATAAGGTAAACACATGTATCTTAATGTAAGCAATTATATGGGGATGATGGATTTATATGCTATGTAATTAATCTAAAATTATCCTGCTATAAATCTACTTGTAGCAGAAGCACCTACAGTGCAATTAATTAAGACACAAAACAGAATTATATGTTCATAAATCTGAAACTCCAGTTTGACAAAGGAAGACGTATCCTAAGAGATGTGGAACATTGATCTAAAGCCATTTCAGACAGAAGTGTTATAAAATAATTCTATAAGAACAACCTCCAGGGGCTTCCCTGGTGGTGCAGTGGTTGAGAATCTGCCTGCCAATGCAGGGGACACGGGTTCGAGCCCTGGTCTGGGAGGATCCCACGTGCCGCGGAGCAACTGGGCCCGTGAGCCACAATTACTGAGCCCGCGCATCTGGAGCCTGTGCTCCACAACAAGAGAGGCCGCGATAGTGAGAGGCCCGCGCACCGCGATGAAGAGTGGCCCCCGCTTGCCACAACTGGAGGAAGCCCTCGCACAGAAACGAAGACCCAACACAGCCATAAATAAATAAATAAATAAATAAAGTAAAAAACCTTCCTTTAAAAAAAAAAAAAAGAATAACCTCCAGGTATAACAAATGATGTCATGTAAATATGCAATAAACTGCTATCTAAAATTGTCAACTAAATTTTCAAGGAAAAGAACTTGATCCACTGCCAAATAATACTATACGATAAAGTTCCATGCTATATGCTTTAATGACCCAAAATTTGTTTTCCAGTCTTATTGCAAAACTCTACACAATGACATAAAATATTGCATAAAAGATCTGGTAAATCACACAATAAATGGAAGTCCAAATTCATAACTTAACATTTATTATGCTTTATGCTCATTATCCACTTACTGGCCTGTTAGTAATAAAGCACCCCTGTGACTCTCCATTAAATGTCTTCACAAGCTCATACATTAAGAAATGTTTTATGTATACAGACATACATTTATACTAAATATGATATAATACACATAATTGGTATGTATATAATCAACATGGAGTCTGATAATACAAGAGAGCAATACTCCTGCCTATATAATCTGGGAAAGTTGTTCAAGCTATGTGGGCCTCACTTTTCAAGTATTTACAAAGGGCTACAAAGCCATATATGATACCTGACCCATCATCTCTCACCCCTTTTCCTCTCTGATCTCACATTTTACTACTCTCCCAGCACCTTCTCAACTCTAGTTTCTCTTGCCTTCTGGCTAGTTCTTGACCTGCCAAATACATTTTCCTGGGGACTTGTCCACCTACTGTTTTTGACTGGAAGGCTTCTCCCTCAGATATCTGCTTGGCTCAAATATCATCTTCTCAGTGAGGCCCACCAAACAATCCTATTTAAAACTGCACACCCATCATCCTGCATCCCTTAGCCCCTCTCCTGCTTATTGATTGTCTTTCCCCTCTAGAAAATAACACAAGGACTTTTGTCTATTTGTTCTTTCTTTTTGACTGCTATAACTCCTGTGCCTAAAAAAGTGCCTGGAGTATCAAGTGCTCAGTAAGTATTTGCTGAATAAATGAATGATGAGTGAGACTCAATGTACCCAAAATAGAAGTCATTTCTTCTCTGCCCATGCCTCAAATACACCAATCACCGAAAACTACTCTTCTTCCATTATTCCCTATTGCTAGGAATATTATAATACTATCACCTGAGCCCAAAACCTAGGAGTCACCTTAAACTTTCCCCCATTCCACCCTTACATCTCACCAATCACCTACTTTGGTCAATTCTCTCTCCTCACTACCTCTCAATTCCTTCTCCTCACCTCCACTTCCACTTTGACTCTTTGATCAAGACTCATCTCTCACTTGGTCTGGGGCAATAGCCTCCTAACTGTCTTGTGTCACTATCCCTAGGCACAAGAGCATCCAATCCATCCTTCCGTGCTCCAGCCACTAAAGGGTGATCTGATCATGGTTACCTATGAAGAATTCTTCAAAGCTCCCCATTATGGAACAGATTTTTCACTCTGACTGCTCATTAGAATCACCCAGAAAGGTCTTTAACATACTATTCATGGGCTCCATAATAAGTGGATCTAAACCAATTACATCACCCCCACTAATTCTAAGAATCACTGATCTACAAGGTATACTCTAAACCTTTGAGGATGACATACAGGGCCTTTCACAATCAAGGTCTACCAGCAGCTTTTGAGCCTCATGTCTCCTGCTACCAGATATGCTTGAATCAAACACACTATTTGCTATCATGCTATTCTTCCACCTTTGCCTTCCCATGTATCCCCACTCACCTGGCAATGTCCCTGTGCATTACTTCTAGTTTGGAGGAAGCACTGCATTTTCCTGTTCTCCTTGGGAACTTCTTCCCTCACATTCCTGTGTATCTTATACTTCCCTCCATTATAGCAGTCAGCTATAGCAGTGGACAAGGAAATATTTGAGAATAACTGGCTGAAATCAAAGTTATTCATTTAAGTTTTTAAGTAAGTTTTGGTTTCTGTACTCAATGAAATAGATCACTGATACCTTTTTTCCTTTTGAGCTCCAATTCAAAAAGTCATTGTTAAAGCAAACAAGTCAATGAAAACATTCCACATATATTTTAAGAGCTCTCTTACTATATAGTTATTCAAATGTAATAAATAAAACCATCAGTTAACACCTTAAGCCTTGCATGAATAAACAATGTATTTTTTTCTAAAAATGTTTTAAAATCAATCTTGTATTTTTCTAAAACAAAAAAGTGATATATGAACCATGAAAATCAGACCATGAGGAAACATACAACTGTGAGTGATGGCTTTATATTCATTGTCTTTAAATCCAGTGACTAACTCTTTGGAACAGATGAGTAATAGACATAGAAAGAAATGCAGAAGTGCTGATTCCTTTCCTATAATTTTTCCCAAAAGGAAAATATAACATTTATGGAATAGTTAAGAATGGACTGGATATTTGAAAACAGAAAATTAATAAAAAATAATTTATACAAAGGTCTAAACCCTAGAGCCACATTAGAATCACCTGGGAAGTTTTTAACACTACCCATGCTACAGGCCTCACCTGTAAAAGACTCTGATATAATGAGTCAGGGATGGGTTCCATCATCAGAATTTTTTCAAAGTCCCCCAGGGGACTCCATTGCACAGTCAGGGCAGGAACCACTGAACCAGCACCCTCCCTACTACAGCAAAGCCCAGTTTTCAGAAGGCAGTTGCAATAAACGCTTTCCAGTCAACATTATTTCTTTCCCATGAGAGGAAAAAAAGAATATGAACATTGTAAATTGGAAAATATTAATAATAGTTAACAGTTATATAGGAATTAGTACATGTCAAGCATTATTCTAAGGGCTTCTAATACATTGACCTTTTTATTCCTCGCAATGGCTCTGTAAAGTTGGCACTGTTTTATGCCATTCTGATTCTGCAAAAATAACTAACAGTTACAGAATGCTTAACACTGCCGGGTATTATTCTGAGTGCTGCTATATACATTAACTCATTTAATCTTCACAACAGTGTTGTGAGGTAAGTACTGTTGTTATATCCATTCGACAGATGAGGAAACTAAGGCACTGAGAAGTTAAGTAACTTGACTAAGGCCATTCAGCTCGTGAATGGCAGAGCTGGGATTTGAAGCCAGGTAGTATAGTTCCAGACTTAATTAAAAAACAAAATCCTGGTGATCTGTGCTATATAACAGGCACAAAATATATTAATATGCCATAAAATTACTAAACACGTCTTTGGTTTTCTCTTCAGGTGACAGTAATACAAACGAGAGGAAGATGCTCACTTAAGAAAATTAAAATAAGAATCATTTGATCCTAGTTCCAAGACAGGTACCAATGTTGGACCCAACTGGAGCTTTCATGACTTAGAAGGAAAAAGATTGAGAAGGATGACAGAGATGGGAAACCCAACTCTGTATCAGATGTGAAAGCAGAGATTGGTTAGAAGCCTGAGTTCTCCTCCCTGGGGGCTCCATGAGGAAAAGGAAGGTCTGTGTGTCCACTGCTGATAGGACGTGCTCAATAAATGTATTTGAGCAAATGAAATCAACTGGCTTTTAAGATGTGAGATGACTGAATTCTAAAGCAGAATACTTCAATTTATTTTCACCCTATATTTTTTTTCACATTTTAAGATACTCATCATGAATATTAAATGACCTTATTTCATTTAAAATTTATTTTTGTATAATAGACTATTAGATTATTAAAACATTGTTTCATCATTAAAATGTTGATCTTTAAATATTTTAATCTGTGCATGCAAAATTTACATTAAAATTAAATTATATAGTAAATTTAATAAATATATAATTATTTATATAACATATAATAAGTATAATTATTAAATTTATGAAATAAAGACACTTCTAATAATTAGCTCAAAAGCTAGGTAACCACACTGATAACTCAAGGCTGAGTTGTTAGGAATTCTCTTGGGCCTGACTCAGGGCTCCTCAGGTGGGGTCACCATCTGGTGCATGATCTGGTTTGATTTCTCCATTTGTAGCTGGTGTCTCTACCTTCCTCTTGCCGAGCAAAGCACAACCACAGATCTTCCCTTAATCAAGGACACAATGGCTACACTCTGGGTTTTCACCAGAGAATATGCAGAATTCAAATTTCCTGTTGGCCAACCTAATATAAAACATTTGCCTGAGAAGTAATACCCATAGACGGCTCTCTGAAAAGTATTCTGAATTTTAAAATACAATCACGGAAGTTATCAAACAATGGTGTACCTGACCATAATTGCACTGTCTCCAAGTAGAATTCCTCCTGAAGAATTGCCCTTCTGCATTACAGTTTTGGTTTATATTGAGGGAATTTATTAGAAACAGCCAAGCAAATCATGCTATTCTACTTATCAAAGAAGTGGTGCTGAGTATGTGATCCCTCAGAACCCCTGTCTGCTCCATGGGGAAGATTTCTCCCAGGTCTTAGTATCAAGTCAAGCTAGGGTTCTCTTTAATGCCAGGAAAAAAGGAACTCAACATGTATTTTTCCTTTTTTTTTTCTTATTTTTCTATATGTCTTCCTTTTTCCCTTATTTCTTCACATTTTAATTTTATTTTATTGTATGTTACTTTTATTAATCTGTATATTTCTTTAAACCATCTACTCTATAAATAAATAGCTCTACAATAAAAATGAATGAAACAGAAAGGGATAATGAAGAGTTCAGCTACCACTGACTGTGAAGAATGAGGGACACAGTTTTCAAAATTATAAATGGTGAGTGAAGATTTTTAAAATCTCAGAAAATTAAGAAATCCATTTCATTCGTTAGTTCCCAAAACAACGCCAGCTGAATTTTTAAAATAAATATATTATTTTGATTCAGTTAATTTAGAAACTTGTAACATGCTTTTGGTACTATAAATGTCCAACACCTTTGCAAGACAGGCTAACATTAAATGTATGTCATGGCTCAAACTGATTTATTTGTGGTTAAGCCTTAACTAGAGTATTGTTTAATAGGACAGTAAATGAAAAGAGCATGAGAATTCTGAGGAACTGCAACCCCTCAATTTTTCAGTTTACATGTTTTCCTATTGCTCAATAATATCAAATAATGACTCATATGATTCAAGACACTGATTTTATTTTAATGAAGTTTATGTTTAGCTTAAACACCTTATTAAAAGTTACTTTTGGGCTTCCCTGGTGGCGCAGTGGTTGAGAATCTGCCTGCCAATGCAGGGGACACGGGTTCGAGCCCTGGTCTGGGAAGATCCCACATGCCACAGAGCAACTGGGCCCGTGAGCCACAACTACTGAGCCTGCGCGTCTGGAGCCCGTGCTCCGCAACAAGAGAGGCCGCGATAGTGAGAGGCCCGCGCACCGCAATGAAGAGTGGCCCCCGCTTGCCACAACTAGAGAAAGCCCTCGCACAGAAACGAAGACCCAACACAGCCAAAAATAAATAAATTAATTAATTAAAAAAAAAAAAAAGTTACTTTTAATATATTTCGTGCAAAAGAAGTAACATGCTATAGTCAAAGTAAAATGCAGTATAGTTATATGATAGATTACATTTTTTTGTATGTTGAGCACTAATTCATTAATTCACTAGCTAGAAAAGAGATTGAAATGAATGTTTCTCACATAGCTTTTTGGAAACCAAGACAAAGGAAGTGGAAGTAGAAAACTGACTTGGAATTTTTTCAGGAAATTAGAATACTTTTGATCAGTTAAGGAGGAAGAGTATTCAAAGTTTTTAACTAATATGAGTGTTTATGTTATCATGGAACTCATTTCAAATTGCATGGAAGCATCTTCCAAACTTTGCATTTTTCACAACTGTTGGAAAACACACATTGTCAGAATTCAGGTGGTAAGGCATTAGTTAACAATGAAAACAGACTAGCTAAGACTACAAAACATGGAGAAACTGTACCAAGTTTGTCCTTCAACTCACAATGCAGTTTTATTTTGTACAATGAAGGAAGCAGTGTGGCAGAAAAGAGATTTCATAAAATCAATGAGGGATGATTTCATCTGACAAGTGGAATGGGGGTGGGAAGAGTAGGTGTGAGACGCTCACTGCTCTTAGTTAAGTTAAAAACTAAATATGACTGAATTAGAACCAAGAAAAGACTGAATTTTTGAAAGACCGAATTTTAGGTAAAAATCCCAGACTTTTACTTTTTCCATAGATATTAATATACTTTAGGGGCATAAACCATGTTCATGATACAGTAAAATTAGCATTACAGAAAAGGGAAGCTCATAAGTAACAGAAAGAAGCTAAGAAGGATGTGTAACAGCCCTATAAGAATGGGACAGATATTTTAACCTTAATGGTTATGTTACAAAGAATTTATATGTAGCTACATTTTTTATGGTGTAGTTCTCTGGTATTACAAGTCCAGGAAAACACTTCCAGAATATATCCTTTTGTGAAATAATGGAATTTTCTAGGGTGTTTATGGCCTTTAGGGGGCCAAGATTAGACATAAGACATTCTGGTGTGAAATTAACTCTTTAAGAAATCTATTAAAAATCTGTTTAGTCATAAGAAATGATTTTTTAAACCACAGAGAAATATTTCCATCAACATGGAACTCTGTTTTCTTTGAAACAACATTTAATTAGACAAAATAAAGATACATATTTTTTGGCTCCATTTAACTGCTAACATTAAAAAGATAAATACACACTATTCTGAAAATGACTCTTAGATGGATGAAATGCAAAACTACCTCACAGGGAGAAGAAGAATCATTGAAATTATTTTAATGCTTTAATGTAAGTGATCTCATTAAAACAAAAACCAAAGAAAAGGAACTTCCGATTCTGCTAAGACACAGAATGAAAATGAATTGTGTGAATGAAAATAAAACAAATAATTTTTCAACAGTGAGAACTTTCTACTCCTCACTAGTCTAGTAATTTACTAAAAATACCTACAACAAAGAGAGTGTAACTGCATTATACGATTTACAACTCTAAACAGCCAACTTTGAAAAAATTAATTCTCTGTAAACTATTTAAAATACACATCTCATTCTCACTAGAAAATTACTTCATTTCCTAGAGAATCTTTTAATGAAATTTGCAACACGTGGATTATCTGACTCAAAATATCAACACTCTTATGCCTACCTGGTCCAGGCAGTTAAATTAAACGTGCAAGGAGAGGCTGGTGCACAACAATAGGTCATGAAGGGACTCAAGACTGCCTGCCTCTGCTAATGGCATCAAAAAACAAAATCAAGAAAACCTTAAAACACCCCACGTGCCAAACAACATTTAAGAGCCATATGCAGCCTCCCAAGCTGCCAGATTGTAGCTCAGATAACTAGAAAAGCAGTAGCCAAGATAGAGCTCAACCAAAAATGTGAACTTAGCCAACAGTAGGTGCCAATAAATTCTAACACTCACAGAGTGTAAAGCATAGAATAATTTTTCATGATCATGCTTCAGTTAGTCATCTATACTTATACAATTGAGATATAAATGAGTATAACAGCAACCCACGAAGTCTGTTGATTATGAACATCTGCCATGTCCTTGAAAACTAGATGTTTCTACCTCTAGGTGGGGAAGGAAGAATCTCAGTTCTGACTCTCCAATGGTCTCAGGTACAGAGAGAACCATGAGACCCATCAGCAACCAAAGCCCTCTTTATTCAGAAGAAGTCAAGCCATTCCCGGGCCCTATGTGTCATGTCTTGGAATATCAAGGTTGGCCTGTCATTAGCATTTAATTTACTGAGAACGTGATGAGAAACAATGCATATCAAAATGCATTTGTAATGTATTTTATTGATCGTTAATGACAGACAGAAGAAAGGAAAAGTAGATAGAGATGACAGAGGAAGAAACAGAGCAAGGGGCCAACAAGCAAGACATATTTTTCCAGACCACCAGGACCTTATCGTGAGGAAGAACGGAAGCTATTGATATATATCACTTCCTGAAACACCTGGGAAACATCAGGAGGGGGTTCCAGCTGCCTTGAGAGACAAGTTCCAGGGTGGTCCTGTGAACTGACTGCAGAATGAGATACTACTGACTTCCTTTTCTACTGAAAATTCCAATGAAACTCAGAAAAGGGGGCTAATCTAGAAATCCATACAGTAATTTTTTTTAATGTAGATAGAATCTGATCTGTTTGAGATTCCTTCAATTCATATATTAAATAATCACTTGTTAAATAATATTTTCCACAGTCTCAAGATCAGTTATTTAATATGATACTCAAAGACTGAAGCAAATATTTGTAGTGCATGTCTGAAAGTCATCCATGTTTTCTGTTTTACCAATACTGGATTCCTCAGAGTTCTAAAATACTGAAACATACTCATTTCTTGTTCTTTGCCAAAAAAACCTTACACTTGTATTCTTCATTGGAAAAAATTTTATTTCATCTGACTTTTTGATATAGATGAATCACTCATTAATAATAATTAGTAAATGAATAAAATTGATGAATTCATGTTATATGTAATATCATACATGATCCATTCAGCACTATGACAATAATAGCTAACACCTATTGACAATTTACTACGTGCCAAATACTATGTAGAACTTTACATGGATCATTTCACCATTTCACTTAATCTTCTACAAAATCTATGAAGCAGACACCATTACAATCTCTGCTTTCAATTGAACTAAACAAGGCTCAGAGAAGTAATTTTAAAAAGACAATGAAACTAATGAGTGGTAGACTGGTGACTCAAACCCAAATTCAAGTTTATACCTCTCTCTATCTCTCTGTCTCTCCATCTCTCTGTCTCTCTCACCCTCCTTCCCTCTCCTCCCTCTTGCCAATATTATGCTTCACTGTATATATAAACAGGGAAAGTAGACTTTAATTCAGCAGTAAAGAATACTAGAAGATTCCTAGATTTTCAAATAATGTAATTCACAGTCAAGAATAGCTACACGCTATACAATCTATAATTGTAATATTTTTGTCCAATTCTCTTCCTACAAGATCTGCAAGCCTGTTTAGCATTTTTAAAAGATAACATTCCATCATGATGCTTCATTTATTCCAACTCAAAAATTGTGAACATGTTTCTGTAACAGCGCTGTTAACTCTGCAAGAACTTTCATTAGGAGGAAAAGTCAAACAAAATCCTAAAAGCTATGGAAAGTTTAGCAAAGAAAATTCAAAATTTTAAGAAAATTCTGTTGTAGATGGTTCTTATAAAAGAAATATGGAAACAAAATTACTGATGGGTTTCATAGTTTATTCTATGACCAGATGTGAAATCTCACCTTTATGTGAATGCCAACCCAGAGTGGAATAGATTAATTTTTCCATATAATGTGATCAGTAGCATAGTTGGACATTTCAAGTAACCTAAAACCCGACCTGGAAAGCCCTAGTTTGGCTGTGCCCCAATCTACCTACTCAGTGTCCAGAAAATGTAGAACACACCCTAATGTTAAAATGCTTAGATATAATTTAATTGTATACTTATCTTTACTAAATTTATTAACAGATACTATTTAATATATTCCTTGGTAAAGAAATTTTCCATTATTCCTTTAAATAAGACTCAGGGTTAGGGTTAGGGTCAGGGTTAGGATTAAATCAATGCCACCTTTAAAATAAATGTTGTTTAAATAGCTCCTTTAAAGATTGAAATTCCAAAATAAAGTAAATTCTATGTAATTGCTTAGCAAAATATAAAGTCAACATTCTGAAACAGTATTCCTTTAGAAGATAACATTTTCTAATGCTAGGAAAAAATGTAGAAATTATTTTTTTCATACAGATTCTGAAGTTAGCGATGGGCAACTGTCAGTCTAAAATTCAAATGTATTGCCAAAAGTTAATGTAAATATGGTGACCATAAAGTTATATCCTACAAGACTTGGAGTTCCCTTTGTTTGTCTCTTCTTTTATGTCAATTAATGAAAAGATCTAAGATTCCACTTATTCTAACAGAGAGGGTGCAGATATCTACGATTAACTCCCCTTTAACCAGAACAAATGCCTATATTATAAATAAAATATTAAATCAATTCTTGAGCATGTAGGTCACCTGAGCATATTTTACTGTCTTGGATCAGGAATGGGCAGGCTGCTATGTGAGGACTGTACCTTCACAGCAGAATCAGTGAAAACTTGAATGGAGGGTCATAAAAGGTTTGTTAAAACTTTCTATGTGATGTTAAGGCAATAAAGCATCAGATAAAATATAATAATTTTCCATCTTTATTTAAAATGATTTTTTTACTCATCCATACAGAGACAATGTCTGAAAAATAATATTTTCATGTAAACAAAAATCAGCTGACTGTGTTTTCCATATAAAGTATTTTTTTGCCTTCCAATTAGTTTTATATTAAATGGAGAGACAAATCTTTTTCATTGAGTTTATTAAATTACCTATTTTTAAACTATAATGTGCTTATCTACATTTTTATTATAAAGGTATACGTAAGTTGGTTTTATAAAAGAAAATTAGTTTCTATCAATAAAAGGAATAAGGTATGTAATAATTTTAAATTTGCATAGTACATATTCCAAGTAACTAGTTACTATTAATACTTACTTTCTGTAATAAATATAAGAAATACTTCCCCATAGTGTAAATATCATGATGCATAAAAAAGAAAGCTAAATTAAGGAAAGTGGGATTACACTTCTAAAAGAAAAATGAATGGGACTGTGTAATTTTGAGGTATAATGACTTCACAGGGAACATGTTTTCATAAAATGTTTCTTCGATACTGAGAAAGCATGACAAATTTGAAAAGGTAAGTAAATGAGTCAAGTTATAATCTACAAAGGTATGCAGGGTAGCTAAAATACATTTAACTCCAACCACTTGAAAACCAAACTGTAGTGAAAACTGCAATGCATTATTTAAGTGTTAAGTAACTTTTACTAAGATTAACTTTCAGGAAAACTGTTTTAAACGCAATTGCTTTTCATTTCAAAACCAATTTCTGAAGGAAAAAAACCTCAGATTATTTCGTAAAATGAATTACTACAATAAAACAACAGTTCATAACTCAGATTATTTAAATAATGGGTGCGGTTGAGAAAATGGAATGAGGGCAGACATAAAACAAAATTTTAGAGAACCAGTCATAATATTAAGCAGTTACTTAACATCTTCAGAACTTCTGTTTTTCCACATAATCATGCCTTTTAAAGTTTTGTGAATAAGTCTATTATAAGTGATACAACATTATGAGTTAATTTTTCCTATGCTTTAAAAATGTATGTTAAATTTTCACATAAGAATCTTCCAAGAAACTACAGAGTTTAACTATTTGAAAACAAAGAGATGCGATTACATACCTAACCAAAATAACAACAAACAAAGGATGAAATGCGAAAAACTACAGCCCAAGAGAACAGAATTAATCCTCTTGTTAGAGACAGGAAACGGATACACATGTATATAAACACCAATAAAGCAAATAAAGCGGAAGTAGCATCTTCCAGAGATGTGACTATATACATAAGCTGCTGCTTAAAGTTACGGGTCACGCTAATAAGAAAGCTTGGGACAGGCCTCAGCTCTGATACGAAAGGCATCTCCCACAATCGCCCTTGTGTCCATCACTGGCTGTTGCTATCATTTTCAAGCAAATACAAAGATACAGAGAGAATAAACAGAATCACTGCCCCAGACTGTAAATTGTCACCCACCTGTAATATGAGAACATTTTCATCACAGCTTAAGTCTTACCTCATAAGACCAGACACACTGAGTACCACCAAAACGTCGAACACATCTTCCTACTTCCACGTCCTCATGAGTCGTGTACATTTCTCTGAGGCATTCACCAATATGTGGCACCATCCTCCTGAGAACCTCGCGACTGAAGATCATTCCAGGTCCTCCCATGCAGAAGTTCTCCCCAGGCTCTAGCCCCAGCTTTCCAAGTTCTTCAATATTCCCCAGGCCAGTCTGGCCCAGGTAGAGGGGCTTGCTGCTATTTAGTGATCTAAGAAACTCTTCCAACTTATCACCTACAAAGAGAAAGACAACAATCACTCCTTTTCCTAATTTCATAATCATTTATAACACACCAAGCAAGGGAAAGAACTTCCAATATTGTGCATAAACTCCCCACAAGTCTTATACAATTGAAAAGAAGAAAAACCTCTTTGAATATTCCATTATTTTAAAAATACTAATTTCTAAATTATAATAAAATTTTCATCACATATACCTATCTATCCACCTATAAGAAATTGCATTCACCAGGAATGCCCTCTTTTTTAAATGTTTGTATGAAATTACCCAATTCATTATTTTCATATCTAATTATCAATATTTCCTCTGCCAACCATCTCTAAGGATTTCACTCCTCTCAACCCAAACCCAAGAAATCTCTAGTTATTAACTCTACATTCAGTTCTTGTTAAATTATAATAAAATTTAATCAACTTTCTAGTCAATGAAAAACCTTACGTCTGATGACAGTCATCAGATTTTTTTTAAAGGTGAAATAATGACAAGGAGAATAAAGACAGGTTTCTTAGCATGTATGAAGTAGTGATAAAATTCTCAGAAATATAATATTAATATTCAGCCCTGATTGGCAGACTACTTATACCCTGATAATTGATTTAGTTTAGTGTTTTGTCCGTAACTAAACTCAAGTCATATACAACCCAAAAGGTGTGTGTATACATATATGTATGTGTGTGTATATACATACATACATACATATAGAGAGAGAGAAAGAGAGAGAATATCAAACTTGCCTTGAAATATAACACTTTGGAACTTTGGAAAGTACTCTTTCAGGAAAAAATTAACATTTGTTAACATTTATATAATTGGTTTATAGTTTGTAAGTTCATCAGGAAAAACAATTTTAAAATAAAGTTCTGTAGCTAAAACAGTTCCAAAGCATTTCGTACTCTACCAAGTGATATACTGGAATAAGTAGTCACCTTCTTTACATTCCCAGTCAGCATTTCTACCATCTTTTTTGATAAGCACAGCACGTGCAGTCATTATCTTGATCCTATGCCATGCCCCTTGGATTTCAGTGAGTTTCAGCTGACTATTATTGGGTTCTTAATACAAAATGCCTTTCATTCTTAATAGAAATGGAAAGAATATGGCACTTCAATGTTCTGAAGGACAATCTTTCAAAGCACTAAAAGATATGACAGAAGTGGATGTTGTTAATGCATTCTGGAAATTGTCTGCAAAGTGTGGCAAACTTCTGCCAGGAAACCTTTGTGATTTTAAAGAGACACAGAAGACATGGGGACTAAAAGATAGTGGATCTATCAATTATAGATATCTACATAACTTATATCTACCTATAAGATACTGCAATCACCAGGAATGCAATTTTTAAATGTTTGTATCAACTTATCCAATTCATTATTTTCATATCTAATTATCAATATTTTCTCTGCCAACCATCTCTAAGGATTTCACTCCTCTCAATCCAAACCCAAGAAATCTCTAGTTATTAACTCTACACTCAGTCCTTGCCAAAATGTGAGTTTTTTTGGGGGGGGGGGTCTTATTTGTTTGTTTTTCCTTGAGTATGTAAAAGATACTACCTGAATCAGGAGAAAGCAATGAGGCTACAATTAGAGTGGTGTAAACTAATTAAGGGCTGCCCCCCTTTGACCAAGAAGCTAGGAAATGTGGAAAGAAACACAGGGAGGGGCTTCCATGGTGGCTCCGTGGTTAGGAATCCGCCTGCCAATGCAGGAGACACGGGTTCGAGCCCCCCCCCCCCCCCCGTCCTGGAGGATCCCACATGCGGTGGAGCAACTTAGGCCCATGCGCCACAGCTGCTGAGCCAGAGTGCTACAACTACCGAAGCCCACGTGCCTAGAGCCCGGGCTCCGCAACAACAGAAGCCACCGCAATGAGAAGCCTGCGCTCGCAATGAAGAGTAGCCCCCGCTCGCCGCAACTAGAGAAAGGCCGCACAGCAAAGAAGACACAAGGCAGCCAAAACACACACACACACACACACACAGGGAGCCCTCCTTCAATACAACCTAGCTACTTCCCTTGTGTTCCTCTCCGCAAAGAGCAAGACTGTAAAGATTTCCTCCCGCTCTAAGGAACATTCCTCTGCTCAGTTTAGCAATCTCTGGCCAGAGCCACTCACACGCAGGGCGAAGGACCGCGCCTCTTTTAAAACGGACAAAGTTTTCTCGTGCTGGGGCTGCGCGTGGTTTCGGGAAGGGCTTCCCAGCCCCTGCTTAACGCCGCAGCCACCAAGATGGACTGTAAAGGATCCAGCCTTGTGTGTGCTAGTACAGCTTGGAGCTCCTAGGGTCTGGATAATTCGCGGGCGCTGTCCCCTTTTCCCCCACCACCAATTTCTGTCAATACAGCCATCCCCTCAGGGTTTTACTGAGCTGTTGCCGGGGGCGTAAGGAACTGCTTGAGGCTGCACTGCGGTGGCTGGAAAGAGCTGTGCGCGGGAGCGGCTGGGATGCACAAGGACTCCCATTGAGCGGCGGGTGGTGCAGAAGGAAGGGAAACGCACAGAGAAGGGTGTGGGACAGCGAAGATGATTCCTCAATCTCACCAGTTCCAAAACTAAGCTTGATCCAGTAAAAACAAAAGGATAGAGGGATAATCAAGATCACCGATCTCCAAACTGGCTCTCGCCTGCATCCTCCACCCTCCTTTTCTCCACCGAGGACACGTCCCTCTGGACCGATTAGGGAAACTACCACCACCTGGGGCTTTCAGAGCAGTGTAAAGTGGGAACAGCCTCAGGCTTAACCCCGAGGTCCCTTTCCTCGCCTTCCTACGTGATAAAGAGTAGTAGCAAGAGGTGGGTGGAAACCAGAGCAGCAAGAGTGAGGAAGGCGAAAAAAGCTGGGCAGGTGTGAGGAGGGTCCAGACCGCAGGAGAGGAGGAGCGGACTAGGAATGGTGGGCGGAGGCGAGCGGGTGTGGGGAGGCGACCGGCTGGGGGCTGCAGGAGCCCGGAGCACGTGCTGGCAGAAAAGCAGAGAGGGGCTGGTCAGGGATAGGGGCTGGCTGCAGAGAAAGGAGTCGGGGAGGCGGGGAGACGGGACAGCAGGGGCTGGGAGGTCACCTTTAATGTAGACATCGTCGTCGGCGCGCATGAACCACTCATACTTGTCCAGGTAGTGGTCGTGCATGTACTTGATCATCATGAAGGACTTTTTCTGGGGAGGGTAGGAGTCGTCCACCCCAGGCAGCGCGATGACAGGCAGAGGTGGCGGGGGGTGGCCAAGCCCAGCGTTGGGGGGCTGCTGGCTGGAAAAGAACTCCACACGGCCGGGGATAAAGCGCGCCCAGGTCCGTTGCACTGCCAGCGCGCGGCTGCCCAGGTACTTCTGCGCGGTCATCACCCCCACGTACAGGAAATCCCGGGGTCGGGAGCTCCGGGCGGCGGCGCCCCCGTCCCCGCTGCCGTTGTGGCTACTCCCCGGCCGACCGCCTCTCCGCTTCCCAGCCGCGTCTCCATCCTCCTCCTCAGGTTCCCCTTCGGCCACAGGGGCTCCGGGGAGCCCCGTCGCGCCTTCGGGCTCGCGTCCTCGCCGCCGCTGCTGTTGCAGCGGAGGTGGCTGCTGCCAGGGGCTGCTGCGAAAACTGGTTACCCCCGGCGCTGCTTCAGGCAGCTGCGGCCCCTGGAACTCCTGGCGCGCTGGGGGCGGCGACTGCTCCGGCCACTGCCGGGCATAAGGCTGGGGGAGCGGCTGCTGCGCGCCGGCGCCAGCGGCCGAGCGGCCGTAGTAGGAGCAGAGGCTGGAACCGCGTCTCTTCCTCTCGCTCAGCTCGGCCACTCTGGGGGCGATGAGCCAGGACGCAGCAGTGAAACCCAGCACCAGCCCCAATGCCACGCTCATCCACGGGCGGCGGGAGCGCACGGCCATCGCGGCTGCCCCGGGCGCTGACGCTGGCTGAGCGGCTGCGGCGCTGCGCAAGGGTTTTCCGCTTCACACCCGCCCCTCCTCCGCCTCAACGCCCCCAGCCCCGGCCGCCGCCCGCAGCACAGGCTCTGACGCCGCCTCCGGGTCGGAGCGCTCCGGGCGCCTAGCCGGCGGCGCGTTGCAGCTGCCGGCCGAGCTCCCCGCTCCGAGCGAGGGTCGGGAGTGAAACTTCTGCCGGCGGTGGCGGTGGCGGCGGCGGCGGCAGCGAGAGGAGCTGCAGGAGGAGGTGGAGCGGCGGCGGCGGCAAGGCGTCCGCTCCTAGGCTGCCACCCTGTCACTGGCGCGCCTGGTCCCTCCCTCCTCCCTCCTTCCCGAGCCCCCGCCCTCGCTCCCCCCGCCGCCGAGCTCCGGACTGGCCCGGAGGAGGAGCCACGAGCACCACGGCTGCCAGCCGCGGGGAGCGCGGGCCGCTGTATTTCCCGGTCACCCGCCCTTGGACGCCCCCCGCCCGCGCCTAGGTCCAGAGCCGGCCTCCTCTCCGGAAGGAAACGATCCCTGTCGGGCCGCCTCCGGCTTCCAGCGCCGACGCCCCCTCGTTCCTCCTCCCCCGGTCCTAGTTCTCCGTCCCATTTCCCGTCCCGTCCCGCCCCTCCGCCAGCCTCGCAACACCCGCGTCCGGGGGCTCCGCCGCACTCCTCCCAGCGCGTCGGCTCCACTGACCTCATCAGCGGAGCTCGGGTCCCAGAGCCCCCGACGAGCGCCCGCAACTCCCTTCCCGCTCGCCTCCCCCAGCCCACAGCCGGTTACGTCCTGGCGTGACCCTTCCCCATTCTGCCCCGCCCAGGTCCGCCCAGGCTCCTGTCTTCGCGTTTTCGGTGCTTTTCGCGTTTGTCTCGCGGCTGCCACTTCGGGTCTACTCTCTCTACTCCTTATCCCGCTCACTGTTCAGGAAACCATCTGTCCCACCCTAGCACCTCTCTATCCAGCCTTACCAACTCCCCAGTCCCTACCTGCATCCTTCACCACTTTCACCACTACTTCCCAGTTGTACACAGAAGCACCATTGTCACTCGGTGTCTCTCCTAAGAAAATCTCCGGAGGGATTGGAAATACCTACCCTGAAAGGCTAGGGGAAGTCACGGTGAGTGGGGGCTTCATCCCCAAAGAAAATAAAAATTCCATGTTCCCCACCTGTTGATTTGGGGCATGTGGGGCTGCCTAGTGGTCCCCTCAGCTCTCCGTTGGTTTCATGTCTAGAAGTGAGAACCATGAACTGTTTGCAGCCTTGATAGAGACTAAGTGCAGTAGGATTGGCAAATGATGGAGAAATGTGAACAAATAATAGAGCCAGTAACCAGAAGGTTCAAGCTAAGAAAATTCTTATCCCCCCTGGAACTGAACCAGAAAATAAAATAGAAAATATAATTTTTATTCTTGTCTATAAAGCATTTTCTTTTCTAAGGCAATGACAGGAAATGTTTTACCTCGACAATTAGGGAAGAAAAATCTGTAGCAACAGAATCTCAAAAAAGGTTAACTTGTATTGGCCAAAATCATTGAAAGTTATATTGTGAAGAAATTACCTGAAGATACGTGAAGTTTTGAAGAAGGGAACATTTAAAAGCTTTCTCTCCAGAAGTTGTGAATCTAACTACAGTCTGAGGTGCATGTGGCATCCCAAGCCCTTTCCTCTTCCTCAGATTTCAGTCTTCTGTTTTGTACATCAAACGCAAAGGGATGGTATTGAATGGCATGAGACATAGGGCTCCATCCAGCAAGGTGCTGGCAGCGTCCTTGGAACAGTAGGCCTGCCTGGAGCCCTTGGAAGGGTGGTTCTTTCCACACCAGTAACTGGCTGTGCATGAGCACGTCTGACTAAATGTTTCATCTGCTGGACAACGAAGCTCCTTTTCCATGGCTAGGTCTTGCCCAGAAACACTTGGGAATACAGATTACTGAACTCTTTCTCAAAGTTTAATTTGAGTTAGAATACAAAACTCATCAAACAAACAGGCCTCTTCTGATTTAAAAATAAATCTTCCCAAGGACATTTTAAACTTTCTAGAATAGTGCTGTTCAATAGAACATTCCGTATAACGGAAGTTTTCTTTATCTGTGCCATCCAATACAGCAAGCACAAGCCACGAATGATTACTGAGCAGTTGAAATTTGGCTAAAATGGTTGAGGAAAGGAGTTTTCAATTTTATTTAATATTAATTAATTTTGATTTAAATAGCCCCATGTGGCTAGGGGATTACCATGATGGACAGCACATTTCCAGAGGAAATTCATAACATATAGCCCATTACCTGTGGTCCATTGTGAAGAACAAATAGTCCACTGACACACCAGCATACTCTCCCCTGGAATATCCAGCCGGTCATCGTTCCACTGGGTGCAGTTCATGTAGCTGATCTACAAAATCATTAATTCTTATCAGGTACGAATAACCTACTCATCAATTACAATATTTTGGGATAAAGTTAACTTCATTCATTTGTTCAATATATATGTGTGAGAAATTAAGCACTAGACAAGGAAGGTGGAAGGCTCTAGATATGGAAATGTCAACAAGATATTCATTGCCACCTATCTGAAGTTTAAAGTGCAGTGAAGAAGACAGACATTAAATATCACACTACAAAATGAATTACCGTGGTGACAAGTGATATGAAGGGAAAATGGAGGGTACTCAGAGAGTACAAGAGCACCTAATTTAGTCTGGGAGCCAGAGAAGGAATTTGAAGACATGGAAATAAAATGAAAAGTATTGAAATGAGGTTCCATACTGGCTAAGTGACTTTAGGAAAGTTATTTAAATTATCTGAGCTTTAGATTTCTCATCTGTAAGTACATTTCTATGAAGATTTATTAAGATATTATATGTAAGTGCTTAGCACAGTGTCTAGTTCATTGTAGGCACTCAGAAAATGTTAGTTCTTCTCATTTTCCAATGCTTCCTTCATGATAAAATCTCTTTGATGTCACCTTTATTTTAAATGATGTTCTATCTTTTCATTTATTTAACAAATATTTATTTAGTATCTACCTTAAGCTAGTCACTATTCTAGAGAAACAGTAAACAAAACAAAGCCCTTGATTTCGTGGGGGTTATATTCTACTAAGTAGAGATTATACACACACACACGCACCTACATATAATATACCAGGTATAAGTATTTTGAAAAAAGAGAGATGGTGGGTATGTACTTGTGTTGGATGAGGCCATTTTAAATTTGTTGGTCAGAGAAGTTCTTTCTGATAAGTTTAGCAAAGAACAGAAGAAAGTGAGGAAACTAACCATAAGGATATCCAAGAGAGGCTCTTCCAGGAAGAAGGAATAGTCAACACATCGGCTTGACATAGCCATGGTAAATTGAGGAACAGCAAAGAGACCAATATGGGTTGAAAATGGAAGGGAGCAGGTGACTTCCTGATTATTTAAGCCAGTGTTATTGAGCAGAATAATAATGTGAGCCATAAATGCAAGACATGTAATTTAAATTTTTCTTGTAGCCACATTTTTTAAAGTGAAATTAACTTTAATAATACATTTCATTCAACTTAATATATTCAACAGATTATCATGGTGACAGGTAATCAATATAAAATTATTACTGTGAAAATTATTTTTATCACTACTAACTTTTCCAAATCCATTGTGTATTTTATACTTATACCACATCTCAATTCAAACTAGCTACACTTCAAATGTTCAATAGACACATGTAACTAGTGTCTACCATATTGGGCAGTGTATATTCTGAGCCTGGAAGACATTTGGAAAGAATTTTTAAAATTCTGAGTGACAATGAAGGTGTTAAGTGGTGATATGGTTTTTATTTATGTTTTACAAGAACGACTCTAGCTCCCGTGGGGGAAACGATTAGAGGAGGAACAAATGTAGAATCAGGGAGAGCATTTAAGACATTATTGAAATCACCCCATCACTTTGAAACAGAAGAAAAAGACTTGTCTTTCCACAGTGTTTGCACCTCTTCCTCATTTGTAATAAGTAGAAGCACTGGGTAAGTTTGTTATATGAGTTTAATTTCATGTTTATTGAGGTTCCTCTAGCTGTTTATTTGTTATTTCCCAAAGTCAGTGAAGTAATTTTCTTGTACTCACTTTAATTTTGAAGATACATAATTTTGAGGGTAGATAATTTTCTGAGAAATCTCTACCAAGGACTAAGTTTTTTATTAAAACAAAGAATAAAGTAATACGTTCTAGGAAGAATTTAAGAAAAAAATTTTATTTGGATAAGAGGGGTGTTAAGGGACAAATTTGTATGGAAACTCACTATCATTGAAGAAAAATAAACATAATAAATGCATACTAAACTATAGCCAGATCTATGCATTATATTGGAAGAAAGAATACAGAAATGTAGGTAATTTCCAATATTGCTGGCTTAAAATGTCTGACAGGATTGCTATTCTGATATAAACAAGAATGTTTCACTATATATACTTGTGAAACACCTGATAAAATCTCTGTGAAGCACCTCAATAGTAGATTTTGAGAAAAAATAACAAAACTTCATAAATTATAATAGTTTCCAGAAAAATTACAAAACTAATTCCCTCTCTTCTCCAAATCCTTTAACAATTTCAAGCATGTCCATATTTGACTATTGTAACACATGAATCAATTGCCTCCTTCTCTGAGCTGAAGATATTAGAACATAAGGGATCATCTGGATTCACATTGAAGCAGAGCTCTCACGGGGGTTGTGTCCCTAGCTTTAGAATGACATGAATGTTAACTACCCTGAAACCAAGTCTGGTACACTTAGAGAAAGCCCTTCAGCAGACTGGTCTGAAGGTACTACACTGAGTGTTTAAATTTTTTTTTTTTTTTTTTTGTGGCTGCTTTGGGTCTTCTTTACTGTGCAGGCTTTCTCTAGTTGTAGTGAGCAGGGGCTACCTTCGTTGTGGTGTGCGGGTTTATCATTGCGGTGGCTTCTCTTGTTGCGGAGCACGGGCTCTAGGCGCATGGGCTTCAGTAGTTGTGGTGCATGGGCTCAGTAGTTGTGGCACACAGGCTCAGTAGTTGTGGCTCACGGGCTCTAGAGCACAAGCTCAGCAGCTGTGGTGCACGGGCCACAGTTGTGGCACATGATCCCACGTGCTCTGCGGCATGTGGGATCTTCCCAGACCAGGACTTGAACCCATGTCCCCTGCATTGGCAGGCGGATTCTTAACCACTGCACCACCAAGGAAGTCCCAGGGGTCCCTGTTTTAATTGATTGGAAAGAATTAGCAAGAACTTTAAAATCACAGACAAGGTACAAGTGAGTTTAAAAGGGGGATATCATAGTTTGATCAGTTATGAAATTTAAAGGTAGATATTTAAATATATGGTTCAGCATATGCTTCTGTTACAAGGTGTAAGCAAAGACACTCTGATTTAGTATTTTACTGTGATATTTAGAATATTATCATTTTTTCTTGACAGATCAAGACTGAGTTGATTTCATTTGCGTGAAGCAACTCTGGCATCTAGTGGTTAATGATCATAATGTAATTCAGTTTGTTTCTGAGGGATAAATTTTATTATAAAATATTTTTGACATTGCCAAGGAAGATTATAATCATAGAGACATAACAAGATAACCATTTAATTATATTTTTATTCCCTCAGAAATCAGGGATGATAGAAGTTCATATACTGAAATATGAAAAGGTAATTACTTAGAGCACATTATAAGACTGTGTAACTTTTAAAGCTATACTAATCTGCATTTAGCTAATCAACATGAAAATGCTGTAGTTAATTTTTTTTACACTGACTATTTGATGCTACTAAGGAATTATTAATTCCTTTTTAGGTACGATAATTGTATTGTGACTATGTTTTTTTATGTTTTTTCTTATTTTTCAGAAATATATACTGAAATGTTTATAGGTGAACTGGTATGATGTCTGGAATTCAAATAATATGGGATTGAGGGTGGTGCTAAGTGGATGGCAATGTGAGGGGTGTGGAGGGGGATTGATTGACCAAGTATTGATGACTGTTGGCACTGGGTGATTACCTCTGGGTAGATTTGACATACTCTATAATAAAAAGTTTAAAGAAAATATTTTATTTGTTTAAGATCAGCATACATTCAATTTTTATTTCCTATAGCTTTATCTAAGAGATAATCCACTTGTCCAAACCATCAATGTACTTTGAGAAGAAGACAATGAAACTACTGCTGTCACTTATGAAAGGGTCAAGAGGTGACCATATCAGAATTAAAACGTCTATATCTTCCATCCTTCCTGGGCTCCAATGACAGTCTCTTAGACATAAGCAAAACACCCAATCAAGCTTTTACAAATAAAGAAGCACTATTTACGATGTGTGGATTTTTTTACTTTTAAGAAATAGTAGTCTATGATTAGGCAGTGAGCTTCAAAATCTTCAGAGAGCTCCTAATTACCAATCTGAATTTATTCTAAAAAGATTTTTATTTTAATTTTATCCTTTCACTACTCACCTAAAATATTAATAAACCCCAATTTAATATTTTCTATCTTAGAAAAGTTAAAATGCACATGCCCCCTTTCTTCCTGTTTCTTTGATTTTCAACCCCTGTTAATTACTTGGTCTCTTTCCCTGTCCTACAGATCACTGCTGTTAAAAAGAAATATAATATGATCCACATATGTAATTTAAATTTTTCTAGTAGCCACATTTTAAAAAGTAAAAACAGGTGAAATTAATCTTAAGAATATATTTTATTTTCCCCAGTATATGTAGCTCTGACTAGTAAGTCTTAAAGCCCACTTTTGGATAACAAAAAGACAAATGGATTTCAGAAGATTTACGGGATTTATTATGCTGCTTTCTTAAGTATCAATATACAAATATTGTGCATACTAATCCATACAAATATGATCTCTATATACGTATGTTGTACACATATATATAGTGCATATATGTAAAATGTTTTTCTTTATAGTCACACTGTCATTACAGAATAAGCATAAGAGGAGAGATTAGGGGGTCTTTTCTCTTATACATATTTTTATTAAATTTCAGGATATTTTACAAGATGCAAGAGAAGTTAGAGATCACATTTCTCAACCCATTGTCATAGGATCTTGAGTGAGAGGCAGGTACAGTTTATAATTCATTTTAAGGCTGCTGCAAGTACATAGTGAATTAATAAATGACACAGTCTTTCAATAGTCTTGAAAGTCTGGTTTGATGGATTTCAATAAAGTGTCAGCATGGGGAGGGCAGAACTTTTATTTTCTGCTACTCTTCATGATTTTTATTTGTTTTGGAAAATATATTTATGTTCATAAAATATTTTATTTCTTCATGTTAATATATAATAGATTTGTTATTTATATATTGTTGTTTAAATTAAAATTTAATACTTCTAATTTTTAATTTCTCATACAATAAATATTTGGGATTCTCATTAAATTTTAAGACTATAAAGAGGTCCCAAGAACACTGGTCTAAGGCAATTCCTTCATTCATTCTTTTCAACTCCTGAAAGTAGCACAATATTTTTAAAGAGGAATAATTGAATTAGAATGCCTTGCTCCTGATGGAACATTGACTCTAATAGTTTGCAATGACATGAGAGTGACTGTGTGAATTTGCACGTTTGAAGCTTTGACGTGTTTGTAACTGTATTATTGCCTCCATGGTTTTTGATTCACACCTATGCCATTCCAGGAATCCAATAGCTTAACATTTTTTTGTTTGTTTTTGCATGTGCTGCTATTAGAAGGGAATGGCAGGAATGAATCTTCTGAGACAGAGTTTAAATCATTCAGACATTTCTGATTCTAATTTGTATCTAGTAACAAATTGGTATCTTTAACAAGTTTAGGGGTATACTTTTAATTTCCACAAAAACAAACTGTAGGACGATACATTATTCTAAGGCTCCAACCATTTTGTAATATTGGGCCAAAGAAAGAATGTCTCAATAAGTTAAATCTAGAGTTAAAGAGTCATAAACTTTAGTGAAGAAGGAAGAAGATAATACTGCCATACCAATAAAATTGAAAGGGCAATTATTTGCCTTTTGAAGCCAATTGGAACTCTAGGAATAGACAGAATGTGAAATCCAAAGAAAATCTGGTGAACTAATTGAAAAAGGTAAATTGGCTCTCATAAATGAAATAAGTGATCATCATTTGGAAATTACTATAAGGATATTGTTCAAGATGCAAAATATGAGTGTGTGGGTAGAGTGGGGGAGGGGGGCAATGATACTTTCCCTCCTTGGGCCCCTGTGGCCTTAGCTCTGCATCTTCATTGGGCAGAAAGAGGACTAGAACAGCCTGAAGAGAGGAATAAGAGCAAACGCTAGCCTCATAGCTAAGTGATTTCTCAGCAGTGCTTTCTGCTTTCATCTCCCAACTGGGCACAAAAAGATTCAAAAGGAGGCAGGACTGAGGCACACCCAAGAAATAAGTGAGGGGTGGAGCACTGCATTTTTAAGACCTTTGGTAGAGTTATGCTTACCACACCCTCCATACCACGCCACACATTTTTATTTTCCAGACTGCACTTCCCATGTCTACCTTTACGGAAAGCAGAGCGGGAATAGCAACAGAGCCATCCAAACCAGAGTAAAATTAAAGTTAGGCTTTAGTATTAACACAGAATTGGAACTCCAGGACATGATAAAGCCATCAGATCAAACCTTCTTATGGACACACAGCATCCAACTGGCCATGAAACCTTACAAGTAATGAAAACGTTGGCACTTAGGTCAGTGTTTCTCAAAGTGGGACTCTCAGAACGCCTATGTAAGTCTTTCTAATGTTTTAATGTGCATAACTATCACTAGTAAATCTGGAGTTCTTCTCAATCAGAATCCCTGAAGGTGGAAGAAGCCACAAGATACCTGAGCAATTCTTAAACGTACTGAAGTTTGTAACTTACTATTCTAATCTTCCTTGATAATTGGGATAATTCAAAGTCCTAAGATCATCCGTTAAATAAACAAATTAACATAAAAAAACAAAACTGTGATATCCTTCTACCGACATTTACCACCCTCAAAAAGCATGGGTAGATAGCTAAAATTCTAGGTTCCCCAACACCAAATGAACCCTCATTCACTTGCTATTTGCAAATTTAGTGTATTTACATTTCTCTATGTCTTGGTTTGGGTTCCTCAAGAAGTAGACTCAGAAGAATTTGGGAGCACATAATTTATTTGAAAGGGATTCCAGGGAATAATGGGAGGAGAGAGGAGAAGTGAAAAAAACAAGGTAGAGGGGAAGAATCCAATAAAGGGTGAATTCTGAAGTCAGTTACCATTGAAGATAGCTGGAGTTTAATCCCACTTGGGAAACTCTTGTAGTCAATATAGACCATGGCCTCAGATTTATCCCATCGGAAGAATAAAGAAGTTGGCTGTATTTACGCATTAACTTCTGTCAGTCATTGATTATGGGCTATTCCCAGGGGACACTAGTTCATTTAACATGTTTCTGTGTCTTCTGTATGTTCTGTGAACTGGTAAATTGGTATGAGGATCTAGAGAATTGACAGATACAAGTTCAATTTTTCTTTTTGAGCAAAAGTACTTAATAGATTATACTGTGTTCTTTCAGTAGGAGGCACATAATGTCCATCTGTTTCTGATGTACTGTTGATAATGAATTCCTAGATTCATTAATTCATTAGAAGTTGCAAATGGTAATAATTTTAATCCTACTGTTGTCTCTCCCTTTATGAACTGGAATATTCTTATGAAAAGTTACTAGTAATTTATTTACTGGTATAATCTGCATAGTAAAGACAACATCAAGAATTCTTTTTTACCCTTTATTATCTGATGATCCAGAGATTTTAAAAGATGGTTGAGCAGTAAAGATGTCTACACTCAGTTCCTTATAAGGCCTTGTTAGGTAAAATTAATTGAAATAATCCAAAAGCAAGACCCTTGTTGCTACTGGAAATAATCTCGGTTTCTGCTGTTTAATCCCCAGTCACATCACTGATACTCTAATGTACAAATCTGGACTAAAAGCTGTGCCTGTGAGAAGAATAAGATGCTATATTTTCTATTTTTACTTTTTTATTCATTAAGTTGCATTTATAGAACTTCTAAAATTTGGAAACAGGCTGTAAATGTAAGGTGGGAAGTTGTTATTTATTTATTTATTTATTTATTTCCTAGCCATCTGGAATTTCTGGTTTATTATATATAAAATTATATATGAATTATAGGAAAATTTCCTCCCATGGCTTTACAGGCGAATTCTATCAAACATTTAGAGAAGAGTTAACATGTATCCTTCTGAAACTATTCCAAAAAATTGCAGAGGAAGGAACACTCTCAAACTCATTCTATGAGGCCACCATCACCCTGATATCAAAACCAGACACAGATACCACAGAAAAAGAAAATTACAGGCCAATATCACTGATGGACATATACACAAATATCCTCAACAAAAATACTAGCGAACCAAATCCAACAGCACATTAAAAGGATTATACACCATGATCAAGTGGGATTTATCCCAGGGATGCAAAGATTTTTCAATAGCCACAAGTCAGTCAGTGTGAAACACCACATCAACAAATTGAAGAGTAAAAACCATATGATCATCTCAATAGATGCAGAAAAACTTTTGACAAAATTCAACATCCATTTATGATAAAAACTCTCCAGAAAGTGGGCATAGAGGGAACATACCTTAACACAGTAAAGGCCATATATGACAAACCTACAGCTAACATCATACTCAATGGTGAAAAGCTGAAAGCATTTCCTTTCAGTGAGGAACAAGACAAGGATGTCCACTCTCACCACTTTTATTCAACATAGTTTTGGAAGGCTAGCCACAGCAATCAGAGAAGAAAATGAAATAAAAGAAATCCAAATTGGAAAAGAAGTAGTAAAACTGTCACTGTTTGCAGATGACATGGTATTATACATAGAAAATCCTAAAGATGCTACCAGAAAACTGCTAGAACTCATCAGTGAATTCGGTAAAGTTGCAGGATACAAAATTAATACACAGAAATCTGTTGCATTTCTATACACTAACAACAAAAGATCAGAAAGAGAAATTAAAGAAACAATCCCATTTAACATCACATCAAAAAGAATAAAATACCTAGGAATAAACCTACCTAAGGAGGCAAAAACCTGTACTCCAAAAACTATAAGACACTGATGAAAGAAATCAAAGATGACACAAACAGATGGAAAGATATACCATGTTCTTGGATTGGAAGAATCAATATTGTGAAAATGACTATACTACCCAAGGCAATCTACAGATTCAATGCAATCCCTATCAATTTACCAATGGCATTTTTCATAGAAGTTGAACAAAAAATCTTAAAATTTGTTTGCAGAGGGACTTCCCTGGTGATCCAGTGGTTAAGACTCCGCGCTTCCACTGCAGGGGGCGCAGGTTCGATCCCTGGTCAGGGAACTGATATCCTGCATGCTGCATGGTGCGGCCAAAAATTTTTCAGAATTAAAAAAAAAAGTAAAAATTTTGTATGGAGACACAAAAGACCCCAAATAGCCAAAGCAATCTTGAGAAAGAAAAATGGGGCTGGAGGAATCAGGTTCCCTGACTTCAGCTTATATTACAAAGCTACAGTCTTCAAAACAGTATGGTACTGGTGCAAAAACAGAACTATAGACCAATGGAACAGGATAGAAAGCCCAGAAACAAACCCATGCACCTATGGTAAATTAATCTACAACAAAGGAGGCAAGACTATACAATGGAGAAAAGACAGTCTCTTCAATAAGTCGTGCTGGGAAAACTGGACAGCTCCACATAAAAAAATGAAATTAGAACATTATTTAACAACATACACAAAAATAAACTTAAAATGGATTAAAGATCTAAATGTAAAACCAGATACTATAAAACTCTTAGAGGAAAACATAGGCAGAACACTCTTTGACATAAATCACAGCAATATCTTTTTCGATCTGTCTCCTAGAGCAACGGAATAAAAATAAAAATAAACAAATGGGACCTAATTAAACTTAAAAGCTTTTGCACAGCAAAGGAAACCATAAACAAAATGAAAAGACAACCCACAGAATGGGGGAAAATACTTGCTAACGATGCAACTGACAAGGGATTAATCTCCAAAATTTACAAACAGCTCATATGGCTCAATATCAAAAAGAGAAATAACCCAATCTAAAAATGGGCAGAAGGCCTAAATAGACATTTCTCCAAAGAAGACATACAGATGGCCAAGAGGTACATGAAAAGATGCTCAACATTGCTAATTAGTAGAGAAATGCAAATCAAAACTGCAATGAGATATCACTTCACACCCCTCAGAATGGCCATCATCAAAATGTCTACAAAGAATAAATGCTGGAGAGAGTGTGGAGAAAAGGGAACCCTCTTGCACTGCTGGTGGGAATGTAAATTGGTACAGCCACTATGGAGAGCAGTATGGAGTTTCCTTAAGAAACTAAAAATAGAGCTACCATATGATCCAGCAATCCCACTCCTGGGCATATATTGGGAGAAAAACATGGTTCAAAAGGATACATGCACCCCAATGTTCATTGCAGTGCTGTTTAAAATAGCCAGGACATGGAAGCAACCTAAATGTCCATCGACAGATGAATGGATAAAGAAGATGTGGTACATATATACAATGGAATACTACTCAGCCATTAAAAAGAATGAAATAATGCCATTTGCAGCAACATGGATGGATCTGGAGATTATCATACTAAGTGAAGTAAGTCAGACAGAGAAAGACAAATATCATATGATATCAATTATATGTGGAATCTAAAAAAAGTAATACAAGTGAACTTATTTACAAAACAGAAACAGAATCACAGACTAGAGAAGGAACTTATGGTTACTGGCGGGAAGGTTGGGGGAGGGATAGACTAAGAGTTTGGGATTGACATGTACACACTGTTATATTTAAAATAGATAACCAACAAGGACCTACTGTATAGCACAGGCAACTCTGTTCAATATTCTGTAATAACCTAAATAGGAAAAGAATTTGAAAAAGAATAGATACATGTGTATGGATAGGTATAACTAAATCACTTTGCTGTATACCTGAAACTAACACAACATTGTTAATCAACTATACTCCAATATAAACTAAAAATTAAGAAAAAAACAGTTTAGTGGGGTTGAATGTGGGAATACAAAAACTTGCTAAACGTGGTTCTTTTATACAGTGAGTGTTTATGTAGTCATTTTCTATGTGGTTTTGGCTTCACCTGTAGTTTGGGGTCTTTTGATGTTTGTATCTGGGCTTCTTTTATTCTTAAGTTTTCATTAACAATCCAGCAATGTCAGATATCAAGAGATTTACAATGCAGTTCATGCTCCTCTCTCAGTGTTACCACAACATCTCTGAACCTTCCAAAAGAAGTTCAATTCTGCTAAGCATTTCTTCTCCACTAAAATGAAGGGTATTGGGCTAGAGCAGAAGTTGGCAAACTCTGGCCCACAGGCCAAATCCAGCCCACTACCTTTTTCTGGTAGCCTCCAATTGAGAATGACTTCTATATATTAAAATGGTTTTCATTTAAAAACTGTTATTTTTAAATATTATGTAAATACCTACATAATATCCTCAATTTTGCCTCTTGGCTTGCAAAGCCTAAAACAGTGAGTATTTGGCTCTTTCAGAAAAAGTTCAACTCCTGGGCTACAGCAATGATTTTCAAACTATTTTCAGGAGCAGAACTTTTAAAAAAGAGAGAAAAAAATCTTATTCTAAACCCCTTTGCTTAAAACAAACAAATGTGTAATTAAATTGCATTAAGAATTTTTAAAAATCTTTAAATAATTGCTCTCTAAAAAATTCAAACAGGAACAATGGGGCTGCTTTGATGAAGATGATAGACTAAAAGAAGGAACAACAATTTTGACATTGAGGACTGCAGATGACAATTACAGTCTTAGAGGAGATTCAGCCTACAATGTATTCCTGCGTATTTTTTTTTTTGTTGGATGATTTCAAAAATAAAATCCTGTTTCAAGAAGATAAGTGGTTATAAATAGTAGCAATTTTTTAACCGCTCACCTTGCAATCTAAGGACACTCTGAAATTAAACTAATCCAAATTTTAAAAGAGAGGTAGAAAATTTTGATTTTACTTACAACATCAAAAAAATAAAAAGCTCTCATAATCAAAATATAGCAATCAGACAAGAAGCACCAACAATTTGGAAAAGGAGATAAAATTGTCTGTGTATTTTAACACTTTGGGTGCTTTCTTGTCATTGCATCGCTGACAACTGTGCTGAGGAGCTGGCACAGAGCAGATGAGTTTGCTGCTGCAGTTTGATGTGAGTGGACATAAGCAAGCTTGAATTTTAAAGAGTGTGGTGAAGGACAGCAGCCTTCTTGCTCCAGGGTTCCTCAACACAATGTTCAAATATGTGCACAAATATGACAGTTGAAGTTTTTTCTGAAGTTCAAGCAGAAACAAGGTGTCTTGAAATCACAAGGAGGTTAAAGTTAATGTAAATTGAAGTTACATTTTAAGATATTAGAAAGATATTATAAGGTATTATAAGATTAGAAAATAAACTGAAAATTGGATTGAGTAGAAATTACTCTTGAAAATCCCTTACTTGCTCATAAAGTAGATTATACTGGTCTTGGATATGTATCCACGTGTGGTATATTTTATGCCATTTAAGTTTGAGGACTGCTGAACTAGACTAAGAAAAAGAATACATTCAGATGTGTGGACATTGTGCCTTTAAGAAAACCGATCAAACACTTGCAGTGATTAAAGGGTGGGTGGAGAATGCTAAGATGCCCCTTGCTTTCAGTGTTTAACTGCTATTGACATACCTTAAGAGCTTTGCATGCTGTTGTGTGGATCAAATGAGTTAAACAAGATGAACACTCCAAGAATATGATCTGGAACACAGAAGGTACTTAATAAAGATGTTATATATTTTATTATGATTCTTTATACATTCTTTAAATACATATACATATATATATTTAAGCAAAGGATAAAATATTTCTTCATACATTTGCGTGTGTGTATATGTATGTGTGTGTATACAAGAAGCTGCAACAACAATTTGGAATAAGAAATAAAGCTGTCTATATTCTAACACTTTATGTGTTAAAACATACACAAACACAGACACACACGAATCTATAAAGAAAAATTTGATTGCTTGCTCTCGTCTGCCTGAGGTGGCATTTGATCTTTTTTCCACTGATCATCTAGCCCCCTATTCATTTATTCAACAATAATTTACTAAGTACCTTCTATGTGGCACTGTTCTAAGTGCTGGGGTTTCATCATTAAATAAAGCAGATCATGTTCCCTTGCCCTTGTCTTGGGGAGCTTACACACTAATTGGAGGTGGCAGACAGTAAAATGAAATGCAACATCAAATTGTATAGTATTTAAGATGGTGAGAAAATCTATGAAAACAAATCAGGCACTTTTGGATCTTAGATGTAGGTAGAGTGACTTAGGTCGAAATGATCCTGATCCTGTTTTGGTTTTCTTTGGGGAGCTGAACTGATTTGCTGAAAATTTTGATAAATCCTTAGTAGAGTCTCTTTCACTTACCCTTTCTTATGCTTTCTTATGCACGTGTTAAGTATATGTTACTACTATTGACATTCTTGACAATGTCCAAATTCAAGAACACCATGACAAGAAGATTTACGAAGAGCAAGGAGCAAGTTGAAAATAATGTCTCATTCCAGTATCTGTGTGTATATATGACTGAGACCACTCACTAGTTAAGTGATTTACTCCCTTATACAAACAATGAAGGGCTAATATAATTTGAATTTGTACAGAGTAAATTTACAAAATATTCCCTGTTGTGGACCATCAGGTATTTGGAAAATGGCTGAACTCTTAAATGATATTTATTCTTATATAATTAGTCATTTGAAGAACAATCTCTTTAAGATAATAATTTGTGTTTATCTTCTGTTTCTCCCTCTTTCTCCTGTTTCAAGGTGGTAGCCAAGCCATTTGTATTTCCTTGCTCCTGGAGTTCTTGCAGAGCTGGAGGTAAAATCATCTTGAGGACAGTAGCCATTCCTATCTTTTGTAAAAGTATTAGCTCATTTTGGCTGTCTCAGCAGATGAGGAGAGAAGGCAGAAAAGAGTAAGGCCTTTGAGGCCAAATAGTGAGAGATGTGACATTTCTAGAAACTGTAAAGGGGACCAAGATTTGTGGGTCCCCGTGGGCTCCCCCTAGGTAGCAGCCTCCAGGGAGCCTGGACCCTAGACACAGTGGTTTCAGCCTCTACAAGGACCTAGGGCACCCAGTGGAGGAGAAGCAGAGAGCCACTAGACCTGAAGGAACCATCCTTAGAGGAGTGATGGGTGTATCACCAGATACCACTGCAGATCCATAATTTCAGGGGGCATCCCGCAAACTTGATGTTGCACACAACCCTAGGATTTTAGACAACTGTGGGTGGGGTGCATATCCCAGCAATATCTTAGATTTAATTTCTTCCTATTCACTCCAAATGAAGGCCTGGAGATGGACTTAAGATGACTTAGAAAAATAATATGACATGGCGTGCGTATTGAGTATATAGATTAAGATTCATATCGTACATAGTCTACCCATCCCTAGGCAATAATGACCTTTAAAAATATTAAAAAATAAGTTTCTTTCCACAATGACACTTCTGTTTTACAAACAATGTTAAGGAAGTACTTGCTGTCGCTTCAAGTTCTTGTAACTTCTGAACTTAATTTATTAAACATGGTTCTTAGCAATCACATTTATTCAACTAAAGAATGTGAATAAAACTGACATCCACCCAAAAGAAACTTTCCTCTCTTTGATTTTATACCCTCAGGAAATAGCAAGTAAAAGTTAGGATGCATAGGACATTAGAGTAGTTTTTAAAGATTATCACCAAATACCGAAGGACTAAATCAGACTAGTGTCTAATTTCATTCACTTATGTACATTTAGTCTTTAAAAAATTGATACTTAGGTTTGATGCCATCCCATTTAGGTCTAGGTATGTGAATTTTGTACATTATTCCTCTAGTAGCAGTGCAGTTGGGCACATAATTTATCTTTAAAATATCCGATGACTTACACATTGTGTGAACTTGGGCAAGTTGTATCAGTCTTTGTTTCTGTTACCTGAAAAAATAAAGATAAAATCTACCTCACAGTATTTTTGTAAAGTTTTATGTGGTGTTTTTGTATACGTTTAGTATTCACAAGGCCTAATGTCAGTGTGCATTAATGGACATTTAATGGACTTTTTTTTTTTTTTGGCTGTTCAATATCCTTCTTTTAAGGGATCATCTAACCTCTCTTCTGCAGTAACCTTGTTCAGTCTTTACGGTTTGGGTAGGGCTACTATTGTCTGTAGCTGCCTTAAAATCCTTGACCACAATTCGTCTTTAGGCATGTGATCCAAACAAGGCTAATCATAGCCCTCCCTGGGATTACTGCCAGAGGTGGCAGGAAAAATGCTGTCACTCTCCATGATTTTTGGCTTCAAGGACCTTATGAGCCTACAGCTGCTGGTGACTGTCGTTCTAGTCATGTGGAGGTGGTCTGAGAATGAAGCCACAAGGATGGCGACAGATAGACCTTGTTCTTATTGATGTATCTGAATCCAGCAACACTTGGAAGCCCACTCCCAGATTTTTCAGCTATGTGAGGCATTTTATGCCACATCTCATAAGCAAGTTAATGATAAATTTCTGTCACTCATGACTAATAAAATTTTCACTAAAATATCATTAAGTATGCTTTGAAGTCAGACCACTTGTAATCAAACTCCAGCTCTTTCACTTGCCAGCTTTGTGACCTTGGACAAATTACTTTAATCCTTTGTGCCTCAGCTTCCTCCTGTGTAATTAGGGCGTAATAGTAACACCAACCTCCTTAAGCGGGAGTATTAATTGAGACTGTATTTCTGTTCAATGAATGTCAGTTTTATTCACTCTCTTTAGTTGAATAAATGTGATCACTAAGAACCACGTTTAATGAAAAAAGTTCAGAAGTTATAAAAACTTGAAACAACAAGTACCTCATTAACACTCTTTGTAAAACAGAAGTATCATTGGGGAAAAAAACTTATTTTTAAAATATTTTTAAAGGTCATTATTGCCTAAGGAAGGGTGGGCTATGTAAGGTATGAATCTTAATTTATATACTCAATACGCATGCCATGTCACGTTATTTTTTAAAGTCACCTTAAGTTCATCCCCAGGCCTCCATCTGGAGTGAATAGTAAGAAATTAAATCTGTATAGTACATTGTCTGGTCCATGACAAGTAATCAGTAAATGCAAGGTATTACTATCACATTAAATAGTGTGCATGATGAAAAAAAAATTATCTGGTTAAGAGGAAATGCATTTAAAAAACCAAATGATAGTAAAAAGTTGAAAAACAATACTGAAGCAAAGCAAAGGTAGAGAAAATAGAGCACATTGAAATTAAATGGAACTCAAAGATGAATAAATTCCTAGTAAAAAATAGGAACATTAAAAAAAAGTGAAGACATAAATTCTGTGTTCAATGACACCAGCAGCACAAAAATCCATGAATCAAAAGTTGCCAACCAGTGGCCCAGACATTCTATTTATTTTAATTTTTAAATGGAATCTTTGATTCTGGCACTAAAGCAAAAACTCTATGGATAGCATCAACAGTAGATATTCTAAACTGGCAGAATTTTTGTTAGCTATTTCAGTACCTTAGTTGTAAATTTTCCTTAATTTTTTGTTCTAAGAGTGGTGTTAACAGAATTACATAAAACTTGAATGTTAAGTTTCCAGTGTCCTGAGAATTTTAGACAAATATAGCAGACGTTTGTACAGACATGTTGTAACAGATATTTACTGGAATGCAGTTCCAGTCAGAGGCTTTTAATTAGAGGATGTGGCAAGTAAAATGATAACATATTAAGAAATATTCTATATCAAAAGAGGAAAATTGGGAGAGACCTTCATGAAGGCAGAGGAGTAAAACGTGGAGATCACCTTCCTCCCCACAAATACATCAGAAATACATCTACATGGGGAACAACTCCTACAGAACACCTACTGAACGCTGGCAGAAGATCTCAGACTTCCCAAAAGGCAAGAAACTCCCCATGTACCTGGGTAGGGCAAAAGAAAAAAAAAGAAAAAACAGAGACAAAAGAATAGGGATGGGACCTGCACCTCTGGGAGGGAGCTGTGAAGGAGGAAAAGTTTCCACACACTAGGAAGCCCCTTCATGGGTGGAGACTGCGGGTGGCAGAGGGGGGAAGCTTCGGAGCCACAGAGGAGAGCACAGCAACAGGGGTGCAGAGGGCAAAGCAGAGAGATTCCTGCACAGAGGATCGGTGCTGACCAGCACTCACCAGCCCGAGAGGCTTGTCTGCTCACCTGCCGGGGCGGGTGGATGCTGGGAACTGAGGCTCGGGCTTCGTAGGTCAGACCCCAGGGAGAGGACAGGAGTTGGCTGCGTGAACACAGCCTGAAGGGGGCTAGTGCACCACAGCTAGCCAGGAGGGAGTCCGGGAAAAAGTATGGAACTGCCTAAGAGGCAAGAGACCATTGTTTCGGGGTGCGCAAGGAGAGGGGATTCAGAGCACCGACTAAACGAGCTCCAGAGACAGATGTGAGCCACGGCTATCAGCGCGGACACCACAGATGGGCATGAAATGCTAAAGCTGCTGCTGTATCCATCAAGAAGCCTGTGTGCAAGCACAGGTTACTATCCACACCTCCCCTCCCGGGAGCCTGCGCAGCCCGCCACTGCTAGGGTCCCGTGATCCAGGGACAACTTCCCCAGGAGAACACATGGCGTGGCTCAGGCTGTTGCAATGTCACACTGGCCTCTGCCACTGCAGGCTCGCCCTGCATTCCATACCCCTCCCTCCCCCAGACCTGAGTGAGCCAGAGCCCCCTAATCACCTGCTACTTTAACCCCATCCTGCCTGAGCCAAGAACAGACATGCTCAGGTGACCTACATGCAGAGGCGGGGCAAAATCCAAAGCTGAACCCCAGGAACAGTGTGAACAAAGAAGAGAAAGGCAAATTTTTCCCAGAAGCCTCAGGAGCAGTGGATTAAATCTCCACAATCAACTTGATGTACCCTGCAACACTGGAATACCTGAATAGACAACGAATCATCCCCAAATTGAGGCGGTGTACTTTGGGAGCAACTGTAGACTTGGGGTTTGCTTTCTGCATCTCATTTGTTTCTGGTTTTATGTTTCTCTTAGTTTAGTATTTAGAGTTTATTATCATTGGTAGACTTGTTTATTGAGTTAGTTACTCTCTTCCTTTTTTTTAATATATAGATATATATATTTTTTTCCTTTTTCTCTTTTTGTGAGTGTGTATGTTTATGCTCCTTTGTGTGATTTTGTCTGTATAGTTTTTCTTTTACCATTTGTCCTAGGGGTCTGTCTGTCCATTTTTTGTTTTGTTTTGTTTTGTTTTTTAGTATAGTTTTTAGCACTTGTTATCATTGGTGGATTTGTTTTTTGGTTTGGTTGCTCTCTTCTTTCTTGCTTTCTTTTTTTTATTACTTTTTAATTTTTAATAATTAAAATTTTTTTTATTTTAATAACTTTATTTCTTTTATTTCTTTTCTTCTTTCTTTCTATCTTTTTTCCTCCCTTTTCTTCTGAGCTGTGTGGCTGACAAGGTTATTGTGCTCCGGCCGGGTGTCAGGCCTCTGCCTCTGAGGTGGGAGAGCCGAGTTCAAGACATTGGTCCACCAGAGACCTCCCAGCTCCACATAATATCAAATGACGAAAGCTCTCCCAGAGATCTCCAAAGCTCTCCAAGAGATCTCCATCTCAATGCTAAGACCCAGCTCCACTCAACGACCAGCAAGCTGCAGTGCTGGACACCCTATGCCAAACAACTAGCAAGACAGGAACACAACCCCACCCATTAGCAGAGAGGCTGCCTAAAATCATAATAAGGTCACAGACACACCAAAACACACCACCGGATGAGGTTCTGCCCACCAGAAAGACAAGATCCAGCCTCATCCACCAGAACACAGGTACTAGTCCCCTCCACCAGGAAGCCTATACACAACCCACTGAACCAAACTTAGCCACTGGGGGCAGACAACAAAAACAATGGGAACTACGAACCTGCAGCCTGAAAAAAGGAGACCCCAAACACAGCAAGTTAAGCAAAATGAGAAGACGAAGAAACACACAACAGATGAAGGAGCAGGGAAAAAACCCACCAGACCAAACAAATGAAGAGGCAATAGGCAGTCTACCTGAACAAGAATTCAGAGTAATGATAGTAAAGATGATCCAAAATCTTGGAAATAGAATGGAGAAAATACAAGAAACGTTTAACAAAGACCTAGAAGAACTAAAGAGCAAACACACAATGATGAACAACACAATAAATGAAATTAAAAATTCTCTAGAAGGAATCAATAGCAAAATAACTGAGGCAGAAGATTGGATAAGTGACCAGGAAGATAAAACAGTGGAAATAACTACCACAGAGCAGAATAAACAAAAAAGAATGAAAAGAATTCAGAACAGTCTCAGAGACCTCTGGGACAACATTAAACGCACCAACATTCGAATTACAGGGGTCCCAGAAGAAGAAGAGAGAATGAAAGGGACTGAGAAAATATTTGAAGAGATTATAGTTGAAAACTTCCCTAATATGGGAAAGGAAATAGTCAAGTCCAGGAAGCGCAGAGAGTCCCATACAAGATAAATCCAAGGAGAAACATGCCGAGACACATATTAATCAAACTATCAAAAATTAAATACAAAGAAAAAATATTAAAAGCAGCAAAGGAAAAACAACAAATAACATACAAGGGAATCCCCATAAGGTTAACAGCTGCTCTTTCAGCAGAAACTCTGCAAGCCACAAGGGAGTGGCAGGATATATTTAAAGTGATGAAAGGGAAAAACCTACAACCAAGATTACTCTACCAAGCAAGGATCTCATTTTGATTCCATGGAAAAATTAAAATCTCTACAGAGAGGGAAAAGCTAAAAGAATTCAGCACCACCAAACCGGCTTTACAACAAACGCTAAAGGAACTTCTCTAGGCAGGAAACACAAGAGAAGGAAAAGACCTACAATAACAAACCCAAAACAATTAAGAAAATGGTAATAGGAACATATATATCGATAATTACCTTAAATGTAAATCAATTAAATGCTCCAACCAAAAGACATAGACTGGCTGAATGGATACAAAAACAAGACCCATATATATGCTGTCTACAAAAGACCCACTTCAGACCTAGGGACACATACAGACTGAAAGTGAGGGGATAGAAAAAGATATTCCATGCAAATGGAAATCAAAAGAAAACTGGAGTAGCAATTCTCATATCAGACAAAATAGACTTTAAAATAAAGACTATTACAAGAGACAAAGAAGGACCCACATAATGGTCAAGGGATCAATCCAAGAAGAAGATATAACAATTGTAAATATTTATGCACCCAACATAAGAGCACCTCAATACATAAGGCAAATGCTAACAGCCATAAAAGGAGAAATCGACAGTAACACAATAATAGTAGGGAACTTTAACACCCCACTTTCACCAATGGACAGATCATCCAAAATGAAAATAAATAAGGAAACACTACCTTTAAATGATACATTAAACAAATGGACTTAATTGATATTTATAGGACAGTCCATCCAAACACAACAGAATACAGTTTCTTCTCAAGTGCTCATGGAACATTTTCCAGGGTAGAGCATATCTTGGGTCACAAATCAAGCCTTGGTAAATTTAAGAAAATTGAGATCATATCAAGTATCTTTTCTGACCGCAATGCTATGAGACTAGATATCAATTTTAGGAAAAAATCTGTGAAAAATACAAACACATGGAGGTTAAACAATACACTACTTAATAACCAAGAGATCAATGAGGAAATCAAAGAGGAAATCAAAAAATACCTAGAAACAAATGACAATGAAAACACAACAACCCAACGCCTATGGGATGCAGCAAAAGCAGTTCTAAGAGGGAAGTTTATAGCAATACAATCCTACCTCAAGACACAAGAAACATCTCAAATAAACAACCTAACCTTACACCTAAAGCAATTAGAGAAAGAAGAACAAAAAATCCCAAATTTAGCAGAAGGAAAGAAATCATAAAGATCAGATCAGAAATAAATGAAAAAGAAATAAAGGAAACAATAGCAAAAATCAATGAAACTAAAAGCTGGTTCTTTGAGAAGATAAACAAAATGGAAAAAAAATTAGCCAGACTCATCAAGAAAAAAAGGGAGAAGACTCAGATCAATAGAATGAGAAATGAAAAAGGAGAGGTAACAACCGACACTGCAGAAATACAAAAGATTATGAGAGATTACTGCAAGCAATGATATGCCAATAAAATGGACAACCATGAAGAAATGGACAAACTCTTAGAAAAGCACAACTTTCTGGGACTGAACCAGGAAGAAATAGAAAATATAAACAAACCAATCACACACACTGAAATTGAGACTGTGATTAAAAATTTCCAACAAACAAAAGCCCAGGACCAGATGGCTTCACAGGAGAATTCTATCAAACATTTAGAGAGGAGCTAACACAAATCCTCCTCAAACTCTTCCAAAATATAGCAGAGGGAGGAACACTCCCAAACTCATTCTACGAGGCCACCATCACCCTGATACCAAAAGCAGACAAAGATGTCACAAAGAAAGGCCAATATCACTGATGAACATAGATGCAAAAATCCTCAACAAAATACTAGCAAACAGAATCCAACAGCACATTAAAAGGAGCATACACCATGAACAAATGGGGTTTATTCCAGGAATGCAAGGATTCTTCAATATACACAAATCAATCAATGTGATACACCATATTAACAAATTGAAGGAGAAAAACCAGATGATCTTCTCAATAGATGCAGAACAAGCTTTCAACAAAATTCAACATCCATGTATGATGAAAACCCTCCAGAAAATAGGCATAGAGGGAACTTACCTCAACATATTAAAGGCCATATATGGCAAACCCACAGCCAACATCATTCTCAATGGTGAAAAACTGAAACCATTTCCTCTAAGATCAGGAACAAGACAAGGTTGTCCACCTTCACCAATATTGTTCAACATAGTTTTGGGAATTTTTGCCACAGGAATCGGAGAATAAAAAGAAATTAAAGGAATCCAAATCGGAAAAGAAGAAGTAAAGCTGTCATTGTTTGCAGATGACATGGTACTATACATAGAGAATCCTAAAGATGCTACCAGAAAACTACCATACCTAATCAATGAATCTGGTAAAGTAACAGGATACAAAATTAATGCACAGAAATCTCTTCCATTTCTTCACACTAATGATGAAAAATCTGAAAGAGAAATTAAGGAAACACTCCCATTTACCACTGAAACAAAAAGAATCAAATACCTAGGAATAAACCTGCCAAAGGAGACAAAAGACCTGTATGCAGAAAACTGTAAGACACTGATGAAAGAAATTAAAGATGATACAAACAGATAGAGAGATATACCATGTTCTTAGATTGCAAGAATCAACATTGTGAAAATGACTCTACTACCCAAAGCAATCTACAGAGTCAATGCAATCTTTATTAAACTACCACTGGCATTTTTCACAGAACTAGAACAAAAAATTTCACAATTTGTATGGAAACACAAAAGACCCCGAATAGCCAAAGCAATCTTGAGAACGAAAAATGGAGCTGGAGGAATCAGGCTCCCTGACTTCAGACTATACTACAAATCTACAGTAATCAAGACAGTATGGTACTGGCACAAAAACAGAAATATAGATCAGTGGAACAGGATAGAAAGCCTGGAGATAAACCCACACACATATGGTCACCTTATCTTTGATAAAGAAGGCAAGAATATACAGTGGAGAAAAGACAGCCTCTTCAATAAGTGGTGCTGGGAAAACTGGACAGCTACATGTAAAAGAATGAAATTAGAACACTCCCTAACACCATACACAAAAATAAACTCAAAATGGATTCAAGACCTAAATGTAAGACCAGACACTATAAAACTCTTACAGGAAAACATAGACTGAACACTCTTTGACATAAATCACAGCAACATCTTTTTCGACCCACTCCTAGAGTAAAGAAAATTTTTAAAAAAACAAAAAACAAATGTGACCTAATGAAATTTAAAAGCTTTTGCACAGCAAAGGAAACCATAAACAAGAGGAAAAGACAACCTTCAGAATGGGACAAATTATTTGCAAATGAAGCAACTGACAAAGGATTAATTTCCAAAATTTACAAGCAGCTCATTCAGCTCAATATCAAAAAAACAAACAACCCAATCCAAACATGGGCAGAAGACCTAAATAGACATTTCTCCAAAGAAGATATACAGATTGCCAACAAACACATGAAAGAACACTCAACATCACTAATCATTAGAGAAATGCAAATCAAAACTACAATGAGGTATCACCTCACACCAGTCAGAATGGCCATCATGAAAAAATCTACAAACGGTAAATCCTGGAGAGGGTGTGGAGAAAAGGGAACCCTCTTGCATTGTTGGTGGGAATGTAAATTGATACAGCTACTATGGAAAACAGTATGGAGGTTCCTTAAAAAACTACAAATAGAACTACCATATGACCCAGCAATCCCACTACTGGGTATATAAGCAGAGAAAACCATAATTCAAAAAAAGTCATGTACCACAGTGTTCACTGTAGCTCTATTTACAATAGCCAGGACATGGAAGCAACCTAACTGTCCATTGACAGATGAATGGATAAAGAAGTTGTGGCACATATATACAATGGAATATTACTCAGCCATAAAAAGAAACGAAATTGAGGTTTTTGTAATGAGGTGGATGGACCTAGAGTCTGTCATACAGAGTGAAGTAAGTCAGAAAGAGAAAAACAAATACCATATTCTAACACATATATATGGAATATAAAAAAAAAAAGTTCAGACAAACCTGGGTCAGGACAAGAATTAAGATGCAGATGTAGAGAATGGACTTGAGGACACGGGGAGGGCTAAGGGTAGGTTGGGACAATGTGAGAGAGTGACATGGACTTATATACACTACCAAATGTAAATAGATAGCTAGTGGGAAGCAGCCACATAGCACAAGGAGATCAGCTCAGTGTTTTGCGACCACCTAGAGGGGTGGGATAGGGAGGGTGGGAGGGAGATGCAAGAGGGAGGAGATATGGGGATATATGTATATGTATAGTTGATTCACTTTGTTATAAAGCAGAAACTAACACACCATTGTAAAGCAATTATATTCCAATAAAGATGTTAAAAAAAGAGGAAAATTATATGGCAGCAAGTATTATATTAGAATGATAATTTGTGTTAAAATTTTGTTGTTTCTTTTTAAGTATAGCTAGTCAATTCTTAGGCTTAAGTCAAAATTTAAGAATCCAAACTGGATGAAAAATAATACAGTGTAAAATAGTAGAGCAAATCATGAAGATTTCTGACTATAACATAGATGTTTTTTAATTGCTGATAACATAAATGTATCCAGTATTCCATAAATATTGGACTTCTACAAATCTTAAGATACTTTTTATTATTTTTTTCTCTAAAATGAATCTAGTAAGAATGCTCTGGAATGGAAGGATAGCAAAAATCATAAAAGACTGCTAATTGCCTAGAAGAGAACATAGGCAAAACATTCTCTGACATAAATTGTACCAATGTTTTCTTAGGTCAGTCTCCCAAGTCAATAGAAATAAAAACAAAAATAAACAAATGGGACCTAATCAAACTTACAAGCTTTTGCACAGCAAAGGAAACCATAAACAAAATGAAAAGATAACCTACAGAATCAGAGAAATATTTGCAAATGATGCGACCAACAAGGGCTTAATTTCCAAAACATACAAGAATCTCATACAACTGAATAACCAAAAAGCAAACCACTGAATCCAAAAATGGGCAGAAGATCTTAATCAACATTTCTCCAAAGAAGACATACAGATGGCCTATAGGGACATGAAAATATGCTCAACATCACTAATTATTAGAGGAATGTAAATCAAAAGTAAAATGAGGTACCATCTTACACCAGTCAGAATGGCCATCATTAAAAAGTCTACAAATAACAAATGCTGGAGATGGCATGGAGAAAAAAGAACCTCCTACACTGTTGGTGGAATGTATATTGGTGCAGCCACTATGGAGAACAGTATGGAGGTTTCTTGAAAAAGTAAAAGTAGAGTTACCATATGATTCTACAATCCCACTCCTGGGCATATATCTGGAAAAAAACTGTAATTCAAAAAGATACGTGCACCCCAATGTTCACAGCAGCACTATTTACAATAGCCAAGACATGGAAGCAACCTAAGTGTCCATCAACAGAAGAATGGATATCTTTTGTTTTAAACAGTGTCTTTCAATTTAAAAAATGTCTACTGCATTATATTCTCTCAGTCCAAAGTTAAACTTCCTACAGGAAGTTTCTCCCTTTCACTTTCCTCTTAAAACTGAAATCAGGGTATAGGGGATACTTTGCAGTGCTTAAGGCATGTGGCAGTTTTCCCCAATCTTGTGTGGTCCTTGTATCAACCTTTGCCATGGGGAGCCTAAAGGTGCGTTCGATCTTTCTACTCAACTCTCCGCCAATCTTGCTCCTCCCTTTCTTGGTGGAGAGGGGTCAGCCTGTGTGTTGTCTACCAGGGCTCCAGACAGAGTACAAGGTGAAAGCTATTCTGTTTTCTACTTTCTCCAGAACATGTTTAATGTAAATCCCCCATAATTCCTGGGGCACTAGCCTAGAAAAGTGGAGGGCAGGACACAGGACATAGGCCTCTTCTTCCATGATGTCTGTGGTTTTCTCCTTCTCCCAATCCAAGGTCAATCAGGGCATGCTCTCTCCCTCCCTCTCTCTCTCTCTGTGTGACAAGGACTGCCCTTACTTTATGCTGATTCTCTTCTATTCTTGGCTTATGATAAAATTCTATGATACAATCAACAAAGCTTCGCCCCAGATATGTTATTGAAATCCTTTTCTCAACAACCTGCTTTCAAGCCTATTTTTATGTTATTGACTCGAATATCCAATTCTGGACAACAAGTGCTATATGTTGACTCCATGTTCCTTTTGGCACCCTTCCTGTAACAGTCAATGTGTCCTAAAGAAAAATAATGCCTGTGGAAGAATGTCAGGAGAGGAGTCACATGAAAGGAATTTTTAAAAGGATAAAAACACACTAATGTATATTTCAAAATCTATTATTTACATTTCAATTAAGACAAGCTGACACTTCCTTTACTCAGAAGTAGTAAAAGGTCACACATGCATTGTTATGATCAATGACAACATCAAGTGAAATATGTTTAGATATAGGAAATGTTTACAGACGGATAGGGAAGATAATGTCGATTGTAATACAGATTTAACTGTGTGAGAATAGAAAGATAGGAAAGCAAATATATTTGGAGAATGTATGAGAGATGTTATAGCAACCTGAAGATCTTGGAAATGTAACTCTCTCTTTACACCATAGAAAATGTTAGACAAAATATACTTAATTATAATCCATTTTAAAATATTAAATTAAACATATGTAACAATCAAATCCAAAAATGGTATTTTGCTTGGTAAGCAAACCCAACGAAAACACTCAAATGTGGCGTATGTCACTTGCAAAATTGAAAAAGTATACCAAACATTTGAAATAAGTGGTATAAAATGGAGCAACTTGCCTTTCCCCTTTGAGGGAATTCTCCGCATGCACTATCTCCTCCTCCTTCTCTTTAGAATTTTATAAAATTTTGTGTGAGAGTTGTTTTTAAGTAATACAATAGGAAGTTGGAACCATGACTGAATTTGAAGATTAATTAACATAATGGAGAAAGTGTGTGTGACTGTTTTCCAGAGATGGATACAATGGCTATTGGCACTTCTTATCTGGGGGAAAAAGAAAAACATTTCCATTTGTATGAAGAGTAGTCGCATTGTATTGGGTAGAAATATGGAATTTCAGTTTTCATCTATTTTATATGAATGTTAAGTAGCCAAAGGTAGATTTGATAATTATTAAGCTATTCTGTCTCAGCTCCAAACGCATTCTTCCATATTCATTTTGAGATATTAGGGCTGAAACTCTACAAATCATATTGCAGCTTTGGGCTAGCGCCCTGTTGTCACAGCTAATATCTGACACTAGAGAGAGAGAGACTCAAGGCTGTAAGAGGGAAGAGAAACTTGTTCCATTCTGTTTGCCTTGTGTTTACTTCCCGTTTGCTTCCTGCTCCTCTGTGTATCTTCATATCAATGGCTTTAAAAAATATTTCCAACAAAGGAAGCTGGGCTACCTTTCTGTAGCAGTTGAATCCATTTTTTATTTTTTCCCAATACTTTCAGAATCAGCCACATTATACTGCCTTCGGAGACCCACAGACTAGCAAAAAAAAAAAAAAAAAAAAAATAGTGTTTTCTTCAGAGATCTGGGTTTCAGCTCCATGGGGCCGCTCCTTCAAGTTTCTTATTTTTATTAGTCTCCATCTCTTCACTTTGTTTTCCAGAGGTGATAGCTGTTTCCTGCCATTTCTAACCTTGTGATAACATAGTGTTCTTTTTTGCCTTTTTAATTAACTAGATAAAAATTACTTACATTAAATTGTCTCTTTTAAAATATAAATCCTCTCTTTTAAAATGCCAGACTGATATAAGTGGTAAATTTTTGTGACTGTTCTATGTGTTGACAAATATTTGCTATATTTTGGGGGTGTGATATTCTGTATAATAATATATTCCAGTTATTTCCTAAAGACTTGACATGTATTAATTCATTTAACTAATAAAAAAAAAAGAAAGAAAGAAAAAAAAGAAAGTAAGCACTCCTGGGCATATACCTGGAGAAAACCATAATTCCAAAAGATACATGCACCCCAACTTTCATTGCAGCACTATTTACAATAGCCAGGACATGGAAGCAACCTAAATGTCCATCAACAGAGGAATGGATAAAGAAGATGTGGTACATATACACAATGGAATATTACTCAGCCATAAGAAGGAACGAAATTGTACCACTTGCAGAGACGTGGATGGACCTAGAGACTGTCATACAGAGTGAAGTAAGTCAGAAAAAGAAAAACAAGTATCTTATATTAACGCATACATGTGGAATCTAGAAAAATGGTACAGATGAACCCATTTGCAAAGCAGAAATAGAGACACAGATGTAGAGAACAAACGTATGGACACCAAGGGGGGAAAGTGGCGGTGGGGGGTTATGGTGGTCTGATGAATTGGGAGATTGGGATTGACATATATACACTAATATGTATTAAATAGATAACTAATGAGAACCTATGGTACAGCACAGGGAGCTCTACTCAGTCCTCTGTGGTGACCTAAATGGGAAGGAAATCCAAAAAGGAGGGGGCATATGTATACGTATAGCTGATTCGCTTTGCTGTACAGCAGAAACTAACACAACATTATAAAGCAACTATACTCCAATTAAAAAAAAAAAAGTTAGAAAGAAAACCCTGGGTAGGTAGGAGATAATATTGATAATATAATTCCCATTTACAGGCCAGAAAACTGAGACATTAAAAAAAAAAACAAAGTAACTCACTCAAGATCACATAGCCATTAAGTGTTAGAGCTGAGATTTCAAACTTGAGACCTGTCAGAATACTGCTCTTAGCTGTCACAGGTGTGATATGTGTATTAGATTCAAGGTCATAACAATTAGAGTTAAGCGCGGGAAATAGAGAGCCATCTAGATATTTCAAGCAGCAAAGGATTTGCTATGGGGGATTAGGTTTCTACAAACCCACTGGATGAACTAGAGGGCCAGAGGCTGTTACCAAACTTTTTAATTAAAAGTCATGCCCTGATACAATAATCCAGATTCCAGGAAACTATTACTGCCATTCATAATTCTGGAAACTGCTGCTGTCACTCCATTATGATTTTTTAAAAAATTTTTATTGGAGTATAGTTGATTTACAATGTTGTGTTAGTTTTGGGTGTACAGTAAAGTGAATCAGTTATACATATAGCCACTCTTTTTAAGGATTCTTTTCCCATACAGGTTATTACAGAGTATTGAGTAGAGTTCCCTGTGCTATACAGTAGGTCCTTATTAATTATCTATTTTATATAGCTCCATCATTATTGTTGAAACGCAGCTACTCTGAAACAGGTACTTTACAATGGGACACCAATTCTTTTCATGCCTCACCCTTTGCAGTTTGTGTTGTTTTTTAGACCCACAACTAACATCAAATCCCCACATGCTCCAGGTATTGTAGGCTTAATAATGGTCCCAAAGATGCTCACATCCTGTCAAAAGATAAACTGAAGCACATTAAAATTTTCAAGTTTATTTGAACAACATCAATTCGAATTGGGCAGTGCCAAACCGAAAGTGGCTAGGAACGCTCTCAGGACTGGAGCTGGGGAAAGGCTTTTATAGAGCAGCCTCAGAAGCAAAGCAAGGAAATTATTTGATTGGCTATAGTTTAAGTGGTTGCCTTGTTTGGGAAAGCCTAGTTGGCTCTTTGTGATTGGGAGTTCTTAAATTTTGTTTTCTGGGATATGAGAGCACTTACAGGAATTGACCCTGGCTTAGGTTTCAGTGTGCTTATGTAAGCTACCAAGACATTAGAGGCACCTCAGCCTAATGGCCTTGAAGGCAAGCAGAAATTTCCACCCCAAAATCTGTCTCTTTAACATAAGGATTATTTTAGGCTGATTATTTTTAGGAAATAGCAGATGTGGGAGAATTCTGAAAACTGAGTAGAAATTACCCTTTTGTAAGAGACATTTACATTTATAAGGGAAATCTCCATTTGTAAGGGTATCTCCCTTTCTGTACCAGGAAAAGAAGGATGACTAAATCTCTAGCAACTCTTATCAGTGGAGAAGGCGAGGATGTGAATCTGCATAACTTTACCCTTGTTTACTGTGCTTTTCTTGGTAACCTCTTATCTGGCCTCCCCTACACAATATCTTCTTTAGTCCTTAGTTGGAGATGGTATTTCAGGTGGTGACTTGGGCCGTTTGGGGGTGTTACTTTACTTAGTTTTCCTGGGTCTCTCCCGTGTATACAGGAGCTATACATGTTATTGAACTTCTGTTTGTTTTTCTCCTATTAATCTGCCTTCTGTTACAGGGGGGTCTAAGCAAAGAACCTAGAAGGGTGGAAGGAAAGTTATTGTTCTTCCCCTACAGCCTCCTTGTTGAATTACTTTAATAATTCTAATCCCTGGGATGTGTGAATATATTACCGTATATGGCAAAGGGACTTTACAGATATGATTAAATTAAGGATCTAGAGATGGAGAGATTATCCTGAGTTAGCTGAGCAAGCTCAGTGAAATCACAAAGATCCACATAAGAGGGAAGCAGAAGGGTCAGGTTCAGAGAGACTGAAAGATGCCACACTGCTGGCTTTCAAGGTGGAAGATGAGGGTAAGAGCCAAGGCACGCAGGAGGTCTCCAGAAGCTAGAAAAGGCAAAGGAACAAATTCTCCCCCAGAGCCTCCTGAAGGAACACAGCCTTGCTGACCATTTTAGCATTTCTGATATCCAGTACTCTAACAGAATAAATTTGTGTGATTGAAAGCACTAAATCCTTGGTAATTTTTTAACAGGAGCCCTAGGAAACGAATATACTAGGAAACAAGCTCAAAGTCTCACCCAAGAGGAGACAGCTTACACTCTAAAGGAAAGGCAAGATTTTGCTAACTTATATAGAGACATCTAGGGAATGTGTGTGGAATGGCCAAACTAATGACATGTTCCTTCTTCTCTGATCTAGCACTTTTAAAATCCATCCCCCCACACTGGCTTCAGAGGAGGTCAGTACCAGGTCTTTAAGCAAGGCAGAGCCAGCTCATCAGAAGGAAGAGGAGAGGCAGCTTCCACTGGCAAAAGGAGCTGTGTGATATTTGTGGGTTCAGAACTCACCGATTCATCCCACTCCAGCCTCACCCTACATTCCAGTCCTCAGGGGGCCACTGCTTCTCAATCAACCGCCACACTTTTACGTAAGAGTCCTAAAGAGCCTGGGTACTTCTATGATGGCAGGATCAGACAAGTGACTGCAGGATCAGATTCTGATTTGGGGCTTATTTTGCTACCATCCGGCCACATTCTCACTTGTCACTGGACCTGTATCTCCACCCTCCCTCAAGCCTGCTCTGCCTTCCCTGTACCACCAGTTCCCTCCCATCCATCATGTAGACTCTATTCTCAGCTTAACAAAATTTTACCTAACTTTTCAAATCCAAGATTTTCTTTTTGAGTTTTCTTCATTTTTCTCTTTAGAGCGATCTATACTTCTGAGTACACATTATACTGAATGTCCATTAAGTTATTGTAGTATTTGATCTTATAAGAACATATTGCTACTCACTATCCCATTTTAAGTAGACTTAATTATTCAATTGTGCCTACCAGTACTTCATGAAGGGTAAGAAGTCGATAACTCAGGGTTGAATGAATAATATTAACATAATAGATAGAGGTAAGTAGTTTCTGTCATTTCCTAAAGAAAGAGATATCTTTAGGTTTTTCTAAATTTCAAAAGTTGGATTGATCGAAGTTACAAGCTTTTGGCTTTCCATGGCATTTTGATTTTCTTTATAGATTACCTTGCTTTACATGAAGCTTTAAATATGTTTTCTAATATGTAAGTTTAAAAATGGAAACAATCCATTTGAAAAAAGCGATAGTGAGCAATTGAGAATTTGCTGACAATTGTATAGGTGAGATGGAGGAAAGGATTTAAATCAAAATCACTAATGAATAATATGGTAAATTCTTATTAGATATGTCTGGTCTTGGGAGAATCTTTCTTTAGCCACGCTAATCATCTTCATGACCCTTGGTGAAACACTGAGCATCCCTGTACTCCCGTCCCACTGCATTTTATTTTGCAGAGCTGCTTCCTCTTTCACCTGTGAACCTGGGAACTAACCTGAGATGCTACTGTTCCCCTTAAAAAGCTTATCAAAATATCTTACTCAGTGAAGCTGTTATCCCTACACTTGAATTGTTTCCCTAGTTACTAAAAAAATAGAAACATATTAAAACTTACATCAGCAGAGATGGCTTTGTCTAGGTTTATATGCATAGGTGGTTATATCTATATACTAGCTGATGTCTCCTGGTATAAAATTTTATGGCACTGAAACATTGACCTTCTACAATGCACCATAATTGCCTTTTGAGATAATAAAGAGAAAAATTAATATTTCTTAATTCTCTTTAATATTTACAACAATCTCTTTTTCCCTAACTCTTTCCAAACGCTTGATTCTCTTCATTCCCTAGCAAAATGAATCTATTTCCATTAATTTTTCTGGATTTCTAATTACTTTGTGGTTTTATACACAGCCCTAGATATTTTAAGAATTTGCATCAAAAGAGTATTGAGAAATTATCCAATTCAGAGTAGTTATTTCTGCAATCCATGGGGTGCATCTTCCTTCATCTCCTGAATCTTCACATTTCCTCCACTTCGTTAACTTGGTGTGCCACATCAACTCTGGTTCCTGTTAACTTCCATTTTTTTCTTTCAATTAATGACAAGGAGCAGTAGGTGGTGAAATGCTGGGAAAACACACACGGTGTATGCACCACACTCCTCTAACACAGCAATGCACAGTGGAAAGTGAGAACTAAGTGAATCGAGCCAATGTATTGATAGAAAACAAAACAGGTACTGAACAAATGCAGATTCGTGGTTGACAAGAGGTGCATGTTTGTGCACTAAAGAAAATGAAAAGCATCTAGGAATATACCTACCTAAGGAGACAAAAGACCTGTATTTATACAGAAAATTATAAGACACTGATGAAAGAAATTAAAGATGATACAAATAGATGGAGAGATATACCATGTTCTTGGATTGGAAGAATCAACACTGTGAAAATGACTCTACTACCCAAAGCAATCTACAGATTCAATGCAATCCCTATCAAACTACCACAGGCATTTTTCACAGGACTAGAACAAAAAATTTCACAATTTGCATGGAAACACAAAAAAACCCCAATAGCCAAAGCAATCTTGAGAAAGAAAAACAGAGCTGGAGGAATCAGGCTCCCTGACTTCAGACTATACTACAAAGCTACAGTAATCAAGACAGTTTGGTACTGGCACAAAAACAGAAATATAGATCAATGGAACAGGATAGAAAGCCCAGAGATAAACCCATGCACACGTGGTCACCTTATCTTTGATAAAGGAGTCAAGAATATACAATGGAGAAAAGAGAGCCTCTTCAATAAGTGGTGCTGGGAAAACTGGACAGCTACATGTAAAAGAATGAAATTAGAACACTCCCTAACACCATACACAAAAATAAACTCAAAATGGATTAAAGACCTAAATGTAAGGCCAGACACCATCAAACTCTTAGAGGAAAACATAGGCAGAACACTCTATGACATAAATCACAGCAAGATCCTTTTTGACCCAGCTCCTAGAGAAATGGAAATAAAAACACAAATAAACAAATGGGACCTAATGAAACTTAAAAGCTTTTGCACAGCAAAGGAAACCATAAACAAGACCAAAAGACAACCCTCAGAATGGGAGTAAATATTTGCAAATGAAGCAACTGACAAAAGATTAATCTCCAAAACATACAAGCAACTCATGCAGCTCAATATCAAAAAAACAAACAACCCAATCCAAAAATGGGCAGAAGACTAAATAGACATTTCTCCAAAGAAGATATACAGATTGCCAACAAAGACATGAAAGAATGCTCAACATCATTAATCATTAGAGAAATGCAAATCAAAACTACAATGAGATATCATCTCACACTGGTCAAAATGGCCATCATCTAAAAATTTACAAACAATAAATGCTGGAGAGGCTGTGGAGAAAAGGGAACCCTCTTGCACTGTTGATGGGAATGTAAATTGATACAGACACTATGGAGAACAGTATGGAGGTTCCTTAAAAAACTACAAATAGAACTACCATACAACCCAGCAATCCCACTACTGGGCATATACCCTGAGAAAACCATAATTCAACAAGAGTCATGTACCAAAATGTTCATTGTAGCTCTATTTACAATAGCCAGGACATGGAAGCAACCTAAGTGTCCTTTGACAGATGAATGGATAAAGAAGATGTGGCACATGTATACAGTGGAATATTACTCAGCCATAAAAAGGAATGAAACTGAGTTATTTGTAGTGAGGTGGATGGACCTAGAGACTTTCATACAGAGTGAAGTAAGTCAGAAAGAGGAAAACAAATACCATATGCTAACACATATATATGGAAACTAAAGAAAAAAAAAAAGAAAAAAGAAATGGTCAGAAGAACCTAGGGGCAAGACGGGAATAAAGATGCAGACCTACTAGAGAATGGACTTGAGGATATGGGGAAGGGGAAGGGTAAGCTGGGACAAAGTGAGAGAGTGGCATGGACATATATACACTACCAAACGTAAAATAGATAACTAGTGGGAAGCAGCTGCATAGCACAGGGAGATCAGCTCGGTGCTTTGTGACCACCTAGGGGGGTGGGATTGGGAGGGTGGGAGGAAGGGAGACGCAAGAGGGAAGAGATATGGGGACATATGTATATGTATAAGTGATTCACTTTGTTATAAGGCAGAAACTAACACACCCTTGTAAAGCAATTATTTTCCAATAAAGATGTTAAAAAAATAAAGGTGGCTTCAAAAAAAATAATAAAATAAAATTAAAAAAAAGAAAAGGAAAAGCAAGCACCTGAGAGAATAAAAATAATAAATGCAAGAAGTCAGAAGGACTAATATCTCTCCCTTGAATGGCTCTTACAGCAACAATTATTTTAAAATAATATCTCCTAAATGTCTGTGCTGTATTTGCATTAAACAGAGTCATGACTATGAGTTATATGATTTTCAAATCTATGATACTACCTCCAGAAACTTTGGGTAACTTTACATACCTATTACATTTCTCAAAGAAAATATAAATAAACCCCAATTATCTATTGCTTTCTCATTTAATCAATTATTTCCTCTGGATTTTGTTACAGAGATCCCAATAGCCATGTGTGTGATGACTTTGCCTTCCTCATAAAATGCAGCTGAAATGACAGATTAAATATCAAGTCTAGTTCATAGGTGACCCTGGAAAATAGGAAGGGTTGACACAGCAAGCTCAGGAAAATGGGGAATCCACGAAAGATGGAAAGCAGACAGGAACAAATTGATCTCCAAACCCAAGAGATCTGAAAACTCTGAAATTCCAAAAGGTGATAAGGATGACCTCAAAAACAAAAAATCTCCCAAATCGAAAAGATCAATTTTTTTTTTTAAATTTTATTTATTTATTTATTTGTTTATTTTTGGCTGCGTTGGGTCTTCGTTTCTGTGCGAGGGCTTTCTCTATTTGCGGCAAGTGGGGGCCACTCCTCATCGCGGTGCGCGGGCCTCTCATTATCGCTGCCTCTCTTGTTGCGGAGCACAGGCTCCAGACGCGCAGGCTCAGTAATTGTGGCTCACGGGCCTAGTTGCTCCGTGGCATGTGGGATCTTCCCAGACCAGGGCTCGAACCCGTGTCTCCTGCATCGGCAGGCAGATTCTCAACCACTGCGCCACCAGGGAAGCCCAAGATCAACTTTTTATTTAGCAGGACCTAACATAATCACAAAGTTGTAGTAGTAGCAGTGTAGCAGGGACTGAATGAAAATGCAGGTAATCAAAGGTAGCAGAAGAACAAAGGCATCCGGAGCCACTGACTCTTGTATTTACCTTTGGGCCATTGTCTAACCCCCCCATCACAGCCACCTATGTATGGGTGCTTTTCACTCAGACTGTCACCTGTCACATGTCCCCATTGCCCACTTCCCTACCTGTGACAATCAATGGATGTTGGGTTCCAACAACTTTCTTTGCTGCTTGGTGAATTAAGTATTTGGGGTGATATTATTTAAATTTGTTGTATCAATTGAGAAATACAGAATGGAATATTAGTGTTTAGAAATAGGAAGTTAATCACTAGAAAAACAGAACTCTGTAATAGTACTTTTAAGTTACCAGAAGAAGACAATAAAAGGAAAAATATAATGGATCAATCCCACCAAAGTGAAGAAAAGAAAAAGGGAAACATATTATGATAAATATGATTTATTTTAAAAATAGAAAGGATAAAGCAAAATGTTATTCCTCCCAAATCTGCCATTGCACTACTATCGGTATTTCATCCATCACATATTCCTCTGCATTCCCAATATGTAGGGACAAAGTTCTTAAGATGCCTCAGGGCACCAAGTCCAAAAGTCAAACCACTTGATTCCCACAAGCTAGTTCTTAGGGTAGTGCTTATCAGAGCAAGAATAGAAGGCTGAATTTGGTAATAAAAATTAAATTTACTATGCACCAGAGTGGGCAGTTATAATAAGAATATCACCAAACACAAACTCCCAAGTCTTACTTGCTTTATTCCTCCCTATGGCACCCAAGGGTGATTTATCTTCTCTTTCATGCCCTTCCTTTTTAGAAATGCTTCTCAGGCTGATTGGCTTCACTTTTATATTTTACTGCGCTTATTATCAGGAAATGACTTCCTTACCATCTCAATTTGGGGATGCTGGAGCAAAATTTCACCAAGCTTTCCACATCATTAAGTTTTACCTTATTTACTCTAGCAGGAAAGGGCAGTTGAGTTAAAGTCAATCTTGGAAAACACGAATCTGTAAAGGCATGTTAAGTCTCACAAAGATCTTTCTTTTTTTTTTTTTTTTTTTTTTCTTTTTTTAAAATTAATTAATTAATTTATTTTTGGCTGTGTTGGGTCTTCGTTTCTGTGCGAGGGCTTTCTCTAGTTGTGGCAAGCGGGGGCCACTCTTCATCGCGGTGCGCGGGCCTCTCACTATTGTGGCCTCTCTTGTTGCGGAGCACGGGCTCCAGACGCGCAGGCTCAGTAGTTGTGGCTCACGGGCCCAGTTGCTCTGCGGCATGTGGGATCTTCCCAGACCAGGGCTCGAACCCGTGTCCCCTGCATTGGCAGGCAGACTCTCAACCACTGCGCCACCAGGGAAGCCCCAAAGATCTTTCTTAATGTGTGCATCTTGCTAGAGAAGGAATAGGAAAGTTCTGCTGAGATGAGCACTGAACAGAATTGATCAGCCTTTCACTCCACTCTCGTGGTGGACCGGAACCTGTAAACCTACGAGAATACTCTAGATAGCCTTTGGTCTCCAAACCTTAACTAATTGATACAGGGCATAGGGGAGCAAGAAGGTTCTCTTCTGCTAGGCCATGGTTCCTTTCTCACTGTTTTGTCATTGAGCAGAACAGGCAAACAATATGGATATGTTAACCATAAAATTTCTACTTACTCCAGTTTGACTAGAGTTAGTGGGAGAAGCAATAGGTAGGAGAGAGTAGGAGTGATCAGCTTTCTAGGTGTGCAGAATACAGGCTTGCGTTGGCCAGCTGACAATTCACATTCTTTTCCTCTGTCCTGATTCTTAGTCTGCATCACAAATCCAAATTCCTCCCTAGAACATCCACAAAGGCAAACTAGGTGGACAGGCAGGTACACCAAGTCTTGACCCAACTTCAAGTTACTAAGTACTTCATTTACATGTGTTTGTTTCTCCTTATAATATCCTTAATATAGGATAGAGTTCCTGTCATTTAGGACATCCTGAACAGCTTTACTGAGATATAATTTGATTTTTTTTAAAGAGAGTTATTGAGGTACAACTATCATAAAATAAACTGCATATACTTAGTAAACAATTTGGTACATTTTGACATAAGTATATATTCATGAAACTGTCACCTCAATCGTGATAATGAACACGCCCATCACCCCCAATAGCTTTTTTGTGCCCCCTTGTAAAATATCCTTTCTTCCCACATCTCATTCTCAATCAATCACTGATCTACTTTCTCTTACAATAGATTGTTTGCATTTTTCTATAATTTCCTATAAATGGAATCATTTAGTATGTATTCTTTTTTGTCTAGTTTCTTTCACTCATCATGATTATTTCGAGATTTAGCTATATTGTTGCATATATCGATAGTTTATTCCTTTTTATTGCTGAATAGCATTCTATCATACGAATTTACAACTGTTTACTTTTTTCCATTCATCTGTTGATAGACATTTATGTTGTTTCCAGGTATTGGCTATTAAAAATAAAACTGTTTTGGACACTTGTGTACAACTCTTTGTATGGGAGTGTACTTTCATTTCTCTCGAGTAAATGTTTGGGGGTGGAATGGCTGGGTCATATTGTAGGTATATATTTAACTTTCAAGAAGTTGTCAACCTGTTTTCCAAAAATGTTGTGCCATTTTACATTCCTACCAGCAGTATATGACAGTTTTTGTTCTGTTATATCCTTATTTACAGTAGGTATAGTCAGTCTTTTAAAGTTTTGCTATGTAATGGTATCTAAATATGATTTTAATAGCATTTCTCAAATCACTAGTGATGTGGAGCATCTTTTTGTGTGCATCTTTACTATATCTTTACTATTTTATCTTTTGTGGTGAGGTGTATGTTCAAATCTTTCATCCATGTTCTACCAGTTGCTTTCTCATTACACAGTGGTAAGAGTCTTTATACACTCTAGAATAAGAGTCTATATATAATCTAAATATATATATATGTAATTTTCTCCTAATCTTTGGTTTTTCTTATCATTTTTATGTCATGCCTTTTGAAGAGCAAAATTAAAATTTTGATGAAGTCCAATTATTGATTTCTTCCTTTATAATTCATTTTTGTATCCTATTTTAGAAATATTTGCCAAGTCCAAGGTCATTAAGATTTTCTTCCAGAAAGTTTTATGGTTTTAATTTACATTTAGGTCTTGGATCCATGTTAATTTTTGTATGTGGGATAAGGTGAATGTAGATTCTCTTTTTTATCATTTTTATTTTTATTTTTCATTTTTCTCCTTCTTTCTCTCTTTATTTTATTTTTTGTGTATACAATTGATTTTGCTCCATTTGTTGACAAGATTATCCTTTTTCCATTGAACTACCTTGGCTTCTTTGTCAAAAATCAATTGATTTTATATATGGTCAAAAATTGTAGCCAAATGTTTTAGCTCTAATTGGAAGCTCCCTGTGGGGAAGATCTAGGTGAAAACCTTCTTCCCAGAAATCACTAACTAGGTTACCTTAGATGAGTTTCTGCCATCTTGTCTCAGTTTGCCAATCAACAGAATGAAGATATTAATAAAAATCTTAGACATCATCTACTACAGTTCACCTCTTGCATCCCTCAGACCTACTCAAGATTCTCATCAAGTTTATTCCATTCTGAAACTCATTCTTCAAGGTGGTAGCCAGTCATCATTTTTAAAGAAAATGTTTACAAGATGTGGATTAGAAGGACCAGCTATATTATTTTTCTGTAGCAGTTAGTTACAAGCCCACAAATAATATAATTTATCTCTTTAGCCACCCATTATACATCTCTTTCACCTTAGCTAACACCTCTGCTAGTCTAGGTTGCATGCTTCTTGGGTAAGCTGTATCTTCATCTTTGGATGAAGATGGCTTTGTGCTCTGAACTGGCTTTGTGCTCTTTTGTCAGGTTGCTATAAATGTCCTGCATGATCATCACCAGACATGGAAGAAAGAAGTGGTTCCCCAGTGAACCCCCAAATTCCAAAAATATTCTACCTTATCCCAATTGTGTATCAGCAACTCTTAACTCCTCATGATAAACAGGGTTAATTATCTTTGCTAGTATAACAAGCTATTTTCTGCCTGCTTGTCCATTGGTATGATAAATCTAAAACAACAAAGCTGAAGTTGTATCTTTAGGTATAATGGAACTCATACTTCTGTCACATGATGAAAGTAATCCCATTTCCCCCAGGAACCAGGGCTCTAGTCCAGAAAACCTTAAAGTTTCAGAAACAGGAAGCACAATGTTCCCCAGTGGGTCATTTGGACTGATGGTGAGGAAGGCTACTCTTGCTTCTTCACCTTGATTTCTGGATGCATGTATCTTATGTATTGGGAATGCTGAACCACGTAATGGCTATTGGTTCAAAATATATGCTGCATCTTGTAGAACAATGCCCCAGCCCCTTAATGGTATCATTCTTAAGCTGAAACTTTAACTATGCACTGAAGAAGCCATTCTGATGTTCCATTGGGTTGGCAGCTTATGAATAATGATGTATGTGTTAGGACCAGTGGGCATATGCCCAATATCACACCTGCTTTGTCACAAAATGGGCCTCTTCCTCTGAGGTGATGTTATGTGAGATTCCATGATTATAAGTCAGAAACTCTGAGCCGTCAAATAGTGGTGATGGCCAAGGTAGTCTGGGAAGGGATGGAAAGAAACATATTCAATCATGGATCGATCTCTGTAAACCCAAATTGTTGTCCCCTCCAGGCTGAAAGATTTACTCAACTTGCCACCAAGTGGCTGTTTTGTTTCTTGAGGAATGGTGCCACATTGGGATTTAACATCAATTCTTTTTTGATTGGTTGAAATTCAACACTGGTAGTAACCATGCTCTATCTTGGTAGCATTGGCATTATGTGCAAACCTTTATCCCTGACACTATGACTACTCCATTTAGAGGCTGATTTTTCAAGTACTGTGTTGTCATGGATGTAGCCATGTCAGGAATACAGGTTATGCACATGTACTCAGACTACTTCCCTTCTATACCTACTTGATGGCCAGGTATACTATACAGAGCTGTGCCCACAGGAGGGTTTCATCTCACTGCTGTCTTGAGTGGAATTGCAGTATAGCAGCAATACACTTTTGAATTTTACCAACATGACAACCTGAACCCATCACATTCTGTCAGCCAATCATAGGGACTCCCCACCCCAAAGCCATAAGTATGCTGTGGGACTGACATCAATGCAATAGGCAAAGTTGTCTTGAAGGGAAAATCTGGATCATCTGTAGCTTTCTTATCTTCCCCAGGCCCCCTTAGGCACAAACTTGAATGTATCACTTCCATCCTATGCTTTACCCTTCAATCTTATTACTGAGTGTCTCTGACAAAATCCAGATATGAATGGGCATCTCCATCATATAATCACTTGATGCTCCAAAGTCAGAAACCAAGCTTCTATTAGGGTTCAGTAGCATGCTAGGAACCACTTTTCAAATGATGAATAGTTCTCTGTTGCAGATGGCATCATCTTGCTGCAGAAGTGTAGGGTGTCTGTGCTGTGACTCTTCTCTTGGGGCTCACAGAAAACGTACATGGCACCCTTATCTAGAAATCTCTAACACCATAGAAGTTCCCATGATATATGGCCCAAGAAGCAGCAGTCTTTTAATGCAGCCTGATCCTACAGAAAAGCCCCATTCAAATCTGGGAGCTGTCCATGTTACCCAGTAAATGGGTTCACATCATTGGCCATAATTTATCTCCCTTTTGCTGGCAGGTTAATTGGGGATATAATGGGAACTTGTATTCATTTATGTTTTTGAGAGTAGCACTAATCCCTGCAATTCCACATAGGATAACATGTTGCTTCTGATTTTTTATCTTGGCCAGAGTCAGCAAGTTCAAGTGCTTCCACTTGGCTTTTCGTCTCCTTCTGGCTCCTACTCCACAGGCCAGGAAACCTACCTGAGTGTACTGCCAGCTACCAAGTATATCCATACCAATTATGCACTCAGAGACCAGGAAAATGACATATTGGTCCCACTGTGAGAAAAACTTTGAGCCAAGATACTATTTATCACCAGCATCTGCACTTTCACAGGGGAGCCATGATGGTGTTTTTGTTCCCTGTATTAGAGTCATTAGACCCTGTACCAAACTACCCCTGAAAGTTTTGAATGTTGTCTTTTCTCCAGTGAATGCACGTTACCTGGGGAAATGGTCATACATCCCTAAGAAGGAGGACTGGAAGAATCACACTGTAAACATTGCACAGGCATTTCAGAATCATTCCTCAAGGGGACCCAGTCTTTTCTTAAATCTCTGGGTTCCAGGTCTGAGAACAGGCTCAGGTCTGGAAACTGGCAAAAGATCACAACTTTACTGTGGCTGCCATAAGCCTTCTGTCTCTGCACTCATGATCATTTTTATTATAGATATTAAGCAATACTCTTGTTGGCTGTCCATCTGTCTTGACCCTAGGATCACCATGGTCTATTAACCGTTATCATTGACAGATCCCTATGGGTCAGGGCTCTCTGGTTGCCTCCGACGTTGGCTCCTATCACAGTAATTACATCAATCTTGACTCTGATAATTAAGTGCCGCCACCTGGACTTTGCTAGTCTAGACTCCCATCATTTCCAGGGAACCCAGATCCGTAAGAGTAGAGCGTACTCTTGGCCCTGAATAAAGAGGGCAGCTGCCACTGAGGTCCTCAACAATGTTGGTTCTGTGTTACTAGCAGATTCCTATGAGTAGAGTGAATGCAAGTTTCTTCTGGGACCTTCAGAGGATCATAGTCAATAATTCTCTGGTACTATGCAAAATAAATCCATTTGGACATGACTAATTTTCTGAGCCTTTCCTCAATATTCATCCATGCCATTCTAGCTTTTCTAGCTATCATTTATTTTCCAACTTCAAGGAGCTATATTAGCAGCCTCTTAGCAATAACTGTAGCAATAACTGTGGGTGTTATTGCTGGGACATTAAACCCTAAAACATAGGATATCCTCATTTAGTACCCAGCATGCTCTTTTGGTCCCTGCTAATATATGTTAGCTAGGTCTTGAGGTCTTTTTGATGAATAATCCATTTCCTCCTAAAGTAGGGCTAATAGGTCCCTGGTCAGGCCATGTTAAGACTGAATCTAGTTAGTGGTTTAGAAGCAATGAAGGAAGCCAGGGCAGATTTTGAGGAGGGCCAGAATCATCTTGCAAGGCATACACCTCACATGAGGCTCTTAAATGGTCTCCAAGCAAGAAAAGGGTGCTATTTTATAGCTACAGGAGGAAGACACTCCTTCTGGCTTAGAAGGTTCACAGTAAATCTGGCAGCTAGGTCCCAAGGACAGCCACCTACATACTGTCATCTGGTATGTCAGGATCTCCCTCCTTCTTTATCAGGGTTCTGACGTTAACATAGAAGACTTTTGAGGGCTGTCAATTCAACAATCTTTGTAAATCTGCTAGTCTGAAAACCAGGTCCTGGCACTGAACTTTGAAATAGTCTCCCTCCGACTTCAGGAGATGAAGAGGTCTTTAGATGCTACCGTGGAGGCCTTTTGGCTTTCTTATGTGGACCTGAGCTGAGAGTTAACTCATCTGACGCTATCATTTTCTTCCCTTGGTGCATAAATGGCATGGAGCAGTCACTAATCGGCTTCACAGTCCTTATCATTACAATTGTCCCATCTCGCCCAAGTGCTCAAGATACTTTATAAGCCAGTGCATTGCCCCCACTAGCAATTAGGTACTTACCAGCATTAACAACTCGAGTAGGCTTCTTTATGTGCTTCTGAGCTGAATTTACTCTCTTCTTCAAAATAAACTGCCAGATCCCTCTCATTCCTTTTCCCCAACCCCCTGAGAGAACCTAATATGATAAGATTACTGTGTGGCAGAAAGAAGATGAGATTGCAAAATAACTACAGGCAAGAAAAGGTCTTGCAGAACAAGATACAGCTGAGAATGCATCGTCCTGTCAGTATCTAGCTGAGGGAGGGGGAGGGAGGAGAGGGAGAGAGGGAGAGAGGGAGAGAGAGGAGAGAGGGAGAGAGAGAGAGAGAGAGAGAGAGAGAGAGAGAGAGAGAGAGAGAGAGAGAGAGAGAGAGAGACAGAGAGAGAGAGAGAGAGAGAGAGAGAGAGAGAGAGAGAGAGAGAGAGAGAGAGAGAGAGAGACAGAGGGAGAGAGAGAGAGAGAGAGAGAGAGAGAGAGAGAGAGAGAGGAGAGAGAGAGAGAGACAGAGAGAAACAGAGAAGTTGACCTGAATGAGCTTCCAAACTTTCCAGTCAGATAAATCCTCTTCCTCCTCTGAGGAGTGAGAGAGGGGCAGAGAGAAGACTCCTTTGGTGAAGAACCCCCAATGCAAGCATGAGGAGGTGGGGAGAAGTGTGTAAGGATAAACTAGTTTTTCTTTAAAGAAATATCTTCAAAGACTAATTTGTTTTAAAAATCAATTCTTAATAAGCGAACTGTTGTAGAATGGCTCACTAGATAACAATACATTTGAATGACTAACGTATGTTCGCTTTTCTATAATAATAAGCTAGAATCACACAGTGAGTACAGCGCACCCTGGGAATGAATCAAGCGCTGTGAACACACACGGATATTTTCAGGATACTAGGATGGGACCTAGAAAGGTATATTTGTTATCTTGTAGAAGCACTGGGAAAAACAGGCTTCTTTCAGAAATAGTTTTAAACCCAATAGGAAATAAAGACTACACTATTGAGTCACAATAATATTCCTAGCATATATCATGCATGATGGAATTTTTTCTACCTGCTGAGCTCATTCTCCCTTTCTGCAGGGTTTGGTGGTTTGGCCAGACAGTTGATTCTCTAAGACACATCTGGCTATGTCGTTAACAGTTATTCCTGAATGTTTTGGCTATTGCCAAAGCGGTCTACTGGTTTAAAAAAAAAAATCAGAGTGCCATCATGGGAAATATTATTCTTGCACACTGTTGTTTACAATCCAACTCAGTTATGAAGACAAAAACTATTTTTTAGCATCTCTTAAAAGTCTTTAAGAGAAAATGCAGTGAAGAGTTTGTCTTTATTTCTATTTAAGTTTAGTCACTGCAAAGTCCATGACTTTTATTGAGAGTGTTGTCTTATTTTCTTTCTTATTTATAAACACTGATTAAGGTTGTCAAAATACTCTTAAATGTAAAGGTCCTTCCAACAGCTTTTCATCTTTGGAGAAACTGAAAACATCCACCAAGAGCCTCTTCAGATTCTTAATAGAAAAATGGATATACGTGGAAACCCTAGACATTTCTTTCATTTTCCCTGCTCTTCATTTTATCCTTTTGCTGATCTTGGATTTTTTGGGTGTTCAAGTTGGCAAGAAAGTATTTCCAGTATGTGACTCAACTCCAGGTAGAAGGTAGAAAAAGTTGAAACACTGTACTTCTATTCTCACTCTAAATATACAGCCCTCTTACTGGTGACAATTTTATTTTCAAAGTATTTAATAAACAACTACACACTGATCTTTCACAAACTTAAAAGCTAGTATTTTTAGCACTACCTATAGGCCACTTTTCTAAACACCTTCCTTATATTACTCATTTCACCGTCTCAACAACTCTATGAAATGGGTTCCATTTTATCTTTATTTTACAGATGAAGGACTTAGGTACAAAGAGATTACGTAACTTGCCCAAGTAAGGGGTAGAGCTGGGATGGAGATCGGGCAGTCTTGCATCAGAGCCTGTGTTCTTACCCATTAATTTATATTGCCTCTGTGTGCACTTTTCTCACTCACATCTGAGAGGAAGCTAGATAAACAACCAAAATTTGGGGAATAGGGAAGGAAGAAGCGTTTCTTTTCTAGCCCACATTTCCATTCTGTTCTATAGCAACTGCCTGAAGGTCTGATGGTAAGTTTGATGTCAGAAACCTTGCAGTGTTTCCTCGTATTTTTTAAGATGACACAAATAATGCTAGAATTTTAATAGATATAACTGCAACTTAGAGAGCTATCTCTGACAAACTGTCTAGGGAACGAAACCAACAAAACAAAACAAAAAACCAAAAAATCTTTGGTTTCGTTCAACCAATAATACTTCTAAATACCTCATTTTATTCATTAAAAAATGCAGGGCATGTTCATAAACCACATAAGTGTAAAAAGGGAAAATACATACAATAAAATCAACAGAAAGCAAATTCTCCTCGACTTAGCCATCATGTCTATTTCTCTCCATTGCCACCACTCTAGTTCAAGCCATGAGCACCACTTACCTGAACCACTGCAATAATCTCCTAACTGGTGTTCTTGCTTTTATCCCGGCTCTTGATCTAATATTAGTCTTGAACTTCATGGCTTCCCATTGCAGTCTGAGAACCCCAAATCTCTTCAGAATGCTTCAAGTTCAGGTTACCTCTCCAGTCTCATTTTCCTCCTATTAACAAATTGTCAACCTCACTGAGCCTCTTGCAATTTTAAAAAATATCCTGTTCCTATATTCCTGAGAAACTTTGCACCTGCTCTTTCCCTTTCCTTTAACGACGTCTAAGACTGACTCCTATAATCATGTTTTAAATGTTACTTCCTCAGAGAGGCTTTCCCTAACTTCTACTCTCAATTAAATATTTTGTTTTATTCTCTGTATCACTGTTCCTATTTTTCTGTGGAATTATTGCAATTTGTTAAAACATACTTATTTGTGTCATTGTTTAAGTCTACCTTTTTACTAGACTAACCAACTGAATACTCAGGGCACACATCACAATATGTCACATAGTATCTACCACTAGGTGGCACCAAAGCACAGCAGGGACCTAGGTGGATAGGCATCACAAGACAGAACTTTGGACTCCAGGCTCATCATGGTTATTTCATTAAATTGGTAATATCACCAACCTGCATTTGAATTTTTGGACCACCCCCTCCCCATATATATGAGACTGAGGTTTTATGGTATTGTGTTCTGTTCTGATTCTACTGTCTACCAGGTTGATAATCAGAGAATTAGAACATACATTTTATGAGCTTGTCTTGGGTCTAAAGACCATGACTCAAAAGTCTTAGAGCTACAGAATTTATATGAAAACAAATGATTATTCTAATAATTAGAGTTACACTGAAACCTACTTTGGATATAATGATTAAGTTCCCCATCACTTGAGTTGTTCAATAAGAGACCAGATGCTCAGTTGCCTGGATAATGTGTAAGAGACTGAAGCTACCAGAAAAAGGTCCAATTAGATGACCTCAGAGACTTTCAGTCTTGAGAATCTGTGCTTCTGGAATCCAATTTAAATGTTTAAAAAAATATAAAAGTTCTTTAAGAATACTAGTTTAGAAACAATTGGTATTACTCTTCAGGGGAATGATAATTCTCCTATATGGCCATTAACATAGCCAAAAGTGCTTAAATATTAGAATCAGACTGACCTGAATTAAAACCCAAATTCTATCACTTTCTAGCTATGTGACCCTAAACAAGCTATTTGTTTTTCAGTTTCTTTACTTCTAAATGGAAAATAAGACCAAATTACTGAATTATCACTGTGTTTCTCTCAGGCCAAAACCATTAGTAATGTTTGGTTTTAAAAAGATAGTCCAAAAAAAAAAAAAAGAAAGATAGTCCAGGGCTTCCCTGGTGGCGCAGTGGTTGAGAGTCTGCCTGCCAATGCAGGGGACACGGGTTCGAGTCCTGGTCTGGGAAGATCCCACATGCCGCAGAACAGCTGGGCCCGTGAGCCACAACTACTGAGCCTGTGCATCTGGAGCCTGTGGTCCGCAACAAGTGAGGCCGCGGTGGTGAGAGGCCCGCGCGCCGCGATGAAGAGTGGCCCCCGCTTGCCACAACTAGAGAAAGCCCTCTCACAGAAACGAGGACCCAACACAGCCATAAATAAATAAATTAAATAAATTAAAAAAAAAAAGCTTGCCTTCAATTAAAAAAAAAAAAAGATAGTCCATTCTTCTATAAGGTATACAATGATTATAAACCAACAGATGGTCCATCACCACCACCAGAATCAACAACAAAAGCCCAGAATTCCTCTTTCGCCTATTCCGAAAGTGAAGATTGTTTCTGAGTCATTTTAAAATGGCAAATAATGTAGGAAGATTGAAGTTAAAGAGATTTTCTACTTTCTAAATCTATTTTAAAAATAGAAATAGTTTGGAAACTATTCCCCTGTTCCAGTAGGGGCTGGGCACAAATGCTCTTTTTCTTTTGGCTTTCCATCCTCTGGATAATTAGGAAACAAGAGGATTTAGTGCAAAAGAACATAGAAAAACATTTCTGCAGCAACAGGAATGTTAGAGAGGCAAAAAGACCTTTACTTTTATTAGCTTCAGCAGCTTAGTGGAATTAAAAAGATCACCCTTGGCTCATACGCTGAGAAGTAATATAGAACAGCCGAGAAACAAGTTACAGGGGCTTTGACAATAAACCAGCCTAAAGCCAGAAGCTACCTAAGCTTAAGCCCTGAAAATGACTGTGACACTAATCTAAGATTCAGGGTGGTTTACTTGAATATTCTGATCAATATCTGTATATAAAATAAAAGTTAGAATGATATGAAATATATTTTATTATTTCTTTTTCTAAATGAATCCATTGATGTGGCAGGGCACTGGACTCAGGGGTCAGAGGGCTGGATAATCATCTCAACCTTGCTTCTCACTTGTGGCGTGACAGTTGCTGGGTTTCACTATAAGTCATAAAACCTGGGCCTCATTCTGCTTCTCTGCAAAATTAGAAGGTTGAAGCCAATGACTCTCAAGTTCCACTCAGCCCTTCAATCCTCTGATTCCACGTGTTAAAGTTTACTCATATGTTCAGTCAGTAAGTCAATCGGTCATTAGTTGAAAAAATTCATTCATTACCAAAGTGTTGGGCACATAGATGCAATTTATTCAACAAGAGATATTTAATGAACTCTGACTGTGTGCCAGGCCCTGTTCTTAGCTCTGAGGATATACTAGTATGAAAAAAGACCTAAGTTCCTACCTTTCTGTGCTTTGCATTCTGAAGAGGAAATGGACATAAAATAGGCAAATAAGTATACATACGCTATGTTAGAGAGTAATAAGTGCTGTGGAGAAAGCCAGGAGGAAATATCAGGGGTTGAAATTTTAAGTCTCACTGCGAAGATCACTGTTGATTAAAGACAGGAAGAAAAAGAGGAAGCAAGACATGTGTATATCTGGGGAAAGAACATTTCAGGGAGAAGAAACAGAAGCTGTGCCTCGCAGATCCAAGTACCAGCAGCGAGGAGGATGTAGATGGAACAGTATGCATGGGGGCAGAGTAACAAGAGGAAAGGTGTATCATTCTGATCCTGCAAGGACACGTTGACAATCCCACAAGATAACTGAGAATTTGATGAGGGGGTATTTATAAAGTTGAGCAGAGTTAAGATAGGCAAACAAGAGATGGTGAAAGCCCTAAGGAGGTCTAGACTTAAATTGGAATGGGAGGGAGGCATTACCAAACACAGAGGGAGCTGTCACTGGAAATGGAGGAGAGGATGGAGGAGAGGGTCCCCAGTAGGGGCTGAGGACCTGGGCACAGAAACACAACTCCTGCCAATATGGGACCTGGCAAGGAGAGAGCTAGGGGAATAAACTACCCCACCTCTTTTATCTTACCCTTCTGTTTCGATAGTGCTTCCCATTCTCCAAAGCAAAGTAGAAGCTGGGGAAGGGGACCTGTTGATGTGGTCACAGATCAGCATCCTAGGGCCCAGGTCAGGGCACAAGCGTGGAGAGAGGATTAAAAGAGTAGAGAATATATAGCACACGAGGTCAGAGAGGTGATGAGGAACTAGATCATAAGAGCCTCATAAATCATAGTAAGGAAGTAAGGACTGTTTTTTAATAGTGTCAGTCCTATGGAAAAGTTGCAAAACAGTATAAAAGCACCTACATCCCTTCCATGTGAATGTTTTCCACATTTGCTCCATCACCTTCTCTTTCTCTCTCCCTCTCTGTGTGCTTTTACATATATTATATAAAAATATATATATACAAACATTTCTTGACTTGCTGTCCTATCCCCCCTAAATAATCCAAAAACCCAGCCCATATGTCTCAAAAACAAGAACGCTGTCCTAAAGAATCGCTGGAGAACCCCTTGAATTCGGAAGTGAATAGTGATAAAACACTACTGTTTCATTCACAGACCCAATTCAATTCTGTCAACTACTCCAACAGGGATCCCACCCAGGAACCCAGGTTGCATTTAGTTGTCATGCCCTGTCAGTCTCCTTCCATCTGGAACAGTTCCTCAGCCCTTTCTTGTCTTTCATTCCTTGACAGTTTAAAAGAGTACAGACCTTTCCTTCTGTAGGATACTCTCAACCTGGACGTTTCCTCACGCGCATCTCAGGCTGTGCATTTTTGGCAGGAAGGCCACAGCAGTAATGCTGTGCACTCCATAGAACCTTATCTTCTGGGACACACAGGCCAACCCGTTCCTGCTACTGGGGATTTTAACCTTGCTCACGTGTCAGTCCAGTTTCTGTCAGATTTCTTTACCATCTTCACCCAAAATAGAGTCAACATTTTCCCATTTTTATTTGATTATTTGTATTTAAATTTTTTAATTGAAGTATAGTTGCTGCACAGTACTATGTAAGCTACAGGTGTACAATATAGTGATTCACAATTTTTAAAGGCTATATTCCATTTATAGCTATTTTAAAATATTGGCTATATTCCCTGTGTTGTACAATATATCCTTGTAGCTTATTTTATACCTAGTAGTTTGTACCTCTTATTCCCCTTTGCATTTAAATTCACAGGGAGATATTCACGTATTATGCAAACATCATATTTTTCATCGAACCTCTACCAATTAGCCTTAGTATCCACTGACAATTCCTTCTGGAATTAATAGCCACTATGTTAGTTGGTTGCCAAATAGTGGTTATTTTCATCATCAGTCATTCTATATATATAAATTGATGTTTTATATCAATTTAAGATAAAGGTTTGCCCTCACCTTCATTTATTTATTCATATATTTATATCAGTAAAATTATCACATATACACCATATGTATATTTATGTTTCTCTACAAAATGAGTTCCTATTTTATTCAATGTTTTGTAAGCTGGAATTTTTATTTATTTTGATGCTCTAATTGTCACCAGTTTGGCCACGGAGAATCTCTTCAAGTTGGCTCTTTTGCCCTTTCACATGTCACCATCATTTTTTAAGCTTTTCTTTTCTTTCTGGCCCAAAAAGAGGCTGTAGTCTCATCTTATAGTCTCCCTGTCCTAGTCCTGGACTCGGCCATTTCTCTAAGGAGACTTGGTTTCTTTCAATGATGGATGGTATTTAGAAACCAAAATCTGGATTCTTAGTATACTAATTGCTGCAAGTGTTATGGCTTCTGGACTCTTTCAACAGATAGGGCTAGGATGTATATATGTACACAAACACATGCACATACACACACACACACACACACACATATATATAGCTATTCATGTATGTATCTCTGTTTATATATAGTTGAAAAATTATGAATTCATACCAATACTTGTAACTCTAACCCAACACCTGTGGACAGATCAAATAAGATGACTGAACTTGAATTTAGCAATGTGGAGTTTTTTGGTGACTTTTCTAAGAATATTTCTAATGGAGCAGTGCAAGCCAAAGTCTGTTTAGAATAGGTTTGGGTAAAGAGGAATAAAATTGGAAACAGTGTGTAAGATAACACTTCAAAGAAGTTTTGCTGTAAAGAGAAAGAGAAAAGCATACTACTAATTGGATTTGTTATTAAGCCAGAAGAAATAGTAACAAAAAGAAATATTTGTTATTAAGCTGGCAGAACAGTTGTGAATGATGCCAAAGAGAAGGAAAAACAAGGATTTTCCACTTACAGTAATAGAAGAATAAGTGGAGCATCTGGGTAAAGATGGAGGTCAAAAGGCAGATAAAGTGGGAACTTGCTGAAGTTTTCTTCTGATTGAGGAGAGAGTATGAATTAATACCTTGGTAGAGTGGTTAAGTAAATGGAGATAAGGAATATAGTGTGATTGCTAGGCAACAATAAGAGCTTATTTGAGGTTAGTGATCATGTTTTTAATGTGAGACAAGTTATCATGGTTGTATGTTTTTCTTTAGCCACTTTTGACTGCAGAGAGTTGAAATTAACCTGACTGGTGGTAAAACCAAGTGAGAGAGTTGAAGGAAGACAGAGGAGAAAGTCAAGGATATTTTCCTGGAAGGGGGTATGATTGACAATGGAATTTAAGCTAAGAAAGGAGAGATGAATAGGTGACAGGATCAATGATCTGAAAGTCCTGGTGATACTGCGGGTTGATGAAGTAGAGTTACTAAGAGTGAGCAGGAGAGAGATGAGGTTAGAGAGTACCATCTTTGGAACCGAAATTATCGAGGGATTGTAGTTATTTATAGTGACAAAGTCAAGGGTATGACTAAGGATATAAGTTGTTGAGATAAGATAGTAGGGAATTTATCAAGGATTAAGGGGCTAGAGTATTGGATGGGTCATTTACATGGATATGGACATTACCAAGATGTAGAAGAGATTTACACTGGCAAGGAAATAAAATCATTAGTGAAGAAGAGGCAATATCCTAGCAGTGATAGATGATGGCAGTAAAAAGGGTCCAGGAGTACCATATCCTGATAATATGAGATGCAAAACTGGACATTTTTAGGGATAGAGGAAGAATGATCTGAACCAGTAATGAGGACTAAGGAGGACACGGGTTCCCTCCCACAGGCCAGTGGAATGAGAGGTGTGGGAAAGCAAACAGCCATTACATGTAGGCAGCAGTGTTCTCAACCAAGGTCTAGATATTTTTAGAGCAAAAGATTTTTAGAATTTCCTCTGAAGGAAATTCTCAGAGAAATGGATGAGGACACAGGAGATTTTTGAGTTGTAGAAAACACACAAAAGGGCTTCCCCAAATTGTGCAGGCATAAAAGATGGGGTCATAAATGGCAGTATACAGAGCCACCCAGAGATTAGAGTGTGGGAGATGAGGATGACTTAGAAGGTGGGGATTTATACCCACAAAAAGAGAAAGTGATGAGATGAGGCCCAGTGGTCTTAAGGCAGATCATGGAAAGGCACTGTGAGTGCGGGAGGGACGTTTGGGGCTCTCCGTGAACACATGCAAGTTTAGAGACCTCAGTAGACTCCTGATGTTGGACATGTAAAATCCTACAGAGATTTGTAAAATCCAAATCCTTTCTCTGACCTCAAAATCACTCTGCCTACTCTGAGGGGTGACTGAAACCTACACTCAAGGCCCCTTAATTCCTATGGACAGTGGTGAACAGGAGACATTTAACGATACAAATGCTCTCACTTATGAGGCATGTGTGAATGTATGTGATAAAATAGTAGATCTCTGGAGATGTTTCAAGAAATTAAACTACAACAGTAAAAGTGACAATATCCTCTACCCTCCTGGAGGATAGTCCTCAATTTTGGTGACTCTCACAGGATATAGAAAATAATGACGAAAAGTCTCTCCTGGGAACCCAGATGAATGAATGTGGCCAACATACCCTCCATGTTCCGTTCTCTGTATGTAAGAACTCCTGCTCCTTCTCAGCTTGGATCAATAAGAATTGATCCAGAGAAAATGTTAGCATCTGAACCTGGAAGCATTCTGTTTCTCCATGTATAAATGGTGGTGCCTTTGTATTGTAATGTTTCCAAATATGTGGGGAAAAGTGGAGATCTAAGTCCTCCATGCGAACTTATTAGTAAAGACTCCAGGGCAGGTTAGAGATTAAGGCTCTGGATGTAAATTTCTTCTCTGCTTATCTTAATGCTGTTACAAGGGTGACCAGGGAAAGCTTGCTAAATTATTAGTAGGGACATTTCCTCCCCACTATTTCGAACGTTCTTAAATGAGTAAATCCTTAGATTCTTTTTGTTGAGCAAGATGCCAGAGAAACATCAAGATCACAGATCCCAGAGAGGGGTGCCCTGTGCTACATAAGAAAGGGAAAGAGAAACACTGAGGGGATGATTGAGAGTGCAGAGAAGAGGAAATAGAGGTGACAGGGCCTGAAAGAGGAAACAAAGAAGAGGGACATTGGAAGCTGGTAAGAACACTGGCAGTAGACTTAGAGAGAAAAAGAAATAGTAGAGACGGTTAAGGGATTTTTGAGAACTTCACTCTGAACTGAGATGCTAGCTCCCTCCTCTGTCTCCTTAAACAAATTTCAATAAAAGTCTATCTTAGGTTTGCTATTTTTGTCATGTTGCTGTTATTTTTATTAATGTTAGATACAATGATATGTGAGACTGGATTCCTGCTGGGTGCCAGGTGAGTCAGGCCTGTCCAAGGGAAGCTCAGCTATGAGGCTTTCTCCCTTATTTTTATGGTGACTCCATATGTTTTCGAGGCAAACCACAGCTAACTTACATATTTGGTAAAACCTATGTGTCCAGTATATGGACACTACTGTATTAGCATTGCAATGTCTTGCTATAGGATTTTCAAACTCAAAAAAATATATATATAATAAAATGGAAACTACACCTTTCTGGTATATGCATTTCAGTGTTGTAACCTGAGGGCTCTAATCTGTCTTTGGTCTCTCTTCCCAGGATCATAAAATTCAGCCCAGAGGGGAAGCATATGTCTCTGGCATTGGACTTCTCAGTTTGAAAGCAGTCTCCATTTCTGAGCAAACTTGGGTTATTGGGTTTAAATGTCTGAGCTCAGATTTTTCACCTGTAAAAATTGGGTTAATTATAATATCTGCTAAAACATGTAGTAAATTTTTTAGCACAGTACATGACACAAATCCCTTTATAAATGTTAGCTACTATTATAATGATTCCTGACCTAGGAACATTCAATTCTGTGTTTCCATTAAGGCAAAGTCTAAATTAATTTTGTAACCTATATTTACTTTACAAAATCCAAAGATACCTTTAAACAAATATCTGGTGAAAGAATATGTATTGACGACTAAAGATTTTTTTTGGCTCTGTGCTTGCTTGTTTGTTTGGTTTGCTTATCAAAAAGAAAATCAACATCCATTTAAAATCATCCTTTCCTACAGGTACATGTAAAAGTATGAAATTAGAACACTCCCTAACACCATACACAAAAATAAACTCCAAATGGATTAAAGACCTAAATGTAAGGCCAGACACCATCAAACTCTTAGAGGAAAACATAGGCAGAACACTCTATGACATAAATCACAGCAAGATCCTTTTTGACCCACCTCCTAGAGAAATGGAAATAAAAACACAAATAAACAAATGGGACCTAATGAAACTTAAAAGCTTTTGCACAGCAAAGGAAACCATAAACAAGACCAAAAGACAACCCTCAGAATGGGAGAAAATATTTGCAAATGAAGCAACTGACAAAGGATTAATCTCCAAAATTTACAAGCAGCTCATGCAGCTCAATATCAAAAAAACAAACAACCCAATCCAAAAATGGGCAGAAGACCTAAATAGACATTTCTCCAAAGAAGATATACAAATTGCCAACAAACACATGAAAGAATGCTCAACATCACTAATTATTAGAGAAATGCAAATCAAAACTACAATGAGGTATCACCTCACACCAGTCAGAATGGCCATCATCAAAAAATCTAGAAACAATAAATGCTAGAGAGGGTGTGGAGAAAAGGGAACCCTCTTGCACTGTTGGTGGGAATGTAAATTGATACAGCCACTATGGAGAACAGTATGGAGGTTCCTTAAAAAACTAAAAATAGAACTACCATATGACCCAGCAATCCCACTACTGGGCATATACCCTGAGAAAACCATAATTCAAAAAGAGTCATGCACCAAAATGTCCATTGCAGCTCTATTTACAATAGCCAGGACATGGAAGCAACCTAAGTGTCCATCATCGGATGAATGGATAAAGAAGATGTGGCACATATATACAATGGAATATTACTCAGCCATAAAAAGAAACAAAATTGAGTTATTTGTAGTGAGGTGGATAGAGTTAGAGTCTGTCATACAGAGTGAAGTAAGTCAGAAAGAGAAAAACAAATACAGTATGCTAACACATATGTATGGAATCTAAGGAAAAAAAATGGTCATGAAGAACCTAGTGGCAAGATGGGAATAAAGACACAGACCTACTAGAGAATGGACTTGAGGATATGGGGAGGGGGAAGGGTAAGATGTGACAAAGTGAGAGAGCGGTTTGGACATATATACACTACCAAACGTAAAATAGATAGCTAGTGGGAAGCAACCTCATAGCACGGGGAGATCAGCTCGGTGCTTTGTGACCACCTAGAGGGGTGGGATAGGGAGGGTGGGAGGGAGGGAGATGCAAGAGGGAAGAGATATGGGAACATATGTATATGTATAACTGATTCACTTTGTTATAAAGCAGAAACTAACACATCATTGTAAAGCAATTATACTCCAATAAAGATGTTAAAAAAAAAAATCATCCTTTCCTAAAAGTGGAATTTTAAAGGACGTATAAGTTAGAAAGTTTTATTGGCTAATATAAATAATGAGTTTCCTTTTTCCCCAACTATGATTCTAAGCTTCTGTTAGCATGCCTTTCCCCATTTTCACTATTAATTCAGTTTTAAATGTACTTACTATATTGTTGTCAAAATAAAATGTTTAAAAGATCTAACTGTCCTTTTTTTTTTTGTCTGATATCATTCACAAATAACTTATCTGTTGCTCCACCGCTGAAGTATTCTTTTATTGTTTAATGATGGTCTCCAAGTAACCTGGTTCATACTCTGCCTGCCAAAACACACACACACACACACACACACACACACACACACACATACACACACATATTTGAGTTAATAGAATCTCAACGAAATCCTTCTTGGCAAAATGTTCCCAAACTACATCTTTAATGTCAAAACAAATACACCTTTCCCCACCCTATTAATTCACTGAAACTCTCTCGCTGGATGATGTAAATACCTGCTCAGCTCTTTGGTTTAATAATCTTTCCTTTGGAACAAAGCTGAATTAGTCTTTTTTTTTTTTTTTTTAATACAATTCCGGCATTTTTTTAAAAAAAATTATTTATTTATTTATTTATTTATTTTTGGCTGTGTTGGGTCTTTCGTTTCTGTGCGAGGGCTTTCTCTAGTTGCGGCAGGTGGGGGCCACTCTTCATTGCAGTGCGCGGGCCTCTCACTGTCGTGGCCTCTCTTGTTGCGGAGCACAGGCTCCAGACGCGCAGGCTCAGTAATTGTTGCTCACTGGCCTAGTTGCTCTGCGGCATGTGGGATCTTCCCAGACCAGGGCTTAGAACTCGTGTCCCCTGCATTGGCAGGCAGACTCTCAACCACTGCGCCACCAGGGAAGCCCGCTGAATTAGTCTTGACTAGACATCTCTCTTGATGGTTCACCACGATTATATAATTTACACTTAAAAGGAAACAAATGAATGCTCACTGATGATTAATTAAAGTGGGATTAGGTTTCAGTAACAAGTTAGCCCAAACTCAAAATGGATCCGTTCAATAGACATTTATTTCTTGCCACCTTAACAGCCCTGGCTGGGCCAATGAAAGGGTGTTCACAGACCAGAGCAGGTGGAGATTGTCATTTCTCTATCAGGCTTCATGGTCACCCCATTAATGATTTTGTTTTACGCAGTTGAAAGGACAGCAGTGAGATGAATAGAGGAAAACTTGAATAGAGAGTCAGTCATCTCTAGAACCAACTTATTGGAATGGTTTCCAGTGTTAAATGGTTAGAAAATTTGTCATCGATTCTGAGGTTCCATTTTTAATCTTGGAAAAGCATTTTAGAGGGTTACCTAATTGGTATACTATTTTATAAGTTTTTATGTAAAAGAATCTTGCATTCTTTCTCATTTATTTTGCTAAGTGACACTTCTGGCACCAAGGCACGATTTTAGTAAGCGATTTGCTCTCTAAAATAGGCTGTATTTCTTTTTAAGAATCTAAAGTGGTAGCAAATAACAACAAAATAGAAGAAACAAAAACTATGTGATGATTATAGCATGAGTTTCTCCAACATATAAAAAAGTACGATTGACCCAATTTGCTTCTGCACATCGAGTTGGGGACTGGTTGAGCATGCAACTATGCAATCTATGGACGTTTAATCTTTAGAGATAGTTTTAACTTTGTAGCGGATTAAGGAAGGTCCATATAACTCACCATAGCAGTTTTGTCTTAGGCTTCGTGCAACGTTATTCCGTTCTAATTGTATTCTTTATCCTATGTAATACCATCCTCATGCCCTCTGGCTTCACATTGATGAGGACCAAATTTAACTTCAGCCCAGACCTCTTCTTCTGAATGCCAGAACTAAATTTTCATTAGCTGCTTGGCACATCCGCTTAGATATCTTGAATCATTTTGAATTCGTCATATGCCCAAATGGAACTCATGACCTTTCCCCTAAATCTTGCACCCAATGAAAGGGACCATTACTCAGCAAAATTCACAAGCCAGAAACTTAGCAAACACCTATTATACCCCCTCCCTCTGTCACCTATCTACACCTAACTCTTAGGAAATCCTATTGACTTGACCTCATAAATATCTGTTCTATATGTCCACTTCTCTTGTACTCCACTGCCACTGCTCTTGTCAAACTGACTATATGGTTACTGCATTCTGCCACAAGACCAAAATCCTTAGTGTAGCTGCAACGGCTGCGTGGATGGGACCTTGACTGCATCTCAGTCTTGGCTCATTCTGTTTACCTCCTTGTTTTGGCCTCACTGAGCTTCTTTCAGTTCCTCCAATATAAAAGTTCCCTTTGATTTTAGGAGCATTTGTACATTCTTCCCTGTTAGAAGTCTCTTTCTCTCTCTCTTTGTGTGGTTAACCCCTCTTTGTTATTTAGCTCTTGTGTTAAATGCCCCTTCCTTAAGAATTACCTGACCAGATCCTGTGTCCCATCTTGTAGCAGCCTACAATTTCCTTTTTAGAGCTTACCATAGTATAGTTTGTATCCATGAGGTATAGTATTACCTTTGCTTTATTTACCACTGAATCCCAGGTGCTTAGGAGAATTTCTGGCATACAGAAGGTACTTAATAAGTATTTAACGAATGAATGAGTAAACATCCCTGGCACCTATACTGCAATGTCAGTCTTGGTTGTACTCCTCTTGGTCTTCTTCTAGCTCAGCACCTGGGAAGCTTCAGTCAACAAGAGAGGAAGACTGTCAACCTAACTCTAAGTAATAATAACTCACAGAAGTCTACAAATAATAGATGTTGGAGAGTCTGTGGAGAAAAAGAACCCTCCTACATTGTTGGTTGGTGGGAATGTAAATTGGTGCAGCCACTGTGAAGAACAGTATGGAGGTTGCTTAAAAAAATAAAAATAGAATTACCACGTGATCCTGCAATCTCACTCCTGGGCATATATCCAGAGAAAACTGTAATTCGAACAGATACATGCACCCCAATGTTCACTGCAGCACTATTTACAACAGCCAGGACATGGAAGCAACCTAAATATCCATTGACAGATGAATGGATAAAGAAGATATGCTACATATATACAATGGAATATTACTCAGCCATAAAAAAGAATGAAATAATGCCATTTGCAGCAACACGGATGGACCTAGAGATTCTCATACTAAGAGAAGTCAGAAAGAGAAAGACAGATACCATATTATATCACTTATATGTGGGATCTAAAATATGACACAAATGAACTCATCCACAAAACAGAAACAGACTCACAGATATAGAAAACAAACTTATGGTTACCAAAGGGGAAATGTACGGGGGAGGGATAAGTTAGGAGTTTGGGATTAACATATACACACTATTATATATACATAGATAACCAACAAGGACCTACTGTATAGCACAGGGAACTATACTCAATATTTTTAATAACCTATAAGGGAAAAGAATCTGAAAAAAAAAGATATATATGTATGTATAACTGAATCACTTTGCTGTACACCTAAAACACAACACTGTAAATCAACTACAATAAAAAAATTGTATATAAAATTCAATTTTGTATATTTATCTCTTTTGATCCTCAGAAAATTAGAATAATATTTTTCCCCCAAATTTTAGAGATAACAACACTGTCAGTCTGAAAATTTGAGTTTGCTAAAGATTGTGAAGTCAGAAATTGTGGAATTGGCTCTAGAAATCAAAACTTTGACTCTTCCTACAAGATTCTCTCCAAGCTATTTTCTATGCTGTTTTCTAAGTCAGCTAACAATCCAGAGATTAGTGGTTGACGGCTTATTTTCAGGGACACTGTGGACAGGCAGTGCAGGCTGCCTCACCATCTCCCCTTTACCTTCCATCCACCTCCTTTCTCCACTTCCTGCCTCTGCCACCTCTATGTGACACCACCCATCATGAAAATTATTCCTACTCTTAATGCCAACTCGTGCCTATGAATATTTTAGGTAAAGACTTCTTTCCTGTTCTGAATAGTTCAGCTAATTCTCATTCCAACCCTTCACAAATTCAGACACATATACTTAGGAGAAATGAAATAAAATTTCTTTGAGCAAACATATTTTAGGAATTACTTAAAGTGTAGTCTTGCCTGAGATGAGTGACCAGTTAATGCCACCGGGAGTCATAGGAGATTTTAATATTTTTGTGCAGGGTATAATAAAAGTAAGTTTTGAAGAAATTTGAAAAAAATAATTACCATTATTTAAAACCCTTGATACGTAGCCACATTATATACAGTAATTGTATCCTTTTTAGTAATTTAGCAATCTAAATATTACATCTTACAGATGAGGAAACAGTTTTGGAATAAGTGACCAAGATTACCAAAGTAGAAAGTGTTAGATGCAAGATTCAGAGTTAACTTTCTTCCACACCCCAGTATCTGAAGGAATATCTAATGCCAGTGATCAGACAACGCCAGACAAATGCCAATGATCAGAATTCATTTAACACGTAACAATTGGAACAGTACACAGTAATAGAAAGTGAAAACAAGTGGCAAAATTGTTGATATGGGAGAAAACCTCAGTGAAAAGGGGATTTATCTCATGCATTCCTATACACTAATGATGAAAAATATGAAAGTGAAATTAAGAAAACACTCCCATTTACCATTGCAACAAAAAGAATAAAATATCTAGGAATAAATCTGCCTAAGGAGACAAAATACCTGTATGCAGAAAATTATAAGACACTGATGAAAGAAATTAAAGATGATACAAATAGATGGAGAGATATACCATGTTTTTGGATTGGAAGAATCAACATTGTGAAAATGACTCTACTACCCAAAGCAATCTACAGATTCAATGCAATCCTTATCAAACTACCACTGGCATTTTTCACAGAACTAGAACAAAAAATTTCACAATTTGTATGGAAACACAAAAGACCCTGAATAGCCAAAGCAATCTTAAGAATGAAAAATGGAGCTGGAGGAATCAGGCTCCCTGACTTCAGACTATACTACAAAGCTACAGTAATCAAGACAGTATGGTACTGGCACAAAAACAGAAATATAGATCAATGGAACAGGATAGAAAGCCCAGAGATAAACCCATGCACATATGGTCACCTTATCTTTGATAAAGGAGGCAAGCATATACAGTGGAGAAAAGACAGCCTCTTCAATAAGTGGTGCTGGGAAAACTGGACAGGTACATGTAAAAGTAGGAAATTAGAACACTCCCTAACACCATACACAAAAATAAACTCAAAATGGATTAAAGACCTAAATGTAGGGCCAGACACTATAAAACTCTTAGAGGAAAACATAGGCAGAACACTCTATGACATAAATCACAGCAAGATCCTTTTTGACCCAGCTCCTAGAGAAATGGAAATAAAAACAAAAATAAACAAATGGGACCTAATGAAACTTAAAATCTTTTGCACAGCAAAGGAAACCATAAACAAGACCAAAAGACAACCCTCAGAATGGGAGAAAATATTTGCAAATGAAGCAACTGACACAGGATTAATCTCCAAAACATACAAGCAACTCATGCAGCTCAATTACAAAAAAACAAACAACCCAATCCAAAAATGGGCAGAAGACCTAAATAGACATTTCTCCAAAGAAGATATACAGATGGCCAACAAACACATGAAAGAATGCTCAACATCATTAATCATTAGAGAAATGCAAATCAAAACTACAATGTGATATCATCTCACACCGGTCAGAATGGCCATCATCAAAAAATCTACAAATAATAAATGCTGGAGAGGGTGTGGAGAAAAGGGAACCCTCTTGCACTGTTGGTGGGAATGTAAATTGATACAGCCACTATGGAGAACAGTATGGAGGTTCCTTAAAAAACTAAAAATAGAACTACCATATGACCCAGCAATCCCACTACTGGGCATATACCCTGAGAAAACCATAATTCAAAAAGAGTCATGTACCAAAATGTTCATTGCAGCTCTATTTACAATAGCCAGGACATGGAAGCAACCTAAGTGTCCATCATCAGATGAATGGATAAAGAAGATGTGGCACATATATACAATGGAATATTACTCAGCCATAAAAATAAATGAAATTGAGTTATTTGTAGTGAGGTGGATGGAGTTAGAGTCTGTCATACAAAGTGAAGTAAGTCAGAAAGAGAAAAACAAATACAGTATGCTAACACATATATATGGAATCTAAGGGGAAAAAAATGGTCATGAAGAACCTAGTGGCAAGACAGGAATAAAGACACAGACCTACTAGAGAATGGACTTGAGGATATGGGGAGGGGGAAGGGTAAGATGTGACAAAGTGAGAGAGCGGTTTGGACATATATACACTACCAAACGTAAAATAGATAGCTAGTGGGAAGCAACCGCATAGCACAGGGAGATCAGCTCTGTGCTTTGTGACCACCTAGAGGGGTGGGATAGGGAGGGTGGGAGGGAGGGAGACGCAAGAGGGAAGAGATATGGGGACATATGTATATGTATAACTGATTCACTTTGTTATAAAGCAGAAACTAACACACCATTGTAAAGCAATTATACTCCAATAAAGGTGTTAAAAAAATAAAAAATAAAAAAAAATAAAATAAAAAATAAAATAAAAATACAAAAAAAGGGGGGATTTAAATATTAATAGTTTTTACTATTTTTTTTTTACTTCAGTAATGATACTGATTGGTTGAGTATAATTTTATATATAAATTACAGATCATAAAACTCATAAAAATATCACAATTTCACAATTCAGAGATACCAAGAGACTGTTGACAGGTTAGTATATCTTTCCAAATATCATACATTAACTTTTTGTGTATAAAAATGAGATTAAAGTAAAAGCATTGATGTCACATTCTGTTGCGCAGAAAGTGTACTGCACAGTAGTGCCTCACCAAGCAGGTAAATGGGGGCTAAAATCCAGTTTGCAGCCCCCTAGTCAATTAGGACCCATCATGGAACTGCATGTGCATAGAGGAAGGGCTGCAGTTTTTCTAATTTGCTCAAAGACATCATCCACTCTCCAAGCCGAGTATCCACAAGGCTTTATCTGCTCAGAGGGGACATTTTTTTCTTGTTAGCACCAAAGATGCTTATGGGCTAGCAGTGACCCTGACTGTAGCCTGCTTTCTTTATTTAGCAAAGAAAGAATTTTGTACCATTCCCTGGTTTAGCATACCCAGGTAAGAATGAGTCTTATGGCAGTATTCTATAAGAGACAGCTTACCTGATTCAGTTATTTCCTATTTTTTAATATTTATTAATTTAATTTCTGGTTTTTGGTAGCACACATACATCATTAAAAAAATAAGCTTCTGATGTTGTGTTAAAAACTATAAAAATGGAAGAAAGTAATCAGTCTATTAATCTCCATTACACCCTCTTTACATTTATTTTCTCTTAACACTTTAACGTTGTTAATAATTTCTCTCTCCTTGGCCTAAAGCTTAACTCCACACTGGACCTACAGGATACTTTGGGGCCTGGTACTCCAACTTGGAGGAAAGCGTCAGAAAGGGAGCTGATGGATTGTTGTCCATCCGTCACTATCAATTGCTGGCCCTCTGGATTTCGCCTGTGGGTTCTGGTATTTGTCACTTCCAATTTGAGCTCGTGCAGAGATTTTGGGAACTTCTGGCATTTTCAGTATTTTTCAGCTGCTCTGTGATTTTACCAAACCTGAGATGTCTCGACATTTTTCCTTCCCTGGGTAAACACGGTTAGGAGCCATAGATGGCTTTCTCATGCTCTCTTCCTACCAGGCTTCCTGCCAGCAACCTTGATTTTGAACAATCCGCTGCCATTCTTCTTCTCGGTGATGGCAAGAGTGCAGATGAAGTTTTTCCTTGAGGTGACAGGCCTGGCACAGAATGCATCCAGAATTGGAAGAGCCTCAAAGCAGTGTGGTACCAAGGTCCTATAATTAGTGATCCATCTGCCACCGGGACTCAGACCTCCTGATCCTCACTTCCAGTACAGCAAACCATATTGTCTTTGCCCTTTTCTAATTGTTTTGTCTTCTGTGTATCAAAGGACATTAAACACAACCTGTTTGCCTGTTTCTTCTGTGTTAACCTGACACACAGGATAGATTTCAGAACAAGCTGCTCTCAGAACGTTTTCTGCTGAAAAGTGGAAAAGGAGTTGAGCAAACAGGTGTTCCAGTTCATCTGCAGCTATTGCAAGTGGGCCAGATGCCCTCCGCAGCCCAGTCCAAGCCCCAGCATCAGGAAGGCATCATCTTGCAGGGCATAGAAATGCCTCTCACAGAAACACAGTCTTTCCTGCCCATTTCTAGCCATCAGAAAGGGAATGTTTCTGGCACAAACCACCTCAGTGGTGTCATTTTCAAGCCATACAGACTCAAAAAGTCTAGAACTAGCCCCAGGGGGGTTATCTCACTTATTTTCATTGCCATTGTGATAAAATCCAAATACTTATCTAGAACAGAATACCTGGATGGGTCCTTAAACTCGTGACTTCAGGGAAGTTAATTACACCCAATTTTTTAATACAATTAACTTAGAACAAATGCCTAAATCATATTAATAATATACACCAGATTTCTAGTATAAACGTTTTGTTCTTCTTCCCAGAATTTAGCGAAAACACTTAGCTAGTATCTCAAGAATGCTCTTTGTTCAATTCTGGGAGGGGTTCCTCTTCTTTAATCACTCTGGTTGGCCTGGGCCTCTTAGATTTCTACCACCTGTTCTTGTCCCATGATGTTCTGTCCAAGAATGGCTATGGCTTGTGTTATGATTCAGATAATCCTCAACGTCTACAGCTGAAATTTATCCAGGATTATATACACAAGATCTTTATTGGTTGTGTTTTTACAGAGATTGATTTTCTCCACAAATATTGCCCATTTCTAGTGGGAAGAAATGTCTTTCTCTCTCTTTCATTTACTGTCCATTCACGTGCCTGTGCTTTTGCCAATCCAAACGTGCCTACATTTTATATCTACCAAAAAGGGTTCTTACGAAGATGAAATACAAATATATATATTTCATGCTCATATATACATACTATCCTCATATATGTATATATATATATGTCCATCGGTTTAAGAATACTTACAATTTTATGTTTACATTTTACATTATTTTATTCAGTTGTTATGACAAAAGTTTTGCGATAAAGAGGGTAGATATTATCCAAAAATTGAGTAATGATGTATGAACTAAAGTTCGTAGTTTAGATTATTCCCTTCAGAGAAGAGTAATTATTCAACAAATGAAAACAGTGGCCCAGAGTCTAGTTTCTTAGGGCTAAGCTAAGGAGCCCAGTGTCTTCTGTTCTGAAGCTGTGCCAATTTAGAGAGGTTTTAATCTTAATCACAGGACCCCTTTTTTTAGTATATGATTCTGGGCATGTTACTCATTATCAGTTTTTTTCTAATCTGTGAAATGGGGATGTCCACCTCAGCTTGTTATAAGGACTGAATGAGGTTATTCAGGTTGAGTACCTAAGACATTGCTTTACACATAATGAGAGTTCAATAAATATCAATTATATTTGACTCGAGACATAAAATCTGTGTTTTTTCATCTGTTCACTTTGATGCTTTTGACTTTTTCTGATGTTGATTTCAAAAAAAAATTTTTTTTTTTTAACCTAAATTGCTTTAAAATTCCCTTGAAAAAATGCCTGCTGTTAAAATCTGAGTTGAAGAGGTATGGAAAAAGCACTAGTTCCGAGAAGCCATGATATCTGGATCCAGCAGATTTGTCCATTGATACAGTGTTAAAGAGTTAGTGATGCAGCTCCTTCTTTCAGAAAGTTGGGAGAATCCAATTAAAGAGACTGAATAAAATGGTGGAGGAGACTGGGAGAACAGTTTTTAAGACAGCTGCCATAATGGTCCATGGCCATTATAATTCCTTCTTTTCCTGAATTGCAGAGGCCCTTCAGAAAGATCAAAGGATGAGAGCTGTGTTGCAGCTCTAGAGATTTGGGAAATGGTCAGGCTTGATGTTAACATGGAGAAGTGATATAATATTTGTGAATTATGCTCAGAAGGAATTGGTGCTTAATGGACAGTCCTGAGATCCCACTGCACATTTTACAATCAGCTCTTGGCTGAATGACAGAGCAAATGCACATGTCAGCATGTTCCTGTTTCATTAAGAGTCGAGAGATAAGAACCCACATTTGCCATAGGGAAAGTGATAAAAATCAGTAATAGAGGAAACACATTTCATTTTTCAAATCTGTTAGCAATGAAGGGAGATGAAAATATCTACAAAAATACTTAGCATGCCCCTTTAAATGTAAATCATCAAAAGGCAGCATACCTAACAGAGGACCACACGTGGAAAAAGAATATATAAAAGGAAACTGTAGCCTCTTACTAATAAAATAAATCAATTTTGCTTTAAAAGTCCTTTGAATGTTCAAGTCATGGATCTTGTACTTGAATATTTCTCATTAGTATTGACTGTCTGGTGGGTTGAGAATGGATTACAAACCAAAGGCTACCTCACATGGGACACATTGGTTTCTAAGGCTTAAGCTTAGGTTTATAACCTGAAATGATTCTCTGGGGAAAATGAAAAGATTCCTGATCCTGAAACAAAATAGGTTATGTAATGCAGATGACTGCACCTTGGATGAGGAATAAGCAAGTGTATGCTCGGAGATAAAATGAAAAACATCACCTTTAATGAAACCTTTTAGGCCTGCTTTAAAGCTCAATATTTGAAAGGCAGTACTATAGTCAAGGAGGAGTTCAAATGTTGTTAATATGCATAAATATACATTGAAGACATTCATCAAAATTCCACTGAGAGACAAATGCTTCTAAAATAAGTATTGCCAATATGGTCTCTCATAATTTACTCAAGCATTGACATGTATGCTTCTGCATATTCTTCTAAACTGGGAAATAAAGCAGTTTTATAAAGCTGCAAATGTCATGCAAAATATATTTCTCACTTTTAATGACCTCTTTTAAAGCAATTATACGATACAGTATTTTTCTTACTGGCATGCAGAAATGAGCAAGGCTTATATTTAAAAATGATTTTATTATGCCTTGTCATGAAGAAAAGGGTTTAACATGCACATGGAATGACTCTTATAAGTACTTCCCATTATCTTTTTTTTTATCATCTTTATTGGAGTATAATTGCTTTACATTGTTGTGTTAGTTGCTGCTGTATAACAAAGTGAATCAGCTATCTGTATACAGATATCACCATATCCCCTCCCTCTTGCGTCTCCCTCCCACCCTCCCTATCCTACCCCTCTAGGTGGTCACAAAGCACCGAGCTGATCTCCCTGTGTTATGTGGCTGCTTCCCACTAGCTATCTATTTTACATTTGGTAGTATATATCTGTCAGTGCCACTCTCTCACTTCGTCCCAGCTTACCCTTCCCCCTCCCCGTGTCCTCAAGTCCATTCTCTACATCTGCGTCTTTATTCCTGTCCTGCCCCTAGGTTCTTCAGAACCACTTTTTTTTTTTTAGATTCCATATATATGTGTTAGCATATGGTATTTGTTTTTCTTTCTGACTTACTTCACTCTGTATGACAGACTCTAGGTTCATCCACCTCACTACAAACAACTCAATTTCATTTCTTTTTACTTTCCATTATCTTTTAAACCAAAATTTTACCTGTGAAATTTTGTAGTCTCAAAGATAGAACATACAGAAAAAACTGAGTAGGTCACTACCTTCTATTCTAAAGGTTTTTCTTCCAGTATTTTATTAGAAACACGTGTATGTCTGTCTGAGTGTTGTACATATATTAGAAGCATTTCTCAAAAACATACATAACTGCAGAGAAGATGATCTTATAATTTTCATAAATTTTAGCTATAAAAATGTTAATATCTTGTCTGATACACTCTGAAATTTCACCTTGATATTTCTATTCAATGCTGTATGAAGTTATATTTAACTGTGTTTTAAATTTGAGCTCTTGAATAGTCTTTAAAAAGAAATATGATCCATTCAAGAACAAAGGCTTTTTGGATCAAAGATTAAACTATACAAAGGTAGGAGAAAATGGTAGTAAGGAGGGGCTGGCAATAGTCCACAAGGAACATGTAGTCAAATACTATTTGAGAGGTAAAGTCTTTTCTTGAAAATTGGAAATTAATCCCTTCTGGGTGGCCAAAAGTTATCACAGATTTAGGGAACATATAGGGAAAAATATAGACTCTAACTCTGATAATGTGCATGAAGTAGAAACTTGAATAAAGGGAGAAAGCAACAGGGTTAATAATGAAATGGGCAAGCTGAGTTTCAATGCCTATTGCTAAAAATAACCCTTAGTCAAAGTCTTACAAAAGGACAAAGATCACCAGGGTTTTAATACTTGATGAATTTAGTTGCCCTGCCCTGGAGCTAACTATGGATCTCCTCAAGAAAAATTAAGAAAAAAATGACAGGGTGTTTGTTCTACTCAATTTAAAAAGAACTAGATGTGGTATCTTGCCTTGATTTGCATTTCCCTAATGACTAATGATTTTGAGCATCTTTTCATGTGCTCATTAGCTATTTGTATATCTTATTGTTTATTTAAATAATTTGCCCATTTTTTGGGGGGGGTTGTCTTTTTATTGTTGAGTTATAAATTTCTTCATATTTTGGGGGAAAATATGTTCACAAGAATATGGAGAAATTGGAATCTTCATATGTTGCTGATGGGAATGAAAAATGGTACTGCCTCCGTGGAAAATATTTTGACAGTTTCTCAAAAAGTTAAGCATAAAGTTATATAACCCAGCAATTCTACTCTTAGGTACATATCCAAGAAGATCAAAAACAAATTCACACAAAAGCTTGTACACTAACATTCATAGCAACATTATTCACAATAGCCAAAAAAGTGAAAACAACTCAACACCTCTTAATGGATTAATGGATAAACAAATTTGCTATGTTTATACAATAGAATATTATTCAATGATAAAAAAGAATAAAGTACTGATTCATGTTACTACATGGATGAACCTTGAACACATTATGCTAAGTGAAAGAAGCCAGACATAACAGGTCACATATTATATACTTTCATTCATATGAAATAATCAAAATAGGCAAATACACAAAGAAAGTAGATTAGGGGTGGTGAGAAAATGGGGAAAATTAGGAGTGACTGCTAAGAGGTACAAGATATTTTGGGGGGTAGTGATGAAAATGTTCTGAAATTAGATAGTGGGGATGATTGTACAATGTTATAAATATATCAAACCTACTGAATTATACATTTTAAAATGTATAACATAAAATGTCTTTTATGTTACATGAATTATATCTCAATAAGAAATGAACTACAGTTATAATAAGCATCGATTGGTACCTAATTGGCATCTAATTGTGTATTGATCCATTTATAGATTCAACAATACAATTTGAGACTTGAAAGTGAACTTAGGACATCTCTCAGAGATTGATATACCAGAAGCACAGCTTCTGACTAGTTTCAATAGAGATATTCCTGTCACAGCCAGCAACTGAATATAGAAATGAGTTCTAAAGAAAGGACTTCATTTCTGACAGTATTAATCAGGAATTTAGGTATAATACTGCCAACGAAAAAACAAACAACACTCCTGCAAACCAGCCATTGTTTCCCTTGCTGAGAAGGGACTCAATACAAGGAGATACCCAATCAAAAAATGGGCGGGGTATCTAAATAGACAGTTCTCCAAAGAAGACATACAGATGTCCAAAAAGCACATGAAAAACTGTTCAACATCACTAATTATTAGAGAAATGTAAATCAAAACTGCAATGAGGCATCACCTCACACCAGTCAGAATGACCATCATCAAAAAAATCTACAAACAATAAATGCTGGAGAGGGTGTAGACAAAAGGGAACCTTCCTACACTGTTGGTGAGAATGTAAACTGGTATAGTCACTATGGAGAACAGTATGGAGGTTCCTCAAAAAACTAAAAATAGAGCTACCATATGATCCAGAAACCCCATTCCTGGACATTTATCTGGAGAAAACCATAATTCGAACAGATACATGCACCCCAATGTTCATAGCAGCACTATTTACAATAGCCAGGACATGGAAGCAACCTAAATGACCATCAACAGAGGAATGGATAAAGAAGATGTGACACATATATACAATGGAATATTACTTAGCCATAAAAAAGAATGAAATAATGCCATTTGCAGCAACATGGATGGACCTAGAGATTGTCATACTGAGTGAAGTAAGTCAGAGAAAGACAAATAGCATATGATATCACTTATATGGGGAATCTAAAAAAGGTACAAATGAACTTATCTACAAAATAGAAATAGAGTTATAGATGTAGGAAACAAACTTATGGTTACCAGGGGGTAAGGGGGGGAGGGATAAGTTGGAAGATTGGGATTGACATATATACACTACTATATATAAAATAGATAACTAATAAGGACCTACTGTACAGCACAGGAAACTTTACTCAGTACTCTGTAATGGCCTATATGGGAAAAGAATCTAAAAATGAGTGGATATATGTATATGTATAACTGATTCACTTTGCTGTATACCTGAAACTAACACAACATTGTAAATCAACTATACTCCAATAAAAATTTAAAAATAGATTATTCTTATTACTGATTTTTAAAAAAATATATAAATATCTATACAACTTTTTCTGATTTCCAAGGTTTAATTTAGTGTTTTGAATTTTTTTTTTATAAAGTTGTTGTCAAGATTTCCTAGCAACTCAGTCCTTTTTGTTAGGATAGCATTTCCCAAACTGAGCTCTCAGAATCATTTTCTCTGAAAAATGTAAACAAGTAATCTGAAAAGAAGCAAAAAGTATGCCTATTTGGAGTGGGGGGAAATTCTGTGGTCAGGTAAGTTTGGGGACACTGCCTAGTCTAACATTTTCTTAGAGAATCAACAAAATTCTTATTACCATATTAAGATTTGACAGTCCTACTGTAAGAACAAAATATAACACAAGACAAAAACAAACCTGTTCAAATTTGTTTAACTCATCATTTCCCAAGTTTATTTGCCATCTCACCATTTTTCAAGGAATTCGATTAAAACCTTATTACTGTTCTTTGAATATAGTTTGATTAAGAACCTGGTTAGAGCCTAGCTTTGCTCTACTTCTAAGTCAAAAATAAACCTCTAGTTTTGGTTGGACATTTTTGACATTTTGTTTGGACAAACGAAATGCATGCTGCTTTTGCAAACTTCAGGACTATGTTTGGTAAAACATGTATTCACAATTGGGTGTTTATTAGCTAAAATACATGGTCTACCAATCCCTTATCTGTAGTGTGGTCTTTATATACAAAGGACAGTATTACTTTCAAAGCATGTGTGCCATATCAGAGAGGTGTGTTATTTCTGGAAACATTTTAAAGGAATGTGGCTGCATTAAAGAATATATTCAATCAAGGTAAAGTTTTAGAATTCACCCTACAATGTTAGAATTGATTTGAAAAACACTTAATACTTCACAGGCATATTGAAAAATGCTCAAAATCGCTAATAATCAGGGAAATGCAAATCAAATCCACAATGAGATACCACCTTACACCTGTCAGAATGGCTATTGTCAAAAAGACCACAAATAACAAATGTTGGCGAGGAGGTGGAGAAAAGCGAACCCTAGTACGTTGTCGGTGGGAATGTAAACTGGCATTGACCTTATGGAAAACAGTATGGAAGTTTTTCAAAAAACTAAAAGTAGAACTACCATGTGATCCAGCAATTCCACTCCTGGGTATATATCTGAAGAAAATGAAAACACTAAATCAATAAGATATATGCACTCCAATGTTCATAGCAGCATTATTCACAATAGCCAAGATATGAAAGGAAGCTAAGCATCCATCAACAGATGAATGGATAAAGAAGTTGTGGTATATTTATACAATGGGATACTACTCAGCCACAAAAAAAGAATGAAATTCTGCCATTTGCAAAAACATGGATAGACCTGGAGGATATGATGCTAAGTGGAATAAGTCAGAGAAAGACAAATGCCATATGTTATCACTTATATGTGGAATCTAAAAAATAAAATAAATAAATGAATAAATAAATACTTAAAAAATGAAACAGACTCACAGAAGAACAATCTAGTAGTTACCAGTGGGAAGAGGGATGGGGGAGTGGCAAGATGGGGTAGGGGATTAAGAGGTACAAACTACTATGTATAAAGTAAATAAGATGCAAGGATATATTGTACAGCACAGGGAATATAGCCAATATTTTATAATAACTTTAAGTGTAGTATAATCTATAAAAATGTTGAATAATTTTGTTGTATGCCTGAAACTAATATAATATTATAAATCAATTATACTTCAATAAAAAAAGAACTATTCAAAAAAAACCCTCAATACTTTAGAAAAAGTGGTCTACATGAGACTTTAATACAGGTATACCTCAGAGATATTTCGGGTTAGGTTCCAGACCACTGCAATAAAGTATCACAATAAAGCAAGTCATACAAATTTTTTGATTTCCCAATGCATATAAAAGCTATGTTTATACTATATTGTAATCTGTTAAGTCTGAAATAGCATTATGTCTAAAAAATGATTTATATACCTTAATTTAAAAAGACAATTGCTAAAAAATGCTAAGCATCATCTGAAACTTGTAACAAAGATCTCTGATCACAGATCACCATAACAAATATATTAAAAATGAAAAAGCTTGAAATATCACAAGGCTTAACACAATGTGACACAGACACCCAAAGTGAGCCAATATTGTTGGAAAAATGATGCTAATGGCCTTGTTTGACTCATGGTTGCCACAAACCTTCAATTAGTAAAAAGCACAACATCTGCAAAACTCAATAAATTGAAGCACAATAAAAGAGATATGCCTATATAGCTTGTTAAATTTATGGACCCTAACTCAAACAGAGAATTTTTTAGGACAAGGCTTCCTGGCCAAAGTTAGTAAAGTTTGTTCATCACTGTCATTTATTGAAAACATAGCAAGTATGGAAAACAAACTGCCAAGTTCCAGCTTGCAATGAACTAAAAATTATAATCAAATCTATAAGCTTTGCAAAATACTGCTAAGATTTCTACTCTAATCACTATTTTTTCCCCCCACAAATATGACTGACTACTCAACTTCAGCTCTAACTTTATACTTTAGGCAGTCCAAGTTTAATAAATGTGACACCTGCCCTCAAGGATCTGATAGCCTAGGGGAAAAACAGAGAGGTGAAGCCTTGATAATGGAAGAGTGTGTCTGATGTTATACTAGTGTTATGCTCATCTAAAGCAGAAGGAAGTTTGGGGAACTTCCTGGAATAAGTGACACTTGAACAGAGTTTTAAAGGATGGGTAAGACTTAGGAAAGGCATTCAAACAGGCAAAGGGAATAATATGAATGAGAGTGAAAGAAGTGTAAAAATACAAAATGAGCTTGGTCAATTACTAGTAGCTGTGTATGGCTGGGGGAAGAGTGCATATAGGTGGGGTAAAGTGAAAAAGACCTTCATCAGTAGTGGGAAGCAGATGTTCTGTTTGGAGATTAGTACATGGAAAGAAAGAGTAGATGGAATAAGAACAATTAAAAGGCTATTACAATAATCTAAGAAAGAAATGAAAAAGTTTAAATGAACTAAGTAGCAGAGAGAATGGAGAAGATAAAATGCATATTATGAAAGAGACAGAATCCCCAGTATTGGGTGCTTGTGTAGTTACGACTGGAATGGTGTTATGGAAAGAAACTGGAAAGCTTCTAGGCCACCTCACAGGCCTCTAGTTTGGAACTCTATTGTTCTTCACTGAGAGAGAGAACAGGGAGAGAAGCAGGTTTGCAGAATAAAATACTTCAGTGTTGGTCATATAGTGTAAGGGGGCTATAAGCAAGACATTCTTGGCAGATAATGTCAAAAAATAAGAATAATGGATACATTGGGAAATAGGTCATGAGGGGAGTGGTGGATAGTAGTGGACACTGCAGATTGGCTTGTCAGGAGTTCCAGTTTCCTTCTCAAATGCTTTCCTGTACTGCAGAGGCTGGAAACTCCATGCTGCATTTTCCTCATCTCTTGCAGGAAATCAGAGGGTATCAGAAATGAACTTGATTTTGCTCATCAAATATACTCATATAAAAGTTGGATTCAAAACCAAGTAAGAGAGGGAAAGGCGAGGCTTGAGCTCATTTTGATGATCCAGGACATGGCAGAAGTGGCATGGCTCTGGAGACCAGAAGCAACTCCTGAATCTACAGCTTGTGGATTACAACAGTTGTGGCAGGACTTTCAATGGCCCAAGTTATAGATCGTTTTGCTATTTTTTCCCTAGAAGTTTAGCTTACAGTCTATTTCATCAGTTCTTCTAACCATTCTAGAAGAGTAGTAAAAATGTCTCTTTTAGATTAAACCAGATAATATGTTTCTGAAACAATGTACTTCTCAGTAACAGGGATGTCTATAGGTCATGGGAAATAGGAAATCTGGGTTATCTTACCTGGAAAGAATTTGTATGAACACGAGATGGGAAGAAAGTGGTCCATGATTGACCATGGCAAAACAATTTTTATCTGTGGTCATTTGATGAGAAATGAAGCTGAATCTTTATTAGACCTAGTAACTATTGTACTGAACCATTTGAGTGAGAGCGAAAAACACAAACCCTGGGTGTGGTGGAAGGCTCCCTGCTTCTAACTGTACTGGAGAAGAACAAAAATAACAACATTATAATTTTAAATTCTCAGCACAAGGCATAGTGAGAGAGCTTCTATGATTTTCCTGAAACAATCTCTTATTGCTGGCTACAAGGTCTGGTGCAGCTGAAAATCAGCAACAGAGTTGAATACTGTGGGATGTTAAATTACAACGTAGAACAATGATATTGAATGCGGGGGAGGGAATTGAGGATGGATATGAATGAATGCGAGATCTCAGGCCTTACATCTTCACTGGGGCACTTCTGCTTCCAGCTATGATGGAATTTAACAGACCATTTATCCTGTGGAGAATACTTAGAAAGCCAATTACTAAATTGCTCTAAAATACAAAATCAGCTGTTTGAAGGTATGGGAGTGTTCCCAGGCAACCAGACCATGGGAAACAAGATCATAAAGTGAATGGAAGTGTGGATAGGTGGGCTGAACTCTGCTTTCCCCTCAAGGTATTTGACAATTCTTTGCTGTGACATATGGGGGGTGGGGAAGGGAGGGAAACTAGTTGGAGACCTACAGATAAGAAGTAGAGACACTGAGGATTGATTCAAGATGACGGAGTAGAAGGACGTGCTCTCACTCCCTCTTGTGAGAGCACCAGAATCACAACTAACTGCTGAACAAGCATCGACAGGAAGACACTGGAACTTGCCAAAAAAGATACCCCACATCCAAAGACAAAGAAGAAGCCACAATGAGACGGTAGGAGGGACACAATCACAATAAAATCAAATCTCATAACTCACAAACTGGAGAACAGTTATACCACAGAAGTCCACCCACTGGAGTGAAGGTTCTGAGCCCCATGTCAGGCTTCCCAACCTGGGGGTCCAGCAATGGGAGGAGGAATTTCTAGAGAATCAGACTTTGAAGGGTAGTGGGATTTGATTGCAGGACTTCGACAGGACTGGGGGAAACAGAGACTCCACTCTTGGAGGGCACACGCAAAGTGCTGTGCGCACTGGGACCCAAGGGAAGAAGCAGTGACCCCATAGGAGACTGAACCAGACCTACCTGCTAGTGTTGGAGGGTCTCCTGCAGAGGCAGGGGGTGGTTGTGTCTCACCATGAGGACAAGGACACTGGCAGCAGAAGTTTTGGGAAGTACTCCTTGGTGTGAACCCTCCCAGAGTCCGCCATTAGCCCAGCCAAAGAGCCCGGGTAAGCTCCTGTGTTGGGTGGCCTCAGACAAAACAACCAACAGGGAGGGAACCCAGCCCCACCCATCAGCAGACAAGCAGATTAAAGTTTTACTGAGCTCTACCCACCATAGCAACAGCAAGCTATACCCACCACCAGTCCCTCCCATCAGGAAACTTGCACAAGCCTCTTAGATAGCCTCATCCACCAGAGGGCAGACAGCAGAAGCAAGAAGAACTACAATCCTGCAGCCTGTGGAACAGAAACCACATTCACGGAAAGATAGACAAGATGAAAAGGCCAGAGAGACAAGATGTACCAGATGAAGGAACAAGATAAAACCCCAGAAAAACAACTAAATGAAGTGGAGATAGGCAACCTTCCAGAAAAAGAATTCACAATAATGATAGTGAAGATGATCCAGGACCTCGGAAAAAGAATGGAGACAAAGATCGAGAAGATGTAAGAAATGTTTAAAAAAGAACTAGAAGAATTAAAGAACAAACAAACAGAGATGAAAAATACAATAACTGAAATGAAAAATACACTAGAAGGAATCAATAGCAGAATAACTGAGACAGAAGAATGGATAAGTGACCTGGAAGATAGAATGGTGGAATTCACTGCTGCAGAACAGAATAAAGAGAAAAGAATGAAAAGAAATGAAGACAGCTTAAGAGACCTCTGGGACAACATTAAACACAACAACATTCGCATTATAGGGGTCCCAGAAGGAAAAGAGAGAAAGAAACAACCCAAGAAAATATATGAAGAGATTACAGCCGAAAACTTCCTTAACATGGGAAAGGAAATAGCTACCCAAGTCCAGGAAGCGCAGAGAGTCCCATACAGGATAAACCCAAGGAGAAACACGCCGAGACACATGGTAATCAAATTGGCAAAAATTAAAGAAAACGAAAAATTATTTAATGCCGCATGGCAAAAACAACAAATAACATACAAGGGAACTCCCATAAGGTTAACAGCTGATGTCTCAGCAGAAACTCTACAAGCCAGAAGGGCAAGGATGTCCACTCTCACCACTATTATTCAACATAGTTTTGGAAGTCCTAGCCACAGCAATCAGAGAAGAAAAAGAAATAAAAGGAATACAAATTGGAAAAGAACAAGTAAAACTGTCACTGTTTGCAGATGACATGATACTACACATAGAGAATCCTAAAGATGCCACCAGAAAACTACTAGAGCTAATCAATGAATTTGGTAAAGTTGCAGGATACAAAATTAATGCACAGAAATCTCTGCCATTCCTATACACTAATGATGAAAAATCTGAAAGAGAAATTAAGGACACACTCCCATTTACCATTGCAAGAAAAAGAATAAAATACCTAGGAATAAACCTACCTAGGGAGCCAAAAGACCTGTATGCAGAAAACTATAAGACACTGATGAAAGATATTAAAGATGATACCAACAGATGGAGAGATATACCATGTTCTTGGATTGGAAGAATCAATATTGTGAAAATGACTATACTACCCAAAGCAATCTACAGATTCAATGCAATCCCTATGAAATTACCAATGGCATGTTTTACGGAACTAGAAAAAAAAAATCTTAAAATTTGTATGGAGACACAAAAGACCCCGAATAGCCAAAGCGGTCTTGAGGGAACAAAACGGAGCTGGAGGAATCAGACTCCCTGACTTCAGACTATACTACAAAGCTACAGTAATCGAGACAATATGGTACTAGCAAAAAACAGAAATACAGATCAATGGAACAGGATAGAAAGCCCAGAGATAAACCCACACACCTGTGGGCAACTAATCTATGACAAAGGAGGCAAGGATATACAATGGAGAAAAGACAGTCTCTTCAATAAGTGGTGCTGGGAAAACTGGACAGCTACATGTAAAAGAATGAAATTAGAACACTCCCTAACACCGTACACAAAAATAAACTCAAAATGGATTGAAGACCTAAATGTAAGACCGGACACTATAAAACTTTTAGAGGAAAACATAGTAAGAACACTCTTTGACATAAATCACAACAAGATCTTTTTTGATCTACCTCCTAGAGTAATGGAAATAAAAACAAAAATAAACAAAGGGGACCTAATGAAACTTAAAAGCTTTTGCACGGCAAAGGAAACTACAAAAAAGATGAAAAGACAACCCTCAGAATGGGAAAAAATATTTGCAAAGGAATCAATGGACAAAGGATTAAACTCCAAAATATATAAACAGCTCATGCAGCTCAATATTAAAAAAACAGACAACCCAATCCAAAAATGGGCAGAAGACCTAAATAGATATTTCTCCAAAGAAGACATACAGATGGCCAAGAAGCACATGAAAAGCTGCTCAACATCACTAATTATTAGAGAAATGCAAATCAAAACTACAATGAGGTATCACCTCACACCAGTTAGAATGGGGATCATCAGAAAATCTACAAACAACAAATGCTGGAGAGGGTGTGGAGAAAAGGGAACCCTCCTGCACTGTTGGTGGGAATGTAAATTGATACAGCCACTATGAAGAACAGTATGGAGGTTCCTTAAAAAACTAAAAATAGACTTACCATATGACCCAGCAATCCCACTATTGGGCATATACCCAGAGAAAATCATAATTCCAAAAGACACATGCACCCCAGTGTTCATTGCAGCACTATTTACAATAGCCAGGACATGGAAGCAACCTAAACGCTCATCGACAGATGAATGGATAAAGAAGATGTGGTACATATATACAATGGAATATTACTCAGCCATAAAAAGGAATGAAATTGAGTCACTTGTAGAGACGTGGATGGATCTAGAGACTGTCATACAGAGTGAAGTCAGTCAGAAAGAAAAAAACCAATATCATATATTAATGCACATATGTGGAACCTAGAAAAATGGTACAGATGAACCGGTTTGCAGGGCAGAAATTGAGACACAGATGTACAGAACAAATGTATGGACACCAAGGGGGGAAAGTGGCGGGGGGGGGGCGGGGAGGTGGTGGTGGTGGTGTGATGAATTGGGAGATTGGGATTGACATATATACACTCATATGTATAAAGTGGATAGCTAATAAGAACCTGCTGTATAAAAAAATAAATTAAAAAAAAAAAAAAAAAAAAAAAGAAGTAGAGTCACCAGCAGGGCTTTTGGCAACTGCATAGTTCCAGAGAGACAAAAAACTAGATTTGGGACAACAAAGATCCTGAAGAAAAGAGAGGCAGGGAGATGAGAGCCCTGCCCTTGAAGGGGTGTCTCCTCAGGGCATTTGCACAGAGATAGAGACTAAGAAACCACATTGGAAAGCCACTGCAAAGGAGAATAGACTTTTAAGGACTCTCAAAGTGTGGAGGATACAAAAAATTAGGGTAAATGCCCACCTAAGAGGCACTACAGAGTTTCAACTGGATTCCAGACTTCATCGCAACCCCACTAAATAACAGCTGTATTGCATTGAGATAATTAGGATCAATCACCCAGTCCACATACGTACATACCCAACAAAGAACATGTATCTGAATTTAAAAATAACCCCTGCAAACTAAGAAAAAAAGAGAGAGACAATGCAAAAACAGTAGGATTGGAGACTTGATCAGACATTTCATAGACAAGACTATCAGAGTGGGAATACCCATATTGTAAAAATGTGTTATTTATTAGCTATCATGGAAATGCAAATTTAAATTACAAGAAGATGCTGTACACACTCGAATGGCTAGAAAATGAAAAGGGCAGGCTATACTGAATATTAGCAAGAAAGGGATGCTACAGAAGCTTTCCTATACGTTTTCCTTTGCCTATAGAATTGCAAATTGGTTACAGAAGTCATACTGTTTGACCAAATGATTCTATTTTTCCGTACATATCTAACAGTAAGCTGCATATATATTAACCAAAACACATGCACAGATAGTCATAGAAGCATTATTAGCAATAATAATTTTGGAAACAATCCAAACATCTTCAAATAATAGATTGGCTAAATAAATTGTGGCGTATTTCTGAAATAAAATACTATACAGTGTAAGTTCTCAACTGGCAGTGATTTTGGTCCCCAGGGACATTTGGCACTATCTGGAAGACATCTTAGTTGTCACATCTGGCAGGAGTGCTGGCATTTAGTGGGTAGAATCCAGAACACTGCTAAACATCCTGCTTTATACAGGGAAGCCCCCACCGCAAAGAATTATCTAGTCCAAAATGTTTGTAGTGCTGAGGTTGAGGAACCCTGTGTATTAGTTTTCTATAAAACTACAGATTACTACGAACTGTTACAAACTACCACAAACTTAGGGGTTGAAAACAACACAAAGTTATTACCATACAGTTTTGAAGATCAGAAGTCCGGCATGGGACCCATGAGCTGAAATCGAGGTGTTGGCAGGGCTGTATTCCTTTCTGGAAGCTCTAAGGGAAAATCTGTTTACTTGTCTTTTCCAGCTTCTAGACGACATCCACTTTTAATTGTTACATTTCATACTTTATCCTGGACCACCTCCTTCATCTTAAAAGGAGAAAAGCCAACCCAGCCCTTCTCAGATCGCTCTCTCTACCTCTTCTACTTTTAAGGACCCTCTCGACTACCTTGAGTTCACCTGGATAGTCCAGAATACTCTCCGTATATTAAGGTCAGCTGATTAGCAACCTCAATTCCATATGCAAATCAATTCTCCTTTGCCGAGTATTGTAACATTCACAGGTTCTAGGTATTAGGATTGTTGACATCTTTGGGGGCCATTATTCTGCCTACCTCCTCCTGCTACACAGCGATGAAATTTTGTACTGTTGCTACACAGAATGGCATGCATGGATCTCACATACATGGTGGTGAATAGCTGACACAGATGAGTATATAATTTACAGTTTTGTTTATATAAGGTTAAAAAATGGGCCAAACTAATCCTATTTTTAGTTTGATGGAAATTGAATAGTGATTTCCTGATTCAGCAGGTAGAGTCCCAAGCATAGCACAGGTGGTGGAGCTAGCAGTGTTAGCAAAAGCTGCCTAGTTATGAGAAGGCTTCCTGCTCCTACACTTGACAGGTCAGGACTGGGATAGCAGCTTCCTTGTTAGCCTATTCTGTGGGTAGTTTTGGGGGCTTTTCTAGAAGCTTACCCTAGTCTCCATTTCTTCAGCCCTCCCAAACATTCTGGAAGTGATTTAATCCTCTAAAATGAATCCTTTTCTGCTTAAAGGAGCTTGAGTGGATTAGATTCTCTGTAACTGCAAATTCACCAATATTATAAGGCATCAGCAATAGCTAATAAAAGCTCTTTGTCAGTCGGTATGCAGCATTGCCCTAATACTTTATAAAGATTATCTCATTTAATCCTAACAATCGCTAGGTATTACTGTCATCTATCGTAAGTGGTACAATTGAGAATCAACGTGGTTAGGTTACTTATCCAGAGCTGTTGATGGTGGTATCAAGATGGAAACCCAAAGCCCTGGCGACCATGCGCCCCTCCTTGTACTTGGCTGTTCAGTTTCATTACCTTTTAGAGTAGAAACATCCAATATATTGACTTCCCATAAATTCTTCCAGTAAAGATTTAAAGAGCTCAAAGAAGCATTTAGAGCTTGATTTGCCCTCACCCCTTCAATTTATGAGCTACGTGGTGTATCTGTCAGAACACTTGGTTGTAAACAGTGGAATCTGTTCTGGCTAGTTTAATCAGAAAAGTGATGTATTTGAGAATATCAGGTGCTTAATAGATTCACTGGGATACTTTGAGAAAAAAAAAGAATAGACTCAAAAGTGAGCTTCTAGCAGTAATACTCCAAATCGTGACCCAGAACCAGACTGTTGAGGAAACTGTACTCACTGCCTCTGTTGGGTGCCAAATACCACAAGTTCAACGTGACTGGCCCTGCGGCCCGTGCTGACTGCACTTCTGCGGCAGGAACCCAGTCTTGCAACAACTGGGAAGCTAATGCTCTCCCTGCTCCCACCTCCTGCATCTAGTTGCTCCCGTCACTCATGTCTTACTGGAAGGCCCAGCAGGTGTGTCTGACTGCGGTGCTCTGATCATGTACCTTCATCCTATCTACAACGGAGGCTGACAATTTACTTCTGATTGCCACACTGGAGAGGTGATGATCATACTGCAGACATTTCCCCCTTTAGAGGAAGGGCATACAAAACTGATGGGGGATGAAGAATGTAATAGATGTCCATCACAAACAGGGTTGAAGTTTAGCCCCTACTCTGTTTTCTACCCACATACTGAAAGAGTTAAGGATTTACTAGTCCTGAGTGTTTTCCATCATTAGTTAGAGCTAGATACCATCGCCTCATATATTTTGAGAGGCTGCCGTTGGCTCTGCTCTAAAACAAACTGCTAGTTCAGAAGAAAAATCTTTCTTTAATGAAAGATTACGGGAGAGAATATTCACTTCACCAATTATCCATCTCACTAATGAATAAAACAAGTGGTCATTAGCATGCTGCTGATTTCTCGGCTGTGCATTATTTTATTTTATTTTTTATTTTTTTAATAGATCTTTATTGGAGTATAATTGCTTCACAATACCGTGTTAGTTTCTGTTGCACAACAAAGTGAATCAGCCATATGCATACACATGTCCCCTGTAATTTTATTTTTGAGCCTATAGAGGCTCCTGTGTGCTTTGTGTTTGTAATGGAATTTTTAATACACAGATGTTAGAGTAATCTCACAAAAATAATTTAAGAATTGTGAATCGGACATATAAATTTTAATCACCATCCCTTTTTTTTTTAAATTTTTTTTTTATTTTTGGCTGTGTTGGGTCTTCGTTTCTGTGCGAGGGCTTTCTCTAGTTGTGGCAAGCGGGGGCCACTCTTCATCGCGGTGCGTGGGCCTCTCACTATCACGGCCTCTCTTGTTGCGGAGCACAGGCTCCAGACGCGCAGGCTCAGTAGTTGTGGCTCACGGGCCTAGTTGCTCTGCGGCATGTGGGATCTTCCCAGACCAGGGCTCGAACCCGTGTCCCCTGCATTAGCAGGCAGACTCTCAACCACTGCGCCACCAGGGAAGCCCCACTATCCCTTTTAATTAGGCTCATTTTCTTCTGAACATGTGATTTTCTGTAATGATTTCACTTCACTAATACTTCATAGATCTTTAAAAAGTCACTGTTAATAACCTTTATGTATACTTAGGATTTCAAAGTTCCACTTACTAGATGTACAGAGATGAATTGAGTATATCTTTCCATCAGCCAAAACTCAATTCCTTTCTCAGAGCTTCCACAGTTGGTGACTCTCCTCTGCCTTCCCTGCTGCCACTGGCTTGAAATAGGTATAGTTAATACACATCCTCTCTTCAGGGAGGAACAAGGAATGCACATTTTTCTGAGAGTTAAAAATGATTTGTATTTTTCTGTATTTTTTAGAATTTTTATATGTTAATCTCTTGTCTAGATGATATCAATTAGCTGTATGGCCTTATTAACATAAGCATTTTAAGGCTTCCTTCAAATGCGATGATAGTTCTTTATTTCCATTGTTTATTAAGAACTATAAGCCTGCTTTATACTAAGAAAGAGTAAGAAAGGTAAGTAATTAATTTAAACAAATATATATAGATCTTCCTGTGAAGATCTTTGTCAGATAAGTAGCAGATACTGAGAATATAGAGAGGGGTGTTAAAGAGACCACTTAACTCAAGGTACCTGTAATTAGACAAGAAAGACAGACACATGAAGATAATTACATAAATGGACTATTAAGCTGTTACCTAACGCCAAGTCCGTGTGCCCGAGGCACAGTGAGGCCAAACAACACCAAAACGTCAGAGTTTGGAGCAGAGAAGGTTTACGACAGGGCCATGCAAGGTGGCTCATGCCTTAAAAACCCAAACTCCCCCAAAGCTTTCAGCAAAGCCCTTTTACAGGAAAGGTGAGGAAGGGGCGTGGTTAGTTGTTGCAAACTTCTGGGTGTCAGATCCATTTTGTTTTTCTTGAGTTCAGGTCACAATGTTCCTGTAAATCTCCACCAAACAAATGTTATTCTCTGTTCTGACACGAAAGGGCAAGGTCCCAAGGCTCAAGGTCCAGACTCCGGCTAAGAGGAGGGGGTCCCTGGGCTGGACCGTTACCCTGCCCGGGAGTGTTCGTCCAGCACCCACAGCCCGGGTCCTCCCGCCAGCGCCCAGGCCCGGCTGAGGAGGCAGATCTCAGCTGGCGGCACCCCCAGGACCAGGTCCCCAGACCCCACCCAGCCATCATCACTGAGGGAGCCAGGTGCCCAGGACCCAGCCGGCCCTCAGGCTCCTCAGGCCGCCCAAACGGGGGTCGGTCCCGAGGACCGCGACCCATGGAGACTGCCGCTGCCATTAGGTGTCGGAGGCGGGGATGGGGGAGAGGCTCACTGCCGCTTCAAGGCCCGGGCCAGGTCCGTGGGCAGCCGCGGCGAGGGCTCTGGAGCCCTGCGGGACACAGCCCTCAGCCTGCGCCCGGCCCCCCAGCTCACGCACCAGCCCAAGGCGGAAGGGCCCGGAGGATCCCAGGGAGAAGGCGGAGATCTGCGTCTCACCGTACTCTCTGCCCCGAGGACCACTGCCCGGCTGCGGGCGGAGTGGGGTCTCTAACCTCCGCGCTAAGGGTCTCCCGTTAACGGCTGTGCACCCGCCCCGCCCTTATTACAAAGCTGCTTTGTGAGCTAGATATTAATATTCCCTGTTACAAAAGTCTCACCCATCCTGTGTCCCCCCTGCCCAACTCCAGTTCCATCACCTCTTTTCTTCCCTTTTAACCGAATTCTTGTGAGAGCTGCTATCTCAAATTTTTCATCTTCTACTTTATCTAAAACTGTTTATATGTGAATTCTGTCAACCTCTTACCCTCTTGGTCACTGAAACATCTCTCACCAGGGTCACCAGAGCCCTCTCTTACTCCATCCCTGAGCAGAATTTAACACTGCTGACCACTCTGTTCTTACTGAAACGCTTGCCACTTGATTTCTGTGACAGTTCACTCTCCTCACTTCCTTTCTTTACCTTTAGACATTTCATTTGGTCCTTCTTTGCAAACTCTTCTTTTTATGTCTGTCTTTCCAGGTTGCCATTTCTTGGGAGTTCGTCCTCGTTCTCCTCTCACTCTGTACATATTCTGGGACATTTCAACCATACCTACTGCTTAAATGATCATTTACACACCAAAGATTCTCAAAGCTCCAATATATCTTCATATCTATGTCCTGAGAGCCACACTCACTATCCAGCTGCTGTGGGCATGATATCTGGATTTAGAAGCACCCTGGCACATCACCCTCCCACAATGTTCATAAGTGATCTCATGTTTTAGAACAGTGATTTCCAAACTTTTGGTCCCAGTATTAACAACTATTAAGCCTCCACAGAGATTTCGTTACTGTGCCTTATCGCTATAAATTTTTGTCACATAGCTTTTGAAAACCTTAAAAATTATTCACTTATCAAAACATAATAATCTCATTACACATTAACCTATATAACATTTTAATGAAAAATAACTATGTGTGGAAAGCAAAAGGCTAAGTGAGAAGAGTAGCGTTGTTTTAAATTTTTGCAACTGTCTATAATGTATGACCAAGCACAAGACAGGTGGAGTCTCATATCTGCTTCTGTATTCGAGCTGGAAACTTCTTTGTATAACTAAGAGTAAATGAGAATTAAAAAGGCAAATGACATATAAATAATACATATGGCACCGACTAAGTACAAAACTTTAACCTCCTCCAGTGCTAAAATTTATTATCCCCACGATTATACTAATAACCCTGACTTGATTATCAGAAAACAACATAATTTGAATTAACACCACAACCCATAGCTTGCTAATTAGTCTCACAAGCCTGTTTCTTCTTAATCAGTTCAAAGATAATAGCCTTAATTTCTCATTAACATTCTTTTCTGACTCCCTATCTGCACCACTACTGACAATATGACTCCTACCTCTGATATTATTAGCCAGTCAATCTCACCTACTCAAAGAATCACTGACCTGAAAAAAACTATACATCACTATACTAATCATACTACAAACATTTTTAATCATAACTTTTACCGCCACAGAACTAATTCTATTTTACATTACATTCGAGGCCACACTGGTTCCTACACCTATTATCATCACTCGATGAGGCAACCAAACAGAACGCCTCAATGCAGGACTCTATTTTTTATTCTACATACTAGTTGGATCACTCCTACTGCTAGTGGCATTAGTGTAAATCCAAAACACCACGGGCTCTCTGAATTTCCTAGTACTACAATATTGAACCCAAGTATTACCCAACTCCTGATCCAATGTCTTTATATGACTAGCCTGCATAATAGCCTTTATAGTAAAAATACCCCTCTATGGCCTCCACCTTTGACTACCCAAAGCACATGTAGAAGCTCCGATCGCAGGCTCTATAGTCCTTGCAGCCGTATTACTAAAACTCGGGGGCTACGGCATACTATGAATTACATCAATACTCAACGCCCTGACAGAATTCATAGCCTACCCTTTTCTTACGCTCTCTGTATGAGGGATAATCATAACCAGTTCAATCTGTCTACGCCAAACAGACTTAAAATCACTTATCGCACACTATTCCGTCAGCCACATAACACTTGTTATTGCAGCTACCCTCATCCAAACTCCTTGAAGTTACATAGGAGCTACCTCTTTAATAATCGCCCATGGCCTCACATCATCTATATTATTCTGCCTAGTAAACTCAAACTACGAGTGAGTACATAGCCGAACTATAATTCTAGCCCGAGGCCTACAAACCCTCCTCCCCCTAATAGCCACTTGATGACTACTGGCAAACCTGACAAACTTAGCCCTGCCCCCAACTATCAGTCTAATTGGAGAACTGTTCATAGTTATATCAACCTTCTCATGATTAAATCTCACCATTATCTTAATAGGAACTAACATTGTAATTACAGCCCTATACTCTGTATACATATTAATCTTGACACAACGCGGTAAATACACACACCATATCAGTAATATTACACCCTCCTTCACATGAGAAAACGCCCTTATGGTCCTCCACATTCTACCCCTCCTACTACTCTCGCTAAACTGCAAAATCATCCTGGGCCTCTTGTATTGTAAATATAGTTTAAAAAAAAACACTAGATTTTGAATCTAGTAACAGAAGACTAAGACTTCTTATTTACCGAGAAAGTATTGCAAGAACTGCTAATTCATGCCCCTATGCTTAACAGTATGGCTTTTGCAGACTTTTAAAGGATAGTAGTTATCCATTGGTCTTAGGAGCCAAAAAATTGGTGCAACTCCAAATAAAAGTAATAAACCTATTTTCCTCTTTTTCCCTGCTCATACTACTGATACTAATCATCCTGATTATAATAACTAACACAAATTTCTACAAAAGTGATAAATATCCATCATATGTAAAAAATACTGTCTCATGTGCTTTTATTACCAGCCTAGTTCCAACAATAACATTCCTCCACACAGGCCAAGAAATAATCATCTCAAACTGACATTGAATCACTATTCAAACCCTTAAATTAACACTTAGCTTCAAAATAGATTATTTCTCAATAATATTCGTACCAGTAGCATAATTTGTTACATGATCCATTATGGAGTTCTCAATATGGTACCTACACTTAGATCCTTACATTAACCAATTCTTCAAGTACCTACTCCTCTTCCTCATCAGCATGTTAATCCTTGTTACTACCAACAACCTCTTCCAACTTTTCATTGGGTGAGAAGGGGTTGGAATTATATCCTTCCTGCTCAATGGATGGTGATATGGACAAGTAGATGCAAACACAGCTGCCCTCCAAGCAATCTTACATAACCGCATTGGAGTTATCAGGTTCGTCATATACATAGCATGGTTTCTGTTCAACACAAACACATGAGATCTGCAACAAATTTTTATACTCGACCTAATTTCCTCAAACCTCCCCCTTACAGGACTTGTACTAGCCACAGCTGGAAAATCAGCTCAATTTGGACTTCACCTCTGACTCCCGTCAGCAATGGAGGGCCCCACCCCTGAGTCAGCCCTGCTCCACTCAAGCACAACAGTTGTAGCAGGGGTCTTCCTACTTATCCGATTTTATCCCCTAACAGAAAACAAAAAACTTATTCGAACAATAGCATTATGCTTAGGAGCCCTCACCACCCTATTCACAGCTATATGGGCTCTCACCCAAAATGATATTAAAAAAATCATTGCTTTCTCCACCTCAAGCCAATTAGGCCTAATAATGGTAACAATCGGCATCAACCAACCCTATCTAGCATTCTTACACAAATGCACACATGCTTTTTTTAAGGCCATACTATTCATATGCTCCGGATCCATTATCCACAGCTTGAACAACGAATAAGATATTCAAAAAATAGGAGGCCTATTCAAGGCTTTACCCTTCACCACAACAGCCCTTGTTATCTGGTGTCTAGCATTGACAGGAAAGCATTTCCTCACTGGTTTCTATTCTAAAGACTTAATCATTGCAGCCGCCAGCACATCTTATACCAATGCCTGAGCCCTGTTAATAACCCTAATTGCCACTTCCCTCATAGCTGTCTATAGCACCCGCATCATCCTCTTCGCACTACTAGGACAACCCCGCTTCTCCCCGCCAAACCCCATCAATGAAAACAACCCCCTTTTAATTAACTCCATCAAACTAATTGGAAATGTCTTTTCTGAGTTCATTATTTCCAACAATATCCCCCCAATAACAGTCCCCCTAATAACTACACCCTTATACCTAAAACTAACTGCCATTACAGTAACTACCCTAGGCTTTGTATTAGCACTCGAAATTAACCTCAACACACAAAACCTAAAATACATCTACCCCTCAAATTCCGTTAAATTCTCTAGTCTCCTAGGATATTTCCCCACCATCAAGAACCGTCTACCTCCTTACCTAAACCTATTAATAAGCCAAAAATCAGCATCCTCCCTTTTAGACTTAATTTGACTAGAAAATATTCTACCAAAAACCACAACCCTTATTCAACTAAAACTCTCCACACTAATCTCAAGCCAAAAAGGCCTTATCAAGCTATACTTCCTATCATTCCTCATTACTCTTACCCTTAGCATGCTTTTATTTAATTACCATGAGTAATCTCCATAATATCCACAACACCAATAAACAGCGACCAGCCAGTAACAATCACCAACCAAGTACCATAACTATATAATGCCGCAATCCCTATAGCCTCTTCACTAAAAAAAACCAGAATCACCAGTATCATAAATAACTCAGTCTCCCAACCCACTGAATTCAAACACAACTTCCACCTCCTCGTCCTTTAAAATATAAAATACCATTTAAAAACTCTATTATCAACCCTGAAAGAAATGCCCCCAAAACAACCTTATTAGAAACCCAAACCTCAGGATACTGCTCAGTAGCCACAGCAGTTGTATAACCAAACACAACTAACATTCCCTCTAAGTAAATCAAAAACACTATCAAACCTAAAAATGAACCACCAAAGTTCAACACGATCCTGCACCCAATACCACCACTCACAATCAACCCAAAGCCCCCATAAATAGGCGAAGGTTTTGAAGAAACCCCCACAAAGCTGATCACAAAAATAACACTTAAAATAAATACGTCTTCATTATTCTCACATGGGTTCCAACCATGACCAGTGACATGAAAAATCATCACTGTCATTCAACTATAAGAACATCAATGACCAACAACCGAAAAACTCACGCTGTAATAAAAATCATCAACAATACATTTATTGACCTCCCAACCCCATCAAACATCTCATCATGATGGAACCTGGCTCTTTACTAGGCATCTGCCTGATCCTACAAATCCTAATAGGTCTATTCCTAGTAATACACTACACACCAGACACAACAACTGCCTTCTCATCAGTAGCACACATCTGTCGAGACGTTAACTACGGGTGAATCATTTGATACATGCATGCAAACAGAGCTTCCACGTTCTTTATCTGTCTTTACATTCACATAGGAGGTGGCCTATATTATAGATCCTATGCCTTTCAAGAAACATGAAATGTTGGAATTATTCTACTGCTTACAGTCATAGGCACTGCATTCATAGGCTATGCACTACCATGAGGATAAATATCATTCTGAGGAGCAACAGTTATTACAAACCTACTCTCAGCAATCCCATACATCGGCACCACTCTTGACAAATGGATCTGAGGCAGCTTTTCCATAGACAAAGCAACACTCACATGATTCTTTGCTTTTCATTTCATTCTTCCCTTCATCATTACAGCACTAGTAGCTGTCCACCTACTATTCCTCCATGAAACAGGATCCAACAACCCCACAGGAATCCTATCTGACACAGACAAAATCCCATTCCACCTCTATTACACAGTCAAAGACATCCTAGGCACTCTACTACTAATCCTAGCCTCACTAATACTAGTCTTACTTTCACCCGACTTGCTAGGAGATCCTGACATATGGGGTTTTTTACCTCGCTGAACCCCTGAAATGGTTTCAGGGACCTCCAGAGGTCCTCAGATCACATTTCAGAACCACTGGTAAAAAGTTCTAAATAGCTGGGTTGACCCACATTAATGATTTCAGCTCGGTAGCTGTGACAGAGTATCAAAATGAATACCTAGCACTGATAAAAGTGCAGTGAAATGAGTGAGCCTGGACCCAAATTGGGTAAGGAAGGAAAATAAGCCAAAGAGAAAACTGTCAGTCTGGCCAAGCCAGATTGGGGGTAACATATACATATGAGAGGGTCTTGAGGACCATGCTGAGATGGAAGGATCATTACTTAATGATGTCCATGAAGGCATTGCTGAGATGGAAGGACAATGCCACAGCCAAGATAGCTATCAAGACACAAGAGCCTGCACTAATTTGAGGTAAGGGGTCAAGACACATTGTGGACAGTAGCAAGAGGAGTCAAGAACAAGGAATGAGGATAAAGTACAGGAAGAATGGGGGCCGTCCAGGAAGCTACCTTTCTGAAAAAGGGGTAAGCGTCAATTTTCACTGCATTCAACAAGGACCCAGCATCTTACACATGATGTATCACATTAAATACTAAGGAAATAGAAGCATCTCAAGAGTTGGGTACCACAATGGCAAAAATCTTTCAACCAGTAAGGTGGTGCAGTTTTCTTCAGTAATCTCATGAATGTAGAAACACTGGACAACTCCAATTCAGGATTTTCTGTGGTCCTTTTTCCTGACGCTTCCAACAAGATGACTCCAAAGGAAAGGTTTGCATTTGTTCCAGTTTTTCTAAATTACCCCAAGAGCAGAGCCACCACAAATGACAAATCCAATTATGCATTGTACAAAGATCCAGGCCATGAGACAAGGGGCAGCTGAAGTTCTGTCCTTGCTCTGCTTGCCAAGTTATATACCGGAGTGGTTGTTGTTGCTCAGAGTGGCTTTTCTAATTCCATTGTTGAAGGGGGCCATCTTTCTAATTTGCAACAATATGTCACATGGGCAAGCTGTGGTCCTACATGAGAGAAATGTTTTCAAAGTTGAACACCATGATGGAGTTTCAGTGGTCAATGCCATCTTTTCTCCCTGTAGGAAAAAAAACCCCAAACAAAGTTACCATGGCAGAAAAATCAAATTCTTTTTTTAAAAAAATTAATTAATTAATTAATTTATTTATTTTTGGCTGTGTTGGGTCTTCGTTTCTGTGTGAGGGCTTTCTCTAGTTGCAGCAAGCGGGGGCCACTCTTCGTCGCAGTGCACGGGCCTCTCACTGTCGCGGCCTCTCTTGTTGTGGAGCACAGGCTCCAGACGTGCAGGCTCAGTAGTTGTGGCTCATGGGCCCAGTTGCTCCGCGGCATGTGGGATCTTCCCAGACCAGGGCTCGAACCCGTGTCCCCTGCATTGGCAGGCGGATTCTTAACCACTGCGCCACCAGGGAAGCCCAGAAAAATCAAATTCTTGTGTAAAATAAAAAGCATGAGGAGTTGGTGATAGAAGTAAACCATTAGCCAGAATCTAATTGTTGTCTTGTAATTTGTAATTTATACCTGGATATGCACAGTTAAGAGATCATCTAATTAGAAATTCAGAAGGACTGACACCTTTAGTGGAGTTTGAAGTGATGTGGTAAGTGGTAAGATAACTATGAAATCTTGATGACCAGCCTCCTACATCATTTGCCTAATATTTCTATCTGCAAATTCCTTGAGCTCAGCTAGGGTAAGTGAGAACCCAGTTTCAGACACAGGAGTATGTAGAATCTATGCATTGAAAATAATTTACACAAAGCTGTTACTGTGGCAGCTGAGGTATGAAGATGAACAAGGAGTGCTTACCATCATTTGAGTAATCTAATTTTTTCCCCAGAATTATCATGCAAATCAATAAGAATTCTTGATCATTTTTCATGTGTAGTGGACAGTCTTTTATGTCTTTATTTATGTATGTATTTATGTTTGTAGTCCATCCCTTCTTTGGGAAGTGGACCTAAGATTACTCTTTTCCTAACCTGTTTAATTTTGGAGAAATTATGGGACCCAGTCCACTCCCCACCAATACAGAGGTGGATCCATCCATGCTAGCCAATCAGACTCTGTATTCTTGGAATTCAGTTGTTATATAGAAATATGCAGATGTGGAAGGAAATTGGACAGCGGTTGTCTGATTACAATGCCGTATAATAAATCTGAAAATCCCTGCTGTTAACATACCTGAAACTGGGAGAGGACCTTCAAGATGGCAGAGGAGTAAGACGTGGAGATCACCTTCCTCCCCACAAATACATCAAAAACACACACGTGGAACAAATCCTACAGAACACCTACTGAACACTGGCAGAAGACCTCAGACTTCCAAAAAGGCAAGAAACTCAACATGTACCTGGGTAGGGCAAAAGAAAAAAGAAAAAACAGAGGCAAAAGAATAGGGATGGGACCTGCACCTCTGGGAGGGAGCTGTGAAGGAGGAAAAGTTTCCACACACCAGGAAGCCCCTTCACTGGCGGAGACAGGGGGCGGCGGAGGGGGGAGGCTTCAGAGCCACGGAGGAGAGCAGCAACAGGGGTGCAGAGGGCAAAGCAGACAGATTCCTGCACAGAGGATCAGTGCCAACCAGCACTCACCAGCCTGAGAGGCTTGTCTGCTCACCCGCTGGGGCAGGTGAGGGCTGAGAGCTGAGGCATGGGCTTCGGAGGTCAGATACCAGGGAGAGGACAGGGGTTGGCTGCGTGAACACAGCCTGAAGGGGGCTAGTGCACCACAGTTAGCCAGGAGGGAGTCTGGGAAAAAGTCTGGAACTGCCTAAGAGTCAAGATACCATTGTTCTGGGGTGCGCGAGAAGAGGGGATTCAGAGTACCACCTAAACAAGCTCCAGAGATGGACGTGAGCTGCAGCTATCAGACTGGACACCAGAGACAGGCATGAGATGCTAAGGCTGCTGCTGCATCCACCAAGAAGCCTGTGTGCAAGCACAGGTCACTATCCACACCTCTCCTCCCGGGAGCCTGTGCAGCCCACCACTGCCAGGGTCCCGTGATCCAGGAACAACTTCTCTGGGAAAACACACAGTGCACCTCAGGCTGTTGCAATGTCACACTGGCCTCTGCCACCACAGCCTTGCCCCACATTCCGTACCCCTCCCCCCAGCCTGAGTGAGCCAGAGTCCCCTAACCAGCCGCTCCTTTAACTCCCTCCTGTCTGGGCGAAGAACAGATGCCAGAGGGCAACCTACATGCAGAGGTGGGGCCACATCCAAAGCCGAAGCCCAGGAGCTGTGCGAACAAATAAGAGAAAGGGAAAATTCTCTGTGCAGCCTCGGAAGCAGCAGATTAAATCCCCACAATCAACTTGATGTACCCTGAATCTGTGGAATATGTGAATAGGCAATGAATCATCCCAAAATTGAGGCGGTGGACTTTGGGAGCAACTGTAGACCTGGGGTTTGCTGTATTCAACTGACTAGTTTCTGATTTTTATGTTTATCTCAGTATAGTTTTTAGTGCTTGTTATCATTGGTGGATTTGTTTATTGGTTTGCTTGCTCTCTTCTTTTTTTATTACTTAATTTTTTTATTTTAATAAATTCTTTTTGATTTTAATAACTTTTATTTTATTTTTTTCTTTCTTTTTTTCTCCTTTTCTTCTGAGCCATGTGGCTGACAGGGTCGTGGTGCTCTGATCAGCTGTCAGGCCTGAGCCGTGGAGGTGGGAGAGTCAAGATCAGGATATTGGACCACCAGAGACTTCCTGACCCCACGTGATATCAATCAGCGAGAGCTCTCCTACAGATCTCTGTCTCAATGCTAAGACACAGCTCCACTCAATGACCAGCAAGCTACAGTGCTGGACACCCCATGCCAAACAACTAGCAAGATAGGAGCACAACCTCACCCTTTAGCAGAGAGGCTGCCTAAAATCATAATAAGTTCACAGACACCCCAAAACACACCACGGGACACGGTCCTGCCCACCAGAAAGACAAGATCCAGCCTCATCCACCAGAACACAGGCACTAGTCTCCTCCACCAGGAAGCCGACATAACCCACTGAACCAACCTTAGCCACTGGGGGCAGACACCAAAAACAACGGGAACTATGAACCCGCAGCCTGAAAAAAGGAGACCCCAAACACAGTAAGTTAACCAAAGGAGAAGACAGAGAAATATGCAGCAGATGAAGAAGCAAAGTAAAACCACCAGACCAAACAAATGAAGAGGAAATAGGCAGTCTACCTGAAAAAGATTTCAGAGTAATGATAGTAAAGATGATCCAAAATCTTGGAAAAAGAATGGAGAAAATACAAGACATGTTTAACAAGGACCTAGAAGAAGTAAAGAGCAAACATACAATAATGAACAACACAATAAATGAAATTAAAAATTCTCTAGAAGGAATCAATAGCAGAATAACTGAGGTAGAGGAAAGGAAAAGTGACCTGGAAGATAAAATAGTGGAAATAACTACCGCAGAGCAGAATAAACAAAAAAGAATGAAAAGAATTGAGGATAATCTCAGAGACCTCCAGGACAATATTAAACACACCAACATTTGAATTATAGGGGTCCCAGAAGAAGAAGAGAAAAGGAAAGTGACTGAGAAAATATTTGAAGAGATTATAGTGGAAGACTTCCCTAATATGGGAAAGGAAATAGTCAATCAATTCCAGGAAGTGCAGAGAGTCCCATACAGGATAAATCCAAGGAGAAACATGCCAAGACACAGATTAATCAAACTTTCAAAAATTAAATACAAAGAAAAAATATTAAAAGCAGCAAGGGAAAAGCAACAAATAACACACAAGGGAATCCCCATAAGGTTAACAGCTGATCTTTCAGCAGCAACTCTGCAGGCCAGAAGGGAGTGGCAGGACATATTTAAAGTGATGAAAGGGAAAAACCTACAACCAAGATTACTCTACCCAGCAAGGATCTCATTCAGATTAGACAGAGAAATTAAAACCTTAACAGACAAGCAAATGCTAAGAGAATTCAGCACCACCAAACCAGCTCTACAACAAATGCTAAAGGAACTTCTCTAAGTGGAAAACACAAGAGAAAAAAAGGACCTACAAAAACAAACCCAAAACAACTAAGAAAATGGTAATAAGAACATACATATTGATACTCACCTTAAATGTAAATGGATTAAATGCTCCCAGCAGAAGACATAGACTGGATGAAGTGATACAAAAACAAGACCCATATATATGCTGTCTACAAGAGACCCACTTCAGACCTAGGGACATACAGACTGAAAGTGAGGGGATGGAAAAAGATATTCCATGAAAATGGAAATCAAAAGAAAGCTGGAGTAGCAATTCTCATATCAGACAAAATAGACTTCAAAATAAAGACTATTACAAGAGACAAAGAAGGACACTACATAATGATCAAGGGATCAATTCAGGAAGAAGATATAACGATTGTAAATATTTACGTACCTAAAATAGGAGCACCTCAATACATAAGTCAAATGCTAACAGCCATAAAAGGGGAAATCGACAGTAGCACAATCATAGTAGGGGACTTTAACACCCCACTTTCACCAATGGACAGATTATCCAAAATAAAAATAAATAAGGAAACAGAAGCTTTAAATGACACATTAAACAAGATGGACTTCATTGATATTTATAGGACATTCCATCCAAAAACAACAGAATACACTTTCTTCTCAAGTGCTCATGGAACATTCTCCAGGATAGATCATATCTTGGGTCACAAATCAAGCCTTGGTAAATTTAAGAAAATTGAAATCACATCAAGTATCTTTTCTGACCACAACACTATGAGACTCAATATCAAATACAGGAAAAAAAAAACTGTAAAAAATACAAACACATGGAGGCTAAACAATACACTACAAAATTACCAAGAGATCACTGAAGAAAACAAAGAGGAAATCAAAAAATACCTAGAAACAAATGACAATGAAAACCAGACGACCCAATACCTATGGGATGCAGCAAAAGCAGTTCTAACAAGAAAGTTTAGAGCAATACAATCCTACCTCAAGAAACAAGAAACATCTCAAATTAACAGCCTAAACTTACACCTAAAGCAATTAGAGAAAGAAGAACAAAAAACCCCCAACGTTAGCAGAAATCATAAAAATCAGATCAGAAATAAATGAAAAGGAAATGGAGGAAAAAATAGCAAAGCTCAATATAACTAAAAGCTGGTTCTTTGAGAAGATAAACAAAGTTGATCAACCATTAGCCAGACTCATCAAGGAAAAAAGGGAGAAGACTCAAATCAATAGAATTAGAAATGAAAACGGAGAAGTAACAACAGACCCTGCAGAAATACAAAGGATCAGGAGAGATTACTGCAAGCAACTATATGCCAATAAAATGGACAACCTGGAAGAAATGGACAAATTCTTAGAAAAGCACAACCTTCTGAGACTGAACTAGGAAGAAATAGAAAATATAAACAGACCAATCACAAGCACTGAAATTGAGACTGTGATTAAAAATCTGCCAACAAACAAAACCAGGACCAGAGGGATTCACAGGTGAATTCTATCAAACATTTAGAGAGGAGCTAACACCTATCCTTCTCAAACTCTTCCAAAATATAGCAGAGGGAGGAACACTCCCAAACTATGAGGCCACCATCACCCTGATACCAAAAGCAGACAAAGATGTCACAAAGAAAGGAAACTACAGGCCAATATCACTGATGAACATAGATGCAAAAATCCTCAACAAAATACTAGCAAACAGAATCCAACAACACATTAAAAGGATCATACAACACGATCAAGTGGGGTTTATCCCAGGAATGCAAGGATTCTTCAGTATACACAAATCAATCAATGTGATAAACCATATTAACAGATTGAAGGAGAAAAACCATATGATCATCTCAATAGATGCAGAAAAAGCTTTGGACATAACTCAACACCCATTTATGATAAAAATACTCCAGAAAGTAGGCATAGAGGGAACTTGCCTCAACATAATAAAGGCCATGTATGACAAACCCACAGCCAACATCGTTCTCAGTGGCGAAAAACTGAAACCATTTCCATTAAGATCAGGAACAAGACAAGGTTGCCCACTCTCACCACTATTATTCAACATAGTTTTGGAAGTTTTAGCCACAGCAATCACAGAAGAAAAAGAAATAAAAGCAATCCAAATCAGAAAAGAAGAAGTAAAGCTGTCACTGTTTGCAGATGACATGATACTATATAGAAAGAATCCTAAAGATGCTACCAGAAATCTACTAGAGTTAATCAGTGAATTTGGTAAAGTAGCAGGATACAAAATGAATGCACAGAAATCTCTTGCATTCCAATACACTAATGATGAAAAATATGAAAGAAAAATTAAGTTAACACTCTCATTTACCACTGCAACAAAAAGAATAAAATACCTAGGAATAAATCTACCTAAGGAGACAGAAGACCTGTATGCAGAAAACTATAAGATGCTGATGAAAGAAATCAAGATGATACAAAGAGATGGAGTGATATACCATGTTCTTGGATTGGAAGAATCAACATTGTGAAAATGACTATACTACCCAAAGCAATCTACAGATTCAATGCAATCCCTATCAAACTACCAATGGCATTTTTTCACGGAACTGGAACAAAAAATTTCACAATTTGTATGGAAACACAAAGACCCCAAATAGCCAAAGCAATCTTGAGAACGAAAAACGGAGCTAGAGGAATCAGGCTCCCTGACTTCAGACTATACTGCAAAGCTACAGTAATCAAGACAGTATGGTACTGGCACAAAAACAGAAATATAGATCAATGGAACAGGATAGAAAGCCCAGAGATAAACCCACGGACATATGGTCACCTTATCTTTGATAAAGGAGGCAAGAATATACAATGGAGGAAAGACAGCCTCTTCAATAAGTGGTGCTGGGAAAACTGACAGCTACATGTAAAAGAATGAAATTAGAACACTCCTTAACACTATACAAAAAAATAAACTCAAAATGGATTAAAGACCTAAATGTAAGGCCAGACACTATAAAACTCTTAGAGGAAAGCATAGGCAGAACACTCTACGACATAAATTACAGCAAGATCCTTTTTGACCCCCCTCCTAGAGAAATGGAAATTAAAACAAAAATAAACAAATGGGACCTAATGAAACATAAAAGCTTTTGCACAGTAAAGGAAACTATAAGCAAGATGAAAAGACAACCCTTAGAATGGGAGAAAATATTTGCAAATGAAGCAACTGACAAAGGATTAATCTCTAATATATACAAGCAGCTCATGCAGCTCAATATCAAGAAAACAAACAACCCAATCCAAAAATGGGCAGAAGACCTAAATAGACATTTCTCCAAAGAAGATATACAGATCGCCAACAAACACATGAAAGGATGCTCAATATCACTAATCACTAGAGAAATGCAAGTGAAAACTACAGTGAGGTCCACCTCACACTGGTCAGAATGGCCATCATCAAAAAATCTACAAACAATAAATGCTGGAGAGGGTGTGGAGAAGAGGGAACCTTCTTGCTCTGTTGGTGGGAATGTAAACTGATACAGCCACTATGGAGAACAGTATGGAGGTTCCTTAAAAAACTAAAAATAGAACTACCATGCGACCCAGTAATCCCACTATTGGGCATATACCCTGAGAGAACCGTAATTCAAAAAGAGTCATGTACCACAATATTCACTGAAGCACTATTTACAATAACCAGGACATGGAAGCAACCTAAGTGTCCATCGACAGATGAATGGATAAAGAAGATGTGGCACATATATACAATAGAATATTACTCAGCCATAAAAAGAAATGAAATTGAGTTATTTGTAGTGAGGTGGATGGACCTAGTGTCTGTCATACAGAGTGAAGTAAGTCAGAAAGAGAAAAAGATATGCTGTATGCTAACACATGTATATGGAATCTAAAAAAAAAAAAAAAATCGTTCTGATGAACCTAGGGTCAGGACAGGAATAAAGACGCAGACGTAGAGAATGGACTTGAGGACACGGGGAACAGGAAGGGTCAGCTGGGATGAAGTGAGAAAGTGGCGTTTACATATATACACTACCAAATGTAAAATAGATAGCTAGTGAAAGCAGCCGCATAGCACAAGGAGATCAACTCCGTGCTTTGTGACCACCTAGAGGGGTGGTATAGGGAAGGTGGGAGGGAGACGCAAGAGGGAGGGGATATGGCGATATATGTATACATATAGCTGATTCACTTTGTTATACAGCAGAAACTAACACACATTGTAAAGCAATTATACTCCAATAAAGATGTTAATAAATCAGTCGATCAATCAATCAAACAAAATCACACTGTAAAAAAAAAAAAACCACTTTAAAAAAATAAAATACCTGAAACTTCTGATTTTGGTCTTAAGATTCAGGTTTTCAACTTTTCCTTTGATTTTGTGAGCTACACAGTTTTCTTCTGATATATTCTTTCTTCCCCCCTTAAGTTAAGCATAATTAGTTTCTGTCGATTGCAACCAAAGAAATCTGACACAATTAGATACAAAAATTGTGTTCTAGGCAATAGCCCCTCAAGAAAATGTGAGTTACCTGGATTTAATTTTTTGAGGAGATGGAGTAATATAGGAAGACTCCTGGATAAGAAGTTAACTGCTCATGGTCTATCTTTACAAGAGTACTAATCAAGTCTACTCACCAGGAGTCATGTGCCCACGGATGATGAAACTCTCTGGCATTGGAAGTTAGTCCAAAAGGCTAATTTAAAGGGGCTAAGGGATGCCAGACAGTGGGGTGGAATATTTGATCCTGATGGTATTGGGTAAGTTAAAGCCAGAAAATTAAGCTCACATTGTGAAATGATCACTCAAGATATAAGATAAAACTATTAGCCTTCCTGTGATAGTGCTAAAAAACATACCTTATTGATTGTAGCAGTTGGTCAGAGATCACTGAAAATTAAACTGGGAGATTGACTTTTTTGAGTTGCTGAGTTACAGCAGCCTGTGGATTAATAACCTTGCCAAGTCTTTTAAGTGAAAGTTAGAGCCTTGATCAAATAAGAGTGAGATTTTTATAACTGAAATCAATAAAATCTGAGAGGATTTTGAAAGCTTTGAGAACTCTGAACTAAAGAATCCATCTGAAGTAATTTTCATTGCTCCTCTCTTGGCTGAGTATGATGTGTCTCCTTTGAAAGAGAAAGCTGAAACTTCCACTAGTGCCTTATTGGTTCTCAGTAAGCAGAATTTTAACAATCTCAATATTGCTTAGGTGATACAATGAAAAATCAGAGTAAAAATGATTGCAAGAATTCGTGAATTTAAAGTGTCTGGGGAAATGGATATTTTGAGTGCTTAACCCAGGATGGTTAAACAAAATTTTCAATTGGGCTAAATTTTTTCTGTACCCAACATGGTAGCTCCATTTAGAGCTAAACATTTTCTACGTTCTTTAGTACAACTTAGACTGAGCAAAGGCCTTAAATGGCATAATAAGAGTAGAAAAATCTTGGTGTAATTTGGAAGATAGACTTGAAAGAATTTGGGAGACAAAAATGCTAGATTGTATATTCCATGCTTTCAAAAAACCCTACCTCATTCTAAGGCTCCCAAACTTTTCCTTCACACTTGTGATGAAGAATAGATTGATGGGAGAGCACTAGAATCTTTAAAACAACTTTACTGGCTGTTCATTCTAGGCCAGGAAATCTAGCGGAAACCGCCATTGAATGGGACAAAACTGGACTCTATGATTTTAGTAAAAATGGGAGGGACCTGGTGGGCAGAGCCTACATAGCAGAAAATGGAGCAGAAGTGTAGGAAGAGTTAACGTCTCAGGGAATGATTGGACACTCAGAATTCTCTAGGATGGTTAAATAATTATAGAGGTCTACCAAAATTGATTAGAAAGTCAACTAGGTCTTACTTAAATTGTAAAAACTCCAAATTCCAAATCTGATGAACAGATGCCTTATTTGAGTCACAACAGTAGAAAGTCCCAACCTCTAACTAGGTCTCATGCTTGAGTCAGATCAAGACTCAGAGCACTTTGGATAAAGGAGGGGTCAGGTACCATTAGGGAGAGTGTTATGAATCTGTCAAATTTATACTTAAGTGGAGCACAGGGTGACAAATGGTGAACTGCTGCACTTCAGCAATGGACCACAAGGGACATTGAAGTAGAGAAGTTTATTAGTCACAGGTCCTGAAGGAAGTACACGATACACCTGGGGGGGCAAATGGGAAGGTCAAGGCAGAGTGCAGACAGAGAGAGGCAGGACCTGGGGCACATGTCTTTATTAGGGTCTGTGGGTGGAGTGCTTTGGTGTTCTCCAGCTCAGGGAAGATTTGTCAATTCAATCTGTAAGAGGAGGGCTTTGGTAAGCTCCACTGTGGGGTCTTATCTAAGGGGCACACAAGAGGAAGGCACTGAGAAGCAAGGGAGAATATTGATCACAAGGGCTGTTGGAGAAATCATATCAGGAACTTACAATAGCTTGTGACTCTGTGGGCTACTATCTAGGGCTTGTGCTTGCTTGAAGGAGCTAGTGTCAGTTTAAGGTCACTGCAGGCCATTTGGCCAAACAAAATGGAGGCTGAGACAGCAATACCATGGAGTATTAGCTAAACTCTTGACAGAGAGACACTGTGATAATACACATGTGTCTACCTTCATTCAACTGTTTCCTAAAGGAACTCTTGAATAAGGAAGGGCTATAAGATACTGGTTGAGAACTGACATTAATATCTGGAGGTCCAGGATTCCAGTTCAGCCCAATAGTTATAATGCGTATTAATTGGTGTAAAAGTATGTCTGTGTTAGATTTGCTTCCTGGTAGCCTCAAAGGGATCTTCAATATTATTTATGGTTATTTTCCAAGTCTCTTATCATATAGCTGAATATATATCTTGAACAATGGAAAGGATCCCTTACCCATGAAGTAAATCCTTCAGTCTCTTCTTTCCTTCCAAATTAGCAAATTCAAAGTAAAATCATTTCACTGCAGGAACTGCAAGATTAGTATCTATATTCTGATCACAATATCATTAAATTCCACAGATGGGGAGTTAAAAACACTGAAAAGTCTTGGAGAACGACGAAGGGTTATTATAAACCTAATCAGGTGATGACTTGAATTGATGTTTGCATTTCAGATGTGGTTTTCTTACTGAGGCAAATTAATGCAATGCCTAGCACATGGTAAGGAATTATGTCAGCTGAATATGTTTTTTAATTTTTATGAATAGCATGAGTATTTTGCTTTAACCTAGCAGTATTGCAGTATACCCTCACCATCCAGACACTGATTCATTTCCTCTTCTGACAAATACTACAATCTAGTTTGGACTGAAATTCATCATGACAGTATATCACAGCCCTTCGCAGTGTGAAGTTTACACTTTGATAACATTATGCCTATAGGCTTTGAAGAATAGGAAGTAACATGAACCCTGGATGTCTTGGTGTTATTCCTGAGGCTGAAATCCTTAGTCAGATTCTCCTATCAAGACCCCAAATCACTTCACACTTATAAAATTAATAATTTTTGTCTCTCTCTTTTTCTTAGGAAAAAGAAAGAATAACATTAGCAAATAGTGAATTTTAAACAAGTAAAATGTAGCATTTCAGAAAAATTAATTTCCCATGTTGTAGCAAATTGAATGTGTGATACTTCCTGAGTTTCTCTAAGAAATACATGTCCCAAATACATGTCAGTTTATATTAATAGCACTAATAAAGGACAGGAGGGACCTGTACAATGAGACCTCCTTCTGTGTGATGGTGAAGATTTGGTAGAATTCACCTATGAAACCATCTGGGCCTGGTGCTTTATGTGGGGTAGCTCCTTAATAACTTTCTCCAATTCTTCTATGGAAAATGGTCTATATAAGCTTCTTAACTCTAATAAGATTAATTTTTACAACCTGTATTTCCTTGGGAAATAATCCATTTGGTCTAGATTTTCAAATATATTTGCATAGACATCTGCAAAATAGTATCTTAAGTTTTTTTTTAAATTTCTTTTTTCAAAGGCTATTTCCTTGTTGTCACTTTTTATTTTGTATATTTGTGCTTTTTCCTTTCTTCCTTTATCAAGTTATAATTTTGTTTGTTTTTTTGAGCTATTTTGCTAATGTTTTCCCAAAAACAACATTTTGATTTCTTAATTAGGCATTCTGGTTTTTCTATTCTCTAACTCATTAATTTCCATTCCCTCTCTGGGATTTGTTTTTCTTTAAGTTTTATCTTTTTCCATGTAGCAATAGCATCACATTAAAAAAGAAAATTTAGCAATATGAAGAGCTCAAAAATATTGTCCTCCTGGCCAGAGATGATAAAGACAATTAGAGCAAAATGTTTTCTTTATTACAGTCTTGTGTATTGTGCCTAATAAAGTATTATTTGGTTCATTACACATTTATATTACCAAATATATTTTGGAAGCCCTAGACTGGATATAACATATATTAACTAATAAAAAGAAATACATCAGAAAAGGATGTGTTTCTGCCTGAAAGGCATATTCATCTCAATAATTTAAAACGTTTTATTTATCAATAACAAAAGAAGAGTAATGGAAAATATATTTCACTGTTTTATATTTTATTCTCATCAGAATATTTAAGTTATTAAACTTATTGAAAATGCAGATTTCAGGGTATTCTGTGAATCTTAATTCTTTACAAAAGAGTGGGAAATTACATGAAGTATACTGAAGTGATGGAAAAAGAAGCATGTTTACCCTTTGGCTGATAATCTAAAAAAATGAAAAAGAAAACTCATGTCTTCTTTTGCTGTTGTCTTTTTCTGAATGTAAAAAGAGCTAATTCTCTCTTCCCTTCATCTCTCTGAACTCCCACAATAGTTAGGACACTACTGGAGTCATGAACTTTTACGTAGTGTGTGTGTGTGTGTGTGTGTGTGTGTGTGTGTGTGTGTGTTTTACTTTCATTTTTTACTTTAGGCTATAAGTTCTAAGAGGACAGAGGCTAGTGTTCTATTCTGGGCTCACCTGAGCACCAAGCAAACTACCCGGCATACTTGAGGCTAATGAAAAATTTATGTCATCCACCTAAAAGAAAATATTTTAGTTATCCACCCTGTCATGTTCATCCTGTATAATTTAATTAAAAAAGTAAAACCTGCCATCAAATTCCCTATAAGGTAAATTCTGGGCCAATTATATCTATTGCTAAGGTTGCAAGCAGTGAGAGAGACTTGTGCTGTACACTGCTTTTCCATGGTAACGTGGGGATGGGCAGTTACTAGACGTTAACATCTTACTCAGGTAAAGACAAAGGACAGAGAAGGTGTCAGCCAGGCAGTAAGTTTGTGCCAAAGACTTAAGATAAAATGCTTAGTATGTTTCTTTTTTTTTCTTAACATGGGATTTCTTATTGTTAACAGGGTATTGATGATAGAAATTTTGACCTAGGTAAACAAATATTAATTCTGTTTCATACACCTGAGTGTGCATGAAGAGTATACAGTATTTCAAAATAGACCGAGATTCTACATTTTTAATTTAGTCTATTTAGTCATATAAAGACCTTTCTTTTTTCTATTCCTAACAAAATTTTCTCATATTCTTGCCTTCTTCCTAGTAGATGACTGATTTTGGAGGCTGGGAATAAAAATGGTCATGGTCAATGGTTTATTATCAAGCAGTGTTAATTTTCTATCTCAGGAGAATGACCTCATAAGATAATTTCTAAAACCACACTGAAGGATCACAGAGCTCAATGTTAAATTATTTTTAACATATTAATTAGGAAACATTGTGGGGTTTTTTTTATTATTAAAAAAAACACCTTTCTTGGACACTAAATATCTGGAAATGCTTAGACAATTGTTTTGAAAAACCAGCAGTTTCTACCAATACACACCCAGTGAAAGAGAGAGAGAGAAGAAATAGCATAATAAGATCATTTAAAAGCGCTCAGGAACAATTGCTGCAAAAGATAATTTCAGAGAGCTAATGAGAAAGCAAGAGCTTTCCAGATTCCTAGTTTCTTATCAGTGTTGCTACCTCTTTTCTCTCAGTGGGAGATATGAAATTAGACAGGATGGTGCATGTAAATATAAAGGTCAGAAGAAGTGGTTCTTGGACCTGAACAGGAAGATTTGGTGTCTAGGCACCATGAAGAATCTCCAAGTGCACTGACTGGACAACAGACATATATGTAACTTCCTTTTCCCTTCTCATTACTCTAAATATTCACCAATAAAACAATAAACCTCGCATGTTTCAATACATTTTGTAATAATTGTTTTAAATCAAGTTGTTTATATAGATAAAGGCCTCATACACAGTATTTGCGCAGGGCCTCCCACATTCAGTGGCAGTCCCAGCACCAAGTTATCGCTGATCAAGTACCAAGAATCCAAAATGTGCCGAGCTCTCTACATTTGGTACATTTTTTAACACTAATCTTCACAACTTCTCTATTGGGTAATTTTTTTAAAAAATTGTTAACAGTTTAAAAGAAGAAACGATTTAGGCTCAAAGATGCTAAGCAACACGGCCAAGGCTACAAAAGCCATAAGAGTCAAGCATAGATTTAGTTCTAGTTTGTTCAACTCCAAAGTCCAAGCTCTTTCTTACTAAGTCGTAATCATGAGCAATGACAGAGTAGAAGTCTTCAAAGCAGATGTCTGGGAGGCACTGCTGCTATTACCCCAAATATCTTTTAGTATCATCTCATTTGAAATGGCTTAAAAGAGTGTGCAAACCATGAAAATCACAACAATAATAAAATGAATAAAAACCATTATCCTTACACTTAGGGATAATCATCATTGGTCCAAAGCCTCTTTTGTTTTCTCTGCTTCACTTGCCTGGCCCTGTGAAGAAGTCATGGTAGAGGGGTATAGGACAGTGAGAGGTTAGATGATGCTGGATCTAGTCTCTGGAGTACATTAAGAAGGAGAATGGCAGATTAATGTTCACTTTGTGCTCTCTGCAGGCAATGAGTGTGGTATATTGATAACACAGATTTAACTGGCTGAAGGCTGTAAAAGAAAATTGCTGGACATTAAATTGCTGTACACCAAGGTCTACTTATATGGTACATTGAACTTTTCAAAACACTTTAATATGGATTATATCATGTCATCCTTTTCAAGTTGTGTGGGATTGATTGCAGATGCAACTTGTCAACTCTGGACTTCGAATGTGTTTATAGTCTGTAAACATGTGCTCCTTCAATGTTAGTGCTGGGAAGGACTCTAAAAATCACCTAGTTCAACCCCTTTAATCTACAAAGGAGGAAACTAATACTCAGGTTAAATAATTCACATAGTGCCCCACGGTGGATTAGTAGAAAAGCCAGGACTACAAACAGAGTTTTTATTTGCAGTGATATAAATTGATGTGCTTTTTGGTTCTGAACATATTTTTTTGTCCCTGACCTTTAATTTTAGACAGGAGCTAAACTGTGGGGGATTGTGGTGGGAAGCACAACAGAACAAGAGGGTATGATCAGTAATTGCTGCATACTAGACTTTTAAAATACTCTAACAAACAATAGGTTAAGAGAAAGGGCTTTCTAGAGATTTAGATGCTCTTGTGGGCTTGCACCTGACTCACTCAGGACCAGTTCTTCAAGGGGTAGGGGTGCGTGTGCTTATGTAAACAGCTAAGTTTAGAGATTCAAGTGTAGAGGGCACAGTGTCTTGCTTCCCATTTGAAAAGCAATTGCAGCCATGGAGCGGTTCCCTTATCTCCCAGATATTGGAGAAGTAGAATAGAATTGGCTGCATAGATTTTTAGAGTCAGAATAGGCCTCAGATGGCTACAGAAGTTTTTAAAGATCCAGAATGACTTGGAATAATTCAAACTTTCTTTTGTCACAAGAAGGTACAGGATTATGTGAGAGAGGGACGGCAGACCTGAAGACATCACTCAACCATGATGTAGAGGCTGGGGGGTGCAAGTACCTATGACTGAACTGACATCTTATATAGGAAAACCAACAGAAGTAAGATACCAGTCATGCAGACCAGCCTCGGTGAGGGAATCTCAGCAGACACCACAGTGGACAGAGCCAATTATCACAGACCAGGTAATTCACCCACTATGAGCTCTCCAGAATGTAGATGATTGCCAGAGAGAGAAAAAAATTGGGAGAAATTCCAGAACTGACTTTATGCCTGAAGTGACCTAGGATTGATTAAGTTTCTATTTTATGATATCAGAAGAGATGTATAAACTTGAAATATAAGTAAAGATGAATGATATATTAAAGTTACACATTTGTGCCCTCATGAGTTTTATGGTCTTAGCCAATGGTAACCACTAATCTTGACCTCAGACTAATGTCTTACCATCTAAAACAATTATGTAATTTACATTAAAATGGGATATTTTTCTGTGTGGAGATGTGTGTGGAGATGAAGCATTATCAACAGACAAATCATTCAATGTGATAAAAGAAACATTAAAATTCATTGATTTTCCAAGAAAGTTTAGCATTTTCTCTTGTCATGATTTTGGATCAGAATTGGATTAAATGATGGACTAGGCTGGCAGTTGTCAGAGTGGCTACCCAGAAGAGATGCTGAAACACTGAAATTGATTAAAACCTGGAATAAAGGCATAGATCAAGTCTGTTATTTCAGGTTGTTACTCATGACTCTTTAGCTAACCAGAAAAAGTGCAATTTTGTCTCTCTCCTCTTTGTGTCTCTACTTGTTTTGAATTGAAATATATTACACTATTAAATGTGTAAGCTCAATTGCCTCCTAAGGAAGATGGGGCCTAGGTGCTGGAAAATCTTTCATTTTCTGAGCATAATCAACATGTCTCTCCTCATCAAAATGGCCTTGGATATATTGAATTTATATGAAGTAGTGGGTTAAATCATATGGTTTGGAGCAGAAATATGGGATAAGGTTAAAATGCTGTCCATAATAAACCAAGAGAAAGATTGGTGGTGGTTTTAGTGGTGGTGAGTGGAGTTGACTGGGGTAACACAGGATTGAGGCAAGCATTATAGAGCCAGAGGGAGGAAAGGGGAAGGAAAACACTGGATGGATGTGAGACCAAGAAGGGAAACTTGGAAGGGGGCAAATACAGTGGAAATTTTTGAAATGAATGCTATACACTGTGAAATACAATCCCTTTCCATGTGACCTGTGTTAACTTTAATAAACTCACCATTACTTATTAATGTTCCTTTGTGAAGAGAATTTTATTTGGGGAGAGCTTAAAGGAAAAGACCAAGTTACAAACTTAAAGAAAGAAGTGTATATATATATTTTTATCATTAGAGAATTATTCTCTTAAAAAAGCAAACTGACAGAATCAGAAGAAAGAGACTAATTAACGATTGTGGTCAGAGAATTCTAGCATATGCTTCTCAGAAACAGGTGAAAGAGACAAATTATTATCACCAATATCAAAGTTGAGTGATACAATTAATAAGATCAAACTAATAGCTATAAAAAACACTTGGCATATAACAAGCAAGGAACGTGTATGTTAAACAATCACTAAATTCACTTGAAGTAGTTCCATGTCCCTAAACCTTTGGATAACTTACTCTATAGTACACCAAAAATCTGGCATTTCCACTTAAGTTAGTATAGGCCACCTGTGGGTTCACATTTTGGACAACTAACCAAGAAAACTGTTAGAACCATTTTCAGCCCTTCAGTTTTGACTACAGAAAATCTGATTAGTAAGCTCTTTCAATAAATTCATGCTGATCCAATTTTATATTGCTTCCACCTTGGCCCTACACTCATAAACTCCATGCCTACACATATTTACCAGCTTTCTGGGAAGTCATTATTCTGTGCATATCAAATGTCCTCACAGGTCATACCTGGTATTTTACCCTCTGGACCCTGCTGGATCTCGAGTTTAGTTACAGGTCTAGAAGCAAGAGCAGAGGTGGGAGCAGGTCCTGGGCAGCATCAGTAGTACCTTGCAAGACAGCTACCCCAGGGAAAGCAGGTTCTTCAGACAAGGGGAGACTAACCTGCTGAGGCAGAGGTTAACAGGCTGCTCCTACAAGCAAAAGAGGCTTGGCAGAATTGGGGGGTTTAGAGTCTTGAGCTTCATTAGAATCTGCCTATACGACCCCTTTCCAATTTTTCAGGTTCTACTGCAGCTATATGAATGCTCTAATTTTAACAATAGAGATTCTATAGAATTGGGAATTCGATTTGCCTTTGCAATTCCACCACCCACAGATCAGAAATTGGGTTTGATTTTCAGAAATATCTTCCCTGTGGCTGTACAAGATAAGAATTTCCTCCAGGACTTTTATTAAAGATTTTAGTTCCCTTATGCAGACCTTAAGTTTGAAATTTAAAGTCCTGAGCACATTATTTGCTTTCCCCCATTTCTGCAGCACAACCACCAGCCAACTCCACTGTATTCCTTATTTTCACTAAAACGTTCTATGGCAGCAATTACTAGGTCACCCAGAGCCTTGGATTCTATAGGCACTTGATTACAGTTATTTATAGTGATAATTTGAATAACTGTTGCACAACTACATGTCATGGATGACATGTCCTTTTTACCCCTAGAAATGAGGTCATTAATGCTTATAAGTCTAATCAGATCAGAGGATCCAGTCCAGGAAACTCAAAATCATTTCAGAGAGCTAATCCTAAAGATTCTGCTCCTCTGGAACCACTCTTGGTAACAAATTCTGTACTAGTAAGCCTTCAATCAGAGAAGAAGAACCATTAGGAGATGTAGATATAAATATAGATGTAGATACACATATGTAGAAATAGAGATATGTGGATACAGATATAGATAGATTAAAGGATTTGCTACAAGAATTTGACCTATACAATTATGGGATCTTGTTAGTCAGTGTCTGTAAGACTACTGTCTTTGCCTCTGATGCTGGAGCTGAAGTCCGAAGGTCAGGCGGTCAGGAGAGAAAGATGGATGCAACGTAGGGAAGAGCAAAGACAAGCTATGACCCACAAACAAGAAACACACGTCAGTTCTTGCTATCTCTACCATGATGCCATGGATGTCTTGCAAAAGAAGCTATTGCTATTGGCCTTCATCATAGAATGTGACATGCTCAGGAATTAGAGAAATTGAAGGGGGATCAGGGAAAAGTGGATCTTGATCACTGTCTTTTCCAATAAGATAAGCCAGCAGATAAGCCATAATATGTGAGCTGCAAAATGGATGATTTTTACTTCCACCCTTCTAATCCTGCATAAGAGCATTTCTTTTGAGTTACCCAGACTAGAAATATACAGAAAAGGAAATTATAGGAAATGTATTTCAGTCTAGCCGAACTGACACACTTCAAAGCACCACCAAATCTTTACTGATTTACTATCTTATTGTTCTGTCAATTCCTGAGAGAGGCGTGTGGAAGTCTTCCACGACAATTGTGGATAAACTGGTTTCTCCTTTAAGTTCTATTATTTTTGCTTCATGTGCTTTGAAGACTTGTTATTAGGTGCATACATATTTCAGAATGTTATTTTTTTAAGCGAACCCTCCATCATTATATAATGTCCCTCTTTATCCCCCTATTCCTTTTTCTGAAGTCTATTTTGCTTTGTATTATATTCCTACACCAGCTGTCTTGTGATTAGTGTTTGCATGGTGCAGCTCTTTCCATTCTTTTACTTTTAACCTATCCATATCTTTATATAATACTTAAAATGGGTTTCATCAGATATTCAGTTTAGCCTTAAGTAGCTGTGGCTCTCAGGAACACTTTTGCAAGGCTTGTTGCAAAATTCTCTTTTTGTTTGTTTTCTATAATTCAATTCTCACTACTTGGAGTGCCACTGTATAAAATTTATGTTTTCAGAAGGCTCAACTAAAATATAAATATATTTCTTGGGATGAATGGCACATCAATAAATTTATGATGTTATTGCATGAGTAGAAGGAAAATTCCAGAGGAATTGGAGCCCTCTGTAGGTAAACTTTGATATCTAGAGTGGATTTGAGATGGCAGTGGAATATGTGGTATGGCAGAGGGGTTACCTTGTGTGTAAGTGACCACACATGATACAAGATGGATGGAGAAGTGCGGAGGGGAGAAAAGAGAAAAGAAAGGAAGTAAATGTCTAAAAAGCAGCAAGGGCAAGGAAAGGGATTTCACAATGGGTTTTGAGTGAGGGAAGTAATTATCCAAAAAAATGGGGGAAAAAAAAAAGGCTTTACCTTATTTTATGGGCTTTTCTAAGGGCCAGAACTAGATACAACCCTCAGTTAATCTCATTTCATCTGGTCTAATTAGGCTGTGGAAACTCAGAGAGGCCATCAGAAAGAGAACAGAGGTTTACGATGCCATGAGTTAACTCACTGCTCAGACAGTTCTTCTGTAACTTGGAATTCTGATCTGTTAAATTTCCAGATCATCTTCAGATTGCTCACTATCATAAGTGTTACCCCACTGCTTAGACCAACTATGGGCTACACTGCATTTGTCATTCAGTTTTTTCTTCTGTGGATGGAACCTGCTGTGATTTTGTTGCTGTTATCATATTCCTTTCATAATAATTCTCTTTTCCTTGGGGGCACAAAATGTCTTTTTCTATCATAGTTTGCTAAATATTCAAAGCCTTGCTTATGTCATAACACTTAAGCTACATTTACTCTTGGGCATAGAGTGGTTCCATAAATGTCAATGTCATATTTGGCTTTGAATCATTTTGCCCTAGTTAAAGGCTTTCTCAGCAAATAGAAAATGATACCCCCTTGCAATAGCAGATGAATACAAAGGCACAATGTCACTTGGATTCCAGCTAGACCAGGAACATATATATGCCCTGACCAGCAATCACTGAACATGTTAACAACGGAAAATGTTGAGTAATAAAATACAATCTTATACCATCATATCCTTATATGTTTTCATACATGCCACTATTATACTGCTGAGGCGGGCTGGGGACAACAGAGAAAGATGGAATAGAGCCATCTTTCTTTGGCAGAGCACTTGATTGCTTACAAGGAATTCTTGTTGTATGTTCACTCATTTGATCATTCCGCTGTTGTGAGGAAGGCATGAAGTGACTCGTGATTTTTTTAATGGATGAAGAAGTTCAGGCTGAGTGACTGACTTGCCCAAGGTCACACCAGTGGTAACTGACTGAGGGTGAATGCTTAGGCTCCAGATCCTTAACCCAGTATCATTGCGGATTGATTTTGGGTGGAAAGAGATAAATTTGACCAAACTATCTGGTCACATGAGACTGAGAGCTCGGGAAACTGCCAAAGATCACCCTGTAAATAAATCAAAGCCAGAAGTTTACTTTTGCTTTAGTTATTAATTTTTTATAGCACAGATCTATTTTCAGTTGTTTTCTTAAGCCAAGTAAACGTCGAAAGATAATCAACATCCACCCGCTCAACTCCCTGAGCTGCTGCCAAACTCCACGGCATATAGTACAAATAGTTTGGTCTGACTCACTTTTATGCGCCTGGAAGTTCCTTCTATTTATCTCTGCCTGCTAACATTTTACCAGTTCTTTTGGACCTATTTCAAAGATCATTTCTTCCATGAAATCTCAGGTCCCCCACAAGCAGGTATGAACCCTTTTTCTTTTGAACTGCTACTGTGGTTTACTTGTGTTCACGTATTGTTTCTCATACTTAAGTCTCTGTGCCGTCGAATTAATTAAACAAGGAGGCCATTAGATGGAGGTGGTTCTATGTCATGGCGGCCCTATGACAGCAAACCAAAATCTCAGCCTGCAAATGCCTCAAGGCTACAAAATCAAAATGCTAAGGACAACAAATCACAGACAGCCAACAAGTCTTTAAACTGTGGGCAATGTAATCATTTCCTTTATTTGCCTCTAGACTTTCTCTGAAAGTCCTTCCCGTGGCTTCCAAAGGCAGAGAGCTGCGAATCACTTCTGCTTTGGCACTACCCGATTCAAATAAACTTTTGCTTGTATACTATTTATATATAGAATGGATAAACAACAAGTTCCTACTGTATAGCACAGGGAAATATATTCAATATCCTGTGATAAACCACAATGGAAAAGAACATGAAAAAGAATGCATATATATGTATAAGTGGATCACTTTGCTGTACAGTAGAAATTAGCACATTATAAATCAACTATACTTCAAGAAAATAAATTAAAAAAATAGATTTTTGCTCAAATATACCCTTAAATTTTAAAATTTTCCTCAATTTATCTTTAATAGTGCTTTCCCATTAAACATATGAAATGGGGTGTAGTTAATGCTAAAAAGAGAAATTGGAAGTTAAACTGAATTAGGAAGGAGATAAGACTTCTTGTATAATATTCACATATTTCAAAAGTATGTATCGAGCACCTATAATGTACCAGGTATCATGTAGATTCTTTGAATATAGCAGTGAAAAATGAAATTCCTGCCTCATGACTAGTTGGTGATAATAAAATTTTCATTACATTGAACTTTATTGCAGTATATCATTTGTATTGCTTTTTTCATGAGTGTTTTTTACCATATATAAGTTGTATTCTATGTATGTGTGCTCAGTAAAAAAAAAAAATTATAAGCCCTGTAAAAACAAGAATTGTATTTTACTCACACTTTATCACATTTAGGACCTGACTTAGTGACTGTATGTAAATGGACATTCAAATGATTGTTGATTCAAATTTGATTATTTCAATCTGATAAGGATTATAAACTCTGGTGAATGGATACAGGGCTAAAGCAGGTGATGTAAAGGACAGAATTGGTTGGAGACAGCAAAGTAATGGAATGCTTGCTCCAACTGTGTGTAGCCTTTCAGGAATGCTGCCTTCAGAGAGGATAAAGGCAGGATCTGTGAAGGTGCGCTTATCTGAGTTGGAATAGTTTGAATCCTAGCTCCCAGGTAACTAGATAGAAAACTAGAAAAGTTCTTATCCTTCTGTGTTTCAGCTACAGTAACTCATCACCGAGATGTTTTATGATTAAATGCAGTCATTCTTTGGAACACCTGTAAAGCAATAACAACAATGCCTAGAATGTACCAAGTATCAACTAAAATTGGCAATTTCTAATTTTTCAGTAGATGCTATAAAACCAAATATTGATGTGAAATCCTAATGTTTATATGTTGATAACTTTGTCAAAATTTTAATTATAGCTGTGTATTTTAAAAATATTAAAAACACATATACGGCCACCAGTTTTCAATCTTCGTGAATCGTCTACTTTAGTGTCAATGTTATGTAATTAGTCAGTTAATTGAGCACTGGGGCTACTGCAGTGAATAAAATTCTTTGCTCCTATGGTTCATTCATTCTAGTGGTGGTGGCATGTGGGAATGAGGGAGAAATGGGTAGAATGACAGCCAATAAACAAACAAATAATATGTTTGGGAGTGATAGATTCTATGGAGAAAATTCATTTGGGGAAGGGGAGAGGGACACATGGAGTAGGATGGGGGAAGTTAGGCTACCTTAGATAAATGGTTAGAGAAGGACTCTGAAGAAAAGGACCTGGAGCAGAGAACTGAAATAAATGAATGGGCCAGCCATGAGGTCATCTAAGAGAAGAGCTTTTCTGGTGAAAGAAAGTAAATGCGGCAGCCCTGGGTTGGGAATAAACTTGGTGTTTTCGAGGAACACCTATGAATACAGTGTGACCTGAGACTAATGAGAAAAAGGGAGGTGAGGTCAGAGAGATTGTGGGAGCCAGAACATGTGGAACTTTCAGGTCATAGCATGGACTTTAGCTTTTACTCTGAACAAGATAGGTGGCTGAGGCAGTTCAGGCTGCTCTGACAGAATATCATAGACTGGATGGCTTATAAACTACAAAGATTTAGTTTTCAGAGTTCTGGAGGCTGGAAATTTGAGATCAGGGTGCCAGCATTGTTGGGTTCTGATGACAGCCCCCTTTTAGGTAGCAGATGTCATTTTCATTGTATTCTCACATGGCAGAGAGGGTAAGAGAGCTCTCTGGGTTCTCTTTTTTAAGAGCACTAATCCCATTCATGAGGGTTCCTTCTTCATCACCTAATCACCTCCCAGAGGCCTCACCTCCTAATACTATTACATTGGGGGTTAGGATTTCAACATACGGATATTTCGGGGGGACACAAACATTGAGTTCATAACAAAAGAAAACAATGGAAAGGTTTTAAGCAGAAGAGTGACATGATTGAGTTATGTTTTAAAAAGACCTCTCTAGGGGCTTCCATGGTGGCGCAGTGGTTGAGAATCCGCCTGCCAATGCAGGGGACATGGGTTCGAGCCCTGGTCTGGGAAGATCCCACATGCCGCGGAGCAACTGGGCCCGTGAGCCACAACTACTGAGCCTGCGCGTCTGGAGCCCGTGCTCCGCAACAAGAGAGGCCGCGATAGTGAGAGGCCCGCGCACCGCGATGAAGAGTGGCCCCCGCTCGCCGCAACTAGAGAAAGCCCTCGCACAGAAACGAAGACCCAACACAGCCAAAAATAAAAAATAAATAAATAAATAAATAAAAAGACCTCTCTAGATATTATGTTGAAATGAGACTGTGATCGGGCAAGCAGGAAAGCAGAGAGAATATTTAAGAGGTTATTGTTAAGAATCCAAGAGTTTATGGTAAAGTTGAATTGGCAATTAGCCATCTGACTGGTGAGATTGAGTAGATAGTTGTATACACAAATTTGGAGTTGAGAGGGTAGCTCAGGCATTGGAATGTTTGGAATTGTAAGTGATGGGATTTACAATCATGGTGTTGAATGAGATTACCACAGAAATGAGGAGAGATGAGAAAATGTGAGGACAGAGCCCAGGGGCACTCTACATTTATAGGATGAGAAACTGAAGAGGATCCAGCAAAGGCAAACGAAAAGGAGAAGTCAACATCATGAGAGTAAATAATCTGGAAGTCAAATTTTGGAAATATTTCTAGGAGGATCCGCCAGGCAAATGCTCTTAACAAATTGAGTAGCTGAGGATTGAAACTGGCCTTTGGGTTTGGCAACACCTTGGCAAGGGCAATTTTTAATTTTTAGCAGATTCATGGAAAGAAAAGTATGAACAGAGTGGGCTCAAGAGAGAATAAGAGGAGAGAAGGTTGAAACCATGATTTTGACAATTCTTTCAAATGTATTGTAATTCTTTTGAAGTTCTTTTCATATTTATTGTAGAGAAAAATGAGGCAATAGCTGAAAGGAAATATAGAGTGATGAAGTTACTTTTTGTTGTTGTTTTTGACTGGTTTTAAAAGATGGGGGATACTTTAACATTTTTATCTGTTGATAGGTATCATCCAGTAGAAAGAGAGGCTTTGCCAGTGCAAGAAAGAGAGGGGTCAGGGTAAATTGCAAGAGGTAAATTTTTGGTGCATGATTTTACAAGTTTCAGCACATTTATAGAGCTGTGTATTCATCACCAGAATTAATATTCCATCACCCTGAAAAACTCCTTCAGCCTGCCCCTTTTTAGTCATGCATTCAAATCACCCCAACTCTTGGCTACAGCTGATCTTTGCTCTATGGCTATGCTTTTGCCGCTTGTCAAATACATTTTACTCAGTGTTTCCCACAAGGTTTCTAACACTACAGGGGAATTCCAGAAATCTCTTACTTACTGTCTGGGTGAAGGTGGTAACATTAACCACTTCCTTGTGGACAGGTTCTGAGAGGAACCGTGTTGAAATAAAGGAACTTAAGGTGACCTCATGATTCACCCTCTGTGGGCACAAGCATATGTGGCAAGACGAAATGGGAAGGAATAATCAAATATTAATACTCATTCTTATCTCCTTCCCTAGGTTATCCCTTGCCATCTCCTGTCTTCATATGTATCTCAAACTGCGTTGACAGATGTGAAGAAGACTTCCACAGAGATCAAGGAGCCATAGTCTAAATTATATCATTTAAAGATGCTGCTCTTATCACAAAACAGGACAGACTCAAAATGGGTATAAGAGATCAAACTGATTATCTTTCTGCCTTGGAATAATACTAAAAATTCAAACTCTAGGAGGACTAAGCTTGGAGGGTGAGTTGCTGACCCTCTCCAGAGGCCATCTGGCCGAGCAAAAGTCGTAGATTGAGGAGATACACATTAGAGGGAGTTATGTGGACCTTTAGGAGGGAGCTGACTCCCGCCCACTGTACAGGTGACTACAGTGTTACCTGCAGGAGCCAGCATGCCATAGCACAGGTGCTACAGAACAACAAAAGGGGAAGGTATCTCTCCCTCCCTGCCATGGGTGTGTGCTTGATTATCTGAATGGACTTGTCCTTCTTAGACTTGCACCCCTTTCCATTATTACAATTAGATTTAAATTAGATAATTTAGATAATAAAATAAAATTAGAATTAGAGTTAAAATTTGGACTTCATTGAATTATTAATCCTGATAAATGACTAATTTTAAACTGAATTTACCCCAATACTATTTTTCTGGAGGCAGATCAGGAATTACTTTTCTTCTCACTCAAGTTGGTGACTGTAGAATTTAAACCTTTTACACATATCTGGGGTCAGACAGATTGACTTTGTAGCCCAGAAACCAGCTTCAGAGCCAGTATGTGGCTGGAGTGCTAACCTCTGACTCACACAAAAATCCTGCTGATGCACAGGACATCGGTGCTGCGTTATCCCTGATGGCCGAGGCTTTCTCAGGATATCTTCAATGGCAAAACATGTTCCTAAGATCCCATTTAAAATGCAGTACTAATTTCAGCTCAATATTTTAATCATAAAGTACCTATTGAATCATGATCAGTTTTAAAATATCTTAGGGTTAAATAGCTCATGAAGTGTGTATTCCTGAGGAAAGTGAAAAGGCGGGGAAAGGTGCCAGGGCAAAGAGATGACTTATAGCTCTACGTCTGCCTTCTTGTTCCAGAGGGAAATGCTACCAAGTAGAGCATACCTTCGTGGGAGTCTGGAGTGAGTGTTCTGCAGTTCCCAGGGCAACCCAGCATCCTCATGGGCCTCCCCACCCCGAGCCCCAGCTTTGAAAGCATTTGCTGAGGAGGCTGCACCCTTCAAGTTCTTTTCTCGAACGTAAGAGGGAAAACAATCACCCAGAGAGCTTGTTAAACACGAAGATTCTGGTTTAGCTGTCCTGGGATTCTGCATTTCTTAACAAGCATGAACCACAGTTTGAGGAAAGACACCACGGAGGACTTGGGTAATGAGTTCCGTGTGCGCTGCTTGAACCGCTGGGTCTGAAGCCTTCGCAGTATGGGACACCAATTACTGTCACTTCCCTGAGCTGATGCGTACTCAGCAGGCTTGGCAAGCCTCGCACTCTCCACTCGAGGGCTGAATCAGCACAGTTAAGCACTCCTATTCTTTGGAAGTTCTCTACTCACTTGTCTGGATTTCTGTGTTTTGACACCAAAGAACAATTGTCCTCAAATTGTGCCGGCAGTAGTTTCACATGCCGGTGCTCACCTGCCATCTGGTGGTGAGAGGTTAATGCCAAGATACAGGGAAATTCAAGAGATCCTTTCTGCTATTTCTCCATGGTTAACAACTCAGAGAGTGTTTGGCCAGCATAAAATGTAAAAGGTGAGCTTAAAAAGGCATAAAGATGGGGAAAGTGCACGAGCAAATGCTATTGCCAAATTGTGCCTTGTTGTCTTACCTGGCAGGTGCTTTACCTGGAGAGCGGGTGTTTGAGGGATTCATCCCAGTAATGCCTCTGATGCTGATGTGGACCCGAAGGGTTGCAGGGGGTTATGTTCTCCTCGGAGTGGGTTTGATGTCGGCTCCTCTAGAGGAGTTGGGGCATCCTGAGGCTGGCATCTAATTTAGGATGACCCAAGGCAAGGCTGGAGAAGTTAGATGCTGTACACTCCGGAACACTGTGGTAGGGAAAAGACATTCTATCAGCATTATTCGTTAATAAAGAGTCATTAATCCATGAGAATTCTTAATCATGAGATGCAGGGTTTACTTTTTATCTTACAAAGAAGCCTTGTGAATCTAAGTTGACAAAATCATGCAACCTTATGGCATTCAGGTTTACAGGGCTTCTGGGCACAACTGTGCTTGTACTTACTTAAATCGTGCAGTCTTTTGGAGACTGGGGCTGGAAAAGAACGTGACCATACAGATGGCTGTGGGGTGGAGGAGAGAAGAGTAAACTTCTGTTTTTGACAGCAGCTGGAATATACCAAGCTCCCATTATAGTCATGAAAAACTAAAAATTAGAGCGGAAAGAACAAACAAACTAGGTTTAAAAGATCTGAGCTCTCACTTCACTTTTTATTCTGACAAGTCTTTTGATGGCCCTGAGTCTCAACCTCTACTCCTATAAAATACAGGTTTTATACTAATCTTACAAGATTATCATTGAGATAAATGAGATTGTGGAAGCAGAAGGGTTTTGAAATTATGAAATATAGAATGTATGATTATATCTGTTGATTTATATAAGTGCAAATGAAGGCTAGGAGGAAAGGTTCAGGGTAGGAGGAAAGACTGCTGTCCATGGACATCCACTGAGAATCTTTCTGAATAACTAAAAAATATGGGTCTAAAAGTTGTGCATCTATGTGTTGATGACAATAAGTAAAATAAAAAAGTTTTTACTATGTTCAGAATTCATGAAAAACATTTGTGACTATTTTATTTAAAAATGGCAAAACAATGGCAGCAAGAACAGTAAAATTATTCTTTTAACTCTAAAGTGTTGATTCTAAATGTTTTGGCCTTTTTTTTTTAACATCTTTATTGAAGTATAATTGCTTTACAATGGTGTGTTAGTTTCTGCTTTATAACAAAGTGAATCAGCTATACATATACATATATCCCCATATCTCCTCCCTCTTGCGTCTCCCTCCCACCCTCCCTATCCCACCCCTCCAGGTGGTCACAAAGCACCGAGCTGATCTCCCTGTGCTATGTGGCTGCTTCCCACTAGCTATCTATTTTACATTTGGTAGTGAATATATGTCCATAACACTCTCTAACTTCGTCCCAGCTTACCCTTCCCCCCCTCCATGTCCTCAAGTCCATTCTCTACATTTGCGTCTTTATTCCTGTCCTGCCCCTAGGTTCTTCAGAACCATTTTGTTTTTCCTTTGGATTCCATACATATGTGTTAGCATACAGTATTTGTTTTTCTCTTTCTGACTTACTTCACTCTGTATGACAGACTCTAGGTCCATCCACCTCACTACAATAACTCAATTTTGTTTCTTTTTATGGCTGAGTAATATACCATTGTATATATGTGCCACATCTTCTTTATCCATTCATCCGATGATGGACACTTAGGTTGCTTCCATGACCTGGCTATTGTAAATAAGGCTGCAGTGAACATTGTGGTACATGTCTCTTTTTGAATTATGGCTTTCTCAGGGTATATGCCAAGTATGGGATTGCTGGGTCGTATAGTAGTTCTATCTTTAGTTTTTTAAGGAACCTCCATACTGTTCTCCATAGAGGCTGTATCAATTTACATTCCGACCAAGAGTGCAAGAGGGTTCCCTTTTCTCCACCCCCTCTCCAGCATTTATTTTTTGTAGATTTTTTGATGATGGCCATTCTGACTGGTGTGAGGTGATACCTCATTGTAGTTTTGATTTGCATTTCTCTAATGATTAGTGATGTTGAGCATCCTTTCATGTGTTTGTTTGCAATCTGTATATCTTCTTTGGAGAAATGTCTTTTTAGGTCTTCCGCCCATTTTTGGATTGGGTTGTTCATTTTTTTGAAATTGAGCTGCATGAGCTGCTTGAATATTTTGGAGATCAATCCTTTGTCAGTTGCTTCGTTTGCTGCAAATACTTTCTCCCATTCTGATGGTTGTCTTTTGGTCTTGTTTATGGTTTCCTTTGCTGTGCAAAAGCTTTTAAGTTTCATTAGGTCCCATTTGTTTATTTTTGTTTTTATTTCCATTTCTCTAGGAGGGGGGTCAAAAAGGATTTGCTGTGAATTATGTCATGGAGTGTTCTGCCTATGTTTTCCTCTAAGAGATTTATAGTGTCTGGCTTTACATTTAGGTCTTTAATCCATTTTGAGTTTATTTTTGTGTATGGTGTTAGGGAGTGTTCTAATTTTATTTTTTACATGTAGCTGTCCAGTTTTCCCAGCACCACTTATTGAAAAGGCTGCCTTGATTACTATAGTTTTGTAGTATATTCTGAAGTCAGGGAGTCTGATTCCTCCAGCTCCGTTTTTCTTTCTCAAGATTGTTTTGGCTATTCGGAGTCTTCTGTGTTTCCATACAAACTGTGAAATTTTTTGTTCTAGTACTGTGAAAAATGCCATTGTTAGTTTGATAGGGATTGCATTGAATCTGTAGATTGCTTTGGGTAGTATAGTCATTTTCACAATGTTGATTCTTCCAATCCAAGAACATGGTATAGCTCTCCATCTGTTTGTATCATCATTAATTTCTTTCAACTGTGTCTTATAGTTTTCTGCATACAGGTCTTTTGTCTCCTTAATTAGGTTTATTCCTAGGTATTTGATTCTTTTTGTTGCAATGGTAAATGGGAGTGTTTCCTTAATTTCTCTTTCAGATTTTTCATCATTTGTGTATAGGAATGGAAGAGATTTCTGTGCATTTATTTTGTATCCTGCTACTTTACCAAATTCATTGATTAGCTCTAGTAGTTTTCAGGTAGCATTTTTAGGATTCTCAATGTATAGTATCATTTCATCAGCAAACAGTGACAGCTTTACCTCTTCGTTTCTGACTTAGATTCCTTTTATTTCTTTTTCTTCTCTGATTGCTGTGGCTAAAACTTCCAAAACTATGTTGAATAATAGTGGTAAGAGTGGGCAACCTTGTCTTGTTCCTGATCTTAGTGGAAATGTTTTCAGTTTTTTACCATTGAGAATGATGTTGGTTGTGGGTTTGTCGTATATGGCCTTTATTATGTTGAGGAAAGTCCCCTCTATGCCTACTTTCTGGAGGGTTTTTATCATAAAGGGTTGTTGAATTTTGTCAAAAGCTTTTTCTGCATCTATTGAGATGATTATATGGTTTTTCTCCTTCAATTTGTTAATAAGGTATATCACATTGATTGATTTGCATATATTGAAGAATCCTTGCATTCCTGGGATAAACCCCATTTGATCATGGTGTATGCTCCTTTTAATGTGCTGTTGGATTCTGTTTGCTAGTATTTTGTTGAGGATTTTTGCATTATGTTCATCAGTGATATTGGCCTGTAGTTTCCTTTCTTTGTGACATCTTTGTCTGGTTTTGGTATCAGGATGATGGTGGCCTCATAGAATGAGTTTGGGAGTGTTCCTCCCTCTGCTATATTTTGGAAGAGTTTGAGAAGGATAGGTGTTAGCTCTTCTCTAAATGTTTGATAGAATTTGCCTGTGAAGACATCTGGTCCTGGGCTTTTGTTTGTTGGAAGATTTAAAATCACAATCTCAATTTCAGTGCTTGTGATTGGTCTGTTTATATTTTCTATTTCTTCCTGGTTCAGTCTCGGCAGGTTGTGCTTTTCTAAGAATTTGTCCATTTCTTCCAGGTTGTCCATTTTATTGGCATCTAGTTGCTTGCAGTAATCCCTCATGATTCTTTGTATTTCTGCAGTCTCAGTTGTTACCTCTCCTTTTTCATTTCTACTTCTATTGATTTGAGTCTTCTCCCTTTTTTTCTTGATGAGTCTGGCTAATGGTTTATCAATTTTGTTTATCTTCTCAAAGAACCAGCTTTTAGTTTTATTGATCTTTGTTATTGTTTTCTTTGTTTCTATTTCATTTATTTCTGCTCTGAGCTTTATGATTTCTTTCCTTCTAGTAACTTCGGATTTTGTTTCTTCTTCTTTCTCTAGTTCCTTTAGGTGTAAGGCTAGATTGTTTATTTGAGATTTTTCTTGTTTCTTGAGGTATTGCTGTAAACGTCCCTCTTAGAACTGCTTTTGCTGCATCCCATAGGTTTTGGGTCGCTGTGTTTTCATTGTCATTTGTTTCTAGGTATTTTTTTATTTCCTCTTTGATTTCTTCAGTGATCTCTTGGTTATTAAGTAGTATATTGTTTAGCCTCCATGTGTTTGTATTTTTTACAGATTTTTTCCTGTAATTGATATGTAGTCTCATAGTGTTGTGGTTGGAAAAGATACTTGATACAATTTCAATATTCTTTAATTTACCAAGGCCTGATTTGTGACCCAAGATATGGTCTATCCTGAAGAATGTTCTATGAGCACTTGAGAAGAAAGTGTATTCCGTTGTTTTTGGATGGAATGTCCTATAAATATCAATTAAGTCCATCTTGTTTAATGTATCATTTAAAGCTTGTGTTTCCTTATTTATTTTCATTTTGGATGATCTGTCCATTGGTAAAAGTGGGGTGTTAAAGTTCCCTACTATTATTGTGCTACTGTCAATTTCCCCTTTTATGGCTGTTAGCATTTGCCTTATGTATTCAGGTGCTCCTATGTTGGGAGCATAAATATTTACAATTGTCATATCTTCTTTTTGGATTGATCCCTTGATCATTATGTAGTGTCCTCCTTTGTCCCTTGCAATAGTCTTTAAAGTCTATTTTGTCAGAGTATTGCTACTCCAGCTTTCTTTTGATTTCCCTTTGCATGGAATAACTTTTTCCATCCCCTCACTTTCTCTCTGTATGTGTCCCTAGGTCTGAAGTGGGTCTCTTGTAGACAGCGTATATATGGGCCTTGTTTTTGTATCCATTCAGCCAGGCTATGTCTTTTGGTGGAGCATTTAATGCATTTACATTTAAAGTAATTATCGATATGTATGTTCCTATTACCATTTTCTTAATTGTTTTGGGTTTGTTTTTGTAGGTCTATTCCTTCTCTTGTGTTTCCTGCCTTGAGAAGTTCCTTTAGCATTTGTGTAAAACTGGTTTGGTGGTGTTGAATTCTCTTAGCTTTCGCTTGTCTGTAAAGGTTTTAATTTCTCCGTCGAATCTGAATGAGATCCTTGCAGGGTAGAGTAATCTTGGTTGTAGGTTTTTCCCTTTCATCACTTTAAATATGTCCTGCCACTCCCTTCTGGCTTGCAGAGTTTCTGCTGAAAGATCAGCTGTTAACCTTATGGGGATTCCCTTGTATGTTATTTGTTGTTTTTCTTTTGCTGCTTTTAATATTTTTTCTTTGTATGTAATTTTTGTTTCTTTGATTAATATGTGGCTTGGCATGTTTCTCCTTGGATTTATCCTGTATGGGACTCTCTGCACTTCCTGGACTTGATTGACTATTTCCTTTCCCATATTAGGGAAGTTTTCAACTATAATCTCTTCAAATATTTTCTCAGTCCCTTTCATTCTCTCTTCTTCTTCTGGGACCCCTATAATTCGAATATTGGTGTGGTTAATGTTGTCCCAGAGGTCTCTAAGACTGTCCTCCATTCTTTTCATTCTTTTTTGTTTATTCTGCTCTGTGGTAGTTACTTCCACTATTTTATCTTCCAGGTCACTTATCCATTTTTCTGCCTCAGTTATTCTGCTATTGATTCCTTCTAGAGAATTTTAAATTTCATTTATTGTGTTGTTCATTATTGTGTGTTTGCTCTTTAGTTCTTCTAGGTCCTTGTTAAATGTCTCATATTTTCTCCATTCTCTTTCCAAGATTTTGGATCATCTGTACTATCATTACTCTGAATTCTTTTTCAGGTAGACTGCCTATTTCCTCTTCATTTGTTTGTTCTGGTGGGCTTTTACCTTGCTCCTTCATCTACTGTGTGTTTCTCTGTCTTCTCATTTTGCTTAACTTACTGTGTTTGGGGTCTCCTTTTCGCAGGCTGCAGGTTCGTAGTTCCCGTTGTTTTTGGTTTCTGCCCCCAAAGGCTAAGGTTGGTTCAGTAGGTTGTGTAGGCTTCCTGGTAGAGGGGACTGGTGCCTGTGTTCTGGTGGATGAGGCTGGATCCTGTCTTTCTTGTGGGCAGGACCGCATCCGGTTGTGTGTTTTGGTGTGTCTGTGACCTTATTATGATTTTAGGCAGCCTCTCTGCTAATGGGTGGGGTTGTGTTCCTGTCTTGCTAGTTGTTTGGCATAGGGTGCCAAGCATTGTAGCTTGCTGGTCATTGAGTGGAGCTGGGTCTTAGTGTTGAGACTGAGATCCCTGGGAAAGCTTTTGCTGTTTGATGTTACATGGAGCTGGGAGGTCTCTGGTGGACCAATGTCCTGAACTTGGCTCTCCCACCTGAGGTACAGGCCTAACACCCGGCCGGAGCATCAAGACCCTGTCAGCCACATGGCTCAGAAGAAAAGGGAGAAAAAAAGAGAGAAAGAAAGAAAAAAATAAGATAATACAATAAAGTTATTAAAATAAAAAATAAAAATATTATTAAAAATTAAAACAAATTAAAAGTAATAAAAAAAGAAAAAATAGGAAGAAAGAACAGAGCAACCAAACCAAAAAACAAATCCACCAATAATAACAGGTGCTAAAAACTATAGTAAAAAAAAGAAAAGAAAAGAAAAGAAATCGGTCAGACAGAACCCTAGGACAAATGGTAAAATGAAAGCTATGCAGACAAAATCACACAAAGAAGCATATCCATATACACTCACAAAAAGAGAAAAAGGAAAAAAAATATATCTATTTATATATATAAATAAAGGAAGAGAGCAACCAAATCAATAAACAAATCTACCAATGATAATAAACGCTAAATACTAAACTATGATAAACATAAAACCAGGAACAAATTAGATGCAGAAGGCAAACCCCAAGTCTACAGTTGCTCCCAAAGTCCACAGCCTCAATTTTGGGATGATTCATTGTCTATTCAGTTATTCCACAGATGCAGGGTACATCAGGTTGCTTATGGAGATTTAATCTGCTGCTCCTAACGCTGCTGGGAGAAATTTGTCTTTTTGTTCATTGTTTGCACAGCTCCTGGAGTTCAGCTTTGGATTTGGACCCGCCTCTGCGTGTAGGTCGCCTGAGGGCGTCTGTTCTTCGCTCAGACAGGACGGGGTTAAAGGAGCAGCTGATTCGGGGGCTCTGGCTCACTCAGGCTGGGGGGAGGGAGCGGTACGGATGCGGGACGAGCCTGCGGCGGCAGAGGTCGGCGTGACGTTGCACCAGCCCGAGGCGCACCGTGTGTTCTCCTGGGGAAGTTGTCCCTGGATCACGGGAGCCTGGCTGTGGTGAGCTGCACCGGCTCCCGGGAGGGGAGGTGTGGATAGTGACCTGTGCTTGCACACAGGCTTCTTGGCGGCTGCAGCAGCCTTAGCGTCTCATGCCCATCTCTGGGGTCCGCGCTGGTAGCCGCGGCTCGCGCCCATCTCTGGAGCTCGTTTAGGCAGTGCTCTGAATCCCCTCTCCTCGTGCCCCCCGAAACAATGGTCTCTTGCCTCTTAGGCAGTTCCAGAGTTTTTCCCAGACTCCCTCCTGGCTAGCTGTGGCACACTAGCCCCCTTCAGGCTGTGTTCATGTAGCCAGCCCCAGTCCTCTCCCTGGGATCCGACCTCCAAAGCCCGAGCCTCAGCTCCCAGCCCCCACCCGCCCTGGCAGGTGAGCAGACAAGCGTCTCGGGCTGGTGAGTGCTGGTCGGCACTGATCCTCTGTGCGGGAATCTCTCCGCTTTGCCCTCTGCACCCCTGTTGCTGTGCTCTCCTCCGTGGCTCCGAAGCTTCCCCCCCACCCACTCTCCCCTGTCTCTGCCCACGAAGGGGCTCCCTAGTGTGTGGAAACTTTTCCCCCTTCACAGCTCCCTCCCAGAGGTGCAGGTCCCATCCCTATTCTTTTGTCTCTGTTTTTTCTTTTTTGTTTTGCCCTACCCAGGTACGTGGGGGAGTTTCTTGCCTTTTGGGAAGTCTGAGTTCTTCTGCCAGCGTTCAGTAGGTGTTCTGTAGGAGTTGTTCCCCATGTAGATGTATTTCTGATGTATTTGTGGGGAGGAAGGTGATCTCCACGTCGTACTCCTCCGCCATCTTGAAGGTCTCCTCCTGGCCTTTAAAATAATATAATTTTAGAAAGAAGTTTAGTTAACTGCTATTTCATTTATACTGACTGATAAAGTTTTGAATGTAGTCTAGCCACTGTTTTATTATTCAGGTAATTATCTACACAGTGTTTCACCAACCTTGAAGCTAATTCAAATGTGAGAGATTTTAACACATTTCTTAATTGGGAAAAACTAACAGGTTTAATGGGCATAAGAAGAATTCTTACTTTCTTCTTTTTGTCAGGCACTTGAAAACGGTAGTACAGAATAAGTAAAACTGTGAGTCTTGAATCTCATTTCTTCTGGCCAAAGAAACCTAGTCAGGGAACACTTTATACTAAAAAAACTAGTTTCCTTCTTTAAAAGATGATATTTTTAATTTCAAAATCTTCTTTTGAGATAGTCTTTTGTATTTAGTTTTGATTTACATAGGACACATATAGAATACACACACACAATTCTCTATGTACTCCTCATCTCTATATGCTTTGCATCTTTTCAATAGGTTTAAGGCATTTATAAAATAGAGCACTGTGATATACCATATATTTGAGGCAGTGAGAAAGATGAGGCAAAGGATGGACGATGAAATGGAGCCATGAATGAGGACAGGACAGGAAAAACACACGAGGAAGTCCTCATACTTCTTAAGAAGAGAGGGCCCCAATTTGGTCCTGAATTTTTCCAGCAGTCTGCACAGAGGGAAATTTGATCAGGTACATGAGTCACTGGGTCCATAAAATGAGAGCAGAACAACTGCTCTGGCAGAAAGCTGTGTTCAGTCTCTGAAGTTGCTCACTTTGGTTGAATATTCTCATCTCAAGTTGGGCAAGAGCCTGGACTAAGTGATTATTTGGAAGGAACCAAAAAAGTTATCTTTCCTCTAAAAAGCACAGTCCATCAGACTCTGTGACTGTGTAAGTAGAAATCCAGAGGGGTTGAGATTTAACAGCCCTATCTAATTACAGTTTTAAAAATTATTTCTCAAAGATGATAAAATTACCTTTTCGATTATATGAGAGGAGAATTTAAAAACTGGTAATAAACAATAGGTGTAGGAAAAAGAGGAATTAAAAAATAAAGACACTCTCAATGCGGAGAGCTAAAAATTCAGAAATTCAGGCTATACTATATCTGAAATAAGTCATAAATTATTTAATATTCCTAACATCTTAAGCAATTTGAGGAGGTTGGGAATGGGGTGATCTCTGAGATCACCCTTCTGCCTTCAAATGTCAGGATGACTCCAGGTCAGTCATATCTCGTTTCTTGCAAGATGAGATGGTATCAAAATTGGTGGTTGCAAGAGGGAAGACAGGAGCTTTTGGCCATCTGATCACACTGATTCTAACCACAGAGGCAGAATTAGGCCTCCACCTGTAAAATGTCCCTTTGGTAAAAGGCTTTTTCATGGGTTAAGGGCCGGCACAGTAAATGTAACCACCAGATGGCAGGAGTGCTCTCCGGATAAATACAACAGCCACACGCCCTTCTGTCTTCCAACCACAAACTCTCCACTAGGTGACAGCAACATGAATATAATTGGAATAGCCATTAATGGGTTATAGATATTTTTTAAAAAATAATTCTTTTAAATCTGAGAGCAGCACTTTAAAAAGTATCCACAGCTGGAATTTTTTTTTCTGTAGAAAATTACGATTCTAGTTGCTTTTAGACCTCCCACACACTAACCTAATATACAAAAGCAAAGCAAAACAAAACAAAAAGCCCCCCAGATTTTTTTGGGGGGCGGTGCACGTTCTAAAGAACCTGGGAAAGATTACTATTTGAAACCATTATTATTTAAGAGTTTATAGCTCCCAGTCTTAATTTTAAAAAATTTAAAAGAAGTGATTAAAATGGTCACTTCTTTGAAGATAATTATAGTTGTAATTTAATGACCACCTACTATGTGCCAGGGGTTGTATTTAAATGCTTTTAAAGCATTAGTTCATTGACTCTGAATTGGAGCTTTTTCAGAAAGCCCATATTTGAACTTAAGCCTATTTAGGGCCGTCATCTCTGTATTTTCCATGATCTTATTATGCCTTTTCTGCTTGAGCCATTTTCAAAACCCATACTGAAGGAGAAATTGGAACTGCCCTCATGGTATGATTTTTAGTGCACACATGGATGTACTCTCTCTACTTATGACTTTCCCTCTCATGTAGATGTACAACATTAACCTGATGAGGGACAATAACATATTTTGATTCTTCAGTTATACTGAAGGCTGAAAATGAAGACTGGTTTGGGAGCAGTAGCAAAGTAATAAACTCATTCGAACTGAAAGACAAATGACTGGATAGTATGGTAGATGAGAGTAGAGGAGGGCCAGAGGGAACAGAGGAACGCTTGACTGGGCAGCAAAGAAGGGTAATGAGATGAAGTGGGCAGCTTCATACTTCTATGCTTACCTCTGCTTCGTGCTTTTAGAGAGCCTTACCTGTACGTGGCCCCGGACAGCCCGACGTAACCTGGTGCAGCACAAATGCTTTCCACGTGGAGCAGAGATCTGAACATGTTTGAATCCCTTAGAGGCAAACATTGGACACTCAAGCTTTGAAAACAGAGTAATAGCAAGTTGTTGTCTACGAGGCATATGCAGTGAGGGGGTGCCTGCCCTCAGGAAGCCCCCAGGACCTTCACTGCTTCTTAATTCAGTTCTAACTGGCACTAGAACCTATCATAAAGAAGAGGAGGAATAAGAAATATGCTTAAGAGAATTTTTGCGCACAACAATTTTACTGTACAGTCACGCTGTATTTTAATGCACTTTATTTCAAGTATTTTTAAGAGAAATAACAACAAAATGATATGGCAACCCCAAAAGGGCAAAACCTGACTAATGGGAAGAGGAGAATGTCCCTTTTTTTTTTTTTCTGCCTGAGATAGTCTGGGGGCAGGGAGGAGTCTTGAAAGAGGAGAAAGGAGTGGGGATGAGGAACTTAGGGAAGGGTGTCCAAGGAGAAAGGGAAGGGTGGTGACTTACTTCTCCTTCTGTGCCCAGAACCACGTTCCCAGATATCTGCATGCAAAGTAAGGTGACTTCAGGTGCTGACAAACCATGTTAGTGGTAACGACCGCAGTTAACTAGGCAACTACTTACTAGGAGCCAGGCATTACTCTTATCTATGCCTCTTATTTAGTCCTTAGGCAAGCCCTACTGGGGAGGTGATATTATCCTTTCTCAGAGAGAATGACTGGCTCAGGGTCCAAGAGTTTTAGCAAAAGGCACAGTTAGTATTCAAGTTCTGTTCTCTCTCTTAGCATTCCCTCTGATTTTTTAGGGCCAGGGCTGGCGATATACCCTGACTGCCACCAGGGGTCACACTAGCCAATTTGGATCAATCAGTAAGCACAACTGGATCTAAATGTGATTAATTATATAACTATGGCCTGTCCAAGTTTAGGTCTATGAAAATTGCAACATGAAACTGAGGCATTATAAAGGATTACTGGGAAAATAAAAATATGTTTGAATATCCCTACCCCTTTTTTTTCTGGCTTAAACAGGAATAAAGGGAGATAAAACAGCATGAATCCAACCCAACAGGCAGCATGACCAGAAGCTTGTATCCTGTATACCTGGCAGCTGGCCAAAAAATGATCTGCTCAACTTTCCTAGTGATGACAGGAGGGTGATAACAGTGTTTAAAAACCTGCTGTACAGCACAGGGAGCTCAGCTCGGTGCTCTGTGATGACCTAGATGGGTGGGATTGGAGGGGGGAGGGAGGTCCAAGAGGGAGGGGACATAGGTATCCATATAGCTGATTCAGTTCATTGTACAGCAGAAACTAACACAACATTGTAAAGCAATTATACTCCAATAAAAAATAATAAACAAAAATAAATAAATAAAAATAGAAATAAATACAAGGTGAATATAGTGTAAGCATTAGGACAAAGCTGCTGACAGTTGTTGGTGCTGTTTTGTTCGCTATCAAAGTGTTTAATTTGGGTTGTCTGTATTAACTTTTCAGTGGTTGCAATCCCCAGAATTCTTGCTTCTCAAAGGACAAAGCTCAGGCTGGGATTCTTACAAAGGTTTCACAGGACAAAGTAGAGAAAGTTAGCATATCTCAAACAACGTTTGCATTCTACGGGACAATTACATTTGACTGAACCATGAACAATACATTCACACTCCATAAACAAGTTTTTCTGCAAATGTTTATTTAGAAAGATTTTAAAGAAATGTAAAGTCACTGTGTCTATGGCAGTTTCTTTAGGTGAAAAAGGTGCTAATGGTTACTATGGAAACAAAGATGCAGGCAATGAGGAGCAAAATCAGACCTATACGACAATATTTTGAATGCTTCTCTTGTTCTTCTTCCTTTTTCAGTAAGGTATCAAAACCGGGTGTGTACATGTCTCCCAACCAAAACCGTAGGTCATTAGGATTTTCCTAAAAGAAAATTACACGAAGAGTAGCATCAGTCAGTGTTACAGACTTAATGAGCTTGCAGAACAAGGCCGTATAGGTACTGTACGTCCATATTCACACTGTCCTAAGTGAGGTTTAAGTGTCACAGCTCAAATAATAGAGGCTAGGCTTCCCTGAATAGCAGGAACATGCAGCTACAGCCTCCTGGCTGACCAGGAATCCTCAGCTTCAACCTGTAGGTCTGCATGAGAATTCATTAGGAAGTCTGCATGGCTTACTGAATAAATTGCTCACATTGCAGGGTCAGAAACACAAGAGCGTTTCTGTCATCTTTTCGCTAATTTCGTGTCTCTTACAACTCATAAATACTGTGCGTCAATCAGGTTAGTGAGTTGAAATAAAATTAAAATTCCTTGCCTTAGCGGAGCCTTGGGGGTTTGATTTTGTTGGCATAATAGGGATAAAGATGTTCGCTGAGTTTTTCAGTAAATCCAGAAGCTGACTTCCATGGAAGGGGGAGTAAGACCCAGAGTAAAGAGTCTTTTCCATGCTTCTCAGTCTTCTGGTCTTCCTTGTAGCAGAATACAGCATGTTGGCATGCAGAAACTCTGGCACTGTTTGACCTTCTGGAGAAAGGACCCAGTATATCCTTTCCCACATCACCTCCTAATCCCCATGTCTCTGATTCTTTCCCTGGCCTTGTCTCCCATTCAACCCTGAGAAATTGTCTTCAACTCAATTTCATCTCCTATGTCCAATAAATCATCTGCAAACTCTACTGTCTATACATCTAAAACATATATATACACACACACATATATATTTTTTTCCCTCCTATTTCCTCCTGCTGTTTTTCAGTGCTAATGGTTCTGTGTCTATACCTGGCATCTAGTAGACATACAACAAATTTATGGTGAATGCTGAATCTCTATTTTCACAGACCCACTTCAGGCCTTGTTATTTCTCATTTGGAGTATTGCAATGGCTTGTAGCTGGGCTGCCCACCTTCTCTCTGCCTCTCTAGGCTCAGTGGACTTAAAGTCAGCCAGTTTCCATGGCTGGACACAAGGGCAATGAACTAGCTTCAGACTGCTAAAAGAGGAAGGGGAGCTGGGTGGATTCTGGTGATGGCAATATAACTCTTCCATCACATTGCTACTAGGTTCAACTTCCCAGTCTTACAAAAGCGAAAACATTAAAATAAAATTTGGATGACCTGTGCAAAAGGATAGCTGATTTAAAAATCCTTGCCTACTTCACTCTTATCCTTCATTTGTGTCTGTGTCCTAATCAGAGGCCTGCACTTTGCCTGCAAGTTTAATGCCTCATTCTTCAGTAAGAACTTCCATAATGGGGACTATCCTCTCTTACATTCTGCCTATAGCTTGCCTTTGTAACTAAATATGGGCTTCTTTTCTCCTTTCTTGTTCATAAAGTTAGTAATTTAGAAAAATGGGAGGGGCCCAAAGCACATGGAACTTTCATGGCCTGTAAAGTAGTTGAAAAGATTTCAGAAATTAGGTTGGGGGCTCTGTCTGCTAATTAGGAGATATGGGTAGGGATGGTGATGAAAGAAGTTGAAATGATGAGGTCAAGAAGAGATCCTAATAAAAACAAAAGCCATGATTTCCAGAAGCATCTCTCAAAATAGCATCATGAGGTCTGCATACAGGCCTCTGACCTGATGGGCCTCTGCTCTGAGGTGAGTGTACAGGTAGAGGACGGGTGGGGAGGGGGCCGGCCCTGGTTTTCGTAAAGCAATGCATCCAGCAACTCACGTTCAGTCTTCCTAAGCATAAGTCATGGTACTGTCCAAGAAAATATTACCCCTCAGTGTCAATAATGTTCAGTTTCTTTAGCCTTACATTTGAACTTTTTTTTTTTTTGAGTCTGTTTGTTAGCCTTTTTCCCCCCCATTATTCTATCACTTAAACTGTAGCTCCAGCAAAACTGGACTACCTATTGTTCTGACAAACTCTCTCACACTCTTGTATATGTGCCTTTTTTCTTGCTACTTCTGACAAAAGAGGGCCTCTCCACTCACACAAACAACCTATGTCTTCTGGAATTGTACACATTCTTCAAGTCCAGCATAAATTAACTTTTTCATAAAGGCTCCTTATAATCCAGTGTGACTTTGTCCTCTTCTGAATCTGCACAGCACTTTCCACTATTCTTCCTATCCTCTATCCACTATCCTCTTCCTCTATCTTGTCATTTCCTCTGTCCTGTCTAGAGTTATCGTTACTTTGCTCAGTTAGATAAAATTTTGAGGGCAAGGAGAGTCATATTCACCTTCATAGTCCCTTTGTCATTCATGTAAACAACAAAGAAAAGAATAGAGGCTCTAGCATACAGTCAAGAAATGTTTGTGAAATAAATCAACACACTTTTTCCTAGTTGCAGAAGGTTATTTCCTAGAGGTCTTGATCTTTAGATTCCTGATAAAAAACACAAGATTATTGTTGCTAGGGGGGAGCATCTGTTATGGAAACGTCTCTGGAAAAGAGGCTACATTAAGGAGGAGATACACTAAATCCACTAGGAGACTAAGCAACTCCAAAGACTTTGGACACTATTTCAAGGAGTGCACACTTGAGATTTTAAAAAGTGTAGGACTTTAGAGGGACATAATGCTGTCCCCTTCAGCAGGAAAAATCTGTAGGTGATTAAAGTATGGGGCTTAGAACAGACATACATTGTTAAAGGAAATGTACTTGGAAAATGTCAGACCTTTCTGGCCCTAGGGTGGGCAGAGGCAAGCCAAGGCTGGGTAGGAATCCAGTCCACTCAGAAAACAGAGGGCCTCTCTCCCTGCTTTTCAGGTATTCCTAGACCCTCTATTTGGTGGGTGACACCAGAAGGAAAAAAAAGAAAAACTTGAATTGGGTTTAAGCTGGGTGAATGAGTTCATTGCATACTTTTCCTGTGTTGAAATGTTTTTGTTTTGTTTTGTTACTGAGACACAGGAAAATGTCCAAAATGTAAATTTGCAATCTTAAATCACTGAGTAGGCTTGAAATAAAATGATCTTTGATGAGAACTGCCTTGCACTGTGCCTAAGACAGAGCATTTAGTCAATATTTTTGAATAAATGTAGAATAAGGAACTCTTAAGTATTCATGAACACAGATGATCACAAAACTAGAGGAAAACATACTTAATCTGGCAAATTAATTTTCAAAACCTGATACCTTCCAGGTAAACCCTTCTTCTGTGTCACACCATTTCTTTCTCTCTACACTGTAGAGATGCTGGTAATTGCTGAAATTGTAAAACACAAAACACATAAATAAACAAAACTACTGACTAGGAGAGAGAAAGTGAAGCCAGGGGCCAAAATGACCTGAAATCTGGAAATTTTGTGCCTAGTGAAGAGTGCCTTTCACCTCAGTACCCATTTCTTTTAGGATTATTTAACTGATCTCCCTCATCAATTAAAGGAGTTGATTCTTTGCCTTGAGTACCTTCAGATGCCCAGAGAGGTTTGTGTGCAGGGAATGCTTGTCATATTCCTCAACGGTCCATGAAGGATTCTTTTTTCTTTCTTCCATAGCTTCCTCCAAGCTCACATCACTGTATAGTGGGTTATTCTTCAGAACTGATGACAGGGATGGTGGGGGGCTCTCTGTGGTCACAGCACCCTCCGCACTGGATCTCCTCATTCGTTGAGCAGTAATATTCTTCTTCTCTCTCTGTCAGGAGGCACAGTGACAAAGTTTGTCTTACCAATAGGTCACTGATGACAAGGAAGGCAACGTGAAATAACTGTACCTGAAAGCTTGCTGATTCTGCCTGGAAGCCCAACAGATTAGGACAATGAATGAAGGAAGAATTCTGGAATCCAGTTTGACCTAGGATCCTACCATTAATTGAGTTATTTCTTTGCATGTGATCTTGTTGAGCTTCAGTAATCATTCATTAAAATGCTATTTTATAACAACAGAGAAAGGACAATGTTCTTTAATTCAAGTAGTAGAATTCTAAGCAAAGCCATTTTTCCCCAGCTTACTTGCACTGAGATTTGACATTTTACTTCTCTCTACTTGCGCATTCCATGCCTGATTAAAAAAAATTAACATTGCTGTATTAATCCAGCAAAATCAAGATTAAAAGGCATTTTATAGTTATGCCTTGGCTTTCATGGAAACTCCCTTAGGACTCTTATTTCAGGCAGCTTGGCGAACTGGACTAACTTAGCATTGCACTCCTATATGTAGCTACAGACCAGCTGGCTATTGGAAGGCTCTAATTCTGACTTTTAGATGTTTAAAAACTTTTTTTTATTAAAGCATGATATATATGTAGAAAAATGTATATATTATAAAAGTACATATATTATAAGTTTTCACATACCAAATAAACCCAAGATACTACCAAGAAACAAACCATTACCAGCACACCTCATGCTGCCTTCCATTTACTGTCCCTCTCCCTCCCTAAGGATAACCAGTAGGATAACAGCATAGGTCAGTTTGTATTCATTTATATAAATGGAATCATACAAAGTGGTTTTTCTGTGTCTGGTATGACCTTCATATTTTTACTTTGCTTTTTTTCCTCATGACTACAAAACTATCACAAAGGTAGAAAAATTTTAGATTAAAATTTGTTCATTGGCCAAATAAAATTTAGAAGAAAAAAAAGTTTATAGTAATGTCTCATTTATGATGGGGCATCACGGGAGAGGAACTCCACATAAGTTAATTTTTGGAACACTTAGGTTTAACCCTTAAAAACTGGTGACACATTTCATTAATTTACAGGAATTTTTTCAATAAATGTGTTTCACATATTTCAGCCTTCTTAAACAGAGAAGTTTCAATAGCAATTAATAGTTTTCTGAGTTATATTTATAATCATCAATACACTGATTACCTCAGCATCTATTGGGGTATATAGGTCACATTAAATATGTGTTTATATAAGCTAAATTGTGAACTAATATTATATATAGTTTCCTTCTGAAATGGCTGGCAAAAAATCATCTAGATAAAACCATTCACATTCTCTTTAGCCTTAGGTTTATCTAATTTTCTTAATCCAGACATTTTTTACATACTTAGTGATCAATGGAGATCATCTCTGACTTTATTAGGTCGTTGGTCTGCTCAAAATCAATTTATATTCCATAATATTGAAGTTTGTAATGAAATAATAAATCATCTTGACTTAGTGTTTATCTTTAAGATGGATGACCTCATGAAAAATGTTTCTGAATTGAGAAAAAACAATTTGATACAAAATTTAGATAGTTTCAGTTTAGCATAATTCTGACTCAAGTTTTTTTCTTCAAGGCTAGATATCTTTGATTATCTTTGAAGAGAAATAATTCTTCTGACATTGAAAAATTGACTTTGTCAGTTTTCTTGCCTGCTGGATTATTCCTTGAGCTTCTTAAATAAGAAAGCTCTATAAATCAGAAAAATACAGTTTGGGGGGTTAAGAAAAAATAATACTTTCTATTACAATGTATAAAGACCTTGAAAAACTAATATACAAAAGACAGAAAAATAATCAGAGCTATTTTTAAAAGAACATTCAAGCACTTAATTCTAAATTATATTCTTGAATGTTTGATGTTCATCCTAGAACTTGGTGCCATTTATTTTTGCATTGCATGACAATTCCATGTCTGAAGGACATGTGAAGGGAAAATTAATAGAATAACTTTATTAAGAATTTTATGGAAGAAATAGAAAATACTAATCATGGTTGAGGTTCTTTTGTATTTTGATAAATTTTTAAAAAATCTCTTAAGAAAGGAAACAAAGCATGTATTTGATTCTAACTTTTCACTCCACATTCTAGATGGACTACATTTAACAAAAGGAAACAACAGTAATTCCATTATTTTACTCATATAATCTCTAAAATAACTTCTTTTTAAAAATACTTAAAGGAAAGTAACACTTCAAAGCTTACCTAGGCTCTTCTGTATTAACCATTGCTTTGCCCATTTACCCTTTATACACTTTAATCATTATTTATGTCATTTATGTATAAGTAAGCTATCATTTAATAGAGTGATATAGAAGACTTTCAGACAGACAAACACTGAGAATATACAATTAATAGGTGAAAAAAGAAGGAATCTCTAAAAAACGTACTTCAGGAAGAAGAAACCTGATAATAGAATGAAAGATTAAGAGGCAAGAAGGAATGCTAGGCAAAACAAAGAAAAAAACAAAAAACAAAAAACTGACAAATATATACAGAAATCTAAGGAAGCACTGATTTTATGGTAAAATAGAAATAATAATAACCACTAATTTGTGAGTTTTAAGATAAGAGAAAACTGAAACTGTACATTTAAAAGTTTAACAGATATATTTAATTAGGAAATTTTAAGAAATCATTTCAGTGAGAGTATTGAGATATTACTAAAAAATAGAGAAAGAATGTATAGCTTCTAAATTGGTAGAGCAGAAGAAAAAGGATAAAGGAAAATTAATCTAAAAGGTAAGAAACCTGAAACAAAGAATATAGAGGAGAAAGTCTTAGGAAAATAGAAAAATTTTTGAAATAATCATGTTAAATGTAAATAGACTAAACCCTCTATTTAAATGACAGACTGTCATATCAGATTTTTAAAATTAAATTTAATTATATAATATTTACAAGAGAAATACCTAAAATATAACGACTCAGAAAAAATGAGAGTGAAAGTATAGAAAAAGATATAGCAGGCAAATATAAAGAAACAAGAGCTGGTATTTGACTGGTTAAATACTCAGCAATTTTGTTTTCCCTTCCTGAGTACAAGGGATGACTGCCTTTATTAGGCTGTTTGAAGTTAAACTAGGGCCAGCTCTTCTGATGATGTGTGGACAAAAGTAACAGAGACCACTTCCAAGCTGAGCCCCTGAGTTCTCCAACAAGATTTTTGGCTCATTCTTCCTCACTTTCCATTTTTGTGTCACTATAAGCAAGGACTCTGAGATGGCAGAGCTTTAAGATGAAAGAACTTCAAGCCCTGGGATACTGCTTGGAAAAGAGTTGCCCCCTAGACCCATCTGCCCTTCCTCAGACATGCACAAGAATGCTTTTCTTCTTCTTAGTTAGAGATATTTTGTCATTACAGTGTAGCCTAGCCTACGTTCCTTAATACAGAAAGTGATATCTTGAAATTCTACAAATGTGGGCATTGGCTTAGCAGTCAAGAAGTGGAAAGGGATGAAAGGGATATTGGAAGCCGGACTGATGGTTATTCACATAATACAGTGAAAAATGTTTGGTATAAGTGTCATCTGTGGTCATTTGGAATCTAATCCCCTGTAGCTGTACGAGAGTTATTATAAATAATCAGAGCATTTATGTACAAGGATCACAGTGCTGGTGTAATACAAGAAAAAGATGACATTAGAGAAAGAACTGAATAGTTTGCAAGAAGAAAGAGAGTAGAGAAACTCTGGAAATTTGATGCCTTCTATTGTTAAAAATCTGACTGTTTATAGACCTCAAACACTAAGATATAGAATCATTTAAAAAAATGGATTGAGGAAAAAAAAAAAACCCGCCGATTAAAACTTCTTAGCTGGGACTTCCCTGGTGGCGCAGTGGTTAAGAATCCACCCGCCAATGCAGGAGACATGGGTTCAAGCCCTGGTACAGGAAGATCCCACATGCCGCAGAGCAGCTAGGCCTGTGTGCCACAACTACTGAGTCTGCGCTCTAGAGCCTGTGAGCCACAACTACTAAAGCCTGCGCGCCCTAGAGCCTGTGCTCCACAACGAGAGAAGCCACCGCAATGAGAAGCCCGCACACTGCAACAGAGTAACCCCCGCTCACAGCAACAGAGACTCAACGCAGGCATGCATGCATGCATGCATGCATAAATAAATAGAAAAATCAAATGAAACATTAAAAAATAAAAACAAACTTCTTAGCTGAACGAAGTGACTCAGGGTAAAGGTCCTGTTAGGGTGTGGTTTCAAAACTATTATTCCTGACTGCCTCCAGGTGTTTGTCATTGAGTTAAAGGATGGAGAAATGGAGGCAGAAAAGTAAACCATTAAAGCCTACTTGAGGGACTCCCTGGTGGTCCAGTGGTAAAGAATCCACCTTCCAATGCAAGGAACGCAGGTTCGATCCCTGGTCTGGGAACTAAGATCCCACATTCTGCGAGGCAACTAAGCCCGTGCACCACAACTACTGAGTTCGCGCGTCTCGACTAGAGAGACTGTGTGCCGCAAACTACAGAGCCCACGTGCCCTGGAGCCCATGCACCACAAGTAGAGAGAAGCCTGTCACAGGAGAGAGGCCCGAGTGCTGCAAGGAAGACCCGACACAGCAGAGGGAAGCCCTCGCGACACAGACGAAAAAAAGCCTATTTGAGAGCTATGCCTTAAGATAACTAAAGGTGTGTTTATTGACCTATAGAACTGACCTCAACAAAATAGATATGATTACATTAATAAATAGCTCACACTAAGTTTTATAAGATATGTATGACCAAAGAAACCACAAGCCTAGACCTAAAAGCTTTTGATTGTTCAAAATTATAAAACAAAATAACAATAACCTTATGCCTCCAAATATCCAAAAATAGGAGTAAATTTTGAAGCTTCTACAGCCTCTAGGGAGGGCCCACTCTGATACGGCAAAAGAGAATGATGAACAAGGGGCAGCTTCCTAGTGGGTAGGACTGGGGACCCTAGAGAACAATGCAGCAGGAAGTCTTCTAAAAAGCAGAATCATGGCCTAATCCACCTTCCCCACCTTCAAGGAAGGAGACCCACACACATTATTTTCAGTGGAATCTCAGAATTACTTTGGGTAGTGTCTGTCGTCTTTCATTTTTCCCATTCAGAAAGGAAGAATTACTGTAGCGATCTCATTCCTATTCCAACAAAGATTATAGGATGATATGGTTGGGACATCCGCTAAATGTAGTGACTGGCTCACTTTGGTGTTAGTGCCTCTGGGGAAGGATGAATGCTGTGTGTAGGAAGATGAAATATATAAGTATATATATGTTTAACAGAATGATAGACTGCGGCAGAGTCTGGCTAGGTGCTCAGCAAACCCATTTCTTCTTCATGGGCATACAACAGCTAGATTGGGACATAGGCTTGACCCCTAAAATCCCTGATCCTTGGCTTAGTCTCTCTCTCTTTTCTAGCTACAAGCATCATAAAAATTCTGATCTAATAGAGCCTCAAAAAGGAACAGTCTGGGTTCCACTTGGAAGCAAGCCACTAGGATAATTTTCCCACCCACAACAGATCTTGTGTGAATGACAGATACATTTTATTGAGTCAAGTCACTAAGAATTTGGGCATATTTGTTTCCACAACATAATTTAGCCTAACTACTAAGAAAGTATATATATCAGACAAAATAAACTTTCAGGTAAAAGACTTTGTTAGGTGAAAAAGTGTTGGTGGAAAATGAATAAATGTAGGCATAATCAGTAAAATATAATATTTCTAAACTTGTATGCCTCTAGTAAAATAATCTCAAATTTATAAAGCAAAACTTGAGATAACTAGGAGAAATTTATACATATAATTTTTTACCAAGCAGATAAAACAATTATTAAATATAAAGAGGGTTTGAACAATGAAACCAACACATTTGATCAAAGACACTGATGTCATTATTCAACGACTAAAAATACTCATTTTAAAAATACATTGAATATTTACAAAAATTGGTAATGTCCTGGACTCTAAAAGAAATTTCAAACATTCAATATTAATATAGATCATGCTCTTTGATCACAGACAACTTATTAGAAATTTAGACATTAATATCAAAAAGATAATGTAAATTACCACATTTTGTAGAAATTAAAACACACATTTCAAATAAATGATGGGAATTTAAAAACTTAGGCAGAATGAAAATGAAAAATGGAGCTGAAATAGCTTTTGAGGGAATATTATAAGCATATATGCTCACTTTATAAAAGCAGAATGAGAAAATTAGTGAAGTAATAAACATCTAATTCAAAGCCTTAAAAGGAAACCGCAGAGTAAATTTAAGAAAATAGTCAACATGAAATAATAAGGATAGAAGGAGAAATCAATAAATATTATAAAGAAAAATAACCCAAATATACAATGGAGAGAATCAACCATATTGAAAGCTATTTCTTTGAAAAGGCTAAACCGATTAAAAATATCTCTGGTAATACTTCTGAGGAAAAAAAAAGATACAAACCCACAATGTTAGAAATGTAAAAGGAACATGAGAAGTTACATAGCACAGAATAAGAAGTGTAATAGGAGTATAATCTGAGTAACTTTAAGAATTTACACGCAATTGGGCGATTTCCCACATAATATAACTTACCAAATTTAATTAAGGAAAAAATAGGAAATGTTAATAAACCAGTGATCATTTGACTAACTGAATCAATAGTTTAAAATCGACCCCAACTATACACAGGTTTAGGAGCACCAGGCTGAATGAGTGTTGTAATCAGCACTCAGACATTCTTGAAACAGATCATTTCTACCTTATTTCTATCTCATTTCTATCTTGTTGAACTCTTCTAGAATATAGAAAAACAAGGAATACTCCCCAACTCATTTTATGAAGTTGGTATAAACTCCAGACAAGGGCAGTAGGTAAAAGAAAAGGTAATTTATTATAGGCCAATTTCTCTTATGAACATAAATGAAAAAATCATTAATAAAGTATTGCTAAACAGAATCCTACAATATGTATATTTTATATACCAGGATAGGAAAGATTTATACCAGAAAAGGATGTTGTATCAGGAGGATGGTTTAATATTCGAAGATTAATGTGACTCACCAATTATCAGGAAAGAAACAACACAGAAGTTTGCAGTACATTCTGAAAAATATTTGGAAAATATTTAAACATATTTAGAGCAAATTTCCTAGCAAGATGGAAATAGTAGGGAACTTTCTTAAACTAAGAGAATCTGCCCAAAACTTCCAGGGCACTGTTTACTTAATGGTTCAAATATTAGAAGCATTTATCTTGGTTTCAGAATTAATACAAGGATGCCAGTAATCACAAACATTCATATGTTATCGCGAAGTTCTGAGCAATACACTAAAAATTAAATAAATAAATAAAAGGAATAAGGGTTGTAAATAATGAAACAAAACAGTAGATGGCATGATTATCTACAGGGATATTTACCATCAAAGTAAAATAGATTTTAATACAATTTCTGGATTCAAAATCAATATACAATAATCAATAACATATGTAATACTTTATTATAAAACATGATTTAAAAGGTCCTATTCTTGACAGCAGTAATTACTATAAGTATTTAGATATAAACCTTACGACTATATGTAAAACTTCTATGTGGAGAATTATATGACATAATTGAAGGCTATACGAAGAGCATGATAAATGGAAATATATACCATGTTCATGAACTGGGAGAATCAAGATCAAAAGACTTCCATTTCCCCAGTTTGGTCTATACATACAATGTAATTCCTATCATAATCACAATGCAAACAAGGCATTTTGTTTATATTGCACATGTGAGCCCACAGACAACTTTTCTTGGAAAGCAGCTCCTCACTGACCACAATAATTCTGTTTTCCAAATTGCTAGCATGGTTACCTTTATGAAACACAAATTTGATCATGTGATCCTCTTGCTTAAAATTTTTCATCAACCCCTCCAAATTTTCAGGATAAAATTTAAAAATCTAGACAACACCCTCTGAAGCCTTCCTGGTCTGACCCAGACCTCTCTTTAACCCCCTCTCCTGCCTTCCTCTCCATGTAACCTGGGCTCTGGAGTCCCACATGTGTTCCTGTGACACACACAGTGCTTTTAATACAGTTTCAGTGCCAGAGGCATTTGGGTCTCATCTGGGAGCAGCGTGATGGGACAAAGTGGGTAATGCTTCTGGCAGCATACCATCCAAGGGTGAATTTCTGACCCCACTGGAGATTTTGTGAACTGTGTAAATTTAGCATAACTTGATAAATCATGTCCTGATAATTGCCTGAGCAGCTCAGTGATGCTTCTCAATCTACTTCCTAGACAATAAATTAAGTACCTCAAAAGTCCTATAACATTTGCCCAAATATAAGCTTAAAAACGGGAGCCTATTGCACATAGGAGGCTGTTCTTTTTGAAATAGGAAATGGAGTATTGGGAATAGAGACAGTCCAGGAGAAGGCATGACACGTGTTCAGAGACAGATTGCGAAATACAGTTATGATATACCAAAAAGAAACTGAGATAGAAAGAAGAGACATTAGAATTTAAGGGGAAAAGAGTTATAAGACTGAAAAAAAAGTGAGGAAAGGTGATTGGGAAATACACCCAGTAAATGACATTGTGTAGAAACCAAGGGAAGAGCAACCTCCTTACCCTTGGTCTTTTGTTCCAGTTCACAGGTTTAGTACAGAAATCCCCTGGGTTCTCAAACAGATGTGATGGAAGCCAGGAAAAGATATAAGAAACAGATTAACCTGAAAAGATTCTGAAGTCTAACTTCTAATCAGAAAAAAAAAAAATCCCACCACAATATCTGAAAAAACATGTTTTATCATTTATACCAAAAAAAAAGGAATCAGCTTTTTCCTTTTATTACCTCGTTTTATAAAGGGATTGGCAGAAATATTTGGGATACAATTCCAGATGCCTTCATCAGATACATGCCCCAAATTATTTTAACAACCAGAAACATTAGGTTTTGGCAAAAGTTTGTTCATTGCACTGAAAAGAAATTTATTAGGAAGCTTCTTTATTTCTCTAGTTGAAAGAATTTAAGAAGTATAAATCTAGTGGAATCAAGAAATATTTGCTTGTACTCTCTCCCTGCAAATACAGGTGACCTGTGTATCCACACAGAGGGAATGAACAGTGTCTGGAGATACTGGCATGTCTGAGGACATCTGTGCTTACTTTTCTATACGTACGGTATTGCTTCCGTTTGTGTAAAATGGCTTAGAGAATTGCCTCTGAAGGTGGAATGTGAATTTTAAAAAAGCTTAAAAGATAAATCATGGATATAAATACAGTACTCTGTTTTGTTTTTTGGATTTTTTGGCCATGCAACACGGCATGCGGGATCTTAGTTCCCTGACCAGGGATCAAACCTGTGGCCCCTGCAGTGAAGTGCGGAGTCTTAACTACTGGCCGGCCAGGCAAGTCCCTAGGAGATCTTTGTTTTAACTGTTGAGTTACTACCAACGTTGAAGGCAATGTTTGTAGGCTAAGTCCTTTGACATTCCATGAGGTAGTCTGAATTCTAAACACCGTGCACATGGAGGGTATGAGACCAAAGGGTAAGCTGACACCACCCTGAAGTTTGTGTGGATTTCATGGGAGTATAAAATCTAACTGCTTGAGTTAGCCACACAGCTTGACAGATGCATTGACTACATACTCTAACACCTGCATGCACACATACCCCCCTGTATCCACCGTATACATCACAAAATGCAAGTGGTATTATCGGCTATTTTCCAAATTCTAACGATAGGGTAATTTTAACACATTTTGGAATACTGGCAAATGATGATGATGATGATGATGACGATGACGATGATGATACACATTTCTTATACTCTTACAGGAAACCCTGTCAATTGTTTTTACCTTATTTTATTTGCTCTCAGTTTTAAGGAAATATGTAAAATGAGCATCATCCTAATTTTGCAAATGGAAATACTAAGGCATGGACTGAATAAGGGCCATAATTTATGTCTCTCAAATTGGTTTATTGTGGATTTGAGACAAGAAACCAAGTTTCAAATCTCTTTATTCAACGTTCTCCCAATGGGCTTAATGTCTCTCCAGCAGAATGAGACATTAAGCCAACAGAGTGAGGGTTTTAAATTAAGAACTATTTAACAGCTGCCTACCACCTTCTGCATCCCTAACACCTAAATTCACCTGGTATGTTCAGTGCCTTATTCCAGGTATCCCCACAGCTACTTAAAACTTTTATACATTCATTTCTTTTAGATTTATTTTTTTGCCAATGAATATATCACTCCTGGATTTTAAGATCCAGCCAGGAGAGAAGAATTACTTATTGACATATTGCAATCTAAAGTAGCGAATATAATTGTTTTTACTCATAATCTGTGCCACACCTACCCAACTAACTAAATTTGTAATTGATTTACTCCTTCTCTCCAAGCATTATTTCAGTAGTATATTGAACTGAAATATTTATTCAGTCATTTAACACTTTATTTTAGGGTAAAAGTATAACTTAATAAAGTTTATCTATAGTTTACAATTACCGATAACATTCAAAGACATATGAAGCAGATTTTTACCTTCTTGGTTTGCCCTGAATAACTATATCAACACATCAGGGCCTGTTGAAAGAGATGCCCTTTAAAAATTTGCATTTCATTCAGGTTTAGGAACAACATTCAACAGAGCTTTAAACTGTGAAGTTCCACATGAAGGAAATAGGTCAGCTCCAGTACTAAACAAAAGATGTTAGATCGATGTGTTCCAACCTCAAAGGAATTTATTGGATATGTTTTCTTAGACTAAACTTCATAGCACAGGAGGGCCAAGGTTTTCTGAATTGATTTTTGAATCATTTTATTCCATGATATAAACAATAAGACAAAGGAGAAATTTCATCACATTTAACTTAAACAAAACACAAAAAAAGCAACCACCAAAAAGGTGTGTATGGATGGGTTTTGAGGATTACAAAAGGGAAGGATGTAAAATTTTTGAAAAGTTAGTTTTCATAATAGGTTGCCTTACAATGGGAATAAATTAAAATCCTCATAGATGGAGGAAACACTTACATAATCATCCAAGTGTACTTGATTTTGAATGATCTCATGATAAAGGTCCCGAGGAGCCCACAAACACACCACAAAGGAGTCACTTTACACCAGGACTCATGAGTAGCAACTGTTTCTTAAAAGAAAACAAATTTCTGTTTAGGGACTTTGAGCCACTCCAAAGGATTTAATGATTTGCAGGGCTTTGCAGGTCAGTCACATCTGTTCTGAAATGACATGCTTCTTCCTGTTTCTAAATTGACTAACCCTTAACCCCATTAGCCCTCACATCTTAAACAAAGATTATTCCTGTTTCATGAGCTGTGCAACAGTCAAGTTTATTTATGTTTATTTCAGCACATGGAACTCATCACAGTTTTATTCTTCTCCTTTGGTTAGCAAAAAGAAGGAAGATGCAAAAGAAGAAAGCAAGAAATGAAGTCTGGGCTTGAAGGTTGATTGTTAAGTCTTGCCCACATGGACACCTGTGGGAAAAAAAGAACCTCTAAAATAATAGCCAGCACCTTTCCCAGGTGGAGAGTTCTCTCTATTTTCTTTCTTTCCATCATTAGGTTGCCATTGTTCCACTGTTTGAGTCTCTTTTGCATGAGATGAAAGGGAGTCAGTCTAAATGAGGCAGAAGCAAGATTCAGTTCTCTCAGAGGCCATGCATGAGCCCACACAATGTAAGCTTCTGATGCTTTACGCTTAGACTATCCAAAAGATAGAGGTAGGGTTCCCCCCAGAGCCTTATTTGCAAATGTAGTAATTGATTTGAAAAAAATTTAAAGGGAAGGTATAAAATGAGGGCTAGGCAAAATCTAAAATGACAGGCTGAGAAGCTAGTGCTTGGAGGAAAACGAATGGTTGGGAAAATTCACAGAATTTATAAAGTGATCAGAGAAAGTCTCCTTATGCTAAGGAAGAGAGAAAGACCTTTTCTATGGCAAGTGTGAGCAGCTACCTTGTACTCTGTTCCCTATAGTTTTCTTTTTGCACAAATGATGAAGTGGCCAATAATGAGAAAGAAGCAAGCCCCTGCCCGCATATTTAGGTGCTCCCAGACCTTACCTGTGAGTAGATGAGGTTTTGCCAGTGCTGTGCAGCAGGGTAATTCCCTCCCGGAAACCTCACCAGACCGGCCTGAAGAAGGGCTGAGTTCCTCATTAAAGACCTCACGTCAAGCTGCAGGAATTTGTCAGGATGGTTGTTATTTGGCAAAACAGAGAGGTCCATGTCTGCCTTCATCTACGGTGGAAAACAAAGGCGAGCAAGGCTGCTTCTGTCAGAGCCGTCCATTATTAATGAGCCTGAGAATGCCTCACAGGCATCTGAAACCAGGTCTCTGGGCTGCGCTCAGAAACTACTCTCGAAATGACACATCCACACACAGGAACAATGTAGCACGCTGCCTTACCTTTCACCACACACACACACACACACACACACGCACGCGTGTGCACGTGCATTTAGAGTGCTTGAATGGAACAGTTGGGCCCACACGCATTAAATTGGATAGGATACCAAAATTAGGTATGTGTAGCACGTAATGTCTCTCCACACAGAGTTAGGAATAACAGTTGAAGAGGAGCTACTCTTTGGATAAGGCTGCCAGAATTTCAGGGTAACAGTCCACAGTTTGGAGCACATGAAACAATCACCTGTAGGGAGACATTACTTAATATTTCTCTCTGAACATTGCCGAGCTGACCCAGCTGACTTGGCCCTGCCTGCACAGCCTCACATGTGATACGTGGGATCTTGTTTCTTCTCATGTTTTGACTCCCAGAGTCTCAGGCTCATGTGAAATCTAACCGTGTTTAGGTTGTCAGCTTCAGCTCGAGTAGGGAAATGGCAAGAATCTGATAGTTTGCTACAGTAATGCAGTGCCCCAAACTACTGCTTTGACCCATTCTCTATCTGAGGTCTCTTTGACTCTGTTCCTAGCTGTATAAACTCCTGTGATGGGTCTTGGTGTTCACAAAGTACATTTGGAACCAAAGGAGAACATGGCTGCTGGGTTTGGATGACGTGCTGTCCTAAGTGAACCCACCTGCTACTCAGGGAGCCGAGGTGGGAGTGAGGCTGTGGACCTTAAGCCAGGAAGTGACGATGACTTTAAGGGAGATAAGCTCTCTCATTACAAGCCGCTCTGCCTTGGGCAAACCATACTTCTCACCGGGAAAGTATGGATTTTCATCTAGAGAAAGAGGGAACCTTCCCACTCTTGAGAAGGCAAAGGACAGACACATCAGCAGTTTTTAAAAGACATAGATTGTTATGTTTGTGCCTCTGTAAACCCATCTGATTCAGCAGGAAGGATTTTCTTACAGAGGTAATGAGGTCACATGTGGAATGTATCAGCACCAGATTCCAGAAGAGTGCCCTATAGCTTATTAGACTCGGCAGCTAGGATGTTCTTGAATCAAGCAAGACACTAGAGAGTACTTACCTTCTTTATAACAAAAAGCATGAGGATGTTAAAAAAATCATCTGTCCTACTGATAGTTGCAAACTGGATTAAACAACCAATGTTTTCTGTAAGAATTTTTGGACCCAAACTCTATCACTGTCAACAATATTTGAAATAAGTTTGACTGGTTTTTATCAATACACTTACTGGAGAAAGAGGTACTTCATAATGACAGTTGATAACAAAAGAGTTAAATCACAAGTGTTTGAAGAATCAAGTGTGTTATGTGTATGTGCATGTACTTAGTACTTTCTGGATTTTTCTGGCTGCTGCCAGAACACATCTAATGAACAAATATTTCTCGGGCTGTTTGCTTTTCCTAAAAGATTCTTTGGGGAATAACACACATCTTCAAGAAGAACCTTACTTCTCTTTGGCTCTCTATATTGGCCAAGTGGAGACACAAAACCCAGATCCAAATATATTTGATTAGAAGTTTTCCTTAGCCAAAGTATGAGGTAGGTGAAATGAGCCTTCAGTTTTCCTTAGGCGTCCTTCCTTTTAGATTCCTCCACTGTGCTTTAGATGCCCAGAGGTTTGTATACTATCTCCTTCTGTTTACAAGTTCAGTTTCTGACTCTCCACATTCTCCCACCATCCTTTGTCTACTGTCACCCCAAAACCATCAGTTCTTACTTCTCACTACTATCCCTATGGGTAGCCTACATGACTGATAATCAGGAAATCAAGCTTACTCCTCCCTTTCCTGCTACTGGCCAAACCCCACCCCCTCCTTACCCCCAAATCATGCCTCTGCTGACACCAGTCCTTCTGCCTGGAAACATTTCTTCCCAACCCTGGATTTTGACCACCTCCTAATCATACTTCATGGGCCATTGCTGATACCTAGCCTTTCACAAAAACTTTACATATTTTCTCTAGTAGGGGAAATGATTCTTCCCTCTTTTGAAATTTCAGAGTTATTTGTTTATACTCTTACTATCTTTTGTTTGATAATATATTTTTCCCTTTCCTTTTATGAGCCTCTATACTGGATACATTACAAAAGAGCAGCCCTATTGGATGCTTCCTTCCTCACATGAGTCCTGTCCTAAGAACCTCATAAAGCCCTTCGCTCAATAAATAATGGTGGCTGTTGTCTCTTCCAGAGCCCTCTGGAAATTGGAAATTGAAAATCCAATTAAATTTGATTAAAAAAATGGCTTAGTGCTCTGTTTTTCAATCAACCATGCCCAGTGAAAAAAGAATTCCAACGCCAAAAATATTTATGACATACTCTGTATTCTCTTCTGGTAGTTTATAACGCACAAACGCACATGGAAGACTCAGAAGTTCTGCTTCATTAACTCTAGCAATTGCCAAATTTATTTGATCACATAACACCCATTTCATTGTTGTCCTTTTAACTCTACAAAAAATTTACCTGACAGTGATTGGACAAATACTGTCTTAGGAGTTCTATTTCTTTGCTGTCACTAACACCTTCATTCTAGAGTGACAAAGAGTATAAATAAATATAAATAAAGAGTTATATTACAGGAACAATCTGGTGGAAATCTGGATATCTGGGGCTTCTCAACTCTTACCATGCATGTAATCATTTGTTCTCTCTCTTCATAGCAGATTTTAATAAAAGCATCATTAACCCTTGGATTTGGACCCAGAATTATTATCTTTTGAACCATGAGAATTATAAAAATAGAATTAAATACAGTTCACTAGGCAAAACTGTCTACATATTAACCATATTTTCTTTTCTTCTCATCCTCTCTCCCTTCCTCCCTCTCTCCTTTCCTTCCTTCCTTCCTTCCTTCCTTTCTTTCTTTTTCTTATGCAAATAACCAACTGAAATATCTGAAAGTATTTCCATCTGAAAAGCCTGGATGATGTCCACATGAGCAGTTGGGGTTCATCAAATTATCTGACTTTGAAAATTTGGACAGTTTTGGATAGTTTTGATTACAAAGAAAGCCTGTGATTAGGTTATAAATCATTGGGCATCTATTACATAACATTATCAAAACTGATGAATGAGGGAGGCAATCACGTTAACTAAGTGCACAGAATTTGAGGTCAGAGTGATACATCCAACTAAACTGTGCTCTTGAGCAAGTTGCTGAATCCCTCTGGTCCTCAGTTTCCTCAGCTACAATGCAAAGATTTTAATGGTCCCTTACGAGGGTGCTGTGAGGTTTAATAGGTATAGTGGTTAAAAGAATGCTTAGCATATATTAAGTGCTTAAAAAAGTTTCGCTATTAAGAGTGTATAAGAAATGGGTTTTCATTTCAGCCATCTCCGATATAAAGCAAACTGGAGAAAAAAATTTAAAGTCTTATTATCTACAGTTAAAAAGCAGACTCCATTTCCCAGAACACCCTTCCTTGTGTGAGTCTGGGTTAGAAGAAGCTGAAAGAGAAACTGGCATGAAATTTGGAAGCCACGATGGAAGCAGCATCCATTAATCTGCAATTCTTTTTGCAATCAGATATCGTGACAGAGGCATAGGCACTTGGCAGGTTCTAGATTGCCTTGCTCTCCTGAGCTCTATGCCCATTTCTTATTTCCAACTGTTGGTCCTGCTGACCGCCAGGAAACTTAGATCAACTACCCAGTGTTTGGCTGTGGTCCTGTAAAGGAGGAAGCTACACAGAGGCAACAGTATCTCATAGACATCTTCACAAATTACCCCTTTATAGTTAAACTTACCTGGCTGTGCCCGGCTGCTCAGATTGGTGACTGGTCTGATCCTCCAACTCCTCTTACGGACCTTCGCTTCCAGGGTTCCTCCTGCTGTTGTTTGAGTTCAAACCTATTATCCCCTAACACTGCTTTGCTGATTGGACCTGTGAACTACTGGTGCCAGAAGTGCTTCCAAGGAACAGAATTTTAAAAATGGAATCTGGAATTAGTTCTCTGATATGACTAGACTTAAAGGCATTAATGACCAGTAGTAAGTGGGACCCTGGTCATCCATGACATACAGGAGCAGAATGGTTATAAAAACTCTCACCTATAGTTACCTGGAGTGAAGTGCCTAGAGAAAGCAAGGCCCTGGGTTACGAAGTACCTGCTGCAATATAAATTTTCCATAGAAACAAAGAGAATAAGGACCATGGGGTTGATTCATTGCTTCTAAATCAGCTGGAGAACTTACAGAAAGAGAATGATAAGCCTGGGGTTTTACATTCACAGCTCAAGGTCTAAGTTGGGAACCAGAAAGCTTTTATGACCGCCTTGAAATAAAACCTTTTAAACTGTACTGCTGATGTCCTACCATCTGTGATGTCTTCTAAATCCACATCCCAGATTCAAGTCCTGGAAGATCCAGAACCAGGTAAAAAGTATGACTTTAAGGTGTTACCATACATGCCAAAGGAATTGCAGGATTTCACCAATTCACATTAACTGAAACCCAAGATATATGTATGAGGATGTTTCTTAATGGTGTTATATTAGGGCAAAAGGAATACAATATTCTATTAACCTAAATGTTTTTGATATGGGGTCACTAAGCAGAGATTCTTGATTCAAAGTGTTAGTTCACACGTCTGGGAGTAACTCTAACAATATGACTGAAAACTGGACCCAGTGGTGGTCTGCACTGAATGAAATTGAGATGTCAAAACTTCCTTGCTATAATGTAATAAAGAGGAAAGTATACACGTGTTTAAAAAGACAGTTTTAAAAAATATGATAGACGTGCTCACTAATGTACTAAACACGTCCCCGAAGAGGGTCCAAAGGGTATTCCCTTCATCAGGACTTGAAAAATACATTGGTGAAGGCAGTATTGGAATCTTTAAAGAACTTCATAGTAGCTATTCCCTGAAAATCAGAAATGACATTGGGAAATGCTGCCATAATACTGAGCTTCTTGAATTTAATGAGGATGATGGAATTCTACAAGGGTATTTAAATCCCAGGGACCAGATGGGAATGGTTACCATAAGGGGCAGCAAAGTCAAATGGGTAAAGGCAATGGTTTGACCTGCAAAGATTTTTGGTATTGCCTAACTGATCATGGAGTCCAGAGTACTGAAACAGATGAGCATTCTACTAAAGCCTTACTTGATTTGTATAAGCATTTAACCTCTAGAGTTAGTGAAAAGAAGCCTGATTTGAATCACCACATCAGGGAATTACTTTCCCTTGATCCATTTCCATATGAGAGCAGGTTCACAAACCCAGAACTCTCTGAATAAAGGGGAGGCTGGATCTTTTAGAGGAAGGATTCTGCTACACCGTCCGAAATTCATACTGTAAATCTACCCTCTAGTCTTCCCTGATGGGAACTGTGTAATGGGAAGAGGGAAATACTCAGACTTTTTGATGACTACTGGATTACTGGCTCTGAACTGATACTAGCTCCTGATGACCCGAATTGCCACTGGAGTCCCACAGTCAGAGGAAGAGCTTATGGAAGTCAAACATTTTAATCAAGTTTTTGCTTAAATCTGTCTCATAGTGGACCAAAGAGTCCCTGAACCTACCCCATAGTTATTTTCCTAATGCTGAAAGGCTTATTTGGAGTAAAAATACTCAGAAACTGGCAGAACTCCTGCTCCCCTTGTTGGTTCCACGATCTGTAGAATGAGGGCTTTTACAGTAGTAATGACAACAGAAGATCCTAGAACTGCCTCTACATACCAAAATTGGAAATTAAATCAATACTTCATTCATGGAGAGATTTGAGAATTATTTCTACCATGAAGGATTTGAAGGATGAAGGAAAGTTAAATCCTCTTTTTTTTTTTGGCCTATAGTCTTGTACAGACAGAAGACAGATGGATTTTGGAGAATTACACTGTATTATCACAAATTTAATCAGATGGGAGAGTGAAAAATTACATAGGAAGAGGAAACATTCTTAATCCATCCCTTGATTCCTGAATCCATGAATTGGTGTAGAAATATCACCATTTATTGGTCGATGAATTAGACTCTATACAACATCTTAGAGGACCTCCAAAATGTTTTCACCCAGCTGATGCCAGAATTGATTATTTGGGGGAAAAAAGATGTTGCATCATTCTGTCAGGCCATCTGTTCAGGGTGATGGGGAACATGGTAATACCGGCGATTCACACGAGCATGAGCCCACTGCCACATTTTTTTAAACTGTATTATGAATTCTCTGAACAGAAACAATATCGTATGGAATACCCTATCGGTGAACGAAGCATTTGGTAAGTTCATGGGTGCTATTTTGGCAGAAACGTTGCAGGCCGGGGAGGCAAATCCATACTCAGGGTAAGTGGCTATTTCTGTGAGAACAAACCACTGCCTGTTTGGTGATAAAAGTGATCTAATGTAATCTTACTGCAATCAAGGCGGTGGGCTGGTCCTTCCATAGAATGGTGCCAGTATTGGGAAATAATATTCTCTCTGCTATTGTTAGGTTGAGCCCTCAGCAGTGACTGTAGCTAGACTGGCCTCGGTGAGTGGTAGTTCACATTGCTGAACCCACACATAATCTCCAGTCCTGCCACCACTGTCTCTGTTCCTGGGCTCACTGGGCAAGGACAAGGGTGGCTGATGAAAGAGATTGGCCAACATACACAGAACCCATCATCTTATCCAACTGACGATTGAATCCTCTCTCCTGAGGGTGCTCTTTGGTGAGCAGTCAAATGGAATATAAGTTATTCACATATCTTTTCCTCAGAACTTCTTTGTCACCAATTTTCAAACCACACTCCTCCCAAGTCCTTGTCAAGCCAGCCAAAACACCTTGATTACAGTAAGATTACATTAGATCACTTTAATCACCAAACAGGCAATGGATTGTTCTCACAGAAATAGCCACATATCCTGATTATGGATTTGCCTCCCCGGCCTGCAAAGTTTCTGCCAAAATAGCATCCATGAACTTATCAAATGCTTCGTTCACCGATAGGGTATTCCATACGATATTGTTTCTGTTCAGAGAATTCATATTTCAGTTTAAAAAAATGTGGCAGTGGACTCATGCTCATGTGAATCGCCGGTATTACCATGCTCCCCATCACCCTGAACAGATGGCCTGACAGGATGATGCAACATCTTTTTTTCCCCCAAATAATCAATTCTGGCATCAGCTGGGTGAAAACATTTTGGAGGTCCTCTAAGATGTTGTATAGGGCCTAATTCATCGACAAATAAATGGTGGTATTTCTACACCAATTCATGGATTCAGGAATCAAGGGATGGATTAAGAATGTCTCCTCTTCCTATGTAATTTTTCCCTTTCTCATTCCCCTACTATCTTACCTAAGATGTGTTGATACTGGTTGATTTTATATTTCAGCAATTAAATTAAAGGATATCCAAAGTAAGGGACAGTCTAGAAACAAACTGTGCCCCGTATGAACATGAAGGTGAAAATACTAATGAGGGAAGGTGTCAAGAACTGTGAAGACTTTGAGGCTTTACTCTACTTGCAATCTAGCAAGTTGGCCTGCCACACTTTCAGGGCAGAAGACATAAAACTCCTGGGATAGAGACAAAGGACTTTATTACTTACGGCAACAGCAGTAGCCAGAGAATCAGCATTTTCCTGCACTGGTTCCCTGAGCCCCAATTCCCACAGGGTGACACGAAGAGAGCCAGGCGGTACCTGCACATGCAGTGAACTGTATTACAGGAGAGGGACCCCAATTTTAAGGAATCTGAAACTTTCATAATGAGAAATAAGAATGTCTGCCCTTTGCTCCAAAAAAGACGCTATCTTTACCTTCCAAGGCTGTTCATTACACAAACATCCTTTAGAAGACACTCCAGAACAAAAGCAGACAGTGCCAAGACATGTGGAAATGTGAGAGACTCATGAAGAATTGCCTCCCAGCAGGAAGTTTCACATATTTTATTGAAAAATCTAAGAAATCATGTGAATCATGTACAATATTTTCTCACAAGAAAACCTTTAAGCTGGTTTTTAAACGTTTCACAGAATTGTAAAACTTTTTTAATTTTTAGAAAGAAAAAACACAATGAAACTACCACAGTATTATAAGCTTTTTGTTTTTCCTTGTTTCTAGGGAAAAGACTGAAAACTAGTAAATTTTCTCATTATGATTTGTGAGGCTAAGTACTATATTCTTTTATAGATCTGCTAAAAAGATACAAGGAAATGAGGGGATCAACGCTTTCTTTGTTCAAAATATTTTAAAAAGCTAAAATCTAATGACAACATGTTAAAATAATACACACTTTTGTAGGATGTTACCATTTCTATAACGGTTTCTCTACACTATATCAACAGTGCAATGGTGATTCAGTGTAAATCATTACAGTGTTTCATTGTTACAATACTTGTGTTCAAGTACATGTTCATGAACATGATCAAAGTCTCTATTTTGACTTTTCTTTTTCATTATTAAAATAAGGCTATAATTACAGTAGAATTTTTCCTATGGATATCTCTAAATCTGAACGCAATGCATAATACATTCTCTAAAAACCTGTTCAACACTATGAGGTTTGTTATGTTGACACATCTACTGCAGATTACAGAAAATGGGCTAGGTCTGCATCAGGATACCAAAAAACAAAAATGATTTCTCTCCATATATAACTAAACTATTATGCTAAATTAGTATACATTCTGGATAACTCAATGGTATTGTCGGGGAGAGAGTAGCATCTTAGAGACAGCCCTAACTTAAAAAAATGTTGTGTTTTTTTTGTTTTTTTGTTTTTTTAAAGCCTAAAGATCTTGGTTTTTTGTTTTTCCCTTTTTATTTTTATTCCGGAAACTGGATCCAACTTATTTATATAAAATTATTTATGAAGCCATATAGTATAAATCAAAATGTTTGTAGAACCAAAACAAACACCATATTGGATGTGTGGCAGGCAAAAAAATAAATTAATTTGATTAAATTATATGTAATCTGATAATATTTGGTCTGAAAAACATGCTAGTGTGTGTGTTTATAAATAATGTAATTGCAAAGAGCCAGCCTGCTAGAGGTCAACTCTTCTGCTGCAGCTTTTGGGCATAGAAGTCCCTGCACGTCTCACAGCAGCGCTGATACCACCGCATGTCCTGACAGAGGTTCTTCTCACGTATCACCCGGCAGTACACAGGCCACTGATTTCCCAGGCACTTGAAAGTCAGAGCAGCTGTGAAGCAGAACACAGGGAACTAGGCGTCATGAGATAAACTAGGTGTCATGAGTAGAAACAAAGAGCAATCACTTAAGTTGGGGGATTTTGTACACACACGTTGACTCATGTATATTACCTTGCAGAGCATAAAAGATAAAGAAACACACACACACACACACCCTATAATAAAGGAGTAAAGTGAATGAATAATGGTCTTACTCATGAGCTTTTATAGACTTATTAAAGATAGAGTTCCCAAATCCAATAAATGTACTGCAAATGGCTTTTAAGTTTCCATTTCATGGCTTTCATTTAAGCTTCTTTTGGATTTTTAGTTGAGAAGATTAAAAAGAAAAATGAATGTGTTCAATATGTCCACCATTACGAGAATACAAATTAATAAGTATTGTTATGGATGACATTGCAAAGACATAGAGAAACAAAAATCTGCTCACACTTATTTCACATTCCTCGTTTCCTAGATAGCAGCAGACATGTCCAGCTGGGATATTTAAGAATTGCAATTTCAGGCATCCTTAAAATCAAAGCTGATTATCAAAAGTGACTAAAATTTACAGCAATAAAGTGCTTGAAATGAGCTCTTGGTATAAAAAATTCAGTCATGTAGATTTGGTCCCAGTTTTTCTGAAGAAATAGCGTGTTCTGGCATGTATAATAAAAGACAGTTCTGCTACAACTGTTCCTTTTGCCACTATTCTAGTATGATTCATTAATTTATGTTTAAAAACCTTAAGATTTTCCAACCACTGTGCTTCTGTGTTTGGGGATGTGCCTTCAAGAAAAAATGAACAGAGAAAATGGAGTTTTAATTAAATTCTCCTTTTAATTCATTATTTTCTGACACATGATACTTCAAGAAGGGCTCCAAATAATTGTTGGAGAAAGGGATTATGCTGTTTTTGAATACAAGGATTTAGAGCATCTGCTCTAGGATTGCTTAACTTTTTGTCTTAACTAGTTTTAATTCTACTTGAACTGATTATTTCTTAGAAATGTTAATTATTTGGCTTAAAAAAGAGAATTTTTATATTTCCATGAAGAACACAAACTTTTCCATTTGATTGAATCGTATGCCTGGAAAAGTATCTATGACAATTTAGCTCCTTGCATTTTGGCAATATTATTCTGTATGATTAAACTGATCCCCTGGAGATTATACATACAAATTGAAACTGAAGGTTTTCCCCCCTGGTAACCATAAGTTTGTTTTCTACATCTGTGACTCTATTTCTGTTTTGTAAATAAGTTCATCTGTACCACTTTTTTAGATTCCACATATAAGTGATATCATATGATATCTGTCTTTCTCTGTCTGACTTACTTCACTCAACATGCCAAGGAGGAAAAGGGGAGAGGGATAAACTGGAATACTGGGATTGACATATATACACTACTATATGTAAAATAGATAACTAATAAGGACCTACTGTATAGCACAGGGACCTCTGCTCAATACTCTGTAATGACCGATCTGGGAAAAGAATCTAAAAAAGGGTGGATATATGTATGTATATAACTGATTCACTCTGCTGTACAGCAGAAACTAACACAACATTGTAAATCAACTATACTCTAATAAAAATCAATTAAAAAAAAAACAACTGAAGGTGTTAAACATATATTAACCCACTGACTCCAGGCAGCAGTGCTATTAAAAGCCACTAACTGCCACAAAAATAAAGGCTAATTCATTCATGAATATTTGTTATTCAAATGCAGGATATATATACCTAAAATACATACTCTACTTCTTGATGATGTATTAGATTAAATAGCAGGAATTGAGAATATATGTGAAAGCATTTTATAACATAAAAACTATGTAAATCAATGTTACTACTATTTATTTTTATTTAACATTATGTCCTTAAAGATGAAAAAAATAGTACTTCTTGTTCAGTGGTGTAGATACATGCAACTGTTCTCCTTGAAAGTGATTATTTTACTCTTTGTCTCTCCAAAGGATAATTTGTACCCAGGATCACAAGGAAGGCTATTAACAATGAAGAGATCCAAGGTGTACACTACAACCTCACCTTTCCACAGACATTACCTTAACTGAGGGTTCTGCCATGGGACCGGTCAGAACCAAAAATATGGTTACATCCTTCAACCCTTTATAGGATGACCTTGGGTGGTATGGCATTCATTTCCAGGGCCTGGACCTGAGTAGACAGCTCAGGAATGAAAATAGTTTAGTCTTTAGGATTTTTTACCCACATGATCATCTGGACTAAACTATAGTTGAATAGATCCAATTTAGTCAGAACCAAACTAATTAGTATAGATGGATAACTAAGCTTTAAAGTGATATGCAAAATAGAAGAAGCCATGATCATTTCCATGTTTCTCAAAATCATCCCCTTTTTGGTCTGCTTACCCAGCCTGGGTGATGTTATAGTATTTACATTGATCTTCTCATTGCAGGGCTGAAGGTGGCATGGCCTGTATGCTGCAGGTTTTTCTGAAGAAAAACATTCATTTCCATGTCTTCCTGTGATCTTATGCATGCACTGAATAACACGGGACTGCATTCCTTTGCCACAGGTAATTGAGCACTAGGAGAGATAACAAGGTTTTGTTAACTGTTCTTTTTGTTGTTTCCTTTTTCTAGGCTGTGAGCCACCTTCTCCTTATATTTGCTAAAATTGAACATGAGCCACAACATCCAGGGTTAATGTAAAACATGGGTCAGAAATGTTGTTGCTCGTAACTTGGGCACCAGTGCTGTTCAGAATATCTAGCTGACCTAAGGCGGAGCTTTGGACAATGAAGGACATAGGCGATTAAAAAAATTTACAGCAGAAATTAACACAACATTGTAAATCAACTATACTTCGATAAAATTAAAAAAAAAAAAGTTGGAGAGTATGACTTGGGAAAGAGAGTGGGTGATACCAGTAAGTAATGAACTTGGGCGGACAGTTTTTAAAGCTTTAATATCCAGTTTGCAACAAATAATTGATTCACTGTTCTTTAATTTAGTCATTGATGCTCGAGAGTTAGATATGCCCAACTGTGGAGCCAGATCCTCGTTATAGCCTTTTAATGTACTCATCCACTCCATTTGCTCTGGCCTTAAAATGTTTATTAAGAATATCAGGGCTTCCCTGGTGGCGCAGTGGTTGAGAATCTGCCTGCTAATGCAGGGGACACGGGTTCGAGCCCTGGTCCGGGAGGATCCCACATGCCGCGGAGCAACTAGGCCCGTGAGCCACAACTACTGAGCCTGCGCGTATGGAGCCTGTGCTCCGCAACAAGAGAGGCCACGATAGTGAGAGGCCCGCGCACTGCGATGAAGAGTGGCCCCCGCTTGCCGCAACTAGAGAAAGCCCTCGCACAGAAACAAAGACCCAACACAGCCAAAAATAAATTAATTAATTAATAAAAAAAAAAAAAAAAAAGAATATCAACATGAAAAAAAAAAAAGAATATCAACATGGCTGGGGGCTTCCCTGGTGGCGCAGTGGTTAAGAATCTGCCTGCCAATGCAGGGGACACGGGTTCAAGGCCTGGTCCGGGAAGATCCCACACACCGTGGGCCGTGGAGCAACTAAGCCCGTGCGCCACAACTACTGAGCCTGCGCTCTAGAGCCCGTGTGCCACAACTACTGAAGCCCGTGCGCCTAGAGCCCGTGCTCTGCAACGAGAAGACACCACAATGAGAAGCCTGCGCACCGCAATGAACAGTAACCCCCGCTCGCTGCAACTAGAGAAAGCCTGTGCGCAGCAACAAAGACCCAACGCAGCCAAAAATAAATACATAAAATAAATAAATTTATTAAAAAAAAAAGAATATCAACATGGCTTATCAACCTGATGTGTTATTGAAATAACTGCTATAACTTCGCAGATTACATGACATCCAAAATTGTGCAAATAATATTTGATAATCTGTATTTTTCTAATAAGATACCCTTTTAATGGATTCCTTGTATTTCAGCTAAATGTAGCTTGTCTTCATTTGTAAGATATTTCAGAGAACATATTTAACTTACAATGTTTGTTTATTAAAGAAGTCTCTTGGGTCCATATATATATATATCACTAGATTTAATTTGTTACACAAATAAACTGATGTTGAGTTGAATGAGAAAATACAATTATTTTATGGTATCAAAATTACATGTGGGAGAGGGAATGTTCTTGTGTTTCTGAAAATAGTAATTTATTTACTAGTTACACTATTTTCTATGTGGTAAAGATTTAGCCATATCTGGCTAAACAGTTCTAAAAAACTTAGAACTCTTTATAGAGATGATCTCGGTGTATTCTATTTGAAAATTGGTAAATACTTTCTGATTGTCACCTTTTAGATATGCAGGCACAAGGTTTGTAATGTTTGTTCCCCTTTGTATCTGACCAAGTCATTGTTAGGATTGCATTTTCTTTGTAAGAATGTTCAGTTCTTCCTTTACTATCATCTTGGGTCCCCTGCTCTTCTTATTTTCATTAGCACAAGAAGTATTCTACACAAACCCTTGACACCTCAAATCTGTCTGCTCCTGTTTACTTTGTCTTTAGCTCCCAGCCTTCCAGTCAATCCCAAATATTAACACAGAAGATGTATTCTTTTAAAATTGCTTTATATATATATATAAAATCTCCTTGGAAAAAACTTCAGTTACTGAGTTCCCCATTGTCTAAGAGATAAAGCCCAGTATCCCCAAATCTCCAGGCTGGCATTTATCTAGCTCCTCAAACAATTTTCCACCTCTCTGCTTTAGGAATCATTTGCTCTATAAAACACTAATCATGCCCATGCACTTTCTACTCTCACAATTACAACTGTGCCTAGCCTCTTTTCAAATCACAATCTCAAATCCACTACTTCCACGAAGTGGTCCACAATTATCCCAACTACTTATGCATATTTATACAACAGTTATGCTTCAAAACCATATATGCATCCATCTGAGGCTACCCCTTAGAATCACTTGGAGAAAAAAAATTTTTAACTATAGATTTTAAGGCCTAGAATTTCTAAGTCAGGAAACAGATTGAGTCTGGGAATATACATTAAAAAAAAAAAAAGTATCTAGGTGATTCTGCTGCACAGCCTGAGTTTGGAAACTACTGGTCAATAGCATGTGTTCTGCATTTAATGTAGGCCAGTGTGTATTACTTTTTATCTTTGATTAGTATCTTTTCATGTATCTAGTTTGTCTCTTGGTAAATCTCTTGAAATTAGGCTCACTGTCATATCACTTTCAGTAATAAAACCTACATATCAGGTATGAAAATAGCTTACTAAGAATAATACAATTTTATGTGCATGCTATTAACATGCATCTACTTTATAGATGACTGATCTTTCTAAATTTTATTCTGTAAATACTTCTGCATATAACCTTCCTTGTATCTGATGAATTCTTAGCTTTATGTAAACAGCAGATTAAAGAACAACAACTGGGATATTACATGCCTTTAAATCTGATTTTTTTTTTCTTATTAACTTCTATAGGATCTAAATGTTCCCAGTTCAGTTTAAGCTTTATTATAACTTAAAAAATATTGTAAGAGGAGTAACTGTTTGACATGGTCTTTCCCCCTTGGAAGTATGTATCTTAGTATCACTCAATAGAATGGATATAAGTATTTAAATATAGACACCATGCTTCTTAGGACTATTTTCAGGAAAATTCAAAACAGTTAAACTAAAAACTTTTAAGGGGTTAAGTGTATGTGGAAAAATATTCTAGTATCTACTCCTAAAATTTTGGGAGACCTTGGAAGTAATCACAATATTTGAGAAACAAAAAGAACAACGGGAGTTTTATAATAGACGAACTCATTTTGATGCAATAGAGAAGGTTCTCAATCATATGTCAAAGAAGCCTAGTAATCAATCACAGACTATTCCCAATACTTTCAGCTAATCTTAAATCAACTCCAAAGGACATGTGTTAACCAAAGTAACGTCATTTTTCAGGATTACAAAGTAACTATAGATACATGATAACTCAGAATACATAATTTTAGCAGATAATGGCTGAAGAGTGCTTTCCATAAAAATTTTTTTTAAATTAAGAGAAAAAAATCATTTAATTAAAATGGTATCATTCCTGCCTTTGAAACTAATGGAATAAGCTTTATTATGAAATTAGTCTAATAGCCTTAGAATCTAATTTTCATTAGAATACTTTAATAATAAAAATAACAAGCTTTTACTAATAATTATGTTCTTTATAAAATACACAGTGGTAAAAATTTTATTACAAATGTGTGAAAAATAAACAGATATTTGAAATGGAACAACTGAAATCCCAAAGTATCTTCTAAACTATTCCTTACTCTAAGATACCTCTAAATAATTGGATATTTCTCAAATCACATCACTATCATTAAAGACAGACAGACATTAAAAGAAAAAGTCAAAATAATTCTGGCTTGAAATGATGAGACCTGGGCTCTAATACTATCTCTAGAACCTAATGTACCTGGGACTTAGTTCTCCTTTTTGTAAAGCAACGCATTGTAGTAGATCATAGCTACACTTTCAGGTCTAAATTACTACAAAAGGAAAAATTCCAAATAACTTATTATTAAAAGTCACTGTAGTCAGGCAATTTTTAAGTGGTGACACTGCATAAAAGTAAAGATGCTAATTTCATTATCTAATTATTCACTATGCTACCCAGCAATGGTATGATAGGCGTCTATTAAATGAAATCTCAAAATTATAGTTTTTTGAATGTTTCAGAATATTCAATCATTTATTGGCTTTTCAAATATTTACTGATCACCCATCATGTTCAGGATCCTGTGCAGAAGCTAAAAGCAGCAGAAATTATTAATACTATGGGGCTGGTACTTTATTCAATAAACTTTACAACAAAACGCAATGATCTAAAATAGATGGAGTTAGATTACGAAACATTGTGGAAGATGGGCAATTTCACCCATTCTTAGCCACGTGTTTAATATTTTAAATAATCAGTTGTAATATGGAACCAGTTTGTTGCTTTAGGATCAAAGGGAACCAATAATATTACTTCTGAAAGCTTTCACTCCATACAATACTAATAGTAGTTAGCACTTACTTAGTATTTATTATATGCCAGGTACTGTGTTAGAGGTTACATTTATTTTAATATCTCATATGAAGCCAATGAGTACTATTATTATTCCTTTTACACAGATGAGAAAATAGAGGCTCAAATAAGTGAAACAAAGTGCCCACAGTTTTATAGCTAAGAAGTGGTGGTACTGGAGTTTGAACCCACATGTACTAAATTCAAAGACTGGACACTTACACATTACTTGATACTAGAAGATTGCTAATATTTCTCTTTATGTTAACAGTTAAAAATCTTCTCTTTTCCCCTATCCTGCCAAATAACCCCTTATCCCCATATCTCACTCTTAACCTAAAACTAACGAATTAGAAGGCCTTTTTGGTTTTGTTTTACTATAACTCAGGCTACGTGGTATGAGATAAACTCTTTCGCCCTAAGGACAATTCACAAGCATGCTTTATCTTTAGATAGAGTGATCATAGAATTTATTGTCCAAATCAGGGCACTTGTGAAAGAAGTTGCCGATAATTATTCCTAGACTACGGGCATAAAAGGGGACTGTCCTGGGTAATCTGGGACACGCTGTCACACTATGTAGACAACTTACTGATAGATCTATATATTACATGATAAACACAAATGAATGGACACACAAAATACCTATTATATTCCAGGCACTATCTAATATGCTTTTACACATAATGTCTTGGTTAATCTTCCTCATAACCCTAATTATTTTACAGATGGCAAGAGTAAGGCTCACAGAGACTATTTCATTCATTCATTCAACAAATATTTACCGAAACTCTACAATGTACCAAATACTGTTCTGGATACAGGGAAGTGACAGTAAACAAAATAGACAAAAATATGTGCCTTTAAGGAGTTTACACTGTTATACTGGAGAGCAAGAAGGTCAAGAATTAAAATACATTGTATATTAGATATTGACAAGTGCTATGGAAAAAATTAAAGCTGGGAAGGAGGACTGGGAAAATTTGGGGTATGGGGTTTAGCAATTCATATGGGATGATCAGGAAAGGACTCATGGAGAAGGTGACAAAGACTTGAAGGAGAAACAAATGCACATCTTTGGATTCCAATACAATGTTCTTTCCACTGTGTCTCTACAGATCTTGGATCAAATTCAATGGCTTTCTCTCCCCTTCCTCCCTCCCTCTCTTCCTTCCTTCCTTCCTCCAGTCCTCCCGCCCTCCCTTCCTTCTTCCCTTCTGTCTTTTTTCTAATACATTTTAAACCTTGCTCTTCACATATGTACTAAGTTAAAAAATATTTGAAACATGGCAGCACTACAGACCTCCACTAAAGGACCAAATGCTAAAATGTCAACATCAATTTGCCAGCAACTGGTAAAAAAAAAACATAGGGTGCACCAGATAACTTGCCATTGATCTTTCTTTTACAAGGAAAATTTCCTGACTAAAGTATTTTAATAAGAGAGACCTGTACTGTCTGACAAATAGTCTGTTCCCCAAACAGTTTTAATATTGCCCTGAAGGACCTTTGAAACTAAGCACCTCACAAACCAATTCCATGAACTAGAAGCCTTTAATTCTGAACAGGAAATGCAATCTTGGTGTACCAGGTTTACTACAGTAAAAAGGGAAATAGTAATCTTTAGAACAAACTTAAGCAGCAAGGCACAAGAAAAACTGATGTTGGTAATCCCTCTTTCCCACCAAAAAATGAGCCCCAAAGGCTCTGAAAATAAAATCTGTTTTGACTTAGTGACATTCATCATTTCAATCTACCTGAGAAAATTATGACCTTCCTTGCACTTGAGTACATGAGTATTATAATATCTTTAGACCATATCGTGATAGATTTCTCTTATAATGGAATAGACCCTTTCTTGACCTGGGACATTAGTGACAATTTCTAAGATTGTATTAAATTATGTCAACCTTAGAGTTTGCATGTCAAACACTAAACATGATAAAGGAAACTTCCTCAATAATTCAAACAGTTTGGACTATTAAAATGATTAGAGAAATAGTTTAGTAAATGAGAACCATGAATACAAATGGTAGCAAATTAGCAAGAAGGTTTTATCCTCTTTTAAAATGAGATATGTATGTTATATAACCTTATAACTATATCCATTATCTAAAACTTCCTTTTTGTCATTCTTACACCACACAATAAGACCTGACTTGCTTTATTTTACCTAAGAAAATTTCATCTAAATAAACTAACTGAAAGGGAAGTCTCTGGGGAAAAATAAGCAATGTCCAAGCTGGTGGAAGGGTACAGTAGACGTTTACCTAACTCAGATGTTTATAATATTCTAAAAATGGCCAAGGAGGATCTGGTGATATATATAGATGTGAACTCTTGGAAAGTTATATTTACTAAGGTAATGATAGCTCTGAGTGGGCAGGGTTTGCCAGTACTGGTAAAGGCAGGTTAAGATGCTAGAATGATTTGGCAAATTTGTGGACTGGCCTAAATGTGAACAAATGAGGGACATAGAAAAAAATGTAGGAAAAAAATTGCACTCAAAAAATTCTTAACAAATTCTCAACTGAGGCATTGTCATAGAAACAAAGGAATGAAATGAACTCTGAATGGCTGTTAAGTCCATCTCATGGACAAGCCAAGATGTGGAATCCTTTCTTCCACCACAAAGGATGGATGAGTGGTGAGGCACTGCCCAAAAAGCAAACTGCAGTAAGAAACTGACCATGGAAATTTCACACCTGACAGTATTATTTATGGCATTAATAGACAGTGTTGCTAAGATCTTGGTTTAATACTTGGAAAAATATGTAAACACCTTATACTAGGTGTTCAAGGAAAGGCCATTTATCTTGAGACATTTTATTGATGTTATAATTCCATTATGTTCAAAGGCAGTGAGTGTGTGCTATAAAATAACTGTGGCCCAATGAAACTCTTTAAGTTTTCAAGTCTAATCTGATGCATTGAGGATAATTAGGTCTTAAATATCACAATGGTATAAATACATTTTTGATGGATCATATAAACATGTAAGGGATGAGTGTATTCTGTTACTAAATTTTCATTATATTATATAGAAATATTCATTTCACGATAGATTTGAATATGTTTATCAAGAATATGTATCTTTTAAAAATAATCTACATGTATTGTTCCCCAAAGTTTCTATGAATACCACAATGCTTAGAGGCATACATCCACTAAATACTAGTGAATAATAGCAAACATGCTCTGTAATACATTGACATGGGTAAAACATGTTTAATTCAAAGAAAAAAGGCTGCACAGGCACCAATAAATAGCTATCTACAAGTTTATAAAGTGCCCAATGAGGGACAAAAATAGTGAACACGATTTTAGGAGGTTCTCAAAACTCGTCCATAGTACCACTTGAATCCACTTTTGTAAAGTGCAAAATTATCTTCCTGTCACTGAAAATTCATGAATCATGTAGGAATATCCACAAGGGCTCATGATATAATCTACGTGGTATGATGTCTCTGTCAAATTCACCGAAGAACACTGCTGTCTTTTTGTCTAAGAAGTAACCTAGGTACTTCTGGACAACTTAATTTCACTTAAGAACCCTTTAAAAATGGGATATCCATAAATATCTCTTAACTACTCTCCTATTTAGAGAAGAGACGCTAATTATTTCCACTGACCTCTGATTCTTGCACTGCTTCTGTGCTCCATGGGTTCTGAGATCAAGTAGATCTATTCTGCATATGTGATTTTCAGCATGGAGCTACAAGATACTTCCACATCTAGTCTTAGGTATTGGGATCCTATGGTAAAATGCCAAATCTTAAAATTACTGGTTAAATATTAGTTTCTACCTTTCCTTTCAGGACTTCAGAATAATCAGATAGATACTGTTTGGTGCTAGTTAGTTACTCGGAATATTTAGATAACCCAGGTTTGGGAACCAATTGGGACACTATGGTATAAGTAAATGTGTACACTTAGGTTAAATAATCAACTAGTTTGGCAGTGAGTTTATGGAATTATCAATCTGTGCATGTTAAACTCTAAAGTTAAATTGTTAAACTCTTCAAGCTTAAATCCTGTAAAATGTCCTCTTAAACATTATACCAAAGAGGCAGAAAGCCCGAAAGTAAAAATACTACTGTACAGTATTTATTTGGAGTTTTATTGGATAACAAACATAACTAAACTAGTTTGCTTTTAAATTCCTTGAAAAAAAAACCCCAAATTTCAGTGTATTTGGGGGTTAAAAATAATAATTCTCACACTTGGCCAGGACAGAGATTACCCGAGATTCCTTCCTTCTAGACTGTGCCAAAGATATATACTTTGGAGAGAATGTGTATTCTCCAGGCCAACAGCTAAGGAAGGCTCTGTAATGCTTTACTCATTTCCAGCTGGCCTCTGTAAGAAATAGGAATTCCTAAATTAAGAGAAAATTGTCACTGGCAAAGTTCAATTTTTTTTAACCAATATAATAGACAGTCTTCTAGAACCTGATATAATTCGTAATGATAAGTGCCAATCTATAACAAGGTTAACAGCATTGACTTGGATAATTTGTCTTTGGGAATAAATGGATTATTCCAAAGTGGTTTAACAAGAGTGAAGTAGCATTCACAGTGGAGAGTGGACCTCATAAGGAAACTAAATGATGATTTCTACTGGAAATTATTAGCACAGCATTCCTATTCATTTATGTATATGTTTGGCAGTTCCATCTTTAAACTTTTTAATAAAGTGAGTGTGAAACAAGCATACTAAGGAACAAAAGTTAGCTTTGTTTTGCAAGATTTGCTGTTTGTTTTGGTCAGGGTTGCAGCATCTTTTTAAAGTAGTTCATCTGCTTAATTTAACACATGGGTATTTGGAATTGAATCTATTCCTAGAGGTCAGACATTGAGGATTTTTAGCATATGTCTTTAGTTAAATATTTGTTTGGTTCTACAGTTCAAACTATTTTTGTCTCTTTAATGAAAATGTTTGCATATAGTTACTGCAAATCAAGGAAATGTGTGTGGCAAAAATCAAGCAGAGTGCTTATGAATGATTAGCAGAGAACTGAATACGTTATGAAAGGTCATAATAATCCCCCCAATCATTTTTTATATCAAAGTACACACTGATCACCACAAAGATGGAATAAAAAAAAGATGCTTTGCATTAAGAAGCAATTAAACACTAAGTTTTGGGCACATTTGCAATTCTGTCAGTGCTGAGCCTATGAATCATAGGATGTTACAGAGGTGAAAAAAGACTATCAAGACATTTCTATTTTATCACTATCATCCCAGTGAAACATCTTCCCACCAGGGACACTGTTTGGAAAGACAGTTATTGAATTTCCTTTTCAAATAAGATGCTTTCCAGGTCTAGTCCAACAATTCTATGTCAGAAATGGATCAGATCCTTCTGTGGCCATGTTAGAGAAGTGTGTGTTTTTGTTTTGCTTTTAATAAATAAACTCTTGATTTAAAACAGCACAGAGAGCATTATATAGCTACTTTTAACTTATTCCAACCTGAAATAAACCAAGTATTTGTTAGTTCACAGAGAAAATTCTTAAGTGTGCTTTGCTTCCATCTGCTGCTTTTCTTCTAGGTTAGATAACTGCTCTCTAACCTGTCAGGTATTCCAGCCAAATGAATTCCAGAAAATGCAAAAGAAGTCTGCCAGCTTCCTTGAACCTCAATCTTAAGCATCCTTTAGGCTTAAATAGCATGTTACTCAAATAAGGGTGGATTTACTTTTTTAAAAGAAAAATCACATTTTTAAGTAGTCTGATATACCATACAGGAAAAGGTCAAGGGAGTCATATGTTTACATAAAATTATATCAATTACCTTAATTTTCCTGGAGAAAGATAAGCTAGTTACTAATTTTTTGTGGTAAATTATATGAAACACTGTAGTTGTTATAGAACCAGAGTCAGAAAAGTAAAATGGGCCACAATAAAAGAAGTACAATGCTTACATGTATCATACATTTTTGCTTACTTGTTGAAGAAGTTTAAACAGTCATTTATTCAATAAATATCACCGCATGTCATGCAATGGTCTGGTCACTCAGACAGAGGAGTGAGAAGGGTAAAAGGGTTAAGACAATCTTAACGAAACGGCAAAAATATAAGGCAATGAGTAATTGAGAGAAATTAATGTAGTCAATAAGTGCAGACAGATTCTGTCATTTACTGGGGAAATTAGGTACTTGAGCTGGCCCTTAAAGGACTTGGATGGCTGTAAAAAACACATTCTAGGCAAAGAGAAGTGTATAAACAAAGACATGGAGATTGTAGAAGTACAAACTGCTCAGGCCCGAGCTTAGTGGAGATACTGAATTAATGAGAATAATGAGACAATTCTCAAAAGGCAGGTTAAGACCAGAATATAGAAAGCTTTGAATGCCAGAGTTAGTATCTGGTAGTTGACAGTATAGCCAGTGACAATTCTCTGAAATTGTTTGAACTATAGGATAGAGTGGTGAAGTCATCCACCTATATGGGGGTAAGGAAGCACATTAGAAATTGTTACTCTAGTCCTGGTGAAAATATAAGAAGGACTGCAGTATTATATTGGGAGTGAAGAGCAACCCAGGCAAAACACTACCTGTGTATAGAAGAAAAAGTGCCAAGGACAGCTTCTACTTGGGTATCTGGGAAGATGGTATTAACATTTTTCAAGAAAAAGGAAATTGGGAGTGGGATATGGTTTGAGGAAATAAAATGAGGAATGTCACTGGCACAGTCCTATAGCAGCTGACATTTGAGAATAAAGAAATAGGCTCCCCTCAACTCCTTCTGAGTTTCCATTTCATTGAACATTCTTAAGCATACTTTCTTCTCTTGTTTCTCACGACTTTTCCTCCTGTTTCTCTGAATACCCTTTTTTTTGGGTCCTTTTTGCTAGCAGTTGCTTCTTTTCTCACAAGCCTTTAAAGCTGGGAGTTTCTCGGGGCTGCATCTTTTCTTCTCCATCTATACTCCCTTCTCGGGCACGCTTATACTTTAAAATTTAAACACTGCCTAAATGTTGATGATTCCAAAATGTATATTTCCATCCCATTCCTCTCCTCTGACCTATCTACTAGACACCAGTATTTCATTCTTTTAAGGGCACGTGAAACAGTCCAAAATAGAATTCATAAACCTTCCCCTCCAACTTGATTCATCTCTAGGCTTTCCTATCTCATATCACAGAACCATTATCCATACAAGTTCTTCAGACCAGAAAGCTAACGTGGGATTCCTCCTAAACACACGAACACCTCCCTCCTTCTCACCTCTCCACAGAAAATCAACCCCACTCCTGTTCATTTTAACCTCATAACAAATTTCTCAAAGCCAACCATTTTCCCCATCTCTACTGATACTACAATACGAATAGTCAGCATTTATTTAGTTACTATGTATCTGATCCTTTGCTAATAATTTTTCATAAATTATTTCATTTGGAATCAGTAACTTATCTGAACAGAAAATTCAGAATTCAAACTCAGGGCTGTCTGACTCCATACACTGAGTTATCTCACCAATTACCTAACTTATCAAATCCTCTCCCCTTCCTAGAAATTCTATAATATTCTTGTAGCATCTCTCTATATCCATGACATCAATCACTGTTGATACTGCAGCCTGAAAAATGTAAGTATGAAGAAAGTAAGAGTTTTCTTTTAATTTCAGACAAAAACTATTAATCAGTTTATAAAATTAAAAGTTATATATGGATATGGTAGAATTATAAGCATAGAAGTTCCTTTCCTTCAATGTAATTCAGATAAACTGTTCTTTGTATATCTGTGCAGAAAAATTTTAATATGTATAAAAACAATATATGTAAATATAGTTCATACTATATAACTCTTCTGCATAATATTTACATACTTACTAGTAGTTCTTGGAGAAATTTTCTTATCAGTATGTATATACAAATATATTTTTATAAAGTACAGTATTCCACTGTTTAAATATAGTATTTTGATTTATGTAACTAGTTAATGGATATATGGATTGTTTCTAAATTTTTGTTGTTCCAAACAAGGCTGCAATGAGCATCTTCATAAATGCAGTTAGCAAATTATTTGAGAATGTCTGTAAGCAAAAGCTATGGCAACAGAGCTGCTGAGTCCAAGAATGTGTGCATTTCAAAACGAGATATCATTTTTTTCACCTATCAAAATGTTTTTTAAAAAGTTTGATAACATCCAATCTCAGAAGTAGTATGGGAAAACGTATGTGGAAGCAACAGGGCAGAATTGAGTAAAATAAACTTCCTCTGTATGGCAGCCCCTGGGTATCCCTCAACCCACTTCTCTCATGTTGCCTCTCTGAGCCCTGAATTTGCGTGAGTGTGTGTGTATTTATTTCTAAACAAGTTTGTTAGTTTTAATTCTTATCCTATATGGACTCGTACATATTTTATATATAGAAAATAAGGTTATATATATATATATTTTTTTTTTCTAATCTATTCTGCTGTTTGTGTTTTGTCTCCTCAGGTAGATCTTTCCTTTTTAAGTAGCTCAAAATATTTTTCCTTGGTCTATACACATCACTGAAACTGGATTACTTTTACCTGCACAGTTAAGAGTATTTTGAAATTTAGAGAGACTTACAGTTGCTTTGGCACATTTTACAGATGTGGGGATTGAGGTTGGGGGGCCTAAGGAACTGCTCTTCTGCATTCAAGACCGATGCAGGTTGTGCACTGTGGCTGTGCAGATGCTGGGGTGCCGCCCCGTCAACCTGCAGCAAAACCAGGGACCTGTTTGTGAAAAGATTTTCCCTTTCATTTACGTTTTGTATCCATATGATGCCTTTCTAACTAGCTGATCATTTGCATATTTGTTCTTGCATTGTATATACGTCTTTCTCCGGGTGTCCTGGTGATCTGGTTATGTCTATCTCTGGATATCCTCTGGTATTTGATGAACATATACTTTACTACATCTAAGTAAAAAACACTCAATGCTAAGACTACTGATTTTAGTTTTATAACAGTCATCAAATTTCATTATATTTTTATGTGAATCCCTCCCCTTGCCCCCACCTATTGAAGTTCAATATCCCCAAAATGAGTTTTCACACGCTCCATGCTCCATCACCTATAAAGGACATCAAGAGTAATTTTTAACTCAATGACATTTATTTACTGAATTACTTCTAGGTATGGTTTAGGAGGTGAAATTATAGATGCCCTGGTATGCAGCATGAAAGCACTGATAGCATTATTTTAAGAGTCTAGTGATTTTTCAAGGATCTATTAAGAAGACAGTATTTTTAACCCCTGTGGATTAAAAAAAATTACTTCTCTCACATTTTGCAATCCAAAGGATGTTAAACACGTTCTTATATCTGCATTTATAATTTAATTATACATACACACGCACATATAAATATATATGTTATATATATATACATACACACACCCACATACATATGTATACATAGACACTACTTTAATCTCTCTAAATCATACATTTTCTTTAGATAGAAGACATATACACATTGTATGTGTGCCTCATTCTTTTAAAGCTTTTTAATATATTTCTGCTATATCTTTTTAATATATTTCTGCTATGTTCAATCGTATCAGCCAACTGCGTTTGACTACTTTGAGTAATCCGAACACTTTGGAAATTCAATATTTTTATATATCTGGGGCAACAGATACAACTCTCGAGAGATTTTAAAAATAAAAATGATAGCAATGCAAAAAATGTCCCATTCTCTGGCAGTGCAAAGAGACAGAGACAAAACAATTTGATAGCCAACAGTTTAGGGATTATTATGCGTGGTTTAGAAGACAGCTATATTTTTTGGACAGAATGGTGAGTAGCAAGTTGGGTAAATGTTTGGTGGATGTATCTAAACAACATAATAGAAAGTTTTTCTTGAGAAAAACCATCTTACTTATCATTGAGTAATTTCTTTAGAATGAACAGCTTACTCAGAGATAAGTGAATTTTTAAAGTAGATTTTCCTATAATGCAAAATATCTCTTCTTTAGGATATCTTGGGATAGGTTTCCTCAATGTCTGTATGTTTAAAACCAAGGTCACAATCTTTGATTTCTTTGATTTACTGACTGAGCCAACAATGATAGAACTCAGTATGATAGATTCATATTTGATTATGGGGTAGCTGCTCAAATTTTCCTGTCTTATGAGATTATCTATAACTATAAAAATGATGAGCAGTTACCTTTTCCAAATATCAACAGACTTGTAGATGTAATTAGAAAATAATTCTGAATAGAAATGCTAATCCATCCCAAGAACCGTTTTCTGAATTACAGATTATTTCTGTTTGGTTTCCATCTACAAATTTTCTCTAGTTAGAAAAAAATATTTACAAAACTAGTCTTTGAAATTTAAATAATCTAATGTAAGCTTTCCTAAAGTGTGTTACACTAAATAAGAAACTAGCTACATGCTCTGTAAAAGTGATCCTTGGTAAAAGGAAAAAAGAAAAGTGAAATACCATAGCCTCTCTTTGAGATTTGCAGTGTACAGAACAACATTTTCTATTTTTACATTCTAGTAGGATATTTAAGTTGGTTATTTACTATTACTGCTGATTATTTCTTTAAATTTGACTGGTAAATCCTTCTAACAAGTGATTGAGCTTCCCTCTACTAACCTGTAACAAGCCACTTAGTTTAGTTGTATTAAAACCAGTGATCTATACATATCCTCATTTGGATTCTGGAACATCCTGCAAGTTTATTTTAATTGGGTTGGGGTATATGCAGCACTGGGTCAGTCCACATATGAAGGAATCCATAGTCCTAAGGTCCTAGCCTAGCCACTGGGTAACAAGAAATCCCTCCTTTTCAATTTTTGGATCTGGGTTTTTTTGTCCCTTTTCATTTAATGCAGAAACACCAGGCTGCAGAGACACATGATTAAAAATGTGGTATTATATAGTCATTTGTTTTAGGATATTCCTGATTGCTTTGATCAAGTTTTGTTTCTTTAAATTTCCTTCAATGATTCCTGAGTTTTCCTTCAGTGAAAATAAACATCTTCTGTGATTATTCATAATTTCCTACCAATGGTAATAAGTCACAATTACCACTCTCCATGTTAATTGGAGGGACAAACTTCTGTGCAGAAAACTGAAGGCAGATCATCAGGCCAAGGACCCTATGAGATTTGGGAACAGCCTATTAACTTACCCAGAATTTTAAATTCACATGATCTGTCTCTCTAAGAATCCACCGTAACAAAGAGTAAGAAATAAAAGAATGTTTTTTTCAGGGTCATGTGAAATGGTACAAACCAAAACACTTGTATTGACTGCTGACCAATCTGGATAAAAGTAAAGCTCGAAATAACAGGGTAATAAATCTTCTATTTGTCTTTCTACACTTCAGTATGTCAGTAAAGAGCATTTCATGACATTGTTGTTTCTCTGATCATGCACTTGCCTGTTACGAATTGTTTTAACTTAAGAATTATGCAATATGAGACCACTTTAAGGTTATAAATCTTGGTTACACAAAGCACACTTACAGAACTGGTAAAATTTACATGATAATTTAAAATTCTTTTTGAGCTTCTTTTAAAATATGAGAGTGCTAACTACTCAGGAAAAGGCACACTTATTTTCCCATAGTTATTACAGAGTCCTAGGAAAATATAATACATCAGGTAGATTTCAATACCATCTGAAGTATGTGTATTAAGAAAATTATTTTTACTAGAAACAATCCAGATACATGCAGGTCTTTCATAGTTACAAAAATAAATTATTAAGCAATAAATATGGTTTATTTTGAGTTTTAGCCAAAACATTATATTCAGAGAAAATGCAAAAAATTATTGTAAAATGCCATTTTGAAATCTGTAACTACCTGGAACTAGAAAATCTTCACTACAAGAATGATATCAAAATAAGTAGAATCCCTATTAACTTAAATGCAAGTTTTATAGTTAGAAAACATATATTAGTTTGATACAATTCCCCTATTCATTAGAAAAAAATACCTTAGTTTTTAGATTCCTCTTCTATTCAAATGAATATGCTGTAGATTCCATTTGCAGGATAAGTTAAAAATGACTCACAATACTGTAAACTTTATATTTACTGCTTCTAAACAAAGTTATACCATACTACCTGTATAATTAAATCATCCAGAATGATTTCTGCTTCCAGCATTATTTTGAATTATATAATTACAAAAGACTCATAATCTCTTATCCAAAAATCTATTAATCATGTCATAATTTGATACATGGCCAAAGCTATTCATTTCCTAGAATTTTAAAAGACTAAATTAAGTCCAAATTATAGTGTATGAATGGAATCTAAGAATTAACCAAGGATTTTGTGTGGTTCCAAGGTGCTTTGTTTGTCTTTAAAATTCACTTGAATAAGTATAAACCACTTGTTAATACTGCACAGAAAAGTTAACTCTATAAAAGCTTCACGAAGGACCAAATTCTGTGTAATAGATAAAACAACACTCCTTTATTTGCTCCTCTATTGGCCTCCAATAACGAAAACAAGAAGTTGTAGAAGTTCACATAAAGGCAGAAAGGTCAAGTTCACCCAGAAAATATATGGCATATCATTAAACATAAGAGGCTATGTTATTTTTCAAATCAGTGTTCTCTGCTTAGGACAGCTTAAATGAGTAAATACAGACTTATAATGCCAGGAAACAGATGGGTCATGTTTTGCTCTCCCAGGAAAGACCCTAAGGCCATATCTATATCAGAATGTGGCATATGATTATTTCAACAGTTAACTCAAGCCAGAGCAAAGCAACCACATTGTTTTTGTCCTGTTTTTGCCAACTTTCTAGTCTCAATGAAATAAACACTAGCATTGTTTAATAAAGGCTGTATTATATCTACTTAGAAATCAGAGTTAACAATTATTTGATGGGAGATTTTTCTCTTTGAGTATATCTATAATTTTCCCTGTCAAGCTGAGAGCAATTTTCCCACTGTTTACACAAAACCACCAAAACATAAGTGTTAGAAATCACATAGGCTGATACAAATGCAGTAAACAGTTTGAGGCATAAGCCATATTCTTAGTAAGCCTCCATTTAGCTAGTATTACCTTGGCTCAAGTGGTCAATGGCTTTTACACAGTGCGAAAATCTGAGAATATACATGTTTTAACTGATTCTCTAGTGATTCATCCATATTATTGAGGGAGGAGCAGAATTTCAGAGCTAGACCTTATGGATAGCCCACTGAATAATTCTGATTAAAGCCAACCTAGGGCTTAATTTTAAGTCCATTTAGGTTTACCAAGAGTTTAAAAATATCAGTAGAATTTGAATGAAACTGACAGATTAGTTGACTTCAGAGGAGCATAGAAATCGACCCACAATTGCACCCATCTTGTTGCTATTTTTATTCCAGGAACACAGCTGATAAGAGTAAGAGATTGATGTGTTTCCTCTGACCATGAATACTTTAATCACTGATACTTATTAATAATCACAGCACTATTCCTTTTCTCTGTAATTATTTTGGACTGGTCTTCATTTTAATATGAAAGTGATAACTTAGGAGTAAAACAGGAGGGGAGAAATCAATAAAGTTCACATGGACCCACTGGCTTTAATTTGTGCATGCCATTAGAATCTGTTATGTTGAGAACTCAGTCATAAACGAAGAAGGAGAAAACAGCTTTAAGGAAAAGACCAGACATATTCATATAAAGAGAATAGAAAATGCAACATAACTGGATATCCTACATAAGCAAACAAACAAACAAACACACCAACAAGGGTTAAAAGTCATGGAGTAAGACTGGTTCAAGATGGCAGAGTAGAAGGACATGCGCTCACTCCCTCTTGCAAGAGTACTGGAATGACAACTAACTGCTGAACAATCATCAACAGGAAGACACTGGAACTCACCAAAAAGATACCCCACATCCAAAGACACAGGAGAAGCCACAATGAGATGGTAGGAGTGATGCAATCACAATAAAATCAAATCCCGTAACCGCTGGGTGGATGACTCACAAACTGGAGAACAATTACACCACAGAAGCCCACCACTGGAGTGAAGGTTCTGAGCCCCACATCAGGCTTCCCAACCTGGGTGTCTGGCAACAGGAGAAGGAATTCCCAGAGAATCAGACTTTGAAAGCTAGCGGAATTTGACTGCAGGACTTTGACAGGACTGGGGAAAACAGAGATTCCACTCTTGGAGGGCACACACAAAGTAGTGTTCATATCAGTACCCAGGGAGAAGGAGCAGTGACCCATAGGAGACTGAACCAGATCTACCTACCTGCTAGTGTTGGAGGGTCTCCTGCAGAGGCGGGGGGTGGCTGTGGCTCACTGCGGGGACAAGGACACTGGCAGCAGAAGTTCTGGAAAGTACTCCTTGGCATGAGCCCTCCCAGAGTCTGCCATTAGCCCCACCAAAGAGCCTGTAGTCTCCAGTGCTGGGTCACCTCAGGCCAAACAACCAATAGGGAGGGAAACCAGCCCCAGCAATTAGCAGACAAGCAGTTTAAAGTTTTACTAAACTCTGCCCACCAGAGCAACACCCAGCTCTACCCACCACCAGTCCCTCCCATCAGAAAGCTTGCACAAGCCTCTTAGATACCCTCATCCCCCAGAGGGCAGACAGCAGAAGCAAGAATAACTACAATCCTGCAGCCTGTGGAATGAAAACCACATTCACAGAAAGACAGACAAAATGAAAAGGCAGAGGACTCTGTACCAGATGAAGGAAGAAGATAAAACCCCAGAAAAACAAAGAAATGAAGTGGAGATAGGCAACCTTCCAGAAAAAGAATTCAGAATAATGATAGTGAAGATGATCCAGGACCTCGGAAAAAGAACAGAGGCAAAGATCGAAAAGATGCAAGAAATGTTTAACGAAAACCTAGAAGAATTAAAGAAAAAACACTTAGAAGAATTAAAGAACAAACAAACAGAGAGGAATGACACAATAACTGAAATGAAAAATACACTAGAAGGAATCAATAGCAGAATAACTGAGGCAGAAGAACGGATAAGTGACCTGGAAGACAGAATGGTGGAATTCACTGCCGCAGAACAGAATAAAGAAAAAAGAATGAAAAGAAATGAAGACAGCCTAAGAGACCTCTGGGGCAACATTAAATGCAACAACATTCGCATTATAGGGGTCCCAGAAGGAGAAGAGAGAGAGAAGGGACCTGAGAAAATATTTGAAGAGATTATCACTGAAAACTTCCCTAACATGGGAAAGGAAACAGCCACCCAGGTCCAGGAAGCGCAGAGAGTCCTATACAGGATAAACCCAAGGACAAACACGCCAAGACACACAGTAATCAAATTGACAAAAATTAAAGACAAAGAAAAATTATTAAAAGCAACAAGGGAAAAACGACAAATAACATACAAGGGAACTCCCATAAGGTTAACAGGTGATTTCTCAGCAGAAACTCTACAAGCCAGAAGGGAAGGCATGATATATTTAGAGTGATGAAAACGAAGAACCTACAACCAAGATTACTCTACCCAACAAGGATCTCACTAAGATTCGATGGAGAAATCAAAAGCTTTACAGACAAGCAAAAGCTAAGAGAATTCAGCACCACCAAACCAGCTCTACAACAAATGCTTAAGGAACTTCTCTAAGTGGGAAACACAAGAGAAGAAAAGGACCTACAAAAACAAACCCAAAACAATTAAGAAAATGGTATTAGGAATACATATATTGATAATTACCTTAAGCGCTCCAACCAAAAGACACAGGCTCACTGAATGGATACAAAAACAAGACCCATATAAATGCTGTCTACAACAGAACCACTTCAGACCTAGGGACACATACAGACTGAAACTGAGGGGATGGAAAAAGATATTCCATGCAAATAGAGATCAAAAGAAAGCTGGAGTAGCAATACTCATATCAGATAAAATACTTTAAAATAAAGAATGTTACAAGAGACAAGGAAGGACACTACATAATGCTCAAGGGATAAATCCAAGAAGAAGATATAACAATTATAAATATATATGCACCCAACATAGGAGCACCTCAATACATAAGGCAAACGCTAACAGCTATAAAAGAGGAAATCGACAGTAACACTATAATAGTGGGGGACTTTAACACCTCACTTACACCAATGGAGAGATCATCCAGACAGAAATTAGTAAGGAAACACAAGCTTTAAATGACACAACAGACCAGATAGATTTAATTGATATTTATAGGACATTCCATCCGAAAATAGCAGATTACACTTTCTTCTCAAGTGCACACGGAACATTCTCCAGGATAGATCATATCTTGGGTCACAAATTAAGCCTCGGTAAATTTAAGAAAATTGAAATCATATCAAGCATCTTTTCTGACCACAATGCTATGAGATTAGAAATCAATTACAGGGAAAAAAATGTAAAAAACACATACACATGGAGGCTAAACAATACGTTACTAAATAACCAAGAGATCACTGAAGAAATCAAAGAGGAAATCAAAAAATACCTAGAGACAAATGACAACAAAAACATGATGATCCAAAACCTATGAGATGCAGCAAAAGCAGTTCTAAGAGGGAAGTTTATAACAATACAATCTTACCTCAGGAAACAAGAAAAATCTCAAATAAACAATCTAATCTTGCACCTAAATGAACTAGGGAAAGGAGAACAAACAAAACCCAAAGTCAGTAAAAGGAAAGAAATCATAAAGATCAGAGCAGAAATAAATGAAATAGAAACAAAGAAAACAATAGCAAAGATCAATAAAACTAAAAGCTGGTTCTTTGAGAAGATAAACAGAATTGATAAACCGTTAGCCAGACTCATCAAGAAAAAGAGGGAGAGGACTCAAATCAATAAAATTAGAAATGAAAAAGGAGACGTTACCACAGACACTGCAGTAATACAAAGCATCATAAGAGACTACTACAAGCAACTCTGTGCCAATAAAATGGACAACCTGGAAGAAATGGACAAATTCTTTGAAAGGTATAAACTTCCAAGACTGAACCAGGGAGAAACACAAAATATGAACAGACCAATCACAAGCAATGAAATGGAAACTGTGATTAAAAATCTTCCAACAAACAAAAGTCCAGGACCAGATGGCTTCACAGGTGAATTCTATCAAACATTCAGAGATGAGCTAACACCCATCCTTCTTCAACTCTTCCAAAAAACTGCAGAGGAAGGAACACTCCCAAAGTCATTCTACAAGGCCACCATCACACTGATACCAACACCAATCAAAGATACTACAAAAAAAGAAAACTACAGACCAATATCACTGATGAGTATAGATGCAAAAATCCTCAACAAATACTCACAAACAGAATCCAACAATACACTAAAAGGATCATACACCATGATCAAGTGGGATGTATCCCAGGGATGCAAGCATTCTTCAATATATGCAAATCAATCAATGTGATACACCATATTAACAAATTGAAGGATAAAATCCATATGATCATCTCAATAGATGCAGAAAAAGCTTTTGACAAATTTCAACACCCATTTATGATAAAAACTCTCCAGAAAATGGGCATAGAGGGAACCTACCTCAACATAATAAAGGCCATATATTACAAACCCACAGCAAATATCATTCTCAGTGGTGAAAAACTGAAATCATTTCCTCTAAGATCAGGAACAAGACAAGGATGTCCACTCTTGCCACTATTATTCATCATAGTTTTGGAAGTCCTAGCCACGGCAATCAGAGAAGAAAAAGAAATAAAAGAAATACAAATTGGAAAAGAAGAAGAAAAACTGTCAGTGTTTGCAGATGATATGATACTATACACAGATAATCCTAAAGAAGCCACCAGAAAACTACTAGAGCTAATCAATGAAATTGGTAAAGTTGCAGGATACAAAGTTAATGTACAGAAATCTCTTGCATTCCTATACACTAACAACAAAAGATCAGAAAGAGAAATTAAGGAAACAATCCCATTCACCACTGCAACAAAAAGAATAAAATACCTAGGAATAAACCTACCTAAGGAGGTAAAAGACCTGTACTCAGAAAACTATAAGACACTGATGAATGAAATCAAAGATGACACAAACAGATGGAGAGATACACCATGTTCTTGGATTGGAAGATCAATGTTGTGAAAATGACTATACTATCCAAAGCAATCTATAGATTCAATGCAATCCTTATCAAATTACCAATGGCGTTTTTTACAGAACTAGAACAAAAAATCTTAAAATTTGTATGGTGACATAAAAGACCCCGATAAGCCAAAGCAATCTTGAGGGAAAAAAACGGAGCTGGAAGAATCACACTCCCTGACTTCAGACTATACTACAAAGCTACAGTAATCAAGATGGTATGGTACTGGCACAAAAACAGAAATACAGATCAACGGAACAGGATAGAAAGCCCAGAGATAAACCGACGCAGCTATGGTCAACTAATCTATGACAAAGGAGGATATACAATGGAGAAAAGACAGTGTCTTCAATTAGTGTTGCTGGGAAAACTGGACAGCTACATGTAAAAGAATGAAATTAGAACACTCCCTAACACCATACACAAAAATAAACTCAAAATGGATTCGAGACTTAAATGTAAGACTGGATACTATAAAACTCTTAGAGGAAAACTTAGGAAGAACACTCTTTGACATAAATCACAGCAAGATCTTTTTTGACCCACCTCCTAGAGTAATAGAAATAAAAACAAAAATAAACAAATGGGACCTAATGAAACTTAAAAGCTTTTGCACAGCAAAGGAAGCTATAAACAAGACAAATAGAGAACCCTCAGAATGGAAGAAAATATTTGCCAAAGAATCAACGGGCAAAGGATTAATCTCCGAAATATATAAACAGCTCATGAAGCTCAATATTAAAAAACCATACAACCCAATCACAAAATGGGCAGAAGACCTAAATAGATATTTCTCCAAAGGAGACATACAGATGGCCAAGAGGCACATGAAAAGCTGCTCAACTTCACTAATTATTAGATAAATGCAAATAAAAACTACAATGAGGTATCACCTCATACCAGTTAGAATGGGCATCATCAGAAAATCTACAAACAACAAATGCTGGAGAGAGTGTGAAGAAAAGGGAACCCTCTTACACTGTTGGTGGGAATGTACACTGATACAGCCACTATGTAAAACAGTATGAAGGTTCCTTAAAAAACTAAAAATGTAATTACTATATGACCCAGCAATCCCACTACTGGGCCTATACCCAGAGAAAACCATATTTCAAAAAGACACATGCACCCCAGTGTTCATTGCAGCACTATTTACAATAGCCAGGTCATGGAAGCAACCTAATGCCCTTCGACAGACGAAGGGATAAAGAAGATGTGGTACATATATACAATGCAATATTACTCAGCCAAAAAGGAACGATATTGGATCTTTTGTAGAGACATGGATGGACCTAGAGACTGTCATACAGACTGAAATAAGTCAGAAAGAGAAAAACAAATATCATATATTAACGCATATACGTGGAATCTAGAAAAATGGTACAGATGAACCAGTTTGCAAGGCAGAAATAGAGACGCAGATGTAGAGAACAAACGTATGGACACCAAGGGGGGAAAGCGGGGTGGGAGGGCTGGTGGTGTTGGGATGAATTGGGAGATTGGGATTAACATATATACACTAATGTGTATAAAATAGATAACTAATAAGAACCTGCTGTATAAAAAAATAAATTAAAAAACATTTTAATAAAAAGTCATGAAGTAAAAAAGAATATTTATTAGAGCTATCCATTACTTTCCTTACTCACAAAGGCTGTTCTAGGTAGGTAGCAATGTATTGACAGTAACATAACAAAACCAATTCAAAGTAATTCAATACAAGTCTATTTAAAAATTACATACATGTAAATTGTGGTGAAATTGAAAAAAAATTTTTAGGCTTCACACAGAAAACCAAAATCAATGTTTTCTATGATCTCCCCAGTTAATTTTGATTTTCCTTAAGATTTGACGAGAGGCCACAAAATAGGCACATTTATTAATCAATTATAATAGTATTTGTCATGCAAATAGGATTTGCTAGCCTTATTTCCATATGCAGCAATGTTGGACAGCTTAGAGTTCTGGGTCATAAATTACAATAAAACCTGGATCTTCTGTTTTTTGCAATAACAAATTTTGTTTCTTATAGTTTACTAGGAGTTAACAACATTTATCACTTAGAATATTTCTATTAATTAATAAAGCTGGAAAAATATTGCATATCTATTCTAGTAGTTTTAACTTTTTCTTAGAGCAGAATTATTTCATTTAAGGAAAACATCTAGAACTTCATTAGCCAAGATGAACAAATGCAGAGTTTCTACAACTGATAGGGAGCAATAGGTGATCCTCCCCACACCCCTCCAAGGAGTACTTTCATTTCCTCAACCTAGTTTAAACCTTCAGTGCTGAATGAAGTGTCAATATAAAAACAGCTTGAAAACAATGGAGTTGTCTATTCTCCTTATTTCACTCTTCTGGAAACAAAGACACAGAGGTATCTAATGAGGGAGTCCTAACCATCCCCCATGTTTCTTAACTTCCAAGCCATGCCCTTCTCTATCACACTACAGTACTCTATTTTCCTCTCGTAGAATTGGGAAACATAAACCCTGAACATGAAAGAAATTATTTATGGTTAGTTTGGAATTCTCTTCTGTCTAAAAGTTGTTTACTCTGAAGTGTGAGATTTCCCTCTATGGTTCACCAGCTAAAAGCTGCATGGATTGGGCTGAGTATTTCCTAATTCTGTAATCAGGGATTGATTTACATTGTTGACAAATGCATCCTTTAGAATCCCAACGTATACTTTAAATGTTCGAAGTTGTGGAAAGAGTATAGTGCACTGAGAACTCAAATACAATGTTAATACGCAAACTTTGTTGGAGAGGAAAGGCATGAATAATCATAAGAAAATAGATTTTAAATGTCATGAATTTCTTGTTGGGCAATAACGAGGAGGCTGGCTAACCACAGTGCATTGTACAATGAAAACATTTCTTCCAGAATGTCCTTTAGGGTTATTTATGAATAGCTACCGCTTTCCCCTCCATGCTCTGGCAGCCACCATTTTTTTCCCAGTATTTTACACATTTTATCTTACTTATTCCTTAAAACAGTTTTATTGAGATTATGACCATAGACAGACAGGCAGGCTTTGAACCTGGGTATTTAATACTCTACCTCCATGATCTCTGTTCTCTATGCCTCCTAAACTTCAGACTGTGTGGACAATGCTGACATTACTGCAACTCAATACTGAGAATGTACAGAATGCTTCTCACCTTAGACCAGTCACCCATTCGCCACACGTAGCACTTGGAGTAATCCTCACAGTCCTCAGCCTCCCTGGGTCTGGTGGAGAGGACGCATTTCTTTCTGGGGTTAGTACACCTCACGGTCCGATGACGTACACCTTTGCCACACTTCACTGAACACTGGAAGATAACAGCAGAGAAGTGTAGATAAAGCTGGTGATTAAGAGATACAGACTGATGGTGGGAATGTAAATTGATACAGCCACTATGGAGAACAGTATGGAGGTTCCTTAAAAAACTAAAAATAGAACTACCATACGACCCAGCAATCCCACTACTGGGCATATACCCAGAGAAAACCGTAATTCAAGAAGAGGCATGTACCAAAATGTTCATTGCAGCTCTATTTACAATAGCCAGGACATGGAAGCAACCTAAGTGTCCATCGACAGATGAATGGATAAAGAAGATGTGGCACATATATACAATGGAATATTACTCAGCCATAAAAAGAAATGAAATGGAGGTATTTGTAGTGAGGTGGATGGAGTTAGAGTCTGTCATACAGAGTGAAGTAAGTCAGAAAGAGAAAAACAAATACAGTATGCTAACACATACATATGGAATCTAAGGAAGAAAAAAAAAGGTCAGGAAGAACCTAGTGGCAAGATGGGAATAAAGACACAGACCTACTAGAGAATGGACTTGAGGATATGGGGAGGGGGAGGGGTAAGATGTGACAGGGTGAGAGAGTGGCATGGACATATATACACTACCAAACGTAAAATAGATAGCTAGTGGGAAGCAACCGCATAGCACAGGGAGATCAGCTCGGTGCTTTGTGACCACCTAGAGGAGTGGGATAGGGAGGGTGGGAGGGAGGGAGATGCAAGAGGGAAGAGATATGGGAACATATGTATATGTATAACTGATTCACTTTGTTATAAAGCAGAAACTAACACACCATTGTAAAGCCATTATACTCCAATAAAGATGTTTAAAAAAAAAAAAAAGAGATACAGACTGATGATCAAATTACGTTAGGAATTGGTTCTCATCATCTCTCACAAGCCTATCACCCACATAAAGGCCAGAATGAAGGAGAAGGAGAAGGAGAACGCCAGGCTACAGCCCAGCATCAGAGGCCAGGTGGAGCTTCGGCATAGTGCTAGGGGTGAATGGGTTTCAGGAACACAGGACCATTACTACAGACAGTCCTGTAACACAGGGATTGTTTATGAAAGACAAATAGTAAACAACGATCAAAATGTAAAACGCTAAACCTGACTGACATCAATTTTTTGCACATAATTACATAAGGAAATTCATTTTATTTTTGCTAAGATTTAGTTTGTTTTAGCCTTAAGCAGTGTTTGTGAAAAATGACAATTTCTAAGAGAATATCATTTCTCAAAACTTTTCTTAAAGCTAAAACAGAGAAAACACAGCAAAAACAAAACAGTTTCTTTACATAATTATACACCCCTAGAAATAATCATTCTCAATGGCTATATGGATTGAAAATATAATTCAGTTCAAAATAAGTTTAGTTCATTTCATGAATAATTGATGCTTGACTGACAGTGTGACATAACAGGTATGAAGCATGTAAGATGTAACTGACCATCTCGTTTACATTTATGCTCCCCATTATGGAATATGCATAAAGCTTCCCAGTTTTACAAAGTTATGCATCACTGATTATCTGGACACAGGAACCAAAATGGCATTGGGTGGGAGACAGGAGAGGGAGGGGGGCATGAGAGATATAGCAAAACTTGAAAACCTAATTTATATCTGTGTCTAAAAAAGATCCAAAGAAAGAGCTGCAGGTATGCACTTAGCAAGAATGTAGCAGAGGAATAACCATGCAGATTCCAGTAGTTGTCTTCCTGAAAACTTAAGCATAGAACTCCTGAAGTTTTAAATACAATAAAATTTGCACAAATGCCTCATTGTCTCATAATTTATGGTTTGCATTTGAATATCCTGAGCTTTAAGGTGGACTACATGTGTGATTTGGCATTTTAAGATCTACATTTTTATTTTTTGCAGTCAAAACTAACCTTGATCCATAAACTCAATTTTTATATTAAATCAAGACAAAAGAGACATTTTTAAAATTGGTACATTGCATTGACTTATTACTTCTCCTACCTGGTGCCAAAAATCTGTATGGTAGGATATTTCTGACCTGTTTCCTCCTGAAGAGTTTGCAGAAATGCTAGTTAGGCTGAAGGAAGGGTATTTCTGTTTCTCTGATGTTCACATGAGTCTTTTCTCCAGACTGTACTCATCCATTTTCATGTAAAATTGGACAATCCATTCATTCTCAAAAGTACTCATTACAAATGAGGAAGAATCTATGCCAGAGTGAGATACAGCTTAGAAAAGTAAGACAAGAGAAAGTCACACTATTTGCTAGTGCGTTTTTTTGGGGAGGGGGGTTGGGTTAATTGAAGAATATTCCCAAACCTCATTATCTAAGCTACTTTATCCTCAATTTTCAAAAGAATGGCTACTTATTGCAGCCTAGCATTTTCTATTTGTCATTTTTACATGTTAGCTAATCTTCTGAAATTAAGCATATTTTGCTCTGGGTGTGTGTGTGCACGTGTGTCTTTGTGTACACATATGCGTATACAAGTGTGAGGGTGTTTATGTGTGTGTGTGTGTGCATACACGCACATGCTCACCTGAAATGCTCCAGAGCAGCTAGTAAATATAAGTAATGACTGGTGTTATCATAAGAAGATATGTATCATGATAACAGAAAATAAGCATACAGTTTGGCATGGAACAAAGCTGTATGCTGCATACTACAAGCTGGTGGGTGTATGGTGCAGTGAGCCTGGCAGCACTGGGTTCAAATCCTGGCTCCAACACTAAGCAGGACTTTGGGTAAACTATTTAAATTCTCTGAGCTGTAGTATTTTACAAGGTGAAACTTAACTTTTTTGCATTGCTGATTAAATATCATCAAGATACTAAATATGAAGTAAGAACAGAATCCCTGCTCACAGGAAATGACTGTTAAATGTTAATGTCCTTTCTTCTCCTTTCTCTTCTAATGCTCAGGAATATGAGTCAAATGTGTATTTTCTTTTTTTTTTTTCAACATCTTTATTGGAGTATAATTGCTTTACAATGGTGTGCTAGTTTCTGCTGTATAACAAAGTGAATCAGCTATACATATACATATATCCCCATATCTCCTCCCTCTTGCGTCTCCCTCCCACCCTCCCTATCCCACCCCTCTGGGTGGTCACAAAGCACCGAGCTGATCTCCCTGTGCTATGCGGCTGCTTCCCACTAGCTATCTATTTTACATTTGGTAGTGTATATAAGTCCATGCCACTCTCTCCAAATGTGTATTTTCATATGTGTCCACTAAAGAGTATACTCATGGTAAAGAAATAAAAAAGCTGGATTCTACAATGTATATAATATATGCCCTTGATTACATTACAATAGTCACAGAACAAAGAATAAATCTGTTTTTTTCCTACTTTCAAAATTATTTATAATGAATGTATTCCTTTTATTACCAGAAAAACCAATAAATGGTGCTAAAACTGCCATGCAGAGAGACTCTGAACATGATCAAACATGACCTTATATAGGCTAAGAGTAAGAAAATCAGAGGGAAACGGAGAAGCATCGGGGTGGGTACCGCACCTCGGACCACACGCCCGCCTCCCACACGGTCATGCAGTCCTGGCCCTCGCAGCGCTGGGTGGAGGCCGGCTTGGGCCCGGCGCAGTCCCTCTCCCGGGCTCTCATCAGGGTTCCATTGCTCAGCTGCTGGGTACAGGCCACTTGTCTGCTCTGCATCCCTTTTCCACAAGTTCGTGAACATGGGGTCCATTCTGTCATCATCCATCTAAAAGTAAAGCAAGAGTCACTGAGACAAGTTAAAAGATATCTACTTACTACACATTTTGACATGGTTAGAATTAGCAGAATGTTTACACAATAGATTTATACCTTTTTTTTTTTTTTTTTTTTTACTAATATTTCAGTTTTCCCTAAGACACCCAGGCTTTCTATTGCTTCTCCACACTTCTCATCTCAGGGCCTTGCTCTTATTAGAATCTCAAAGGCTGTGTTAGACTCCGTCCCTGTCATGCTGCACGCTTTGCCTGCTGCTGCCCGTCACGTCATATTGCCATACTGAGGTACCTAACAAGTATAAAATTGCTAATATACATGAGTTGGTCCTATTCTTTGCATTTTGAATCTTCACAGTAACTCCACATATTAGGTACTACAACTATCGTGGCCTTTTACAGAAAGGGAGACCAAGGCAAGGAGAGGCGTAGTAACTTACCAAAGGCCACAGGTTGTGGAGTCAGAAATTGAAATCGGGCTGCAGACTACCTCACAAAGGGACATGTGCAGGTATTTGCAAGTAAAAGAAGCCTGCCACGGAGAACTCCCTGCTTATCTGGAGGAAGTAATCACTAATGTATTATGCCCATCACCTGCAACCAGACTGCTGTTAACACGATAACATTTGCACTGCATTACTGCCTCTAATGAAGTTCCTGTCTGCTCATCTATCAAGTATGATGCAGACCTACCATTTTGCTTTGGAGTCCCCTAGTGGATTTTTCCTAAAGTGAATATTTATCTTCCAAATTTATTTCAGTTTCTGCTTCATCTTTCTGCACAAGGATACCTAGGCTATAAGCACAATTTAAACCCATCTATATGCCTTTCCCCTCAACTAGGGAACCAACCATGGAACTATGGAAGACACCACTGAAAAGAGAAGTATTTGCAATTTCATGAAATCCTAATTTTTTAAATAAAATAAATTTTAGAAATCCTTAGTATAATGATAAAAGGTTACTTTTTTCATTCCTTGGAAAGCTGCTGAAAAATAAGAACAAAAATATGAAACATATTGTAGTGAGAGAAAACATCTTATATTTTAGAATTCATCTAATTGGGAATTATCTCATTTCCTCATCTTCAAGACTCCTTCTTACAAAGCTATTTACTAGTGCATTAATATATTTTATATTTGGTACATAGGGTTACATCAGGCCATTTGGTGACTTTTTCAAAAAATGTGAATGGTAATTAGAATGTTTTTTACCATGGTGGGGAAAAAAGAAGAAGCAAGAGGAACAAAAGCTGTGCTATGCCAGTAAATCTTGGAAAGATTTCCTGTGATGACCCCTCAGGATTGCCCATGTCCATTTCTTTTTTTTTTTAATTTTTATTTATTTATTTATTTTTAATTTATGGCTATGTTGGGTCTTCGTTTCTGTGCGAGGGCTTCCACCAGTTGCGGCAAGGGGGGGCCACTCCTCACCGCTGTGCACGGGCCTCTCACTATCGCGGCCTCTCCTGTTGCGGAGCACAGGCTCCAGACACGCAGGCTCAGTAATTGTGGCTCACGGGCCCAGCCGCTCCGCGGCATGTGGGATCCTCCCAGACCAGGGCTCGAACCCGTGTTCCCTGCACTAGCAGGCAGACTCTCAACCACTGCGCCACCAGGGAAGCCCTCCATTTCTTACTTTCCAGTATTTTGGTGAACCTCACTGATATTGCTTCTTGGTGGTTCAAAATACACTGCCTCCTTTTCCAAGGGAAAGAAGATAATAATAGCTAACAAAAAGACATCCAGTCTCCAGCTGCAAAAATTTCTCACTCAGAAATGTATCAACCTTTTAAAACTATTCATTTTACCAAGTCATTACCAAGGCATTTTCCCCCAAGATAGCTGAGGTCAGTGAATGAACAATAAATGGTGTGTCCTGTACATTCTGATTCTTCACAGACCAGGTTAGGAAGTGACAAATATGCTCTAGTCCTCAAATCCAGGTCATTCAAGATTCCTCATATATCAGAAAAAGCTCCTGCTCTTTTATCCAAATGGGAAAGCTATATGGTATATAAAAGAAATGGTGTTTTGAAACATTTTAATAAATTGTTTAACATAAGATAAATTAGCATTTTAATGTCTATTAAAAGAGATTAAAAAAAGAGAAAGATAATTCTTAGGAATAGTAATAACAACAACAAAAAAATCCAGGTTCTTTAGCTGACAGGGCAAAAGCTAAAAACTCAGCATCTGTTATCTGCCTAGCAATTAATGGAAAAGACCCAAGGACCTGACCGTAGGCAACAATATTTCCCTAGGTCACCCTTTCTGTTGATTACTACCCTGCCTTATAAAAACACGTAATTAAAGCAGCCGCATAGCACAGGGAGATCAGCTCGGTGCTTTGTGATCACCTAGAGGGGTGGGATAGGGAGGGTGGGAGGGAGGGAGACACAAGAGGGAAGAGATATGGGGACATATGTATATGTGTAACTGATTCACTTTGTTATAAAAGCAGAAACTAACACATCATTGTAAAGCAATTATACTCCAATAAAGATGTTAAACAAAACAAAACAAAAACACGTAATTACAGAGTTCAGATGAAAAGCATATAGTCCGGCTCGTGCAAAGGGCATTATTGAACATTACTGAAAGTATTGAAAGTAATGTACGTTTTTCTTTTGCATATTCTTTTACATACCATTTTTTTATTCTCTGGAAGCATATTTTTCCCTTTGAGGGAGAGGGAAGAATTGTTAGAGCACGAATGCAAAGAAAGGAAAAAGTCGATAATCAGCTTTTGATACCTTAAATACACTGAGTCTATAGAAAAGCAAGTCTTGAAATTTCAGCTTTGTAGAGGAAGACAAGATTTTCCAAATTCTTTTAAGCTCTCGTTAACATAGCATGAGCCAGATCTGGAGGGCTTAACAATTGAGTTTTACAATAAGCCAGAAATAGAAGGAACTTGGGATGCAGTGCTACATCTGAAGGGGAAGGTGGGGGAAGAGGGAAACCAGAACTGAGCTTTAGAGATTACTGAAGACAGAAAAGCCTAAATATAGTTAATCGGCAACTCTGTTTCTCCCTCTCCTTTCACTTCCCCATACACTGTGGTGGAAGGTCACGAGGAAGATTATATTAGTTAGAGAGCGCTCCAAAGCTACAAAGTCTCTGCATATCCAAGTTGCAGTATATACACATTCGCTGTGACTCCACTGCAGAAACTATTGGGAGAGGAGATCAATTGTTTGACTCCCTAAGAACTCACAAATACACCCTAACTCACGGAGCTTCAACAAATCTCTGAGTGTCAGGATAGAATAAAATTCTGTGTCTCCATATTCTAGAGGAATCAATCCAGCCTCAGACTCTTTTGGTCATTCTGTCCCACAAAGTTTTGAGGACTTTTGACACTGGGGCTGAGTTCCACTCAAGCCCAACATTAATTTTTATATGAAAGCAACAGAGATTTTTCGGGAGCCCTGTGCCGTGAACCGTTCTGCACAGCTTGCTGCAAGCCCACCCCAAAATCATACTAAGGTCCATTCACCCATCTCTGCTGGTTACTGAGGCATAGCCTTTCTTTTACACCACTTTAAGGTGCTCAGCACTGATGTTCTATCCCCTACTCATGAGTTTCTTGCCTGCTTTGTTGCTTATTACTCACTGGGGAAGCACAATGGGAACGAAGCAACAACTTTAGAATAACTAGGACCCAGGTCGGGAATCTGGTGATCAGAGATCAGGAACCAAACAGTTTGCCTTGGGGACTCTGGGGCGAGGAGTGAGCATCTAACCTTGGGAACCAGAAGGACCAAATGCCCCCACGCTTTGTAGGGGACTGGGTCCTGGCCAGTCCCACTTTAGTTTATATCGTCCATTGGCAAGTGCTTAAAACACCATTTTGGAGAATTTAGGAATGAGTAGCTGAATTCAACCAAATAACCAGATTTTTGAAGAGGTGACCAACAGGTTACCACATACTTTTAAATACTCCTCTGCCATCCAGTTAGGAGATGTCTTCACACTGTGGACAGCAGCTAAAGTTGAGGTCAATCCTAACTTTGCTTTCTACACTCATTCCATCAGGTTGATTATCTTTCTTTCTTAGACCTTGCTTATTTAAAGCCTTACATTTTGGTACTATCCACTGCATGTTTTTAAGAAAATGGGATTTTGTTAATGAGTGGTGGGACAGGGTTACCTTGTTTGGCACGGTTGCTCATTGCACTTGCGAATCTGTGGCTCTGGCTTGGTTAAGTATTTGCATTTCTTATTGTCCACAATGCTGATATTTTTGTTCATGATTTTCGTGCAAGACACTGTTGTCTTCCTTTCTCCTGAAAAGAGCAAATAAACATAAAAAAATGTTATTTTAGGCCTCTATGCAATGGACTTATTGCATAGTCTTATATACATGTTTATTTAAGGTATTCCTAGACTTGTAATTTTCATATTTTAAACAAATTTTAGGTTAGATCAATGAGGATGGTATTATTTATAATTTACATAACAAAATGTATCTCTAGGCTTAAGGAAGATGAATGGTAATTTTTTTTCTTGTTAGCAATTAAATGGCAAGTTTTATAATACAAAGGGATTATGGTGCATAAGTTGATAAGATGTTATTTAAAGATTTTTATAAAGGCCTGTGCCATATTTTAGCAGTCAGTGGTAGAAAGCAGTATTTGTATAAAACCTTTGTGCTGTCAAGAAAGCACATAAACATGCATATAAACGTGTGCACATTTTATCATCTGGCTGTACACCATCGGGGGGTAAGTTCTGGGAAGGAAGCTTATCTTGAATATAACTCAGACCTTTATTCTTGTCACTTCTGGTAAAGACCCCAAGAATTCAAGAAATCCTCATTCCCTAATGATTATCCTGTTCTCTAAGAAAAGCCATGGGAGTTTTCCCATTTTCCACCAGCTTTCAGAAAACTGGCTTTTCCCCTTTCTCTGGTAAGATAAAGTCTGATTATAAAAGGTAAAAATGACTATTTGTATGTTGTATTCATTTTGCTTAGGGCCCTATAAGCACACTTGCTTGACAACACTTTTATTATTTCATCTTACACTGAAAAAGCCTACTACATATGTGCTGATTCTGTTTCTCTAAAAAAGTTTAAATATCTACATAGGATTTAATAATTTAATTTAACTTGTTTGACATTATAAAATAATTAAATCAGCCAATAATTTTAAAGCCAGACAGGTCATGAAGGATTAAGAAAAAAAAAATCACAAGTCTTTTGGGTCACTATTGAAGGGCCCATTAGTTGGGATCCTATGACTATCATGCAATGATAATTAGGAAGCTCAGAGCATTCATACTGGTCATGCCAAACAGGACAGCCCGGGCTTGTGGCAGAGAGGTCACTCTGTTCTTTAATTAACACAGAAGAGGCTGGCATCAAGAAAGGATGTAGAGAGAGAGAGAGAGCTACTCTGAATAACTTTTGAGTATCTTTTACTTTGACTTGAGGGGGACTGGGAGAGACAGGGGTAACCAAGTGGAAGGCAAAAGAATAGAAACAGGTTCAGGGTCTTTCCTTGATTACCCTCTCAACAGCACTGAGCATAGTCCCATGACAACTTGTAGTATAAAAACATGACTATATCTACATACGTATGTGGATTAACTAGTAATTATATCTGTGGTCACTGCATGTCACGTTATTGAAAACATTTAGATCTTTACTTCCATCTTCTAGCATAGGCAGCACAAGGTTGGCTAAATTATTTTCTATCAGGAGAATCCCAGAGTTCTGGAGCAATGCAATTTTTTTCTATGGGAGCTCAAGACAGACCAGAGTGCCAAGCAGGTAAAAGGTCTTTTCCTTCGAGAGGGAAAAGGCATGCCTTCAACCAGGACTCTGTGGCACTCAGGGAAGGGTGCACCAGTGGGCCAACAATGGGGAGGGCCTTGAGATGGACATCCAACCATAGATGAGTAAAAGGTGCCTCCCAGGTGCTCCTTTCTCCACCGAGAAGTTGCCTTGGAACAAGGGTGCATGACTTGGCAACTGGAGCATGGGCTGGATTGCGGTCCCTGGGGCAAGGACTTTATGTGGAGTGCCAGCTGCCTAACTGATGCAACAGCCATGTCTCAGAGGTCCACTAGCCTGACCTGTGCAGCTCATGCAGTCAGGCAAGCTTATGCTAATGTGTAGAGGAAAGGCAACCTTACAAGCCCCAGGCAAATGTTTAGGGGCTGTCCAGGTAGGTCAAGAAGGGTGGGGTGAGGCATTAGACTTAATCATAATAGTGTTCAATACCCACCAACTTCAAATAATTTTCAAATAAGCTGCTAGAGAAGCAGAAATGACTTATGATGTTGATTTTTCTTCACAGAAAAAAACTGGCTTTACTAGGTAGGAGTTACCTAAATGTGAAAATTTGGGAAGTTTTTGGTCAACGTCCACCTAGTTTCCTATGCCTCAGGTGCTCCTATATGACCTTTATGAAATAGGTGTAACACAAATTTTGTATAATGCTAGCATATGTAAGTATGATTTCTACATGACAATGATGCCTACCTAAAAGTAGGATTAAAATAAATGTTGCTTTTATGAAATATAAATGTTAGTTTTAAAATCTAATTTAAAACCTCATAGTTATCAGACACTCTTTTATAGAATAGATGTAGTTGTCTAAACTAATTTAAATTTAATGCTTTTTGCCAACTACAGCACAAAAAGATGACAGACAATATCCAGAAAGCCTTTGCTGAACTTCAGTGTAGCCACGGAATGAGTAACTCAGAGCTAATTACACTGCATTTTTTCCTTTACTCAGAAAATATCTAACCTTAGTTATGTTGGCCCAGAGGTAACATATTGAGCTTTTGAAAAAAATCTTTTAAGTATTGATATATCAAAAGAGATACAGGTACTGGCACCGTTACAGGGAGGACCTTACTGGTGCTCTAAAAAAGTATGAAGGCATGTGAGCATGAACTGGAACATTTCCACCGACACTGTAGCAAAGACCCTCACATCATAAGTTTTTTGGCAGCTAGAAGAGGGATTAGCCCTACTTTTTAAAAATTTCATTGAACAAAGACAAAAGAATCAAGAAAAGAAATCTAATGCTCAGCTACAGGCACATTATGCCTATGAAAATACAACTAGGATCTTAAAGCCATACAGAAATGTTATTGTTTGATTTATTTCTTTTATATATTTTTATGTCCCAGCCAACACAGGAAATTTCCATTATAGCATCTAATAACAGTATTTACAACGCATCCAGTACTGTGGAACCGAGGGATGAACAGAAAGTGATGAAGTAACTGGCCTTCTGCCTAAACCTTGAGTAGCTGCAAGCTGTTGACAGTGTATTATTTGCTTTATGGCAATTAATTTCATCTCTGAGTCATTCCCACTAAATCAGTATTGGGGAAATCTGTTTTGAACATAATTACAAATAAAATACACTAACCATTATATATTCATCTTATTACCAAATTTGGGCAAAATCTGAAAAGGAGGGGTAATTTTTATTTACTGATTCTTTCTTTGTTCTCTGAAGACACTGAACAGAGTACATATTATGTTGTGTTCCTTCTTTTCCAATCTCAGTGATAAATTGATTTTTTTTTCTATGCTCTGTATTTAACTCATGAAATGGAAATTTGTAATAAAACTAGAGTCTACTCAGGTAGATCATATTTCTAAAACCTGCATCATACATGTAGAAACAATCTGGGGAGTGGGTTCAGTGTTTTAATATGCATAACTGAAATTCTCTGTATGTTATGGGACATTTCAAACTTTTAAAAATATTTTACTTTTTAATTTTGAAATAATTGTATACTCACATCTACTTGTGAGAAATAATAAAGAGAATCTGAATACCCTTTTCCAGTTCCCCACAGTGGTAATGACTTGCAAAACTATAGTACAGTATCACAACCAGCACACTGACGTAGATATTGTCAAGATGTACAGTATTTCCATCACCACAAGAATCCCTCCAGTTACCCTTTTAGAGCCACACACACTTCCCCTACCATCCACCACTCAATAAGTCCTGGCAGCTACTAACCTGTTCTCCATTCCTATAATATTTTCAAGAATGCTTTGAAAACTGTTATATACAGTGTATATACAGTGTATAACTTTTGGGGACTGACTTTTTTACTCTGCATGATCCCCTTGGAGGTACATCTTCATTGTTGTATCAATCATTTGATTCTTTTTACTGCCAACTAGTAACTCCTGCTGTGGATGGACCACAATTTGTACAATTCATCCAAACGTTTTACTAAAACTGGGAAAGTCTACAAGAAAGAGACTATATATATTCATCTGTCTTTACATTTTTCTTTAAAAATTTTTACTTAATTATTTTCTATTGAACTAACAATGACTAGCAAGCAATTGAACCAAAAGTAAAAATACTTTAATGAGGAAGAAGGTCTTTTTTCTGAGCACTTCTTAGAGTTGCATAAAATGGTGGTTATTTTTTAAGCGTACATTTTTTAACCTGAACAACTTCAAAAATCATGTTATGTCCTTTAATTTTTAGCCATTCTTTTTACATTTCTATAAAACATTTTTTCCCTCAAGGTTTGGGCTTAATATTAAAATGACAATTTCATTTTTTATTTTAATAAAAAATTGTATTTTGTATTGTTCATAACACTCAATAAACAATCCAATGTGATCTTGTCATTTCCATACACACAAATATTTTAATGGAATCCCCTAACCTTCAAGTTAAATTTAACTTGAGTGCTAGCATAACACTTAAGTACCTTCATGAATTACCTTCTTTCTACTTTTTTGGTCAAATAATTTCCCACAGCTTGATCCTCGTATTTTTCACCCTAGTAAAAAACATTCTCACTAACCCCAGGGCCTTTGCACCTATGCATATCCCTGGAAGGCTTTTTACAACTCCCCATATCACTCTGTATGCTGTTTTCTTATTATCTAACCCCTACTAGGTGGATAGTAAATTTTCTAAAAACAGAAAGTACTCATCTTTGGATCATCCAGCAAAAGTGCGAGTACAGTCAGTATTGGTAAAGGAATCAACAAATGAAATATAAACATGTAATTCAAGCCCAAAGTACTTTCTGCACTAAGAGGTTCATCTCAACACTGTGTTTCCAAAGATGGTAAAAAATCATGTGCAAACTAAATGAATAATTATGGGGAATAATTATATATGGCAAATCTAATACATGGATTATTATTTAGGTGTTAAAATTCAAGTTTATAAAGAGTTTACATTAATATAAACATTCCTATTAATTTAAGTAAAGAAAGCATCAATAGGATACAAAATGGCACTAAATATTACTAAAACAAAATAATGCAGAGAAGAGCAAAAATATATTTTGGTGTGTTTTCTTTGGCTAATAACATTTACTTTGGTACATGCAAAGTGCCTGTGAAAGGGAAAAACAGGAAGAAAACCAGCACCCTTAATAAGATACAGGTATTGGTATACTGAAATACTTCCTCAATTTGGACCCCAAAACTTGGATGCCTCCTGAGAACCTGGTCATGGACAAGGAAAGCCATGTCTAGAAGATATCACAATACAAGGCTTACAGCATGAGAGTCATAAGCTAGCAGGATTTGGACTAATGTGAAGAATGTGGAATGCTGACTTATTTTTTTCCCCTTCAAATTGTATCTATTCAGATTTCTTAAAAGCATGTTTAACTCTTCATTTATTTCAAAACACGTTATTAAATTTGGGGGCCTTCATTCAAGGTTTTATTTCATTAATTCATCTACTAGATAAAAGTCCTAGAGTAATGCAGTTACTGTATATAGTATGTGGAATGCTGACTCCACAAAAAACCCTCAGATATTATGGAATGATAGATCCCTGATGCCTCTGAAGACCAAGATGATTTCAAACAGTCTTTTATGTAAAAAAAATCCTTTATCCACTGACCCCTACTTCTGAGGTGCCAAAATAAATGTAAAACATCCTTTCAAAGATTTTTAGATATTTTAGAACACCAATGCAAAGTAAACATTTATTTCACAAATATGTTTTAAGATGTTTGAAAAAAAAGGACTAATATCAATGGCCAATGCTAAAGTACAAAATGATATATCCATTCAAATTTTTCTGGAACTATGATTTGAATTTGACAAGATCGTGATGAAAAGTGTACAGGTTAAACTGCTGGAAAAATTTACTTGAGATCACCAGCATTACTAGATATTTTAAAGTAATATTTCTTCTAAAAGAAGAAGTTTTTATATCTTAGGCTTTTCTTATCTTGTAACAACTGGTATTAATAAATTAATAGAAATGCATAATAAGTTAACTCTTATTTGGGTAATTTTAAAACTTAGTTCGAGATACTGATGTAAAAGATCATGATAAAAATTTAGCTACTGGACATTAGGTATTTTTTTAAAATTTCTTTTTCCCACTTATTTACGGAATGTGATGCCTTAAAATTGTATTCAAAAAAATACCATGTCAAACACTGAAATTTTATACTGCCCTTGATACTTTATTTGCTCTTTCTTGCTTAATATTTCTGTGAAGTAGAATAGTTCTATTATTCCTCTTTGCTGCTGAAGATAAATTTTGCATGAGTCTGTTTCCAATGTTCTGTGCTTTGAACTTACTCTCATCTAATTCATGAATATGCTGAAAGATTACAAAGCTCTTTCTGGCTATAAAATCGACGAAACGGAGTCAGAAATAATGCAATTCTTGAAACCTTGTCCATCCACTTTATTTATGAACTGCAAAGGAAAATAATATCCAAATGCCCAGAAATATTTTGGCATTGAAATGAATATACGTCCTATTAACATAGTCAGAGATAATTGAAAACTGTTGACTAAACATAATGGAACAGATTTGAGAGAGAAGGTTTATTCAAGTGCAAATCATATAGAGGTTGCTTATAATTAGGACTATTTTATAAAATAAGTCATTTGAAATAAAAGTAAGGACATATCTAAATTCTTATTTAACATATTAAATAAAACATCTCTTTGAATCCAAAGAAACCCTATGTAGGGTTCCCTTTTCTCCACAGCCTCTCCAGCATTTATTGTTTGTAGATGGGAGTGTAAACGGATACAGCCCCTATAGAAAACAGTATGGAGGTTCCTTAAAAAACTAAAAATAGAACTACCATATGACCCAGCAATCCCTCTACTGGGCATATACCCAGGGAAAACCATAATTCAAAAAGACACATGCACCCCAATGTTCATTGCAGCTCTATTCACAATAGCCAGGACATGGAAGCAACTTAAATGTCCATCAACAGAGGAATGGATAAAGAAGATGTGGTACATATATGCAGTGGAATATTAGCCATAAAAAGAAACAAAATTGGGTCATTTGTAGAGACGTGGATGGACCTAGAGACTGTCATACAGAGTGAAGTAAGTCAGAAAAACAAATATCGTATATTAACGCATATGTGTGGAATCCAGAAAAATGGTATAGATGATCTTATTTGCAAAGTATAAATAGAGACACAGACGTAGAGAACGTATGGATACAGAGGGGGAAGGGGGTGGTGCGAGGAACTGGGAGATTGGGATTGACACATATACACTACTGATACTATGTATAAAATAGATAACTAATGAGAACATACTGTATAGCACAGGGAACCCTACTTAATGTACGGTGGGGACCTAAATGGGAAGGAAATCCCCAAGAGAGGGGATATAGGTATATGTACAGCTGACTCATTTTGCTGTACAGTAGAAACCAACAACATTGTAAAGCAACTATACTCCAATAAAAATTAATTAAAAAAAACAACAAAGAAAACCTATATAATCTCTAAGGGACATGCTATACATACTTTGTGGAAAGAAATGACACTAAACCCCTGAACTGCTCTTGAAGGAAGTATATGACATGGAGGAAAGAAGACTTGAACTCTGGAGTCCTGGATTCTAATCTTGGCTCCTCCCACACTGGGCCTATGACTTTGGAAATCTCAATCTCTAATGCACTTCTATTTTCTCATGTTAATAATTATGAAGTTATGCTTAAGAATATCTAAAAGCCCTTCTGACCTTGAAACTAAAATAATTTACATTGAACCTCTATTTCTTAAGGCCTGACAATTGACAAAACATATTCTAGGTTGCAATTAATGTGATTTTGGAAAAAATTTTTAACCCTAAAAATTCACTTGTTCAAACTGAAGACTGACAAGTTCTGTGTGTTTATTTCCGAAGCTTTTACTAGACCACAATTATGGCAGAATGAAAAAAAAATGAGGATAATAAAATTCACTGGGCAAACATTTTCCTGTCTAGAGTCTCAGATGTAAACAGATTTTAATGACTGCCTTTCAGTGCAATAACAGGAACCAGCAACCTTTTCATTGCTCCACTTCCTGATAACCCATCATGGAATGGCGGCTGAGTTATATTAAAGAAGAAAGTTCTAACTCTGTGGATCGTCACTTTAAATGTGTTTGTTTCTATTTGTGTTTTTGTTTTTTATGGATAGGGGATGTGAAGCAGAACCCCTTAAGTGAAATGGGCCCTGACATCAGTAAGAAATGGGAGAAGCAGAGGAATAGGAATTTGGGTGTACACGGGGTCATCAGCAGGAGAGGACCGAGGACACAGGATCCCAAGTCACATGGTGATAATGGGACCCTAGGGAAACATGGCCAGTGAAAATTTCATTGTGCCAAGGATGATTGCTACAAGCTTTTAAATTGTGAGTGACTAGAAATCCTTTTGTTATAATTACCCTGTACCCCTGGGAGCAAAGTATACTCTTTATAATCTCTCCCTTCCCCTGCCCACCACGTTGCCTTTGCTCTGGTGACCCCAGAGCTCCAAGTGCTCCAGCAAAAGCTGCTCCTTCCCAGCCTCCACACCTCTGGATGTTCCCGGCACCCTTTTTCTCTCTCCTGAGGACACCGTTTCTTGCTTCCTTTACAGCCGCCAGTGGGGTGGCCATTTTCTTGCTTACACCCCATACCTTTGCATCTACAGGTAGCACAGGTGCCCATGCACCGCGTTGTCACCACCAGACCATCCTCCCTTCCTTCTTCCTAAACCTACAGCTTTGGAGCAGACTATGCGGTGCAGTCCCCTTCTTGCTGTAACCGAACACCAACCCCTGATTCAATCTCTCTTTTTACTCTAATATTTTACCACCTGGATTATTGTTCTATTTTCTAATACTGCTCCTAACACATTTTTTGGTAATTATTATAGCCATTTGAATGTTCTTCCAACACTGAGGCCTCTCAGTTCCGGGCACACTTCTCTTCCCAAAGATCTGTACTTTCCCTTCACTGAAGCCACTAACTCTCCTGGTCTTGTTATTACTAATAACTATATCCCCTCCATACTCTTAGCTCTATTTTCTGTCACCATCTCCTGTATTTCCAGCCCTCTCCCTTAAGTACCCTGAGTCTAAAAGTTCTTTAACTCCACCAGGCCCTAAAATCCATTAGTGCTACCACCTTTTCACTGTCTTTCAAAGTCCTTTGTATTTTTACTTTCCTCCTTATACAACTAAATTCCATGGCCAATCATTTTCAACTCCTTACATACAACCTCAGGTCAAATGGATTCTCCTTTTGTTTTATTATACTCACATGGCAATTCCAAAACTTGTACCACAAGTGCATCTGTATGCTGTACATAGCTGGAGGGTAAGTATCATTATGTGTGTCAAGCTAAATTCATGACTGTCAACTTCAAGTGGACCATCAATGCTACTATAAAGTCAAAATACATGTACCATTTCACTCATTCTCTCATTCTCTTAAGTGACCACTTCACATCTCCTCTCTTTTCAAAATTCCCATATCTCCTTTCTCACCTTTAATCTCAGCAAAATGGCCTTTACTGATAAAATAGATGCAACCAAAAGAGTACCACCACAAGTTTCCAACATCTGCTTCTGTTCAAAATACTGTATTTTCTCCTGTTACTAGTGATGGGCTCTCCATATTTCTATCCAAAGCCAACTATTCCATTCCATCCATCCTGCCAACTTAAGGATATCACTCCAGAAATTTTTTGCTCTCTCCTTTGTACCACTAGTTTTCTGTTCTATTCTAGAAAACCCACATTGGGAAATCATCATGTATAATTTCCCCTATTAAAAATAACAACAAACTCTTTGATTCATATTCCCTTCCAGCTAATGCCACATTTCTCTGCTTTCTTGTTTCAGCAAAATTTCCTGTTACCTTGAGTCCTTCCTTCAATTCATCACATGCTATTTTCTCTTGAATTCACTCCACTTAGTCTTTTGAGCCAAATCATTAAAAGTAATTTTGACAGAGTCATCATTGACCTCTATGTTTCAAATATAAAAATATAATATCTTTTGAAATAAAATAAATATATTTGAATGTAATAGTCAATTTCAATGCACATTATTAGTGACTTATTAGCAGCTTTTGATACAGTCGATCATTCTCTCTTTCTTGTAATAAATACTTTCTCACTTGCCTTACAGAAAAGCATTCTCATTTGCATGTTTTTTCTCCAATGTTGTTGGCTACTTATTTTAATATGCTTTGTTGGTTTCTTCCCATCTCTCTGAACTCTAAATGGTATAATGTCCCAAGTAAATATAAAAGTGTAAGTATATGACATACCAACCTGTATGGTGTCTAGGGCAGGCCCCATAAGTGTTAATATTTATGCAAAGCAATGCAATGAGTGATCATATTGAGTGACATATGTAACAACTGTACATAGCCTTTCTTCAATTCATGCCAGATTTTGCTGCAAAATAGTTCAGGCATTTAGGCACTAAACGTGTCGCAAAAAACTTTCAGTTTCCAATCCTTTATGGAGTTTGAAATTTTAGATAAGGGGTTATGGACCTGTCTTAATTATTAATGGTTAATCAGAAAAGAAGCTGTTTTGGAATGATAAATACTGAAAAATACTTCACCTCCTCCACATGTGGCATCGCAATCTTCCCAGCCTGTGTGTGTCCACATGAAAAGGGGTTCAGGTGCTTTGGAGCTCTGATTCTCTGGTAGAGGGTCTGATGGGATAGTGTATTCATAATGAAGACCATAATTCTGGTCTTGAAACAGCAGCACCTATAATATATAAAAGTGATGAAGGCAGATGGATCAAAGTAGAGTATTTTCAATGTAAAGCATAAAACTAAGGATACGAATACCTTAAAATGCTTTTTGCATGGTGTGCATGCTCCTTTAATACACAGTAGACTTGAGATATTATGCTTAAATGTTGAAATTGTCCTACTTCTGAAAACACTGGAGTTACACACTTACCTTTGATCTAAAGACAGCATGAAAAAATAGCCCACTTGAATAAGGTCAGAGATACCACATCACTTTCTCCCAAGCTGATGGACTAGACAGTCTCTCAAAGCATGGTACATGTATGAGATGACTTTAGTAGGGGGGACAGGGACATGTGTCCTACATAACATCAAGATATAACCCATGATCTAATATCAAATGAAGCCGTTCCACTCATATAAAAAAGAAAGATGAATAATAAGTCCCTGTAACAACAGAGGAAGAGAAGATTTTGGGAATCATTTCACTCCATAAGGGTAGAGAACTTCTAAGCCAATTAGAGGACAAGAATTTTATTCCATGTATGCTTACAGTTAAACTTTAACTTTGGCAAGGTTACTAATTTTCCATTTATAATAAAGATCATTTCCTTTGAAAAGAAATTTATGTTAAAAAGAACTTCTAAATGCAAATTAACTTAATAATGGTACAGTTATGTACACATAGGTAAACAGTGTAAGAAACCATAAAGGATGTATGAGAATGACTGAACTTTGGGCTACACTGGACTAAACCATAAGCAGGGACCATGTCTGCTTTGTTCTCCCATGGTACCCAGTATCAGGCTAAGAACTGCATCATCATGGGCAAGTATACATATTTTAAATGAAAGAAAAATACCTGAAATATATTCATTTTAAATAAAAGAATGAATGAGAATATATGTTTCTTTATAAATACATTTGCACCAAATATGTCAAACAAGCCCATGGAATATATCACTTCTATGGATCTGAGGATTTATGGAAGCAGTCTATATGACACACTGTGATGTATAAAAACATATATATCTAAATTTTAAATTATGTTAAAGTATTAGAAAACTTTGATATTTAATCTGTATCAAGGCGGTTGTAATGACAGGTTACAGAGTTAACACGTAATAGGAAAAAATTTAAATGGGCCCAGGGTTAATTTTCTTTACTTCTTTTTCTTAAGATTCTGCCTCAATATATTATCAGAAATACTAAGATACATTTTAATATGTGGATTGGGGAACTAGTATGATGACATTATCAATCAACTATATCAACAATAAAAATAATACTTTAAAAATTCATATATACTAACATACTGGGTACTACTTCTAAGTATATCACAGTGCTTATTTTGGCTTTAAATATCTCATTTCATGTTGCCAGTGACTTTTCAGCTAAATGAGTTAAAAAAGAGAGAGATGGACTCACCTTGTTTATGGAAATAACCAGACTATTACATGATTTTTAAATTGATGAAATGAACATATAAATAAATCATTTGCCAACTTATTTAATTAAATGAAATTCATGTCTTTTTTTCTTAAAAAACTACCTTTTCATCGACAGAACTTTAGATTGTCCTTGAATACCTAATGCCATTTAAAATAAAGACATTGGCTACAAAATCATTAGCTCTTTCTTAAACCATTTGAACTTGGCAGTATTCTTTGCAAGAAGGAAAGTGTGACCGCGTTACAGTTGAGGGGCACATACTGGAGCATGGCAGCAGAAGGTATTGCCTTTCAAAATTCAGTACCAGCTTTCAATCTGTAATAGTCATTAAAGAAAAATATCTTAGAAGTGCAGTTTCCCTTGGATTACTGAATAAATCCAGGTCACATAGATGCCTTCTTTTAGACATAGTTCACTGACTTTAATTATGTTTCATGCTTCCAGGAAAAACCTTGGTAATTACCAGTCAGATTAAGGATTCTGCAGCAAGGAAACTCCCTCTGCCCAACACTGAGGTCTCACATATACTGTTTTAAGATTCTGAATTAGAGGCTCACTAAAAGAGCCTCAGTCTTCTTCCATTAAAAAGAACGTAGCTTACATTCATGTAAGGGAGGCAACCTGATGGCGTTTTCTGCAACCCAATCATTAAACAAATGTTTGTTGTTGATAATGTTGTTATTCTAAGTGACCCAGTCATGGAAAGAGCCAGATATTGGTCATACAATGTTTGTTTCGTCATTTTTTCCCCCTCTCTCCAGATGGCAGAGGGCACAGAGTGGAGTTTCCAATTCAAATTAAATAAAAGGACCCAGAGGAACTGTGGGGAAATGAACAAAATAATTACTTAAAGTATATGCATACTCATGATCCAAGGCTGTCGGGTGTAAAGAACTTAGATTTAAGCTCTGCATCAGGAGAGGCAGCATAGAAGATGGATTAACACCTGGTTTATTCAAAGCTAAATAACTTACTGGGAGGCACTGAGCACAGTGTTTAACCTTTTACATACTTAGTGTCTTCTAATCTGTAAAATGGAGTAATAATAATACATACTACACAGGGTTATTTTGAGGATTAAATGCTATAATGAACATAAAGCACTTTTGGATAGGGTCTGACTCTCAGTGCTTGATGGTGTATATTATTACTAGTATTAAGATTCGGAACAGAAGGCCCCCATGCAACTCACCCTGCTCCCTTTATGCATATTCCTGTTGGTAAAGTCTATTGACTGCAGTTCTCTAAAACGTTCTTACTTGAAATGTGGTCAGTGGACCAGCAGTAGTGGCATCACCTGGGAGGTGGTTAGAAATGCAGGTCTCAGGTTCCTCCCCAGAATATGCATTTTAACAAGAACCCCAGGTGATTTGCAGGCATGTTAAAGTAGGAAAAGCAAATGGGCCAGTATGACATTTGAACCTCTGGCTGCTATACTGGCAACACAGATGTCTCCAGTTGAGGAAGAATTCAACTTTAATTGTGTGGAGATATTAAATAATGTGGCACACCACACTCCAAATAAATAGTCAGTTGACTGTATTTTAGAGTTGTTTTTATGTGTGGACTCAAAGAGGTGTTGAAGTGTGTGAATCTCAGACTTTGCCACCAGAAGAAAAAACTCCTGAGCCATTAGCATTGACTGCAATGATCAAGGTCAAAAGAGGCATGTGAACCTGCCACGAGCGAGGGCGCAGAGCCCCAATGTCCTGATTCTTTCACTCCAAACTCAGACCAATCTTCTGCTACATGGTGAAGAAACTTATTATCCCAAACATTCAAATTATCATAATTCTTTACAGGAATCACTTAACCTAGTAAGAACACAATGGGGTAACTGGAAGCCTTGTTAGATATTTATCAAACGTTTTCCCCCGGGAACAATACCATTTTATCAAAGGTATTTTATACAGATTCAGGCAATGCCCATTTCACAGATGTATGAAATGCTACGGTTTGCCATATTATAGCACTCTCTTTACAGACATCCACTCTGGTTAGTAAACATATGTTTTTAGGGAAAGAGGAACCTTATTGCCTGCTAATTCACTTCTACTGTGAGTCTGTGAATTCCCTAAAATATCGTGTTCCTTTCGTAATAATTTCCATTTTTAGACATCTTGATTTCAAACACGTTAAAAAACCCTAAAAACCCACCTCACCTCTTAAATAATTTTAAATGTTTACTTGACAATTCAAATTTGGAAAAAAGATAAGAGAAGGCACGGTGGGAATGTCCTTTGTCATAGGAAGTTGCTTATGCAATGTTATCGATTCATTCCCTCATACCAGGAGGTGTAATGGTGATGTAGTAGGACCTTTGGCGGAGATCTTCTCCCAGAGACCTCGTCTTACATAATGGACAGTAGTTCCTGCTAAGTTGAATGCTCCAGAGTGTTCAATCTTCCAGTCACTATTAATAGACTGTTTTCCAGTGTCTCGGAGAGCTATAAAAAGGTTATAAAATATTACGAGATTAACAAGTCAGCATCATTAATCACTATCCACTTTGCATGGTTTTGTTAAAAGCATTTCATTCATTTCTAAACTAAATGGTCAACACTCCCTGATGTAAAACATGAGGAATCTCCTCTTTGGGAAAGTCTGCAATCACAGCAAATGCCACAGGAAGTTCTCCTTCTCTCCTGAAGCTGTCCACAAACCATACAGTCACATTTATCCTTGCCTCCTCCAACCTCCTTTGAACACTTGATGTCTATAACCTTATTTTGTGTCCCTTAATCATTTATTCTTTAACAACATATTATTATTTTAAAGGCTATGTGTGTCTGTGTTGTCTATGCAATGATCCTATGAACAATGTGAAGGCTGGTACTACATCTTATACATGCTCTGTATCTCCTATGCCACCCAGGAAAGAGTGTGACGACAGAAAGATCATGACATGGAATGTTAACTAACAGATCAGAATGACAGGGTTACGTTCAATACAAAACAATTCAAAGATAATGTGTTAGTTCTAAAAACAGAACTCAGAACCTTTAAACATCCCTAGTTTGTGATTTATTGTGTACAAGAATAGAGGATAAATGTTAATTCTCACCCACAAGCAGCCATCATTTGTATGAAACTTTATGGAGTAACTTTGTTTACCTATACTTTTTGTTCTCTTTTTCTTTTTTGACCTGATCTGTGCTACTATTTAAATGAGATTCATAACGTGGAAGTGACATGCCACGATTATCATTTAAAATTAAGGATTCCTTCCGTTTTTTCCAAATGATTTTATTTTTTATTTAAACTTTACACTCTCCCATATAATTGAATTTCTCTTTCAAAAACATTTACCTGTGGAAGCAACCTAAGTGTCCATCATTGGATGAATGGATAAAGAAGATGTGGCACATATATACAATGGAATATTACTCAGCCATAAAAAGAAACAAAATTGAGTTATTTGTAGTGAGGTGGTTGGAGTTAGAGTCTGTCATACAGAGTGAAGTAAGTCAGAAAGAGAAAAACAAATACAGTATGCTAACACATATATACGGAATCTAAGGAAAAAAAAAAAAAAAGGTCAGGAAGAACCTAGTGGCAAGATGGGAATAAAGACACAGACCTACTAGAGAATGGACTTGAGGATATGGGGAGGGGGAAGGGTAAGCTGTGACAAAGTGAGAGAGTGGCATGGACATATATACACTACCAAACGTAAAACAGATAGCTAGTGGGAAGCAACCGCATAGCACAGGGAGATCAGCTCGGTGCTTTGTGACCACCTAGAGGAGTGGGATAGGGAGGGTGGGAGGGAGGGAGATGCAAGAGAGAAGAGACATGGGAACATATGTATATGTATAACTGATTCACTTTGTTATAAAGCAGAAACTAACACACCATTGTAAAGCAATTATACTCCAATAAAGATGTTAAACTCTAAAAAAAAAAAAAAAATTTACATGAAGATTCATCGAAGGTTTTTATGTCATAATGCTATGAAAATGTTTTGATAATAAGCCAATAAATCTTCTAAAATATTATTTAAGCCAATCTCTATTTATTGAATGTTTGAGGATTTCCAACTTTGTAATATTGTAAATAATGCTCAGATAAATACACTGTACACTAAATATTTGTATACCTGAATACTTCCCTTGGATAGATTCCCAGATTTGGAATTACAGAGTCAAAGAAATCAAACATTTAAAGATTTGGAAAAACAATTTCAAATTGATTTTAAAAAGTTTGCAAGAATTTATGCTTTCATAACAGTGACTGAGAGTGTCCATTTCTGAACACCTCCTTGAAAGCACCTTTCTTCTTGTATAATATTTAATCATGCCTAAATCATTGCTTATCAAGCATCCGCTATAAATCAGGAAATACTCAAAGTTCTGGGACTTCCCGAATGAACAATAGAAATATGTTCTCTGGCTTCATAGAACTTATCATCTAACTAGCAAACCAGATATTAATCAAGTCATAAGTAACCAACTAATTATAATTACGCTGAAACTTGTGAGGGAGGAATCAGGAAAGGCTTGCCTGAAGGATGTCATTTATGGAGGATGCTAGCCAGGGGAAAAGAGAAACATAGAAAGAGCGTTCAAGACTGAGGGAACTACAGATGCAAAGGTCACCATTGCAGCTTGGTGAGAATCAGGCGGCAAATGTGCAGATGCCACATGTACTGAAGTGGATCATGAACTCATGAGGCTGGAGAGTAAGGAATAGCCAGATCTTATAGGCCTTGTTAAATTTTAGAGGCTTTTTCCTAAGAAAAGATATAAAACTATACAAGATTTTGAACAATATTGTACAGAAAATGGACTTGCATAGGACAAATTTGTATAGAGAAGACAGAATAGCAGCCCAGTGGAAAGTAATGGTGGCTTGGCTTAAGGTAGTAGAGAAAAGTGCAAAGAGGAATTTAGGAGTGAAATTGATAAAATATGATGATGACTTGGTTGTCCTGTGTGAAAGGAAGTGTCAGGAATGATGCCAGGTTTCTAGTATGAGAAACAGTGGGTTATAAAAGCAAACAGTGAGATCGGAAAGGCTAGCAAAAAAAATGATTGAGGAGAAATATCAGGATTTGAATTTTGAACAATCCAGATTTTTAGAAAAGTCTCTTTTTGCTATTGAGGTTAAAGATATTTTTCATTTGCTTGTTAGTTATTTGCCTTTTAAATTTAAATTAATTAAGCAAATTATAAATTATCTGTGAAGGTTTTTTGGTCCACTAAGAGATTTTTCTGGAGTTTATATTCTCATTATTATAAGCAACATGTTAATAAAAGTATTGAAATTTTACCTCTTAATTTCTACCAAGTAATATCTTTATCACATACTGCATATAAAGTATAATGTTTTAGATGAAATATTAAGCATAAATATTTTGAGATGTATAAAAAATGTATAAGTACTAATGTTTACCTTGAATTTTAAACTTGAAAGGGAAATACATTGCCAGAAACTCTCAACACTTTGCAAATAGCTCTTACCATCTACAAATGGATATACTTCCGATAATGTTAGATTGATTAAAAAAATAATGATTTTGCCTAAAAGGTAAAGTACTTCTTGCATTTCTCTAAGGTCTATTAAATATTCTGAGAGTCTTTTTGGCCTGGATTTGTACTGCGGCCAGTATAATTCCATTCTTTTTTCCTGTATCTCAACATATATTCATGGCACTATTATAAAGGAATATTTCCTGAAAATCTCTAAGAAAAATGCCTTAAAAACCTTTTGTGGTGACTACAGTATAATGTTGAGACTCAACTGGTATTCTGGAATTCAGCATTCCCCGCCCAAATGCCACATGCATGTATCTGAAAACCCACACAATTTATAAGCTTAAGAGCAACCTTATATGCAGACTCAATACTCTGGGTGTGTGGTGTTTCCTGGTTTTGGTTTTTAATTCATTAGCTTAAAAACGTTTTTAGAAAATCTGTTTCTGGCCATAGCTGAATAACTGGAACTGCACTATCTCTCCCCCTGTAAACAACTAGAAAACTAGACAGTATATGAAACAACTGTTCCCAGACACTGGACAATGGACAACAGAGAACTGTGATCCCTAAGAGGAGGAGACCAAATGCTCTCTAAAATTACTTGACTTTCTGCCCGAAGATATTTAGCAGGCCCCACCACAGAGAGGGGGAACTCAAGCAGAGCACAGATAACAAGGGCTTCAGCGAGATGAGGACACAGAGAATGGAGTTCAAGCTGGCTAAGGCAGCTGGAATCTGTTTTATTGAGTACTGGAGAAGAGGGAGCAACACAGCGACGGGCTTCAAAATATTTCATAAGTTGACATAGTGTGAGGGACATAACCTAGAGGATTTCACTTATTTATGCTTGCTGTGTAGAGACCTCTATCCTATTTAAGCTGCAACAGCCTCCTTATATACTCTCACTGTTTACACTTAACTATCAGCCCTATCATTTATCAATTCATCTTATTGTCTGTCTTTGAGCCCTTAAAGTCTTTCGTTTCCACTTTTATGTCTCTTTTGGAGGTAACCTTAAACCTTACTAGTTTATGTAATGACCTAATGGAAAGAAATGGGAATAACCAGGTACCTGGCAGGTAGGACACAATAGAGTTTTCATAGGACACAGGGAATATGGGCGACAGGGGGGTAGTGTCAAGTGCATGCTATTTCACAATTATCTTTTTGTTTTATATTACGGAAGTTAACTACCTTCTAATTCCTACAACACTATCCATTAACATCAAGCAGCATGGTATTACACCAAATATTGGCAACTTAAACTTCTACAACAGAATTTCTTAGAGCCACTCAAAAATAACTGTTTCATTTGTTTCATCCTTCATCTGTCAAAAATTTTTGTGGCAGAAACTATCATGGTAGTTTAAAGGAGAATGATCTCAGTTTACTTGCACTACTCTTTTAAAGTCTTGAGTTTCTATAAATCCTAGAGTTAACTGATTATTACTAAATTCTTAAGAAACAAAAGAAGTCTTTTTTCCTAAAAGTTCTGGTATTTTTCAAGGAAACGAAGTGAACCATTAACAAACAGAATGCATTTTTTCTATGATACGGTAATTAGGAAAACCAACCAAAATACGAATATGATAAAAGCAAAAGAAAAAAATCTGCAAAGGTGTTCCTTTGAGCCTGAAACTAAATATTGCACTGAGTTGCAAATAAGTGGGGTGAAATTCCGCAAGGCTGGGAAAAGAGTAACTACCTAGGACCTGTAAACTGCACAACTACTGGAGCTTGCGTAGGGTTGGAAGACATATGCATTCTATGCTATCAGAGTGAAGATATCTTACTGAACATACAGACTCTTCAGAGGAGAACCTAGAAAGGCTGCATATTAGAAATAAAGCTGGTCTAGTCCTAGAATAAAGGCTCCCTGAAAAGGGAGCGTAGGCACAAAAATTATTTGAAGACATAGTGTTCAAAATTTTTCCAAATCTGATATAAACCATAAACCTACAGATCTGAGAAGTACATTGGAACCCAAACAGGATAAGCATAAAGAAAGCCATACCAAAGCACAATACAATCAAACTGCTAGCACACAATGATAGGGAGAACAATCTTAATAGTGGCCATATTTAAAATAGATAACCAACAAGGACTTACTGTATAGCACAGGGAAATCTACTCAATATTATCTACAACCTAAATGGGAAAGGAATTTGAAAAAGTATAAATGCATGTATACGTATAACTGAATCACTTTGCTGTACACCTGAAACTAACACAACATTGTTAATCAACTATACTCCAGTATAAAATTAAAAGTTAAAAAAATAAAAGATAAAAAGCATGGAATCATAAAAAAAATAGTGGCCAAAAAGGAAACAGGCATATTAGATATAGGGGAAAAAAGATTTAAGAATTCCCTGGATATACCATTACAACTAATGCAAGCCAGAAGACAATGAAACGTTACCTTAAAGTGAAAAAACAAAACAAAACATAGTAAAACAAAACAAAATATAGAATTCTATGTTCAGTGAAAATATCCTTCACATATGAAGGTGAAATAAATATACTGTCAGACAAACAAAATCTGAGAAATTTGGCTGCCAGAAGACTTGCTCTACAAGAAGTATTAAAGGATGTTCTTCAGGCTAAAAGAACATGGTTCTAGATGTAAACAGGGGTCTATGTGAAGGTATGAAGAATGCTGGTACTGGTAAATGTACAAAAATATATAAGCATGTCCTTATTAGTTGTCTATTTTATAAGGACCTACTGTATAGCACAGGGAACTCTTCTCAATACTCTGTAATGACCTACATGGGAAAAGAATCTAAAAAAGAGTGGGTATATGTTTAACTGATTCACTTTGCTGTACAGCAGAAACTAACACAACATTTTAAATCAACTATCCTTAAATAAAAATTTTTAAAAATTAAAAAATAAAAACAAATATATGTAATTTTTTCATTAATAAGTTCTTTATAGTATAATTAACTATTTAAAGCATAAATATTTACAATGTATTTTGGTGCTTAAAGCATATGTAGAAATAAGTTGATTATATAAAATGTAGAAATAAAATGTATAATAGCACAAAGGAGGGGAAGGAGGAAAAGGGAACTAAGCTGTTCTAAGGAACTTACATTACATGTAAAGTGGCACAATATAATCTGAAGGGAGACTATAATAAGTTAAAAACTCATACAGTAAAGCAATCAATGAAAATATAAAACATGAGCTATACATGGCTAATAAGCAAATAAAGGAGATTAATGGAATACTAAAAAAAAAAAAAATCCAACAGAAGCCAGATAAAGAGGAAAAAAGGAATAGAAAGGAATGAAATACATAGAAAAATTCAATATTCACATAATTATATTATGTTTAAATGTACTATGATATTAGTTAGGATAGATTATCAGGCCAGAGGGCCAACTATATTCAATTTACAAGAATGTACTTTAAAAATGAAAGATAGGGAGATTAAACCTAAAAGGATAGAAAGAATTAAGCATGCAACACTAATCAAAAAAAGATGTATTGGCTATATTAATATCAGATAGCATGAACTTCAGGTCAAGGAATATTCTAAGATCAAAAGAGAATTTATTAAAATGTCACTTAAATTTAAATTACTTTAAATGTAAAATCTCAAATGACATTTAAAATTTATTAAGGAGATCATAAAATCCTAAGTGTGTAACAAAGCATCAAAATGCGTGAAGCAAAAACTAACATAATTGAAAGGAGATATAGAAAAATCTACAGTTTTAATCAGAGATTTCAATATTTCTCTTTCCTTAGATGATAAAAGAAGAAATCAATAAGAATATAGAACACTTGAACCAAATGGAGCCAACTGATATTTAGAGAAGAGTCAGCATTGCAGAATATAATTTTTTTTTCAAGTATAAATGAAACATTAACCAATACAAGCCATAGGCCATGAAACAAGTCTCAGTTGAAATCAGGCAGTACAGCTGACCCTTGAACATGTATGTGAACTGCGTGGGCCACTTATACACGGATTTTTTTCAATGGTAAATACTTCACTACTACATGATCTCCCATCCCCACCTACCCTGATGTTTGAATTTACAAATGCTGAACTGAATCGCAGATAGCGAGAAACGGTATATATGGAGGAAGAGCCTATGTGGAGGTCTGACTATAAATTATACTAGGATTTTCGGCTGTGTGGAGGGTAGGCGTCCCTAACCCCCATGTCGTTCAAGGATCAACTACATATTCTCTTTCCATGCAGATTTCAACTGGAATCAATAACAAAATATCTACTAGAAAATCTACAAATATTTGGAAATTAAACAATACAGTTACAAATAACCCATGAGTCAAAGTAGAAACCACAATGATAATTTGAAAACATTTTAAACAAAAAGTATGACCTACAAAAATTGTGGAATGCAGCTAAAGCAATGCTTAGAAAAACTGTCATATTAGCAAAGAAGAAAGGACTAAAATCAATTACCTAAGTTTCTAACTTAAAATGGTATTAAAAAAATCGATTTAAACCTAAAGTAAGTAGGAAGAAAATAATAAAGACCAAAAGTCAATTGAATAGAAAGCACATTAACAATAGATGCAATTAATGACACTAAAAGTTGGTTATTTCAAAAGATCAAAAACGGATAAAACTCTAGTTTGACTGATTAGGAAAAGAAGACAAAAATTAACAACATCAGAAATGAGAGGAGAAATATTGCTATAGTGCATATAGACACTGTAGCATTATAAGGACATATTATAAACAACATCAAGACAATAAACTTGATAAGTGAAATAGATAAGTTCTTTGAAGACACCAATTACCAAATCTGTCGCAAGAATTAAAAGAACATCTGACTAGTTATAAACACAAACACACACACACACACACACACACACATACTAAAGAAATTAGGCTGGATTTCGAAAACCTTCCCCAGAAAGAAAATACCAATGTTCAAACATTTAAGAAAAACAGTACCAGTTTTATACAAAATTTACTATAAAATAGAAGAGGAGGGGCACAAGGGTTCTTCAAATGTACTAAAAATGTTATTTTTCTTAAGGTAGGTAATAAATATAAACATTTGTACTTTACTGTTTCCTTTATAACTAACTATTGATTAAGAATATTTGTTTCTATCTATTAAATATTCATGAAAATTACATTTTTATATATTCTGGACACAAATTCTTTTCATGATAAATTTATTGCAAATATTTTTCTCTGAGACTATGGCTTGCCTTTTTATTTTCTTAATGATGTCTTTAAAAGAACAGTAGTTTATTTATTTATTTATTTATTTAATTTGTATTCAATTATTTTTCAAATCTCACCTTCTCTTTATTTTTTTTAACATTTTTATGGGACTATAATTGCTTTACAATGGTGTGTTAGTTTCTGCTTTATAACAAAGTGAATCAGTTATAAATATACATATATCCCCATATCTCTTCCCTCTTGTGTCTCCCTCCCTCCCAGCTGCCTATCCCACCCTTCTAGCTGGTCACAAAGCACCGAGTTGATCTCCCTGTGCTATGCGACTGCTTCCCACTAGCTATCTATTTTACATTTGGTAGTGTATATATGTCCATATATACACTGCCACTCTCTCACTTTGTCCAAGCTTACCCTTCCCCCTCCCCGTGTCCTCAAGTCCATTCTCTAGTAGGTCTGCATCTTTATTCCCGTCTTGCCCCTAGGTTCTTCATGACCATTTTTCTTTTTTTTAGATTCCATATATATGTGTTAGCATACGGTATTTGTTTTTCTCTTTCTGACTTACTTCACTCTGTATGACAGACTCTAGGTCCATCCACCTCACTACAAATAACTCAACTTTGTTTCTTTTTATGGCTGAGTAATATTCCATTGTATATATGTGCCACCTCTTCTTTATCCACTCATTTGTCAATGGACACTTAGGTGGCTTCCATGTCCTGGCTATTGTAAATAGAGCTACAATGAACATTGTGGTACGTGAATCTTTTTGAATTATGGTTTTCTCAGGGTATGTGCCCAGTAGTGGGATTGTTGGGTCGTATGGTAGTTCTACTTTTAGTTTTTTAAGGAACCTCCATACTGTTCTCCATAGTGGCTATATCAATTTACATTCCCACCAACAGTGCAAGAGGGTTCACTTTTCTCCACACCCTCTCCAGCATTTATTGTTTGTAGATTTTTTGATGATGGCCATTCTGACTGGTGTGAGATGATATCTCATTGTAGTTTTGATTTGCATTCCTCTAATGATTAATGATGTTGAGCATCCTTTCATGTGCTTGTTGGCAATTTGTATATCTTCTTTGGAGAAATGTCTATTTAGGTCTTCTGCCCATTTTTGGATTGGGTTGTTTGTTTCTTTGATATTGAGCTGCATGAGCTGCTTGTAAATTTTGGGGATTAATCCTTTGTTAGTTGCTTCATTTGCAAATATTTTCTCCCATTCTGAGGGTTGTCTCTTCGTCTTGTTTATGGTTGCCTTTGTTGTGCAAAAGCTTTTGAGTTTCATTAGGTCCCATTTGTTTACTTTTGTTTTTGTTTCCATTTCTCTAGGAGGTGGGTCAAAAAGGATCTTGCTGTGATTTATGTCATAGAGTGTTCTGCCTATGTTTTCCTCTAAGAGTTTGATAGTATCTGGCCTAACATTTAGGTCTTTAATCCATTTGGAGTTTATTTTTGTGTATGGTGTTAGGGAGTGTTCTCACTTCATTCTTTTACATGTAGCTGTCCAGTTTTGCCAGCACCACCTACTGAAGAGGCTGTCTTTTCTCCATTGTATATACTTGTCTCCTTTATCAAAGATAAACTGACCATATGTGCGTGGGTTTATCTCTGGGGTTTCTATCCTGTTCCATTGATCTATATTTCTGTTTTTGTGCCAGTACCATACTGTCTTGATTACTGTAGCTTTGTAGTATAGTCTGAAGTCAGGAAGTCTGATTCCTCCAGCTCCATTTTTCTTGCTCAAGATTGCTTTGGCTATTCGGCATCTTCTGTGTTTCCATACAAACTGTGAAATTTTTTGTTCTAGTTCTGTGAAAAATGTCAGTGGTAGTTTGATAGGGATTGCATTGAATCTGTAGATTGCTTTGCATAGTATAGTCATTTTCACAATTTTGTTTATCTTCTCAAAAAACCAGCTTTAAGTTTTATTGATCTTTGCTATCGTTTCCTTCATTTCTTTTTCATTTATTTATGATCTGATCTTTATGATTTCTTTCCTTCTGCTAACTTTGGGTTTTTTTTGTTCTTCTTACTGCTTTAGGTGTAAGGTTAGGTTGTTTATTTGAAATTTTTCTTGTTTCTAAGAGGTAGGATTGTATTGCTATAAACTCCCCTCTTAGAACTGCTTTTGCTGCATCTCATAGGCTTTGGGTCATCATTTTTTCATTGTCATTTGTTTCTAGGTATTTTTTGATTTCCTCTTTGATTTCTTCCATGATCTCTTGGTTTTTAAGTAGTGTATTGTTTAGCCTCCATGTGTTTGTATTTTTTACAGATTTTTTCCTGTAATTGATATCTAGTCTCATAGTGTTGTGGTCAGAAAAGATACTTGATACAATTTCAATTTTCTTAAGTATCAATTAAGTCCATGTTGTTTAATGTATTATTTAAATCTTGTGTTTCCTTATTTATTTTCATTTTGGATGATCTGTCCATTGGTGAAAGTGGGGTGTTAAAGTCCCCTACTATGATTGTGTTACTGTCGATTTCCCCTTTTATGGCTGTTAGTATTTGCCTTATGTATTGAGGTGCTCCTATGTTGGGTGCATAAATATTTAGAATTGTCATATCTTCTTCTTGGATTGATCCCTTGATCATTATGTAGTGTCCTCCTTTGTCTCTTGTAATAGTCTTTGTTTTAAAGTCTATTTTGTCTGATATGAGAACTGCTACTCCAGCTTTCTTTGATTTCCATTAGCATGGAATATCTTTTTCCATCCCCTCACTTTCTGTCAGTATGTGTCCCTAGGTCTGAAGTGGGTCTCTTGTAGACAGCATATATACGGGTCTTGTTTTTGTATCCATTCAGCCAGTCTATGTCTTTTGTTGGGAGCATTTAATCCATTTACATTTAAGGTAATTATTGATATGTATGTTCCTATTACCATTTTCTGAATTGTTCTGGGTTTGCTATTGTAGGTCTTTTCCTTCTCTTGTGTTTCCTGCCTAGAGAAGTTCCTTTAGCGTTTGTTGTAAAGCTGGTTTGGTTGTACTGAATTCTCTTAGCTTTTGCTTGTCTGTAAAGTTTTTAAATTCTCCGATGAATCTGAATGAGATCCTTGCTGGGTAGAGTAATCTTGTTTGCAGGTTTTTCCCTTTCATCACTTTAAATATGTCCTGCCACTCCCTTCTGGCTTGCAGAGTTTCTGCTGAAAGAGCAGCTGTTAACCTTATGGGGATTCCCTTGTATGTTATTTGTTGTTTTTCCCTTGTTGCTTTTAATATTTTTTCTTTGTATTTAATTTTTGATAGCTTGATTAATATGTGTCTGGGCGTGTTTCTCTTTGGATTTATCCTGTATGGGACTCTGCACTTCCTCGACTTGATTGACTATTTCCTTTCCCATATTAGGGAAGTTTTCAACTATAATCTCTTCAAATATTTTCTCAGTCCCTTTCTTTTTCTCTTCTTCTTCTGGGACCCCTATAATTCTAATGTTGGTGCTTTTAATGTTGCCCCAGAGGTCTCTAAGACTGTCCTCAATTCTTTTCAATCTTTTTTCTTTATTCTGCTCTGCAGTAGTTAATTTCCAATATTTTATCTTCCAGGTCACTTATCCATTCTTCTGCCTCAGTCATTGTGCTATTGATTCCTTCTAGAGAATTTTAATTTCATTTTTTGAGTTGTTCATCATTGTTTGTTTGCTCTTTAGTTCTTCTAGGTCCTTGTTAAACGTTTCTTGTATTTTCTCCATTCTATTTCCAAGATTTTGGATCATCTTTACTATTATTACTCTGAATTCTTTTTCAGGTAGCTGCCTATTTCCTCTTCATTTGTTTGGTCTGGTGGGTTTTTACCTTGCTCCTTCATCTGCTGTGTGTTTCTGTGTCTTCTCATTTTGATTAACTTACTGCGTTTGGGGTCTCCTTTTTGCAGGCTGCAGATTTGGAGTTCCCGTTGTTTTTGGTGTCTGCCCCCAGTGGCTAAGGTTGGTTCAGTGTGTTGTGTAGGCTTCCTGGTGGAGGGGAGTATTGCCTGTGTTCTGGTGGATGAGGCTGGATCTTGTCTTTCTGGTGGGCAGGTCCATGTCTGGTGGTATGTTTTGGGGTGTCTGTGGCCTTATTATGATTTTAGGCAGTCTCTCTGCTAATGCGTGGGGTTGTGGTCCTATCTTGCTAGTTGTTTGGCATAGGGTGTCCAGCACTGTAGCTTGCTGGTCATCGAGTGGAGCTGGGTCTTGGCATTGAGATGGAGATCTCTTGGCGATTTTCTCCATATGATATTACGTGGAGCTGGGAGGTCTCTGGTGGATCAATGTCCTGAACTTGGCTCTCCCACCTCAGAGGCACAGCCCTGATGCCTGGCTGGAGCACCAGAAGCCTCTCATCCACATGGCACAGAATAAAAGGGAGAAAAAAAGAAAGGAAGAAAGAAAAAGATAAGATAAAATAAAAGTTATTAAAATAAAAACCAAAAAATAATTATGAAAAAAATTTTTTAAAGTAATTAAACTGAAAGAAAGAAAGAAGAGACCAAACCAAAAAACAAATCCACCAATGATAAGTGCTGAAAACTATACTAAAAACAACAACAACAACAACAACAACAACAAATGGACAGACAGAACCCTAGGACAAATGGTAAAAGCAAAGCTATACAGACAAAATCACACACAGAAGCATACACATACACACTCACAAAAAGAGAAAAAGGGGAAAAAAAAATATATCGTTGCTCCCAAAGTCGACCTCCTCAGTTTGGGATGATTCGTTGTCTATTCAGGTATTCCACAGATGCAGGGTACATCAAGTTGATTATGGAGATTTAATCCACTGCTCCTGAGGCTGCTGGGAGAAATTTCCCTTTCTCTCTTTGTTCACACAGCTCCTGGGGTTCAGCTTTGGATTTGGCCCCACCTCTGCGTGTAAGTCACCTGAGGGCATCTGTTCTTCACTCAGACAGGACGGGGTTAAAGGAACAGCTGTAGGGGGATCTGGCTGGAGGGAGGGGTACAGAGTGTGGGGTGAGCCTGCAGTGGCAGAGGCTGGTGTGACGTTGCAACAGCCTGAATCGCACCGTTTGTTCTCCTGGGGAAGTTGTCCCTGGATCATGGGACCCTGGCAGTGGCGGGCTGCACAGTCTCCCGGGAGGGGAGGTGTGGATAGTGACCTGTGCTTGCACACAGGCTTGTTGGTGGCTGCAGCAGTAGCCTTAGCATCTCATGCCCCTCTCTGGGGTCCATGCTGATAGCCACGGCTTGCGCCCGTCTCTGGAGCTCCTTTAAGCAGTGCTCTTAATCCCTTTTCCTCATGCACAGGGAAACAAAGAGGCAGGAAAAAGTCTCTTGCGTCTTCGGCAGTTCCAGACCTTTTCCCGGACTCCCTCCCGACTAGCTGTAGCGCACTAGCCCCCTTCAGGCTGTGTTCACGCAGCCAACCCTAGTCCTCTCATAGTTTTATTTTTGATGAAATCCAGTATATGCCTTTTTGGTGGAAGAGTTGGTAGTTTTGCACATCCATTGTAAAGAAAGCCTTGCTTACCACAATGCCATGAATATGTTTCTATTATGTTTTTTGCTCTAAGTTTTAGAGTTTTAGCTTCTTTGTTTAGATTTCTAATCCGTTTTGAGTTAATTTTTGTGTATGTTGTAAGGCTGGGGCCAAGGTTCAATTTTCTTCCTCATATAAATATCAAGCTATTCCAGCATTATTTGTTTAAAGAGTACTTTTTCTCTGTGCATTACCTCAACATCTTGGTTGGAAGTCAGTTTACTCCATATTTGTGTGTTTAATTTCATGATGATGATGAATTTGTCAATTTTTCTTGGTCAATTTTTGCTTTAAAGCTTTGAAGCTATATTCCTGGTTCATATAATTTAAAATTATAATATGTTTGTGATAAACTGGATTCTTTCATAATTATTTTGTGAACATTTTTATCTCAAGTAATGCATTTTTCTTTAAAATGAGTTTTGACTTATATTACTATGGCTATATCAGTATTCTTCTGATTCGTATTTTTCTGGTACAGTTTCCATTCTTTGATTTTTAATTTTTGTGACTCATGTTTTACATATATTTCTTATGAATACAATATACGTGAATTATTTGTGAAATCCAGTCCGATAATTTTCATCTTTTAACTACAGATTTTAGTTTTTAAATGTTTATTAAGATTGTTGGTATCTTTTGATTTCCTGCTTGTTGTATGTTTTTGTTGTTTTTCTCTTGTCTTGTTTTCTACTGATTGATTGAGTTTTTAAAATTTCATTTTAAAAATTATATTTGGTTCTCTATGTTTTCAGTCAATTTTTGTTTATTTTTAAATCCCTCTTTTATACATTTAAACATATTAACATAATATTTTTATATTTTCTGCATATGATACAAATATATATGTCTGATTCTGCTCTCCCTTATTTTTACTGTTTTGCTTATAGTGTCTATTTCCGTCTGTGTTTTCTGAACTTTTTTTTTTACTCTAAAATTATATTTGTTGAACTTTATAGAATTCTTTTGAGGCCTGGTTTAAAGGTGAATTACCCTCAAGAAGGATTTGCATTTGCATATACCAGCCACTTTGGTAGCCTCATTAAAATAAATATCTTGATGGTTTTGGACTTTATAGAGTAGACTGGTGCTGCAAATCCATAGAAGCATTTGCATTTGGTTGCAGATTCTCAGGGAAGTGCATTTTCTACCTCCACCTAGTACCAAAGTTAATACAGACACATTTTCTGTCTTTCTCCTTTTATGGTGCAAATGCAACACATGTACTACGTCTTCTCACACTGATCTCGTAGGTTCTTTGGGGTCCTGCTTTACGTAGGGGTCTTGAGTCTCCACTTCGTAAAGGTCTTAGGCTTTATTTTCTGCCCAGTTCCCCTTGGCTCTCAAGGTCTAAACTGGTCATCAGGATTAAGCATAAGTGGGGCTTCGGTTAGCCTAATACTCTGGCTTTCTGTTCTCACTTCGTTTTTGACATGTGAGGAATCCTTAACTTCTTTCCTGTTCAGAGGTAAATAGAAAAAGTGTTCTTTTTTTCTCCTTTTGTATTTTGCTCAACATCTTTAACTGTTTTCATTGGGAATTCTTCCCACAGTGGGTTACATGCAAAGCTGCAGGCAAGGTTAAGTTGACCCATACAACCTCATTTAGATTTTTAAAAATCAAGAGCTATAATGGTTTTGTAAAGAGATGACTTACCTGAACTACTCTCCATTTTATACTTTTTGATAAATTATTAACAAATTAATAAAGCCATGATCTTCAGAAAAGCATATAATAATTGCAATAGGGAATACAACTCAAAGAGAGAGTAATGAAAAAGAATAACTGTACTGGGAGGGCATTAAATGTCTTCTGTGAGATAACATCTAGTTTGATGTAGATAAGTTACTTCATTAAAGAATGACCAGTTTGCCAAGAAATGATTTATTTTCCTTTCTTTCTGCTAAAGCTATTTCAGATCAAGGTTTTCAATGACTTTGACTTCCTTCCAATGCCTGAAAGAGCTTTTAGGAAATGTGATTTATGATATTTATTCTCTGTTATTCTTTAGGCAGAGAACACATATCACAAGCTTGAAATCTAGGATTTTAGGTTTGAAATCTAGGATTTTAGTACTCTATCATTTCTTTTTAAATTTTTTTTTCAAACTTGCCCCTCATCCATGTGCCTTATCTCAGTAAATTCCATTATTATTTGTCAAGTTAAGCCAGAATCCTTGAACTTTTCTCTTCTATCAGTACTCACAGCAATTTTCTAACAAGTTTCATCAGCTAACTTCTTCAATGTCTGTAGAAGCACTTGGTTTTTTCTTATTCTTGTTCTCTTGATAGAATCATGCAACTGATCTCCTTGTCTTTGTTCTTGAACCTTTCCATCAGGAGAATTGTTTTTTCCTCAGTTAAGCAAGTAAGGAAACTTAGTAGGTTCTTGAATAAACATGGTAACATATTAATATTTTCAATAATGATTTAATCTCAAGTAGTATTCAGGATGTTTACAAGCACTAATGCCATTTCCTTACACAAGTAAAATACCCTAGTAACTTAGGCCTGATGTTAAGCACAAGGAAAACTGACAATAATAAGGCCAGGCACTTAACACAGATATATAATTTCCTTTTTAAATTGAATGCTCTTTTAACAAGAAAAAGTGATTGAAGATCTATGTTTAAAGATTTGCACCAGGGAAAGAAAATGGGGTCTGGCAAACTTTGGAGGTACTAATTGAAGAAAAAAAATAGTCGTTTCAAGATTTGTATTCCCTTCCATTAATTCTATACAACAATTGATCACATTAGTTAAGAAATGGGGAAAAAGGGGGAATTTGGGAGAAGTTCAAGGAAAATTTCTTCATATGTGACATGTACTTTAAAATCACAAGTGTTGCATAGAAGCCAATGATAAAAAAGAAAAAAGAAAAGAAAAGACAGTATGAATCAGATACTGTGGCCACACTTCTTGGGTTTAAATCCAGGATCATAACTTTTTAAGATTTGTGACCATGGGAAACAAATTTATTCTCTGTTCCTCTATTCTCTGATTTTAAAAACTGGGAAATTAGAAGTTCCTATTTCATAAAGTTGTTGTGAGGACTTATTTAACAAATATATTTAATGCACTGACCCATGCTAATCACTATACAAGTGTGAAACATCTTTTCTTAATTAAAATTCACTGAAAATTCCTTTATTAATTCCTGTGTGACAGACTCTGTTTTAGTTACTGCAGATATGGCTCTGAGCAAAATGATCCCTGCTTTCAAAAATTAACAATGGAGATAGATAATATAAAGCATGCATGTAAACAAATAAGACAATTCAAACAGTGATAAGCTCTATAAAGGTAATAAAGCAGGACCATGTAATAGCGAGTGGCTGGGTAGGGGTCACAGTTGACATGGAGGAAAGGTGATACATTTGAATAACTGAGAGGACTTGCTGATGTACTGTATTAGAATGGTAAAGAGAGTTATCAAAGAGAACTCCTAGTTTTGGTGTAAACTACTGCATAGAAATTAGTGACTGTGGTAGGATGAATAATGGACCCCCCTCCCCACCAAGACATCCATGCTCTAAAAGATAGATATCATACAAAGTATCTTCTCTGACCACAGTGAGATGAAGTTCACAATCAGTAACAGAAGGCAAATTGGAAAATTCACAAATTTGTGGAAATGAAACTACACACTCAAACAACCAATGGATCAAAGAAGAAATCACAAGGTAAATTAGAAAATGTCTTGAGGCAAATGAAATGAAAACACAATGTACCAAAACTTACAGGACACAGTGAAAGCAGTGCTATGGGTTGGGGCGGGTTGGGATTTATAGCTATAAACACTTACATTGAAAAAGAAGAAACATCCCAAATTAACAACCTAACTTTACAACCTCAGAAACTGGAAAAAGAACAAACTAAACCCAAAACTACAAGAATAATAATAATAAAGATTAAAGCAGAGATAAATGAAATATAAAATAGAGAAAATCAACAAAGCTAGAAGTTAGTTCTTTGAAAAGATCAAAGAAGTTGACAAACCTTTAGCTATCTGGCTAAAAAAGAATGAAAAAAAGACAAGTAAAAAACAAAAGACAGAGATGAAAGTGGGGACATTACAACTGATGCTAAAGAAATAAAAAGGATTATAAGAAAGTACTATGAACAATTGTATGCTAACACACTGGAAAATCTAAATGAAATGAACAAATTTTTAGAAACACAAAACCTACCAAGTCTGAATCACAAAGCAATAGAAATCCTATAAGCATACCTATAACTAGTAAGGAGACTGAATCTGTAATCAAAAATATCCTGCTAAAGAAAAGCACTGGACCTTATGGTTTCACTGGTAAACTCTACCAATCATTTAAAGATCTAACACAAATCCTTAAATTTTAAAAATAATCAAAGTGGAGGGAATACTTCCTAACTCATTCTATGAGGCCAGCATTTTCCAGATATCAAACCTAGACTAAGACATTACAAAAAAAGAAAACTACAGATCAATTTCCCTTATGAACAATGATGCAAAATCCTCAACAAAATACTAGCAAACTGAATTCAGGAGCACAAAAGACATCTAAATCAGAAATGAAGAAGTAAAATTATTATTGTTTGCAGATGATATGATCTTATATGTAGAAAACAATAAAGATTTTACAAAAAGCCCAGTAGAACTGATAAATAAATTCAGCAAAGTAGCAGGATATAAAGTCAACTCTCAAAAAGCAATTCAATTTCTATACACTAATAATGAACGATCTACAAAGGAAATTCAGAAAACATTTCTATTTACAATAGCATAGCATCAAAAAGAATTAAATACTTGGGAATTAACAAAGGAGGTGAAAGACTTATACAATGAAAACTACAAAACATTTCTGAAAGAAATTAAAGAAGATGTAAATAAATGGAAACACATTCCAGGTTCATGTATTGGAAGAGTTAATATTGTTAAGATGTCAATATTATCCAAAGTGCCCTACAAATTGAATGGAATCCCTATCAAAATCCCAATGGCCTTTTGTGCAGAAATGAAGAAAAAAACCTATCTTAAAATTTATAGGGAATCTCAGGAGACCATGAATAGCCAAAACAATCTTGAAAAACAGGAACAAAGCTGGAGACTCACACTTCCTGGTTTCAAAACTTACTAGAAAGCTACAGTAATCAAAACCCTGTGCTACTGGCATGAAAACAGACATATAAACCAAGGAAATAGAACAGAGATCCCAGAAATAAACCTTTGCAAATATGGCCAAATGATTTTCGACATGGGTGCCAAGATCATTCAATGGAGAAAGGACAGTCTTTCAACCAGTAGTCCTGGGAAAACTGAGTATCCACATGCAGAAAACTGAAGTTGGACCCTTAACTAATACCACATATAAAATTTAACTCCAAATGGATCAAAGATCTAAATGTCAGACCTAAAACTATAAAACTCTTAGAAGAAAATAATATGCAAAAGCTCCACAACATTGAATTTGACAATGATTTCTTGGACATTGCACCAAAGGCACAGATTATAAAAGAAAAATAGACAAATTTCATGAAAACTTAAAACTTTTTTACATTAAAAGACATTACTAACAGAGTAAAAAGCTACAGAATGGGACAAAATATTTGAAAATCAATCTGATAAGGGATTAGAATCCAGAATATATAAAGAACTCCTAAAAACTCATGAACAAAAAAATCGAACAACCTAATTAAAAAATGGGCAAAGGACCTAATTTAAAAATGGGCAAAGGACCTGAAGAGATATTTCTCCAAAGAAGTTATACAAAACCAACAAGCACATGAAAAGATGCTCAATATCACTAATCATTAGAGAAATGCAAATCAAATCCATAATGAGATATCACCTCATAGCCATTAGGATGGCTACATTCAAAATAAACAGAAAACAAGTGTTGGTGAGGATATAGAGAAACTGGAACCCTTGCACCCTGTTGGTAGGAATGGAAAATGGTACAGCAACTGTGGAAAATGTTACGCAGTTCCTCAAAAAATTAAAAATAGAATTAGTCTATCATCCAGTAATTCTACTTCTAGGTATATACTTAAGAGAAAGAAAAGCCAGGTCTTGAAGAGATATTTGTACACCCATATTCATAGCAGCATTATTCACAATAGCTACAATGTGGAGGCAACCTAAGGATCCATGGATGAATGAATAGATAAGCAAAAGGTGTTATACACATACATTGGAATAATATTCAGCCTTTAAAAGGAAGGGAATGCTGACATATGCTACAGTATGGATAAATCTTGAGGACATTATTATATGAGATATGTCAATCATAAAAGGACAGTTACTGTATGATTCCATATACATGAGGTACGCAGAGTGGTCAAATTCATGGAGATAGAAAAACTAATGGAGGTTACCAGAGGATGGGAGGAGGGGGAAATGGCGAGTTGCTATTAATGGGTACAGAGTTTCAGTTTTACAAGATGAAAAGAGTTCTAGAGAAGGATGGTGGTGGTTGAGCACCAGAGTGAACGTACTCAATGCTATCAAACTGTACACTTAATATAGTTAAGATGGTAAATATAATGTTACATGTATTCTACCACAGTGTAAAAAAAAGTTTTTGTTTTTTGTTTTTTTTTAAAATTTATTTATTTAATTAATTAATTTTTGGCTGCGTTGGGTCTTCTTTGCTGCGCGGGCTCAGTAGTTGTGGCTTGTGGGCTCTAGAGCGCAGGCTCAGTAGTTGTGGCGCACAGGCTTAGTTGCTCCACGGCATGTGGGATCTTCCCAGACCAGGGCTCAAACCCGGGTCCCCTGCATTGGCAGGTGGATTCTCAACCACTGCGCCACCAGAGAAGCCCCTAAAAAAAAGTTTTGAAGGGGAATAAAGATACCCACATCTGAATCCCTGGAACATGAATGCTATCTTATATGGCAAATAAATACCTTTGCAAATAAGATTAAATTAAGGATCTTGAGATGGGGAGATTATCCTGGATTACCCAAGTGGGCCTAAAATGCAATCACATGTAGCCTATAAGAGGTAGGAAGAGAGTGGTCTGAACACAGAAAAAGAAGAGAAGGCAATGACACTAGGGAGGCAGATGTTGGAGTGTTGTGGTCACAAGCAAAAGAATGTTGGTAGCCACCAGAATCTGGAAGAGGCCAGGAATGGATGACACCCTAGGGACTCCAGAGAGAGCACAGCTTTGCAGACACCTTAATTTCTGGTCCAGTAAAACTGACTATGGCCTCCAGAACTGTGGGACAATACATTCCCGTTGTTTTATACCACCAGCTTTGTGGTAATCATCACTACAGTCATAGGACACTAATACAGTGACCTTTACTATAGTGGGGAAAACTAAGAAGAGGTTTCAGTACAGATAAAAATAAAGTTTTTGATTTAGACATTATTTCTGGGGCACATATGAGAATCTGATAATTTACATCAAACAAAAAATGTAAAGCAAAGGAGTCAAATGTGGTACCCTAGGCAGAGAGCAGAGCAGAGCAGAGAGCAGGGTCCAGGCTTGAGTTCCACAGTATGGGAACACTGGGAAACCAAGTAGAGATTGAGAGTCCAACAAAAGAGGGCATTTGCTGTCCTTGACAAACGTAGTTATTGTCAAGGAGAGATAAAAACAAGACAGTATTGGTTGAAGACCCTGGTTAATAAGGAATTAGAGGGAGCATGGAGCTGTCAAATTTGTAAAAATGGTAGGTGTATTTAGCCACATTTGCTAGGGTATTAAAAATCAGAGCACAATGTGGAGTTTTGTAGAATTTGGGAAAACTCCATTTGAGACACCTATATTCCTTTCCAGCTTGGAAAAGAAGAAAACATATTCCCAAATGTAATTGCCAATTATCTACTATTAAACAAATGTATTAAAACTGTCTCAATTTTACACAGCATCTCCAAAAATGGGTATTAATCTGAATTTGGATATATGGGATGATTTACTTGCATTTAAAATGCATTTAAAAACCACAGCAGGTAAAAATAGATAAAATTTATATATTAATAATGACCAACTAATGAGTGTGTCACATGATAAAAAAATTTCTTGGGTTTCCCTGGTGGTGCAGTGGTTAAGAATCCGCCTGCCAATGCAGGGGACATGGGTTTAATCCCTGGCCCGGGAAGATCCCGCATGCCGCGGAGCAACTAAGCCTGTGCACCACAACTACTGAGCCTGCGCTCTAGAGCCCAAGAGACACAACTACTGAACCCCGTGTGCCTAAAGCCCGTGCTCTGCAACAAGAGAAGCCACAACAATGAGAAGCCTGTGCACTGCAACGAAGAGTAGCCTCCACTCGCCGCAACTAGTGAAAGCCCGTGCACAGCAACGAAGACCCAACACAGCCAAAAAACAAACAAACAAACAAATAAATAAATTTCTTGTATTGTCCCCTTTCCTCAAATTTTCCTACTACTAGAAAGCAAACCCTAATGTGAAAAATGATTTGATCCAAGTATAGACCATTTTTAATTTTACAGAGCAGAAACAATCATGTAACAATACTGGGTTATTTTTTCATGTACAAAGTGTTTCCCTATTGGGACATTATTTCTGATTTGAGAAAGAATAAGGAGGAAATAATTTTGTTAAGAAGGAAAAAAAGACACAAAGGTTTTCTTTAAAGATAATATAAATACAGTGTTTATGGCTTTTGATCTGTTGAATGCAGAGAGACAGCCACAGAATTTTAAGGATGCTGGTCTTCACATCCCCCTTCCTTATCACCTGGGGAGGAGACAGAACAGTGTAAATTTAACACTGGCTTAAACAGCTACACACCTGCAGTGGACAGAAACTGAAGCTGAATTTCTTTCATAGGAGCCTGGGAATTATAGCCTATGTGTATAGCTGAATTTTGCTGAAGCAGTGAGTGCTGATTAAGGCAATTAAATGAATAAAGGACATCATTAAGAGTGACCTTGTGGAAGACCTGTTAATGAGGCTAATTTTTTGATAAACAGATTTTTAGGTTGGAGACAAGACAGCTGAGTAGAAGAACTAGAGTTCAACTCCTCTAAAGAAAACACCAAAGTCACAATAAACTGTTGAATAACCATTGACAAAAATGACGGGAATCTACCAAAAAAGATAGTCTACATCTAAAGACAAAGAAGAAATCCCAGCGAGATGGGGGCAGACACGAGAAGCAAGAGGAACTGCAACCCTGCAGCCTACGGAACAGAAATGGCAATCACAGAAAGTTAGACAAAATGAGACAACAAAGGAATATGTTCCAGATAAAAGAACAAGATAAAACCCCAGAAGAACAATGAAGTGAACTGGAGATAGGCAATCTACCCAAAAAATAATAAAGAGTAATGATAGTAAAGATGATCCAAGATCTCGGAAAAAGAATGGAGGCACAGACTGAGAAGATACAAGAAATGTTTAACAAAGAGCTAGAAGACATAAAGAATAAACAAACAGAACTGAACAATATAATAACTGACATGAAAAACACACTAGAAGGAATCAATAGCAGAATAAATGAGGCAGAAGAACGGATAAGTGAGCTGGAAGACCGAATGGTGGAAATCACTGCCGTGGAACAGAATAAAGAAAAAAGAATGAAAAGAAATGAAGACAGCCTAAGAGACCTCTGGGACAACATGAAACACACCAACATTTACATTATGTGGGTCCCAGAAGGAGACAAGAGAGAGAAAGGACCTGAGAAAACATCTGAAGAGACAATAGCTGAAACTTCCTTAACATGGGAAAGGGAACAGTCACCCAAGTCCAAGAAGTGCAGAGTCCCATACAGGATAAACCCAAGGAGGAACACACTGAGACACATATTAAATTGATAAAACTTAAAGACAAAGAGAAAATATTAAAAGCAACACTTGAAAAGCAACAAATAAAATACAAGGGAATCCCCATAAGGTTATCAGCTGATTTTTCAGCAAAAACTCTGCAGGACAGAAGGGAGTGGCATGATATATTTAAAGTGATGAAAAGGAAAAACCTGCAACCAAGAATACTCTACCCAGCAAGGCACTCATTCAGATTCAATGGAGAAATCAAAAGATTTCCAAACAAGTAAAAACTAAGAGAATTTAGCACCACCAAACCAGCTTTACAGCAAATACTAAAGGAACTCCTCTAGGCAGAAAAGAAAAGGTCACAACTAGAAAGAAGAAAAACACGAATGGGAAAGCTCACAGGTAAAGGCAAACATAGAGTAAAGGTAGGAAATCATCCACACACAAATATGATATCAAAACCAGCAACTGTGAGGAAAGTACCAATGCAGGATATTAGTAATGCATTTGAAATTGAGACAAGCAACTTAAGACAATCTTGTCTATATACAGACTGCTATATCAAAAGCTCATGGTAACCATAAACCAAATATCTACAATAGCTATACACATAAAAAAGAAAAAGGAATCCAAACACAACACTAAAGATAGTCATCAAATAACAAGAGAAGATAATAAAAGAGGAATGGAAGAAAAAAGACCTACGAAAACAAATCCAAAACAATTAACAAAATGGCAATAAGAACATACATATTGATAATTACCTTAAATGTAAATGGATTAAATGCTCTAACCAAAAGACATAGAGTGGATGAATGGATATGAAAAGAAGATTCGTATATATGCTGTCTACAAGAGACCCACTTCAGATCTAGGGACACATACAGATTGAAAGTGAGAAGATGGAAAAAGGTATTCCATGCAAACGGAAATCAAAAGAAAGCTGGAGTGGTAATACTCATGTCAGACAAAAGAGACTTTAAAATAAAGGCTGTTACATGAGACAAAGAAAGACACTACATAATGATCAAGGGATCAATCCAAGAAGAAGATATAACAATTGTAAATATATATGCAACCAACACAGAAGCACCTCAATATATAAGGCAAATGCTAATAGCCATAAAAGGAGAAATCAACAGTAACACAATCATAGTGGGGGACTGTAACACCCCACTTACATCAGTGCACAGATCTTCCAGACAAAAATCAATAAGGACACACGGGCCTTAAATGACACATTAGACCTGATGGACTTAATTAATATTGATAGAACATTTTATCCAAAAGCAGCAGAATACACATTCTTTTCACATGCACATGGAACATTCCCCAGGATAGATCACATGCTGGGCCATAAAGCAAGTCTCAATAAATTTTAAAAAACTGATATCATATTAAGCATCTTTTCTGAAAACAACGCTATGAGATTAGAAATCAACTGTAAGAAAAATACTGCAAAAGAATACAAACACATGGAGGCTAAACAATATGTTACTAAATAATTAATTGATCGCTGAAGAAATCAAAGAGGAAATCAAGAAATATCTAGAGACAAATGAAAATGAAAACATGATGAAACAAAACCTATGGGATGTGGCAAAAGCAGTTCTAAGAGGGAAGTTTATACCAATACAATCTTACCTCAGGTAACAAGAAAAATGACAAATAAACAATCTAACCTTACACCTAAAGCAACTGGAGAAGGAAGAACAAACAAAACCCAAAGTTAGTAGAAGGAAAGAAATTATAAAGATCAGAGTGGAAATAAATGGAATAGAGATGAATAAAACAGAAAAGATCAATGAAACTAAAAGTTGGTTCATTGAAAAGATAAACAAAATTGATAAACCTTTAGGCAGACTCATCAAGAAAAAAGGAAGAAAGCCCAAATCAATAAAACTAGAAATGAAAAAGGAAAAGTTACAACACCACAGAAATAAAAAGGATCATAAGAGACTACTATAGGCAAGTATTTGCCAATAAAATGGACAACCTAGAAGCAATGGACAAATTCTTAGAAAGGTACAATCTCCCAAGATTGAACCAGGAAGAAATAGAAAATATGAACAGACCAATCACAAGTAATGAAATTGAAACTGTGATTAAAAAATTCCCAACAAACAAAAGTCCAGGACTTTTGCTGGCTTTACAGGTAAATTCCATCAAACATTTAGAGAAGAGTTAACAACCACTGTTCTAAAACTATTCCAAAAAACTGCAGAGAAAGGAATACTCACAAACTCATTCTATGAGGCCACCATCACCCTGATACCAAAACCAGACAAAGATACCACAAAAAAAGAAAATTACAGAACAATATCACTGATGAACATAGACGCAAAAATACTAGCAAACCGAATCCAACAATACATTAAAAGGATCATACACCATGATTAAGTGGGAGTATCCCAGGGATGCAAGGATTTTTCAGTGTCCACAAATCAATCAGTACGATACATGACATTAACAAATTGAAGAATAAAAACCATATGATCATCTCAATAGGTGCAGAAAAATCTTTTGACAAAGTTCAACACCCATTTATGATAAAAACTCTCCAGCAAGTTGGCATCGAGGGAACATACCTCAACATAATAAAAGCCATATATGACAAACCCACAGCTAACATCATACTCTATGGTGAAAAGCTGAAAGTATTTCCTCTAAGATCAGGAACAAGACAAGGATGTGTGCTCCTGCCACTTTTATTCAACATAGTTTTGGAAGTCCTACCCACAGCAATCAGAGGAAAAAAGGAGTAAAAGAAATCCAAGTTGGAAAAGAAGTAAAATTGTCACTGTCTGCAGATGATATGGTACTATATATAGAAAATCCTAAAGATGCTACCAGAAACCTTCTAGAGCTCATCAATGAATGTGGTAAAGTTACAGGACGCAAAATTAATACACAGGTTTCTGTTGCATTTCTATACAATAACAATGAAAGATCAGAAAGAGAAATTAAGGAAATAATGCCATTTACCATCACATCAAAAAGAAAAAAATACACAGGAATAAAGCTACCTAAGGAGGCAAAAGACCTGTACTCTGAAAACTAAAAGACTTTGATGAAAGAAACCGAAGATGAGGCAAACAGATGGAAAGATATACCATGTTCCTTGAATGGAAGAATCAATATTGTCAAAATGACTATATTACCCAAGGCAATCTATAGATTCAATGTAATCCGTATCAAATTCCCAATTACATTTTTCACAGAAGTAGAACAAAAAATTTAAAAATTTGTGTGGAAACACAAGATACCCCAAATAGCCAAAGCAATCTTGAGAAAGGAAAATGGACCTGGAGGAATCAGGCTACCTGACTTCTGACTATACTATAAAGCTACAGTAACAGTTTTGTACTGGCACAAACACAGAAATATAGACCAATGGAACAGGGTAGAAAACCCAGAAATAAACCCACACACCTATGGTCAACTAATCTATGACAAAGGAGTCAAGGATATACAATGGAGAAAAGACAGTCTCTTCAATAAGTGGTGCTGGGAAAACAGGACAGCTACATGTAAAAGAATGAAATTAGAACATTCTCTAACACCATATACAAAAATAAACTCAAAATGGATTAAAGACCTATATGTAAGACTGCATATTATAAAATTCTTAGAGGAAAACATAGGCAGAATACACTTTGTCATAAACTACAGCAATATCTTTTTGGATCCACCTCCTAGAGTAATGAAAATAAAAACAAAAATAAGCAAACAGGACCTAATTAAACTTAAAACCTTTTGCACAGCAAAGGAAACCATAAACAAGAGGAAAAGACAACCCACAGAATGGGAGAAAATGTTTGCAAATGATGCAACTGACAAGGGATTAATCTCCAAAATATACAAACAGTTCACGCAACTCAATATGTAAAAAACAAACAACCCAATCCAAAAATGGGCCAAAGATCTAAATAGACATTTCTCCAAAGAAGACATACAGATGGTCAAAAGCACATGAAAAGATGCTTAACATCGTTAATTATTAGAGAAATGCAAATCAAAACTACAATGAGGTATCACCTCACACCAGTCAGAATGGTCCATCATCAAAAATCTTACAAACAATAAATGCTGGAGAGGGTGTGAAGAAAAGGGAACCTTTCTACACTGTTGGTGGGAATGTAAATTCGTACAGCCACTATGGAGAACATTATGGAGGTTCCTCAAAAAACTAAAAATAGAGCTACCATATGATCCAGCAATCCCACTCCTGGGCATGTATCTGGAGAAAACCTTAATTCGAAAAGATACATGCACCCTAAATATTTATTGCAGTACTATTTACAGTAGTGAAGCTATGGAAGCAGTGTACATGTCCATGAACAGATGAATGGATAAAGAAGATGCTGGTACATATATAAATGGAATATTACTCAGCCATAAAAACGAATAAAATAATTCTATGTGCAGCAACATAGATGGACCTAGAGATTTTCATACTAAGTGAAGTCAGAGAAAGACAAATATCATATCACTTACATGAGGAATCTAAACAAATGATACAAATGAATTTACTTACAAAACAGAAACAGACTCACAAACTTAGAAAACAAACTTATGGTTACCAAAGGGAAAAAAGGGGAGGGCGTAAATTAGGAGGTTGGGATTAACATATACACACTAGTATATATAAAATAGGAATCAACAAGGACCTACTGTATAGTATAGGGAACTCTACTCAATATTCTGTAATAACCTAAATAGGAAAAGAATCTGAAAAAGAATAGATATATGTATATGTATAACTGAATCACTTTGCTGTACACCTAAATGTAATACAACATTGTAAATCAAATATACTCCAATATAACATAAAAATATAAAAATTAAAAAAAAATATATAAATACAATGTTTAAATTCTGGGAAAATATTTAGTCTTTTTCCAGCCATATCACATTAGATACCTCTATCTGTGGATGCCATGACTATAAAAGATCATTTTGCATGACTTAATTAGCTTGAAATATTAATTTATAAGCAATATGTATTTTGACAACATAATATTTTCTTTCATATATTTAAAAATCATTAACTGGCCTAATTAAAATAGCTGATAGAATTTTTTTCCAGAAGCAGTACTTAAAAATTTAAAAATACTTTCTCAAGGGCCCAATTAAATAAAATCATAAATGAAAAGAAAGTTACAATTAACACCAGAGAAATACAGAGGATCATAAGAGATTACTATAAATAATTATACATCAATAAATTGGACAACCTATAAGTAATGAATAAATTCCTGGAAATGTGCAATCTCCTGAGACTGAATCAGGAAGAAATAGAAAGTAAGAAAGACCAATTACCAGTAATGAAATTGATTCGGTAATCAAAAAACTTCCAATAAACAAAAATCAAAGACCAGACAGCTCCACAGGTGAATCTACCAAACATTTAAAGAAGAGCTAATGCCTATCCTTCTCAAACTATTCCCCAAAATTGAAGAGAAAGGAACACTTTCAAATTCATTCTGTGAGGCCAGAATTGCCTTTATACCAAAACTAGACAGAGACACCAGAAAAAAAGAAAATTACAGTCCAATATCCCTGATGAATATAGATCCAAAACTCCTCAACAAAATATTAGAAAATCAAATTCAACAATACATTAAAAGGATATTACACCATAATTAAGTGAGGTTTATCCCAGAGTTGCAAGGATGGTTCAATATCGACAAATCAATCAATGTGATACATCATGTAAACAAACTGAGGAATAAAAATCATATAATCATTTCAATAGCTGCAGAAAAAGCTTTTTACAAAATTCAACATTCATTTATGATAAAAAAAAACTTTCAATGAAGTGGGTATAGAGGGAATATACCTCAACATAATAAAGGCCAGATATGACAAAACCACAGCCAACATCATACTCAGTGGTGAATAGGTGAAAGCATTTCCTCTAGGATCAGGAACAAGATAAAGATGCCCACTCTCACCACTTTCGTTCCACATAGTATTGGAAGTCCTAGCCATAGCAGTCAGACAAGAAAAACAAACAAAACAAAAAGAAACTCTTAGATACAAAGGGTTGACTGCCAGAGGGAGAGAGCGGGGGGTACATGAAATAGGTGAAGGGTATTAAGAGGTAAAAACCTCCCGTAATGGGCTTCCCTGGTGGCACAGTGGTTGAGAATCTGCCTGCCAATGCAGGGGACACAGGTTCGAGCCCTGGTCTGGGAAGATCCCACATGCTGCGGAGCAACTAGGCCCGTGAGCCACAACTACTGAGCCTGCGCGTCTGGAGCCTGTGCTCCGCAACAAGAGAGGCCGCGATAGTGAGAGGCCCGCGCACTGCGATGAAGAGTGGCCCCCATTCGCCGCAACTAGAGAAAGCCCTCGCACAGAAACGAAGACCCAACACAGCCAAAAATAAATAATAAATAAATAATAAATAAAATTAAAAAAAAAAAAACCTCCAGTAATGAAATTAGCAAGTCAAGGTCCTGCCATATACAGCAAAAGGAATATGGTCAGTAACACTGTAATAACTTCGTTTGGGAACAGATGGTTACTAGACTTATGGTGGTGACCACTTCATAATGTATGCATATGTCAAAGCACTATGCAGTATACCTGAAACTACATAATATTGCAAGTCAACTTTTTCTATTAAAAATTTTTTAAAAAGTACTTTCTTCATAGATGAGTACACCTGAAGTGAGGCAAAAGAGAGCATTGTCTTCCGTTAAAAGGGGAAGTCCTTTTAGTACATAGAAATTTTTTTAAGAATCCCACAAGATTTCCAAATTATAGAGCAATCATTATATATATACACACACATTGATGTATGCATTTGCACATGCAGTAAACATGAATATGTATACATTTATGTTCATGCATATATGAAATAAATATATTAAATATATATATATATATATATATATATGAAATAAAACATACCCAAATCCCCCAATGAGTGTTTGTTTCCTAACATGGACTAACATGCAGAAGTAATTTATAACACCCACCCCCACCAAACATAGAGACAACCAGATTGCTTTTGCTCCTGGGAAGTCCCTGGGAGGGAAGGAAAAAATTCCTACTTGATATGACAAGAGGTGCTTCCTGGGAAATTCAAACATGTAACTAGAAACACACTGACGTCTTGGTCATAAGAGAACTCTCAGGGCAGGGCAGCTAAGCTTGGACTTGCATGGGTTCTGCGTCTGTAACACAGGTTACCTAAGTAGCTGTGTGCCGGCTTTTCCTCCACAACTTTGATTCTTCTTGCTCCAGCAGGTATCACCAACACTTCTACATAACCTGTAAGAGTCAATAAAACATGAAATACATCTTGAGTTTTTTCTAATTCCTCTTTTCTTCATTGACTTGCCCTATTTTTCTTTTGGTTTTGGCTTTTGCTGTGATACTTCAATACCTACGTAAAGAAAAAAAATTATGTATAAAAGCTGTCATAGGTTCAAGTGGAGAAGTTTCTTGGAAAAACGTTGAGAATACAACGCTATCAAGAGCAAGTAGGTGACTGTAAAGCTCCCTGACAGCTTATGAATTATGAGGTGAGAAAAAAGCACAATGGGACAGCCTGGTTAGAAACACAGTGAATCTTGGAACAGAGCAAATAACCTTAAGTTCTGCTCATGGAACTCCTTTAAGTTAGAAAGTGTGGGGAAGGAGCAAACACAGCTGGAGAGCATACAGATGGCGGATGTCTGGTCCCTGAAGTAGTTGAGTATAGGACAAGAGAGACCAAGCCCTCTCTGGAAGATTAACCAAGGGTTTTGAATCTGGGGCTGGAGAGAAGTGTAAGGCCACACCAAGCAATCTGGTATCACCCTGGAAGGTGTCCGACGGCTAGGAGCAAGATACAATGAGGTGTTTCTTAGGAAATATTCTTCAGCAGTGGTTAGGAATGCAATGCTTGAAGTGAAATAAGACGGTAAGATAAAGCTGGATAGAAGAGAAAGTGTGCATAAAAAGTCAAAATCAAGACTTCATTTGGTGCAGAAAAGAGCAGATGCCAACTTTTGGCTGAATAGTTATGCTTTAAAATTATATTAAAATAACATTTAATAGTCTTCTTAGGACTTCTGTGTAGCTACATATAGCCCTGATAAAAGTCTAATTTCAAAGCTACGTTAAAAAGGTATAACAGCTAATCCCAGAGTTGTCTCCTGTTGATCAATAATTCAAATTCCTGAAACTGTTGACAATTATTTGGTGTTTACCAAAAGGTAACAGACACCCCACCTGGTGGCAGTGCCTGGGATTAGAGGTCTGTGCTTTTCAAATCAACATTTCCATTAGCAAATACTACTTACTCAATTTAACCATTTTTAGTAACACCAAATCATACAAGCACTTCCACTTTGTTACATGAACACAATATGCAGCAATGAAAATGGAAACAAATGTTTACTGTCTATTGGTATATTGAAGTAAGGTAAGAAGGTCTGTGTACTCAATGAGCTTATAATTGAATTAGAAAGACAAGGCACAAATATCTTACATAAAAATGAGTTAAATAAAACTTCCAAATTTATGTTAAAAAGGTCATATTCAAAATAATATGGTTAATTCCCTGCTGAAGAATGTAAATCAATGTTGTTTAAACTGTCCCCCTTCTCTGATCACATCAATACTCAAAAGTTTCGCTGCTATTTTAACTCACAGAAGTGGGATTTTTTTCCTTTTTTTCTTTTAAATGGTTATATACATTACTTATGTTTGAGAAACACTCCCATCAGCAGGAATCACAATGATTCAGAGGAGAGAACATTTCATATAGTCAAGGAAAGCTTCATAAAGAAGCAAATAGATTAACTGTCTTTGAAGAATGGATAGAATTTGGATATACAGGTGACCCTTGAACAATGCAGGGGTTAAGGGCACTGATCTTCCATGCAGTAAAAAATCTGAGTATAATAAATAGTGAACCCTCTGTATCCGTGGTTCCACATCCGTAGATTCGAACAACTGCAGGTCGTGTGGTACTATAGTATTTACTATTTTTAAAAATCCACATATAAGTGGACCCATGCAGTTCAAACCTTTGTTATTCAAGAGTCAACTACATACAGAAAAAGAATGAGTTCACTGAATGTAAAGAAAAGTAAATAGTAAGTGGTATTTTTAGGACCACATAAATATAATAATTCTGACAGAATGAGAAGGTGTAAGAATTTGGCTATAGTAGGAGAGTTTAAATGCATGCCCAGGACACTGAATTTATCCATTTGAAGCTACTGAACATTCTACAGCAAGGAATGCGGTAGTTAGATACTGGTTTGGAGAGGCTTTATCTGACAGCAGTATGCAAGATGCCCAGCGATACAGTTGTAGATAACAGTGTCAGGAGGCTAATGTAAAAATCCAGGAGTGCTAGAGGCTAAGGTAGAAAAACTAGAAGGCATAGTAAAGAAAACAAATTCTGAATTTGAGAACCAACAGAAAGTGGGGAAATAAACATTGAACACAATTCTTCATTATTACTTATGTGCAAATGCAGCCATCATTTATAGGAACATGGAAGTCAAGTTTGGGTAATAATCTGACGTTTGGCTTTGCAATTTGTTTTTAACAAAACAGTATAACACACTAGTAAAAATATCCAGTAAGAACTCTGGAACTTCTGGAACTCCAGGGAAAGGTCAGCCTGTTGAAGTACCTTTGTGAGGCAGTAATTTAAGCCATGGGAGTTAACGGAGAAAACTGAGAGACAGGAGAAGTCAAGGATTCAACCTCGGTGACAGTTATGTTTTTTTTTTTTAATTTATTTATTTAATTAATTTATTTTTGGCTGCATTGGGTCTTCATTGCTGCGTGCGGGCTTTCTCTAGTTGCGGCGAGTGTGGGCCACTCTTTGTTGCGGTGTGTGGGCTTCTCACTGTGGCGGCTTCTCTTGTTGCAGAGCACGGACTCTAGGCACGCGGGCTCAGTAGTTGTGGCTCGTGGCTCTAGAGCACAGGCTCAGTAGTTGTGGCACACGGGCTTAGCTGCTCCGCAGCATGTGGGATCTTCCCGGACCAGGGCTCAAACCTGTGTCTCCTGCGTTGGCAGGCAGATTCTTAACCACTGTGCCACCAGGGAAGCCCTATGGTTTTTAACAGAGAGACTGAAAAAAAAAAATTAGGAAAGAATACAGAGGAGGAATAATCATGAGAGGTAGAGATCTGGCTATTTTGATGTAGTAGTATCTTAAGAATTAGAATATTTTAAAAAGAATTGTTGGTACAAAAAGCGTACAGACATCAAAGAGAAAGGTGACCAAGGAGAGTCCACTGGATGTCACAATCAAGAGGTAACTGTTCAAATAAATTTAGTAATGTGTTTGGAGAAGATGATAAGTTTCAGGATGCTGAAAAAGAAGAGTAGATAGAGAAAAGTAGAGGAGAGGTAGTAACTGTAAATTCCTGTTTGAGTTTAGCAGTAAACCCAGAGGTATGTTGTATTTTAGGACAACAGTTACATATAAGTTTATATTTATATCTATATACTATAGATAGTATAGAGCAATATATAATATAGAGCAATTCTCTATTATTCAATTGAAAAGGCTTGGAGGACAGGTGAGTTAGATTGAGTTTAAAGAAGAAAGAGAGGAAGGAAAATATTAAGCAAAGACATTTGAAGAGGGATAGCCAAAGACTGAGGCTCTAGATATTTTTCAGTAAATAAGCCATTTAGCACAATTGAGAATGCACATTTTTAAAAGAAGTGAATATACGAGTGGCTACTGCTGAGCTCAGAAGTTGAAATAAAGCCTGTGATGTCAAGGTCATAAATTTGATCCTCACGTTGGACAGTTTGCTTTGTACATAGGAAGATCCTATTTCATAACCAGAGATCCCATTCTTAATCAGCCATCTTAAAACGCCCAAAGTAATCATTATCTTCTCGGTACTATTAATGATAAATGCCACATTTTGAACAACTGCTATGTGCTAGTCACAATTATAGATAATTTATGTAAATTATTTCATCTAGCCATAATGATACCATCCAAGGTAGATATTTAATAGACTGAAAAATAAAGGTAGAGAAAAAAACTGCCTTTTTCAAGATTTCCTTGTCAGTAATTAGCTGACGCAAGCTTTGAACGCAGATCTGTCTGATTCCAGCTATGGCCTGCTGCTACTATTTCACAGGGTAGAATACATGACACTATGACTCTCTTATTGCTGTGGCAAACATACAAATAAAAAGCCTAAGAGCATGTGTTCCTTGTACAGGATTAGTATCATCATCTCTTGTACTAAGAATAACAGATTTTATGCCCACCTTCTTCTAAATGTAGATTGATAACTATATAGTTGCACAAGTGGCCAAATACACAATTTACCTTTAAAAATCCCTTAAAAAATTATCCCCTGGCCAGGCAAGTTACAATGAAAGACATGATAAATGTACTAAGGAAAAAGAATTCTCTTCTTAAGTTGATTTTCTAGCTCCAACAAAAATGATTTAGCAAACTCTAAATAGAGCACAGGGACTGAAAACACCCACATGTGTCTGTACTTGTGTTACTCATACAATATATACAGTGTGCATGGCCAACTGGACCAAATAAGGCTACAATTCCTTCAAGAAATTTTAGGAAGTCCATAAACTACAAGGATAAAATTGTCTCAAGAGAAATGAATACCACATTCCTAAAGTCACAAGTAAATGAAGCCCACGATATAATTAAGGACTCATACAGATTTTTATTTTTTTAAGTCTTAACAATGTAATGTTTCATTATTAATTAAATTAACAAATGTTAATGGATCACACACTATACTGGTCACTGGGAATAGGGTATTGAACAACAGTAGCCATGATACTTTTCCTCGCTGATATTTAAAGTCTAGCAGGAAAGGAAAGACCAAAGGGTGTAAAATTACAAAATTACCATACAACTGAACTGTACAGATGCAAATATGGTAAGCGTCACTAAACTAGTTGGTGATAGGAGGTAGAGGTTGTTCAGGGAACACTTCATTGAAGAAGTGACATTTGAACTGAGATCTAAGTGACACTAGGAATTAACCAGGCAAAGCTAAGAGGAAGCTAACAGAACAATATTTTTAAATGCAAGGTGCTAGAGAGAGCATGGTCAGTTTGAACATCTGTAACAGCTCTGGTGGCTGCAGCTTAGAGAAGGAAAGTGACCTTGGTGTGAGATGATGCCAGAGAGACAAGTAGGAACAATACCATACAGGGCCCTATAGTCCAAGTTAAGAATTCTAGTCTCTTCCCTGTAAGCAATGTTAAGCTAGCAGAGAGTTGCAAGGAAGACAGATTGTTGTAAGGAAGTAACATTATTAGTATCTGATATTCCCAATATCGTAGGCATTTTAGACGTTTTCCAAATAACAGATGCCATTAATATAACTTACAAACAAACTAATAAACAAAAGTAGAAATTAAAGTGCAATAAAAACAAAGGAGATTTGAATTAGGAATCTGGGGGGAAAATGTATCCACCTAACTGCAGTCAGAATGAACCGCCTTACTGATTTTTAACTGTTATTTCTGTTGTCAATGCTTAGTTTAAAAATTAAGTGTTATTACAACTAAGAAAAAGGTACCAGTGCTGAATGTGCATCAGTATTCTTCAGTGAACTGTTTCCATGCAAATTAAATAACTATGCAGGAATAGTCTTCAAAAATTCTAGTGTCTTTAAATCTCTTCAGTCTTTCAGACTTGATTTGAACTTCTGCACTATAAAAACGTCTCCCGTCACAATCAGGCTGAAAAGCTTATTATAATTGCACTTCTTAGGCGAAAGTATAAGAGCCTGTTACAGCTTCGTCTGACTATTCTAAATGAGTTCTGACAGATTTTGACTTGTAGGACCTGTCACCTTTTTTCACAGCTTTGGAGGTTGAGATTTTGATCTGCAATTTACCCTGGGCCTTAGTTATTTTTAGCCTTCAAGTTCTTCAAGCTCACTTATCTATTATTCTGCTGGGGCCTAGAAAAAGGTTATTATATTCAGCTTTCGAGGGCTGTGTCTAATTTTCTTTTCTGAAGGACTTTTTAAAATCTAGAATGAACTCAGTCTTCTTGATTATTCAAATGTAAATGGCTTATTCTTTGTATCAAAACAAATACATATTTTTAGGTCAGGTCTTGGTATTTGAACAAGAAATGTAAAACAGGAAAAAGTTGATGTATGTAATGTAAGAATATGAATGATAACGAAAATATAATCATAAATACTAAGATAGTTCAATAGATAGATGTCTAGGTAAGACACTAACGTAAACATAGAAATGTTTGCTTCCTCTCCGTAAGCTTGAGGGCTTCAGTATAAAGCATTTTCTGTATATAAAGCTTATTTGTGGGTTATTATATTTCAGTACAGATAATATCACTTTTTGTTGTGGATCACCTTAAAATTCACACTACATAGATCAGTCATCATCAGTTCATCCTCATATCCCCTGAGTATTAGTATTTATAGATGAGGAAAGACAATAAGAGAGGACATGTTCCCTCTCTTAATATATCTGGAACATCAGCCCACATCTTCTGACTCCCTGTTATAGTTTCCAACATGCTACATTGTTATAGACTCTCTCTTTTAAAAAATTAATTCCTTTTGAATTTAGTAAAAACATTAGGGAAGAAAATAAAGAAAATGGAAAGCTGAAAACCTGAAGACTAATACTCTCAGTAGTTGCTTCAGGCTGTTACAAATCATTATTCTCTGTTAGACATCAATAATTTGCATTGGAGGGTAAGGTCTGTAGAAACCTGATAACATTAGCCAATGTAAATTAGATTATTCCCTTGCTGCTCCAATTTATTAAATGCACAACAAATGACTTCATGTTTTCAGTATTGGGAAATGGGCTTGTTAGAATTTCTGGCTCCTATCACATGTATTGTATGTCATTGCGAAAAATCATTCAATACCCGTTACAAAAGTCTTCAACAGAATCAGAACTGTCATTTCTAAGTTAAGTTCAATGTAATCTGTCCCCAGAGATTGTTTGGATTGTTAATCTTGAAAAAATAAAAAAATAATCACCTGCTCCTCTGGTGTGATTAAAATCTCCTTTAATGATTTTGCATGATTTTCCATTGCCATTGCATACACCACAATGATCTTCCCTTGCAAGAGACCCTAATAAACCATCACAGCCAACTTTCTGCAACAAGAGAAGGACAGTACATCATAAAGTGAGCTTTTTCTTTTCTTTTTTAACCACTACTTTCGGACAAACCTAGTCTCTACAAACTAGACATATTTATTTGACAAATGAATAAAATGCCATATTCTCTGGTGCAAACTAATACAGCAAGCTCATGTCAAATAATACCATCTGTAAATTGTCCAAAGTTGGGTAGTGATAAAAGTATTTTTCTTATATTAAGTATTAAATGGTATCCTAAAGCAATTTGGAAAACTATTATTGAGACAAATGCAATTTACATAAATCTCAAAGGAAATCACATTTCTATTAAATATAATATGATTAATCTAATTCATTCTACTCAACATAGAACAGATAGGCTTCACCGTATGGATGGCTTCACTCCTAAAGTGGTTGAAGAGCAGATGCTGAGTATTAAATATTAACTTTGTGGAAACCAAATATAAATGTTTACATTAATTACAGTTCACCAATAAACTTCTATCCCCATCTCCTTTGACATCTAACACATGAGTGAGTAAGAACTGCTCACAACCTATGGTTGCTATAAGAAAACAGTAACAGTGGGATAATTTTTATATGTTCCCAGAAGAATGATGTTAATGTGAATCTTCTTAGATTAAATCATTGACTCTTTTCTAGTGAATTATGTTGGTCTCCCTTTGATGTTCAGAAAATATGATAATTTGCAAAGTTGTGCATACTCAAAGTGCATAAGTTAATATGTCTGTACTGTCAGAAATAAATGGTAGAATTATACTATCACCCCTAATCAAGAAGAAGCTGCAAGACTGACTGATGTTACATCCATTTATAACAAGTTACAATTATTTAAATAAATTTTTAAAATATCACATAAAACAGAAAAAAAACCAGGGTCTTTTTCTGTGTTTGGTGTCGGTGGTGTTGGGTGTCGGAAGGAGCAGGTTATAAAATGCAGCTGCAGGATGAACATCCCAAGAAAGCAAAAATCACATTAAACCTGCATAATACAGCATCCTTTCCTTTTGTCAAGAGGGTGTGTATCAGTGTCAAGAAGTAGACAAAACAATGCAATAGTGGAGAACTCTGACCAGCGAATCAAAGCTTATTCAGGGAGAAATGAAGAGAATGTTTCTGGATGAAAGAGGTGGCCACCACAGGAAATTCTCAAAATACAACAAAGATATGGCCAGAGTTCACTGATCAGGAGCCATGAAAAGACCTGAGAGTCCTGGCGTTAAAGAAAAAGTCTCTCCTTCATGTACAAATGAGGAGAAAATTTAGAGTAGAGTTTAGAGTGATTTTGAAATGATAAAAAGTGCCTTTATTGCTCTATCCCTAGCATCTGACTTGTTTCTCAGCAAATATAATAAACTTGATAAATAGTAGTTAAATGATTGAATAAATTAGTACCTAGTTGTCTCTTAGTTTTTTGTAACCCTTGTAACTGGGATAGTATAAGTTTGTAAAACCTAAAATAAAAGGCAGGGATAGACATAATGCCATGGCTCAATAATCACGTAAGCTTAAAATAAGAATCAAAGAGTTAGTATTTTGTAACTGGTAGTCTCAAGTATCCACACTTATTGATATATGCTCACATAACTCTAAAAGTTGAGGATGAATGACTTGGAAAAGACAATACTGTTTAACTGGTGGCAGATACCTGAAGTACCGCTGGCAGGCTAGAGACTGGCAGGTACCATGATAATACAGACGAGAGTTTTCTCTATCCTTTTCCAGGATAGAAATGCCAGGGAGCCAAATTGGGTCACCAGGAGAAAGCTGTCTATTTTTAATTGCCCTCCTTAGTCCACTCACCAAGTTTAGAATTCTACATTCAACTTCAATGCTGTATGTTTTATGATAAAATAAAACACTCTAGCCAAACCCAGTATACAGAGGTTGTCAGAAAGAAAAAAGGAAGCATGTTTTTAATTATACTGAAAGACCGAATGAAGCATGTTAGTTAAAAAGCCAGAATCCTGAAGTATTCCAATGCTGTCAGAAGTTACAATTCATTTCACAGAACTTTAATTATAATCATCAGATTCACATAACACTTATGTAGAATTTTTTGTTGTTGTTGCTGTTATTTTTATGTTTACCTAGGGACTCTATAAAAGATCTGGCTTACACAATACTGTTAAGTGAAAAGCACAGCAATGTAAGCTATTATATTTGGCATATAAAGTTAGGAAAATAATTTCTTTTGAAAAATAAATTTGTTTAAGTCATATACTAATCTGACATTTACATAAAATGATGAAATAAAGATAAAAGTTTTAATTGCACAACATACAGTTTTGAAAACAAAATATGTATAGATAAATAACTGCCATGATTTTTAAATAGACAAATGAAAAATTATATTTCAGGCTACTGCCATATTCTGTTAAAGAATAAAGGAAATTAACACATAATTATAAGACTGTCTCTTATACCAATTATATTGCATGATTCTACGCTTTAAATGTTAGAGCATGATGGCAAAATAAAGAATCTGAGAGCTGGTAAAGCATTTAAGTTTCACGATGTTTCCAACTTTTTATCCAGAAGTCTATAGACTTCTATTGGACCACAGATTGATCCATCCATAGCTTGTAATTGTTTTCAAATTTTGGAGCATGTGTGCACATGCGTGTGTGTGCATGTGTGGTCAGGTATGCGTTTTTTATAGGAAGAAACCAAAACTTTTATCAAATTCTCAAAGGAGTGTATTGCACAAAAAAGTCAATGACCACTGGCCTGCCTATTTCATTTCACAGATTAATGGACACATACATATTTTAAGTGATTTTCCCGAGAACATAGTTTCCTAGTGGCTGTCGTGGATTCAGTCCTCCTCCACTCAGATACCTCTTTTATTACTAAAGGATGTACATATTTTCCTTCCACGCCTGGGAAATTTATCAGCTGATGGCTCTTAGCCTTCATCCCTGTTCAGAAAATGGCTAGCCTAAAGAAAACTGCCTTTCCCAAGATCACATCCCCCTCATCCCCTGGGACAGCTTGTATCCAAACACTAGTAGATAATGGGGGTTAAAAAGGTCTGGTTTTCTCACCCCAAATGGGGAAAACTTTGAAGAGCCATCCCAGCCACAATGATCCTCACATGGTCAGCTGACGTCTTGTGACTGTACCAAGCCCAACTGTTCCCTGTGCTGAGTCCTGCCTCCTTCCCCCTCTGCATATATGTTGATCATGAAAACACCTGGCATTAAACTTCCTGCATATTGATCTTCCAGGGGAAGCCAACCTGAGACAGTGGCAGACCTGTAACTAGCAACTTCAAAGCTTTAGCCTTTGATCTTTCCACTACACTATTCATATTCATTTTAATAGAATGTCTCCTTTCTAATGATAAATAAAGAAGAGCACATAAATGCATATAGTAGATGGAGATTATTTTTAAAAAGAAATAGAAAGGCAAATGAAATGCTTAAGTATAATGAAAAATTGAATGTACATTTAGAAATCAGCTGATTCAAGAATGTTGATGATACTTTAAGTGAGTAATAAGACTGCTTTTATAGGTTTTTGCCACATGGCTCAGTCTTGGACACAAGACATGGAGAACTTGAGTGCTTGAGTTTCTGGTCTGGAATGCCCAAAGTGTCATAATTTTACACCTGTAATATGTACGTTACAGAATAAAATTTTCATATTCTTTCAGCTAGTAATGAGTATTATATATTTTCTAGTCTGAACCCTTCATTATACAGATGAAGAAATGGACTTTCAAAGCAGATCAGACTTGCTGAAGATCACAGTTGAGGCAGAGCTTTCCACTGTACTGTGCAGCTGCTCGAAGGTCCCCCAATCCTCCCTCAGCATATACACTCTCCCTTTTGGAATGTCTTACCTGACACCTGCCATTTGCACAGATATCTAATCCCTGATATCCGCAAGAAGTTCCATCCAACACTTTTTCTGATAGAAGAATAGGCTGTTCTTTTCCAACAGGAGAGCAAAACAAGGCACATGGTTTTTCTACATACAGAGTGGATAAAAGTAAATGAACAAAATTTGATCCATAAATATTTTTATCTCAAGCTTTATTTTTCAGAACAGTTACGAGTAAAAAATATAATCTGATGTTAACTGAGTAATGCACTACTAGAATATATAATACTAGAGGTTATTATGAGTAGTAAATGAGATGATGCCTGAGCAAAAATAGGTATCCAATGAACATTAACCTCCTTCTTAAGAATTATGTCTTCAAATTATTTTTAAAATGTATCATTTATTATTTTCTGGCACTAAACCTCTACCACACACAAACCAAGCATTCTTTGTGAAAAATATTTTGCATACTCTCATTTTTTGCTCATATCTTTTAGCATGAACTCATTTTAATTTTAAGAACATATCAGATTTCTGCCTATTTAAGATTTACTTTATTCATGAAGCCTTTCTTGACGTCTCACTTCTAAATTCCAATACACTAATTTTAAATCCTATGCATTTGGCATTTTCTAATTGAAAAATTACTAAAGGGAGAAAGAAGAACTTCTAAGATGAACAATTCTTGTAAGATTTTCCATTGTGAGGATGTTTAGCAACTCAATACAATCCCATGAGAACATCCATTGGAATGCACAGTTGCTGAAGTGCTAGCTGGGACTCACCCTCTTCATTGCTTACTCAGAAAGCATGTTGGGATGTATGATGTTTAGGGTGAGAACTACTGTTCTAGGTAAAGAATTCTTGAATGGCTGGCAGTCACCTTCAGTGCTTCCTTAAACAATAAGGTAGGAGGGTTAGAGTTAAAACACTTGCCTATTAGGCTCAGTCAAAAAGTGGCAAAACATTTTTAAAGTGCTGTTTCTATTTCTAAGCATCCTGCAGAGGAGCTGTAGTATTTGGTAACACCAGTAGTAGGATTATCCAAATCAGAAACTTCAGAGCAATTTCCAGGCTACATTACTACTCTATTGGCTTGACACCAGTCAGGCCCTTTACTGTTTATTAAGCTCATACAAATAGAATGGAAAATAGTTTACAGTCTCTGACACTGATCTTCGCTTATGTCTTCAGTAAAGTTCCACGTATGCTGATGGGATTCTATAAATACCAAATAACAGCCAGAGGCATGGAACAGGGTATCACTTGGCAAAGAGAAGACAGACAGTTAAATGAGCTTTCAGAATTGAACATTTCAAACAGTTTTCACATGTGGCTTCTGAATACTGCTCTGAACAATTTTGGGGAGTTGGACCATGGCCTTTAATGTGAATGGTTTTGAAATTTTCCTTTAAGATGCCATTATAAGCTGCAATAAAGCAGTTCAGTGTGCTCTCACACCTCAAAGTAGGTTATGTTTATTCAATGACTACTTACTATGTCATATCTTTGGACTTAAAAGCAGCTGCTGTCATTGCAACACTTTAATAGTGACATACACACACACACACACACACACACACACACACCTCACTATTCTCTTTCTGGAGTTTTCACTGAAGAGAGGAGCAAACCAGATATATGAATAATGTTGAAAGGAGTTAGTCTAGAATATTCCATTTACATTCTAAGCAAGAACTCAGATAAAAACGTTGTACTCCTCCTTTTACATATTGTCAATTTACTGTACTTACTTTAGCCTTATAGATGACATCAACATTTGATACCAATCTTCCTTCCTGGAGTACACCCTTGAGATTGTGACATTATAGTGATCCATGTAACATGCCAGTACTTGGCAGGCAGGCTCTGTCTTGATTTAAGAGACCACCCCTTTCCAAGGTATGCATTAAACATGGATTTCAGCCAAATTTCAGCACAGAGTATGCAAAATACCTGAATGTTAAAGCCATGCATCTTTTTTTCTCTAAAAATAAATGTTCACTACTGCACTGATACCTTATATTTAATTCTCTTAGCCAGATATTCATGTGTTACATAAAAAAACAGAAATAGCCACTTGCATTTTAAAGTATCGAAAACCTGGGGTTTTTAAAAGACTTGTATATTTCAATTTCTTCCATATGGCTCTAATACATAAAAACTATTGTTGTGTCTTTTATTCATCATACAGACTGACATGTTTGATTGATACATGTCGCAGAATTATCAAAAACGGTACACTGCTAATTATATAAATATCTATTATGGATCATTCTGATGATAAACAACACTTTATAAGAGTCAGGAGCTCCCTTAATTGTGATTTCCAACAGTTTTAATATTTTAAATTGACCCCCATACAACTCTGATTTTTTTTTAAAATCTGGAGGGAACCTGTTTCCTATCTCTTATTTCACATGTGAGTAAACAGGTTTCAAATGAAGTAAAAATTATCAAATCAGACAGCCAGTTGGAGGCAGAGATAGAATTAACCCAGGATCAGATGATGATTTTCAGGATTTGAACTGTCATATTGACTTTATTTTTACCATGAAAAAATATTACTTATATACTTAAATTAATGCAACAAATATCCATCAGAAGATTAATAATTGCCAGACAGTACAGTAGGCACAGACAACAGAGGGAACAGAGACGCATTAAAATCTGCTTCAGCAGGGTCCTGTGGAGTACTTGGCAGGGGTACGTATCCTATACGGAAGATCAGGGGAATTCTTTTTTCCTAGAGAACTTGTTATAAACTGAGCCCAAAAAATCAGTAGAAGTTTTCAAGGTAAATACACGGGGAAAGAGATTAAAGCTTGAGAAAGAAAGGATATTGTGCCAAGAAACGTGCATATTTATAGGCCCAGAAGTAAGAAAACATGATGAATATGAGCAATGAAATGAAATTCGGCCTGGCAGTGCTGGAGATTACAGAAGGGAATGATGGAGATGAGGCCAGAGACGTTAAAGGGAGCAGGTCACAATAATGGCCTTATAAACCAGGTAATAAAGTTTGAGATTGGTCCTGACAGCAACGGGACTGACAACAACAGTGACTGATGGTTTTGGCCTTCAAAAAGGCCAGCCTGGCTGAAATGAGGAGTAGGGGCTGAAGGAGGGTCAGAGAGACAGTGAGGAAGCCATTTGAAGAATCCAGGTCAGAGACGGTGCAAACATGAACAAAGATGCTGGCAAACAAAGAAAGGTTTGGACAAATAGGGTGTGCTGATTCATTACAGGGGGTTGGAGATTGAGGCAGAAGGATTCTGGATTAGGTTGGTAATGAGGCTAATCATGTTGCTATTCTCCATGAGAGAGCACAGTAAGAGTAGAGATGGTGGGAGTGAGAGAAAGGAAAGGGGAAGGGGTATGTTGAACTTGAACCATGTTGAGTTAGAGGTGAATGGGATGCTGAGTGGACAAGTTCATGCAACATAGGGGTAAGCAGGTAAGGAGCTCAGGACAGAGAGATCTAGTTTGGAGATAAATGTTTGTGTTCCTTTAGCATTTGGATGATAAATAAAACCTAGTGAATAAGTAAGATTATGCCAAGAAGGACGTTTAGTGAGAAGAGGGGCCAGGATAAGTCACTACAGAAAATTCCCATAAGACATACCATTCTTTCACTAAATATTTATTAAGTGTCTACTCTGTTCAGATACTGCTTACGGTGCTAAACACATAGCAATGCATAAAATACAAGTCTTGCTCTAACAATTATTATTTGGGGGGGGCATAAACAATTAAAATAAAAATATTATGATAGATGATGATAAGGTCTGTGAAAAAAGAATAAAGCAGGGGAAGGAAAAGCACTGAGTCAATATTTAAGAAAAGATCAGAAGGAGGTGAGAGAATGAATCATACTGCTATCTGGGAAAAGTAATTCACCAGAGAAAACAACACCTTCCAAGACACTAAGACAGAAGGGAGCCAGGGTGGGTGGCAGGGTGTGATGCAGGCACAGTACAGATGAAGTTAGAGGGTAACAGGAAGCCAGGGAGCTAAGGACCTTATAGGTCATTAGAAGAACTTTGCACTTTTAGTGAGCTGGGAAGACACTGAAAGCTTCTGAATGGAAGAATAACATGACATGACTGATGTTTTAAATGCATCACTCTGGCTATGTTGAGACTGAAGGAGGTATGAGGACACAGGCATAAAGAACAGTTAGAGATAGCAGAAGCAAGAAGAACTACAATCCTTGAGCCTGTGGAACAAAAACCACATTCACAGAAAGACAGACAAGATGAAAAGGCAGAGGGTTATGTACCAGATGAAGGAACAAGATAAAACCCCAGAAAAACAACTAAATGAAGTGGAGATAGGCAACCTTCCAGAAAAAGAATCCAGAATAAGGATAGTGAAGATGATCCAGGACCTCGGAAAAAGAATGGAGGCAAAGATTGAGAAGATGCAAGAAATGTTTAACAAAGACCTAGAAGAATTAAAGAACAAACAAACAGAGATGAACAATAAAATAACTGAAATGAAAAATACACTAGAAGGAATCAATAGCAGAATAACTGAGGCAGAAGAATGGATAAGTGACCTGGAAGACAGAATGGTGGAATTCACTGCTGCGCAACAGACTAAAGAAAAAAGAATGAAAAGAAATGAAGACAGCCTAAGAGACCTCTGGGACAACATTAAACGCAACAACATTCGCATTATAGGGGTCCCAGAAGGAGAAGAGAGAGAGAAAGGACCAGAGAAAATATATGAAGAGATTATAGTCAAAAACTTCCCTAACATGGGAAAGGAAATAGCCACCCAAGTCCAGGAAGCGCAGAGAGTCCCATACAGGATAAACCCAAGGAGAAACATGCCGAGACACAGCAATCAAATTGGCAAAAATTAAAGACAAAGAAAAATTATTGAAGCAGCAAGGGAAAAATGACAAATAACAAACAAGGGAACTCCCATAAGGTTAACAGCTGATTTCTCAGCAGAAACTCTACAAGCCAGAAGGGAGTGGCATGATATACTTAAAGTGATGAAAGGGAAGAACCTACAACCAAGATTACTCTACCCAGCAAGGATCTCATTCAGATTCGATGGAGAAATCAAAAGGTTTACAGACAAGCAAAAGCTAAGAGAATTCAGCACCACCAAACCAGCTCTACAACAAATGCTAAAGGAACTTCTCTAAGTGGGAAACACAAGAGAAGAAAAGGACCTACAAAAACAAACCCAAAACAATTAAGAAAATGGTCATAGGAACATACATATCGATAATTACCTTAAACGTGAATGGATTAAATCCTCCAACAAAAGACACAGGTTTCCTGAATGGATACAAAAACAAGACCCATATATATGCTATCTACAAGAGACCCACTTCAGACCTAGGGACACATACAGACTGAAAGTGAGGGGATGGAAAAAGATATTCCATGGAAATGGAAATCAAAAGAAAGCTGGAGTAGCAATACTCATATCAGATAAAATAGACTTTAAAGTAAAGAATGTTACAAGAGAGAAGGAAGGACACTACATAATGATCAAGGGATCAATCCAAGAAGAAGATATAACAATTATAAATATATATGTACCCAACATAGGAGCACCTCAATACATAAGGCAACTGCTAACAGCTCTAAAAGAGGAAATTGACAGTAACACAATAATAGTGGGGGACTTTAACACCTCACTTACACCAATGGACAGATCATCCAAACAGAAAATTAATAAGAAAACACAAACTTTAAATGACACAATAGACCAGATAGATTTAATTGATATTTATAGGACATTCCATCCAAAAACAGCAGATTACACGTTCTTCTCAAGTGTGCACGGAACATTCTCCAGGATAGATCACATCTTGGGTCACAAATCAAGCCTCAGTAAATTTAAGAAAATTGAAATCATATCAGGCATCTTTTCTGATCACAACGCTATGAGATTAGAAATGAATTACAGGGAAAAAAACGTAAAAACCACAAACACATGGAGGCTAAACAATACGTTACTAAATAACTAAGAGATCACTGAAGAAATCAAAGAGGAAATCAAAAAATACCTAGAGACAAATGACAATGAAAACACGACAATCCAAAACCTATGGGATGTGGCAAAAGCAGTTCTAAGAGGGAAGTTTATAGCTATACAAGCCTACCTCAAGAAACAAGAAAAATCTCAAATAAACAATCTAACCTTACACCTAAAGGAACTAAAGAAAGAAGAACAAACAAAACCCAAAGTTAGCAGAAGGAAGAAAATCATAAAGATCAGAGCAGAAATAAATGAAATAGAAACAAAGAAAACAATAGCAAAGATCAATAAAAATAAAAGCTGGTTCTTTGAAAAGATAAACAAAATTGATAAATCATTAGCCAGACTCATCAAGAAAAAGGGAGAGGACTCAAATCAATAAAATTAGAAATGAAAAAGAAGTTACAACAGACACCGCAGAAATACAAAGCATCCTAAGAGACTACTACAAGCAACTCTATGCCAATAAAATGGACAACCTGGAAGAAATGGACAAATTCTTAGAAAGGTATAACCTTCCAAGACTGAAACAGGAAGAAATAGAAAATATGAGCAGACCAATCACAAGTAATGAGATTTAAAATGTGATTAAAAATCTTCCAACAAACAAAAGTCCAGGACCAGATGGCTTCACAGGTGAATTCTATCAAACATTTAGAGAAGAGCTAACACCCATCCTTCTCAAACTCTTCCAAAAAACTGCAGAGGAAGGGACACTCCCAAACTCGTTCTACGAGACCACCATAACCCTGATACCAAAACCAGACAAAGATACTACAAAAAAAGAAAACTACAGACCAATATCACTGATGAATATATATGCAAAAATCCTCAATAAAATACTAGCAAACAGAATCCAACAACACATTAAAAGGATCATACACCATGATCAAGTGGGATTTATCCCAGGGATGCAAGGATTCTTCAGTATATGCAAATCAATCAATGTGATACACCATGTTAACCAACTGAAGAAGGAAATCCATATGATCATCTCAATAGATGCAGAAAAAGCTTTTGACAAAATTCAACACCCATTTATGATAAAAAAAACTCTCCAGAAAGTAGGCATAGAGGGAACCTACCTCAACATAACAAAGGCCATATACAACAAACCCACAGCAAACATCATTCTCAATGGTGAAAAACTGAAATCATTTCCTCTAAGATCAGGAACAATACAAGGATGTCCACTCTCACCACTATTATTCAACATAGTTTTGGAAGTCCTAGCCACGGCAATCAGAGAAGAAAAGGAAATAAAAGGAATACAAACTGGAAAAGAAGAAGTAAAACTGTCACTGTTTGCAGATGACATGATACTATACATAGAGAATCCTAAAGATGCCACCAGAAAACTACTAGAGCTAATCAATGAATTTGATAAGGTTGCAGGATACAAAATTAATGCACAGAAATCTCCTGCATTCCTATACACTAATGATGAAAAATCTGAAAGAGAAATTAAGGAAACACTCCCATTTACTATTGCAACAAAAAGAATAAAATACCTAGGAATAAACCTACCAAGGGAGACAAAAGACCTGTATGCAGAAAACTATAAGACACTGATGAAAGAAATTAAAGATGATACCAACAGATGGAGAGATATACTATGTTCTTGGATTGGAAGAATCAATATTGTGAAAATGACTATACTACCCACAGCCATGTACAGATTCAAAGCAATCCCTATCAAATTACCAATGGCATTTTTTATGGAACTAGAACAAAAAACCTGAAAATTTGTATGGAGACACAAAAGACGCCGAATAGCCAAAGCAGTCTTGAGGGAATAAAACGGAGCTGGAGGAATCAGACTCCCTGACTGCAGACTATATTACAAAGGTACAGTAATCAAGACAATATGGTACTGGCAGAAAAACAGAAATATAGATCTATGGAACAGGATAGAAAGCCCAGAGATAAACCCACGTACCTATGGTCAACTAATCTATGACAAAGGAGGCAAAGATATACAATGGAGAAAAGACAGCCTCTTCAATAAGTGGTGCTGGGAAAACTGGACAGCTACATGTAAAAGAATGAAATTAGAACACTCCCTAACACCATACACAAAAATAAACTCAAAATGGATTAGAGACCTAAATGTAAGACTGGACACTATAAAACTCTTAGAGGAAAACTTAGGAAGAACACTCTTTGACATAAATCACAGCAAGATCTTTTTTGACCCACCTCCTAGAGTAATGGAAAGAGACAAAAATAAACAAATGGGACCTAATGAAACTTAAAAGCTTTTGCACAGCAAATGAATCCATAAACAAGATGAAAAGACAACCCTCAAATGGGAGAAAACATTTGCAAATGAATCAACGGACAAAGGATTAATCTCCAAAATATATAAACAGCTCATGCAGCTCAATATTAAAAAAACAAACAACCCAATCCAAAAATGGGCAGAAGACCTAAACAGACATTTCTCCAAAGAATATATACAGATGGCCAAGAAGCACATGAAAAGCTGCTCAACATCACTATTAGAGAAATGCAAATCAAAAACTACAAAAACCTCACACCAGTTAGTATGGGCATCATCAATAAATCTACAAACAACAAATGCTGGAGAGGGTGTGAAGAAAAGGGAACCGTCTTGCACGGTTGGTGGGAATGTACATTGATACAGCCTCTATGGAGAACAGTATGGAGGTTTCTTAAAAAACTAAAAATAGAATTACCATATGACCCAGCAATCCCACTACTGGGCATATACCCAGAGAAAACCATAATTCAAAAGACACATGCACCCCAATGTTAATTGCAGCACTATTTACAAAAGCCAGGTCATGGAAGCAACCTAATGCCCATTGACAGACAAATGGAAAAAGAAGATGTGGTACATATATACAATGGAATATTACTCAGCCATAAAAAGGAATGAAATTGGTTTATTTGTAGAGACATGGATGGGTCTAGAGACTGTCATACAGAGTGAAGTAAGTCAGAAAGAGAAAAACAAATATTGTATATTAATGTATATATGTGGAACGTAGAAAAATGGTACAGATGAACTGGTTTGCAGGGCAGAAATTGAGACACAGATGTAGAGAACAAACGTATGGACACCAAGGGGGGAAAGCAGTGGGGGGTGGGGGTGGTGGTGTGATGAATTGGGAGATTGGGATTGACATGTATACACTCATGTGTATAAAATGGATGACTAATAAGAACCTGCTGTATAAAAAAGGAAAGAATATAAAATGCAAAAAAAAAAAAAAAAGAACAGTTAGACAGCTACTACAATCATCCAGGTAAGACACTGTTGCTTATACCATGATGGCAGCTCTGGAGATATTGGGCAATAATCAGATTCTGGATGTATTTTAAAGATAGGGCTCATGTGACTTTACTGATATTTTGAATGTACAGTAAAAGAGAACTAAATGGAAAATGAAGACTCCAAAGTTTGTTGGTTGAAGCATCTGGAAATATAGAATTAACCTTTATTAAAAGGATGGTGTGAATAGAAGACTATTCTATTCTATTCTTCTTTCTATAAAGAAACAGTATGTTTGGAGGCCACGTGTTGGGGAAGAAAGCATGACATGTATGAAGCAGTGAAACAAGGGCAATACCTGGAGCACAGAGGAAAAGAGAGTGAGGTTTTATATGAGGCAGGAGACAAGAGAAGAAATCAGGCTAAAGAAGGTCTTGCTGAGCATGTCATGTTGTGAAATTTGGTCTCTACCTGAAGAGTCATGGCAAGTCTCTGAAATGCTTTAACTGGGAGATCAGAATGAGCCAATTTGCCCTTTATATAAAGATCTCTATTTCTACCTCGTGCTACGCCTTTACAGGGACACCCATCCCTCTCCCACCACCACTCCTAACTCCTGGTAACCACTCATCTATCTGTTTTCCATCTCGATACTTTGGTGGCTTCAAGAATGTTATATAAAAGGAATCATACAGTGTGAGACATTTTGAGATTGGGTTCCCTACTCAGCATAATGCTGTGACATCCACCAGGTCACTGCATATGTTAATGGAGTGTTCTGTGTACTGTTGCATAATATCCCATGGCACAGATATACCTCAGTTTGCTAACCCTGCAGCTACTTAGAACCTTTTTGATTGTGTCCAGTGTTTGGCTATCGAAAATAAAGCTGCTATGCCCATTTGTGTTCAGCATTTTTTTGTGGTCGCAAATTTTCATTTCTCCGAGATAAATAACCAAGAGTGTGTTTTCTAAAGTGTATGCTTAGTTATTTAAAGAAACTACCAAGTTAATTTTCAGAGTGGCTGCTCCATTTTACCTTCCTACCAGCAACACATGAGAGATCTAGTTTCTCTTCATCCTCACCAGCATTTTGTATTGTCACCCTTTTTAAATTTTAGTTTATCTCATTGGTGTATAATATCTCTATATTTTTAAAATATATTTTTAGTCAGTGCTTCTGGTTGTTATATGTCAGTAAAGGTAGAAAAAACAGAGCTCTGAAATACCTAGAATATAGACTGTAAAACAATATTTACCACTGTTGTAAAGCACCTTGCAAACCTAGAAGTCTACATAACTAAGATGGTGGCGATCTGGTTGGTCATACCTTCATCCATGACAGCGTGCCACTGAAGTACATGCTTTGGGTACGAAGTTCTAACACTATAGGCCTGACATTGCCAGTCTCTGAATCCAGGCAAACCTGCAGGACAAGGTGGATTCTCACATATTCTGTATTGTTTTCTGGGACCATTACAATCCCTTGCTTCAGAACCTAGCCTAGAAAAGATAGTACAAATAATCAATTTTATCTTTTTTTATGTTAACTACTCATTTAAAAAAATCAAAAGGCAATCTATTAATAAGCTACAATCCTTTATATTAAATCTACTTTTGAAAAAGTGGACAGATTAAATGATTGGTAATGGTAGGAAATCCATATGTTTATTTAAAAATATATATTTTTTCCAATCTTTGAGCCATTTAATTTCCAAAATACATGAGAAACAAAAGCCCATTTGCCATGGAAATGATACAGAAGGGTAAAGGGCAGAGGTTGGGGGCAAAACAGAAAGGCTGCACTTCCCATGAAAGAGTGGGGCTAAGAATTATTAAGGAGTTGCTTCTAAGGTTTTCACATACATTCTTTAAAATCTCTTGTTGAGGAACTGGGCCACTGAATCCACACCAAAGTTAAAGCATAAAGCTGAAATGACTATCTCACACATTTTCCTAGGATCACTCTAGGAATGATGGAGACAAGCAAGCTGATCTTGGACGCTCCCTATCCATACCTGTGCTCAGCAGGATTTCGTTTCTCATCATTCTTAGCTTCTACTGACATTCATGTTGCCCTCATTCCCTCTCTTTCTGAAGTCCTATCAGCTTCCGGCTCCTCTCACAGTTCCTTTTAAGGGTGACTTACATTTTCTAACACATCTCTCCCTGCTTATTTCAACACAATTTTTTATTTGATTTGTACTCAAAACACCACTCTGTGTAGTGTTTAATTATTTGTTCTTAGAAAGGTTGGTCTTATTTTCTTCTTTGAAGGGAGATTTTACATAAACTAATTTGAGGGACTTTTCTGTTTTCCAAAGTGGAGTGAGGTTTGAGAAGTTTCTTTGGCCCCCAACATGGTTTATCAGTAAAACCTTTTCATTTCAAACTTGAAGAAAACAATGCCCTCCCCCAATCCAGGAACTTTGCGTTTACCCAGGACATTTGCGCTCTCGACTGTTGATCCCAGAACTGCAGGTTCGGCTACAGGGACTCCACATGCTCCACTCTCCAGCCACGAGTCCAGGTGCTGAGGTCCTGCTGGTACACTCTCCAGCCTTACACCACTATTCCAAAAGTTATGTCTTAGGTGAACAAATCAGGGCACAACGGAAAATCATTCATTGGCCTATAGAGTCACTGGAATTGAGATTAAATCAGGTCTGCTAAGAGTCCCAAACGTGTGGAATTGAAAAAGACCAAAAATAAGTTGACACGTGCATACTGTCATAGTAATACACTGGTCCAGTTCTCATGTCAGATTATACAGTCTTGTCATAAGAACAGCACACAGATATCTGTACTATAGCCCTGAGAATTCAGTACTTGTGACGGAGATAGGGCGAAGAAGGAATCTGGGGTTGTACAGCCAGGAAGAAAAACTAACACATTTTAAGAAACATAACAATTTAAAAGAGAGGACCAAAAAAGCATAGGGTCAGGTATCAATATAAGAATGGTACATAAGATATAAATGTCTTTAACTAGAATGAAGCAGACATTTTAGCAAATTTAGCAATTTTGATTTAAACTGTCAGTGATTCAGGGTACTCTCTTTCCTTGTAACTTAAAAAAAAAAGAGTATGACTCAATTTTAGCACTTTCCTTTATACATTTTTTTTTTTTCTGAAAGTTTCTGTCAAATTCAAGCATTAACATTATAGCAAATTTTCTTTCAAAACTGTTTATTTGAAAGACTTGAACAATTAGACTTTTTGAAATTCTATCATTTCATTCCAATTATTCTATAGGTTATTTGGTATCTATTAACTGAGAAAGACAACAAAGAAAGAAGAGAAAGGAGTGTGTTCATTCTCTTTTTTATATTTATTTTATCATTAACTTTAAACAAAAACAGCCAAAGAGGCTGTTTCTGTGGTCACCAAGGAATGGTTGCCAGGACTTTGCAGACAGATTATAATAATTTCTCCTTATTCCTGGAAAATCAGATCTATCATGATCATAGCAAACATATTAAAGGTAAAGATTAAAAAATTTTAGATAAATGATTGTAGAATCACAAGGGTTGAGCAAGCTAATCCTTCCACTCCTAAACGATATTTTGCACTAATGGCAACATGATTTATAAGGGATTTTGAAGAAATTATAGCAGCTCTCTGATTCTTAGTTTTCCCATTTCAAAATGTGAATGATCATCATGTTGATATTTACCTAATAGACTTTTCAGAGGTTGAATGAAACTAAGCACAATGCATAGTCCTTGGCAAAGATTTAATAAAGATTAACTATAATAAAAATACTAATAACAAATTATATATCATTATATTAATTTTATTAATAAGTTTCCAGAAATCTCACCAAAATTCTATTCATTCTGATCTTAACTGATCTGTTTCTTTAAAACTTATTTTGATAATATGTTTTTAAATGCTGTTTTTAGAAGAGAGAATTTAGAAAACTATGCTACGTAGTGTTGTGTGAGCCCAGTTAATGCTTTTCTATGCAATAAAATAATCAGTTCCTGCAGATTTTCTCTAATAATGCCAGATTTTAAATTCAACCTTTTTTGGATTCAAGGAGTTTTAAATCCAGGCTTGGGAAAAAACAAAACAAAACCTCAACAACTCAGAGTGTGCACTGACATGCTAAGACTGTCATTAAATAGATTGAGATTTTATATGAAGATGCAGTCTGAAAATTGCAAAAGGAGGAAAAAAAAACAGACCTTGTGAAAACTTTTAAACAACTTACTGGTTTTAAGGATTTAATGATGTTATGCCATTCAAGGAAAAAAAAAATCCAGTGTGAAAGCTGTCAAACTTCAATTGGTCAAGTTGTTTTGGCCTAGGTGAAGGGTGTTTATTTTTCCCCCGAGTGCATATCACAGCTCCTCGTCCATTTAGCAGTAAGCTGGCATTGAAAGGCTGGGCTAGAGTTCACAGCTGACTAAAAATATTCTGGGAAAGACCCAGATCTAGACTTGCACGTCATTTAAACTAGACACGTCTGGCAGATGAAGAGAAATGGAAACAGATATGCAAACCAAATTTGCATACACAAATCAGTGAAATTTAAAGAAAGCATAGTATAATAGTTAAAAGTTCATCCCCTTGCAGATAACCAGGTCTCTGGACAAAACTATGGAGAACCTGCTTTTCTGTCTTCTAGGTGGTGCTGTGTTTCAACACTGGGCAAAGTGTTAAATGTTTTCTTTAAACTATTATACAAAATATTCTATTGGGTTTTACATAAAATGATCTTAATGCTGCTTTTCATGAATTTTCTAGCAGGATGTTTTGTTTCATTTGTATTTTTTAGCTTCAAAAAATTATATTACGCATGATTTAAAAAACTCAAAATTTCTCATATCGAATAATTCAGTCTGATTTATGAAAATGCTAAGGAAATATATAATATAGTTTATTTCTGGGACAGTACATGACCTAAAAAATTTGACTATATTTCTATTCTCTCAAATTTCTACGGGAATATGCCTAGGAAGTTGATGAAAACACCCAGTTGGAAGAGATTCATGAAGATGACAAAGGAAACATTATTCTCTAAACAAATCTTCTTGTACATACATAGTTAGATGAAAGAAGAGGAAGAAAGAAGGCAATAAACTGTCTCCATATGCAAATTTGTGACTGTAAGGATATTACATCCTTCATTTTTTCAATGAAGAACGATGGTGGTAATTTCATCCTTTAGGAACTTAGGAAAGTAAATAATTGAAATATATTATGTATCATCCTTCAAAACAGTCTAAAATTCTAGTAAGTTGGTATTTAGCTTTCCTTCCCCATCCTCCAATTCCTAGAAAATATTTTAAGTAAAAAACATACATTTCTTGGTTTTAACCAAATCATTTATCAACTCTTGGATCTCTGTTAATATAACCGTAAATACAGATGATAGTAGAGAAAAGGAGAAGAAAGAAAACAGGCTGCTTTTAATTTGGAAAATGCTGTCTATAAATAGTAGATAAATCCCTATCTTCAAAATCATTTTGAATTGGGAGTTCCCTGGTGGTCCAGTGGTAAAGAATCCACCTCACAATGCAGGGGACACAGGTTCGATCCCTGGTCAGGGAACTAAGATCCCACATGCTGTGAGGCAACTAAGCCCACAGGCCACAACTACTGAGCTCACACGCCTCAATGAGAGAGCCTGCGTGCCACAAACTACAGAGCCCATGTGCCTTGGAGCCTACGTGCCACAACTAGATAGAGAAAACCCGCACGCCACAACTAGACAGAAGCACACGAGCCGCAATGAAGAGCCCGCGCGCCGCAACTAAAGACCCGTTGCGGCCAAAAATAAAATAAATAAATAAATAAATAAATAAATAAATAAATAATAAATAAATCTGTTAAAAAAATCATTTTGAATCATAGAATTCTGGTCAGCACCTTCTCAGACTTAATTATGTACTCTTAGATGAACTAGTTATACAGCTAAATTAACATCACTAGAGTGTAACACATTACAAAATTCTCAGCTTTGTTTCTTGGTTTGCCATGTACTGAGCTAGCAGTGTTTAGCGCGAGGTTGCAAGCATCCAAATATTTTATCCCTACAGCCCTCAACTGCAGAGTGTTGGAAGCTATTGTCATGATGGCTCCTACAACAGCTGGAACAGATGGATAGCTGAAGAAGCCCACATGGCCTGAGGAACTGAGAAGTTCATTAGTTATTTCAATACACAAAGCATTACAGAACCACTAAGAGAATATCATTAGCACAATTATAGGGAAATAAAACATTTACGTTTAATGAGTAATTACAATTTTGATTGCTGAAAGAATAAGTTTATTTTAGAGAACTAAAGAATGCAATTTTTTCTCATAAATATCAGAAGAAAAAAATAGTAGAAAAATATTTAGGACACCAGATTATAAAAATGAACAGATTTTATATTGCTAATGAAGAACTAAGTAAGACAAATGGGTTGTGTGATGTTTGAAGACATGTGACTGAATATTTGGTTATCTCTATTTATTACTGCTTTTGTGTTTCAGGGATGATGGAAATTATTGCTGGTGCAGAGTTTTATGACTCAAGCAATAAATTACTCAGCATAATACCATGAGGCTTGCCCAATGTACATACGTTATTGTACTTTTGTGTATAATTTAAAAATAAAACAAATCCAAATTCTGACGCTCCATGTAAGCTCACAGAAAACACATTTGTCAGTCTGTAAACAACTGACTGATATTCACAGAAGTTCTCTTTCAAGGAACCATTTTCTTACTGATTATATCTAGTGATAAAATATTTCTAGTCCTTTTTTATTATTTGGGACTTAATTTGTACATTTTTCTTTTTCTCATTAAAGAAATCACAGAAGTAATATGACTACATGCTGTACATTTTTCTTTTTCTCATTAAAGAAATCAAAGAAGTAATATGACTATATGCTTATGTCAAACAATCAAGAAATATCAGGAGAAAAGTTATATTCACCCTCACTTCCCATTGCTTTATTCCATCCATCAATTCCACATCCCTCCCAAGAGTCAACTGCTAATTATAGTTTGGCGTTTATATTTTCAAACCATTTTCAATGAGTTTAAAAATATATACTCTGTGTGTATACTCCCATCTGTATGCAAATTGTTTTTTTCCCTAACTCTCAAATGGTATCATATAAAGTATCAGTTTTTTCTGACATGTCTCTATACTATCATGTCTTGTAGATGTTTTCAATTTAATACATATATATTTATCTCATTCTGTTAACAGCTACACTGGAACCATTCCTCTCCTGATGAATATTTTTGTTGTACCTCATTTCTCACCACAGCAAGTTGTATCCTGACATAAGCATGTGTGTGCGTGTGTTTGTGTGTGTACATGCACACGTGCCTATCTTTTTGCACAGGTGTAAGTATTTACTTAGGACAAAATTCTAGAAGTGGAACTGCTAGATTTCCATTTCTGTCCATTTTTCAAATTGATGTGCTTTTAAACTAGCCTTCTACATAATTTAATTCTTTTCACTAAGTAATTCACCCCAAGTAATCTTTATGTTGTTGATTCTTTTCAAATGTAGTAAAAATTCATGTTCTTCAGAGGCAAGTTTTCTGATCTTACATCTAATGAGTAAAGTAATAACTGTTCTACTTCCCTTCATAGAATAAAAATTAGAAAATTATGTAAACTATTGAATGGTTATCTTTTGATTAAATTAACTGTAATTATAAGTTTATATGGGATCTAACGCCTTAATATTCTTCAAGAAAATTAATTTTCAACAGCAATTGAAATGATCTGGAAATGTGTACTAATACGTTTCCATAGCCTTATGAAACACATTAGATTAAACAACTTAGACAGCCAAATGTTTACTAATCCCCCAGAATATTTTATTTATGATGCTTGAAATGACAAGGAAAAACTATACCTGGTGGCTCTCCTAAGACAATATTTTATACTTTAAAGGATTCATTAGCTCTGAGTTTTACTATTTATGATTTATTTGTGAATCTTTTACTTATGTGTAATATAATAGTAAAATATTTCATTTTTGTTAAAGTCATACATATATCCAACTCTCCACATTGTCATAATCAACAATAAAAAATTACTGAATTGATATTTTAAAAACCCATGGATTTGCGAAAATGTAAGTGTTAAAATTGAAAATAGAGGAAATGCTGAAACTTGATATATATAGAAAGTATTACACTGGTGTTAAGAAAGATACATATGTAACTGGCAGAAGAAAATGGCTTACCAGTCACACTCATAACTAGTAAGGAGAAAATGCAAGTTTCTTAAGTTTCACTTAATATCCTTATTAATTTCAGGCAGCACCAATGACTTACCTTACCAGTGTCACAATCGGTTCCGTCCATTGGTGGATCTAGTTTGGTTCTGCATTCTTTTTCCCCTTCTACCTTGCACCACAACCCTGTGCAAATAACATGCTGAAAACAAGGGTATAATAACTAATAAGGGGAAGGCATCACATTTTTGAGGTTAAGTCAATAAGGAGCTTTGAGAGAGCTCTTTTAACAGAACATCAGAAATGATTTGAAGAAAAATATACTTTAGGTACTTTTAATATAAAACTTATAATTGAAATAGTGTATGGCTTATTTATAGTGATGAGAAGACTGATAAAAATAGAAAATCTGTTTCATAAATTTAACTATTTTAAAATTTCTTTAAATAAAACACATGTGATTACGCAAGATTAAGTAGCTACAGCAGAAAACTGTAAGCTAAAAATCATTATTTATACTATTATATGAACCAGGCTGGAAAAATTAAAGTAATGAGCTTATGGTATGAATTTAGTGCCTCCTATCTTAAAGCCTGTCCTCACTTGTGCTCTGCTGTATGCCGACAAGCCATGTTAGTACTTCATTATTTCATCACATAGCCTTGGCCCCTGATGCAATACAGAGACTCTCAGTGGGCATATTTCCCTTGTTATCAGTCATTTTTACCTCAGTATGAATGAGTTCTAGGTACCCAGAATACATTTAACTTTGTCTAGGGAAAAGTTGAGGGAACAAACAAAAAATAGTGAGATAAAACAGCATAAACACAACAACATTGAAAGAAGAGAACTCTATACTTGTGGCCACCCAGAGACAGATAAAGAGGCAAAACTACCACATTCTTAAGGACTTTCTATTTCTATAGGATGGCTGAAGTTTTTTAGATACAAGCATGTTATTAACAAATTACACAGAAATATCAAATCCATGTGGCATACTTAAAGCGACTGTAGTAATCTATCTTGAAGATGATAGTGTGACTATCTATCCAGATATTTGGAGTAAAGGTTGGAAGAAAGCAGGTTGATAAGGACAGAACAAGTAACTGTTGATGTGAAAGACAGTCTTGAAAGGGTGAGAAGACCAGTCAGATGGGAGGAGGCATATAAGGGTAGGGAGTAGGGAACAAGATTTTAAAGACAGAAAAACCAGATCCTGAATGCCAGGACTCCATATTTGGAGGGAAAAAAGAAATCACTCAGCAGTTGACCAGCAGGTTGATAAGATAAAAAGGCTATTTTAGGGGGTTTACTCTGGCAGTGGTGTTCAAAACAAACTGAAAATCACTGTAAAGTTAAAATTAACTTATGACTCAAATCTACTAAATACTTTGGGGATCATAAATTTAAACTAAGATTTCAAGCAGGTCTATTACAACTCTCCGAATTTGTTACAACTCCCCAAATATTATTCTCCTATTCTTTCTTTATTTAAAAATTTAGATTTCTGAAATGTTTGTAAGCTCTTGAAAATTCAATAGTCTATGGCAGGAGCGTGATATATTCTATTTACACTATTTTATGTGCTGTGACAGTTTTTCTGCTTCAAAATATTTCATACAAATATATCTTATTATATTTAGGATATGATTTAGCTTAATTTCTGTGCTTTTATTTCACATATAATTTACCAAAAATTCATCCAGGAACTAATTTTAAAGAATGCCTAAATGAAATAGCTTCTCTGCAATATTTTAGACTCTTGAAAATAAGCAGAGAGGTTAATTGTTTATCGTGTACTTTTGTGGACACATTTATATTTGAATTAATAGATATCTAACCTGAGAATTTTAGTTCCTAAAAGTTTTTTTTTTTCCTCCAAGACATTCTTGTTAATGGTATTTTATAATTATGGGGTCAAATGCTGAATTTTCCACCAAAGAAGAATTTTGCTTTATTAATATTCAATAAGGCTTAGTTGTGCTATAACATGAATTATTTTAGTCAAGTTCATTAGTTAACCAATGCATATTGAACTAAAAAGCAAATCTTGTCGATGCTGTAGTTTTAAAATCATACTTGCTTGTTGAACGCTGTGGTGGTCTAAATTCTGACCTTCCACCATTATCTGCTATTCAAAACAGCAGGTACTCTAACTGATTCCCACTTGAGGCCCTGAGAGCATAAAAGCAAACCTGGCAGCTTTTCAAGATAAGCACAGTCATACAGAATATATCTCTCATAGAGATCTCTTTACCCTTTATGTTCTACAGTTCTGGGGATCTTTTGGTAAGTAAATTATAGCCTCATTCTGAAAGATAACTCAGATTCAGGATTCAAACCAAACTGTAAAAAGTAAAGCAATAAAATAGTGAAGAAATAGGATGGACTGTTTTCTCCTTGAGAAGGGCAACATCTCAGATGCGTGATGTTAGAGCTATGTAATACCAAGCCCTTTCTTAGGAGGAGCAGGACTGGGTATTTTGTTAGAACCAAACACTCTGTATGTTACACAGGCCAGAGTCAAATCTTCTTTTCAACTTAATTACTGAAATCACTTACTATGGCAATTAAGAAAAGAACTTCAAAACTTAAAATGCTGTGTACAGGAATCCAGGACAGAAATGTACAACTCAGCATTCCTTGCAAACTAATAAAAATAATACAACATTCCTTTTTTATTCCTCTATAATAAGAAATGACCCTTAAAAGCATATATAAATTTGGATGTTTATCTCAAGAAGCCTTTTAAAAAGTTTACATGAAAAAAAAATATTTTCAATGGAATAATTTAAATGGACATGGATTAACTGTCCATGTATAGATATCATAAAATTTATCTTCAAAGACAACCTGTGCCCATGTCTTTCTTTATAGCAAATAGTTCCATTAAGATGTTTTGAATTTTATGTTAAAATAAAAAAATCTTAAGTGCATATGCATGGAAGTAGCAATTAAATCTCAGACATGTAACTCCTTGCTCATCCATAAATTATCTTTCAAACTACAGTCTCAATAATGTAACATTTGATTGCAAATGTAATTCAGTATGGAATAATATTTTCAAAAACAATCTTTTCTATCACAGAACAGCTTGGTATTATTAAGGATGGAAGAGAGGAAAAAAGTAAGGGAGAGAGAAAGAGAGGTATTAAAAAAATAGAATACAAAGACTCAAAAGAAATAAAAAAAACTGAAATCTAGTTTTTTATGAATACTAATAAAATTGAAAATTAATCAAGAATAAAAGAGAAGGCAAAAATAAACACTATTAGGAATAAAAAATGAAGGCATAACTACAGATGACATAAAGTTTAAACAGAAGTAGGAAGACATTATGAACAGCTTTATGCCAAAAAACTTTAGAATGAATATGAAATAGAAAAATATTTTTTAAAAATTTACAAAAAACTTGCTAAAATGGACCTAAGAAGAAATAGAAACACTGAAACTACTGTCTAACCATAGAATAATTAAAAGTGACTGTTGAAAATCTTCCCACAAAGAATACATCTGATCCAAAAACTTAAATTGTCAATTTACATAAACTGTCTAGAGAACAGAAAAAGAGGCAATATTCCTTAACACACTTTATGATACCCAAACCAGACAGGAGTTTTAAAAGAAAATGAAAATAGTGATCTACCTCATTTACAAACTTAGATTTATATATTCTACACAATTTTTAACAGACAGAATCCAGCAATCCATGAAAAAAGGTAATGTACCATCATGATCATGTTGGGTTTTTCTTGGACTGCAAGGCTACTATAATATTAGAGATTTGATTAACATAATCAAGCACATCAAAAACTTCAAAATCTGTGATTTTTGTATCTCTAGATACAAAGCTTGTGACACAATTCAACATCCATTCATTGAAAAAAAAGTTAGCAAACTAACCACTGAAGAACACATCTTCAAAATTAATGGACCTCTGGACATCTATAAAAATCTACAGCAAACACCGTTAAAAAACCGTGAAATGTTGAAAGTTTCCTTTTAAGATTAGGAAAATAGCAAAGATGGCATCTTGGCACAAACATAAAAAAAATGAATACATGATGTATTCAAAGTGGTAAGAGGAAAAAAATAACTGTCAATCTAGACTCCTGAACTCAGCTAAAATTTTATTCAAGACTGAAGGTTAAATAAAGACCCTTTCAAGGAAACAAAAAGTGAGTGTTTACCACCAACAGATCTTCCCAAAAGGAACTTCTAAATGGTGTATTTCAAGAAGAATATGACCTCATAGGAAAGGGCTGAAAAGCACTTGTGATCAAAGAACCTGACAAAAATGAGGATAAATCTAAATAAACATTGATTACATAAAGCAATAATAATTGGACTTTAGCCATTATTATTAACCTTTTTAATGGGAAGAAATACTAAAAATCTAGCATATTTACATCTCAAAAACTTTATCCCTTAGCAGAAATGATTTGACCACTGACAGTTAAATATTTAAATTTGATGTCTTCTCTTTTACCTCCTTCACTCCATATACTTCATGACTGCTAGAGGTAGATGTTGAGTAACAGACATGGGAAGAAAAATGTAGACTACGCATAGCCAACAAATCAAGCAGCACGCTGCAAAGGACCCCTCAATAGAACACATCTTAGAGTGTTAAAGAAAATCAAGGAGTATGAAGAAATTTAGAGAAAGGAGAACTGTCAATACCTAGTTAATGAAGCCCCAAAGAAAAGAAAAAAAAGTGGGAAGGAACTATTTGAAATATTTGAAAGAAAAATGATCCAGAATTTCCTTGTGTGAAAGAGAAATATAAGATAAAAATATTCCTCTTCTGGAATGGTGGAATAAGTTCCCAGAAGACCAACCCTCCTGCAGCTAACAACCATAAACTGTGGAACAAATGCAAAAAACAACTTCCTGGTGGTTCTGGAACATGAACATAGGCAGGTAAATTGTTTAGGGGAGCTGACTGGCATAAGTTGAGTTCACCATCTTTGTGGCTTTGACCTGATAGTGGTTTGTGGTCATGGCATGACACAATGGCTAAAGCAACATATGCCATCTTTTTAGACTCCTTAAGACAGAAACTGATGTGGTCAAAGCTGCCAAAACCTGAAGGGACAATCCCAAAAGGAAGAGAGTAAGAGAAGTTTAGGTCTTTAGGTGGCACCTGTACCATACATGCAAGGGACACACCCCAAATAGCCCAGATAAGGAAAGAGTGAGCTGATCCAACATATGAGGTGCTATCCACAGTAGGCAAGACAGTTTCCAGTTTGAGTCTAACAAACTTAATTCCCTGTGAAAACAAAAACCAAAACACTATTTGGAGGAATATAACAGAATCCAGAGTATCTGCTGCAACAGGGGTTAGCTAACTCTTTTTTTTTTTTTTTAAAGATTCTCTTCTTTTTTTTTTTTTTTTTTAATTTTATTTATTTATTTTATTTATGGCTGTGTTGGGTCTTCGTTTCTGTGCGAGGGCTTTCTCTAGTTGTAGCAAGCGGGGGCCATTCTTCATCGCGGTAGCTAACTCTTTCTGTAAAGTGCTAAATAGTATACAGTTTAGGCTTGTGGGCCACACAATCTCTGTTGCAACTATTCATCACTGTCATTGTAGTTTGAAGGCAGCCAAAGAGAACATGTGAACAAATGGGGGTGACTGTGTTCTAGTAAAACTTTATTTACAAAAACAGGCAGCCAGTCTCTACCCCATAGTTTGCAAAAAATTAATGTATTAATATATATAATATGTTAATGTATTAATATTGTAGAATAAAAACATATGTGTACACAAATAATCATTCACAAATCTTCTGAGTAGCCTTACTCATAATAGCTAACATCCCAGATGTCTACTAAGAGGTGAATTGATAAACAAAACTGTTATATACCAGTGGAATACTATTCATCAAGAAAAAAGAACTAATTACTCATACACATAAAAAGATACAAAGAATGTCTGACTTTTGAATGCAGAGGAAAATTTGGTTTCTCCAATGTAAAGCAGGAGAGGAGAACAAGAGTAAAAAGTAGAGCATAAATAAGAAACACAAACACAAAATAAGCTGACAATAAAAATCCTAAAAAACATTAATTTAAATCAATGTAAAAAATGTTAAACTAGCTGATGAAAATACCAAAAAATGGTTACATTGGTTTAAACAGAAAAATATAAAATCTAGCAATTCCTTTTCTCTAGTAAACATACCCATCTATCCATACCCATATTAGTATTTATGTTTTATTTGGAAAGGTTGAAGATAAAGATGTGACAAATATTAGCCAGGATAATGGTTTTAATGCCAGACAAAATAGATTTTAAGACACAAGTCATAAAAAATGCAGAGGAGAAAAACAGATCAACAGATGAAAAACCATAAATATGTATGCACCTATAATATAATTCAACATTATATAAGGTAATAACAGACAGAAATACAGGGAAAAATAAATAAATCAGTAGTTTGAGTCGGATATTTTAACATGTCTGTCAGTTACTAATGGATCAATCAAACCAAAATAAGCAAACAGATATTTTGAATAATAATATTAATATACTTCATCTAAGATCTAGTGACAGATAATGAACTTCAAAAACCACACATTCTTCAGCAGAAGACCTAAATAGACATTCGCCAAAGAAGATATACAGATGGCCAACAGGCACATGAAAAGATGCTTAATAGCTAATTAGTAGAGAAATGCAAATCAAAACTACAATGAGGTATCACCTCACACCAGTCAGAATGGCCATCATCAAAAAGTCTACAAATAATAATGGTGGAGAGGGTGTGGAGAAAAAGGAACCCTCTTACAATGTTGTTGAGAATGTAAATTGGTGTAGCCACTATGGAAAACAGTATGGAGGTTCCTTAAAAAAATTAAAATAGAGTTACCATATGATCCAGAAATCCCATTCCTGGGCATATACCCGGAGAAAACTCTAATTTGAAAAGTTACATGCGCCCCAATGTTCATAGCAGTACTATTTACAATAGCCAGGACATGGAAGCAACCTGAATATCAATTGACAGATGAGTGGATGTAGAAGACGTGGTGTGTGTATGTGTGCATGCGTGTGTGTGTATATATACATATATAAACATAAATATATGATGGAATATTATTCAGCCATAAAAAAGAATGAAATAATGTCATTTGTGGCAACATGGATGGACCTACAGATTATCATATTAAGTGAAGTAAGTCAGACAGAGAAAGATAAATATCATATGATATCACTTATATGTGTAATCTAAAAAAATGATACAAATGAACTTATTTACAAAACAGAAAGAGACTCACAGATATAGAAAACAAACTTATGGTTATCAAAGGGGAAAGAGGGGAAGGGATAAATCGGGAGTTTGGGTTTAATGGATACACACTACTCTATATGAAATAGAGAAACAACAAGGACCTACTGTATAGCACAGGGAACTATATTCAGTATCTTGTAATAACCTACAATGGAAAGGAATCTGAAAAAGAATATATATATACACATATACACACACACAAAACAAAACAAAAACAGCACAACTTAATTGGAGAACTTGATGGATTCAACCACTTCAAAATTTTAAAATGACATTGTATAAAAAGTTAACACACAATGACATACTTTAAGGAAGTGTCACCTAGAATATAGAATATAGAAAGAACTCCTGCAAATCAGCAAGAAAAACAGAAAGTTTAAAAAATGGGCAAAATGTAAATAGGCAAATTACAAAGATAGAGACCTAAAAAATAAAAGCCCACGTCAATAAGAAGTCGTGAAAAAAAATTAGTCCTAAGGAAAAAAATTAAAGAGCTAGATTATCTAGACAAATAATTTGCCATCAAACTCATGTACTCACATACCGTGTAGGACTAAAGCTCAAAGAATAGGATGAAGTTTTGATTAGATGGCAAGATAGGCAGATTCAATTCCTGGTAGCTTTAACCCACCATAACTTCATTGATCTTATAGGAAGAAAGGACAATAAAAATCTTCAACTTCACCAATCTTAACAACATGATTTATCAATGATACTGTATTAGTTGCCCAAACAACTACTTTCCATCAAGAGATATTTCATGCTTTTTTAGCCCTAATTCCTATTGCCTCTGGAATTTCACAATGCCAAATCAGAGACTCAATCTTCTAGAATTCTTCATAAGGTACTCATTTCAATGCCAGCCTGTTCATTAGATCAAATGAGAGATTTTAGAAGTCCTACATACTTTGATATATTAAGTCGATATAAGAGAAATGTAAAACTGGAACTTTACATGGTACTTTCACTTTAAGTCATCATATGATTTAATTACACTAAAAAGTTTTCGATACAATATAATATGTATGCAACTCACATTGTGCCTAGTCCAAAACCAAAGGCAGAACCTTAAGTTCCTGGAGGTCTTCATTTTAAAATTTTTTTTTAGCAAACTTCCTTCTTACTCAAATAATGTAACTCTCAAGCAGCCACTTCTTATTGGTTCTAAGGAAACATCCATACCTCTGTATTCTTAGCCAGGCTAAGTAATTTTAGGCAGCTATTAGGATAACTTGATGCATTGTAGCTGGCTCAGCCACAAGACGCCAGATGGCCTAGAGGCACCAAATGCTTAGGACTCAGGAATAAGGTCATCTGAGAAGCTAGCATATTCATGCAGAAGAGTGAGCAATTATTGCTGAGGGTCGAGATGTTTCACAAGCATCTCTACAGCTATGCCTTTAAACATTTTGCAGATGTAAGCTGCTATCCTAAGGGTAAATTTATATCATTAATTAGATCAGCATGTACATAATGTTGGAGTCCCTAGTGCTTGTATATAACTATTTGTCAGTAAGAATGGAAGAGCAATATCTAATTCAAATACTATGGGCCAACTACCATTGTCTCATATTGTACCAGAAACACACATGTTGAAAAGTTGCTGCAAATCTTTACTCCATGCAGCTCAACACTTATTTATAACTGAACGGAGATACAAGATGGACATAAGGATGCCTGATTAACTCATGTGTAAGCTGTGAAACATAAGCTACATACCCTTATAGGTTGTTATTTATGGAGCCATTGAATTAATATTTTAGATGGTTATCTTCATATTCTCTGGACATATTATATATCTAAGAATCAACTATTTCTATGAGTAAGATTTTAGAGTTATTATTCCATCATTCAGTTGATTCACTTATTAATTTAAAAATTCTTATTGAGCACTCTTTTAGGTGCCAGAGGTACAGTGATAAAAAGGACTGACAACTCTTTTGATGTTATGGAGCTTGCCTTCTAGGAGATTCGTTTTGTATAAAGTCTAGATGACAGACCGGTAGATATGGCGACTTCACGTGTACCCCCCTGAATGTGTACGTGAGTGGCTTAATGCGCTGAACTATTCTATCTTCTACACTTATAACTACTTCCTCTTATATTTTTAACTTCTACCTCCTTACCCTCAGGTGCTCAGGGATGTCAAGAAAGCATCAAGTAACAGTGTCCCAAACCCAGTGGGAAAAACATAGCAATTGCATATTCTCAGACTTCATTTTACTCCCCTTGTCTTCAGCTTTTGGAATTTCTAATCATTTCCACTTTGAAAAATGTCTTCACTTAGCCTCCAAGATCTTACTTTCTCTTGGGTCGATTCCTACCAACAGACTTCTTCAGAGTTTTAATTGTTGCTTCCTCCTTATTTTCCTAACCTCTAAATATTGTAGTGATTAAGTTCTCAGTCTTCGAATTTTTCCTCTTCTAACTCATTTCCTAGTGTCATCATTTAGTATCATGTCTTCAGTATCTCCTACTTGTTGAGGACTTCCAGATAGATATCTATTCTGGACCTACAAACATCTCTACTTGGATGTCCAATGGACATCTTAAACTTAAAACATGAACCTAACTCCATGCCAGTGCATTTGCTTTCTGTTTCTTCTTGCTACATTTTTCCCAAGATAAATGCATGGCTGGCTACCTAACTTCCTTCAGATTTCTAAACAAATGTCACTTGCTTTAGGAAGCCTTCCCAGATCATCCTGTATAAAATAGCACCATTCCCATCCCCCCATCCCTGGTTGTATTCCCTGTCTTTGTTACCTGAACTTATACTTCTCCAAAACACCTATTACTAACTGACATATTATATATGTATGTACTTATTATCTGTTTCCCCAGCTAAAATTAAGCTCCATGAAGCTGGGGGTTTCTTCCTACTGTGTTACTAGTACACAGAACAGCACCTGGAAAGTAGCTGGAACTCAATAAATATTTATCAAATCAATGACTGAATTTTTAAATAATCTCTTCTGTGGCTCTATCTACCTATTTACCTACCTACCTACCTACCTAATTTCTATGCTTTGCAAGCTGCACTAATTTGGGATGGAAATGATGATTTTTCAAGGGTGGTATCAGAATGCTGTTTTGGATTTTGGAATGAAAGAAGTCCAGCCTCTTAGCCCTAAGAGACTTCGAAAGATAACATAGTTCCATTACTTGTTCTGTAGAGTGTGGCTTAGAAAGAAAAAGAGTTTTGACTAAGGTTACACAACTAATAAGAGGCAGAACCACTGTTAGAGCCCAGGCTTCACGCCTTTCCAGCCAGTGCTCTCCAACCAAACCCCTATTAGGAGGCATTGCTTCTCCTTGGCTGCCCACAGCAGCCCAACCCTTTCTGGCATTATTTTAAAATTGTCCTTAATGAAGATTACACACAGATAGAACTAGAGAAAAATCTGGTTTTATGAATAAAAATGTCACATATAGATAATTTCAGGGGAAAAAAGGAGAACATTTCTGGATACTTAAGACCTAAAACTTAATTCTGTTTGCAAAATGCCTAGTTTAAAACAAGGCAACATCCTAGGATATTGAGAAACGGATTTAATATCCCCTAACAAATAGTTATACTGTCAGAGGTGGAGAAAAAATCCATGCAGGTAGGTTAGTGAGAAACAACCAAAAAATGGAGCAAATAGCCTAGAAAAGTTTAAAAAAAAATCAATTAAAATACTTCTTGACCCTGATGGTGTAGGTGCTGTAAGGGATAAAGCAAATTCAGTCTAAACACAGGATCTGATCTAAGGTTTTTCCCATACAAAGACACAAAGTAAAGAAGTCTGAATTCCATAAGAAACAGTAGAGCATAGTGGTTACATATACTCTATTCTTTGGATTTGCATCTAACACTCCCTCTTCATAGGGGCAATAACTTAATTGTGTTATTTAACTTCTACAGGCCTCAAACTGTTGATCTGTAAAACAGGACTAAATATCAACTATGGCATATAATTGTTATAAGAATCAAAATAGATCATAAATCTAAATGATTTACACACTGTGGCATCCATTTGACAGTTCAAAATATTGTGGAATGGTACTAGTAAAATTTAACTAACTGCAATATATAATCAAAAAGAATTTCTAAAATTTTTAAAAATAGTATTTATGAAAAATGATCTAAAATTTACCAAAATCACATTTGTAGTTGATCATTTGCTGAGTTTTTCTAACACTTAGGGTACTTCATAAAACATGAGCATTTTTCATTGATCAAGTCTATCAATTTTCTGTACTACATGAACTGAAACCATCTCCTATGCAATAGTATGATAGTAATCATAGGCAGCCTACTCTGTTTTCCAAAACATGATAATTTCAGCATGTAGATGTGTTTACCTACAAAACCAAACTTGTGGACCTCAAAACATTCATTTTACCATGACAATTTAAGAAAGAAGATTGTAACCCAATTTTTGATTGTCTAAAGTCCTTGGAGATGAGAGTAGATTGAACAAGATTGGTAGATGAGATCAGAGAGGTATTAGGACAGATAATAACAAAGTCAACCTGGCTACTGCTGTAATTTTCACACCCAATGCTAAGCTCCAAGGATCCATTGGTCTGCCACACGTGAACCCGTGGGTGTCCAGTCACAAGCACACACCTATATCATCAGTTCCTCTTGAGGTCTAATATTGCCAGATGAGTATTACAGTCTATACATTCTTTCACATGTCACATTTAATGGAGCTCCAACTTCTTCATACATTCACCTATTTTAATCTTAAGTCAAATATTCACTGAGTGCCTACCATGTGCTAGCCGTTGGACTAGGTGCTGGGGAAACACTCTGCCCTCCTGGAGCTTACACACTAGGGTGGGAAATTAATAAGAGGAAAGTAACAAACAAGTGAATAACTCCTTTGATAAGAACAACGAAGCAGAGAGAGCATATGTCATAATGCTGTATAACCTTTTCCTTATAATGAATTGTAATTATTCTGCCAGTAATCCAAGACAGCATTATCTTCAACAAAGCCAAACTCTTTTGAGGCAATCACAGAAACTTAGGTACAGTGAAATACAGCTATCAATTCACTGTAAGCATGATTATCAGTTGAAGCCTGAAATACAAAGTATGCGCGAGTATGTGTATTGGAAAGAGGTAGGAAGAAATGGGCAGCTAGGGGATGAGCTTCAGGAAGACAGAAGAAAAGAAAAAAGGAAGGGTAAATAGAGCTAAATTCTTACATCAATTGTGAAGGTCATTTTGCTCAATCTTTCAGATTTTAGATTTTTCTAGACTGGGACAATTGGCCTCTCAGAGTAACTAGTGACTGAATACTAATATAAAGACACTGCTTAGTTAACCATCAGACATTTACCCTTTTCCTCTAGTTTAACTATTTAGAAATGTACTCTCTAATTTTTATTCCTATAGAACATATTTTTAACAATTTATTTTCAGAGTTAAAAGATATAATCCTTCCTCCAAAATTACACATTCATATATCGTTTTCATTACATTTTCACCCAGTTACCTACCATGTAAGCAAGTAAGAGATTTAAAACAAAAGCAACGAACTGGCATAATGCAAAGACTTTTCTGACTTCAGTGCCATTTTTGAAGTAGAAATTCTTGGGTCATTCCTTCCTGGCTTTAATTAAATACCCACACCTATTTCTATCACTTTCAAAACGTTAGGGGGAAAACGCAGAAACCTTTTCTTAGAAAATCCTTCTTTCCAATACTGGGATGCTTTGAAGCCACAAACTCTAAAATAAAGTCATCTTCCCCTCCTCCAACCAATACTTCTAAATAATGGATGTGAACACACACTTAAAAAAAATCCTACCTGGATACAACTCTTACCTGCATCTCTTGACAAAAGGAAGCCAATGGCCCAAAGAGAATCTGACATTGCTCGTCAGCAGTGTATGTCATCTCTGGCAACTTGGAGGGAACCATCACGGAATTGACACTCTGGGGATTTGTCTGTAGCAAGCAGTTACTGGCCTTTGACCTGGCGATATGCAGATATGTGTAACATTTTGAATTAAATGCAAAAAGTTGTTATAATTAGTTAACACTGCAACAGAAAACATTTCGATACTACTAAAATATGTTCTTACTTTTATTTATAAGCTCTTCTATAGAATGCTCATAGAAATTATCCCATGTATGAGAATCATTTGTTTATAATTATTACGATAAACCTAACAATAAAAAAAGTTCAAATTAACAGGACTTTCTGTTTTTAAAGATCTTTCATATGGATTAACTCAGCTAATCTACATAATACTGTGAAGTGGTTATTATTTTACATATTTATAAGATGAAGAAGCTCAGAGAGTAACTTGCCCAAAAGTAATGTATGAAGGTAAGAAATCAACTATATTCTGGGATTTAAGGAATCTATGGAAAGCAATCTCAAGTGACTATTAATAGTGTGAATATTTTTCTACTTGACATTGTACTACAACTTCCATTTATGGGGTAAAATTTAATTTTATCATAGTTCTGATTCATGAGAAGACAACTACACAAAATCCTGCACTCATTAGGGCCTACTGAGGGGCTACTGTTGCAGTGACAAAGAGAATGCCCAGATTCTACTGCACATATTTCTGGAAAGAGTTATAGTAATGTAATAAATATATTTTAGTAGATGTTACTATTCATTTGACAAAAAATTAGCTTGACAATTTAAATGGTACGGAAAAATAAATTTGTGTAGTGAATTTAGCTAGTTAGATGTTCCTATATTTCTTACTTAGACTTTTGGATACTTTAAGCATCTCTCACTCACTAATTGGGACTTTACATAACATCTACTGGTACTGTTTCAGCTTCCCCATCTATTACTGAAGGAAGAAGTAAAGAACAGGGCTTTAAAATGAAAATTAGAACAGAAATACTTTTTTTCATTTCTTTTTCCAAACAGGCAGAAGCTACGTATTACCAAAGTTGAAGGTTGAAAAGAGAAGAATCAAGGACTATTATAATGGTGAAAACTATGCATTGACATTAATGAAAAAAGATTCAGAGTTCAGAACTACCGCAGTGGAAAGGTGGAGCTTTTGTTAAGGAGGTTCTTTATAACAACAGATGTAGAGGGATGGGCAATGAAAATGTTTCCACTGAGAAATTTTGAAGAGGCAATTAAATGTTATGAAAGGTTTTTTATCATTATAATAACTTTCAACCTTACAAATCACCTTGCCCATCCTCTTGTTTGAAAGTGTGGAAACTAAGAAACAAGTGGGTTAAATAATATGTCCCAGTTCGCACCATGAGTCAGTGGAGAACCAGGACTGGAACAAAGCACCTTGATTCCTCATCTGGTGGCTGTTTCCCGCTGCCACACCACCCTCCCAGGCTGGCAGAGGAAGCTGGCACACATACACATTCATGACACAGCAACAGCTAGTGACCTCAGTACCTTAGAAATCTTTCCAAATCTTCCTTGCTACATCGGGACCACGAGACATCGCCGAGATTTTGTCCTTTAATCCATTCACCAGACATGATATGAAGACCATCAGCACATGATGGGTGGTCATTGTCATGATTAATCCCCATGCTGATTTGGAATATAAAATTTAAAAATTACATTAGATAGATATTTTTAACCTGTTATTATAATTGCAATTAAATAACAGCTAAATAATTAAAATAATGGGAGAGAAATTCGTTTTTTAGTTTTATTTTTTATTTTATTTTTTATTGAAGTAGAGTTGAATTACAATGTTGTGTTAATTACTGCTGTACAGCAAAGTGATTCAGTTATATACATATATATATACATTCATTTTCATATTCTTTTCCAATATGGTTTATCACAGGATATGGAATACAGTTCCCTCTGCTATACAGTAGGACCTTGTTGTTTATCCATTCTATATATACCAGTTTGCATCTGCTAACCCCAAACTCCCACACCCTCCCTTCCCCTTGGCAACCACCTGTCTATTTGGAGAGAAATTAGTTCTGTTTTTTTTTTTTAAAGTTTTTTGATGTGGACCATTTTTAAAGTCTTTATTGAATTTGTTATAATATTGCTTCTATTTTATGTTTTGGATTTTTGCCACGAGGCATGTGGGATCTTAGCTCCCTGACCAGGGATCGAACCCGCACTCCCTGCATTGGAAGGCGAAGTCTTAACCACTGGACCGCCAGGGAAGTCCCGAGAAATTAGTTTTAAAGGTCAACATAAAACTAGATTTCAGACTGATTTATTTTTAAAATTTTATGGTCTATATTAAAAGTCAATGTTTTTACTTAGTAAAAAACATTCTCCCAATCAATCTAGTAAATAACATGCTTAATTCACCTGTATCAAAATGATCTATAGATATATTTTTGACATAGTAGTAGGTATGAAGCACATAGAAATGGTAAGTTTCTATTCAATCACACTAGATTCTTGCTCTTGCCTAAAGATCCTTTATTCATTCCTTTATCAAATCCGAAACCACATTAAAGTATTATTTTTCCCCAAGTGCTTCACGAGATAGTCTTCCTCCACTCATCATAAAACACAGACTGTCCCTGGGAAACCTGCACACTCTTGGCCATCTTCATCTTTTCTACTGAATCCTGAATCTGTTGCTCTAAGTTGTAACTCTATTCTAAAACTCTGACTTATCTTCTGATGGACGTATTAGAAGACTGTTAAATTCAGTATGTCTAAAAGCTGCCCTTAATATTTTCTCTTTCAAACCTCTATGTACTCCTGTATTCTCTTTCTCGCTTGTTCTCTTTTGTGTGCCTTTGCTAGCCCAAGTATCTTCAGGTCATCATTTATTCCTTCCTCTCCCAAATTAGCACCCAATTATTTACTAATTGTTAGGGGCAAGCCCTGCTAATCTACTTTCTAAATATTTCTTTCAACTGTTATTTTCTTTCAATTCCTTCTGTTACTATTAAAGAGGATTATAAAAATAATTAATCTTGACAATTACTATGGCATTCTGAGTGGGTTCTGTGCTTCTAATCTTTGGCAACATTCTCCCTTTTCCTCCTGCCCTGCTCCAGTAAGATCTATTTAAAAACACAATTGGGCTGCCTTTCGTCTGCTTTTCCATTACCTATATAGCAATTTCCAGCTCCTTAACATGGTACGCAGTTTCTTAATCTTCTTCCAAGCCATTTATTGCATTTCTTTTCAGCAAGAGCAAATGATTTGTAGTTTCCCAAACATTATGTTGTTCCTTATTCTCTTGCATTTTCTGTGTGTCATACACCATAAAAGAAAGGGGTTTATAAGCTTGAATTAAACAATTCTATGAGGTAGGAACTATTATAATACCCTTTCTGCTGATGAGAAGTAACTTTCCCAAGGTCATACAACGAGAAAGTGGAAAGTAGTGATGTCTGAATTGAGGAGTTTGGCTCTAGAATCATGTGACTAACCACTGAAGTCCATTCCCTCCCTGACCCTATCCAAAGTGCCTTGCCTTCAATGCCTTTCCCTGGATAAACTCTACTTGATCTTCAAGATTCACGTAGATTACTTTCAGGAGGTTTTCTTTTTTTTTTTTTTAAAGGCTGAGAGAGTGTTCGTTTCTTTTTCTTTTTATTTATTTATTTATTTATTTTTGGCTGTGTTAGGTCTTTTCGTTTCTGTGCGAGGGCTTTCTCTAGTTGCGGTGAGTGGGGGCCACTCTTCATCGCGGTGCGCGGGCCTCTCACTGTCGCGGCCTCTCTTGTTGCGGAGCACAGGCTCCAGACGCGCAGGCTCAGTAGTTGTGGCTCACGGGCCTAGTTGCTCTGCAGCATGTGGGATCTTCCCAGACCAGGGCTCGAACCCGTGTCCCCTGCATTGGCAGGCAGACTCTCAACCACTGCGCCACCGGGGAAGCCCCAGGAGGTTTTCTTTTACTAAACTCCCACCTCGCCTACGTGTACTGTCTCTGTTTTCCCACCACAGGATTCTGTGAACAACATTATTACAGTGTTTTCTACATTGTACTGTATGTTTTTACTTTTGGTTATCTCTCCAGTTTCTTGAGGATAGGAACTTACTCATTGCTATAAGATCCTGGCATATGGGAACCATACTCTATAAATGGTATTTAAATGTTGAACCAAGTCAGCATGTATTTGGGTTGGCCAAAAAGTTCGTTCGGGTTTTCTGCAAGAGGTTACGGGAAAATACGAATGAACTTTTTGGCCAATCCAACAGAATCATTTCTATTTCAGTAAAAGTTGCATATAATCTCCTATGAATTCTCATAATGAGGGCATTAAAATAACTGTTTGTGAGAGAGTTAATACTGAAGAAGTAGAAAGAGGAAAGCTTGGTTTTGCACATGCTAAGTTTGAGATGATGGGAAGATAGTCCAATGTTCCCTTTTCTCATTGTGTAATGATCTAGATAATAAATAAAATAGTCTTTCATAAATAATTTGTGAACAGGAATATATATATGATATTTTAAAACACTAATAAAAGAATATTGTTATAGAAGTTGCTAAAGGAAATTACAACTACACTACCTATATTTTCTCATATGAAATGAAAATTTTCAAGACTATTGAACTACATTTTTGGTTAAATAAACTAAAGATTTAAATCAAAATGGTTAGATTTAATGTTTTTGAAAGAAGAAAATGATATAGATGGAATTAATTAATTTATGAAGAAGAGTAATGAATTAAAAGTTCATTATGTTTGCTAACTTGAAGATTATGGAAATTATCTAAATAAAATTTAAAATATACTGTTGACTATCATCCTTCACTTTTAGTGTTAGAAAAATTCAGCTATATGATATACCATATTTCTCTTTCCTCGTCTAACTAATGTCCTTAAATAGGGTTTGTATCAATACATATTAATAGAATGACTGACAGAGAGAACAGGAAGAAAAATGTTTTCATACTTTGAAGATAAAGAGAAAAAGTAAGACATGATATGGAGTAGGCAGGGGCCAATTCACTTACTGAGGGCTAGAGTGAAAGACGTAGGAGTTAGATTTGAATCATGTATCTCCCCCTTATTCATGTGACCAGAGGCAATTTAAATAATAATAAAGGAATAAATGTGCCTAAGTTTCCTCATCTGTTAAATATACTTTCCTGACTGGTTGTGAAGATTACATGAGGATGATATAAAATGCCTGGCACAGTGCCTGCAATATAGCAGGAACCCATAAGCTTTTTTTTTCTTTTTTTAATTGGGGCAGTAAATCAGAGAAGTTTTATCCTATCTCTCTAATTTGTCAAAAAAACAGAGATAACCATCATTAAAGGCAATCTGCTGTATTGGCTGACTTTCATGAAAGTGGGGATTTAAGAAAAGCCAAGTAAATAATAATGGCAAGAAGTTACTTTGTCTGGATGTTAAATTAAAATAAGAAATTGTAAATATGCCACAATCTCCCAGATTGATAAAGATGCCTCATGCGCTGACTGTACGGTTCCAATGCCGCCCCTGCCTGCATCACTGTCTCACCTCCCCCAGGGATTCCGGCTGCAGCACACATTGCCGGGTGACCCTGTTATAACAACAGCCACTTGCCATGTGGAACATACTCAACTCTTCCATCTGTGGTGGTGCAGTCTTTCAAATCATACACAAATGCTATTATTTTTGAAAGGCAACTGGTCTTTTTCACAAATAATAAAACTTCTTAAATAATGTGTCCATTTGAGAGAAGGAGAGGGACTCCTTCCAAGATTTAGCAATTTGGACATTTTCCCAAAGCAGTGTAATGTTATTTTCCAAATTGGGAAGATTACAACTTCTCATCCAGATGATCATTTTCCTTTTGGGATCCTGATTCTCATGTAAGAAATTAGCTACAGCCATGGAGAGATCTGATGATTCAAGCATTGTTTACCATTAGTTAAATTTTCCTAAAGCTATTTAACTTGTAACAGAAGTTATCATTAAATTGGCACAGGGTTTTTTTTTATAACCACACATCTGGAACTATCAGCAGACACTGCTTAGTTCTGATTCTACAGATTTGAAATAAAACAATTGTGAACCTTTATTTGTGCCAGTCACTATATTAATCATTTACAATGATGATATCATTTAATCCTCACAATACCCCCAGAATGTTTCTGTTATCATGACTTCTATTTTACAGATGAGGAAGGTGCTGAGGTTAATAGCAGAGCTGTGACTCAGACCCAGGCAGCCTGATGGTCAAAAGAAGTGAACGTTAAATCACCAAGCTATAGATCAAAAATATCCATTTACATATAAGATTTATTTTCTGAATAATTTAAAATGTCTCCTCTCTGTTAGCAGAAACACACCTTCACATATACAGTCCCATAACCAAGTCGCATGCACTGCATGGAAAACATTGTCGAAGTAAGACATTAGCAACACCTCTCCTCACACTGTGCAACTGAGCTACATTTTAATAATCTCAGTTTAAATTCACTTTGACAAAATGCCTTGGGCAAATAAACTCTCCACTAACATTGTACATGGTTGTCAAGTCAACTGAGAAAATATTTTTATCTTATAAAACTTCTCAACTTGTTTAAAAGTCTCTGCCAGGAAGTTCTGTGATATCCTGCGGAAAGCTGGAGAAGCATTTGGATTTTGAAGATGGTCCCTTTTGATGTTTAAAGAGTCAGAGAAGAGAACATTTATGAATTCACTCACATTTTTTGGATAATTTGGAAAGGATCCAATTTGTAAACAGTCATATTTTAAGAGAGTAAACTTTTTTGTGCTGAATACATTAAACATTTTGTCACGATATCTTATTTTCCACTAAAAGCCATATTATTATATAGAAAAAATTAATTTAAAAAAAGAAACAAACTATCACAAATGACACTTAATTTCATACCATTCAGTGGCTATATCTGACTTGATGTAACTTCACTCCTGTGTACTCATGGAAAAAAGCCCAACATTAAGAAAGATGAGACATTTTCATTACTTTTTATATTTTAAATCGTTTCACTTTGCACAAAACAAATATGTACTTCTACTGGTAAGTCAAAAGGCAATGAATGGAAAGTAAGTCAGCATCAAGATAAAAAATCAGAGGTTAAAAAATAAAGTAGGGGTACAAAAGGAGATTCCTTTTGACTTTGCTGTGTGTTACACGACAGTTTTATCTAGCAATTCAACAAATACTTGGTAAGAACACACTAAGTGCTGGGCACTGTACTGAGTTGGGGTCGTAAAAATGAGTAAGATCCAGTTTTTACCCTCAAGGAGTTTATCATATACTGGGGCTGGAACACTCCATCCCTTGCCCTCATGCAGCTAAAAGATGCCTGGATCCTGTCCTTCTACATTCCATAAAGCTCTCCCACCCATTCCTCCTTTTCCAACACTACTTCCATCAACCAAGACAAGAGGTGACTTTCTTCACTTCTGGATTATTATTCTTCACTTCCGGATAACCCCTTCACACCTGGCCTTAACTCTTTGCCTTATTAAACAATTATTTAATTATTTTAATTCCTTATGAAAACATTAACAAAAACTAGTTCCCTAGGTAAAATCTTTCAATTTTCCTTGGCAAGCAACGATACTGAAAAAGTGAATAATGAACCAAAGGGCTGGTTAAAATGCAGATTCCTGAGCTCTACCCCAACGGATTAAAAGAGGCCTAAGACCTACGAAACTGTATTTTAACACATTTTCTCAATGATTCTTACTTAAAATTCTGAGAACCAATGAGCTACAAGATAAAATCCAAACTTATTATCCTGTTTTCAAATAATCTGTAAACTGATTTCAAACTAATTTCCACTGGAACAGTTAATTCCAGCCTACTGTTTTGTACAGTCCCTTCCTTTCAGAATGCTTTCCACAACTTATTTGTATTTACAAATGCAACTTAAATTTTAAGACCTTCTTCCCATATAAAGGACTCTTCAATAAATTCTAGCACATATTTCTCATGATTCTTAACTTTTGTACCCTTCAAATATATGGCACAAAAAATATCAGAACTATCTTCTATTTCTGGTGAATTTTAAGTAATATATACAAAGTATTACTACCTAGAATTTAAGTGTTCAGAGAATAAGAATTATCGTATTTTCTTTTTAATTCCTTAACTTGTAATAAATAAATATACATAGATTTTATCAACTAATATAGAATCATAGGAGCAACTAAATATTCTGTGCATTTGATGGAAAGTTGAAACTAATGTGGCATCTTACTGACTTAGAGAAACCATAAGCCTGAAAAGTCTATGGATGATCTGCTCAAGGAAGGTTGTTTGCCTTACTCTAGACCATACATTTGCCAAGAGAAATGCATTAGAGGAATGCAAGCAGAAAGCCAATCCTTGTATGGCTGTTCACTAGTTGGGTGATTTTTCTCCTCTTCCACCTACTCACTATGACATCCAAACCTACATTTGAAGAGAATCTGGTATGGGAGTGCTGCCACATCTCTGCTGGCTTACGTCCTATTATGATTATTAACTTGGACAAACTACTTATTACTCTAACTGGTATCACTGTCTAAATAAAGTAGCAAATACAAAAACTGTGTAAATGGTCTTACAAGAATCTTGACTTCTCTGGTGGCACAGTGGTTGAGAATCCGCCTGCCAATGCAGGGGACATGGGTTCGAGCCCTGGTCCGGGAAGATCCCACATGCTGCGGAGCAACTAAGCCCCCGCGCCACAAGTACTGAGCCTGCAATCTAGAGCCCCACGAGCCACAACTACTGCCCCACGAGCCACAACTACTGAAGCCCGCGCGCCTAAAGCCAGTGCTCCGCAACAAGGGAAGCCTCTGCAATGACAAGCCCTCACACTGCAACGAAGAGCAGTCCCCGTTCACCGCAACTAGAGAAAGCCCACACGCAGCAACAAAGACCCAACGCAGCCAAAAAAAAAAAAAACAAAACAGAATCACCATAATAAGTACAATTCCTGCCAATCCAGTAAAAATTCTGAAGGATATAAAAGCACTCCTTGAGTGAACAGAGAGATGTATGGCCATTGGAGGCTGAAAATCTCCTTGTTACATTGAAGCATTCATAAAAATAATTATACTACTACTAATAATGAATTATTATTATTATTCATTCACTCTGTATTATTCATTCTGTGTTGAGTCAACCAATGTGCCGTGCAATTAGAGCATCACCAACCTAACAATGAACCTTGAAAGGAAAACTTATCCACATTTAGGAATGAAGAAAATTAGTAAAGACAGATTGACTTGCCCAAAGTTCATTCAGAGAGTAGCTGGCATGACAAGAATTCAAGCCCAAGTGTGTGTTGCTCTAATACGCTTTCTCTCTCATCTGCCCACTGAGTAATTTCTATCCTTAACCAAGGCGTGTGTACTAGAGGAAGATACTTGTGACTTTTGCCGTATGGAATTCTAAACCGTACAGTATGGAAACAGTGAACTTACACGTTGCTATTACCAATTTTAGTGGGTCAAGGAACATTAATTACAGAATAATTAATTTTGAATATTTTAAGAAGCAACAGATTTCTAGAAATGAGTATATTTGTTTTTGTCTATTACAGTAATTTGTTATTTTATCTGTTTCCCATCCTAAGAGTCCTAGATAATGTACTGTCTTAATCTTCATTTCTTATTTACTTCTTACTGTTTGTCTACTCTCCCTTTAGAATATATCCTCTCTTTCTTATAGTAAGATATGCTGATGTAATCAATATACTGATACTGTATACTGATCTAATCAGTATATCGTACTACAAGATATACTTACTATAAGATATAGTAGATATACTGATGGGCATCAATGCAGAATGAAAGCCAAAAATTGTATTTCCTTCTAAAAGGGACTCCTCTGGCATGCTGAGAGAGATTAGCCAAATTTATGCTTACAGGATACCTCCTGGAGCGTATGCTACCTTCTTATTTAATTAGCAGAATTTTAGATTAAATAGTACTATTGCTGAAACTTCTGGAATTGTCCCTTCCAAGTCCACGACTTCAGGATGTGCATGAAACAGCTGAACAGGCCTGTAACCAAACTTCAAAGAAGACTCATCATAACTGATGTATAATTTAACTACTGTATTTCTACATAGTTAATTTTATATAAGAATCAAAATAGCATGTGCCAGAAAGGAAAAATATGTTGCCATATTTGTATTTGTATAGTCATAAAACCGTATTTTCCAGTCAAGGCAATTGCATTCCTTGACCCGAACTAATTCTTCTTTCCCTGCTTCTGGAACTCAACTGCCTTCTACCCTGAATCTCAAAATGATTGTCCAAAAGGTAAGTATTCCTAAAACAAATGCTTATTCATTCACACAACAAATATTTGAGTTCCTATAATATACAATGCACTCAACCTGGTACTATACGAGAAAAAATGTATTAGACACTAATCTTATTTTTATAGAGATTCCTGTCTAGTAGGGAGTGTATGTGTATGTGTGTAAATATCAGTATAAATCAGTATATATTAGAAATTAAGCTACAAGTGATATTTACAACTAACAGTGTAAGGGAGTTTAAAAAAGGAGATACATTTCCAGCTGGACTTTCAGGTCTAATTTCACAAAAAGGATTACATTTGGTTTGACCATTAAAGGGATTACATTTGTCTTTACTTAATGGATAAGTAAAACTGAAAAAGGTATAAATCAGTAGGGCTGGGAGTTGGAATAAGAAAAAAGCATTAATAAAGACATGAAGCTTGAAAATTATGGATTGTTTACATTCATGAAATAGAGAAGTAGCTTATAAAGTTAGAAAGATAGATTGGGACCAATCTATAAAAGTCATGAATCTAAGGCTACAGAATTTGGAGTTCATTCATTAGGTGGTAAGGAACAATAAAGACTTCTGAACTGAAGATCAGAACTATAATTCAGGAAGTTGAATCTGACAAAAGTAAGATAGATTAGAAAGATTAGGTGCTAAGGCAAGGAGACCGCTGAGGTGGGTATTGCAATAGTCCAAACCTGGAGAAATAACAGAAGAGGGAATAGACAGATGGGATAACTAATGGGATAACTATTTCAGATGACCAATGAACAGAATTTGAGAAGGGATTATGGGAGGAGCTAAGACTAGAAAGAGTTAAAGATGTTTTAGATGTCTCAACTTAAGAACTGATAACAATATTGATGCCAATAACAGAAATGCATATGTCTGAAGAAGTGGGTTATAACCTGGCCCTACCCTTGGTTCTACCCAGGCACAATTTCCATCAAAGCATGTAAGCAAATGTCATTGATTTCAAAGGCTTATTAATTACAAGGCATCTGCATTGTTGGTACTTTGGCAATACTTAAAACTTTAGCAGATGCCCCAAATATTTGTTGCCTTCAAGGAGCTAACTTTGCATATTTATTGCCTCATTAGCCTCTCAGTTCCAAAGAAACTCCTGAATTGTCAACTCAGTGGAAAAGCCATGTCTCTAGGCCAAGTTTAATAAATATATATTAGTCTTTTCCCCTTGGTTCAAAAAAAAAAGCAAAACAAAAACCAAAAACATACAAGTATTTTGGCCATGTGAAAACATGTTCTGTGTTTTTATAATCACATAATTTATAAGTAATTTTCCCTAACTTATGTAATTTTATCCTCTCATCATCTCTATGAAGTAGACAATCTAATTACCAGATGAGATTCCTAATCAGTAAATAAATTGTATATGTTTAATGCAGTTTCTTTTAACTTTTAAAAATGCAGAACTCTGCTAGAGCTTTTTTATTTTCTTGACACTATCTATTACAAGTATAAATTATCATAAATGTGCTAAAGTCAAATTACAAAATTGTATCATAAACTGTTTTCAAGACAAACAACTTTGTCTACAACCTTATATCCATACTATTATTTCAATAATACAAACCTATCTTAAAAGGACAGTTTTTATAATTAGGAAAACAAAGTGCTGAGGCATCAGATACTAAATGGTCAAAAAATAAATACTACTTCATTAATATAAGACAGTGATCATTTTCAAGTCCTTATGATTAATTTTATTGGCTACTTATTTTTAAAGTAATGGGATAAATTTAACAAGTGAGAAAAAGATGAGATGCTCAACCATTCTAGTAAGCAAAGAAACACAAAAACAAATTAAATTATAATTTAACATGTGCTAAACTCAAAGCTGGGAAAATAAACTGAAACTGTATTTACCAGCAGTCTTCTATTGAAATTTGGATAAATATTGCCATATGGCCTCCAAAAATAGTGCCCCACTTACACGTCTCTCAAAAATGTATAAGAATATCTGTTTCCTCATAGACGAACGCTTTTCATTCACTTACACTGTTAATCGAAACATCATTTAACAGCTATTTATTGAGCACAAATGAAAGGTGTGAGAGATACAATGTTAAACAGCAATGACAGCAGAAACAAACATAAAACAAAACAAGACACAGCCCCTGTCCTCAAGAAACACAATCTAGGGCTTCCCTGGTGGTGCAGTGGTTAAGAATCCACCTGTCAATACAGGGGACACAGGTTCGAGCCCTGGTCCAGGAAGATCCCACATGCCGTGGAGCAACTAAGCCCGTGTGCCACAACTACTGAGCCTGCGCTCTAGAGACCGTGAACCACAACTACTGAGCCCACGTGCCACAACTACTGAAGCCTGCACGCCTAGAGCCCATGTTCCACAACAAGAGAAGCCACCACAATGAGAAGCCCGAGCATCCCAACGAAGAGTAGCCCCCGCTCGCCGCAACTAGAGAAAGCCCGTGCGCAGCAATAGAGACCCAATGCAGCCAAAAATAAATAAATAAATAAAAGAAACACAATCTAATTAGAGATACAGACATTAAATAATCATGCAAATGTAAACCTACAACTGTGAAAAAATTAGGAATGAAAACTACATAGAATTAATAAGAGCAGATATGAAGGGACTTAACCTACCCATGGAATAGTTCTCTGAAGAAATGATGTGAAAGAAGAGTAAGAGAAAACGAGGGAAGAGGACAGGGAGAGTTTTCGTGTCAAAGGAAGCACGTGGTCCTTACAGTGGGAGTAAATATGGATTCATCTGTGTAGATTTATGTAATCTGATAGTCGAAAGGAGAATTGCTTTGTGGTTTGACTGGCATCCTATTAACGACACTAGGATATTTTCATATAAGCCATCAAAATATCTCTATGAGCTATGTGGTTATATCCTTCGCCATTTTTCTAATGGGACTTTGGTCATTTTGCAAATTTATTTTTAAGAGCTCTTTTTATATTAAGGAAAATATTACTTTGTCATGTCAATATTACACATGATGCAAATGCTTGCACTGACTGTGACTTATCTTCTGACTGTTGTATTTTTTTCCTTGCCTTGATATTTAATTTCAAGTCACTAATTTTATGTGAATTTTCCTTAAATATTTCTAGATTTCACACCTAGAATCATAGACATTCTCTATTAAAAGACTAAAAAAGAAAAAAGCCAACAAAACAAAAAATCTCACGTACAGAATCATTTTGGTGTGTTCCGATGTAATGTCTAAGGTAGTGAATCAGATTTCTGTTACTTTTGTTATTGAATGATTCATTTCCTTCCATTGATTGTAGGTGCAGCTTTTATTATATGCTACATTTCCACATCTTTTCCTACATATAAATGGAATTTTTTTTTTCTTACTCTCTCTTCCATTGACTTGTCTGCTTTTTCCAGCACCAGCACAAACTGCTTTTTCTATTCTGAAATGTATTACTATCTGATAGTGCTCACCCTCCTCCTCCCCACAGTTTTTTTTTTTTTAAACAAGAAATTTCTTATGTTGAGTTTTCCACATGGACTCTAAAATCAGGCTGTCTAGGAAAAAAATCTGATTGCTATTTTGGGCAGATTATATTAATTTATATATAGGTAATTGTCATTTTATAATATTGACTGTTCCTACCCCAAACCAGGAAATCTCTTTCCATTTATTTAAACCACTTTTATGACTCTGTGTGGTTAATAATTCTTCTTTTTATAAGTCTTATACATTCCTTTGTAAGTATATTCCTAGGTGTTTTATCTTTTTAATGTTTATTTAATTTTTTGCTATCTTCAATATAAATGAAATTTTTTTCTTTCTTTACAGTTTGCAAGTGGCTCTTGTTCATGTATTGGAAAGAAAAAAAATTTTACACAGTTTTGTAACAGGCCAATAAAATTCTCTCACTGTTCTAATAGGTTTTTTAGTAGATTGTCTGAAGTTTTCCATTTACACAAATGATACTCATTTTGCCCCTCCTTTCTAAATTTAAATTTATTTTAAAATTATTAAATATTTTCATGAAAACAAATATATGTAATATATATGTGTACACATACTACACTGTATGTGTGTGTGTCTGAATGTGTTATGTAATATAAATAACTTATGCATTAAGGAGATAAACAGCAAGGTCCTACTGTATAGCACAGAGAACTATATTCAATGTCCTATGATTAAAAAAAACAAACCACCCAATTAAAAAATGGGTGAAAGACTTAAATAGACAGGTCACCAAAGAAGACATATAGATGGCCAACAGGCACATGAAAAGATGCTCAACATCACTAATTATTAGAGAAATGCAAATCAAAACTACATTGAGGTATCACCTCCCACCGGTCAGAATGGCCATCATCAAAAAATCTACAAACAATAAATGCTGGAGAGGGTGTGGAGAAAAGGGAACCCTTTTGCACTGTTGGTGGGAATGTAAATTGATACAGCCACTATGGAGAACAGTATGGAGGTTCCTTAGAAAACTAAAAATAGAACTACCATATGACCCAGCAATCCCACTACTGGGCATATACCCTGAGAAAACCATAATTCAAAAAGACACATGTACCCCAATGTTCATTGCAACACTATTTACAATAGCCAGGACATGGAAACAACCTAAATGTCCAATGACAGATGAATGGATAAAGAAGATGTGGTATATATATAGAATGGAATATTACTCAGCCATAAAAAGGAATGAAACTGGATCATTTGCAGAGATGTGGATGGACCTAGAGTCTGTCATACAGAGTGAAGTAAGCCAGAAAGAGAAAAACAAATATCATATATTAATGCATATATGTGGAATCTAGAAAAATGGTACAGACGAACCTATTTGCAAGGCAGGAATAGAGACCTGGACGTAGAGAATAGACATGTGGACACAGCAGGGGGATGCGAAGGGTGGGACGAATTGGGAGATCAGGACTGACACATGTACACTACCATGTGTAAAATAGCTAGCTAGTGGGAACATGCTGTAAAGCACAGGAAGCTCAGCTCGGTGCTCTGTGGGATGGGGGAGTCAAGTGGAAGGGAGGTCCACAAGGGAGGCGATATAGGTATACATATAGCTGATTCACTTCATTGTACAGCAGAAACTAACACAACATTGTAAAGCAATTATACTCCAATAAAAAAAATATCCTATGATAAACCATAATGGAAAGGAATATATTAAAAAAAAGAATATATATATGTGTAACTGAATCACTTTGCTGGACAGCTGTAATTAGCATAACATTGTAAAATCAACTATACTTCAACAACAACAAAAAAGTATTAAGGGAAACCATCACACAAATAGGAAATTTGAACAAGACAAATTCTAAGATCCATGAGCTATCAGATCTTATATTTCCGCCTTCGAGAAGAAGGCACGCAAAGTGTATGCTGTTGTAGAAATCATTTTAGTCCTGAAGTCCTAAAGACAGTCTTGTATATTTTCTCTTAGAAGTCTCATCTGTGATGTATCAGTCTTTATTTTATCCGGAATTGATTTCTAGAAATGAGCTGAGGAAAGTGTTCAATTTTATTTTTATACATGTGGAAAACCAATTGTACCACCACATTTTTATAAACAGTCAACTTTCTTTACTGGTCTGCAATGACAGCGTGGTCAGATGTCAGGTTTTCAAGTAGGCATGGGCCTGTTTATGACTCTGTATTTCACTGTATTGCCTGTCAGTATATGCATAAATGTCAAGATCTTAGTTACTATAGTCTCATGATAGGTCTTCATTTCTGTTAGAGAAAGATTCCCACGTTATTCTCCTCCTCATCCTCTTCTACCTTTGCCTCCAGCTTCATAGCTTCTCCAAGAATGTTTTGACTATTTTTGGCTATTTGTACTTATATATAAATGTTAGAAATATTTACCAACTTATATAAAAGTTTATCATTGGAATTTCCATGAACCTCTAAAATATGTACAGCAGAACTGACATCTGTAAGATATTTCATTTATCCACAAACATGGTATATTTCCACTGATACAGGTTTGATTTAATGAATTTTAATAGGGGTATTTGCTTTTCTGTCTTTTGTTGGATTTATTCTTAAGTATTTTGTGTTTTCTATTGCTACAGTAAACAGCATCCTCTTTTTTAATGATATTTTGTATTTTTGTGTTGACAGTTTTTTATATTTATCTTATACCCAATAGACTTACTATACTCATCAACTAATTCCATACTTTACCTTTGCATTATATTGTGTTTTTATGTAGGCAATCATATCATTTGCAAAGTAAAATAGCTTTGTTTCTTCCATTCTCATCCCTACATCTTTCATTTATTTTACTCTCATGCTGTACCGGTTTGTACCCCCAGTACATATATAGAAGTAGATATAGTGAGATCTTTGTGATTTTATTAATTTTATAGAGGATGTTTCTAATACTTAACAATTAAGAATCATGTTTCCCATTTCTCTTGGTAAATTTACATGAGTAAATTTTATTTTATTGGATTTTTTTCTGCATCTACTGAGATAGTGTAATTTTTCTGTTAATTACAAACAAATATTGTATATTAACACATATACGTGGAATCTGAAAAATATGGTATAGACGATCTTATTTACAAAGCAGAAATAGACACAGACGTAGAGAACAAACATATGGATACCAAGGGGGAGGGTGGAGGGTGGGATGAATTGGGAGATTGGGATTGACATATATACACTATTGATACCATGTACAAAATAGATAACTAACGAGAACCTACTGTATAGAACAGGGAACTCTACTCAGTGCTCTGTAGTGACCTAAATGGGAAGGAAATCCAAAAAAGAGGGGATATATGTATACGTATAGCTGATTCAGTTTGCTGTACAGAAGAAACTAACACAGTATTGTAAAGCAACTATACTCCAATAAAAATTTTTTAAAAAATCAGAATCTGTTAATTAATCTGTTAATGTGGGGATTAAGATTTTTAAATGATAAATGACCTTTGCTATACAGACATAAAGTCAACTTTATTCTCTTGTATTAACTTCGTTTATTTATACAGTGCTGCTTTATTTTGAAAGTGTTTCTTTGCCATTTTTGCATCATTCTCAGATACGAAATAATTGATACTTGCTTCTTCATAATAGTCCTTTATTGATTTTCATATTATATTAATGCTAGCCTCAAATAATGAGTTTGAGGATGTTCCTTCATTCTAGAAAATTTAGATTTTCTAAATTTCCTTGAAGCTATTGCTATGTGAATTTCTGTTTTCTTTGAAAAGATTCTAAAGTGCTGATTCAATTTCTTTAAATAGTTATAGAGCTTTATGTCTTCCATTACATTTTCTTAGAATTTTCCCATTTCATCTGTTTGTAGCTTTTTGCCATGAAAGTATTTAGTGTATTTTCTTAGTATCTTTTTAATGTTTTTGGTATCTGTGTTACATCTCCTTTTCTCATTTCTAATACTGTTGAATTATGCCTGTTTTTCTCTATCAATCCTATCTTTGTCAATTTTACTTGCATTTTCATATATTTAATTTTGGCTTTGTTGTTCACATTTATCACATTTTTCTTTTTCATTAGTTTCTACTCTTCATTATTTCTTCTGTTTTTTTTACTTTGTTGCTATCTTTCTAACATTTTAATTTAGGGCATTTAAACTTAGGGCATTAATTTCATCATAAAATTTTTATGTATATTTAAAGCTATTCATTTTCCTCTATGTGCTATTTTATCTGCAAGCTACACTTTCTAAATAGTATATTTGTTATTGTTTAAACCTGAGAATATTCTGGTTTCCCTAATGATTTCTCCTTTGATCTATGGGTTTTTCAAAAGTATGCTTGTAAATTTCTAAATTTCTTAGTTTTTTTGTTACTGGATGTTTAACTTAATTGTATTATGATCAGAAAAATTCATCTGTATATTCATTTTTTGAAATTTGTTAAGACTTGTAGAATAAAACAATATATGGTCATTCTTTTTAACTATCCAGTATGTTTTAAAAGAGCAGGTGTTCTTTTATAATTGTCTGTAGGTTTTATATCTGCCCAATAGATCAATATTTTTAATTGTTCAAATCTCTTCTCTTCCATATAGATCTTTCTGTTCACTTCATCTATCAGTTTCAGAGAGCTGTGTTAAAAACTCCCACTATGATTGTAGTTGTATCTCTGTTTTGTTAATGTTTGCCTTTATGCTGTGAAACTATGCCATTAGAATAGGGTTCATCCCAGACTCTGATGGATTCTTTTTCACTCCATGTCCTGAAGCAAACAAACCAATTGTTGCCAGCTGGCTGGAGATACACATTGCCGTGTAAGGGGCTGTGAAGCTTTGGCTCCCTTTCACCAGGCTACATTAAACCCTCAGCTCCTCAATCCAGTATTAAGACTTAGCCTCCTGTGAGTGAGAAATTTCATCTCTTTTATATCAATAGGTTACTTCTATATCTAGTATGTGAAAATTTTTCTTTCTGGCTCTTTAGCTTGACTATTGATTTAAAAAATCTCTCTTTGGAATTTTCAGGTATTTAAAATGGGGAGGGGAGATTTCAATGTCCTTACAATGTCTATCAATCCAAATCATAATGTTAATTCTAATGTAAATTTTTAATGTGACAGTAAATGCAAACTTATTACTTAGATAAAACAATTGATTTCCTCAAGCAGAATATTTTATTCATTTCTACTAGACAATTAGTACTTTCATATATTCAGCTGTTCTACACGGCTTAGGAGGTTATATATTCTACATTTTTAGTAATAAATTTATTAAATAAAAGTACATACTATGTGCCAAGTATGCAAGTACTACTGTTCTAGAGGTTGGGAATACAATAGTGAACTAAGGAGTCAAGAATTCATCATATACATACAGATAGATTGATAGATACACAGGTGGACAGATAGATACACAGCTGAACTGGAAACATTTTATGAAGAAAATTAAAGTAGGCAGAGAAGGATAAGCTGGGGCTGTGATTATATTTACATTTGTAAGACATGTTATCAGAAAGGCCTCACTAAGGTGACACTTGAGCAGAGAACTAAAGAAGAAAAACAGACAGCCATGTGGCTGTTCTGGAGAAGAACATTACAGGCAGAAGGAAAAGCAAAAGGTACAGGGTTTGAGGTAGATGTTTGCTTCATGTGTTTGAGTTACAGAAAAGAGGCTGATGCATCTAGAACCCTCTTAGTAAGGAGGGAAATGGTAGGCTGGAAGTGAAGGAGGCTAGACTGTGTAAGGTCTTGCGGGACATTTTAAGGGCTGGGAATTTTACCAGTGCAATAGGAAGCTACTGGAAGATTTTAAGCAAAGAAGTCAGGCAATTTGCTTTGTTTTAGAAGACTCTCCCTGGCTCTGAATTGAAAACAGGCTGTAGGAGGCAAGGGATGAAAAGTAAAGATCATTTACGAGGCCACTGTAATAATCCAGGTGAGAAGTGATATTGGCTTGTCCCAGAGTGGTAGCAGGAGAATTAGCGAGAAGTAATCAGATTCTGGATGTATTATGAAGGTGGAGTCAACAGCTGATGAATAGAATGTTGAGAGCGAGAAACAGAGAGGGCTCAAGGACAGTTTCATGGTGTTTGGCTGAGTAACTGGAAGGATGGAGCTTCCACTTACTGTGATAGGAAGACCTCAGGGGGGAGCACTTCTAGGGTGTGGGGAATCATTTCTGCATGTGCATGCTGGAATAAAGTCTCACTCCATGTAGCCTTGGGTATATTTAAAAACACATGGGGACTTCCCTGGTGGCACAGGGGTTAATAATCCACCTGCCAATGCAGGGGACACGGGTTCAAGCCCTGGTCCAGGAAGATGCCACATGCCGCGGAACAACTAAGCCCGTGCACCACGACTATTGAGCCTGTGCTCTAGAGCCTGCGAGCCATAACTACTGAGCCTGTGTGCCACAACTACTAAAGCCCACACGTCCTAGAGCCCCCGCTTGCCGCAACTAGAGAAAGCCTGTGCACAGCAACGAAGACCCAAAACAGCCAAAAATAAATAAATAAATAAATTAATTTTAAAAACCCATGATATTATTTTAATAAAACTTTACCTAATAACTTATTAAAAGTTTCACACAATAGCTAAAAATGCTCTAAACAATTTGAGTGTGCATACAGCACCTTTTCTATAATAAAATTTCATTGACTTTCTACACATAAGAATATTTTACTAAGATAATTACTATATTAAAAAATTCACTTATTTAACACATGTTTATCATTTGCCTAGTATGTACCGAGCACTATCAAATGGATTAGGAATCTTATGATAATAAAAAATAGGCATGGTTCATTACCCCTGGGAGCTTAAAGCCTATGAAGAGATGAATGAATACACATTTATAAAGAGATGGTGGCATTAGGTGTTTAATAGACTGACCTACACAGAACACATCCCATAGGAAATGGTTATTGATAAGATGTGTGAATTATGATCAGTAGGAGATAATTACTCAAAGATGTTCCCATCCTTGTAAGGTAGAGGGTGTAGCATGTGCCAATGTCCTGCAGTGTGAAGAACCATGGTACATTAGAAACACGGTAAGAACGCTAATGTGGCTGCAGTGCTGAGAATGAGAGGGAGCATAGTGTGAAGTATGGCTGAAGACATGAGGTTGGGGATAGATAATAAAGAGCCAGCCCAGAAGTAAGTTAAGTGAGTTAGAAGTACCCATCCTCATTTCTGACAGAGCACAGTAATTAACAACATGGGCTTTGGATTTGGACAGACTTGACTTTGAACATCCACTCAGTCACTTATTAGCTGTGTGAGCTTTGGCAAGCATCATCCCTAAAGTAAAGCTAATATTACTGCCTTCCTCAGGTGGGAGCAGAAGTCTTTGGTCGCAATGTGCTAAGTCAGTGTAAAGTTTTGCTGCCCAATAAATCTCCAGATACAGCAAGGTCAGAAAAATACTCACAGGATTATGTTACTAACAATTATCTTTCAAATTATTATTTCCATAATAATGTATGTATTTTATAATATCTAAGACCTGGGGCTAAGTTTTAGTAAAAGCTTACCCGATATTAAAGGGTTTATTTTACTTTTAGTTGGAATTCACAGAGAGGGCTGAATTATTTGTGGCCCTAAAGGAAAAAGTATGTGATATGTATATATGGTACATACACACACACACATTTATATAACAAACAAATCTAAAATATCACTAAAAATGTGTACAAAAGAACAACTTTTATTATTTGCAATGGATTGTATCACAGAATTTATGTCTAAAAGGACTGCACAGAATATATGAGGACAGAGATAAACAATTCAAATAAAAACCGCCTTTCAGGCTAAAAATAAAAACATTCCTCTCTCTGGCAACCAAATGTGACTCCTATGTAATACTGACTTAGAGTGAATAACTGTTATGTAACAGGGCTACTCAAAGTGTGGTCTGGGCAATGGCTGCCAGAAGGTGAACTCTTTTTTTTACAGATTTGTAACTAGATAAGCGGCTGGCACTAGAATGTAAATCAGCTACATCATTAAGCACACAGTTTAGTTCAACTGATTTTTTTTTAAATTTCAAGACTTTTTCAACAAAGCGAGCAATGTGCTATATTCTGGCATAGCTCCTTACCTCATCAGAGACCACATTTCCAATATAAGATCAGTTATTGAGCAGCTAATGAGAAAATCAAATTCAGTGGAGAGAATTGTACTACATACACTAAAGTAGATTCTAGATGACCTTCAAGTGTTATATGGCAATAAAGAGAGACGAGAGAGAGAGAGCGGGAGGGGAAGGAAACAGAAAACAACTAGACAAAAATATTTTCCTAATTGTAGAATGAGGAAGCACTTCCAATTGCAAAAAACTATAGAAAAAATAATATGAGATTTGACTACTAAAAAACAGTCTGCAGGTCAAAAACTTTAAAAGACAAGATTAAACTAAGAGAACTAGGAAGATCTTAACAATATATTTGATCAAAAAAGAATGTCCTTAACATCAGAAGAACTCCTGAAAAAGTAATCTCTATTAGCTTCAGTTTCCTCATCTGTAAAAAGATGATAATACTTAGTTCAAGACTTCTGTGAGATTGGATTAGATATGAATAAACTGTTTAGTACAATGTCTGATAATAAAAGAAGACTTTTAAATTGTTATTAGATAGCCTTTAGTAACCTAATATAAATATGATATTCTAAAACTTTAAAAATACTGTGTAATTGTGCAGCTGAGAGTTAACTCCACAAGTTTCTGTGGTCCCAAACCTGCATATTCTAAACAAAGGTCTGGGACTTGCCTTGCTCCTCAGAGCTAACTCTAAGCTCTTGAAATATCCTGCCTAATAAAAAAGTATCTTTGTTTACTTGGGGGCCCTGGGACATGTCCCATAGTTAATACTAAAAATATGATTTGTGGTGGGGGACTTAGAACAGCTTGACCTCTGTAGGGAATAGGTGGTCAGCCATGCCTACGTGACTAAATTCCACTAAAAACCCTGAGTACCAAGGCCCGGGTTAGCTTCTCTAGTTGGCAGTATAATGTGCGTGCTCTCAGACATTATTATTGAGAGAATTAAGCATTGCCTGTACAACTCCACTAGAAGAGGACAAGTGGGAGCTTGCGCCAGGTGTCCCCTGGACCCTGCCCTATGTGCCTTTTTCCTTTGCTGATTTTAATCTATATCCTTTTACTGTAATAAACTATCATTATGAGTAAAACAGCTTGGCTGAATTTTATGAGTCCTTCTAGCAAATCATTGAACCTGAGGGTGGTCTTGGGGACTCTCTCCCCACGCACAGTAATGTAACCACAATTAATATATTAATAATAAATTATAGCTTGAAATCAAAGTATAATCTCTTACTTTAAGAAATTTTGTTCATAAAGGTGATATAAGACATATAAAATATAGTGAATATGTGTATACATATGTATTCACAAACCCTGTCAAAGTTATGAACAATTTCATAAGGTATTTTATTTATAAAAATAAAGTTTTAGCCTTCATCACAGTAAATTAATGAAAGTCCTATCTGTATTTCATGAGTATAAAACCACTAAATACCAATAAAAACATTCTATTGTTGAAATTTTTGGTTATAAGAAAAATAATCACTCCCCTGACCTATCATTTAGAAAGAAAAATAATTTTGGAAAGGAATCATAAAATATTGGTATAAATCATTTATTTCCTCTTTCTTGCTATGGATTCTAACTCACACTTTTGTATATAATTACATATAAGATTTTTAATTGGTAATTTCTCTAAGGAAAATTTTAATATATTTTTGCAGACATTACATAAGATTCTTTTGCAATAGTAAAAGAAGGATATTTTTGTTCACTTCAATTACTTAAATTCTCACCCCCCTCAAGAGACAGTTTTATTACTTGGTGGCCCATATTGACTTTTCCAGCTATACGTGGAGTTGCTCTGGGAATTTCTAGAGATCAAATTCAAGGCAACAATCATAAATACACTCAAATCAATTTAGAATCATTTCATGTGTAATTATAAATGTATTCTTGAATTGACAAGTTCAGATAAAATCATTCTGCCTTTCTTAAACTGTGGGTTGAAAAATTAAACAATCCATTTCTGCCTACAGGAAATATATTGAATATATTGGAAGAAATTATAACCAAAAAAAGAAAGAAATCCAAAAAGCAAAAAAAATAAGAATTAAGTAGCTTCACTTAAGTAGCTGAATCTTAATTATACCTCTAAGTAAAAGAGCTCTGTTGGGGTGTGTGTGTGTGTGTGTGTGTGTGTGTGTGTGTGTGTGTGTGTGTGTGTGTGTGTGTGTGTGTGTGTGCGCACACATGCACATAGAATCCATAAATATACTTCTCTAACATCTATGAAAACTTTCCCTATGTGAGAAGCTATGTGTATATGAACATTGTTTTTTATTTCCTCTTCCTATATTTTTGTTTCATTGTGCTTTTTATCTTACACTGGATGATGATGATGTAATTTATATGGATGAACTTCCTGCTGTTTGTTTGTTCTTTATGAAGACACCATTACTCTCACTGCTATTGTCTCCCACTATCTAGCAGCAAGAAAAATTTTAGCCTCTACTTTTGAGACAAATATTGCTTACTGGTAAGGAGAATTTTTAGCAGCTAAGTAGTTCAACATATATCACATGTCCTGGTATTAATCCATCAAGCATTACACATACCTTTGGCACATCTCTATTGATTTTGGGTACAGCTCTATAAAAGTCAAATAAAATAATATTTTACTACCATTTTAGCCATTCCAACCTGAGTTCCTGGTCATAAACCAATGTTTCTACTACATAAAGCTGAAGTGGCCTTTCCTTAAATTATATCATTTAGTTTTTTGTTTAAGTAGTTGTAGGTTCTTGACCGAGTCTTTGCATATTAATGAAGCAACTTGTACTGTGGTTGGTTCCTTTAATTACTGTTTTTCCTATGTTTTAGAATATAACACAGACTGAAGAAATTAGTTTAAAAGAAATTGCTTTTAAACTCTAAAATTTCTTTTTAAAGTGAACCCTCTAGTATTCAGGGTACTTGACAAAATTATTTAATGTCTGTTTCATAAAAAGATACTCAGCTTGTCTACCAAACTGTTAATGCATGGCTGAAGTAAAAATTTTAATTATTCAGAAACTTACATTTAATTTATAGAAATTGTATTTATGATTAATATGCACTGTCTTAAAATATTTTTAACAATAACTTTTTCTCGCCTCTAAACATTATTGTCAGCATTTTTCATTCAAATGATACATGTGGTTTTTCCTATTTTGATTAAACTGAAACATCTTTAAATTATGAAAACTGTATTGGAATTAAGAATCTAAATCCTATGATTCTTGGTGTGAAATACTGAATGAGGTCATTGTATTGCATACTTTCCCTAAAGGATAATGATTTTAAAGTGTATTTATCTTTTCTTGTTTCTTTTTCAAATAACAAACTCCTCATATATTCTAGAGCACTTGAATGACTACTGAAATCCTGCATGGGAGAAAATGAAAGTGTACCTACACATCTGAAAACAGTGACATCAAAAATCAATCCCTGCTGATAATATCCTATTTCTTGGACTAGGTTATGGGTACATGGGTGCATTCAATTTTTGATAATTCATAGGGCTGTATAATTATGACTTGATTATTTTCCTATACTTCAGTTTACTCTAATAAAAAGGGCTTTTTTAAACAAACACCGTTATGTGGTATATAAGTTTTTGTCTAAGTTTTCCTTTACCAGTCAAATTCCACTGCCAACACAAGTTTACGCAACTGTCTACAGAGTCCAGGTATATAATGAAAACGAAGTCAGCTGGGTGCACGATAGCAGAGTGCTGCCGCCTGTGATGAGCTGGGAAAGATGGGCCCAGCCTAAATGGTACAGACGCTACTCAACTCCAAGGAATGGCTGCCATATGGGACTGTGAGTCTAATGTTGCCAGGTCTGGAAATTTGAATTTTCATGTCAAACTTATACTTTTTAATGTTGGCAACTGATTCAATTTTTGAAACACTGCTGGCCAAACTAAATATGTCTTTGACCAAAGAGGTCTCCATAAAGATCACCTCCCTGAGTAGGACTTCAGTAAATCTGAGTTCAATTAAAATACTTTTCATCTGTACTGCTGATACTGCTAGCATGTAGAGAAGCCTACAGTCAAAATTAAGTCTGATTCCCTAACTCACACCATTCTACTATAATGTATTTCCTGTAAATATGTGTCTATTTCTTATGTCATTTGAATCCCAAACCAACCTCATAACACAGATTATTATCCCCATTTTATTGATGAGGAATCCAAGGTCCAAAGATAGTAGACAACTTAATGAAGAAATTCAGAACAGTATGACCTGAGTTAGATGACTTGAGTTCAAATCCTTCCTCCATCATAGTATTTTTATAACTTTGGGAGGGTAAATTAACCTCTCTGTACTTCAGTTTTCTCCCGTATAAGATGGGTACTCTTACAGTCTACCTGACAAGAACGCTGTGGGGATACATAAAGCATGTAGAAATGTGCCTGGCACATAGTAAGTGCTATATAAGTGTTGCTACCACTAATTATTATTGCTATTTTTATTATCTGTAAAATGAAATCCCTGCTTTTTGTGAGTTTTAAGTGAAATAATTTATGTAAAGTGCTTACTTAGAATTATGCCTGAGACGTACTTAATGTTCATTACACATGAATTGTGTGTCCAGTTTAATTCTCTTCCAGATGCATTACTCCTAAACTGTACAGATTAATTCCTTTGCTCTGTAGTGGATAATAACAAACAGGTACTATTAGAAGCTGGAACTATTTTTACTTGTGCATAGTGTTTTCCTTGGATGCTTGAATAATGCACAGCTGTGTAGTGTCATGATTATTACAAGGTTTATATCATTTGGAAATGCGAGTGAAATGAATCATGTGCCATGTAACGATTGTCCTGATGAGGATTTTAATAATGTAGTAAGATTTCATTCAGAGTATCAGGAATGGTTACAACAACCAGAAGACACTCTTCAAATTTAAATGATCTTCTCTGCCTCCTCGTTTACCTAATTTAAAAAAACTTAGGCTCAAAGCAAAAAATGAAAAGATATGCATGTAATTCAATAACTCAGATTACAAATGTACGTGCTAATATATTAGCATAGCCAGGATTCTTACTTACTTGTGGCCCATTTCATGAGCAATTGTAAATGCAAGGTTCAGGCCATTGTCTTCAGCAATAATACATTTTCTCTTTTCACTACACATTCCACTCAAGTAAGCTATACCTAGAAAACACAAACGTTAATTATCAAATGTCAGAATTAAAATGCAAATATTTGTGCTTGGTATTAATAGAAGAAAAGAAAAATGATAGGGTTCCCCCCCAAATATGTCAATATTAAACTGTGATATCCAGCCCCTAAAAACAATTTCAGGAGAAAATGCATATGTATATGTCACTCAATAAACTGTTAATATTCTTTTCAATTTTATATTTTAGATGAAATTATTTTATCAATTATACAGTTCTCAAAAGGCATACCATAAACATACATTTTATAAATACCACTTTTCATTGTCATGTAAGATAAACAGTTACAACTTAGAAAATGTAAATGAAAAAGCAATGATTATTTAAATATTTTTCAATTCTTGAAACCTAGTTTCAAAGAAATACCCTAAAATAAACTACATTTATAAGATTCTTGAACTCACATTTATATTTTTAGTTAATAAAATTTTGAAATTTTATTTTATGAAATATCATTTTAACTAATGTAACATAAAAACTATCTATGGTACTTGGAAAACTGAAAATGTTTCCTTTGAAAATTTTTAGCTAATAAGATGATCTGACCATGGAGTACATGATACTGAAATATTATTTAAGACAAAAATTTCAGCAAGACATTTGATCTTTTGGTTTAAATTATTAGTAAAGAGGATAACACCTGAAATCACTAATACTCTTTAGTCAAAGATTTATGTACTATTTTACTAATTCAGATATACTCCTGAATAAATATCATTTAATACAAGGAACTATAATCTTCCAAGAGTATGTTTTAATGTATCTTCAAGTAACAAAAGTTACTTGCTATAAAAAAAAATTGTTATTTTTTGAATTAATTGTATGTTCTCTAATTCTCATATCCTTATAAAATACATGTAAGCTCATTTTATGAAAAAATTAAAGCCAGGACAGGTAAAATGATTTGCAAAAGATCACATGACTACCAAAGATGAATACATTTACCAGCTAATTTTATTTTGCTTCTGATTACAATTTAGAGCAGAGTTGCCCCTAATTAAAGATGGTTAGCTGAATGCTTGTGACTTTTTTTCTCCAGAAACTTAAAGAATAATGGTAAGGAATAATTAAATTTAAATAAAACAATAAACCACCTTGCCCAGGTTTTGGAAAGAGAAGATTCATGAAGGAACACGGACTGATTTAGTGGAGCCACAGCCCACATGACAGGAGAGAAGGATTTTATGAGCCTGGTAGAACCTCAGAGAGGCTCAAGACTGAGGCACACAAGGTTTGAGGAGAGGCACTGCTGGAGGGTTGAAAATGGAGATTAGTTCAAAGTTTATCCTAAACTACTCTTTCAAACCTTCATGTTGAATGTCAAGGCCTGGTATCCACTGGCCTATCAGACAAATGAAGATATATTTGTTAAGCAAAATGTAGTATAAACAGGTTATTTAAAACATATAACTACAGGAAGAAACAGCCAAGAGATTAAATATACATATGTTATTTTCTCTAAGTATTTAGAAATTAAAATAGATCTTATAGACATTTCAAATCCACAAATAGATGAATAACTTCTCTATTAATGGATGGGTGGATGGATGGATGAATGAATGAATAGAGAGATGATAAGACCTACTTCATTTGGCTTATTAAGGCAACTGAAATTATTCCAGGGTTAAATCAAGATAAAGTGGGAAGGAAAGATGAAGGTAGTAATAAACAGAAGGGAGAAGAAGAGAAAGAGGAGAAAAACATGTTCTTATCTAGTTCCATTAAACGATAAGTGAAATAAAAACTTTAAAAAATTCTTAAACGTAGTGTGAATTTTAGGAGTGCTAAATCAGGTACTTACTAAAACAACAAAAAACGGAAAACTAAGATTTAGGAGTAACTGAACTTGTGTCATAATTGAACGGAAGAAGGAAGGAAGAAAGAAGGAAGGGAGAGATGGAGGGTGAAAGAAAAGTATCTCCTCTTAAAAGGATATTAAAATTCTCTTGAGCATTTTAAGATTTTTAAAAAATATATAATTTGAGATTAAACGTTCTGCAAAAATTCTAAATCAAGCTCAACTATAATTAGCATGCTGATGACCACTGTTTGGTACAAAATTTCCTTTAGAATGCCCATATATTTCACCACGTTTTTCACCACAACTAAAATAATTCCATCACCATATGCAGATTAAAATTCAGCCAATGTGGGTTGTCATCATGTCATATATCCCTTTGCTACATGAACCAGTACATATCAAATTTAGCCACTTTAATAAGTTTTACATTTCTTCTCCCATACCCATTCAAATATACTGTTCCCAAATAAAAATAGTATTGTCACTTGTTTTAAATTCTTTTATTTTCTATATTATTCTTTTTGTTGTATACTTACATATTTTTTCCATATTTTTCTGTAATGTTACTACATTGGCTAGGATTTTCAACATACTGTTGAAATATGTGTGGTATTGAGCTCCGTGTTTTCCCTGCTGACTTTAATAGGAATGTTTACAGTTTCACAATGGAGATGACTGCCGTAAGGACTTTGAAAGATATAGCTTGTTAAGTTAAGGAACTTAATTTCTAATATTCTTGTGTGTCTAAGTGAAAAAGGAGGCAATGTCATCTGATGCATGGGTCAAAGGTGGATGGCTATTGGAAATAGCAACCGAGAGAAATAGGAAAGAGAGCTGAGATTTTGTAGATCGGGTATAAAGGAAGAATCCTAGGGTGTAAGAGTTGGCAGTAAAACTGAGAGTGAGAGAAGGGATAGACCTTGTAAAGGCAATTAAGTCAGAGCCTGATACTTGGGAGAAATGAATACAGTGGTCAGGAGAATGGAGGTAAAAGAACAGACACTTTCCAAAAAAAGTATTGGAGACTGTGATAAGAGATAGATTTAGGGATTTTTAGATTTCAGAGCTGAAATTCCATGACATGATTAGGTATTGCCATGAGAGTAAAGAAGGGCAGAGGTAGAGGCTGAGGTCAAAGAATAATTAAGTAGTGTTGGGGGGACTGATACCATGAACATGAAATTGCACATGATCACAAAGAACTTAGGTGGGAGAGGTGGCCAACATCCATAGGAAATGTGAGTGAGAATCAAGGAGATGGATCAATCACAGTGACAGTGAGGGACATGATGGTAAAGCTCAAGCTTCAGCTTCAAATGCTGAGTTTTTATATGAGGGCAAGAGAGATTTTGATTTAGAAGCAACAGTGGGAAGTAAGAGGAATGCAGAAGGTGTACAACTTTGGTATCTTCTCAGCACCAGCCCTGTGGTACAGGGGAAGAGAAAGAATGAACAGTGACCTCTCTGGGAGCCCTAAATTCTTCACCAGTTTATGGGAAATCAATGACTACTGTGTGGTCATATAAAAACATATGGTGGTAAAAATGATAATTTATAATATACAAGACATATTTTATACTGTAAAATATAAATTTATATAAAATAAAATTCAAAAATGATGAATACATATTGACAAAGAGGAATGATCACAACTAAGTGTTAAAAAATCCAAATCACCACATTTTCATAGGAAAACCAAAAGACCACATAAATATGCTAAATTGTTTACAGCAACTGTGTTATGTGAAGAGATTGTGGGTAACTTTTCTCCCTTTTTTCCCATTTTCCAAATTCATGTAAGTGTTTATAATAGTTTTATAGTAAGAAAATTAAAGACATAAATACGATAATCATGTTTATGAAATTTGAATAGTAATTAATACAATGTCTTCTAGATCAAGGTGTAATTTAACAACCAAAAACGACCCTCTACTGCTATTCTTCTTTCACTGAAATGTAAAGTCAAAATCTTCAACTAAGTTTCTGATAAGTTTGAATTTCATTGTTCTTACATTTGGCACACCGAGGAGATTTTCTTTGACTTAAAAGTTATGGAGAATAATTGTAACCATGACTAATTTAAATGACTTGCATTATTCTGTTTAAAAGCCCATGCTTTTCAGGTCCTTTCAAGAACCCACATGTTTCCTATTATAATAAGGGGTAGAGGTTAGGAGGGGAAAGGATTTAACACAGCTGTTATTTAAAGATAGCTATAATACAGACGCTTTTTAAAGCCCTCTTTTAATGTAGAAATTCTGAAAACACAAAGGAAACCAAAACAACTTCTAATTTGTCATCTAAAAATGAATCAAATCATGCACCAGGAGTCAAGAGAATCTCTCATCTGAAAACAAAACACACTATCCTGGACCTGATATGATACACCTCATCAAGATGATCAGAAACTTCTAAAACCCTACAGGATACATGTTACAACAACGGCCTAATCAGGATATCAGAGTTTTTAATGTGATCAAATGGACGTATCCTACCAAAAGTAAGTTGTCCAGCTCCCAAACTGCTGCCTTTAAACACTAGCTAAACCACCTCAGTTCAAAATCCTGGCTTTCCTGGCACAAAATACTGCATAATCCTAGGTAAGTTATTTATCTTATGATTGCACCCTATGAGCTAAGTTTTTACCTATGAGTCCTATTATTTCTTGAGGCCTAATGTAATGTAATGTGGGACAGGTCCCCAAGGTACAAAAATGAATACATGCTGAGCACTGCTTTCAGGAGCCTGAGCCACACAAACACCCATTTAAAAAATGTTCTGCGACATAAAGATGTACGTAGGATATTATGGGAGAATAACTTACAAAAGACACTGAATAGGGGAAATCAAAGCAGGAAAGGCTTTTAGAGAGGGAAATAGCTTGGCGGTATCATTGAGTGGGCAGAGGTGAGCCAGGGAAAGGAAGTGGAAGTTGGGGGGTAGAATTCCTGAACAAAGGACTGATCAGGGAAAAGCTTAAAAATTGCTTATGAGCTGATGTTACTGACAGAGGGACGCTTATGTTCCTTAAATGTGCAGGCCCTGTAGTACATCCCTGCATCAACACTGTATTTGGTACATTCTCAGTAAGGGGTACTTTAAAGGAAATGCATAGAAAGACTAATATAAAATGTGATTCAATGCAGGGCCTTAAATAAAAAATATAATTTAGAAGAATCAAATGTATTTCATCCACGAATTTGAAAAAAAATTTATAATATTTTAATAATGATGCCCAGATAATGTAAAACCCACTTAACAATTACATTCAAATTGGGCCTTGAACATATTTTAAAACAATAACTTGCTTTACTAGTTTGCTAATTGTCTGCCTCTGTTCCATTAAAAGACAAGATGATGATCTAGGACTATAAAAGTACAGTTATATAAGTTATACATCTAATATCAGTATAGTTATAACAGTAATTAAAAATAGACTTCCAGATCCTCTTAAATGTTTAAGTAACCTATAACATTCTTAACAGTACAGTTTCTATGAATACTAAGAAAAAAAGTGACTTCTAATGACAACAAAAACGGTATTAGTTTAATGAAAAGTACGGTGAAACTCTGTGGTCAAATAAGGCAGAATATTGTTTAGACATTAAAATATTGTTTTTATGTTCTCATGTCACGTAGAATGAGACTCCTTTTCTGAAAAACACATAGAGATGCCAAATAATATGTAATATACAAATTTTTGAATGTATAGCTAAGGTTGAAGTAAAAACAATTCTCAGGTACAGGAATGAAGCTTAAAACAATTCAAGTCTGGAGTGATAAGATCATGAGTTAATGCTGTCAGAGCCTGGGTATCATATAAGATACAAGTCTTATTAAATAATGGGCGTGGTTTCAAAATATCTGCAGTGACAGGTATTAGTGAGTAAGGAACTGAGATCCATACACAAATCAGAAAGCCTGGAATAGCTGCTGTTAATGACTTTCAAACATACTTGAAAATAACTTTAAAAATCCATATGCAGGAAAGCAGCAAGGAACTCTGGCTCAAAATAAATTCTGGGTATGCTAGAAAAGACTCGATAAACAAATCAAAACTCCAAGCCACCATCATACATAGGTGTGAAGCCACAAGAATACTAAACCATGAATGTAATGTACAAATTGATCCTACAATTTGGGGATCATACAAGGATTAGGGATTTCCTTGTCAGTTAAGTAAAAATAAATGAAATATCACTATGATATCATCTCAGTAAACATAAAATTCCCACAGGAAAGCTGACTTAAGATTAGCTCACAAATAAAAATTACAAACCAAGTAAAGAAAAGGTTCACTGTGAGAGGGAAGTCACCTCTACATAAAAACTAGAGAATAAATGATGAAGTAAAGGCATTTTTAACATAAAGATAGGGAGCTTGAAATCCACATTCACTGGGCCACCACAAACCAAATGCATCTTTTTGTAAATGAGAGAAAGAAATCCCTTCCTAATGATACTTTATATTAAAATATTGGTGTAGATAATGCTGTGATAAAGATAGGAGTGCTTATATCTTTTTGAATTAGTGTTTTCATTCTTCAGATAAATATCCAGAAAAGGAATAGCTATATCTAGTCTTAATTTTTTAACCACTGTCCATACTGTTTTCCATAGCGGCTACAAATTATTTACAAGAATCAAGATATGGAAATAACATAAGTGCCCATCAGTGGATGAATGAATAAAGAAGATGTGGTACATACATACAGTATAATACTTTTCAGCCACTAAAAAAGGATGAAATCTTGCTATTTGCAACAATGTGGTTGGACCTTGAAGGAATTATGCTAAGTGAAATATGCAGATGAAGAAAGACAAACACCATATGATTTCACTCATGTGTAATATAAATGAACAAAAACAAAATAAATAAACAAACCAAACCAAATAAAAACACAAAGATACAGAGAACAGAGTAGTGGTTACCAAAGGGGAAGGGGCAGGGGGGAGGGCAAAATAGGTAAAGGGGTTCAAATGCATGGTGACAGATGAAAACTAAACTTTTGATTGTAAGCATGCTACAGCATACACAGAAGTCAAAATATAATGCACACATGAAACATATAATGTTATAAACCAATGTTACTTCAATACATTAAAAAATTAATACGAAAAAATTATTGGTGTAAAGAAATGTTAAAGAATTTTCTTCAAACAGAAGGAAAAATCCCAGAATCAACATGGAAATACAGAGGAAAAAAAGAATACCAGAAAGAGTAACTATATGAGCAACTGTAAATAAATATCAAATACACAAAACACTAATTTTAATGTCTTCCAATTTTAAAATACAGAGAACTAAAATACATGCAACAACATATAGTGGGGGGATAAATGGAGTTCAAGTGTTCAAAAGTTCTAGCAATATTAGGAAAGTAGTAAAAGGATACATGTCGTAACACATAGGGTAATTTCAAAAGAATAGTAAAATAATATATAATCAACAGTTTTAAATATAGAAAATGGCACACAAATATTAGATTTACTTATATAAAAAAAGCAAGAACAGAGAGAAAAAGAAAAAGAAATAAAATTAAAAATGAAACAAATAGAAAGCTCACATTTTATACCAGAAATTTCATTAAAAAAAAAAGACTAACTATGCTAAATTCATACTAAGATTATAGAACTGCATAATAAAAATAAACCGCAACTCTACTCTGCTTACAAGAGATACATACACTTTAAATATAAGGATATAGATAAGTTAAAAGTAAAAGAATAGAAAATGATGTAATATGTAAACATTAACCAAAACAGATCAGGGGTAATAATATAAATACTACAAATGTACAAATTATAGCAAATTGTTTAAGCCACAAGCATCAGGAGAGATAAAGGGATTTTTGTTTTATGATAAAAGGGTTACTACAATAAGGAGATTTCACAACTTTTATCTGTAGGCTCAAAATACAGAAAGCAAAAATGAACAGCATTAAGAGGAGAAATGGACAAATCCATAATTAAACTGGGAGACTTTAACATGTCTCTTAATCACTGATAGAACAACCATAAAAAAATTCACTAAGGACATATCAGATCAGAACAATAAATTAGCAAGTCTGTCTTAACTGACCTAATAGAACATTGCACCTGACAACAAAATTCACATTCTTTTTAAGTGTATATGGTACTTTTACAAAAATTGACCATTTACTGAGTATTGGGGAAAAAAAACTCAAGGAATTTCAAAAGTGGAAATATTCCAAAGTATGTTCACTGGCTACAATGTAAATAATCGAAATAAAGGACTAAAAAGATAACCAGAAAAGCCCAAACTGTCTAGACACAAAATGATACACTTCTAAGTAGTCCACAAGAGAAAGAAATTATAATGGAAATTAGAAAATACAATTTCCATTATAATGGAAATTAGAAAATACTTTAAACTCAAAAATGTGTGAGCTGAAATGACAGCACTTAGGAAAATTCATAGTGTATATCAGAAAAAAGAGACTGAAAATCAATGGTTAAAATTCTTCCCAGAAGATGGGAAAAGAAGAGGGCATTAAAGCTTAAAAAAATAGAAGGAAATAATAAAGAGGAAAATCAACGAACAATAATACAAATATGAGAGAAAATTGGCAAAAATTGATACATACCTAATAAACTGATTAAGAATAAAAGAGAGACAAGTACAAACCACCAGCACCAAAAGTGAATAAGGGGGCTTCCCTGGTGGCGCAGTGGTTGAGAGTCTGCCTGCCAGTGCGGGGGACACGGGTTCGAGCCCTGGTCTGGGAGGATCCCACATGCCGCGGAGCGACTAGGCCCGTGAGCCACAATTGCTGAGCCTGCGCGTCTGGAGCCTGTGCTCCGCAACGGGAGAGGCCACGATAGTGAGAGGCCTGCGCACCGCGATGAAGAGTGGCCCCCACTTGCCGCAACTGGAGAAAGCCCTCGCACAGAAACGAAGACCCAACACAGCCATAAATAAATAAATAAATAAATAAATAAATAAATAAAATTTAAAAAAAAAAAAAAAAAGTGAATAAGGAAATGTCTCTACAATTCCTAAAGACATCAAGGTAATATATAAAATAGTATGCTAATAAATGTTACAATTTATCAAAGTTGTCACAAGAAGAAACACAAAATCTAAAATTTCCTATAATAATCTCCTTTATTGACTGCACTCCAGCTACACTGGCTTTTTTTGCAGTGGAGGGAGGTCATCAAATGAGTCAAGGATGTTTCCACCTCAAGACCTCTTCACTGGCTTTTCACTTGTCTGGAACATTCTCTACCTAGATCTCTCTTCAGAACTTCCTCAAATTTTTAAAAATATTGTAACCAAGGAGGACCCTACGGAGCCTTTCTGGGAGAGACCCCTCCCCCCATGTCCTTTGCCTGCCTCTTGTCTGTAGAAAACCTATAGTCTCCCAGACCTCCCCTGAGGTACAAAAGCCTGGTTTAAGAATTAATAATGGATAAATTAGGAGTTTGAAAAAAAAAAAAAAAGAATTAATGATTGAAAGGATGTGAACATGTAGTGAGCAAAGTAGCAGTTGGATCAGGAGGAGCTGTAACAATTTAAACAGCAAGTCAGCCATACAGCAGTCACAGAATTTTTAGTTCCTCCCTGAAGTATATAGATGACAGTATCTGATACACATTCCTGAGTTGTTTTACAGATACTAAAGCCCCCACCAAATGGAAGAAGTTAACTACATGATAACCATGAGCACGTAGCCCTCAGTCCAGCTGGAGCCTGAGGATTCATAATGTTAACCCCTGTGGCACCACTCTATTACCTCACCATCAACCAATCAGAGAACTGTACACAAGCTCATCATATCCCCCGCAACTCCTCTCCCTCACCTTGCCTTTCAAAATGATTCCCTGCAACCCATCAGAGAGTTTGAGTTTTTTGAGCATTAGCTGCTCTGAACATCTTGTCTGGCAGCTAAATACAATTAACGCTGCACTTTCTTCACCACAACCTGGCGTCAGTAGATTGGCTTTACTGCACACAGGCGAATGGACCCAGGCTTGGTTCCGTAACAGTATCACTTTTTTCAGTAAGGCATTTCTTGATCACCAAATTATAATTATAAAGATCCTTATCCCCACCCTGGCATTCCCAGATTATCTCTTACTTAGATCTACTATTTTTTTCTGTTTCATTTTCATTTCATTTTTTAATGCCTCATTTCATTTTTATTTTTTTACTATATCAATTAATCTAATTATTTACTATGGCTATTGACCATCTCTCCTTTAGAATGTAACCACCACAAGGGCAGGAAAGTACTGAGAAATCAAGTACTTGTTCACTCCCAATGTGTAGACCATGTTTTGTATAGTACAGTGATAATAAATTTTGAGGTGTACCAACATGCATTTCTCTTTTGTATTTCCACATAGGTGATGTCTTCCTAGTCATCTAAAGGCTTTGCTCTGATGGCAGGTGGGAAGGGATAAGGATTAGTGGTATTCTTTTGGAACTCTGGCGGATGTGGATTGGGAAACAACAGGCCAATACAGGGTGGCTCAAATAGAGAATAAAGGAAAATACTGTGTGACTAGGTGGAGATAAGGACTGAGCTATCATTCCTGAGCCTACTTTGACTCTCGCTGCCAAGGAGGCCAGAGGGGTGGATGGTTTAACGTAGGGGACCTATAGATGACATAGCGGAAGTTCAGCAATATCTTCAGCAGCCGTACGAGATGGAAGGGTAGGGCTGGGGTGGGTGGGAAGATAAAGAGTGGGTGAAGAGAGCTGGATAGAAAGGCTACAGAGCCCTGAGATGAATATCCTTTTGTTGAACCCACCAGCTACATTCCTGGGAGCAAAGTCCAGCAGTGTGCTCTGCTGCCATGTAGACTAAGGAATTCACTGCAAAGACGCAAAGACCTAAGGTCTCAGAGGGCAGAGAAAGAATGGTGGTTTCTGATCTATAGCCCAACACCCAGGCTACTTGGAGAGAATCAAATGAGAGGTTGGGGGATTATGTGAAAACAACAAAAACAAAAACAAGGTAGATGAATAAAGTAATTTAAATAGAAAAAAAAATTGACAAGTTTACATTTTCACTGTCTTGGAATCAAATGAAGTAGGAACTTCATGTGAAAGATTTAATACATTGTAAGAAGCTAGATGCAACATTTTCTTTGCTTAATTTACCTTTTGACCTTGTTATGTGTATTGAGACCAAATTAACTACAGATGGGAATATACATGTTAAAAAAATTTTATTATATTTTTAATGGGTTTCTGAAGGAAAATAAAACAGTAAATAATCACTCATTTATTACCCAAAGGTGCACTGGAGGTATCTAAGAGCAGTGCACTAAGTGCACCAGATAGTGTATATACACCACTTGAAATCTTTGGCAAGCTTTTATATGAAAAATTAATACGGTGCAGGAAGAAGATGAAAGATGGTTCAGGTAAGTGTTTAGGAAAAATAGTGAAAGAAAGGGAGTCCAGAGGGAGAGTGGCATGTAGGGTGAGCAGCGGTGGCCAATTCCTAACTTCTGCCCTTCTGAGAGATAAAGAGGACTTCATAGTTAAGGACACATCCAAAATAGATTTTGTTGGTGCTTTTGTTGTTTTTACCCTTCCTTAAGGTTTATAATAAACCACACCACTAAGCTGACCCACCTTCTCCCCACATTAGGGTAATGAGAAGGACTACTTTTGTATGGAAAGCAGAACAATTGAGAAAATTTATGCCTGCAGGCTAGTTTTGTGCTCCTGCTATTGTATTCTAGATTTATTCTACTTCACATCCACTTTTCATCTCTCTTCAGAAAATTTAAGGGCGGGTTATTGGATGGCTTTAGAAGTTAAGCTCTTAAATCCTCAGAGAGTTTAAATGAAGCCAGACTCCAATGTACATTATTGTGGTTTTGATATGTCATTAATATATCATTAATAATATATACCATCCGAAATTCTTAATTTAGATTTCAGTGAAACTCTGAAAATATAAATCTAGTGGTGCATTCAAAAAGCCATATGTGGTAGATTACACATCTAACCCTTGTAAATCAGTAATGAGAACTTTACTGTGCAGTCGACCACAAACATGGCTGAAAACTGGTCTTCTCATTGCTATGTTAATTTTAAAAACGATAAATCAGAGCTCTTAGGCTTTATATATAACTTTGCTCATAAGCAAAAAAAAAAACTAGGTTTAATGATTTCATCTGCCTTGGAGATTAAAAAACTGTCATGACTTTAAAAAAAAGGTAAGATGAAACACAGTTAAAGATTTTTGTGAAGTAAGTTTAAGGATACAGCTGGAAAAATTTTAAAGTGTTCTGATTGCATATAAATCAGGAATTTTGGCTAACGCATTTTTATAATGTCATAACGTAATCATATCCTGAAGGCATTAATCAGGGACAATTAAAACTAAAAATATCATGCTACTAAAAAGCTGTATAAATTGCTTTTTTAGTATACTAGTAAAATCAATGACAGCATGCCTTTATGTATGACTACAAACCAACTCAAACTTCAAAACAGTTTGACACATTTTTTTTCACCTTGCCAAATTTTAATCATTTTGTTACTGTTCATAACTTGCTTTCTACTCAGTATGATCAGTGTTTTTCATTCAAGTGAAGGAAATAAACAATTCTATAAACTGGAGAAATCTAAAGAATATAATTATAATTACAACACAATTACAAATACCTGATATTCTTAAATCTCAACTACCAATATTTAAAATATTAAGTTTAATATAGTGCTTTGACATAATCCATCAAATAAAACATATGTGTACTTAGGGACAAGTGGTTCCAACTCTAGGTGCCATTTTTAAGATCACTTTTTTTTAGGTCTATACACTGAGGCAGTTGATAGTAAACAAGATGGTGAAAATTTTTCTCAAAAACGATTTTGTGTTTTCTAAAATCTTGATTGAAATTCAATAATAAATTTTTCATGACCTGTTTTCTGTATTAAGTATACATAAAAAAGGCAAAATGCAAAGGATAAAATCTTAGGAATTGAGGCTCTATGTCAAGTACTCTAGGGTTTGAGTCCAAGTCTCGAAGTTTAGCTTTGTGATCATGGTAAAGTTAGTTCTGTTTTCTAAGCCTCAGTTTTCCCAACAGTAAAATTGAGAAATCAGTCATTTTTCTTAGGAATGCTAATTAATTTAGATAACATATTTTAAGCATATGATGGCCTATCTGAAACATGTTAACCATTAACCATTAAACTTAGCTTTCTTATTTGTAAAATGAGGTAACAATCCTTTATGATAGAGAACTCTTGAAAGGTTAAAGGAGGTGACATAATAAAAAAATCTACGGCACAGAATAGATGCTTAACAAGTATTAACGGTTCACTGACAATGCTGTATAAGTGTATAGTGAGCACAAGCTGTACTTCCAGATGCTTATAGTGAGAACAACTCTTAAAAACTACAAGGAGGACCTCGGGGAGTTTTTAAAATTAAGATGGTTTTTGTTTCCCAAAGTTATACTCAGCATATTTTAACATTCATACAGTGTTTAATAGCACCATTAAAATATTTTCTAATATAAACAATATTCTAATTAAATTAAAGCTTTAAGAGTAAAGGATCTTGAGAAGAAAAATATCTTAAGAATAACCACTTTTCATAATAATTCCTTAAGAATAATGTATCCCAGTCTTATCCCTACAACATGTCTTGCCAAAATAGAAATATTAAGTGTCTGATTTATGTTCTGGCCAGTGTCTAATAAGATATACACTAGTAGCCAAGAACCAAAACAAGATAAGCTCAGCCTTGCTTTTATTATAAACCAAGGAAAGGTATGATTTTCCTATCAAGAATTCATTTCTATTCAGAAATACATAGACTGAGCACCTGGGACGCTCAATCACTATACTAGATGCTGAGGACACAGACAAGTATTGAGGAAGATCTTTGACCACAAAGAGATTAGAAGGAGAGGGAGTGAATGGAATGCAAGTTATAAGAAAAGTATTCTGAAGTCCACCAGGTTCATGCACGGTAGAGTGAGAGACGATCCAGGAAGTCAAAAGTGTACATTAATCAGGGTTCTGATGAATGGGTAGAGTCTGAACAGCGATAAAGGGAGGAAGAACAACAAAGAAAGAGCCTTCTATTTGGAAATTCTAAAACAATACATTTGAACACACTAAAATCTGCAAAAATTATCAGCCTTTAAAGAAGCTCTTTTGGTTATAAATTAGTCTTTCTTCATGTGAGAATGCCCTTATTTCACCTCCATCTTCACTGACAATCCTTTCTTTCAGTAGTTCAAAAAGGTGTGCTATCCTTCTGGCTTGTATGGTTTGCCATGAGAATTTACTGTTGTTAGAATCACCGTTCCCCTAAAAATAACAGGTTGTTTTTCCATGTCATTTTTTCTTTGTCTGTAGCTCTCAGTTTTGATTATGATATCTCTGGCTTCAAGTATTTCTTGTTTGGAGTTTACTTGCCTTCTTGAATCTGATGATTTAAATCTTTTGCCAAATTTGAGAAGTCTTCAGTCATATTTCTTCTCTCCTTTTGTTGACTTCTGGAACCCATGACAACTGCTTTGATTTTTCCCACAGATCCCTGAGACTCTGTTCATATTTTTCCTAATCTTCTTTTCTCTGTGGTGTTCATATTAAATACTTTCTTCTGATCTATCGTTAAGTTCACTGACTTTTTCCTCTGTCACCTCTATTCTATTCAGTATATCCAGAGAAATTTTTATTTTGGTTTTTCTTTCCTTAATTCTAATATTTACATTTGGGTTTTCTTTATATATTCTATTTATTTGCTGAAACTTTCTATCCTTCCATTCATTTCAGGAATGCTTGCACTTACTAGTTGGGATATCTTTATAATTGATATTTTGGTCTTTGTCAGATAATTCCAAAATCTTTGCCATTTCAGAGTGGGAATCTGTTGAGTGTATTTTCCCATGCAAATTGAGATGTTCTTATGTCCTTACAGAGGGTGTAATTTTGTATTGTATCCTAGACATTTTGAAGAATATATTAGAACACTCTCAGTCTTACTTAAATCCTACAAAGAATGCTGACTCTTTTTTTTTTTTTTTAGCATAAAATCAACCTAGTTGGGTTCAGGATGTACGTTCCAAACTTTCAAAGCTTCTATGAGCTTTCAGTTTCATTGTCAAATTTTCACTGTCAATTTTCAAATTGATATTCAAATCGATCCTATGTGTTTGTCACCAAGGGACCAGTCTGGGACCGAGGTAGTTCAATGGCTTAGTAGCTCATTTCTCAAAGAAATTTTAGGGTCATATTCACACATACACAACTTGGAGTTGAGCAAAGGAGTTGATAAACAATTTTATGGGGTTACTTTCTCTAGCTCCTCCCTCTCCATTATCTCTCTGGTACCTTCCATGTCCCTGTGGTTCTCATTTCAGTCCTGCTTCCAGAAAGTTTGGGCTCTAGTTATCTCACTAAGCCGTGTACTTTTTATGACTGTATCTGCTTCTAGGTCTGAGTAATAGGAGGACAGAGACAAAAAGCAATGGCGTTTACCTTGCCCTTTTGGAATAAAAGCTCTGCAGATCAGAGAGGAAGGTTCACCTCAGATTTTTATGACTCCTACTGCTGCCACTGTTGTCCCCACTGCCACTATCACAGGATTGCTTGGCAGACAGGCCAGGAGAGAATGTAGAAACTTTTCTTAAAGGGGGGATTTCCCCTGCTTTCTCTAAGCATTAAGGGACCTTTCTCTTCCTTGATTTAAACTAGAGGTATTCCCTAGAGCTTCTCTATACATGCCCTAATAACCACTTTCAAGTTTGGGCTATGCTGAGTCCAGGAGAGAGAGAGAAAAATAATAAACTCACTGCTGGTTTGGTGGTACTTCAAATTCTTGTCTTCTTCCCAATCTGCATGCTACTATTTACTTTTTAAAATCCTCAAATAGCTGTTCCATTCTCCCATGTTTAATAGCTGCATTAAATGAAAGAGAAGGGTGGAGTGTGTTTACTCCAGTGTACCTTAAACTAGATAGTACCTTAAAGTACTAGATAGTACCTTAAACAGATAGTTTCTTCTCTGCAAAAAACAAAAAAAAACCCAGTAAAAACCAGCATCTTGTAATTTAAAGATAATTACCAATGGAATTTTATTATTTTTACAATGCAAATGAAGCATCTCAATAATCTCAATATTTTCTAGGGTCATTACCATTCCAACCACTTAAAGACCAGAACTGGGGAGACTATGGCAAACGCAAAGTGACAACTCTGCTGCATCGCTAGATTATTTAAGTATTAAAGACGTAAACCTTTGTAATACCTGGAAAAGCACTTTCTTCTGTATGAGTTTATACAGTTTCTGCATTTTTGCCATGTAATAATTGATAATACTCTATATACTGTAACAGAAGTGACCTACTAACCATTCGCATTAAAATAACACAGGTTACCTTAATATTATTACATACTAATAACTAAACAAAAAGAAAAAAATGATGTATAAGGTATCAATTTTCTTCAATACTCTTATTGAAGAAAATTAATGATACAGAAAAATTTTTACTGTGATCAAGACAGGATCTTCTGATCATAAAAAGATTATTAAAATTTGATGATAGATGATATGCAGATTTTTAAAAAAGTACTAAGACTTCTCAAAACTTAGGAGACATGTACCAATACGTTTATGCTTGAAAGTCATGATAATCTAACTGTGGAGAGAAAGCTGGCTCAGAATAAAAGGAAGACAAATGGGATTTTTTTTTTAAGTTACCTAGGCAAGAATAACAAAAGAATAGCAAGAAGGAAAAGATTTAAAAGAATGTGTAAATAGTTTCATTTAGTCACTATTCTATCCTTAGCATCTAGAACCTAATACACTTTGGGGCACAGAGTAGGTGCTCCAAAATATTAGAGAAAATTGAATAAATGAAAAAAATAAAGAGGGAGACAGAGAAGTGGAAGGAAGATCATCTGAAATGAACCAATAAAAATTGAGTAAGAAGGACAAATAAAGAAGCACAGATCATATAATCTTCTAAGTATGTTTCCAGACCTTTCAGATATCAGCATTTAGAACATGATGAGGATTATCATCGTTTTTATATCTGATATATCTGAGACTCAGACCATTATAATGTACCAATAGCCAATGCTTTGTGGCTATCTGGATTGAAGAAAAGCAAGGTTGAGAAATATGGTGTGAAACCAGCTTCCAATATATGCAGCAAATTCTCATATGTTGATTTCTAGTAAGTTTAATTATTATTACTGGGGGATTAAATAATTAAATATCTAAGTTACCAAAATAATAGTTATAGCTTAAGATTTCTGAAATATGTACTTTTTAATGTATAATTTGTAATTCTGACTAATACGTAAAACTATGTCTCAAACATGTTCATTAATAATAGAGTGACGATACAGCTATTTTGCCTGGGGCATCCGTTTTATGCTTTTGTCCAAGCATAATTACTAATGATGCCTCCTTTAACTTTTCAAAGTGTCTTAATGTGAATTATTACCAATAGATGAAATTACAGGCCTTTATATTGCAAAGCTAGAGTCATGCCCCGGCCCAGTCTGACTGCCTTGGGTTTTCTTATTTTCTTCACTGGAGGCCTGAAGATTGGTGCATTTTCTTATAGTCCATGCTGGTACCACCCAATTTACCTCCTTTGACACCAGTTTTCCCCACCCCTTTTTTCCTGCTCCACAGGGCAAGTGTTCAGATCCGTATCATATTAGTGTGCTTTTGTTCATCACTAATGAGACAAGGGAAAAGAAATATTACATGTGGAGAACTTGCAAAGATTATAGGAATGTAGTAAATCCTTACAAAATCCTCTTGAAATGCTATCACTTTTCTGCTGTCCCATCGGGTATGATAAGTGAAAATCTCTTTGAATCTCTCCCTTAACTTCTATTCTTTAACAAACATTTTCTTTTTTCTTATTCTGCTTTCCCACAGGGCCATAAACTGTATTTTCATCTAAGATGGCCTCATCTTCTTTCAGTTTATAAACCCCCAATTGATGTATAATAATATGCATCCTTTAGTCTGAATGCATTAGTTTCCTATTGCTGCATACCAAATTACTTAAGTAATGCAGTGACTGAAAGTAACCCCCCATTTATTACTGCACAGTTCTACAGGTCAGAAGTCTGGGACGGCTTAACTCTGCTGAGGGTCTCACAAGGCCAAAATTAAGACGTCATCCAGGCTGGACTCTTACCTAAAGGCTCTGGGGAAGTACTGGCTTCCAAACGCATTGAGGGTGCTGGCACAATTCAGTTCCTTGCCTCTGTTTTTTGAAGGGAGACTGTTAAGGTTAGATCTCCATATCTCAAGTTTAACGGAGGGACTGTAATTACATCTGCAAAATCCCTTCCAGCAGAGCAGTACCTAGATTAGTGATTGACTGAATAACCAGGGTACAGGAATCTTAGGAGTGTCATCTTTAGTATTCTGTCTACCACACTGAATATATTCCATTTGCATTTCTCAGAATATCTACATTAAAAACTGAGCAGCACTTCATGAAAACCTATCTCACACAAATATGATGACTTGTGGGTACCCGAACCTGGCACTCGTTTATATAAAATTATTTACATTTAATGCTGATGCATTCTTTAAGATATTTGATAATCTCTAAATTATATGTCCCACTAGACTGAATGGGCAAGAACCCCCAATATCATCCCTAATAAGTGTATCTGAACTCCCTTGAAGACTTAATTACAGTACCAATTCATTTAGAAAGATTTATATAATAAAGGTTAACTTCATTGTTTGCCTAGCCCAAAGAATTACAAGTTTCAAAATATTGAACATTAAACTAATACGATTTTTTTGGTAGAAAAAATATAGTTCTAACCAAAAGGGTATTAAAGCAGAGAGATGATCTCAGTAATTTCTTTAAGTATTTTCAGTCTCTGAAATTCTCTGTTCTTTAGGTACCACAATGCAAGAGAAAATGCCATGACTGCTGTTTAATGAAAATTAAGCTACTTGACAGAAATTGGCTTGACCTCTTCTCCCTATCCAATAAAAATGGTTACTTCTGCTAAAATGTGGTTTGGAGAACATACTGGTGTTTGGAAAGGGAAGTGTCTGGAGATTCTCACATGTACACTGTTAACATAAAAGGGTTATTTAAGTATGTTTTAGTCTCTGAACATATTTCTTATTTGGCAGTTGCTTCATAGGTGGCCTGTATGCCTGTTTTGACAATTTGCATGTACAGAAAATCAGAATTATTCAGAAGTGCACAGAAGAATAAACCATCATCCCAACCTGATGAAAGACACAAGGTTTATTAATAATGATGAAGCAATAGAACGCAGGGAGGGTTAAAGCATCCCTGAATTGGAAATCTGGTGGTAAAGAATGCACAGCTTCTCCTATCAACATGTATTAAAAAATATTCATAGCTGGAAACTCATACTGATCCAACACGTACCTTTGCCAGCTCTAAGTATCTACCAATTTTCTATACTATAAAGTCCTTAAAAGGTTTCATGAAACACACACACACGTGAACAACGACTATCACCATTGATTATCAATCACTGCCAGGTTACGGCAGAATTTCACAGAGTGTTCTGCAGAATCCTGGGCTTCCGTAACACCTCTTCAGTGAGTCTCCTAAGATCTTTTGAAGAGACCCACAGAGTCAAAACTGTCAACATTTGCACTGATGGTGCAAAAGCAATGGGAGGTAAAACTGCCTTCACTGTCAGTCATTTTATTTTTCACTGATATTCACTCCCAGGGGGAAAATGGCAATTTCACTTTGATATGTCCTAGATGAAGCAGTAATATGTGTTAATTTTATTAAATCTGAACTCCTGAGTATATGTATTTTTTAATATTTTATGTAACAGAAAGGAAGCATGGATAAAGCATTTCTGCCACAGACTAAAAAAACATGTTGTCTCTAAGAAAAGTACTGTGAGATTGTTTGAGTTCTGAGCTGAACTCCTTGTGCTTTTCGTTGAACACCATTTTTACTTGAAAGAATGTCTGACAGACAAACAAAGGTTATTCAGATTTGAGAATATGGCTGACACCCAAAAATGAACAAAGTGAATCTGTCACTCCAAGGAAACCAACTGATGGTAGGTTTGTTTTTTGGGTTTTTTTTGCCAATAATAAAATTCAAGCTTTCAACTAAAATTAGAATATTGGGAAACTTTCATCTGCTACTGTACACTTGGAAGCTTCCCAAAACTTAAGGAATTTTTCTGATGAGACAGATGGTGATACTGACAAATATGATTTATATATATATATATACTGTATAGTGAAATGTGTCAACATATAGAAGATCTGCCTAATACAGTGAACCAATATTTTCCAACTGACCAATCAATGATTCTCTAAAATGCTATCCATAGTTAAAACATCCACTTAAAGTGTGAGATACACCAACAGATATTAATGTAACGGAGTATAAATGATTACTGATATGCATTCAGAGTCTACATTGTTACAATCCGCTAACCACTAAGACAATACCACTGAGTTTTAGTATACTTTCAATAAGAATATTCACAATAATCTGAAAATACTCATCCAATTTCCAACTACACATCTTTATGAGGTCAGATTTTCCTCATACACTTAAAGCAAAATAACAAATACCAACACTTTACATGCAGAAGCAGATATAAGATCCCTGCTGTCTTCTACGAGCCAGATATAAAGAGATTTGCAAAAATATAAAACAAATTCATGACTTCTCACTGCTGTTTGTTTTTAACACCAATTCTCCAAATCAGTGCCAGTGCGAGAAGTGGACTTATGTGACCAAGTGTAACTGTAGCATGTATAAGAATATATACAATAATGCTTTAAAAGTTTTTTCTTGGACTTCCACTTCTAGCATACAAATGCTGGAATAAAAATAGCAAAAAATCTTCTTAAATGCAAGGCTCTGTATACCAGTGAGGAAAATACTCCCATGAGCCTAAAGAAAAAGAAAGGAGAAATGCAGAGTTTGGAACTGGCACTAATGTGCTTGGCTGCCTGTGGGCACTTGCCAAACTAAAATCCAAAGGTATTCAGCTTTAGCCACCACACTGAGACAAAGACAGCACCTGTCATCCAAATTGGAAAGGAAGATGTAAAACTGTCCTTATTTGCAGATGACATGCTATTAGATATAGAAAACCCTAAAGACCTCATCAAAACACTATTAGAACTAGTAAATGAATTCAGTAAAGTTGCAGGATACAAAATTAACATACAGAAATCTGTTGTATTTATATACACTAATAACAAACTATCAGAAAGAGAAATGAAGAAAACAATCCTATTTACAATCTCATCAGAAAGAATAAAATAACTAGAAGCAAATTTAACCAAAGAGGTGAAAGATCTGTACTCTGAAAACTACAAGACATTGAGGAATGATATTGAAGATGATACAAACAAACGGAAAGATATACTGTGCTCATGGATTGGAAGAATATTATTAAAATGTCCACACTACCCAAAGCAATCTACAGAGTTAATGGAATCCCTATCAAAATGCCCATAGCATTTTTCACAGAACTAGAACAAACAGTCCGAAAATTTATATGAAACCACGAAAGACCCTGAATAGCCACAGCAATCTTAAGAAAGAAGAGCAAAGCTGGAGGTTTCACACAGCCTGATTTCAAACTATATTACAAAGCTATAGTAATCAAAACAGTATGGTACTGGCATAAAAACAGATACATAGATCAATGAAACAGAATAGAGAGCCCAGGTAGATCACATTAAAAAGAGTTCAGACTGATAGCTGATTTCTCAACAGCAACAATGGATGCCAGAAGGCAGGTGAACTAGATCTATGATGTGCTGAAACAAAACAAAACAAAACAATGTACCCAGAATATTAGGCTTCTACACTCAGTTAAAATACCTCTCAAGAATGAGAATGAAATTAAAACATTTTAAGCCTAACAAAACTTTAAAGGCTTGCGACCAGCACATCTTTCCTAAAGGAAATTCTAATTCTAATATCATTTCAGTCAGCAAGAGAAAATGGTCAGAAGAAAGATCTGAGTTGTAAGAAAGAATGAAGAACTAATAAAATTATAAATATGTGAGCAAGGCTAATTAAGCACTGTCTACAGAAAACCATAACAACATCTTGTGAGTTTTAAAAATTAAATGAAATTCTTAAAAATGATAATACCTTACAATCAAGGCAGGGTGTGTGAAGTGTTCTAAGCACCATGTATTCCTGAGAGAGAGAAACAAGCTTAACTTTAGACTTTGATAACTTATGTTTGCATGTTTACATTTCTAGGGTAAGTGTATCTTCTCAGGCTCACCTGCTGAATTCTCATCCTCTAACTGAAAATGAAAATGTTGAAATTCTTCAAAGTTTGAGGCTTTATACCTTATCACCTCTATGCTCTCCCACCAGGTGATATTTTCCAGTTAAACACGACACATACACACTGTGGTTTGTTCATTCATCAAACACTGATCAATTAATGTACTCTTGATTGATGACTACTAATGTTCTGTTACATGTCTTTAGTGCACATAGGATTATCTTAGGTATATGCTTAAGAATGGAATTAATGGTCACAGGTTATATATATGCCAGTTTTAGTAGATACTGCCAAACGTTTTCTAGAGTGGTTATACCAATTTATGTTCCTTCCAGAAGCATAAAAGTGTTCCATAGATTCACATTCTTCCCGGCACTTGATAATGTCAGACTTTTAATTTTATCAGTCTCATTGGTAGAAATCTTTTAATCTGAATGTGTATTTCCCTTATTACTAATGAGGTTGATATCTTTTCGTTTTAAAAAAATTCACCCTTGGTGTATTCTCTTCTAAAAATGGTGGTTAACGTTTTTGCCCTACATTAGTACCCCCCTTATCCATCAGGGATATGTTCTAGACACCCAGTGGATGCCTGAAATCACAAATAGTACCAAACCCTATATATACTATGTTTTTCCCTATACATATGTACCTATGATAAGGTTTAATTTATAAATTAGGCACTGTAACACATTAACAATAATAAGAACAATTATAACAATACCCTGTAATAAAACTTATGAACATGTGATCTCTCTCTCTCTCAAACATCTCATTGCACAAATTTAATGCGTTTTCCATCTTAACTAAGCTTTTATTATGCTCTGTGGCCATAACTTTAGCAGTTTGAGGTGCGACAGCAAAACAAGTATGAATTTCTTTTTCCTTCTTCACAATTTCATGGATACAAGACTTGTTCTTACTGGAGATCTTAGCAACCTCAGCATATGATTTCTTTCTGTTCTTATCAAGTCCAGAACTTTCACCTTTTCACTTAAAGGAAGCACTTAATGGCTTCTCTTTGGCATATCCATATTGGCAGCATCACAACTCTTGTGCTTTGGGGTTGGTTATTAAGTGAAATGAGGGTTACTTGAACACAGGCACCACAATACTTCAGCAGTCGACCTGATAACCAAGCTGGCTAATAAGTGGCTAACACTGGAGGAAGGAATGATTGAGGTCCCAGGTGGGACAGAACAAGGTGGTGGGAGATTTCATCACGCTACTCAGAATGGTGTGCAGTTTGAAACTTCCAAATTGTTTATTTCTGATATTTTCCATTTATTATTTCAGACCTTGGATGACTGAAGTAACTGAAACCGCAGAAAGCGAAACCTCGGATAAGGGGGACACTGTATTTAGCATGTCTATCTGCTTGTTTATTTCTTACTGATTTAGGGAAGTTGGGGTTTTTTTTTGTTTTTTTTTTAATTTATTTTTGGCTGTGTTGGGTCTTTGTAGCTGCGTACGGGCTTTCTCTAGTTGCGGTGAGCAGGGGCTACTCTTTGTTGTGGTGCCCGGGCTTCTCATTGCGGTGGCTTCTCTTGTTGCAGAGCACGGGCTCTATAGTGTGTGGGTTTCAGAAGTTGTGGCGCACGGGCTCAGCAGTTGTGGCTCGCAGGCTCAGTAGTTGTAGTTCACGGGCTCTAGAGTGCAGGTTCAGTAGTTGTGGCACACAGGCTTATTTGCTCTGCGGCATGTGGGATCTTCCCGGACCAGGGCTCAAATCCGTGTCCCCTGCATTGGCAGGCAGATTCTTAACAACTGCGCCACCAGAGAAGTCCCAGAGAAGTTGTTTTTATACTCTGGGTTCTGATACTTTGTTGGTTACATGTGTTGCAATTATTATAGAACACTAATTCCAAGATTCACATTATTTCACATTGTGATACATCTTAAAATAATGTCTTACAATTAGAATTCATCATATTTTTTCTTTAGAAAAAAGAAACGTAAAATAATGGCATATCTTAAAATTAATGACAATGAAGGCACCTTAAAAAATCCATGAGATATGGTGTGTTCTCCCTGAGAGAAGCTTGGTTTCTTCCTCTACTGTCAATATGATATCTTATGATAGAACTTTTCAATATAAATATAGTTGAATTCATTAAGCATTTCCTTCATGATTAACATTTTTTGTGTCCTTTTTCAGAAACTTGTCTCTACCTCAAAAATAAAATTATATTTTTATATTTTCTTTTCTAAATTAAAAAAATTTAAACCATATGGAATTCGTTTCAACTTTTTTCCATCCGAATGTCTATCTTAATATCATGTTCCTCCTTTTCCAGTGTTCATTTCCCAAATATGTGCAACTGCATTGTCCTATTTATTATAGACCATATCTTGATACCTAATAGAGAATATTTCCTCTCCATATTCTTTCTTCACTAGTCTCTTGGCAATTCTTAGGCCTATGCTCCTCCATATAACATTTAGAATCAGCCTTTCAATTTTCCTCCAAAATTCGTTAAAATTTTTAAAGAAATATGTTGTAGCAACAGATCAATTTGAGGGAAATAGATATTTGCATCATCTTTAGTCTTTCAGACCGTAAATACACTTTATCTTTTCATTGAGTCAGGTCTTCTTCACTGAATTTCAAGATAGCTCAATAATTTTCTCCATATGTTTTAGATATTTGTTATTATATTATATATTCCAAATAATTTTATTTTTTGTGTATTTTTTAATATATTTCAAAGAATTTTTAAATAAAATGAGTCACTGCCAATTGCTGGCATATAAAATGCCATTGGTTATTCAATATTGATTTGCTATCTAACCACCTAACTCTTCCATTAATTTAAACAATTAATTCCATATTCTCTATTTTTTTCAATGTAGACAATCATAACATCCACATCATTTTAAGGCCTAAAAGTTCCAATGCACCACTGAACAGAAATAGTGAAAATAGAGTCCTGTCCTTGTTTCTGATTTCAAAAGGGATGCTTTTAATGCTCCACTATTTAAAAAAATACATTCATATATTTTTTGTAAATATCTTTAACCTGGTTAATAAAGTTCCTACTCTGTCCTATTTTGCCAAGAGTTTTGAATTGCCTGAAAGATATTTTCTTTATCCATTGTGATGATCATATGGTTTTTATCTTTAATTGGATTACAGAGTTACATTTTAAGATTTTCTAATGTTAAACTACCCCTGTATTTCCAGAATAAATCTCAAATAAAATAACCCTACTTGGTTATTTAAAAAATACATTGTGAGATAATATCTGCTAATATTTGATTTAGAATTCTTTCTTTTATTTCCTGAGTGAGAATGGCTTATTATTTTTCCTCCTTACACTGTCTGCTTTAGAATATGGTAAGAAATTTATATGGTTTGAATTCACCTTTTTCTATTCTCTAAAATAGCTTGTATAATATTGGAATGATCTGTTTTCTGGAATTATAGCAGAAATCATCTGTGAAGTCATCAGGGTTTGGCATTTTCTTGGAAAGATTTTAAAGGACTGATTAGATTTCGTAGATTGTTACTGGATGGTATAGGTTCTTTTTTTGTCTAGTCTCTCAGCTAGAAATGGCCAACTATAATTAATCATGTTTGTTAGCATAGCCCCAGTTCGTTGCTCCTTATATATATTTACATAACAGATCCAAATTTTAGTGTTTTATCTAATCCCAAACCCTTCACCAGTTCTTAAAACTATTGAGACAGAATTTTTGAAGCCACAGTCTAAAGATTTAAGAATACCATGTTTCCTTACTCCTTCTCCGTAAGTTATGGGAGGGAGTAATTAATTATTGGAAAGTATATTGCTTTTCTATGGTTGCTGTTATCAAAAATATCACAAATTTAGTGGCTTAAAACACCCAAACTTGTTATCTTACAATTCTCTACATTAGAAGTTTGACCCAGATCCCACTGGCTAAAATCAATGTATCATGAGGCTGCCTGTGCTCCCTCTGAAGGCTCTAGTGGAGAATCTGTTTCCTTGCTTTTTCCATGTTCTAGATATTTCTTCACCTGGGGCTCCCTGACTCCATCCTCAAAACCAGTAATGACAAGTTGAATCCTTCTCACATCACATCTCTCTGTGCCTTTCTTCAGTAATCATATCCCTCTCCAGCTCTGAGCTTTTCTGCCTCCCTCTCCCCCTTTTGAGGACACTTGTGATTACATTGGGCATACCAGACTTCCTAGGATAATCTCCCTATTTTAAAGTCAGTTGACTAGGAGCCTTAGTTCCACCTGCAAACTTCATTTCTCTTTGCTATGTAACCTAACATATTCCCAGGTTCCAGGTCCATTAGGACATGAACATCTTCGGGGCCCATTATTCTGCCTGCCACAGAAAGTAAGGCAACTTCACTAGCAATACCAGTAGTAATAGTTGGGACTTACATCTGGAATTATACTTTATTTCTCTTTCAATTTAAGGATAGCACCATAGTTCATCCAAACCTAAGGTTAAAAAACTTTGACTGAAACTATGACACAATTCTAATAGGCCACTGATTACAAAATTAATCTCAATTTCAGGAATGTTAAAAGGTGAACACACATATGTTTGAGAATTGGTATTTTGCTGATTAAAACATTTAATAGCATTTTTTTCATCCCAGTATCTATATACCTACCTACTAATCTGCCTAACTAAAACAACAGGAAAGAATGTGCTTGAGGAGGTAGTAAAACAACTTTTACTTTTTACCCTCTAAACAGCTTTTCAAAAATAAGCTTAATAAATAAGTATAACTTATCAACTGAAACATTTATTTATTATAATCCATAGCACTGATACAGCCCGGCTCATTTAAAATGCACATACCTTTTGCATCAGTAAACAAGCAAAATATCCTATTGTTTCAAATTTTAAATGCTGGTAAGTAAAGGTACTTCCAAGCTTATATTTGCTATTTCCTTATATACTTTAATATACACAATTTTATTCTAAAACTTCATTCAAAGATATTTTTCTCACCTTCAGATTTCTAGTTGTATTGTCCTCGATTAACAAATGCATCATATTATAAAGGAAAGCTGCCTCTCATTATAGTAAGATCTGAGGCAGAGGTTAGCACCATGTGGCATTTACTAACAGTGATGCTGGACAAATGTGCAACTTCTCTGCAGGGAGTAAAAGAATGTGATAGAAACTAGTGCCTACTGAGTGCCAATTAAAAACTCTCTGCCTTTGTGAGGTCAATAACATAGGCTCTATTTTATAGGTGAGCAATTCAAACTTTCAAGGTGTTAAATAATGTGTCCACATTCATGTAGGTAATAAATAGCAGAGCACTGATTTAAATCTAGATGTCTGACTTCAAAATTGATGTTCTGCTCTGTTTCAGCCTTTCCTTCATCTGTAAAGCAGTAATGATAACAAAACTAGAGAGTTTCAGAAAATAAATGAGAAAATGTCCATGAAAGTGTTGCTCAAGTTACAATGCGCAGTATAAGTATTACATTGCTTTTAAAATATAGGCATTTCTCTCCATTTACAATTCAAATTAATAACCTAAATTCAAAGCTTTTAACTGCTGTCTTTCCCCTCTCACTACACATAGGAGAGTAGGGGAAATTTTCATGGTAAAGTAACCATTCAGGCCTATATTATCCAAACTAATAAATACTAAATCCACTTCTTTCCTCTCTCCTTCCTCTCTTTCAGTATTTTCACTATAGTATCCAACGTGAAATGGACTGACTTCACATCAGAAATAGATAAAAGAGGAAAGAAGGGATACATGAACTTAAGCATCTGACAAAAAAAACAACCCATAATATTACAAGAGGAGATTTAAAAATGTGTGTCAATAGATATTCAATTGATTTAAGCTCTAAATCTCTTCTGTTTTGTTATGCTAGAGATTGAGAGGTGTTAAGATGACCAGTAGGCTACACATGCTTATTTAATTTGGGGGACAAATCACAGAGCAGTTTATCAGCACTCTCTTAATAAAAGTGGATATTATTAATATTGCCCCATATTCTTCTTCTCTTATAAAAGAGTATATGAGTATCAGGGAAGATCTATGCCTTAGGCTGCAAGCTACAGAAATGAGAACTTTAAATTGGCTTAAATAATAAGGATATTTATTGGCTTACACATTCAGAAGCCTAAAGGTTAGACTGGGTCCAAGCTGTGGAGGATGCCGTAATTCAACAATGTCATTGAGGATAAAGGCACCCTGCATCTCTCCATTCTGCAGTGTATGAATTCAGATTCATCTGAAGGCTAGTTTCCTTTGTGATTATAGTAATCATGGTTGCATCCTTCCTTGTTTACACGCAGTGGGGACAGACATGACCAAGCTTCAACCATGAAAAATGTTTCTTTCTTCAGCTTCACAAGGCAGACATAGGTTACAGGTCGCATGTCCCAACCATAGCAATGCCATATGCTGACTGGTTTAGGCCTGAGGTCCTGAAACGATCCCTTTGATAGGCCTGGACGAATCATGACCCAACTGTAGAGGAGTATCCTTTTCTACCTGGCATCACGGCTGCACAGTGGTGGATGCATGAGTGATAGGGTGGCAACCGCCATGCCTATTTCACACAAATGTCTTTATAAATCTTACCAATGTGTTATGTCTCTAGGCATAAGCATGGTTCGTGTGAAAAGAAGATTTTTTTTGTGGGGACAGGGATTGGGATAAAGAGACTACTCTTCTGATTTGGTTGTTAGAGGTTTTCATTTAATGTCCCCTAAAGAAATATCTCAGATTTTTACTCTGCTCAAGACTAAATATGAAAAAAGATGCTTGTCTCATATTTGGGATGAGAAAAAGAAATGCCACAAGATACAGAGGGGAAAACTAGGATTTAGTGATGCCAGAGAAGACCTTGAGAATCTAAGCACTCAGAAACACAGAGAGATCTCAGAAAGGACATTGGACCTTCCACATCCTATGCTATAATATTTAAAACTAGTTTTTATCAAGCTCTTAATGGACAAGATGAACAGAGCTGGGGATGGATTACACCACTTTGCTACCGAACCATACATATTCTAATTATACTAATAATTCCAAATATACCAAGCTACCTCATTATTCAAATATGCTTCAACCCAGAAAATGTTTCACAGCATGAATATGCATGCTATTTCCAATTAGCAGATTTAGCAAGATATAAAACATAGTCACAGTCAAAAAGAAATTGGTTCGCCTCACATCAGTAACTGCTTTCTTAGTCCACGAGTCCATGCTGTAAAGAGGTGGTGAGAGTCCATAGTTATGGAAGATACTGCCCGAGTTGCTGATTTCTCTCAGATGCTCTACTAAGGCAAGAAGTTGATCTGTCTATATTAAGAGAAGGCTTTAGGGGCAACATAGTTGTTTAAGTAGAGGAAAAGGTAATTATTTTGGGACAAGCTTTATTGGTAATCAAATGCTTCCATGGTTAGGTTGATTAAAGCTATATATCAAGATTTAATTTCTGAAGATTCAGGCAAGAAGACAACAAAACTGCAGGAAGCAAGTTAGTTAACATTAGGAAGATCATCCCTAAATCAATTCAGCTTTTCCTTAGGTGTCCAGCTCATTTTATTCTTACAGTCCCTTCTAAATCAAACATTCCTTTGATTCCATCATCATCTGCTTCATACTATTATAACTATTTTCCACTTATTATCTCAGATTTAGTCATCTGAGGAGGCTGGTGAGAACGTAAGTTAACAGAACTAGTTAGAATTACTTTTTTAAGCACCAGTGGTGCTTAATTTATTCTGTTTTTGCTACTTTTTTATTGTTCGCCTCACAAGGAATAAATAACACCTCAACGATGGTTAAGTTAAAATACTCACTACACTATATTAATGAACCCCACATGACACATCAAAAGCAGATCATGACTCTTAACTGCACCTTACCAATAACCCAATACTAATACCTTATTAAAACTATACAGGGACTTCCCTGGTGGTCCAGTGGTTAAGACTCCACATTTCCAGTGCAGGGGGCGCGGGTTCGATCCCTGGTCGGGGAACTAAGATCCCACATGCCGTGCAGCGCGGCCCAAAAATAAAAAAACAAAAGACACTATACATATATATAGTGTCTTAAGACTAAACATATATATAAACAGTTATATAATTTTATCTATCTACAGTTTTAGCTATCTATCTTTTTAGATAGGTAAATTTATATACATGCATTTATATTAGCATTAATGTGGCATTTTCTCAAAATTAAGAACTGTGGTTCATGGATTCTACTGGCTACATGGTTACATTTTAGGGATTTTAGATATCCAGGACAAAATATAGAAAATTTGCTACTTCATGTACAGAAAATCCTCATTTGTCGGGCAAATTAGATGGACTTTCTTTCACAGTCTGCAAAGAACTTCAAATGTATAACTCAAAAAACAAATCCATTAGCCTGAAAAAGGTCAATCCTACTGACATTAACATATTGTGCCTCAGTTTATGAATAATAATGTAATTTTATTGAATCCATGGGTATATTTCTGGGGGAAATATATAGTACATACAAGTACTATATATATAGTACATACATGTCTTCAGGCTGTTTCATTAATAACTGAAGTGGTGACAAACATATAGGTTGAAAATATATATCACTGACATTCTAAAAGTGTTTCATTCAAACTAGCACTTTCAAATAATTTTCTATATTTAAACAAATGGTGTGTTCAAGTTCCCCAGGTCTCCTCCAAACTGTAAAAATTTTTATGTACACTTACCAACAGTATCACATGGTTCATCTTTGTGTACACAGAAATCTTTCCTAGAAAGAAAAATAGAAAATATTGTTTCTTCCACAGAGTATGTGACTCATTTTTAATAGTTATAATGAATAATTGACCCATACTCTTTATCTCCAAGAATTTAATAAAACTGAAAATAAGATTAACTGATTTTTAATTCTAAGAAAATGTGAGAATTAAATTGTTATGATAATTTTTACCTGATACAATCCTGAAACATTGTGTCCTATTTCATATACAATATTTCATAAAAATTCCATCTTGTTTTGAATTTTATAGTATTTCATTTTTTTATTACAAGAAAAATATCTGGTATAAGGACATGGTTTTCTGTTTGAAAAATACTGTTAAGATCCCTACTTCACATGACATAAAAATAATTTCCAGATTGAAGATTTAAATGTAAGAAATACAATTTAAAACAACATAACATTTTATATCTTAAGATTGGCAACAGACTGATAATTTTAATAAAGGCATGAGGAAATTAGTATTTTTACATAGGTGGGATATTACCGTGAATAAAATTCTATAATTTTCTCTTTATTTAACTACCATATCTTGGAGAGCATTCCCTAACTAGTTATGAGCTTTAAAGGGAAACTATATGAAAGCAGAACTTTTTATCTACCTTTTACTAGCTTTGTGACCTTAGGGAATTTACTTAACCTTCTTGTGCCTCAGTCACTTCACCTAAAAAATAGAGGTAATAATGATATCTATTTACCACATAGATTTATTGTACAGCTTAGATGATTTAACATGTATAAAACATTTAAAACATAGGTTTTCTGTGTGGTTTCAATGAGTTAACACATACAAGGCATTTAAAACAATGCCAGGCACATAGAAAGCTCTCAAGTCAGTTGATGTTTTTGCTGTTTTTTTGTTGTTGCTGTTGCTTCTATTCCTGTGCCATAATTTAAGCAATTTCTTAGTAATGAGTATTTAGGTTCTATAGAATTTTTACTATTACAAACAATACAACAATTTGTGTGTGAAGGAGAAAGGAAAAAACTATTTTTATTCCTCTATTATAGCCATCTGAATGCCATTCCGAAATGAAAAATAACTTTAATTTTTAAAATTTAATTTAATTAATTTATTTATTTATGGCTACATTGGGTCTTCGTTGCTGCGCACGGGCTTTCTCTAGTTGTGGCGTGTGGTCTTCTCATTGCGGTGGCTTCTCTTGTTGTGGAGCACGGGCTCTAGGCACACGGGCTTTAGTAGTTGTGGCTCTCAGGCTCAGTAGTTGTGGCTCGTGGGCTCTAGAGCGCAGGCTCAGTAACTGTGGCACACGGGCTTAGTTGCTCCGCGGCATGTGGGATCTTCCCAGACCAGGGCTCGAACCCGTGTCCCCTGCATTGGCAGGTGGATTCTTAACCACTGCGCCACCAGGGAAGCCCCAAAAAATAACTTTAAAAATTAAGTGTAACACTCCTTTCAATGTCCCCAGTGACATCTACATTGGTAATTACAATGGTTAGTTTTCAATTCATATCTTGCTTGGCTCATCCAGCAGAATCCATGACTCTATGCATAGTTTTATAAATATTCTGTGCATGTTTAAAATGTATATTCTCTAATAGTTTGGAGCAAAGCTATACATGTTCATTAGATCTAGCTATAACAAGCTCTGATATACAGTTGCTCAATAGAATGAGAAATTTTGAATTTATTTTTGCATCTGCTACTAAGGAAGAGCTGTTAAAATTCCATTGTTATAAATTTGATGATGTTTCCCTGTGATCCTACTAATTTTTGCTGTTTATGTTGAAGCTCTCTCTAAATTTTTATTATTTATTTTGAATTATTGTTTTTATTACTGTGTAAAACCCTACTCATCCCTTTTAATGTTTTCTGTGTTAAAGTCTATTGTATCTGACATTAACAAATATTAATATATTAGTAAAACATTAATATTTGCTTGGCATATATTTTCCTTTGTTTTACTTTCACCTTCATTTCCTCTAATTCTCTTATAAATAGCACATGACTAAAATTGTAAAACCTCATTATATACTATCTCTATAAGTGAATTTAATATTTTATAATTAACATATTTGGATTTTTCTATTTTTTGTGATTGCTATTTACCAAGTTATACCTTTGTCCTTTTCTTCTGTTTTTGTCTTTGTTCCTATGCAGTTTTATTTTCCACATTTTTCTGCTACTGTTTTGAAAAATAACATTAGATCATGTTTGATCTACAGTTACTCCTACATTTTAAAGTACCCTGTACTAGTTTTCTATTGCAGTTATAACAACTTCGACAAATTTAGCAGTTTAACACATCTTACAGTCTCCAAATCAGAAGTCTGAAATGGAACTTGCTGGGCTAAAACCAAGGTGTCAGCATGATTCTGTTCCTTCTGGAAGTTCTGGGTCAGAATCTGTTTCCTTGCCTTTTCCAGCTTCTAGAGGCTGCCTGGATTTCTTGACTCATAGTCCCCTTCCATCTTCAAAGCTGACAACTGCGTCACTTTGACCTTTACTTTCATCACCACACTCTTTCTCCGACCCTCTTGCCTCCTTCTTTCCCCGCACCCTGTGATTACATTAGGATCCCCTAGATAATTCCAGATAATCTCCCAATCTCAATAATCCTTAACAAAATCACACCTGCAAGGTCCCTTTTGCTGTATAACAGTCACAGGTTTTGTAGATTAGAACATGGACATAATTCTGTATACCAAATTCACTTGAGATGCTTCCAAGTTAAAAAGTATCTCTGGTCTCTTCTTGAAAAAGGCAAGGATATCAAACACTTTTAATCCAATCGCTTCCTTCAATCTTTCATGTTATTTTTATCTGACACTATAGAGGCATACCTCATTTTACTGTGCTTTGTTTTATTGTGCTTAGCAGATACTGCATGTTTTGCAAATTGAAGGTTTGTGGCAACTCTGCATTGTGCAAGTCTGTCGGTGCCATTTCTTCCAACAGCATTTACTCAGTTCATGTCTCTGTGTCACATTCTGGTAATTCTCACAATACTTCAAGCTTTTTTACTATCATTATATTTGTTATGGTCATCTGTGATAAATGATCTTTGATGTTACTACTATGACTCAGTGAAGGCCCAGAGGATGGTTAGCATTTTTAGCAATAAAGTATTTTTAAATTAAGGTATGTAAAATTTTTTAGACATAATGCTCTTGCACATTTAATAGACTATAGTATATTGTAAACATAACTCTTATGTGCACTAGGAAGCCAAAAAATTCATGTGACTAGCTTTACTGCAGTGGTCTGGAACCAAACCTACAATATCTCCAAGACATTCCTGTAATTCCATCTCAATTTTTAAAATCTCAAGTTAGACAGTTTTTTCTAAACCATTAGTGCTCATTTAGATTTGCCTATGTATTTGGCAATTTCTTTTCTCAGTAATCTCTGTATCATTACTTTCTAGAGAGATTGTTATTCTTTAAGTACATCCTTCAGTATCTCCTTCAGTGAGGACCTATGAATACTAAACTGTCCCAGACACTTTCCTTAATTCTCATTAGTTTGCATTCATTCGTAATGGAACAGTAGCTGACTGTAGAATTGTAGGTTGACTTTATCAGCCCTCAGCACATTGAAGATATTATTTCATTTTATTCTAGCATTTATAAAAATAGAAGTCTGCAATCACCTTGCTCTTCTTTCATTGATTTGGTTTCTGATTTTTTATTGGATGTAATTGACATGTAACATTGTTTCTGATTAATGTTAAGATTTCTTTTTGTCTTTGTAGTTCTGCAGTCCCACTAAGATGTGTCTAGGTCCTGAGTTTTTTATTTATCTTCTTTGGTACTTGGTATGTCTTTCAATTTGAAGATCCACAAACATACAAACATTCTAACCATTATCTATTTATCTAATTCATCTCACATTCTCTCTACTCTCTTCTCCTAGAACTCCTTTAGGTACATGTTTGCTCTTCTCATTCTGATGTCAATAACTCTCAAGCACTCCTTTGTATTTCCATCTCTTAACCACTTTAGGCAGCCTTCTGGGAGAATCCTTCAGATCTATCATCCAATCCATTAGTGCTCTCTTCAGCTGCATCTACTCTGATCTTCAACTCTGAAATTGAGATATTTAAGTACATTTTTTATATGTTTTATTTTCCTCAATTTTCAAATCACCTCTCTTTTCCAAAA